>NC_090437.1:239031807-240281807 GCF_031143425.1 Pleurodeles waltl | reverse complement strand
AATCTACCACCCTCACAAAATAAATTCAAGGTACATGAGAAGCTTTTTTGGACAAAGCAAATGCCTCACAAGCCAATACCCTACACTGGTCCTCCATAACTTGATGATTAAGAAGATTGCAACCTCCCTAGCAGATTGTGGACCACATACATAGCATACTAGACCCCTTTCAAACTCTTTAAACTCAGTCTCTAGGATTCCGACCATTGATGGAGTTGCAGAAAGGAGACAGGAGACCTACAACCTATGCTGCTCGAATAGACATTCTCTAACAAATTCAGGTCTGAGATCAGCAAAACTATCTCCCGGATTCTGCATACTAACCGGACTCCTGATCTCACTTCTATAGCACTGGTGCCCCCCCCCAGGAAAAGGTCTACTGTCTAAATGAAGAAGAACGCATTTTATGGGACATACTAGCTTCAATGGGTCTTAAATTCATCCTTTCGGAATGGAAGGACCTTTCCAATTTATCAACCTATACATAGTGGGCAATCTGGTTAAGACTAGACTCATACTACACTAACCACTTGCTGCCATAAAGTCTCATCCACCCCTGAACTGGCATCACATGCTCACTACATTCCACCCCTTACCTCACCCCCTTTTCCCATCTATCCTTCCTTGCTAGCCATGCTACTCTTCTTTCACCCCCACTTCTTTTATTCTTCTTTTGTCTTTCTCTTATCTTCACTTTAAACTATGATACTAGACTTGCATACCCTACTAAAAAGAACGCCCACTATCCATTTATTGCATCAGGCTTAGCCTCGAGCTATCTCATATTGGTTGTTATACTATGTTTTAGACAAAAAATGCTTTGGTATACCTTGTCCTAACCATCATACCACGCTACACCATAAATCGTCTATTTCTCTTCTTTTATTGCTTTTGTATTGCTTTGTAAAATGTCAATGAAAATGATTTGTAATAAAAAATGACTGACATTCTATCTATCTAAAAAGTGTCAATGTTTACAACTTCTTTAGGTTACTATATGATCTTATGTGCTAGGTTGCATCTCGTAAATTAAGACTAAGTTGGACTACAAGTTTCTGGTGCTCATTCTCGGGGCATCTAGTAATAGCCAGTGACCGCGGACCTATGCGGCTCATTCTTCGAACACCAACAAATAGCCTGTGGAAAAACTTAGCAATTATTATACTACATTTATTAACCTATCCGGGTCAGTAAAAATAAGCAAGTATCTACTTATTTGTTATTACGTTGGTTTTGCATTCAGTATTGAGAGCATAGCAGTTTTCTATATCTGAAGCCTCAGGAGATCCTCTTGAAAGTTCAACAGCAAAAAATGTTTGATTTCACAAGATGGCATGCAACAAGGTATGCCATTGGAACCAAGCATGTATTTAACTTCAGATCTTTTGCCCAACATTCATTTTTAAGCTGTTCACTTGTGTAACTCTTACCTGTGCATATGACCTTATTATTTATTTTTCTTACAGGATAACATTTATAAAATGAAATGCATTTGAAAAGTAGCAACTTGCATCTGTATGTCAAAGCACACATTAGGGAATGTACTATCACTCGGGCCAGATGTAGGAAGCATTTTGCACATCGCAAACTGCACTTTGCAATGCACAAAAGCCATTTTGAGGTTCGGTAACCTGGTTACCGATTTGCAAAACGGGTTTGCGAGTCGCAAATAGGAAGGGGTGTCCCCTTCCTAATTGCGAGTCGCAGTGCAATGCAGGATTGCTTTGTGACCGCAAGCGCAAAAACCCATTCGCAAAAGGGAAGGGGACCCCTTACCCGTTGTGAATGGACCTGCAAACATTTTTTCAGAGTAGGCAGTGGTCCTATGGACCACTGCCTGCTCTGAAAAAATTAAACAAAAACGTTTCATTTTTCGTTTTTGTAATGCATCTCGCTTTCCTTTAAGTAAAAGGGGTTGCATTACAAAAAAAAAAAACGACTTTATTAAAAAGCAGTCACATACATGGTGGTCTGCTGTCTCCAGCAGGCCACCATCCCTAGGAGTGCCACGATTGTCAAGGGGGTCGCAAATTATGACCCACCTCATAAATATTCATTAGGTGGGCATTTGCGACCCACTTGCGAGTCACAAACAGTGCCAGGGACACTATTGTGCATAAGGTTTTGCGACTTGCAAATTACAAGTCGCTCTGACTCGCAATTTGCGAGTCGCAAAACCCAGCGTACCTACATCTGGCCCTTAACTTCCTCCAAATATGATGGTCAGTTTGCAAAGGATTGGGGGTATGGATATACTACCCCCATGGATATCGTAACAGCCAGAGTCCTCTTTTAAAATGTAAAGTTTGTCATGGACATTCATTTTAACAGAAAATTTCACATTTTGCATCTTTATGAATTTTGGACGTGGTCTAATATGTTAAATTATATCTCATAAGTTAAGAATAAGCAAGTTTATAGTCTCCTGCTGCTCATTTTAGGGGTACCTATTAACAGTCTGTAGTACTGCTTGACACATTTTATACACTATGTACAAACAGATTTTTATGATTGTTGTGATGTTTGGTTTTTCTTAGGGTGCTGGAAGCTGAGATTCCTTCTTCCAAAGACAGCCCCTATCACAACAAGAGACCATCTTATAGCATGTTAAACCAGACACGCCCTGCGACATTCCACAAGGTACACCCACATTTTTTATGTTATTACTGTTGCCAGAACTAAGGGACAGATTTAAGAAAAGTGTTGCTGCATATAATGTAGGGCCACTTTTCTTGTGCCCCTCAGCACTTCACTAATGCCGCCATGTGTATTTAACATACAGTGCACCGTGGCTGTTGTTAGGGAACTAGCATCAACATTTTTTACCTTAGTTTGGTATCTTTCTGGATTAGCATCAAGAAGTGTGATGCTAATCCTGCAAAGCACATTGATGCCCCTTATAAATAATGGTGTGCCTCCTTTTAATGCCTGCTCTGTTCAGGCTTTAAAAATGTGGCAAAAGATGGCACAAGGAAATCTTTTAGATTTGTTTGCACAATTTTTTGGCCTCTCCCCTAATGGGGAAACGCCCCAATACATTGTGCCTGGCGGAGGCATAATGTGGTGCAAGAGGTTACAAAGTAGAGCAATGCATTCATTGCTCCACTTTGTAAATCTGGTGCAGCAATTTTGGATCTGTTGGGCCACATTAACACAAAAAAATGGTGCTAATGTGGCACATGTAGGCACTAGGACCTCTTAAATCTGGTCCTAATTATTTCTCTATTTCATCGCCTATCACACCAGCTCTTTTTTCAATCATTTTTATTCTGTTACCCTCACCGCGATGAAAGTGAAAAATACATGTTTGAAACGCGATTTTTCCCTGTGCTACTGAAAAATTGTCCAGCAGTGCAAGTGCTACTATGTAGTTTCTTCTAATATAATTGTCAGTTTGCAAATAATTGTGCATTTGCCACTATCCTGCTCATTGATACCAATTTATCTGCAGTCTTTGATAATGTATCCTTATACTTTGGGATCCACCCTCTTTCCTTCTGTAGATGGCAAAAGTCTAATTTTTTTTAGTTTAAGATGCTCTGCTATGTTATTTATTACATCTCATAAATGAACGCTAATTTCGAATACAGGCTTCTGTTGTTCATTCACAGGACATCTATTAACCTGTGCTACTGCAGGCTTCTGCCACTCACTGAGTTGTACTGCAAGTTCTTGTTACTCTCTTACAGAACACATGGGCCCAGATTTGATAAGGCTGTGTGCATTATCCCATTACAAAGTGAAACAAACCGTAAAATGTATTTTGCTCTGGAAACGTGCATTTTTCTCAGAGTAAAAATCCAACTCATAGACTCCTCCTGAGTTCAAGTACAGGACTTTTTCCTAGAGTGGTATAGTTCCAGTACAGACCTTATGCTAGACAGCTCACATTTTTCTTTGGACTATGGTGACAGGCTGTGGGATGCACGAAGCAGCTTAATTATATTACTAATGCCTGAAATGACAGAAGCAGCAGGCCAGTCTTTGTAGATAAGGCTCTGCACTGTGTTTTCCCACTTGTGCACTGCAATGTATCAAATTAGGTTGCTGCCCTGCTTTGCATGACACAATAGTACATCTACTCCATAGTAGCCATCTGTGGTGTGCATTCTTGTGCTACTCATTCCCTGAGCACCGAGAAGTGGGAAAGGCAATGGGTCTGGGCTAACACATGCAGGCATCATTTGTGCATGCCTATATTTGACGAATTTGCATATTTTAGCCAAATCCACTGCCTTTGCATGTGCTTGTTCTGGATTTGTCCTGCGAGACAGCTGCAAAGAAATGTCACCCTCAAAAGACTGATATAGCCTATTAACATACTTTAGTTAAAATACAAACCTTTGTTGTAAGAGATAATTGCCCTAAGTTTAATGCTGAAAACAGCTGATGCTTTCTGCTAAGTACTGTGTATAACAGGTGTTACTATTAGTAAGTATGTCTGTTTTCTTATTATTGACCTTAGCATGGTGAAATGATGATCCGGTCTTCCTGGTTTTAAGGTCAGCACCTGCAAATCTCATCAAGAACCAAAAGATTGTTTTTTTGCACCTGCAGTGTGTTATGTGAATTCATTCATATTGATATTGTTCCACGTTAATGCATTGTTTTAGACCTCACGGTGCTGAAACAAGCAGAGGCACATCCTGCTCATTGGTTCCGAGCTGTGCTGCCTGAAACTCAAGTCCTAACTCACTGAACTATTTGGTTAAATGAATTCAGTTTACATACTGCAGGTGCATAAAAAAGGTGATTGGCTGTGCTTTGAGCTAGTGCATGTTTTTATGAAATGGCAGTAGGGGCCGTGTCACAGACACTTTGCACTAGTGTAACAATTAAGGCCCAGATTTACTAAATAAATTGCAAGGCTGCGCAGCAACTGACGTCACCAACTAAAGTTGTTGTGATGTGTTGCGAGAAATGGAAACAGGAGAACAACACCATATATACCAAGATATGGACCTGTTTTCCTCTCTGCATGTGTTGGTGCACATTTGGCTGTCATGAGTCAATCAGACACCATTGCTCCATAGTGTGAGGGTGTGTACATTCTGTAAGTAAGAGTACCCTCCCAGTGCAAAAGCTATTCTTCAACACTGCTCCTCCTGTGTATGTGTACCGTGCGATGCAGTACGGATGCAAAGTAGGAAAAACGAGTAGAAATGAAAACATTTCTCCTTGTTGCACCTGCCTCATGCCGGCATGGAATTTTGCTGCAACTTCTTGTCTACAATTGTTTGGAGTTAGAGATTTGCACCAAAACCCATGAATGGTTACCTGAAAATGCCAACAATCCACCCATGGAAGGACCCATTGATGCACAGTAACGCAAAGCAACAAACAGCTTAACTTTGCTTTACTTTGGGGAAACTATCTAATGCAAATCTTAACATAACACTTTGGCCCAGAGTTATGAAGAGCCTAGCGCCAACTCTCTCCACATTAGCATAATTTTGTCGACACTAGTGTTGCAATAATGTGGCAAAAACACTGCACCATATTTACAAAGTGGTGCAATTAACGCATTGTGTCTCTTTGTAAACCCTTGTGTCACATGATGCCTGCACCAGGCATAATGTATGCAAGGGGGACGTTCCCTTGTTAGGGGGCCCGCAAAAATGGCACAGTGGAATCTATGACAATCCACTTCATAATTTTTTGCTGCATTTTTAATGCCTGCAAAGAGCAGGCATTAAAAGAAGGCACACGATTATTTATAATAGTAGGCCTAAATGTACTTTGCAGGATTAAAGCCAACATTTTTATGCTAATCCTGCTAAATACAACAATAGCTGAAACAATTATAATGCTATTGTCCCTAACCTGCCCCATAGTGCACCATATGTTAAAAATGGTGCACACATGGTGGCATTAGGGGGTACAATGGGCCTCAAGAAAAGTGGTGCTTCATGACATGAAGCACCACTTTTCTTAAATCTGGGTCTTTGTGTCAGATTTGCATTACAAAAGTAAAGCAACGTGGCATGAGGCGTTAGTAAATCTTGGACAGGTAATTCTTATCACACAATGTGTCCTGCATGTGTAATATGTATCGGGGAAAACATAATTTGTCACTTTTGTGAAACAATGGCCTCATAATAAACAAGGTGATTATTAAATACATGAAGTATATAGTTACTTGATGCACTTTATTTAGAAAAAGTTTCTTCTTTTGTTTACCTGAGAGTTTGTTTTAGCTCAACTCCCCTTACACTGACACGTTGAATTTGTGTAATAAAAAGATCCAAGGGGTCATTTTAGAACAATGATATGGACCCTAGAGCAAGCATGGAAAATGGCTCTTTTGTCCTGCTGTTACAGTAGTTAAACACAACAATTATTGAGGTTCAGTGGGCCCCTCAGAGCTCTGGGACCCAGTGCCACTGCATTTGAAACACTAATTGTAGTTACACCTCTGATTTAAAATTTTGTGTATGCTGGGCCTCTGCCAGGGGGATAGAAGCCATAGCATCCGCTGATCTGGCAGGCCAGTGGGTCATTCACCTGACCCTAACAACCCCCCTTAGTTCCAGTAATGATGGGGGAGCAGTATGGCCTCACAACGTCTGCCTGGGAAAGGCAGGTGCTACTGATCTATATGCTAAGAAATCTAGGTAAATGAAAACATGCATTTTCGGTCAAACTTGAGAATATATTTTCCAGTGGCTGAGACAGAGCACACTCCTACCTCAACTGAACTATAGTGGAGTAATATTGCTGTTTTGGCGTATTTTCGACCAGTTCAATTTTGGTTTGGATTCTGCATCTGCAAGGACCTTGATTCATAAAGGCTGAGGTCTATGTAATAGAAAACATTATTTTACTAGAAGAAACTGATCTTTATGAGAATGCAGATTTATTTCACAGTTGAAAAATGGAAGAATATTTTAAGCCACATGTACAAAAAGGTTTTTGGGAACACAAAAAGCCTGATTTGCAACCATAAAAGAGCTTAGTTAATGTAAAGAAGGCAAATTGTGATTCAGTAACTGAATCACCATTTTCAATAGTGATTCAGTATTTGGAAGGGACATGTTTAGGGCGTCCCTTCCATGTACTCATTAGTAGTTATATGCATTAATGTCTTGCGACTGAATTCCAGCACAAAACATTCATTCTTTACCACCAGTTCAAAGGTGGTGCTAACCCATCCACAAATGGGAAGGAATCTGATGGAGTGGGGATATTTGAACCTCACTCACTTGGTAAAATCATTGAATAGTATCCCTCACTGGTCATATGGACCTTTGGTTGTAGACTTGAAGCATTGAGAGGGAGCTAACTTCAGAAATGCATTTCAAGTACAGTAATCCCAAAAGGCTTCACAATCACAACAAAGAGGGTGGTATTTCAACAGCAAAAGCTTACTTTTTTTTTTAAATAGTCAGTCATCAATTAGCAAATTTGGAAGTGGCTAAGGAAGCATATCAATACATCCATAATATTCAGATGCTCAACTAATTTGAATTTAAGTATTATGAAGTATGAAGTACTGTCTATTGTCAACATCATGTGAACCTCAGTAGATGTTTAAAGAAAACAAAAAAGGGTCTAGCATAACGGCTTTTCCCGCAGGGAAAAAAACAAAAGAAAGATCTGCTCTCTTGTAAGTCGGGGTAAAGTCTGTCTAAAATAACTACGGAACATTAAAAGCACAATCAAAAGTTCCAGAACATCCACATCTCGATCCTACGGTCCAAGTCAAATCACGTGGCCGTATGTGCCAGAAACTGGTAAACTCCCCAAATTCCCACCCTCACCCGATTAGGTACGCATCTGGTTATCCTTGAGAATTGCATCTTGACATAATCATTGGATCCTGATAACATACCTGTTGCAGAAATGGGAAACAGCACACTGACAACTTTAATATGTGAGAACACTAAATACTAAAGTTAGCTCCAAATAAAATTGGAACCACATTACAATAGCATTAATCCCTAGCATTCAAACAATTACTATCATTAGTTGAGTACATTCAGGGGACTGTTACCTGTTACCCACACAGATACGGGCCAAGACTACTTCTACCACACTTCTTTGTGACAAGGAGGCCACATCGTCTATTGCACTGTGCTGGATGGGCACTATAAAAGGAGCTTGGATCTCCTGCGACATGGAACACTTATCTGTTCACAGCCCGGGTGGAAGCCCCGACTACTCCACCACACTTCCTTGTGGCAGGGAGGCCATATTATCTATTGCACTATACCAAGTGGGTGACATAACAAGGAGCTTGGATCTCCTGAGGTGCAGGATACACCAGACACATGCCTGGGTGAAAAACGTGCCAAGAACGGGCCTGTCTACACTTATCATTGCCTGGAACAGGCTGAGCTTGGCCACCCCAATTGGCCTCATCACTAGGGCCCCTCTTTGTTGACATTCAGCTACTTTGACATTGGGAATAATAAGGTAACTGTGGCCCTCGTGCACACAGTCCTCCCTGCATGTCTCTCAATCTATGTCACACTAATTTTAAATTAGTCTAAATATGTTGTGGGTTTGGTGTGGTCTTTGGTACTTAGCCTTACCTGACTGCCTAGTATGCCGTTTTGGAAGAAATATTATTAGTATAGGAAAGAGGAAAGCTGCCTTACGCCTCCTGAGGAGAAAAGAAACAAGAGGCCAGTGACACACTCTGCAGAAAACTGGCAAAAGGTTTTGAAAAAAGAAAACAGACTCTCCACCACAACAGTTTAATTAGTCCAGCACTTCCCAGTGTAGTAAGCTTCAATTACATCTAGCGGCCCCTCCTGCATTGTTGCCACAGGTTGCTTGTAGTAACAGATCTGCACCACTTGAGCCTACAGAACACCTTACTTGCTCTAACACTACATATTTATCATGAGAGACACAAGTTTTATGGGGGATGTTCCAATGCTGATTTGAGGGTAACTGAGACTCAATTTCTACACTTCCAGCCTGAAATTCAAGAACTAAATTCTGTAGCTACTAAATTACTGCACATTGTGGTTTTCCTCAGCACTGGTAAACCTGTGCAATCACTAGGGGGCCTGCAAGACAATGTTTGCCCTACTCATGTATCTCATAGTTTAGGGAGCTTCAGTTCTCGTAAGGCTTGCCACTCAACATCAGTGTCTGTGCATGTACCCACCATGCTTCTCACCCTGCTCCACCTACAAAACCTGACAAATCTGTACAAGGTTTAAGTCAATATAGAAAAAATAGATTGTCATCCAATTAAAGTCCATAGAGTGGTGACATATAAGGATGGTAGCAGTCAGGAAATATATATATATATATGTCTCCCTGCCCACACAATTAAATTCTTCTGTGCCCTAAGGCAAACTTCCCAGAGCCCAGTATACCAACTCTCATCTATGATGTGCACATACGCAATCCACTTCACATGTATGTGCCCCTAACGAGGGGGAAGTCAATGTTACCAAATTGGAATCAAATCAAACCAATTATGAGGATGCAGCATCGCTAACAAATAAAGTAATACATTGAGTCAGAAGTGTGCAGCACTGCTACTGTGTTATTCACAATGACATAGTGAGTGTGAAGCCCACCACAATCCTAGAAGTAATTGGGGCTATGTTAAAATCACTTTAACGTGTGATGCATTAGCAAGGGGACTCATCACTTGGCCTCATATCTAATCCCCCATTATGCACAGAGAATCAACTTAAATCCTTATCGCTTACAGATCTTGTTTAAGAAGGCTAAATGGTAAGAGAGATTCCTCATCCCCACAGGGCAGCCTCTAAAATGAATCCAATTGATCTGCCATCTAGTGCTTAGTGACTCTTGCCAAAAGAAAAAAGACTTCAAAAACACAATCTCCCACACTTAATTCTTTCTATAAGATGGATCCCAAATCAGAATAAGCTCCCCATGTAAATGAGAACTTTGAATGTGAGAATGCATCACCTATTCACCGCAATGATCTTAAATAGGCATCTTTATTTTGGTTGGTCTCATAATATTGTCAGTCCAGGGAAGCACCGTTTGACATTGAATTCTATTTAGTGTTTTCTAGAAACCCAAAAGAAGGTAGAAGCACCCAATTTAAAGAACTTTATGGTTGCCTCTTGGAATATCGCAGGCTTAAAATCCAAATTATCGAACAGTGACTGGTGCCTTTTATTGAGGCTTTTGATGTTAGCTTTTTGCAAAAAACATGGATGACTTCTAGTGGATTTCGGCCAAGCTTTAGAATTTTACAAAATATGGGCAGAAGTTCTTCAGCAAGTTAGGCAGCGGATGGGTTATGCATATGGGTATGCATATGGGTAAAAACATCTCTTCAGTGCATGTTAAGAAGATATCAAGCCCATACCAGGATATACTATATTTAAAGCAAATTTTGTGTAATAGTAAAGATATATTGCACAGAATCTCCCACTTTAAGACATCTGGATTGGCTGTTGAAGTCATACAATAAAGACTGTAAAATCATAATAAGATGAGACATTAATGTTTGTTTTGAAACCTCTTCATTCCCTGGCATCTTAGCAAGCGATGAGTGTGCATACTGCGGTATATCTGCAATTGATGCCAGCTCACTTAAAGTCTGCCCTACAAATGATAAATATTACCTTGTTGCATTGCCTTTGTGCATGTGTTAGACTTGGCATTCTTGGCGGGGTCTCCTCTAACTTTTTTGCCTCTGTTCCCCAGGTTGTTATACCAGGAGCACAAACGCCGGCGGCAAAGAACACGGTGAGTATTGCACCTACGACACAGGGGAGGGGGGAGGGAAAAGAGAATGACACACACACGCAACATGCAAAACCCCCACCCTCACCCACTACAACACACACACTAATACATCATGATACATTACAGTTACCCCCCCAACCCCCCCAGAAGAATGCAAAGACAAAAGGAAATGATTTGAACGTTTGTAATCTATTAAAATCCAGTATTCAAAAATATATATACACTATAAACAAAAATATACAGCAAGAATACAAGTCCAGGTATTGGACCACTGGGCCCAAAATGCGTGGGCAAGGCCCACATTCAATAACCAATGAAAATGGAGAGAACACTGCAGGGGCATCAGATAGAAATACAACAGGCACCTCAGGGGGAAGGGAAGGGGGGACACCTCAGCCGGATGAGTGCACGACGCCAGATCCACTAGGGGGCTCCATGCCCACTGCTGTATCCTGGGGAGTGCAAAGCCACAGTCTCACAAGTCTTTTCAGTGGGTGGTTTGCCCACTGCTCTATCCTGGGGAGTGCAAAGCCACAGTCTCACAAGTCTCTCCAGTGGGTGGGTTGCCCACTGCTTTATCCTGGGGAGTGCAAAGCCACAGTCTCTCAAGTGGGTGGTTTGCCCACTGCTTTATCCTGGGGAGTGCAAAGCCACAGTCTCACAAGTTTTTTTCAGTGGGTGGTTTGCCCACTGCTGTATCCTGGGGAGTGCAAAGCCACAGTCTCACAAGTCTCTCAAGTGGGTGGGCCAAGCCACAGTCTCTCAAGTAGATAACAGTCTCCACTGGTTCTGGAGGTGGCTTGTATCCAGAGTGCTTCATCCTGCCTAGGACTGAGGTAGTGGGTGTAAATCTCCACTTGTTCTGGAGGGGGCTTTGTGCCCAGAGTGCTTCATCCTGCTTGTGGCGGCCTCAGTAGCGTCGGAGCTTTCAGTGCTCATTGTCCTGCGGTGCTTGTGGCGGCGGTGTCCTTGGCAGTGGTGCTTGTGGTGGCAGTGTCCTTGGCAGCGATGTTGGTGGCGGCGGTGTCCTGTGAAGCAGTGCTTGTGGCGGCGGTGTCCTGTGAAGCGGTGCTGGTGGCGGCGGTGTCCTTGGCAGCGGTGCTGGTGGTGGCGGTGTCCTGTGAAGCGGTGCTTGTGGCGGCATGTCCTTGGCAGCGGTGCTGGTGGTGGCGGTGTCCTGTGAAGTGGTGCTTGTGGCGGCGGTGTCCTTGGCAGCGGTGCTGGTGGCGGCGGTGTCCTTTGCAGCGGTGCTGGTGGCGGTCTTGTCCGCCGTGCAGGTTTGCGGCGACTTGCCTTTCTTTCTGTGCCCCTTCCCCACCTTGGATGATGGCGCAGCTGTCTTCCCACTCCCAACTGTACTCCTGGGATAGCCTTTGGTGGCAGATGTTTTGCCTTTCTCCTGCCGGGCCGTGGCCAACTTTTTATGCTTCTGAGGTGGGGGACTGTCCGTGGTCTGGCTCCTTGGCACACTGGCTGCCCTGCTGCTTGGCGCACTCCAGAAGCCGGTTACTGCTGGCACCACTGTTCCCACTGATGTAGTGGCTGAGGTGCTGGGTTGGGACCTGGAAAGGTGGGCCCTAGTGGACTGAAGGGGTAGGGGAGGTGAGGGGAAGAGGTCAAGGTTGGACAGGAAAAGTTTTTGGGACACACTGGGACAGGCAGATGGAGGGGGTTTGGGAGTGGAGGAATAGGTAGTGGTTGTAGGAGGTGTACGTTTGCTGACTTTGGGTGAAGGTGCATGGGCTGGAGGCTGTCGTGAGGTGTACAGACCGCTGGTGGACCTGTCGACAATGGAGGAGCGACATGTAATTGTCACATACAGACTGGACGTTGCCACAATCCATGAACTGTGTGCCAAGTTGGAGCCAGACCTGATGTCAGCTATCAACCATCCCACAGGAATCCCCTCTCTAGTGCAGGTCCTGTCAGTACTCCATTTCCTGGCAAGTGGGTCTTTTCAAACTACAGTGGCCATAGCATCAGGGATGTCCCAGCCTATGTTCTCAAACGTGTTGTCCAGAGTGTTGTCTGCCCTGCTGAAACGCATGCACAGCTACATCGTTTTCCCTCAGGTGTTGGATTTGCCTACAGTGAAAGGTGACTTCTATGCCCTGGGACATATCCCAAAATCATTGGTGCCATTGATGGGACACATGTTACCTTGGTCCCCCCCCCCCGCAGGAGTGAACAGGTGTACAGAAACTGGAAGAGTTACCATTCGATGAATGTGCAGATGGTGTGTTTGGCCGACCAGTACATCTCCCATGTGAATGGCAAGTTTCCTGGCTCTGTGCATGATGCTTACATTCTGAGGAATAGCAGCATCCCTTATGTGATGGGGCAACTCCAGAGGCACCGTGTGTGGCTATTATGTGAGGACATGGACGCTATGCAGTGTGACTAGGTGTCTGGGTCTGGGGATATTAGATAAGAGTTAGTGTGTGTCTAACAGTTGTCCCTCAACATTTGCAGGTGACTCTGGTTATCCTAACCTGTCATGGCTACTGACCCCAGTGAGGAATCCAAGGACAAGGGCAGAGGAACGCTACAATGAGGCCCATCGGCAAACTAGGAGGGTTATAGAGAGGACCTTCGGCCTCCTGAAGGCCAGGTTCCGGTGCCTCCATATGACAGGTGGTTTCCTATTCTACTCACCAAAGAAGGTGTGCCAGATCATCATGGCTTGCTGTATGCTTCACAACCTGGCTTTGTGAAGACAGGTGCCTTTTCTGAAGGAGGATGGTCCAGATGGAGGTGTTGTGGTAGCTGTGGAGCCTGTGGACAGTGAAGATGAGGAAGCAGAAGAAGAGGATATCGATAACAGAAACACGGTGATTCATCAATACTTCCAGTGAGACACAGGTAAGAAGACATCACTGCCTGCTACATCTGATACCCTTCTTCTACCTCTCATCTGTCTGTCACTTTCACCCAGTGTATGGACCCTTAGTTGTCACTTTCCCTTTCAATTTCACAGATGTGGGTCCACTGTGTGACATCTGCTTTGTTTCCTCATGGACTAGAGCTGTGTGACATAGGTATGTTGACAATACAATGGATATAGCAGTTTTCCACAGTTATTGCAAATACACATTTTCAAAAGCACAGACTGGCTCCAGATAGTTTTGTGATTTTAGGGTGTTTATTTAAGTGCTAAATAGTGGAGGGGGTTGTAAAATGGTCAGGGGTGATAGTGGAGGAATGTTCATGGCAGAGTCCAGTCTATTAGTCTCACAGGTGCATTGTCCAAAGGGGCATAGGAAGTGGAGCTGGGGCAGTTTAAGGATGGACAGGGTGACAATGTGGGACAGAAGGATGACAATCAGGGTGGTCTAATTTTTTGGCGGGGTCTTGGCATTGTTCTCTGTCTTTGTCCTGGATCTCAGGGACCGTTTGCGGGGTGGTTGTCCCTCTGCAGGGGGTGGGGTGCTGGTGTCGTGGTCCTCTGGCGGTACCTCCTGTCCACTATCGCCAGCGGAGGTGGTGGGCAGTTCATCGTCCAGGCTAGTGTCAGGGGCTCCTTGTTGTGCTACAGTGTCCCTCCTGGTGTTGATGAGTTCCTTCAGCACCCCTACAATGGTGCCCGGGGTGGTATTGATGGATTTAAGTTCTTCCCTGAATCCCAAATACTGTTCCTCCTGCAGCCGTTGGGTCTCCTGTAACTTAGCCAGTACCGTTGCCATCGTCTCCTGGGAATGGTGGTAGGCTCCCATGATGTTGGAGAGGGCCTTGTGGAGAGTGGGTTCCCTGGGCCTGTCCTCCACCTGTCGCACAGCAGCCCTCCCAGGTCCCCTGTGTTCCTGTTCCTCTGTCCCCTGAACTGTGTGCCCACTGCCACTGCCCCCAGGTCCCTGGTGTTGTTGGGGTGGTGGGTTAGCCTGGGTACCCTGTAGAGGTGGACACACTGCTGCTTGACGTGTCCTGGGGACAGAGGTATGGGGTCCCTGGGTGGGTGCTGTGCTGGTGTTTCCAGAGGGGGGAGGCTCTGTGGTGCTGCTGTCATCACTGTGGGGCTCGTCTGTGGGTGGAGTGGGCATGTCTTGAACCTGCTGTCCGGTGACATTGGGTAGGGGTCCTGCAGGGGTGCAAAGGCATGATTATTGCATCTGTGTGTGCCATGATGTGCAATGGGTGGGTGACCCTGTACCCTAGTGCTTGCATTCTTGTGTAGGACCTTGTGTGCTAAATGTTTAGGGGGGGGTGTGGGTATGTGCATAGGCCATGCATTGGTGATGGGTGTCAATGCTCTGTTGTTGCATGCAGGGCTTGGTGCTGGGATGTGTGGTTTGTGATAGTGGGACATATGTGAGGAGTTGGAGTGATGGGGGTGAGGGCGAGGGTGGGGGTATGTGATAGCATGCAGGTAGAGTGGGGGATGAAGTAGTGAAAACTTTGCCTTACCAGAGTCCATTCCTCCAGCTACTCCTGCGAGGCCCTCAGGATGCAATATAGCCAAGACCTGCTTCTCCCATGTTGTTAGTTCTGGGGGAGGATGTGGGGCTCCGCTGCCAGTCCTCTGAAC
The DNA here is from genome assembly GCF_031143425.1 of Pleurodeles waltl. Lineage (NCBI taxonomy): Eukaryota > Metazoa > Chordata > Amphibia > Caudata > Salamandridae > Pleurodeles > Pleurodeles waltl. The sequence continues at coordinate 240,266,593 of NC_090437.1, read as the reverse complement.
TGCAATCTGGTGTCTTGAGACCTCGGAACGTACCTTCCCCCGTAGGTTGTTCCACCTCTTCCTGATGTCATCCCGTGTTCTTGGGTGCTGTCCCACTGCGTTGACCCTGTCCACGATTCTGCGCCATAGCTCCATCTTCCTAGCTATGATGGTGTGCTGCACCTGTGCTCCAAATACCTGTGGCTCTACCCGGATGATTTCCTCCACCACGACCCTGAGCTCCCCCTCAGAAAACCTGGGGTGTCTTTGTGGTGCCATGGGGTGGTGTGGGTGATGTGTGGGGTGGTGTGTGTTGTGATGTGTGGGGTGATGTTTAGTGGTGTTTTGTGCGTGGATGTTGTGTGAGTGATGGTGTTGAGTGCCTGTGGATGCTAGTTTGTAGATGGTGGTGTCTCTCTCTGGCCTTCAGTCGCAATTGTGGTTGTAAGGGTTTGTGGGTAATGTGGGTGTGTGTTTTATATTGTATTGGGTGTGTGGGAGTGGTGCGGGTAAGTGTATCAGGTGTGTGTATTTCGATTTGTCTAATGTGGTAATGTTTTGTAAATGTGTGTGTATTTTGAGCGTGGCAGTGTGTACCGCCAATGGAATACTGCGGTTGAAAGACCGCCGCATGGATTTGTGGGTCATGATAGTGTGGGCATATTCCTGTTGGCATGACTGTGTCGGTTTTGTTATCGCCAGTTTATCACTGACCTTTGGTGTGGCGGACTTGTGTGGGTGTCTAGATTTTGGCGGATTCCGAGCTGTGGGTCATAATAGCTGTGGCGGAATTCCGCAGCGGTGTGTTGGCGGTCTTCTGCACAGCGGAAAGCGGCATTTACCGCCAATGTTGTAATGAACCTCTAAGCCTTTTCATTTCACCTGATTAGGTGGAGAACAGTGAAAATTGGAAGAGGAAATTGGTAAGTTGCTTTTGTGGACCTACGAACAGCGTTTCACCTGGTCCCAAGGGACATACTATGGCAAGCCCTTCTAGATTTGGGTATTCTACTTGACATCTTAGCTATTATCAGGCACTTATACTCACACAACTATGCTCACGTACACAGTGGCCTTAATGGCAAATTCACAGGGAAAATATAAATCAAAAGAGAGGTTTGCTTGGGTTGAGTGTTAGCACTAACAATATTTATTCTTTTCATAAATAGCTGCAGATAATTATTGTCTAATTGTGAGAATGATTTAACCACACTGGCAGAACAAACGATTCCAGCATTGCTATTCACTGATGTCAGCTCATTCATATCTAAAATGCAAAAAGGCCTCCAGATCCTGATTGAGAAACTTGGTTTATTTTGCAGAATAAAACATTTTAGAGATTATAGACAAAAAGTAATTTAACCCGAAGAGGTTGTATATGTGGAGAATAACTCTGGGCACCAAAGCTCTGGAAAGAGTAAAATACTGCCAAATTCAGTTTTTACTGTTGCAAGGCCTATCTCTCTCATAGGTTAACATGGGGATGCCTTTTAATATGATTAAAGTGTGGATTTCCTTTGCGAGCAGATAGACATGTGGAGTTTGGGGTCTCTGAACTCACAATTTAAAAATTCAGCTGGTTTTGAGATTGTGTGTTTGAAAATGCCACTTTTAGAAAGTAGGCCTTTTTTCTTGCTCTGTGACTCTGAATGTTTGTGGATTCCCTGTCTGAGTCAGTTTGACAGTTGGGCTGTTAGCACCTCTCTCTAGACAGTGACTCAAAGGGAGCTGATGTGTAGCCTCCATATCCTGAGGAGCCATCTGTGCTAGGAGGGAGGGGAGGACTGGTCACTGACATCTGACTGGGCTGTGCCTGTCCTCACACAATGCATTCTCCAACCCCCTGGTGCATGTCTGGGGCCTGGCCTGGGCAAGGCAGGATCTTCTTAACAACAGAGATTTCTCTTTGAAGCTTGCCTACTTCGAAGGCAGAAAGGGGTATAAGTATTGGACCCAAAATCCCCTTTGGATTACTTCTGGAACCAAAAGGAACCTCAGCCAAGGAGAGGAGCTGAAGAGCTGAGGTGAAGTGCTGCCCCTGCCTGTGACTGTGCTTTGATGAGATATCCTGCAGTTGCTGCTTCTGCCTATGAAAGGGTCAAAGACTGGACTTTGTTGAGCATTCCTGCTTGTGGAGAATCTCCAAGGGCTTGAACTGAGCTTGCCTCCTGTTGTTGATGTCTCAGGGCCATCAATGACAACAACTTTCTCACTGTTTTCTAAATGATTTAAGACTCTTATTCTTTGAAAATTCATACCTTGACTTGTGCATGTTGGATTTTTGTCATTTTGGTCTTGTTTTGTTTAGATAAACATTCCCTATTGTTCTAAACCTGTGTTGTATCATTTTGTGGTGTTTGCACTGATTTACCATATGTGTTGGCACACATATTTTGCATATTGTTTCTGAAGTTAAGCCTGCCTGCTCGTGCCAAGCTACCAAGGGGTTGAGCTTACCAAGGGTGATTCTCCTTTATCCTGACTAGAGTGAGGGTCCTTGCTTAGACAGGGGTAACCTGACTGCCAACCAAAGACCGTAATTCCTAACAAAAATGTTGAACATTTACTTTTGTTTGTTCTGCACATAAACTAGTTTGATCAAAATGGATTAAACCACTTTGCGTAAACCTGGGGGTTAGGCATTATTCGGAACAACAGAGGCCCAGATTCTGAAAGGTGTCACAGAAAGCAGCCTAGAAGCAAAAAATGCTGCACTGCAATGTGTAACAAGGACAGAGCATGAAAGCACCATATCCAGAGATATATGGCTCTCTCCTGCCTCCTCCCTAGCGCCAGCCCTGATTTCAGCTGCTGTGCACCCCACACACACACCTTAGCACCATAGTGCAATGGGTGTGTGCATGAGTCTAGCATAGGATTTGAATAGGAAGGTATCCTTCCTGTACAAAATACTATGCCTAGACAAGTGAAAAACATGTTCCTCCTGTGTATGTGTGCTGTACAGTCCAGCACACATGCAAAGTCGAAAAAGCAAAGAGAAATGAAAACATTGCTCTTTTTAACACCTGCCTGAATTTAAGAATTGAGGAAGCATTGTTAGAAAATCGAATCTGAATGTTTTTATCTTTACCTCTTTTTATGTTTAACATATTTTACCTATCAGGTATTTCATGTGTTATCAATGAATTGAAAGAATTTGAGGTAACAAATGAATATATAAAATAAAGAGTACATTCAGAAACCATGATTATATTTATTATCTTTCAACTTAGTACAGGTTCTCAAGAGGCTGATGAGTCATGTGTATGTAAATTTAACCTTGTCTGTGCCCTATTTTGCAGAAACAGATCACTTCAACAGCACCCTTTTCATGGAGATTGCAGGCATAAAATCTGTGAGAACAATCTACACAGGGACATTGAAGGGCATATTTACTATTTTTTTCATGCAACGTGGCACAGCAAGGGAACTTACAACACTGAGGCCCTCATTCTGACCCTGGCGGTCGGTGATAAAGCGGCGGCCAAGCCGCCAACAGGCCGGCGGTCTAAAATATGCAATTCTGACCCTGGCGGGAACCGCCAACACAGCCCGCCAACTTAACACTCCGACCGCCACGGCGGTACAAACAAACAGCGCGGCGGTTCCCGCCAACAGCCAGGCGGCAGACAATGTACCGCCCACCCTATTACGACCCACCAATCTGCTACCTTTTCCGGGGCGGGAGCACCGCCGATAAGAACACGGCGGAAACAGACTACGAACGGGAAAACGCTCACCTCTACGCACTCCACGCGAGATTCCGGCAGTATGGAACCAGAGTTGCAGGTCATCCCCGCACTCCTATTCCTGCTCATATACCAGGAGCACGCCCGGCGGCGCGGAAGACATCGGTGAGTACTGCACCTACGACACAGGGGAGGGAAAAGATTACCGGCACACACCCACCCACCCACACCCACTACAACACACACATCAATGCATTCCCACAGATCACTGTCACAACCCACAAACCACCCCCCTCCGAAATAATGCAAAGACCAAAAGAAGAGATCATAAACGGGCAGATATATTGAAATATGTACACCAGTAATCCCAATAAATAAATAAACTATGTACAAAATATATACAGCTACTAAATGTAGTCCAACCACTGTCCGTGGATCACAGGGGTCCTGTGCAAAGGGGCAAGGCCCAGTCCCACGACAAGAACTCCACGGAGAGAACACTGCAGGGGCATCAGAAAGAAAATAGGACAGGCACCTCAGGGGGAAGGGAAGGGGGGGCACCTCAGCCACTTGAGTACACGACGCCAGATCCACGAGGGGACTCCATGACCACTGGCCCATCCTGGGGAGAGCAAAGCCACAGTCCATACAGTCCATACAGTGGGTGGCCTGCCCACTGGGCCATCCTGGGGAGAGCAAAGCCACAGTCCATACAGTCCATACAGTGGGTGGCCTGCCCACTGGGCCATCCTGGGGAGAGCAAAGCCACAGTCCAAACAGTCCATACAGTGGGTGGCCTGCCCACTGGGCCATCCTGGGGAGAGCAAAGCCACAGTCCATACAGTCCATACAGTGGGTGGCCTGCCCACTGGGCCATCCTGGGGAGAGCAAAGCCACAGTCCAAACAGTCCATACAGTGGGTGGCCTGCCCACTGGGCCATCCTGGGGAGAGCAAAGCCACAGTCCATACAGTCCATAACAGACCCCACTGCCACTGGAGGAGGCAAGTTGGCCAGAGGACATCCTGCAGCCCTGCCCGAGATAGATCCTGCCCTGCCACGTCTGCCAAAGGGCCAGCGGTTCTTGCCTTGAAGGGCCCAGTTCAGCGGTTCCTGAGACGGCGGGGCCCAGTTCAGCGGTTCTTGAGACGGTGGGGCCCAGCGGAGCGGTGCGTGAGACGGCGGGGCCCAGCGGAGCGGTGCTTGAGACTGCGGGGCCCAGTTCAGCGGTCCTTGCCCTGAAGGGCCCAGTTCAGCGGTTCTTGAGACGGCGGGGCCCAGTTCAGCGGTTCTTGAGACGGCGGGGCCCAGCGGAGCGGTGCTTGAGACTGCGGGGCCCAGTTCAGCGGTCCTTGCCCTGAAGGGCCCAGTTCAGCGGTTCTTGAGACGGCGGGGCCCAGTTCAGTGGTCCTTGCCCTGAAGGGCCCAGTTCAGCGGTTCTTGAGACGGCGGGGCCCAGTTCAGCGGTTCTTGAGACGGCGGGGCCCAGTTCAGCGGTCCTTGCCCTGAAGGGCCCAGTTCAGCGGTTCTTGAGACTGCGGGGCCCAGTTCAGCGGTCCTTGCCCTGAAGGGCCCAGTTCAGCGGTTCTTGAGACGGCGGGGCCCAGTTCAGCGGTGCGTGAGACGGCGGGGCCCAGCGGAGCGGTTCTTGAGACGGCGGGGGCCCAGCGGAGCGGTTCTTGAGACGGCGGGGCCCAGCGGAGCGGTGCTTGAGACTGCGGGGCCCAGTTCAGCGGTCCTTGCCCTGAAGGGCCCAGTTCAGCGGTTCTTGAGACGGCGGGGCCCAGTTCAGCGGTCCTTGCCCTGAAGGGCCCAGTTCAGCGGTTCTTGAGACGGCGGGCCCAGTTCAGCGGTCCTTGCCCTGAAGGGCCCAGTTCAGCGGTTCTTGAGACGGCGGGGCCCAGTTCAGCGGTCCTTGCCCTGAATGGCCCAGTTCAGCGGTTCTTGAGACGGCGGGGCCCAGTTCAGCGGTTCTTGAGACGGCGGGGCCCAGTTCAGCGGTCCTTGCCCTGAAGGGCCCAGTTCAGCGGTTCTTGAGACGGTGGGGCCCAGTTCAGCGGTCCTTGGCCTGAAGGGCCCAGTTCAGCGGTTCTTGAGACGGCGGCCGGTCTATGGCCAACTGCTAATTGCCTGGTGGTGCCCTCCTGGGCAGCGGGGATGGTGCTCCTTCACTGCCCACCTGGGCTGTGGGTGGTGGGGCCCTCCTGGCCAGCTGGGCTGGGTCCTCCCTGGGCAGCGGCTATGGGGGTGGTGGGCTCTCCCGGGGCAGCTGTGCCGGTTCCTCCCGGGGCAGCGGCTATGGGGGTTGTGGGCTCCTCCTGGGCAGCAGGCCTGCTGCCTGACCTCTCCGACTTGCTGCCCTTGCCCTCCTTAGTCGTGGGCCTGTGGCCCTTTCCTCCCTTTGGAGCTGTGGCTGGTGACTGTCTCTGGGTGGTGTCCGGGGGGGATGTAGAAGGCGGGCTCCTGCGGCGACCCTTCCGCCTTCTGCTCCTCTTCCCAGGGGGTGGGCTGGCTCTCCCCTTGCTGCTGGGCGAAGATCCAGACATGCGGGCTGGCGGGCTCCAATACCCCTGCACCCTTGTCAAGGGGGCTGCAGGGCTGGTGGTGGCTGAGGTGCTCTTCTTACCCCGACGAGAAGGAGGGGGGGCTCAGGGTCAGGAAAGAAGTTAGTAGTGGCGAGGAAGAGCTTCTTGGGACAATGGAGAGTGGTAGGTACAGTGGGAATGGGAGTGGAAGGAGAGGATGTGGTTGTAGGTGAGTCACGTTTGCTGTCTTTGGGTGCAGGTGCAGGAGGGATAGGCTGTCGTGAGGTGGATGGCTGTTGGGTGGGTGGGTGGCTGCGTTTGTGTGGTGTGGAAGAGGGGGTGACAGACACAGTGGGAGAGGACACAGGGGACGTGTAAATGGCAGTGGGGGTGGTGACTGCACGTGTGCGGACTGGAGTGGAGGGTGTGCTGGTGATGGAAACACTGGCTGATGGTGAGGTGAATGGAGGTGTGAGTGTAGACGTCACAGGGAGGGAGGAGGGAGACGAGGAGGTGGGGGTCACAGAGGTGGTAGTGACTGTTGGCATGTCTGCATCGGAATGTTTCGTGTGTGAATGTCTGCGTGATCTGTGGTGCTTATGTTTGGATGAGCTTCTCTTGGGTGTTGAGGTGTGTGCAGGCTGGTCTGATGGTGTGGGTGGGACAGGCAGAGGAACAGGAGACTGGGAGGAGGGAGTTAGTAGAGGCAGGCAGGAGACAGGGACAATGGCTGCCGTCAGTGCTGAGGCCAGAGCCTGGAACGATCGCTGATGGGCAGCCTGACCCGAATGAATGCCCTCCAGGTACGCATTGCTGCGATGAACCTCCCTCTCCACCCCCTGGATGGCATTCAAAAGGGTAGTCTGCCCAACAATGAGCGTTCGGAGGAGGTCAATGACGTCCTCACTGAGGGCAGCGGGGGTAACAGGGGCAGGGCCTGAGGTGCCTGGGGCGAAGGAGATGCCCGGCTTCCTGGCAGAGCGGGCACGGGGCGAACACTGAGGGGCTGCTGGGAGGGCGGAGATGGTGCGCTGGGTGGCGGCTGTACCTGTAATGGCGGGGGGCACGGATGGTGCCACCCCCGCAAGGGAGCCCCCTTCCGAGGACGTGTCCGTGTCGCTGCAGGGTCCAGTCGTCCCCGTCGTGGAGCTCCCCTCGCCCTCCGTCTCACTGGTCCAGTCTGACTCTGTGGCATGGCCCTCCTGGGCCATGTGAGATGCAGCTCCCTCCTGCCCCGATGCCACTTCTCCTCCGCCTGATGATGCTGATGCACACAAGCACAGAAAGACAAACAAAAAGGGGGGGGGAGAGAGAAATAAAGGGATATTGAGTACATGGATCTCCGGTACAGTTAGCGGACATGACAGACACAGATGTCCCCTGCACTAAGTTGCGCACTTGGGGTACGCTACGCATTCCGTGGAACATGCCCTACATGCCTAGAGTTGACAACTGCACCCATGGATGACACGGCCCAGGGATGGCTGTACTGACAAACTACTGAGGGTGGTGGCTGGGGACACAGGGGCTTACGGGGGTGCCCAGCCTACAGATATCGCCCTGGCCTAGGGGGACCCCCAGCCCTCCTCCCCCACCCAGACACCTCCACTGCGCGACAACAGAGTAGATAATGCTTGTACTCACCCCCTTGTGTCTGCTGTGCTGCCCTCACGCGCCCATCCAATTCAGGGTAGGCCACCGCCAGGATCCGGAACATCAGGGGGCTCAGTTGACGGCAGGCACCCCGCCTACGTTGGGAGGCCATCCCCAGCAGAGACTCGGCGGTCTTCTTGGTCCCGCGGCGGATGTCCTCCCACCTCTTGCGGCAGTGGGTGCCCCGTCGATGGTGGACCCCCAGGGCCCGGACTTCCTTGGCGATGGCACGCCAAATCCCGATCTTCTCATGGGCGCGGACCTATGTGACACGTACAGGGAGGGAGAAATACCACGTTCAAGTTTCTCAGCATTTTCCTTTCCAGTGGCCCAACGCCCCCCATCCCCGCCAGGCCCCCGCCATGCCCCCCGCCAGGCCCAACATGCCCCCCATCCCCGCCAGGCCCCCCGCCAGGCCCAACATGCCCCCCATCCCCGCCAGGCCCCCCGCCATGCCCCCCGCCAGGCCCAACATGCCCCCAATCCCCGCCAGGCCCCCCGCCATGCCCCCCGCCAGGCCCAACATGCCCCCCATCCCCGCCAGGCCCCCCGCCAGGCCCCCCGCAGGCCCAACATGCCCCCCATCCCCGCCAGGCCCCCCGCCATGCCCCCCGCCAGGCCCAACATGCCCCCCATCCCCGCCAGGCCCCCCGCCATGCCCCCCGCCAGGCCCAACATGCCCCCCATCCCCGCCAGGCCCCCCGCCATGCCCCCCGCCAGGCCCAACATGCCCCCCATCCCCGCCAGGCCCCCCGCCAGGCCCCCCGCCAGGCCCAACATGCCCCCCATCCCCGCCAGGCCCCCCACCATGCCCCCCGCCAGGCCCAACATGCCCCCCATCCCCGCCAGGCCCCCCGCCAGGCCCCCAAGCCAGCCAGTGGCCCCAAATCCATATTGAATTAAACTCACTTGTTGGTCTGGAGGACCGTAGAGTAGCGCATACTGGGGGAGGACCCCATCCACAAGTTTCTCCAACTCCTCTCCAGTGAAGGCAGGGGCCCTTTCCCCAGGCGCAGCAGCCATTGTCCCTTCCAGACCGAGGTCACAGCAACACTTGCAGTATAGGTCCTCTCCTGTGAAAGTTCAAGTCGCAAGTGGATAAGTAGATAGAAAATGGCGGTCACGTCCGCGGCGGTGCGTACCGCGGCGGTGCGTCCCGCCACCGCCGGCGCCCTTCGCCATTGGCTCCTGAAACCCATAGGCTTCAATGTTAACCAATGCGGCTTCGCGCCGTGGTCTTCGCCCGCCGCCCGCCGCGGTGTGCCACGCCAGCGCATTGACCTCACATCCCATTGTCACACTTCACAGGTCAGGCAGCCGCCATTTCCAGGGCCCACATGGCTCAATTTCAACTGCGTCACACAGGCCTAGGCCTTGCATAGCCACTCAGACACGCCATTCACTGCATAGAGAATCGTATACTGTGCTAGCTGTGAGTACGTACCTGTGGGTTGCTTGACTGTGTGCTCCATGTTGTCCTTCCTAGGCACCGTCCGCTGGGTTGGGCGAGGAGACGGATGAATCCTCCCGTGTACCGACCGCTGGTGGACCTGTCGACAATGGAAGAACGCCACATTATCCTGACCTACCGTCTTAACCGTGCCACTATCCATGAACTGTGTGCCCAGCTGGAGCCCGACCTGATGTCCCCCATCCGCCAACCCACAGGGATTCCCCCTCTGGTGCAGGTCATGTCAGTACTCCATTTCTTGGCAAGTGGGTCATTTCAGACAACCGTGGGAATTGCTTCTGGGATGTCTCAGCCCATGTTTTCGAAGGTGTTATCCAGAGTGTTGTCTGCCCTGATGAAATCCGTGAGGAACTACATCATTTTCCCTGAGGTGGGCGAATTGGCTACAGTGAAGGGTGATTTCTACGCCCTTGGACATATTCCCAACGTAATTGGTGCCATTGATGGGACCCATGTGGCTTTGGTTCCCCCAAGAGACAGGGAGCAGGTGTACAGGAACAGAAAAAATTACCATTCAATGAACATCCAGGTGGTGTGTTTGGCTGACCAGTACATCTCGCATGTAAATGCCAAATTCCCAGGGTCAGTGCATGACGCCTACATCCTCAGGAATAGCAGCATCCCTTACGTGATGGAACAGCTACAGAGACACCGTGTATGGCTAGTGGGGGACTCTGGGTACCCCAACCTGTCGTGGCTACTGACCCCAGTAAGGAATCCCCGGACCAGGGAGGAGGAACGGTACAATGAGGCCCATGGGCGTACTAGGAGGGTGATCGAACGCACCTTTGGCCTCCTAAAGGCCAGGTTTCGGTGCCTGCATATGACAGGTGGATCCCTAATGTACTCACCTAAGAAGGTGTGTCACATCATCGTGGCCTGCTGCATGCTTCACAACCTGGCTTTGCGCCGCCAGGTGCCTTTCCTGCAGGAGGATGGTCGAGACGGTGGTGTTGTGGCAGCGGTGGAACCTGAGGAGAGTGACGAGGAGGAAGACGACGGGGCTGAAACAGACAACAGGGACAGAATCATTGAACAGTACTTCCAATAGGACACAGGTAACATTTCAAAGATAATTTAGTAAATGTTAACTACTCTCCAGCATCTCTGCTGCCTGTCTATTTGCCCCAGAGTATGATGACTGAGTTTTGGCTTTTCCCTCCCAATTTCAGATCTGGGGTCCCCACTACGAGTCCTGTGCTTCGTTTCCCCATGGACTACAGCTTTGTGGCAGCTGTTTGTTGACTTCACCATGTACAAGGACATATTTGCACTGTCATGTCAATTACAATCTATTGAAATCACAGCCAGACTCCAGATATTTTGGTGCAAAATAGGTGTTTATTGAAGTGCTCAAAATGGGATGGGTGGTTTCAAGTGGGTGGGGGCTATGGTGAAGGAATGTCCATGGCAGAGTCCAGAGTAACAGTCACACAGGTGCATTGTCCAGAGGCCTGTGGAGAGATGGAGCATGGGCAGTTCAAGGATGGACAGGGTGACAATGTGGGACAGTGGGATGACATCAGGTGGTATCCATTGCTGGCGGGGGTCTTGACATCCTACTCTGTCTTCTTGCGAGATCTCAGGGCCCTCTTGCAGGGTGGTTCTTCTCCTGCAGGAGGTGGGGGTCTGGTGGGCTGCTGCTGTGCGGGGTCCTCCTGTCCACTAGCGCCGGCGGAGGTGGTTGGCTGTTCTTGGTCCAGGCTAGTGGCAGGGGCCCTTGGGTGTTGTTGAGTGTCCGCCCTGTTGTTGACGAGGTCCTGCAGCAGCCCTACCATGGTAACCAGGGTGGTGTTGATGGCTCTGATGTCCTCCCTGTACCCCCGATAGTGTTCCTCCTGCAGTACCTGGATCTCCTGGAACCGGGCCAGTACCGTCGCCATCGTCTCCTGGGAGCGGTTGTATGCTCCCATGATGGTGGTGAGGACCTCGTGGAGAGTGGGTTCCCTGGGCCTCTCCTCCCCCCCCCTGTCGCACAGCTGCCCTCCGAGTTCCCCTGTTTCCCTGGGCCTCTGCCCCCTGGCCGGTGTGCCCACTACCACTGCCCCCAGGTCCCTGTTGTTGTTGGGGTGGTGGGTTATCCTGGGTGCCCTGTAGTGGTAGACACACCGCAGATTGACGCGCCCTGGAGACAGAGGCATGGGCCCGCTGGGTGGGAGCTGTGCTGGTGTTCCCAGAGGGGTTTGGGTCTGTAGAGGCCTGGGCCTGTGTGAGGGGAACCGACTGTCCAGAGGTCCCCGATGGTCCGGGCTGGTCATCGGTGTCCAGGTCGACAGAGCTGCTGTCATCGCTGACGGCCTCTTGGGTGGGGGGTGTGGAGAATTCTGGCCCCTCCGCCGCGGTGTGTTGACGGTCGGGTCCTGCAGGGGTATAGAGGTATGGTTATAGTTTCAATGTGTGGCATATGGGTGTATCTGTGGGTTCTCGTGTCCCCAAGTGCTGGCATTCGTGTGTGGGGGCTTTGGTGAGGGTGGCTTGTGGGGGGGATGTGTATATGCATTGGGCATGCTTTGGTGATGGGTGTCCATGCTTAGTGGACGCATGCAGGCCTAGGTTTTGGGATGTGTGGGTTGTGATGGTGAGACATTGGCGGGGAATAGGTGTGCTGGGGGTGGGGGTGAGGATGGTGGTGGGGGTGAGGATGGTGGTGGGGGTGAGGATGGTGGTGGGGGTGAGGGTGGGGGTGAGGATGGGGGTGGGGGTGAGGGTGGGGTTCGAGGATGGGGGTGAGGGTTGGGGTCTGATTTGGCATGCAGGTGGGGGGGAAGCAGTATTGAAGCTTCAACTTACCAGTATCCATTCCTCCGCCGACTCCTGCGAGGCCGTCAGGATGCAGGATGTTCAAGACTTCCTACTCCCATGATGTGAATTGTGGGGGTTGAGGTGGGGGTCCTCCGCCAGTCTTCTGCACGGCGATGTTGTGCCTGGATACCATGGAACGCACCTTCCCCCGTAGGTCGTTCCATCGCTTCCTGATGTCTTCCCGATTTCTGGGGTGCTGTCCCACTGCGTTCACCCTGTCGACAATCCTCTGCCATAGCTCCGTCCTCCGGGCAATGCTGGTGTATTGTATCTGTGTGCCGAACAGCTGGGGCTCTATCCGAACGATTTCCTCCACCATGACCCTGAGTTCTTCGTCTGTGAAGCGGGGTTGTCTTTGGGGTGCCATGGGGTGGTGTGTATGATGTGTGGGGTGGAGTATGTGTATTTAAGTGAGTTGAGTGTGGTGGTGTGTGTTGTTTTGTGTGTGGATAGTGTGTGGGTGATGGTGTTGAGTGGCTGTGGCTGTTATTTTTTGGATGCTGGTGTCTCGCTCTTGCCTTCTTGACAAATTTTTTAGCGTAGGGGTTTGTGGGTGATGTGGGTGTGTGTTTTATATTGTATTGTGTGTGTGGGAGTGGTGTGTGTATGTGTATCAGGTGTGTGGGATTCAAATCGTCCAATGTGGCTGAGTTTTGTTCGTTTGTGTGTATTCTGACCGCGGCGGTGTGTCCCGCCAATGGAATACCGCGTTTGAATGACCGCCGCGTGGATTCGTGGGTCATAATGGGATGGGCGTATTTCTGTTGGCGTGGCGGTGGAGGTTTGGTCACCTCCACCTTTCCGCCGACCGCTGGTCTGGCGGTCTGTTGTGGCGGTCGGATTTTCGGAGGTTTGCCTTCTGCGGGTCAGAATGACCGTGGCGGGTTTCCGCGACCGCGGCGGGATTATGGAGGATTTCTGACCGGCGGTAGGCGCCTTTTACCGCCGAGGTCAGAATGACCACCTGAGTGTGTTAAAGTGAGAGAGAAAAAATTCTCCATATTGACAAAGAAATGGGCATTTCTGCTCTCTCCTTGTGTTGGTACACTGTATACTGCCTAACTCCAAACCAAGCACCCTTGCACCCTAGCGTAAAGGGGCTCAAATTACAGGCAGGATTGTTTTTGTGCAGGAAGGGACACCTTCTTGCACATAAACAATCCTTAAAAGCAGAAGTTGCTTGTACTGCGTTATGTTACATTTCCATTTTGGAGACTTCCCAAGCTTTCACCGATAGATTCTGGTGCATTCTAAGATGTATTAAAGCTAGTAAGCCTGAGAACACATCAAAATGCTCTGCCATCCCCATTGAGGTGTAACAAGAACAAATATCTTTATTTCCTCTTTCCATGTGTTCTGCATTCTGCAGCACACATAGAAAGAGGAAAATGCCTCCAATGATTGTTTTTGTGCAAGAAGATGTGCCTTCTTTCACAAAAGCAATCCTGCCTGTAACCTAGGCACCCTTGCACTATGGTGCATTGGCGCTTGAAAGCATTCGGTGCACCAGCACAAGGAGAGAGCAGAAATGATCCATATCTTTGCAAAAATAGAACATGTCTGGTCTCTCCATTTCATGCAGCACAGCAAAATAACTTTGCTTGCTGCCCTGCGTAAAATATTAGTAAACGTACCCCCAGTGTATTGGTCCAGTTATTGGTTCCTTTTGCACTTTGTACACAGTAGGGTTGCCTTGCCATCTCGGTTGCTCTTTCCTTCCCTTGTTTGGCTCTCCTGTTTTCTGGTGTTTGCAATTGCTTGCTCTTCTGCATCTGAACAACATCTTCCTTGCTGTGTATTTCGGTATTGCGTGATCTTAAGCTGTGCTCCCTCTGCACCCCAAAATAGCACTGTCCTTGCTAGCCATAGATTGCTAGTACATTTATACCATACTGCACTATGTATGTGGCCTATTGCATTCAAGCGTACGTCAACAGAAAGCAAGTCAGCTGAATTACATGTTGTAATTGAGATCCTCAGCTATACAGAAGGAAGTGGTATGGTAAGTGGAATTTAATTTGAAAATGGGTGATGATTTTGTGTTACTTACATTTCTAATATGATTGCAAACATGTTTTAATCTCGATTCTCACAATCCACAACGTATTACAATACAGAATGGCCCAGAACCAACACAAATAGTACAAGAACATTTCTGCATTCAAATATGTTACACACAGATATGTACTCTATGGGCCAGATGTAGGAAACACTTTGCGAGTCGCAAACGGCAAAATCAGCCGTTTGCGACTCGCAAATGCGTGTTTCCTATGCAGAAATGCATTTTGCGAGTCGTTACCGACTCGCAAAATGCATTTCCGAATCGCAAATAGGAAGGGGTGTTCCCTTCCTATTTGCGAGTCGCAGTGGTATGCAACTCCATTTGCGACCAATGGAGTCGCAGTTACCATCCACTTCAAGTGGATGGTAACCCACTCGCAAATTGGAAGGGGTCCCCATGGGACCCCTTCCAGTTTGAGACTGGACCCCAAAACATTTTTTCAGGGCAGGGAGTGGTCCAAGGGACCACTCCCTGCCCTGAAAAAACCGAAACAAAAGGTTTCGGATTTATTTGAAATGCAGCTCGTTTTCCCTTAGGGAAAACGGGCTACATTTAAAAAAAAAAAAAACTGCTTTATTTAAAAGCAGGTCGCTAACATGGAGGTCTGCTGACGTCAGCAGGCCTCCATGTTAGCGAGTGCCTATACTCGCAATGGGGCCGCAATTTGCGACCCACCTCATGAATATTCATGAGGTGGGTCATTGCGACCCCATTGCGAGTTGCAGTCGGTGTCTGAGACACCGTACTGCATAGCAATTTGCAACTTGCAAATTGCGAGTCGCAGGGACTCGCAATTTGCAAGTTGCAAATTGCTTTTTTGCTACATCTGGCCCTATGTGCTTTAAAGTTGAATCGGGAATTACAGGGACATTGAACCGTAAGCTCTTTACCCTCTTTATTAACTTTTATGTGCCCACTCTCATGAGCCAGCTATACATGAAGGTAGATAAACTCAAGTTTGTTGGGCTCAAGTTGCGTCCTATATACTTACACCTGGTTTGCGGTTGAATTGAACAGGTGCTGTGCAAGACACACATCTATTGCTAAGCTCTTCTTGAATATGCACCTTGAAGTCTTCTTCAAAGCCGACTTCATTTAAGAGCATTTCAATACTTAGCTGGGGGTGTGTTAGTATTATGCATGATAAATGTAGCTGACACACAGTTGGGCCACAGTGTTTTGTGTTTGATTTGGATGAAGAACATGTCAGAGCCCATCTTCATATGCTCAGAGTTCAGTGAAGTCTTAGAGGAACAGATTTACTTGCTCAATCTACGGAGGTAATGCAGGCTCTTGCAGCTAGGGAAGCACACGCCACTCCCCCCTTACCCCCCCCCCCCCCCCCCTCAACACTTCAAGGAGCCCACCAGTCCTTCACAGAGCCCTGTTGCAGCCCATGGTCAATGAACACTTTTACAATATGGTCGATTTAATACATTCTGCAGGTGACCCTCATTATTTTGCATTATGACACTTGAAAGGCATGGGATTTCAGGAGTTTGGCCACCATTATGTTTCGACAAGCCACTTCAAAACACCAGGGTCCAGGTTTACTAAGGTTTTGCGTTAGGGCTGCTTCACTTTTTTTACACAGTCAAGACACATCATCTATTTTGATTCCATGTTCCGAATAGGCATTAAATGGATGCAGCACACATACAAAGAGGAATTAACCCAAAGGATAGTTTGTGTGCTGGAAGGTATAACTTCTGGCAAAAAAAGCTATCCGGACCGCAGCAGAGACACCCCTGCAACATGACGCAAGGGTGCCTGCATTGGCACTAGGCAGGCACAGTGTGAGAGCGCTAGGAGAGAGCAGAACTGCGCCATACCTTTGCTCTCCCTTTCATGTAAGGCAGCACAGCAGCTTCACTTGCTGTCAAAAGTCTTAGCAAAGCCAGACCCGTTTTTTTTAAATAAAAAGCAGGCAGATGAGCAAGAGCCTTGGTATGTTTACTTACCGCATCCTGAGGTAGTGTGCAGAGTTTAATAATATGTTTGATGGTGTAAATGTGTAGGTGATGATCATTATTGTTATGTTTTACATAACAGCTCTTCAATTGTAACAATTAAATTACTACATTGAACGAAAAGCTCCACTTCTCCTGTCCATCCTCCGCCACTGTATGTCTCAGTAAAACACATCGTCAGCCGTAAACTGCTGAGTTTTCCTTTCCTTTTGCAGGCATAATAGTTGAAATTTGTCGTGTCTGTTATACCAGCATTCCTGCTGGACCTCGCTGTCCCTTAACAACCTGTTGTGCTGCTGCACACATGCTGGCACCGCAAATTAGACTCCGTAGCTCTGCAGGGGGCGCCCAGATGGAAGAGCCCAGCGGGGAGCGGTCGTCTAATTTAAAAATGATAGATATTCAGAACCCAGAATGGGGTGCATGAGAGCATATGGAATATAACACATTTATCCGATGTATTATGAACGGGTTTAGCAGATCTTAATATTTTATTTGAGTCGATAGCGGTCTGTTTGAAGCTGGGGAGTGAAGAAAGGAAATATGCCTTTTATATCAAGGTAGATGTGTAGCTAAAGTAAGAAAATATGTTTTACTCCAGAGTGTGTCATTAAAAAATTTGTAACATTGGTTTGATTATATTTCTGCGGCAGTATATTTCTACATGTCTAAAAGGCAAGGTTATCTAAGTGAAAAAAGAGTAATTTCAGCATATATTTACTACGCACTTGCATTATTCTAGCCTCATGTGAGTGGAGGCGAGGTAACACAAGTACTGACAACAAAGCCACACAAATTGAAACTTGTGTGGCTTTGTGTTACTTCTCAGCAACAGAGTAATGCAACACAGTGCCAACACAGTGCCGTGCCTTGCCTACAGTTACCCTGGGTCGGATAGGTGTTACATGGGTGGACCATGGGCAAACCCTGATTTACTAAAGGGAATTTGTGTCTTTGTGTTAAAATGCTGCACCTACCTGGGAGAAGCGTAACAGGGAGATGTATGATTATTTCTACTGTGCTTTCCCCTATTTCATGTGTGCTGCAGCACATATAGAAAGTGCAAAATGTCTCTATGCATTATTTCTGTGCAGGAAGGTATCCCTTCATGCACAAAAACAATTCTCCCATAGCACAAGCACCTATGCTAGGGTGCCTGCGCTGGTGCTGGGCTGCCTTAAGTTTGCCAGCACTATGAGGAAGCAGATATGCTTTGAGAGAGCAGATATGGCACAATTCTGCTCCCTCCATTTCACACAGTGCAGTGCAGAAAGCTGCATTATGTTGTCAGAATAATTAAATATGTCTTTCGGATTATACATTTTTTGCATAGTGTTCCTCCATGTTATAGTTTAAATTTACATAAATTTGTTACTAGTCACAACATTAATAAATTTAGCAAACTAAAATGCATGGCAAACTAAAATAATTAAAGTATATCAAGAGCCATCTTACTTGAATAGCAAACCTTCACCTCCTAAAGAACACTAACCTTCTTTAAAGCACATCCTTTTTTCACAAAGAAGCCATTTCAAAATGTTTAGCCGACCTCTGGAAAACACTATAATGTACAGGTGGATAAAATGAACGTCATATTTGATTCCCTAAAAGGAAGTCACATTTAAATTATACAAGGGTGCAGCTTGCACGTGTGTTTGCTGTGTGCAAATGAAATGCACAGGCGTAAGTAGGGCAGTAAGTGTGAGAAAGTGCACCAACCTGTAAATTTGTTAAAGACTGCTGGAAGGGGGCCATGTATAAGAACTCAACTCATAGGACCCCAATCCTTCGAAAGCAACGCATAAGCACATAGGGCCATATTTATACTTTTTGACGCAAAACTGCGCTAACGCAGTTTTGCGCCAAAAAAATTTGCGCCGGCTAACGCCATTCTGAAGCGCCATGCGGGCGCCGTATTTATTGAATGGCGTTAGCCGGCGTTAGCCGACCGGCGCTGCCAGGTGTGCGTGAAAAAAAACGACGTACACCAGGCAGCGCCGGCGTAGGGAAAAATGGCGTTTGGGCGTCCCAAAAGTCAGGCTGAGGCAAAAAAATCGTCTTAACCCGATTTGCGCCATTTTTTTTGGGCGCCCAGACGCCATTAACATGACTCCTGTCTTAGCAAAGACAGGAGTCATGCCCCCTTGCCCAATGGCCATGCCCAGGTGACTTATGTCCCCTGGGCATGGTCATTGGGCATAGTGGCATGTAGGGGGGCACAAATCAGGCCCCCCTATGCCACAATTTTTTTAAAAAAAAATACTTACCACAACTTACCTTTTCTTCCCTGGGATGGGTCCCTCCATCCTTGGGTGTCCTCCTGGGGTGGGCAAGGCTGGCAGGGGGTGTCCCTGGGGGCAGGGGAGGGCACCTCTGGGCTCATTCTGAGCCCACAGGTCCCTTAACGCCTGCCCTGACCCAGGCGTTAAAAAGAGGCGCAAATGCGAGGTTTTTTGCCCCGCCCACTCCCGGGCGTCATTTTTGCCCGGGAGTATAAATACCACGCACATGCCTGGGAGTCATTTTTTAAGACGGGAACGCCTACCTTGCATCTCATTAACGCAAGGAAGGTGTTCACGCCAAAAAATGACGCTAACTCCATGAACTTTGGCGCTAGACGCGTCTAACGCCAAAGTATAAATATGGAGTTAGTTTTGCGTCGAATTTGCGTCGAAAAAAACGACGCAAATTCGGCGCAAACGGAGTATAAATATGCCCCATAGTGCTTTTCTGGCAGTGCTCCCTTCCTCCAGGCCTTGCACAACTGCCTTAATAGCCATTTACAGGAAAGAGCTTAAACTGAAGGGCACATTTTTAAATTGTAATGCAAGACAGTTCAGCAATCGGGGTGGCTGCATTGACGTCACTTAGGGGTCACAGCTGTGACGCCCAGGCTTTCCTTTTGCGACCCCTGGCACTGCCTTTGCAACCCCTGGCCTCAGAGGTGGCGAATTCAGTGCCAGGGACATAATGACAGTTTGTCCTTACGGACGTCAGTTGGGGCTTGACTCTGTTTTCTGTCAATTACACTAACAGTGAATATTATTATTCACTAGTAGTATAATGCAAATGGAGTACAATTAGCTGTAAGATGCCCTACCATGGCAGCTGATGTAAGTAAAAGCTGCTTTTAAGTGTATGTTGTGTGCGTGCTTGCGGGTGATAGTGTGTTTACGTGATAGAGAGTGTGTGTAAGTGTGAATGAGTGTGTGTGTGTGTGTATGTATGGGCATGCATAGCCCACGCTGTGAGGTTCAGTTCGGTACTCATAGCGTGGTAAAACACTGTCAGTTCAAGACAAACACTATCCTTGTGAGGACCGGTGCGTTATGAAGACCGGTCCCCATAGTGTGTTTAAGTAGTTTTGAGTGAGTGTATCAAAAAATGAAAAGTGCAGTTATATTTGCCTCGGTCCGCTCTATATCCTTCCCTACTATCAAAGCGCATGTGGAGTTAGAATAGTAAACACCATCAGACCAGCATGCACATACCTCAACACACAAGGGTAGCTCTGGCAAACATAAGCACCACACATCCCACAGGCACTCATGCAAGCATCATACCCATGTAGACATGCCAACATCCACTGCCTCCTCCACGTCTCCCTCCTCCCTCCCTGTCACGTCTTCACTCACACCTGCATGCACTACATATTCAGCCACTACGTCCATCACCAGCACGCCCATCACCACACACCGCTCACGTGCACTCACCACCCCCACTGCCATTCACACATCCCCAGTGTCCTCTCCCAGTGTGTCTGTCAGCCCTCCTCCCAAACTACACAAACGCAGTCACACACCCACCCAACAGCCATCCACCTCACGACAGCCTCCAGCCCATGCACCTTCACCCAAAGTCAGCAAACGTACACCTCCTACAACCACTACCTCTTCCTCCACTCCCAAACCCCCTCGATCTACCCATCCCAGGTGTCTAAAAAACTTTTCTTGTCAAACCTTGACCTCTTCCCTACACCTCCCCCACCACTTCTGTCCCCTAGAGCCCACCTGTCCAGGTTCCAACCCAGCACCTCAGCCACCACATCACCGGGATCAGTGGTGCCAGCAGTAACCGGTTTCTGGAGTGCGCCAAGCAGCAGGGCAGCCAGTGTGCCAAGAAGCCAGCACAAGGACATTCCCCCACATCAAAATTAAAGAAGTTGGCCACAACCCGGAGGAAGAAGGCCAAAACACCTGCCACCAAGGTCTCTCCCAGGACTACGGTTGTGAGTGGCAAGACAGCTGTGCTACCATTCAAGGTGGGGAAGGGCCAGAGGAAGAAAGGGAAGTCGCCGCCAACCTGCACGGCAGACAAGACTGTCACAGGCACCGCCACATGCACCGCCGCCACGGGCACCGCCACTCAGGACACCGCCGCCAGCAGCACGCTCACAGAGCCAGCCACCAGCACCGCCGCCAAGAACACTGCCGCCAGCAGCACGCTCACAGAGCCAGCCACCAGCCCCGCCGCCCAGGACACCGCCTCCAGCAGCACCCTCACTGAGCCAGCCACTAGCATCGCTGCCCAGGACACCGCCACCAGCAGCACGCCCACTGAGCCACCTACCAGCACCGCTGCCCAAGAGCGCCGCAAGCACCACCGCCACTGACGCGGCCGCCAGCACCACCAGCGGCCACGCCACATCCTGTGCCAGTGGCAGCAACGCAGACCTTGCTTCCATCCCCAGTGGTCAGTCGTACGTGGCTGGTGGTCAGTTCCAGGGGCCTGGACAGCTTCCATGTTGGCCCACCGTCAGTGGAGAATGGCATCCACTACCTCTGTCCTTGGCAAGATGAAGCACTCTGGGCACAAAGCCCCCTCCCGAACCAGGGGAGAGGAGATACATCCACTACCTCAGTCCTTGTCAGGATGAAGCACTCTGGGCACAAAGCCCCCTCCAGAATCAGTGGAGAGTGACATCCACTACCTCAGTCCTTGGCAGGATGAAGCACTCTGGGCAAAATGCCCCCTCCAGAACCAGTGGAGAGATACATCCACTACCTCAGTCCTTGGCAGGATGAAGCACTCTGGGCACAAAGCCCCCTCCAGAACCAGTGGAGAATGACATCGACTTGAGAGACTGTGGCTTTGCACTCCCCAGGATAAAGCAGTGGTTAAACTACCCACTGAAATGACTTGAGAGACTGTGGGTTTGCACTCCCCAGGATGAAGCAGTGGGCAAACCACCCACTGAAATGACTTGAGAGACTGTGGCTTTGCACTCCCCAGGATAAAGCAGTGGGCAATCCACCCACTGGAGTGACTTGTGAGACTGTGGTTTTGCACTCCCCAGGATAATGCAGTGGACAAACCACCCACTTGAGAGACTTGTGAGACTGTGGCTTTGCACTCCCCAGGATAATGCAGTGGGCAAACCACCCACTTGAGACACTTGTACGACTGTGGCTTTGCACTCCCCAGGATAAAGCAGTGGGCAAACCACCCACTGGAGAGACTTGTGAGACTGTGGCTTTGCACTCCCCAGGATAAAGAAGTGGGCAAACCACCCACTTGAGACACTTGCGAGACTGTGGCTTTGCACTTCCCAGGATAAAGCAGTGGGCAAACCACCCACTGGAGATACTTGTGAGACTGTGGCTTTGCACTCCCCAGGATACCTCAATGGGCATGGAGCCTCCTCGTAGAGCTGGTGCCTGTTTTATTTCGATCTGATGCCCCAGCAGTGTTTCTCTCTGTTTGGATCGGGTATCTTGTGTGGGCCTCGCCCATGCATTTTGGGCCCAGTGGTCCACAGACTATGTAGGTGCAGTACATGGACTTGAAATCTTGGTGTACATATTTGTTAATAGAGTATATATTTTTGACTAATGGATTTTTACTCATTACAATCGTTCAAATCATTTCATTTTGTCCTTGCGTTCTTCCAGGGGGTGTTGGGGGGTGTAAATGTAATGTTTCAACATGTATTTGTGTGTATGTTGTTGTGTGTGAGGTTGGGGGTGTTTCGTGGTGCGTGTGTGTGCCACTCTCTTTTCCCTCCCCCCGCCCCTGTGTCGTAGGTGCAGTACTCACCATGGTCGTCGCTGCCGTCGGTCGTGCTCCTGGTAGAGGAGCAGGAAGAGAATGCCAGATAGAATTTTGAGTTCCGGCTCCATGGCGTCCTGGTTCCTCGTGGGGTGTGTAGAGGTGAGAGTTTTCCCTTCCAAGTCCTGTTTCCGCTGTGTTTTTGTTCGCGTTGAGTCCGCCCCGGAAAAGGTGCCGGATTGGCCTCTTATAATTGTGTGGGCGGTACATTGTCTTCTGCCTGTCTGTTGGCGGTGACCGCCATGCTGTTAGTTTGTACCGCCGTGGCAGTCGGAGTGTAAAAGTGGCTGTCTATGTTGGTGGTTTCCGCCACGGTCATAATTCCATTTTTTTTACCGCCGGCCTGTTGGCAGTCTTACCGCCGCTTTAACACAGACCGCCATGGTTGTAATGACGGCCTTTGCCTTCAAAGTTTTCAAATTTACATACACTTGGTTTTTTTGTGCTCAAAAACTGCTTATCAAATTGTCTCAATGTTAAGTTTGACTATTGTCCCATACTGTCATTGTAAAATAATGTTATTGTTTGAATGTTTAGGCATATAGATTAAATGTAAACCTTGTAAACAAGTTCCATTGAAATTCCTTTAACACAAGAGTTATTTCGAAATATGTGCATCATTATGTGGTGTTATTTCTGCAAGATCTGTTTGGTATTATGTTTTTGGAGCCACACTGCTTAAATACATTGAGGTTTCTGTTCTCAGACTTCATTAAGGTGGACCTTCTGCTCTTGTAGAGTTTAATTCATGTATGTCAGGTTTCAGATTTGGATCTCTTGTGACTGAAGTGCAAGATCGGTGACAGTGGGTACTGTTCTTGAAAATAAGTAGTTATTAGTAGAATTGAGGCATGATTGAAAAAATGCACATGCACCCAAATAATCTCCTCCTATGAATACAATTTAAACTAATCTCTTAAAAACATTTCTGAAGGCTATTTTTGCATAATTTGAGAGTTGCAACTTTGGACTGGTTTTTGGCCTGATACTGGTCTGCGTTGGGAAGAATTTGGGCCTGTACTTGGGCACCTTTGAGTTAGTATGGATCTGGAAATTTGGCAACACTGCTTTCCTCTGTATGCCAACAGTGTGTGCACCACAGAGGCAAGCAAGACAGCAAATGGTATGTGCCTGCAGTTGAGTGTGTGAGTTTTTTAAATATACTGAGAGAGGGGCATAAAGTCCCCTAGCAGTGGACCAGTGCCTCCGTGATGACTCTGCTCAGTGTGAGTAAATTTCTGTCAGCAAGCCATATTATATTGGGGGACTAGACAGCAGCTCAGATCTTTTGTTTGCATTGTATTGAAACGCACAGAAAATGTAAACAAAAACATTCAGTTAAGCTTCCATGGAGTGAGAGAGAAGCAGTGGCTGAAGTAATTTTTTTTATTGTGGGTTAGCTGTCTTTGATGTGGATGTTCATGATAAGACCAAGGGTGATTGAATAGCACAACACCCGAGCACCGCTCCAAATGATTCGGGTAAACACAACCTCAAGAAGGCCAGCTGGTTCTCTCCTGCACTCCAGGACTCCAGGCGCACCTGCAGAAAAAAGATCGATAAGCAGCAAGTCCCCGGAGGACCTCGCAGCCTTCAAATCTGTCATCAAATTCCACCATCACCTCATCAGATACACTAGGAAAGCTGCCCTGCAGGACTGTATCAGCACCACACACACAACACCAAAGATCTCTTCGTCATGGTTAAAGAGTTCACCAAACCCCAATTGGAAGCTGCAAACATTCCTCCATCTGAGGACCTCTGGGACAGACTAGCCATCTTCTTCCATCAAAAAATCAAGGACATCTACAATTGCTTCAGACCTCAGGACCCTCCAAGTCCACCAAAAACCCTCCTGCTCGTACCTCTGAACCTTCACAGATCCTGCACTACTGGACCCCCCTTACCATGGATGAGACCTGCTCCATCATGAGCAGCATCCACTCCGGAGCCCCTACTGATCCCTGTCCCCAACACATTTTCAACACCTCAATTGCACCCGAGTTCCATCACACTCTCAACTGCTCCATGGGGATGGCTACCTTCCCCGAGAACTGGAAGCATGCTGAGATCCGCCTGCTCCTGAAGAAACCCATGGCCGACCCCCTGGATCTCAAGAACTACAGCCCCATCTCTCTGCTGCCTTATCCATGCAAGGTCATCAAAAAGTGCATCAATGCACAGCTCCACAAACACATTGAGGATAACAACATCCTGGATAGCTCCCAATAAGGCTTCAGGTGCAACCAAAGCACAGAGACTGCCCTTCTATCCACCACAGATGACAACCGGTCGCTCCTCAACTGTGACCAAACAGAAGCCCTTATCCTACTGGACCTATCGTCCACCTTCAGCACAGTCTCCCTTCACACCCTCTGCTCCAGACTCCATGTAGCTGCATCCTCTGCAAGGCCCTCCAGTGAATATGCTCCTTCCTGACCAGCAGAAATCAGAGAGTCAGACTCCCACCATACCTGCCGGAACCTACAGAGATCAGCTGTGGTGTAACCCAGGGCTCCTCTGGGAGCCCCACACTCTTCAACATCCACATGGCCCGCTCATGTCTATCGTCAGAAGCCACAGACTGAACATTGTCTCCTATGCCCAGCTGATCATCTGACTGACCGAAAACCCTACAACCACCAAGAAGAACTTCCACAATGGGATGGAGGCCGTTGCCTTCTCAAGGATGGAGAGCTGCCTCAAGCTCAACTCAGACAAGACCGAGAACTTCATCCTGGACTCTCCATACCAGCCTGGGTCGACTCCTGGTGGCCTGTTACACTCAACAGCCCCCCACTCTAACAAACCACGGACGCAACCTCGTCTTCATCATGGATTCATCTCTCACAATAACCCGCCAGGTCAACTCTGTCGATTCCTCCTATTTCCACACACTTGAACTTCTCTGGAAGATCTTGAAATGGATCCTAAATGACTGCTGCAAGACCGTAACCCACACCCTGGTCACCAGCAGACTCGACTATGGAAATACCCTCTACGCCGCCACCACCCAGAATTTGAAGAACCTACAGCACATCCAGAAAGTCTCTACTGCGCTCAGCCTGACCATCCCCCAGCTCTGACGCATCACAAGATACCTGAGTGACCCCCACTGGCACCTCATCGAGAAAAGGATCAACTTCAAAATCCTCATCCACGCATAAAAGGCTCTCCACATCGTAGGACCCACCTACCTCAACCACCTCATCACCTTTTACCCCCCCACCAGACCTTTCTACTCCACTAAACACGCACTAGAAGACCTCAGCTGGTGGAAGTACCTTCGCCTACCTCATGGCAAAGAGCTGGAGAACCTTGGGCCATATGTATGAACATATTTTACCATACACACAAAATGGGTAAAACCTTTTGATATATCTGGCCCCTTTCCTCTTCACCTCAGGGAGTCACAATTGTTACCTCAATTCACGAACTGAAGCACAGAGGACAGACTCTCCAAAGTGCCTTAAGACCCTTATGGTGATAGTGTTTCTGATTGATTGTTTGACAAGTTGCACAGGCCCAATGATGGTCAGCAAAACACTTGCTGCCCTGTGTGCCCTCTCATGTTGTAACGTAAAATGCCTGGATTACTAGCTAGTAAGCTTCAATACTCCAATTCCCTATTCCTCGTCCCATTACTGCCATTCCCTCCCCTTTCATTTTTGGGAGGGTCTGTGGAGGCTTGGTAACTTCAGGAAGTGCATAATTCCTATTCCTCATTAATACTAAGGGGGGCGGGGTTGCTTTTTCTTTATTTTAATCAGGAGTTGCTTGGTAGAGATGACCGTGGTGAGACCTCGCCTCACAGTATAGATATAGTGAGGATTGGATGAGAAGGTAATATTAAATAGGAAGGATTGTTCCTCACTTGTTCAGAGTAAAACCATTTTTGTCTATGTTTGGAATACACTTGCCTGGTATTTCACTGCAATTTTCCTTTTTTACATCTAGTTATTAGTATTTTCCTTGCCACAAAATGAGTGGACATTAACTGAGCTCCAGTCAAATGAATAGAGATTCTAGTTTCATTGGAATATTTACATTAGTGGAGTAAGTATAAATGTTCCAGTGCTTTTTATATAATGTACATTATTTGGTATAGTAGAAGGAGTATATGGCATTCTAAAATATTTTTCAGTCTTTGGCACAATAAATGTATGTACATCCTTCTATTTGTAGTCACTATTATTATAATGTACTCAGTTTACTCATGGTTTTTCCATCAATGAGTTCTGAAAGCGAGTTGTACATAGCGTTAATGTGCAGAGTGTATGTAACTGCAGGTGTAGATTATGACAATGGGATCCATAATACAGTGTCAAGGGTGCTGTAGGGCCGGATTGAAGTGCACAGATAGAGCTGTGAGGGTTCTTGTGCAGATATACAAGGGTAAGGATTGCAATTCAATGGCATTACTTTGTAAAAGTCGCAGTATTGGATTAGCAACTGGCTCCACTGAAGCATCAGAGCAGAGCTGTGTATGGGACACTCAAATAGCAAGGTTACTGTAGACAAAGTGAGGATATGGACTGGCAGAGTTGTGAGTTGCAGCATCTAGAATAGGAGGTGCTTTCCATGGTTGGATTGGGGTGCAAATGCAGCTGTGAGAGGGTCTCAGTGCTAGTCTGTTCTTCCGGTCAAGATCTAGGTGCACTGATAGCTGTGGGCTACTCCTGGTGACAGAAACAGAAAGCACTACAGCACATAATTGCGATGCACTGCCAAAGCTATTCGAAAAGTAGTGGGTCTATAGGCCATGATGTACATGTGAAAATATGATATGAATTTACATTAGAAATGTCAGTCCAACAGCATTGAAGCACAATCCCAAACCCCATTGCTAATATACATTTTGTATGTGAGTACATCTCACAGAGTACACAGGATTCAAGCTCCTCCCAGCATTGTCTGGCATACCACAATTGACGCTCAATAACTGCTGTTAGCCTCTGACTGAGGGAGTGGCTGAGCAGATGAATGTATAATGATGACTGCAGACTCTGCAGAGAGTTTGAGGGTGCACCTGGACTTTGGTTCACCATTTAGATGGACAAACAGTTTTGTGGCATCCACCAAAAGATGGGGTTGGAGGAGACTTGCTCGGTATTTTGGGTACATGATCAAGGCATAGGGGATGTGGCCTAAGAGGCTTGTCAGCTGAGTTTGGAACCAATATCCACTAAGCGGGATCGACAAGGACTTTAGCCTGGGGTTTAGCACCAGAGATTTTTGTTTTTCCTGTTTTGTGCATGGGTTCAGGTAGTTTTTGATCCTCTATCCTCCACCCTCAGCAATTCAGGGCTGGATGGATTGGAGGTATTCCTAGAATGCCTGCAAAGGGGTGGTCTGCATGTGAGGATCTTCTGTGCACAGCTGCGGGTGGTCTTTCTGGGACATGGCTGGTCTTGGGTGGTAGCTGCTCTTTGATAGGTACAAGTACCTAGGATGTACAGATGGTGGACCTTGTGTGGGTCAAGGAGCAAGTCCATGTTGCTTTTAGTCAAATGTTGTTTTCTCTACTGATAAAGTGATTGGAATCCTTGAAAAAGAAGTAGTGAGGATCCCTGAATGGGAGGTTTGGGACCTAACTTGGGTTGGCATTTTGCCCTTTCCCTCAAATGCCCTACCACTAAAGCTTCCTCACGCTGCCAGATGATGTGTGTAAGCAGACCACCATTTTCTCTCTTTAATGCTGGATTCTTTGGAGCGAGTAATTGGTCCCACTGTGCTACAGTTTCACAGTTTTTCTACCATCAGTCTCAAAGATATACTCTTCTCTTCTTCCGTAGCCACAATGCTTCCTGCGTTTCCAATTCTGTTGCCTTTAGCTTAGTCTCTTCTCTCCAAAGCCCTATGGTTGGGAACCTACATATTTATGATGCCACCTTAACTGGTGGGTTGCTCTCTCCCTTCATTCTGGCACTGGTGCCCGCTGTTCAGAGCTCACCACCATCCTCATATCTCAATAACTCTTGTCTGACTCTTTTGGGCAAAACTCCCTTCTTGTGACTATTTGTACGGGTAGTTTGACAACAAGCCTTCCTAAACACTCTCTGACACCAACCAGGAGATAGTGAGATGGAGAGAGATGGAGCAGCTACAGTTCCAGAGGGCAGGAGTCTTGGTCTCTCCTGCCAGACAGTTTGTTTCTGCATGTCTGGTTTCCTTCACTTGAGCACACCACAGTTGAAGGAAGGACAAACAACAATGGTATGTTGATGGTCATTGATGTTTACTGCTATCGTCATCCGGCTAGCTGGGTGGTTGCTATGAGATTTGGGTATTACATACTGCGCCCTCTCAGAATTAAAATAAACATGATTTAAACTACTTCTTTTTACTCCATTTGTCTTTGATTACAACAGCATTTTTCCTTGCAAAGCTTCACATGCTAGTCCAACTGTGCTCTTAGAACAAAACATAACACATGCACTCATCACAGAGCAGGCATGTTTGAAATAGCCAATTGTAAGGGGAACTTCAAAGAATAAAGGACCTCATCCCACCCTATGGTGGCATGCTTCATTTTAGGGTACATGCTTACTCTTCTACCAATTGAAGACAGAGGTGTCTGATACTACCCTTGGCCAAGGGGAGCTCATTTGGTTGAATACAGGAGTGCGCCCTCCTGGTTATATGTGTAAGTGTGCAAAAAAGCATAGAGGAATAGTAAGAAAATATATACCTCCCGCTGGGCTTTCAGAGATGTATTCTTGTCTCCAATGGGTACAGGGTAAAAGCACAAATGGGTCAACATGTTTCTACCTAACTGACCCTATGAAAAAGGTGTCTAGACATTCGTCAGGAGCAGCTTAATATCTCAGCTATTCAGCATCAACTTGTAAAATGATTAATAAGTAAGAGCAAAAGATAACCTGTGATTTGCTGATTGAAACACATGTAGGTTGTTCTTTAGGCCTTGTTTTGTTGGGTTGAGAGTCCTCAACTCAGGGCAAATGGGCCAAGAAATAAGCAAGCTCTAGATTGGTCCCTGTTTCCAGTAACTCACCATGTTGAGAAAATGTTGTATTTTCTTACGCTTATAAGTCTGCAGTCTGATGGTGTCTTTGCTGCGGGTGTGGTGAAAACCACCAGGGATGGTAAACTTGTCTCCAACATAGGTTGCTGTGCTCGTCGTAATGCCTTTGCAAGTCATGGTAGTTTGGAGGATGGAGTGGGCCTTTAAGGGAAGTCAATGGACTTCCATTGGGATGGAGGTCATGTGATCATATTTCTTAAAGCCCTGGATGAGACACATTCCACTACGTAGGGTGCCCTTAATAGATGCCTTTGTGGAGTCTGTGAGGCCATTGAACAGGGCGTTACAACCATGCATAAGTGAGAGTGAAAGGGTTTAAACAGCAATTCGGAAGTTGTTTTCTGAATCAAAACAGTTTCACTTTCTTTGGCAGTGAGAGCTGGTACTAAGCTGTCTTTGTTCTATGGCAATGTCTTTCTTGAGGGTTAGGTTGATGTCCAGGGTGAATCCAAGTGGCTTGGCATTCAGTGAAAGTTAGGTATCTGTGATAACCCAAATGCGATAATACCAGCTTTCACAAATTTATGGTTATCTTAATAATCTAGAACCTATTGATTAAATTTCCAATGTTTTTTTTTAATCTTCAGTGATGTTACTTTCTGGCCAAACGTCATGTGACCTCTTCCCGCTCTGCATCCGTGGCCCAAGAATGTGATGTCACTTACTGTGATGTCATTTAAGGCGATTAAAGGTTGTGTGATGTCCCTTCCGCTACCCTGACATTTTTGTGAATCGTCGTCCATGTATTCTGCGTTCCTACATTTCCAATATTAGTCTCCCTCTGCTGTTTCCTATTCTCCTTCTGTCAACAGCTTCCCTCTCCTGACTTCCTACTTTGACGCACCTTGTGGTGTAATGATCTCATGAAAACATTATTTACCCCTACTGAAACTCATGATGTATAAGGTTGATCTGCTATTGTTCTTTTATAGTTTTCATTTGCTGCTTTTATGCCTGTTTTCATACTTCTGAATGCCTTAAATATCACCTTGTGACTGCATGTCTGACTTTCTCACTCAGTCATCTCTAGGACTAATTAAACAAATGTAAGCAAGTTGTAGGTATCATTGAGCACTCTTCCTCCAATTAACTTATTCCTGAGGCCCATCAATGGACCTTAGAATGTGCACAGGTAAATTTAGCATGTGTACTATATTTTATTTCTTTCTCTTTCCATGAATCTATGGTGAAGAAATTACTTCTTAAAACCTTCAGGATAGTGTTGACTTCTAGTGAAATTTTCCAACTTTTTCACACTTAGCACAATCTTTTTTGTATGAAACAAATTACTTGTTCAACTTCAGTGGAGGGAAAAAAACAATGGAAAGGTAACATGAATTCACACAAAGGTTCAACTTAGAGGTTTTCTGTGCCACTAGTAGGCCTAATGCCTGCCCCTTGCACCGGGTAGTGGACACACACATGCTCCCATCCTTCACCTTAAACCTACAAATGTAGTAAATCTGCCATGCTGGTGGATTTTCAAGAGTGCTAACTTCCAACAAATAACTGTAGATCGATAACAATGCCAATTTTTGCACACCTAAGATTAAATCAGCTGCTAAGCAGTTCAGGTGCTCCATTTCTATTCAAACTCAAGACCCATTTCTTGTGGACTCCCACGGAGTTCCTCATTAAAATCCACTTTGTTTAACTTCTTCTTTACCCCTCTGGCCTTATTCATCAGATAATTTAGATGTTCTTTGATGTTGTGTGCTCCCAACACTAAGGTTAATTTCTCTTTGACTGAAGATCTTGTGAACTTCAAAACTCCGTTGCATAGTGGTCTATAAGCTGTTGCTGCATGGATGCATGCCAAATCATTAAAAATTAATTGAGACTCAACTGAAGTACTTATACTTGGTAGATCATACCTGTAACTGATAACCTGATAAATTAGGTCCTATCAACCTTTCCAGGAATCTGGGTTTCATTTTTTATACCAAACTGACCTTCACTGAAGAGATCAATAAAGTGTCTTCCTCCAGCTTTTATCATATCACAGGATGATTAGAAACATATACCCTTTTCTGCGAGGTGACTACAAGAAAAGGTGATTTAAATTATAATTGCCCCTTCACTCAATATGCTAATTAAATTTAACTAGGCCTTTCTATCTGCCTCACATAAAAACTGTTTTGTGTGCAGAACGTGGCAGTTTGGTTTCTATTAGGACTTTCTGCCCCTCTCCTATCTTTCATCATCTGGCCACTTTTCATTGATTTTTTGTAACCAAGCACATTGTTTCTAAATAACCTTATATATGTCATCATGCCCTGCTAGAGACAGCTCCCAATTCTATCTGATAGCAAGCAACCCTTGACGTTACTTCAGAAACCTTAAGATCTCGTTTGCTAGATTCTTATACGTTCCTCATATCTTTCCCTCTTCAACAGGCTTCAGGTTGTTTTCATATCTTACAGCAATACATTGAAGTAAACTACCACCATGATATGATTTGAGCAGAATCTTCTTACATTTCTAAAAACCTTGGGGCAAATTTGTCAAGGGCTTGCTCCGGTGTTGCATCGCATGTTGTTGAGCAAGGATGACACAAGCAGGAAGTCATATTTCAGAAATGATGCATCTGATCAGATGTGTTGTTCTTTCACAATTGCATCATGCAAAAAATGTGCCCAATCCTGCTGCATCATGCAGGAACTAATATATGCAATGTAGGCCTTTCCCTGCAAAATTCTGCGCAACCGTAACTCAGTGGTATTTATCACCATACCACTGCGTGACACAGCACAGACTTGCTGGGCATCAGCAACCCGGGTGCAGAAAATGAAGCAGTGGCTGTAGTGTAAAATGCTCATCATAACAGAAAACTTTGACAAGCCCAACTATGCCATGGAGGATATCATTCTGCATTTTGGAATTGTGCGTAGACAACCACATACCCAGAGAAAGAGGAAGCAACATATTTTCCTCCAATGCACATCCCTCATCAGCCTCTGGAGGGAGACAGACATTCACTTATACCAATTGAAGAGGGAGCCCATCAAGGAATTGCTGGAGAAGATAGCACCAAGTCTGCAACCAGCAGCTACAAGGACCATGCCACTTCATCATGCATCAAATTATTGTCTGAGCAACATAAGTTTGCCTCTGGGTCCTTCCAAACAAGATCTGCAAGATCGTCAGCCATTTCCCAGGGAACATTATCTGTATTTCTGCGATGTGTGTTGGATGCCATGATGTTCTGCTTTCCTACATATCTCATATCAGAGCTTACAGAACCTCCCTGGAATGCACTTCTGAGTTCAAAGAAGACCTTTATTGTTGTTAATTCTTCCCCACCCACAAGTTCTTGAGGGACAAATTAGTAGATTTCAAGCACAAAGTAGTCGCAGCAAGAAAACAAAATATATCACAGTACTTCTCAGTTGCAATATACACAGCAAATATATAATATATTCAAAGCAAAGCATAAAAGTCAAATTCATCACCGTTTGAGCAAGGTGGCAGGGCCTAAATATTCAGCTTCATCTTTCTGGGGTCTGCAAGTTGATGACTCCGGTCAACTGCGAGAAAGAGATTATCTACCCAAACGGCAGACTGGCAACTGACGTCTAGCTCCATCCTGAAGTCAAGCAGATTTGAATCTAACTCACTGTAGCCTAGAGTCATCCTTACAAAAGCGTGCCCCCTCCTCTCAGACTCAGGAAAACTATGCAAGCCTTTGGAGACTGGCCAGATCTCCTAGACTTCTCCTATTCCCAAGGCTGAGCAGAAAGGAAAACACCAAATGTACTCTCTCTTATCAGGTCTAGTCTGGTGTGAAGAAAACAGCTTGGTTCATCTTGTGGAAAAACACAGCTTGGAAGAATACAGACATCTGCGATGTTTCAACTGCAATGTCTAACTCCACGTTAAAGCCAATAGGCAGCTAACCTAAATAT
The DNA here is from genome assembly GCF_031143425.1 of Pleurodeles waltl. Taxonomy (NCBI): domain Eukaryota; kingdom Metazoa; phylum Chordata; class Amphibia; order Caudata; family Salamandridae; genus Pleurodeles; species Pleurodeles waltl. The sequence continues at coordinate 240,233,445 of NC_090437.1, read as the reverse complement.
CAAATATAATGTCTAATGTCATGTCAAAGCCAATAGGCAGCTAACCTAAATATCAAATGTAATGTCTAATATCATGTCAAAGCCAATAGGCAGCTAACCTAAATATCAAATGTAATGTCTAATATCATGTCAAAGCCAATAGGCAGCTGAGCTGAATACAAAATGTAATGTCTAATATCATGTCAAAGCCAATAGGCAGCTGAACTGAATACAAAATGTAATGTCTAATATCATGTCAAAGCCAATAGGCAGGTAAACTGAATACAGCATGTCAAAGCCAATAGGCAGAATACAGAATGTAATGGCTAATGCCATGTCAAAGCCAATAGGTGGCTAAACTGAATACAGAAAGTAATGGCTAATGCCATGTCACAGCCAATAGGTGGCTAAACTGAATACAGCATATAATGTGCTACTGGTGAACATTGAGTAACTAATATGCACAGTGGTGAAACACAAAGTCATTGGTCAAACACAATTAATAGCATCACACATGATAAAACTGACCCCGTAGTACCTTTTCTTCCCCAAGACTAACCAACAGCACTTGAATACCAAGCAGGGGTTCTACAATATTGCAGGATTTTCCCATGTGCTTGGTGCAATAGATTGCACACCTGTGCAATTTGTGCCCCCTGGCAGCCACTGCACACCTCCAGAGGAACCGCAAACTTAATTATTCTGTAAATGTCCAGGCAGTAGTGGACTACCAGGGAATCTTTTAAAACTTTCTTCGAAAATATCCTAGAAGTGCCCATGATGCCTATGTTTTACGCCACAGTCTCGTCAATGAGCGGTTTGAGAGTGGCAGATATGGGAACAGCCTAGTAATTGGTAAGGAAAGCAGAATTACAAATACTTTGCGTAATCTGAAATGAATGACCAAATACCAATTTCTGTATTTGTGTGTGATGTGCACCTAGTACTAGTATGTCACTCAAACATGTAGCTAATGATGTCCCATTATTTGATTATGTCACAGATTCTGAAAGGGAATAATGAAAAACATATAGTGCTATGTATTGTGTACTGGCATGCAATGTGAACAGTCAGAATCACAAGTAGTGCAATTTAATTGACATCAAATAACAAATCATGTGCACAATCATTGTTTTGAAGTTAAGATCAAAGGAATAACCTCAAAAATGTTTGTGATGTGTGTATTTGTGCAATGCTGTATCAAGGTGGAAATAAATGTTAATTCCATTGATTTAGAAATGCTGTAGGTTACATCTTGCCAGCCCAAGTATCTGTTTCACATATGGTAGTATATATGTTGGATGATACATTTCTTTGGACTACACATGTGAAAGGACCATAAAATATGAATTAATGTCATGCACTGAAAGTGTTGGACAAGAATGTGGTACAAGTTAGTACTCTAGGTGCATAGGTCATACTAAATAACCAAATGGTAGGTATTCACCAGCCATTACAATAGTCAAAGTCAAATGATACATATACATAGTAAGGCACATTGACATTCAACATAAATGTCATAGATGATGACATACATGCTACAAGGTGCCTACTTTTGCTGCATCTCACTTCATCAAAGTAATTGTCACACAGTGATGAAATAGACCAATACTGAAGTCATACACTAGGTACAAACCTAGGTCACATAGTGATGAAGGAGAGATATCACAGTGTAATTATCTCAAACAACTGTATATACTTATGATCCAGAAATGGTGTAGGAATCAGGGTGTATTTCACCTACATACATGTTACGGCAGAAAGGTGACTGTAAGGTCTGTTGGACCAAGTTAGTCTTTCAAACATAATTTGGTCTCATACTGATAAGGGCCCCATTCCTATTCCTATGTGTCAGTCTAAGTTCATCCAGACAACTTGCAAAGGCCAAACCACTACCTGAATGTTGAACATTCAAAAGTGAAATATTCATATTGTATGTCAAACAATGTAATCTTCATAAAAAGCAAGACATGCAAGTTCATAACTATGTAAGGCTGTGGAATACCATATATGCAACCAAGCACATCATAGTTGAAAATATGACAATTGTATGTGGGAGTGTTAAACTTACTGTCACTTTTCCAATTTATAGATATCAAAATTCCTGCAAAAGAGTGTTATCTAAACTTGGAGACATTGTACACACAAAGTCCACAATTTATATTTTGCTGATATCAAAAGACAAACTTGCTTGCTTTGCCAGTCTTCTGTCTAAACATGTAAATCCTCTGAATGATGTGTTATTTCCCTTACATGCTGTACAATAAGAGCAGATAATCTCAAATGTAACAGAGGCATTTGTAAAGCAATGTTCAACAAAAACAATATATCACTGTCAATTAAAATGAAATGTGGTTGACATCGCCTGCATGAAAATGACATATAGGTAATCATGTTCAAGTTACAAAGCATTCAATCATTGATTTGTGATATTTTCTCTTTCCAGGTGACCAGGGATATGGTTTGCAGCCATGGCTGATGACCCCCTTTACAAAACCCCAGATGGATGGACAGAAGAAATTCAATGCTGCTCCATCCAAATCTCGCAATGTGGTGGAACATATGTTTGGATTACTGTTACAAATTGGCTCTCTAGTTGGCAGAGGTAAGCACACTGCCCAAGTAGAGATAAAAATCCTAGTCAGGGAAAGTCGGATACACAATCTAAATTAACCTGTGCTCACACTTTGTAGTGTCACACACAGCAATCAGGCTTAACTTAAGAAGCAATGAGTAAAGAATTTGCGCAATGCTTATCTACAGTAAAACTGTTAAAAAACACCACAACAAGACTCCCTAACAGTTTTGAAAAATAGAGAATATGTATCTGAGTAAAACAAGACTGAAATGTCAGAAATACAATAGTAGAACTCAAGATATAATTTTTTGAAGGATAAACTGCAATGTAATGCTTAGAAGTAAATAGTACTAAAAACTTACTTGAGGTCGTGCTACACCGGAGGAAATCAAAAGTTCAGATTGGCTGCAGGACTCAGCCTGAGCCAGATGAAAAAGTATGTTGGATGAAGCAAGCGCCTGCTTCAAACACTCAGTGCACCGGTTCCAAACCACGCAAATGGGCAGATGCGTTGTTGTCAAGCCTCGCACTCAGCGCCTGCATCGGCGTTGAGAGGTAGGAAATGTATATCATTGAGCGGTGTAGCAATGTTCTCGGATCAGCACTGCGTCATCATCAAACCTTACAGTTGGGTCCAGCGTTGTTGTTGAATCAGTAATGCGTTGGCGTTGGAGAGCACTGTGTCAGTTCCGAGCAGCGCAACAGCCTTGATGTGTCGCATTTTGGTAGAAAACAGCTTCAAAACCCACTTTGAAGGCCCAGGACTGGATTTGCACCTCAGGCAAGGGTATCACTCACAGATGGCAAAATCCAGCAGCAGTATTGGAGTTGCAGGCAGCCTTGGATGTCCCTGAGACTGCAAGAACAGGGGGCAAGCCAACAAGTCCTTGGAGTCTCATGGTTCTATAGAGGATGTATGAACGAAAGTCCAGTTCTTCTCACTTCCAGGCAAGAGGCAGCAGACAGCAAGCCAACACAGCAATACAGTTGAGCAGAGTGGCAGTCCCTCCTAGAAGCAGAGCAGTCATTCTTACTGGCAGAATGTCCTTCAGGTCCAGAAGTGTACTAAATTGGTTGGGTTTGTATTCCAGTGCTTCTAACCAGTTGGTCCTTTGAAGTGGAAAATACTTCAAAGAGAAGACTGAAGTGCACAAAGTCCCTGCCCTTTCTTCCATGGCTCCAGACACACAACAGAAGGCCATGCAGCTTTTTGTGTTGGGACAGGCACACCCCTTTTCAGATTTAGGTGTCAGCTCCATCCTCCTATCTAGTCCAGGAAATCCAAGATGTGTATTCAGGGACAGGCAGAGTCACAGAATATTTAAACTAAGAATAGTTAAAGTAAGAAAATACAAACTTTCTAAAAGTCACCATATGTTGTGATTTTGAATTCTGTGTCCAGGGACACCAAACTCCAAATGTCTATCTTTTTTCAAATGGGAGTTGTACTTAAAGGATGCTTCAAAGTAAGCCCAATGTTAACTTATGGGAGAGATAGGCCTTGCAGTAGTGAAAAAAGAATGTAATAGTTTTTCAATACTAGGACATGTTAAACTTAAAAGTATATGTCCAACTTTCTAAATACACTGCACCCTGCCCTTGGGGCTAACCAAGACCTACTTTAGGGGTGACTTATATGTAATAAAAAGAAAGCTTTGGTGCCAGGTCGAAATGGAAGTTTAAAACTTCACATACAGTCTCTGCAGTGGCAGGCTTGTGTAACGCCGCGCTCTGACGCGGCGTCTCTTTCTGTCCTCGAGGGTGGAACACTCTACTGATATTCGGAGCGCCGTTCCCCGCGTTTTTTGACTATGCTTTCTGGGAAGCATATATTTCGCTTCCGATCGCGCTACACTTACTTGTAGCCTTTTTTCTTCTTTTGTTGTTGGTGGTGGGTTTTTTGTTGGTCCTTTTGCCTGTCTCTATCCATGTTGTGTCGATCTTGTCTTCTTCGTGTTTTTGTCCCAGCATGCTCTGTTTTTCTTTTATACTACTTCCTTTTTCCTATACTGGTCTATGAGGGTGTTACTTCCCTTTCCTGTGATGTCACTTCCCTTTACTCAGTACATAAGTCAGTCAGTCTTGTTCCTCCTTGCGTTGCAAACACTTCCTTCTGGTTGTGCTGTTCGCTCCTGTTCTTTGTTCCTGCTTTTTGCCTTGGGAGATTTTTGCCTGTTCTTTGTTCCTGCTTTTGCCTTTAGATATTTTTGCCTGTTCCTTTTTTCCTGCCTTTTACCCTGGATATTGCCTATTTTTGTTTCCTGTTGTCAAGTCCTGTTTTTTCTTGTTTTCCTTCAGGAGTTCCTGTTAGAGGTTTTTTCCCCAGTGTTGGGGTTTTTTCCCTCTGGTACTCCTTCTGGAGGGTACGGTCTGCTTTGGCGTAGCCTGTCAAGCGGCTCCATGGCTACTAGAAGGGGTCGCCCTTATCTGAGAGTATCCAGGACCTCTAGAAGACTTGGTGTATTCGCCAATCTGAAATCCAGAGGTGAGAAGTCCAGCGCAGTACGTGACAGGCTTGAGACTTGTTTAAAGGGTTACTGTAGTGGGTGGCACAATCAGTGCTGCAGGCCCACCAGTAGCATTTAATGTACAGTACCTGGGAAGGTATAGTGCACTTTACTAGGGACTGACACGTGAATTAAAAATGCCAGTTGTGGATAAGCCAATGTCATCATGTTCTAGCAATTTAGCATAAGTTAACTGGTAAAGTGCACAGATTTCTGAAGTCAGCAAACATGAAGTCAGAAAAACAGGAGGTCAGAACATAAAAAGTTATGGGAAAACCATGCCAAGGATGCCAGGTCTAACAGATACTAAAGTCCTTCTCCAGGGGCCTGGACAAATCAGGCAGCAAGCTACTGTATTCACCTACCAAGGTTTGCAAAATCACATTGATCTGTGCAATATTGCATGATATCTGTGTGAGGACAAATGTGCCATAGTACTATGAGGGGACAATCCCATCTGACCAGGAAGAGGATGAAGACTCTGCAAAGGGAGATTGTCCTCACTATGGCCTATCGCCAGAGACATGATAGAATTGTTGAAAATGTCTTCACTTCAAAAAGAGAGAAATAATTTACACTTCTACATGAGTTGTTAGTCATAAAAATAACTCACCATTGACACCACAAATTATCTTCTCCTTTGTTTTCTGTTGATACATGTTGCAAATGTTTAGCTAATTACTGTCATACACAAAAGAAGCTAAGCTGCCAAGGAGTGAGAGAAGAATGGAGATCAAATATTTTTTATCTACAGAATGTTAATAGACTGCCTTACAGTCAACCTATGGATTCATCCAAGAATTGGAGTAGACGCCTCACCCACTAGTAGTGGCATGCTTTATCATATGCAGTCTATCCACACCCTGGTAAGATGGTACTACCAGAGCGAACTCAGCCACAAATTCCTGGGAGTGCTTGTATAAAATATCAGCGGGATAGATGCAGGAACCCAGACTTGCTCCCTTTACACATCTCACATAGGTTTTGCCAAGACATTACCCCTCCCACCCTTGCATGATGCAAAACCAACACCAAAACAACCATCTCTGGGCTATGGCTAGAATTTTCCTTGGACACATCGGAATGAGCGTGGATCACTGGTATAAGTGAAATGCATGAGTTTATATTGTGACTACATTGATTTAGTTTACATCTACACTGACCTTACTTGGATCAGTTTGACCTATTGTATTAACAGTTGTCATTGTACTGAAGGTAAACTCTGCACATATCTATCCTAAAATTTGGGATAGGTGTGAACTTGCACTTATGATTGCATAACAATGCCAGACAAATTTTGGAAATGTGTTGTACAAATGCAACTTGACCTAATATTAGTTCACATGTACTCCCTAGCTAATACAACAGCAGACTTGGCCAAAACCTTTGCCCTATGACAAGCACGCTATGGGTACATTTGTAAGATGGCCCATGGATGCAGAAAAATGGCCCGCATCTACGAGAATGCAAAGGCTAATGATCACAGAAGACCCCTGTGCCAACTGGATCTTAGAATGACACACATCCTCAGGGCAGCACATATCCCACTCCTAGACCCTTAAGTGGACATCAGCTGGCAGGCACATGTCAAAAGAAGGCCAGATGTACTGCACCCTCCACTTTTAACTTTAGGGTGGTCCGGCAGATGCAGAAAATGAAAAGAAGGATGGTTTGAATTGAGAAAGAGCAGGCCAACATACAAGAAATTTTATTGACATGCCAGGAGACACTGGAGAAGATTTCAAACAAAATCTGACTCTCCCTCTGAAAATACCATCCCCTGTCTTTTTAATAGTAGAAGTATTATTTAATATGTATAGCTATATTTAGGATTTAGTCTAGGTGTAGATATAACTTAAGTAAGTTTTAGATAATTAAGTTGTTTTAAGGTAGTATTTTTTTTAGTGATTTTTTTTAATATTATAGGCTTGTAAGTGTTCGTTGTAGAGGACAAAATAAAAAAATGAAAATGTTAAAAATAGGAAATCTAAATATTGGACCTGGCCCTTGTGGCAGGTTCATCCCCTGGCCTTTTTGCCTCCTTCCTCCTATTTTGTCTGACCTCTCGCTGTTGGCTCTAGGACTCTGAGCACTGCTGATCAGTGCTAAAGTGCAGGCGCTCTCCCTTCCAAAGTTGGTATGATTAGCTTATACCTTTTTGGCATATTTAATTTACCTGTAAGTCCCTTGTACAGTGGTATGTCTTTACCCAGAGACTGTAAAATAAATGCTACTAGTGGTCCTGCAGCGCTGCTTGCCCAACTCACTAAAGTAGCCTTTCAAGCCTTTCTCAGGCCTGCTAACGCAGGGCTTGTGTGTGCAGTTTTCTGCCACAGGGATCTGCCATCTAAATTTACTTGCCAGTCCTAAAACTCCCCATTTACTACATGTAAGTCATCCCTGAAGTAGGCCCTAGCTAGCCCTATGCGCATGGTGCTATGTATGTAGAAGGCAGGACATGTGCCAGTTATTGTGGCCTGTCCTGGTAGTGACAAACAGTCTTTTTGGTTTCTCACTGCTGTGAGTGATGCCTTCTCATAGGATTGCACTGGAAATGCCCTGCCTCATGTGTAAGGGGTATTGACTGATTTATGAGGGGTAGCGTAGGCATTTTGGTATGGTTGCAATGGAAGTGAGAAATGCTGCTTACTGATGTGAGTGGATTTTTTATTACTATTACAGAAATGCCACTTCTAGAAAGTGAGCATTTCTCTGTGCTTATGACTCTGGTGTTTTGCAGCTTGACTCCAAATCACGTCTAAGCAGAGTGACAGTTGGACTTTGTACATACTTTTCAGACAGCCTATACACAGGGAGGGTGGAGGTGTCACAGAGGTGCAGCTGCATACTGAATAGTCTTCCTGGGGTGAGAGAAGAGAGAGGCCTGCATTTGTAAATGCTGTGTCCTGGCCTCACGCAATAGGGTCGTTTACCCCTTACTGATGTTTGGAACATGTGCTAACGGAGAGAGGAGGCACTACCAGAACCAGTTGTAACTGGTTGGAACTTCCTCTCCCCCTGTCTTTGTAAACACATTGTAAAACTCAGTATAAGTACAGGGGAGTTTTCTCCACAATTCAGTGACATTTTGGAATTGGACACAATGCTGCTGGAGGGCCTCACCAGGAACCGCTATGGACTGCTGCTGCTGTGCTGAGTTGTGAACTGCTTGGTCACTTTGAGGAACTGCCAACTGCCTGCATTCACCTTGTGCTGGCCTGATGCTAGGCCCTACCGCCCTGTGCTAATTTTTGTTACTGTTGTCCCCCAGGGGCTGGGTGCTGTGGCCCCTGACCGCTGACCCCTTCCATCATCGGATGAAGTGCCTAGAAAGCGCTTCTGTTTATGCCCCAGTGCTGAGAGCGCTCTGTTTAATTATATTTTAGCACTTTGAGAGTGCTTCCTGTGTGGTGCTGTTGTGCTTGGAAGCGCATTTATTCAATCCCCAAGAAATCACCGCCACGACCCGGGCTGTTTTCTGAGAAGCGCAAGTGATGCGCTGTTTCTGCGCCCCCGGGCACCTTCGAGTGGAGAGAAGGAGCGCACTCAATCCTACTGTTCCCCCGAGGTGAAGCTCGCAGTGACGAGCACCCCGGGGCACAAACAGGCACCTGCTTTGGTGCCTGCACACTACTGCAACATGGACAGGCCTGGATTGAAGAGGATGACATCCAGCGCGGAAGGAAGCCTCATCCGAGGCTCCGGGCAACACCGGTCCCCTTGAGTCTCCTGACTCAGGACGGGCAGCGGGAAAGGAAGCCTCATCGGAGGCTCCCCCAGCCCCGAGGAGCCCTTGTTGTGTCTGCTGAGACCTTGGGTGGGGCGGAAGCCCGCCAGGGGCCCCCTGTGCCTCAAGTCTCCATCGGTGGTCCCAGTTTTTTCCTGCCCCTGCCCTCTATAGCAGGGCAAGTTGAGGCCAAGGGGGGCCCCCAGAGATCGCGGGTCCCAGGAGGGGCCCATTATAAAACCAGAGAGGGTGCGTGTCACCTCCCTCCTCCCCTAAATCATTAGAGTGGCCCCCAAAGTGAATGCACGGAACACCAGGGGCCCCATTGTGTTCTTCTTGGCACTCGAAGTGCCCTTCTCACCAAAAATAGGTACTCTGGGGTGCACATATGTTTTCTAAATGTGCCTAGTATGGACATTAGGGACAGGTGTGCTAACCTGCTTTCTTGTATGATGTTACATATATGTTTTCTAATATTCCTTTTACGGGCATAACATGCTAATATGTTTTCCTGACTTGACATATGTTTTATAATGTTCCTAATATGGGCATTTATGATATCTCTATGACAAGTGCCTTTCTTTAGTCATGTTTTTCCTGACTACTGCTTATGTTGCAGAAAAATAAGCAACCTGTGTTATATGTGACTACTGCTGGATCTGCAGAGTAACTAATGTGTAATGTTCTAACAACTGCTTGGGTAGCAGGATATTACTGACATGTTATGTTTGGTCTAATAATTGCGTTGTGTACAATACAGTATATTTTCATTTAACTTGGTGTTGTGTTTCCTTTGTGGTGGGGATAATGTGTCACATGTGTTGTCTGTGTTGTGCAAATGTTTTACACATTGCCTCTAGAATAGGCCTGACTGCTCGTGCCGAGCTACCAAGGGGGTGAGCAGGGATTATGTTGGACGTGTAACTCCCTTGCCCTGACTAGAGTGGGTGGGTTCAGCCTAGGTTAGGTGCAAACCCTAGCCAACCAGAAACCCCATTTCTAACACTAAAGAAATATACAAATTTGTTTAGGCTTCTATGTGTAGTTAGTATATGTTTAGAATGTAGTTGATGTTTGTGTTGTAGTGAGCTATGGGTATTAAAGGGGGAGGGGGGCTGAAGTTTTACTCATTGTGTCAATATTGTTTTTAGTAGGTTAAGTTTCAGATAAGATAGTATAGGCTTGTACTTAGGATAGTTAATATAGGATAGTTAAGGTTTGTTAGCGGTTTAGATAATACTTTTTCTTAATTAATACATTAATCATTGTTGTCAAGGGGAATATTATTTATTTGTCATGATTTGGTACTATTATGTTAGGTGAGTGCATGATTTACAATGTGTCCTGAGTACATTGTAGGTATATGGTTCATTGTCCGAGGCCCCTGGACAACTGTACATCTTCCTCACATTTGAGTTATGTATGGAACCATTTTCATACTTCATGCACTGTAAGTAGCGATCAGTATTAGAGTTTAAACACAGCACTACACAGTTAGTCTCCTTACTGTCGCACCCAATGTGAAAGGAAGTGGGTTGGTAAATGTTTAATTTGACCTTTTATTACAGAATGCTGCTCCCTGCCTGTGTTGTGACCTAAACTGCAGCATAGCACTAATGCAGATACCCTTTGCCATTGTGCAAGGGGGTCTGCATTGTTATGTGGATTATGGTTGTGCAGGGAGTGACATCTGCCTGGACAAAGTCTATCACAATTGGCAATTAAGTCTTGCTTAGTGTATTGTATTGTAATAGTATTTATATAGCGCTTACTATCCCTGACGAGGCATCGAAGCAATTTTCAGCGAGTAGCACGCTACTCCGGAACCCAAAAGGAATTAGTGGTGGATTAGTAAAGGGAAATATGAGTACAGTTTTAGAATTATTATAAGTTAATTTGAGCCGCGGATACGTGAGTTTGTTAGTTGGATTGACTGGAGTAATGGAGGGGTAGAGGAGGGAAGAATCCAGAAGTGTAAATTGAGAGTTTATAGGATTGGTGTTAGTAAAGGGGGGATGGAGGAGTGAAGAGTCTGTGGAAAGGTTAGGGAGATCATAGTAGCAGGAGGGATTTTGGATGAGTGAAAGGTGAGATAAATGAGGGAGAATTTAGTAGGGTTGTTTGGGAGATCATGATAGTAAACTGAGGTTTGGGTGAGTTAGATGTGGAAGAGGAGGGAAGAGCTTAGGCAGGGTTATTTAGGAGATGAAAGTAGTAAAATGGATTTGGGATGAGTAAGAGTGGGAATGGAGGATAGAATGATAGAGACATGACATATGGTGATGGATAGACAAAGTAAAGCTTACAAGGAGTAAAAATATAATATTTTTTATTTATAATTTTATTTATATAAATATAGATAGATAGATAGATAGATAGATAGATAGATAGATAGATAGATAGATAGATAGATATTTGTGATCATTATTTTTATTTAATGTATTTATTCTTTATTATTATTAATATATTTATTTTAGATGTATTTATAATTTGAATTTTATTTATAGATTTTATTTTATTTTTATTTTATTTTTTCTCTAGTGCTGTAGGACTAGAGTAAAAAAAATAGAGAAGTAAATAAATAGTAAGGGAATATATGTCCAAGGAATATAATAGTGGGTATAATATGAGAAGAAAAGTAGTAATGAATATACACAGACTGTCAATATGTGTAATTTTTGAAGTTAATCAATAAGTGTACTTTTCTAACATTTATTTATCTTTAGTCAATGTTGAATAGCCAAATGCCTATGATAATAATGATGCAGCTCACTTAAAAAAAGCTGACAAAAAGTATCTCTAAATATATGTCTCCTATTTACCCCTTCCCTGGGGAGGTGTAGCATTAATACAGGTTCATTGGTCTTCCACCTATGCTAAACCTGTATGCGGAGATGGTTTTATATGTGGATGAACTCATATTCAACATATGTGAGGCGTCTCTGGGGCAGAGTAACACAAGTCAGCTTTTTTTGGCAAGTATTGCATTACTTAAGACTTATCAGTATACACTGGGTGAGGCGGAGTACACTTGTCGTGATTAGTGTAATTCACGGTTTTGGGTTGCCCTTGTGCATTTTTCTGTGGCACAAGTACAATGCTAAAGCATGAGGACTGCAGGCATGGGTATCTGGCTAGTACTGGTACAACCATACAGAGTTATGTATTGTTGCTTATCTTGTGTTCCGAGCAGGGATGTTTTCACATTTGGGAATGATGTAGTAACGTTTACATTGCGACATTAATGTTGATATTGTTTTGGATCACGTGCCTCACCCATACCATTTAGAGGTGGTAAGTTTTTGTGAACTTTGCCAGAATCTTCTCACTGTGTGTCTTTCCGTAAAATGCTTCTTGTTGAGACACTCTGAAATTACATAGATAAGGTGCAAATTGGTAATCATAACACTGCAATATATGTATTTGGTGTGAATGTGCATACAAATACAGCATGTGCAATTAGGATGAGCTCATTCTTCTTCCGATTCAAAAAAGTGTTGTTGGGTGTCATAGTTAATTTATGTTTGTAGACTATTGAGGAGCAACCATACAAATCTCATAATGCTATCTGGAAAGAATATGTATTGTCATCCAGAGGTTCCTATCCAAACATTTAACATGTGAGTAGGTTTATTATTATTTTTTATTTAGAAACACGTGTCAAATCATTAGGTATTGTATGTTAAAATACTTAAGTTCACACATGGTACAACACATTTACATGTGTATAGTGAGATCAGTAAGGAGGAAAACACTGCCTTTATCAAGTGTTGCATACTATTTAGGGCCACAAGTGGACAAGATAAACTAATGCACAAACAAAGTGAACTGTATTGGCTTTCAAAGAGGGTGGCATGGTGTCTTACAGAGGACAGATAGGAAAACTGGACAACAGGCATTCACAAAAGTGTATTGTGATTTTCTTCATTGGAAATTAGGGGGCATATTTAAGAAAACTGCATCCATGCAGCACCACTTTCCTTTCAACCCCCCCCTTTAACACGTCCTAATGCATTGCGCCACTTTGTAAATATGGTGCAGTGATTTTGGCCTCATCGGGCCACTTTAGTGTAAGAAAATGAAGCTAATGTGGCACAAGGAGGCGCTAAGGATTCTTACATATGCCCCTAGGAAACTCTACATCTTGCTCCCCTGATGTCTGTTCTGCCTCACCTGGAAGTTGTGGTGTTTGAGTGTGGGGCAGTTGAGAGATGTTACTAGCCTCAGGCACACACATATCAGAGGCAGAGGATGTAAAACCCATGTTTCCAACGACATTTGTAAGTCACAGTAAGGCAGCATAGTAGTCCTTGGCAAGGGTTTGTTGTTTAGCAAACAAAGCAACAATGTTGCTTTAGAGGGCACTTGTTGATGCTATGAAGGAGTTAATCTTGGCCCCCAGGGACTGGATGGAAGTACTGATGGCTACCAGCAGCCTGACGACTTCACTGGTGTCAGATGTAGAAGGATGTTGTTGTTTTCCCTTCTGCATCATGACACCAGCAATGTCAGCTAGGGACTCATCAATCCCATGGAGCCAAGAATAGGTGTCTGTGATAGCCTTAGTCAATTGCTTATTAGAGCTCAGACACCTACGGACTCCTTCAAGAGTGTCCGATATGGTCTGCATCCCCTACATGACTTCCCCAGCCATTTGCTGCAGGACTCCTACCATTTGCTATTGAAAAGTAACAGAGGGGCGCTCAGAGTCATCAGCTGTTATCTTACTGGGTGGTGGTCCATGTCCAGCTTGAGTTGGTTCATCTGGAGACCAAACAACATTGTCTTCCCTTGACAGTAGTGGAGTAGAAATTTCAGGACTGTCCATGAGCTGTTGGAAGTTGTATTCTTTCATGAGGGGCATGATGGTGTCCTCAACAGGTAGGGCATCATGAACAGGCTGAGTTCCTGGAGATTCTGTTTGGCGCTCTCAACAAAATAGAAAATTGTCACTAAGTTGACATGATGATATTGGACATGAGTCTTTCTGGTAACATTCAGACAGTATTTATGTTCTCCTTCCTTCTCTGATAACAGCAATTTTGAGGTGACAAATAAGATTTGTTCATTTTTGGTCACCTCACTGATTTAGATCTGGCTCTTCCTCTTCCTTTTCCCCAGGACTGATGTGAAGTCTTTGTGGTTGGGAATACTACCATCCTGGCTCCCTGACACTCTGTCCATCCTTTCTTATGTACTATTATTTGTAGATTGTGCCACTTTTGTTTTAGCACACTCGTGTCTCTGAGCACTGCTACATGATGCAATGCTGAATTTTGACATGTCCAGTCGATTTGCAGCACGCAAATCAACTTTGTGTCATGTACACTGTAGTTGTGTTATGGCACATTGCGACATTCTCACCACCATTATGTGGGAATTTGTGACGCATCCCTGGTCTTTGCGGCATGTTACTCCATCACATAAATACGTTACATCCATGGCACAAGAAAATGCCTCAACAGTGTGCTAAAATGTCTGACGCAAAGCTGTGTTGTGCAGCGTTGCATCGCCAGCGATAAATTTGCCCCCAACCTTTCCCACGAAACAACTGTTAAGGTTAATCATCTATTCTACAAATGTTTTTCATCATCTCATGATGAACCAAACTCAAAAATCTATATTCTTTTAACAGCCAGATCTATAAACAGTTTTTGTGGGGGTCCAGGCAAACAAACTCGGAGGTGGCCCTTCACAAGCTAAGAATCTTTTTCTAACTATTAAAAATATGTCGGTTAATGGAAAGTAGACCAGATTCAAGTCTGGCTCCATCTAGTGTTATTAGCTGCGTTAGCTCCCCCTGTCATTCAAACCAGTTCAGATTTGTGTTAATATCTATAAATAAAGTGTGCTGCATGGGTGCGAGCTCAGAAAAAGCACTGGGGATGGGGAACAAGGCTCAGTGTACCCTGCTTTTGGACAGCCCTTTTGGCAAAGCATATACTGAAATGTCCATAGTGCTTTTAGCAAACATGAGAGCTTAAAATGAGAAGCTGAGCAGCACACATTTGTATATCCCTTGCTTTAAGCTATCCTTTATATGGCCATTGTTAAATGTTTCATAATTCATTAATTTAGCTTTTGAACACAGCACCAATTATGTGCATTGCAGTTTAAATTGTTAAATTTCTGTCAGTCTAGTGTTTTGGTATTGGGCGACAGAGTTGTATCTAAAAATACTGCTAATAGCATGTTTTATGTGATATCACACAATAAATAAGTAATGAAAAGGTCTCATAAAATTTACATGTTCCGCTATTACTGATAAACAGATGCAATTTGCATTTTTAATCACGCAGCTTGCTTACAGATCTAAATGACAGTTTAAGTATTAATGCTGTTGATGTGTGCCCATTTAAAGTAAAGGTTCATCTGAATGTCAGAGCTCGCACACCCACAGCAAAGTCTGGAGTGGTTGAAATATGTGGTTGAGCTGAGAACAGGTGGTGGTCAGGACCGAACTGTGACGGACTCGGCCTAATTAGTTACTTTTGGGCCATGTTATGTGCTCAATGCAATGCAAACTAAAAGTGCACTGTGACAGATTTAGCAAATGTGCACCGTAGAAAAGCAGAGCACTGTCGATACAAATCTTATATCTTTTTTAAGAATCACGCATAAGAAACAAGACAGCTTAAACGAGTGAGAGTTCACAGTTTGCATGTGCACCATACACACGTAGTGAGGTCTGTGCAGTCTGCAGCCTCACCGATGGCTTTAGTGAGCAACGGGTCTCTGAATGGCGCTTTATAGCGCCGCGCCTGGGCCCCGCCTCAAGCAGTAGGCAAAGTGTTGTGGTCGGTGCCGTTAGGGGCGTAAATGTGAGCTTCAGATTTCCCAATAAAGACGCTGGAATAGAATATTAGAATACATCACTGTTGGAAACCGACAGACGCCTCACCATTCAAGACTGAAACCATCTCTACCCAACATATTAGCAGAAAATGCATTTATTAGAAGGGGTAAAACACCCCAAACACAGCCCCCGAAGCTACGCCCCTGTGTGCAGTCTCTCCAGCACTGTCGATAGCTTTAACGTATTGTACTCATTTTGATTACAGATTGGTGCTCTGATTAGCAATACTCCTGAGCAAAGGAGAAAAATATCGAATAGGTGCCAGTTAAAATATATACATATAAAATGAACTACTTTTGGAATGGAAATCTACAATATATATAAAAACCGAAGATAAGTAAATATATATTGAGTGTTAAAACCCCAGTGTAACTCTCCCTACTGGAGTTAGGATAAACTCATTGAGCAAATTGATTAAGACAATCTTTTAGCCTTTATATTCCCCCCCCCCCTCCCGGTTATTGAGCCCTCTGCTTACAATGAATGAGTGGTTTAAAGACTCACATGCCCTTCAGTTCCAATCTAAAACGTGTTCGCTTTCCAGAAATTGGTGATGGGTTTAGGGAAGGTACTCCATTCCTTAAGAGCAAATGACCATGTTATGTTCAATTTCAGTTTTGCCCCAAAAATGGAGAATAATGCTCCCAAAAGGAATTCACAATAACTCTACTCTTACTTGTTCCACAATTGTTTGTGGTTGCATGACCTAAGAACTATATATATATATATATATATATATATATATATATATATATATATATGTATATATATATATATTGTTCATTGTTTAAAATGGCCCTTTCTGCAGGGATCCCCCTCTCTTTTTGGCTTCTGACCTCATATTTTTGATCCTGTGCTAGATTTAGATTTTGCTGGTTCTAGGACTCTGGGCACTTTACCACTTTTGACCAGTGCTAAAGTGCAAGTGGTCTCCTTCTAAATTGTATGGTTGATTGGCGTATCCATGATTAGCATGTTTGATTTACTAGTATAGTTCAGCATGTGTGCTCAGGGCCTGTAAATCAAATGCTACGAGTGGGCCTGTTGCACTGCTTATGCCACCCACATGAATACCCCTATAAACATGTCTCAGATCTGCCACTGCAGTATCTGTGTGTGCACTTTTGAACTGCCAGTTCGACTTGGCAAGAGCCCCCATTGGCCAGACACAAACCTTCCCTTTTAATACATGTAAGACACGCCTAATGCAGGCCCAAAGCAGCACCATGGGCAGGGTGCAGTGTATTTAAAAGTGGGACCTGTGCTGGTGTGGTTTACATGTCCTGATAGTGAAATACTGTTAAATTTGGATTTTACTATTGCAAGGTCTATCTCTCCCATAGGCGAACATCAGGATTGCATGGAAATACCTTTCCTGTGTAATTAACCATTGTGAGCAGCTAGTGATATGGAATTTGGGGTCTCTGCACTCACAATGTGAAAATACATCTTTTTGGTGAAGTTGGTTTTCAGATTGAAAGTTAGAAAATGCCACTTTTAGAAAGTGAGCATTACCTTGCTTAACCATTCTGTGCTTTTTCATAGCTGTGGAATATACATCTGGGCCAGGATGACAGTTGGGATGTTTGTGAATTTACTCTAGACAGTCACACAAAGTGAGCTGAGATGTGCAGTGCATATCTTGATGGCTCTTTCTGGGCTAGAGTGGTGGGAAGAGCTGACACTTGCACCTGAATAGGGCTGTGCCTGTCCTTATACAAGGCAGTCTCTAACCCCCTGAAGTGTGTCTGGGGCCAAGGCAGGAAAGGCAGGGTCTTATGCACTACAAGGACTTTCCTTTGAAGTTTGCCTGCTTCAAAGCCAGAAATGAGTATAAGTACTGGACTCCTGAGATCACAACTTTAGAACACTTCTGGACTGAGAACATTCTGCCAGGAAGAAGAGCTGGATGCCATAGGAAGGACTGCCACGCCGCCTGCTGCTTTGATGTGCTGGCCTGCAGCTTGCTGCTTCTTTCTTAGGAGTGAAAGGACTGGACTTTGCTTTCTACATCCTGCTTTCCAAGGTTCTCCAAGGCCTTGAACTGAGTGTGCCTAATGTTAGAAGTATCAGGGACATCAAAGACTTCATCTGTCAGTGTCCAGACTCTTCTGCTGAGAGTCCTGACTCGCCATGTGGTGTGAAATCCAGTTCCTGGGACCTTGAACGTGAAAACTGGTGACCTGACAAAGGAAATCCTTGCATCAGCACACCACTGCTGAAAATGGACGCAACGCCTGTCTGTGGTGGAAGAATTAATGCAGTGACTACAGTACTGACGTTGCGCCTGTTACACCGCGGTTCCGTCCTCACAGCGTGTCTGGGTTTTCCCACACATCTTCTCTGGGCATTGCTTCTAATAGACCCCGCACCACAGCAAGGAACTGAGCCTGCGTGACTGGAAACCGACGAATCACCTCACCTGCGAGGAGAGAACCAACACATCACCTCCCCTGCCAGTAAGGAACTGACTCATTGCCTCTCTTGCAAGGAGAGAATCGATATATAACCTCCCCTGCCAGTAAGGAACCAACCCATCACCGCCCCTTCACAGTAAGGAACCAACACATTGCCTTGTTTTTCCAGTGCCTCTCCGCCTCTATGCCCCTCATTGTCTTTGTTTTTGATGTAACCCATGTTAACCCAGGTACTGTGTGTTAAAAAGATACAACCATTTATTCCTCTGGATTATGACTCATTTCAACTTTTAAAAAGTGATATATTTACTTGTGAATGTTGGATTTTTGTCATTTTGGTCTTGTTTTATTCAGATAAATATTGGCTAATTTTCTAAACTGCTGTGGAGTTACTGTGTGTGTGTGTGTGTGTGTGTGTGTGTGTGTGTGCGTAAAAATACTTTACATATTGCCTCTGAGTTAAACCTGACTGCTTGTGCAAGTTACCAAGGGGGCAAGAAGAGGTTATCTTAGCTGTGTGACTCCCTTACTCTGACTGGAGTGAGGGTCCCTACTTGGACAAGGTGCAAACCACTGAGAAATAGAGAACCCATTTCTAACATTGGTGATCAGCGATGAGGATAGGACTTGTATGTGTACTTGACATACAGAGATTGGTGTACAATTCTTCCATATCACATACCATTACGCACTACATACTGTTTTTTTCTTTTGACCTTTTTCTGTTTGCATTCTGGAGTTATTTTGCAAACCCTCAGTTTCATCCAAAATCATTTCTTAGGTGGTCATTCTGACCTCGGCGGTAAAAGGCGCCTACCGCCGGTCAGAAATCCTCCATAATCCCGCCGCGGTGGCGGAAACCCGCCACGGTCATTCTGACCCGCAGAAGGCAAACCTCCGAAAATCCGACCGCCACAACAGACCGCCAGACCAGCGGTCGGCGGAAAGGTGGAGGTGACCAAACCTCCACCGCCACGCCAACAGAAATACGCCCATCCCATTACGACCCACGAATCCACGCGGCGGTCATTCAAACGCGGTATTCCATTGGCGGGACACACCGCCGCGGTCAGAATACACACAAACGAACAAAACTCAGCCACATTGGACGATTTGAATCCCACACACCTGATACACATACACACACCACTCCCACACACACAATACAATATAAAACACACACCCACATCACCCACAAACCCCTACGCTAAAAAATTCGTCAAGAAGGCAAGAGCGAGACACCAGCATCCAAAAAATAACAGCCACAGCCACTCAACACCATCACCCACACACTATCCACACACAAAACAACACACACCACCAAACTCAACTCACTTAAATACACATACTCCACCCCACACATCATACACACCACCCCATGGCACCCCAAAGACAACCCCGCTTCACAGACGAAGAACTCAGGGTCATGGTGGAGGAAATCGTTCGGGTAGAGCCCCAGCTGTTCGGCACACAGATACAATACACCAGCATTGCCCGGAGGACGGAGCTATGGCAGAGGATTGTCGACAGGGTGAACGCAGTGGGACAGCACCCCAGAAATCGGGAAGACATCAGGAAGCGATGGAACGACCTACGGGGAAAGGTGCGTTCCATGGTATCCAGGCACAACATCGCCGTGCAGAAGACTGGCGGAGGACCCCCACCTCAACCCCCACAATTCACATCATGGGAGGAGGAAGTCTTGAACATCCTGCATCCTGACGGCCTCGCAGGAGTCGGCGGAGGAATGGATACTGGTAAGTTGAAGCTTCAATACTGCTTCCCCCCCACCTGCATGCCAAATCAGACCCCAACCCTCACCCCCATCCTCGAACCCCACCCTCACCCCCACCCCCATCCTCACCCCCACCCTCACCCCCACCACCATCCTCACCCCCACCACCATCCTCACCCCCACCCCCAGCACACCTATTCCCCGCCAATGTCTCACCATCACAACCCACACATCCCAAAACCTAGGCCTGCATGCGTCCACTAAGCATGGACACCCATCACCAAAGCATGCCCAATGCATATACACATCCCCCCCACAAGCCACCCTCACCAAAGCCCCCACACACGAATGCCAGCACTTGGGGACACGAGAACCCACAGATACACCCATATGCCACACATTGAAACTATAACCATACCTCTATACCCCTGCAGGACCCGACCGTCAACACACCGCGGCGGAGGGGCCAGAATTCTCCACACCCCCCACCCAAGAGGCCGTCAGCGATGACAGCAGCTCTGTCGACCTGGACACCGATGACCAGCCCGGACCATCGGGGACCTCTGGACAGTCGGTTCCCCTCACACAGGCCCAGGCCACTACAGACCCAAACCCCTCTGGGAACACCAGCACAGCTCCCACCCAGCGGGCCCATGCCTCTGTCTCCAGGGCGCGTCAATCTGCGGTGTGTCTACCACTACAGGGCACCCAGGATAACCCACCACCCCAACAACAACAGGGACCTGGGGGCAGTGGTAGTGGGCACACCGGCCAGGGGGCAGAGGCCCAGGGAAACAGGGGAACTCGGAGGGCAGCTGTGCGACAGGGGGGGGAGGAGAGGCCCAGGGAACCCACTCTCCACGAGGTCCTCACCACCATCATGGGAGCATACAACCGCTCCCAGGAGACGATGGCGACGGTACTGGCCCGGTTCCAGGAGATCCAGGTACTGCAGGAGGAACACTATCGGGGGTACAGGGAGGACATCAGAGCCATCAACACCACCCTGGTTACCATGGTAGGGCTGCTGCAGGACCTCGTCAACAACAGGGCGGACACTCACCAACACCCAAGGGCCCCTGCCACTAGCCTGGACCAAGAACAGCCAACCACCTCCGCCGGCGCTAGTGGACAGGAGGCCCCCGCACAGCAGCAGCCCACCAGACCCCCACCTCCTGCAGGAGAAGAACCACCCCGCAAGAGGGCCCTGAGATCTCGCAAGAAGACAGAGTAGGATGTCAAGACCCCCGCCAGCAATGGATACCACCTGATGTCATCCCACTGTCCCACATTGTCACCCTGTCCATCCTTGAACTGCCCATGCTCCATCTCTCCACAGGCCTCTGGACAATGCACCTGTGTGACTGTTACTCTGGACTCTGCCATGGACATTCCTTCACCATAGCCCCCACCCACTTGAAACCACCCATCCCATTTTGAGCACTTCAATAAACACCTATTTTGCACCAAAATATCTGGAGTCTGGCTGTGATTTCAATAGATTGTAATTGACATGACAGTGCAAATATGTCCTTGTACATGGTGAAGTCAACAAACAGCTGCCACAAAGCTGTAGTCCATGGGGAAACGAAGCACAGGACTCGTAGTGGGGACCCCAGATCTGAAATAGGGAGGGAAAAGCCAAAACTCAGTCATCATACACTGGGGCAAATAGACAGGCAGCAGAGATGCTGGAGAGTAGTTAACATTTACTAAATTATCTTTGAAATGTTACCTGTGTCCTATTGGAAGTACTGTTCAATAATTCTGTCCCTGTTGTCTGTTTCAGCCCCGTCGTCTTCCTCCTCGTCACTCTCCTCAGGTTCCACCGCTGCCACAACACCACCGTCTCGACCATCCTCCTGCAGGAAAGGCACCTGGCGGCGCAAAGCCAGGTTGTGAGGCATGCAGCAGGCCACGATGATGTGACACACCTTCTTAGGTGAGTACATTAGGGATCCACCTGTCATATGCAGGCACCGAAACCTGGCCTTTAGGAGGCCAAAGGTGCGTTCGATCACCCTCCTAGTACGCCCATGGGCCTCATTGTACCGTTCCTCTGCCCTGGTCCGGGGATTCCTTACTGGGGTCAGTAGCCACGACAGGTTGGGGTACCCTGAGTCCCCCACTAGCCATACACGGTGTCTCTGTAGCTGTTCCATCACGTAAGGGATGCTGCTATTCCTGAGGATGTAGGCGTCATGCACTGACCCTGGGAATTTGGCATTTACATGCGAGATGTACTGGTCAGCCAAACACACCACCTGGATGTTCATTGAATGGTAATTTTTTCTGTTCCTGTACACCTGCTCCCTGTCTCTTGGGGGAACCAAAGCCACATGGGTCCCATCAATGGCACCAATTACGTTGGGAATATGTCCAAGGGCGTAGAAATCACCCTTCACTGTAGCCAATTCGCCCACCTCAGGGAAAATGATGTAGTTCCTCACGGATTTCATCAGGGCAGACAACACTCTGGATAACACCTTCGAAAACATGGGCTGAGACATCCCAGAAGCAATTCCCACGGTTGTCTGAAATGACCCACTTGCCAAGAAATGGAGTACTGACATGACCTGCACCAGAGGGGGAATCCCTGTGGGTTGGCGGATGGGGGACATCAGGTCGGGCTCCAGCTGGGCACACAGTTCATGGATAGTGGCACGGTTAAGACGGTAGGTCAGGATAATGTGGCGTTCTTCCATTGTCGACAGGTCCACCAGCGGTCGGTACACGGGAGGATTCATCCGTCTCCTCGCCCAACCCAGCGGACGGTGCCTAGGAAGGACAACATGGAGCACACAGTCAAGCAACCCACAGGTACGTACTCACAGCTAGCACAGTATACGATTCTCTATGCAGTGAATGGCGTGTCTGAGTGGCTATGCAAGGCCTAGGCCTGTGTGACGCAGTTGAAATTGAGCCATGTGGGCCCTGGAAATGGCGGCTGCCTGACCTGTGAAGTGTGACAATGGGATGTGAGGTCAATGCGCTGGCATGGCACACCGCGGCGGGCGGCGGGCGAAGACCGCAGCGCGAAGCCGCATTGGTTAACATTGAAGCCTATGGGTTTCAGGAGCCAATGGCGAAGGGCGCCGGCGGTGGCGGGACGCACCGCCGCGGTACGCACCGCCGCGGACGTGACCGCCATTTTCTATCTACTTATCCACTTGCGACTTGAACTTTCACAGGAGAGGACCTATACTGCAAGTGTTGCTGTGACCTCGGTCTGGAAGGGACAATGGCTGCTGCACCTGGGGAAAGGGCCCCTGCCTTCACTGGAGAGGAGTTGGAGAAACTTGTGGATGGGGTCCTCCCCCAGTATGCGCTACTCTACGGTCCTCAAGACCAACAAGTGAGTTTAATTCAATATGGATTTGGGGCCACTGGCTGGCTTGGGGGCCTGGCGGGGGGCCTGGCGGGGATGGGGGGCATGTTGGGCATGGCGGGGGGCATGGCGGGGGGCCTGGCGGGGATGGGGGGCATGTTGGGCCTGGCGGGGGGCCTGGCGGGGGGCCTGGCGGGGATGGGGGGCATGTTGGGCCTGTCGGGGGGCATGGCGGGGGGCCTGGCGGGGATGGGGGGCATGTTGGGCCTGGCGGGGGGCATGGCGGGGGGCCTGGCGGGGATGGGGGGCATGTTGGGCCTGGCGGGGGGCCTGGCGGGGATGGGGGGCATGTTGGGCCTGGCGGGGGGCATGGCGGGGGGCCTGGCGGGGATGGGGGGCGTTGGGCCACTGGAAAGGAAAATGCTGAGAAAATTGAACGTGGTATTTCTCCCTCCCTGTACGTGTCACATAGGTCCACGCCCATGAGAAGATCGGGATTTGGCGTGCCATCGCCAAGGAAGTCCTCCGGGCCCTGGGGGTCCACCATCGACGGGGCACCCACTGCCGCAAGAGGTGGGAGGACATCCGCCGCGGGACCAAGAAGACCGCCGAGTCTCTGCTGGGGATGGCCTCCCAACGTAGGCGGGGTGCCTGCCGTCAACTGAGCCCCCTGATGTTCCGGATCCTGGCGGTGGCCTACCCTGAATTGGATGGGCGCGTGAGGGCAGCACAGCAGACACAAGGGGGTGAGTACAAGCATTATCTACTCTGTTGTCGCGCAGTGGAGGTGTCTGGGTGGGGGAGGAGGGCTGGGGGTCCCCCTAGGCCAGGGCGATATCTGTAGGCTGGGCACCCCCGTAAGCCCCTGTGTCCCCAGCCACCACCCTCAGTAGTTTGTCAGTACAGCCATCCCTGGGCCGTGTCATCCATGGGTGCAGTTGTCAACTCTAGGCGTGTAGGGCATGTTCCACGGAATGCGTAGCGTACCCCAAGTGCGCAACTTAGTGCAGGGGGCATCTGTGTCTGTCATGTCCGCTAACTGTACCGGAGATCCATGTACTCAATATCCCTTTATTTCTCTCTCCCCCCCCCTTTTTGTTTGTCTTTCTGTGCTTGTGTGCATCAGCATCATCAGGCGGAGGAGAAGTGGCATCGGGGCAGGAGGGAGCTGCATCTCACATGGCCCAGGAGGGCCATGCCACAGAGTCAGACTGGACCAGTGAGACGGAGGGCGAGGGGAGCTCCACGACGGGGACGACTGGACCCTGCAGCGACACGGACACGTCCTCGGAAGGGGGCTCCCTTGCGGGGGTGGCACCATCCGTGCCCCCCGCCATTACAGGTACAGCCGCCACCCAGCGCACCATCTCCGCCCTCCCAGCAGCCCCTCAGCGTTCGCCCCGTGCCCGCTCTGCCAGGAAGCCGGGCATCTCCTTCGCCCCAGGCACCTCAGGCCCTGCCCCTGTTACCCCCGCTGCCCTCAGTGAGGAGGTCATTGACCTCCTCCGAACGCTCATTGTTGGGCAGACTACCCTTTTGAATGCCATCCAGGGGGTGGAGAGGGAGGTTCATCACAGCAATGCGTACCTGGAGGGCATTCATTCGGGTCAGGCTGCCCATCAGCGATCGTTCCAGGCTCTGGCCTCAGCACTGACGGCAGCCATTGTCCCTGTCTCCTGCCTGCCTCTACTAACTCCCTCCTCCCAGTCTCCTGTTCCTCTGCCTGTCCCACCCACACCATCAGACCAGCCTGCACACACCTCAACACCCAAGAGAAGCTCATCCAAACATAAGCACCACAGATCACGCAGACATTCACACACGCAACATTCCGATGCAGACATGCCAACAGTCACTACCACCTCTGTGACCCCCACCTCCTCGTCTCCCTCCTCCCTCCCTGTGACGTCTACACTCACACCTCCATTCACCTCACCATCAGCCAGTGTTTCCATCACCAGCACACCCTCCACTCCAGTCCGCACACGTGCAGTCACCACCCCCACTGCCATTTACATGTCCCCTGTGTCCTCTCCCACTGTGTCTGTCACCCCCTCTTCCACACCACACAAACGCAGCCACCCACCCACCCAACAGCCATCCACCTCACGACAGCCTATCCCTCCTGCACCTGCACCCAAAGACAGCAAACGTGACTCACCTACAACCACATCCTCTCCCTCCACTCCCATTCCCACTGTACCTACCACTCTCCATTGTCCCAAGAAGCTCTTCCTCGCCACTACTAACTTCTTTCCTGACCCTGAGCCCCCCCCTCCTTCTCGTCGGGGTAAGAAGAGCACCTCAGCCACCACCAGCCCTGCAGCCCCCTTGACAAGGGTGCAGGGGTATTGGAGCCCGCCAGCCCGCATGTCTGGATCTTCGCCCAGCAGCAAGGGGACAGCCAGCCCACCCCCTGGGAAGAGGAGCAGAAGGCGGAAGGGTCGCCGCAGGAGCCCGCCTTCTACATCCCCCCCGGACACCACCCAGAGACAGTCACCAGCCACAGCTCCAAAGGGAGGAAAGGGCCACAGGCCCACGACTAAGGAGGGCAAGGGCAGCAAGTCGGAGAGGTCAGGCAGCAGGCCTGCTGCCCAGGAGGAGCCCACAACCCCCATAGCCGCTGCCCCGGGAGGAACCGGCACAGCTGCCCCGGGAGAGCCCACCACCCCCATAGCCGCTGCCCAGGGAGGACCCAGCCCAGCTGGCCCGGAGTGCCCCACTACCCACAGCCCAGGTGGGCAGTGAAGGAGCACCATCCCCGCTGCCCAGGAGGGCACCACCAGGCAATTAGCAGTTGGCCATAGACCGGCCGCCGTCTCAAGAACCGCTGAACTGGGCCCTTCAGGGCAAGGACCGCTGAACTGGGCCCCGCCGTCTCAAGAACCGCTGAACTGGGCCCTTCAGGGCAAGGACCGCTGAACTGGGCCCCGCCGTCTCAAGAACCGCTGAACTGGGGCCCGCCGTCTCAAGAACCGCTGAACTGGGCCCCGCCGTCTCAAGAACCGCTGAACTGGGCCCTTCAGGGCAAGGACCGCAGAACTGGGCCCCGCCGTCTCAAGAACCGCTGAACTGGGCCCTTCAGGGCAAGGACCGCTGAACTGGGCCCCGCAGTCTCAAGCACCGCTCCGCTGGGCCCCGCCGTCTCAAGAACCGCTGAACTGGGCCCCGCCGTCTCAAGAACCGCTGAACTGGGCCCTTCAGGGCAAGGACCGCTGAACTGGGCCCCGCAGTCTCAAGCACCGCTCCGCTGGGCCCCGGCGTCTCACGCACCGCTCCGCTGGGCCCCGCCGTCTCAAGAACCGCTGAACTGGGCCCCGCCGTCTCAGGAACCGCTGAACTGGGCCCTTCAAGGCAAGAACCGCTGGCCCTTTGGCAGACGTGGCAGGGCAGGATCTATCTCGGGCAGGGCTGCAGGATGTCCTCTGGCCAACTTGCCTCCTCCAGTGGCAGTGGGGTCTGTTATGGACTGTATGGACTGTGGCTTTGCTCTCCCCAGGATGGCCCAGTGGGCAGGCCACCCACTGTATGGACTGTTTGGACTGTGGCTTTGCTCTCCCCAGGATGGCCCAGTGGGCAGGCCACCCACTGTATGGACTGTATGGACTGTGGCTTTGCTCTCCCCAGGATGGCCCAGTGGGCAGGCCACCCACTGTATGGACTGTATGGACTGTGGCTTTGCTCTCCCCAGGATGGCCCAGTGGGCAGGCCACCCACTGTATGGACTGTATGGACTGTGGCTTTGCTCTCCCCAGGATGGCCCAGTGGGCAGGCCACCCACTGTATGGACTGTATGGACTGTGGCTTTGCTCTCCCCAGGATGGGCCAGTGGTCATGGAGTCCCCTCGTGGATCTGGCGTTGTGTACTCAAGTGGCTGAGGTGCCCCCCCTTCCCTTCCCCCTGAGGTGCCTGTCCTATTTTCTTTCTGATGCCCCTGCAGTGTTCTCTCCGTGGAGTTCTTGTCGTGGGACTGGGCCTTGCCCCTTTGCACAGGACCCCTGTGATCCACGGACAGTGGTTGGACTACATTTAGTAGCTGTATATATTTTGTACATAGTTTATTTATTTATTGGGATTACTGGTGTACATATTTCAATATATCTGCCCGTTTATGATCTCTTCTTTTGGTCTTTGCATTTTTTCGGAGGGGGGTGGTTTGTGGGTTGTGACAGTGATCTGTGGGAATGCATTGATGTGTGTGTTGTAGTGGGTGTGGGTGGGTGGGTGTGTGCCGGTAATCTTTTCCCTCCCCTGTGTCGTAGGTGCAGTACTCACCGATGTCTTCCGCGCCGCCGGGCGTGCTCCTGGTATATGAGCAGGAATAGGAGTGCGGGGATGACCTGCAACTCTGGTTCCATACTGCCGGAATCTCGCGTGGAGTGCGTAGAGGTGAGCGTTTTCCCGTTCGTAGTCTGTTTCCGCCGTGTTCTTATCGGCGGTGCTCCCGCCCCGGAAAAGGTAGCAGATTGGTGGGTCGTAATAGGGTGGGCGGTACATTGTCTGCCGCCTGGCTGTTGGCGGGAACCGCCGCGCTGTTTGTTTGTACCGCCGTGGCGGTCGGAGTGTTAAGTTGGCGGGCTGTGTTGGCGGTTCCCGCCAGGGTCAGAATTGCATATTTTAGACCGCCGGCCTGTTGGCGGCTTGGCCGCCGCTTTATCACCGACCGCCAGGGTCAGAATGAGGGCCTTAGTCTGCTGAGCCAGTAGCAGTTATTGAATATTTTGTATTTGAGCAGGAGAGGCTGGAGATCTATACGTTGCCTCAGCTCAAAAAGTTCTGCAAGGAGTTCAGGTGTGCTTTTAAAGTCCTCACTAGAAAGGAGGAGCTGGTTAAGGCATTTAGGGCCTGTTTGATGGCTAGGGAGGCTGGTGAGCATGCAGAGGTCGACGGTGTGGATCTGGAGGAGCAGAGTCTCCATGGTGATTTTGTGACATAACAGGATCTGGCTTAGGGAAGGCACCCTCTAGGGCAAGAGTTTCTTCCAAGGGTCTGAGCCCAAAGGAGCTAGGGAACAGGCAGGAGGCAAGGAAGTACACTTTGAAGCTTGAAAAACTCAGGCTGGATGTTTGACCTTGCCCTTTTTGTAGGGTCATCCCCAAACTTTTTGCCTCCTCCCTCCTATTTTTCCTGACCAGTTTTTGTTGGCTTTAGGACTCTGGGCACTTTATCACTGCTGTCCAATGCTAAAGTGCATATGCTCTCTCTGTAAATTGTATTGGTGATTGGTTTAATCCCTGATTGACATATTTGATTTGCTAGTAAGTCCCTAGTAAAGTTCACTAGAGGTGCCCAGGGCCTGTAAATCAAATGCTACTAGTGGGCCTGCAGCACTGGTTGTGCCACCCTTATGAGTAACATGGCTCAGACCTGTGCCTGCAGTGTCTGTGTGTGCAGTTTTAAACTGCCCATTCGACCTGGCAGGCATACCCACTTGCCAGGCCTAAACCTTTCATTTTTATACATGTAAGGCGCCCCTAAGGTAGGCCCTAGGTAGCCCCATGGGCAGGGTGCAGTGTATTTAAAGGTGGGACATGTAATGTAATGTTTTACATGTCCTAACAGTGTAATGCTGCCAAATTCATTTTTCACTGTTGCAAGGCCTATCTCTCTCATAGGTTAACAAGCGGGCTGCCTTTAAATATCTTTTAAGTGCAGTTTCCCTTTGAGAGCAGCCTGAAATTTGGTGTTTGGTGTCTCCAAACGAACACGTTAAAAATACATCTTTTGGTAAAGCTGTTTTTTAAATTGTCAGTTTGAAAATGCCACTTTTAGAAAGTGTGCATTTTCTTGCTTAAACCATTCTGTAATTCTGCCTGCTTGTGTATTCCCTGTCTGGGTCAGACTGACAGTTGGGCTGTTTGTGAATCCCCTCTAGACAGTGACACAAATGGAGCTGGGGTATAGCCTGCATATTGTGATGGGCCATCTGAGCTAGAGTGGAGGGCTGTGCCTGCCCTTACACAATGCAGTCTCCAACCCCCTGGTATGAGTCTGGGGTCAAGCCTGGGAAACGCAAGATCTTGTGAACAACAGAGACTTTCCTTTGAAGTTTGCCAACTTCAAAGACAGAAAGGAGTAAAAGTAGTGGACCCAACTCCCCAGATTCTTTAGATTACTTATGGAATCAAGAGGAACCTTTGCCAAGGAGAAGAGCTGAGGAGCTGGAGGAGGAGTACTGCCCTTAGCTTGTGACTGTACTTTGCTGGGTTGGCCTGCAGTTGCTGCTTCTGCCTGAAAAAGGACCAAGACTAGACTTTGTGGTATATTTCTGCTTGTGAAGAATCTCCAAGATCTTGGATTGAGCTTGCCTCCTGTTTTGAAGTCTCAGGGCCATCAAAGACTTCCTCTGCCAGCACCTGAAATCCGTGCTGAGACTCCTGCCCTGCCAAGTTGTGCCCCATCCAGTCCCTGGGCCCTTGAGAGGTGAAGTTGGCAGAACAAGGACTGAAATCCACGCACAGAACACAATGCAGAGAAATGTTTGATGCACCACAGGCAACGTGGCTGAAAAACAACGCGCCACCTGCTTTGTGGCTAAAATCAACGCTTCACCTGCATTGTGGCTGGGAAATCGGTGCATTGCGGATGGATAAATGATATAACTCCCATTTCCGGCTGCTGATAACAACACAAACCCCAAGCAGAACGGTTTTCCAGCACCGTGCGACTGGATTTCTCACGTATCATCACTATCAAAAGTCAACATAAGCCTCCTCGGATATGAGCTGCCTGTCTGAAAATTGACGCATCACTCTCTTGCAGGAGAGAAAGACAACGCAGCACCTACTCGACGGGAGAAGAAAACTACACATGGTGTTGCTTGCGAGTGAGGTATCGATGCATTGCTGACTTTTTCGACGCACGCTTGCCTGTGCAGCTTTATTTTCCACGCAAACCAGGTTCTCTGTGTAACAACAATGTTTCCATTGTTTTCTTTGGAGTAAGACTTATTATTTTAAAAATTCATATCTTGAATTGTTTTAGAAATGGGGTCTTTGGTTGGCAGTCAGTTTACCCCCTGTCCAAGCAACGACCCTCACTCTAGTCAGGATAAAGGAGAATCACCCTCAGCTAACCCCCGCTCACCCCCTTGGTAGCTTGGCAGGAGCAGGCATGCTTAACTTCAGAGTGCTAGGAGTAAAGTATTTGTACCAACACACACACAGAAACTTAATGAGAAGACCAAAATGACAAAAATCCAACATACGCAAGTAAAGTTATTGATTAAAACGCAAAAAGAGTCTTAAATCCTTGAGAAAACAGACAAAACACTGTTAGCATTCAAAAATACCTGGGTCGCATCAAAATAACACCCACAGGCGGGTGTGCATCAAGAAAGGTAAGCGGAGCATTGATTTCTCACTTGCAAGTGAGCTTGTGCGTCATTTCTCCTTCTCCGATCGGGCAGGCGTTGCGTATTTTTTTCTGCACCGAGCAAGGTTTGCGTTGAAAATCCTGCTGCACGGTCTCAGCAAACGGTGCAATGTGGGTTGCAACGTTAACAGCCTCCGTCAGCGGGTGTGAGAGTCGTTCTTCCAGCTCCGTGTGTCGATTTTCCAGCCACAATGGCGGTGGAGCATCAATTTCTGCAGCAAAGCTGGTGGCGCGTTGTTATTCAGCCAAGTCTCAGAAGGTGGTTGAATTTTTCCCAACATGGCGGTCTGTGCGTGGATTTGTTCCCCAGAGCAGTACACCTGCCAGGTGGGTTGAGTGACTCCAGCCCATGGGCAGGACTTTTTCCGCCCTATAGCTCTAGTGTCCATAGATTGGGGTAGGGAGGCGTTCCAGAAAAGGGTCATAGTTAGTCCCCAGATGTCCAAAGACTTTATTTTTGGGAATGAGTTGCCCCCGGTGTCTGGGGAACTGGGAGATACTGGGAGGAGCAGCTGCTAAAGGTACTCTAAGAGGTCTGTTTTCTGGGGCACCACTCCAAATTGAAATGTACAAGACCCAAGCAAGAGGGACATAAGGAGGGAGAGCCCACCTCAGTCCTCTGCTCAACCTGAGTGTAAAGACCCTACGTTAAGTGATCAGTCTCAGGATACCACCCCTGAACTCGTGGGAGGTGAAATGGAAAAGGGTGTGAGACAACTGGGACTACTGCCCCCACTTTTCAAACCACAGAGGCTTGAGAACTGAGATGGCCTGGGGCCTGGCTCTTGACACTGACAGCTGTCAGTGGCCTCTATTGGTTATTGTCATTGTGGTCAGAGTTGTCCATGGGTTGGGGACAGGAGTCAGACCCAAGGGGTGGAATAGGCCACATCACACTGTTGGCAATGGTGGTACTGCCTGCCTACCGGAATGCTTCTGTGAGCAAGGTAAGGATATGTGGTGCACAGATGGAGTCCACGGGTGAGGAGAAGAGTTCCCTCTGGGTTAGTTCAGTGGTCCCTGAGAGTGTAGACACAGGGATCCACCTCGGCTCGGAGAGGTGTAGAACTGGCAAGCTCCCATGCAGTCATGGGCCATTGACATGGTTATATTGCCCTAAGTAGGGAACTCTAGAAAGGTAGTGATTGGACTTCCCTGGCTTTAGGCTGGGAGGGGGTTGTGTTGGAAAGGGCCCTTTCTGCTGGGATTCCCCTGTCTTTTTGGCTTCTGACCTCCTGTTTTTGATTCTGTGCTTAATTTCGATTTTGCTAGTTCTAGGACTCTGGGCACTTTACCACTGCTGACCAGAGCTGAAGTTCAAGTGATCTTTATCTAAATTGTATGAGTGATTGGTTTATTCATGATTGGCATATTTGATTTACTAGTAAGCCCCTAGAATAGTGCACCGTGTGTGCCCAGGGCCTATAAATCAAATGCTACGAGTAGGCCTGAGGCATTGATTGTGCCACCCACAGAAGTACCAATGTAAACATGTCTCAGACATGCCATTGCAGTGTCTGTGTGTGCAGTTTTGAACTGACAGTTCGACCTGACAAGTGCCTCCACTTGCCAGGCCCAAACCTTCCCTTTTACTACATGTACCCCACCCCTAATGTAGGCCCAAGACAGTTCCATGGGGAGGGTGCAGTGAACTTAAAAGGTCGAACATGTACTGGTGTGGTTTACATATCCTGATAATGAAATACTGCTACTCTTGATTTTCACTATTGCAAGTCCTATGTCTCCTGTAGGTTAACATGGGGATTGCCTGGAAATACCTTTCCACTGTAATTTCCCATTGGAAGCAAAAAGAGCTATGGAGTTTGGGACTTCTGAACCCACAATCTAAAAATACAACTTTTGGTGAAGTTGATTTTTAGACTGTAAGTTTGAAAATGCCACTTTTAGAAAGTGAGCACTTTCTTGCTTAACTGTTCTGTTCCTCTGCCTGTCTGTGGAGTACACGTCTAGGTCAGGGTGACGGTTGGGCTGTTTTTGAATTCACTCTAGACAGTCACACAAAGGGAGCTGAGTTGTGCCCTGCATATCTTGATGGGTCTTCCTGGGTTAGTGCGGTGGGAGTAGCTGACACTTGCACATGAATAGGGCTGTGCCTGTCCTTACACAAAGCAGTCTCCAACCCTGTGGAGTGCATCTGGGGCCAGGGCAAGAAAAGCATGTTCTTGTGCACTACAAAACTTTCCTTTGAAGTTTACCTGCTTCAAAGACAACAATTAGTATAAGTACTGGACTTCTGAGACCACAAATTTAGAACACTTCTGGCCTGAGGATATTCTGCAGGAAAAAGAGCTGGATGCCATAGGAGGGAATGACACTCCACTTGTTGTTTTGTTGTGCTGGCCTGCTGCTTGCTGCTTCTGTCCTGGGAGTGAAAGGACTGGACTTTGCTTTCTACATCCTGCTTTCCATGGTTCTATAAGGGTTTGAGCTGAGCTTGCCTCCTGTTAGAAATCTCAGGGACATGAAAGACTTCATCTGACATCTTCTGCTGAGAGTCCTGACTCGCCAAGTAGTGCCAAATCCATTCTCCAGGCCCTAGGAAGTGGACACTGGTGTCCTGAGGAAGGAAATCTATGCATCAACACGCAGCTGCTGGATATCAACGCATTGTCTGTCTTGCGGTGGAAGAATTGATGCAGCACCTGTAGGACCAATGTAGTAACTGTTCCACCACAGTTTCATCTTCACAGTGTGTCTGGATTTTCCCACATGTCGTCCCCTGGCATCACTCTCTCATCTACCCCACACTCAGCAAAGAACCAAGGATGCGTGAACTGCGAGGAGAGAGCTGACACATCGCCTCCCCTGCCAGTAAGGAAATGATGTATCGCCTCTCCTGTGAGGAGGATTAGACGCACCATCTCCCCTGCCAAAAAAGAACCGACGCATCACCCCTGTATAATAAGGAACCAAAGCATCACCTTGTTTTTCCTGTGCCTCAAATCCTCTATGGGCTGCATCGTCTCTGTTTTTGACACATCCCAGGTACTTTGTGTTAAACAGATAGAGCCATTGATTCCTCTGGATGAAGACTCTATACTTGTGTATGTTGGATTTTTGTCATTTTTATGTTGTTTGATTCAAATAAATATTATCTATGTTTCTACTCTGTTGTGGATTCCCTTTGCAGTGTTTTTACTGTGTTACTGTGTGTGTGTGTACAAATACTTTACACATTGCCTCTGAGATAAGCCTAACTGTTTAAGCCAAGCTACCAAAGGGGTGAGCAGGGGTTATTTTAAATGTGTGACCCCCCTACCATGGCTAGAGTGCAAACCACTGCCAACTAGAGAACCTATTTCTAACATTAATATTTAAAAAGTTGATGTTGATGCATACAATCATACATTCATCAATTTCACCTCAGAAGTAAATTTTCAGGCAGGCTCTGAGACCTAGGACTGAGGTTACCGATTGACTTGTCACAGGTGGGGTGGCGTATAGCTGGCAAACAAATGTATGACCAGGAAAGTCTGATTAGTCCCACAGATAGGTGCAACAATACCACAATGGTAGGAGGAAATTTGCCCCAATGAAAATAAACATGGCCTGAGGGGTGTGCGCATTCCCAAAACACCATAAAGTCAGATGTCAAAAGAAGTAAGGAACACTTATCCAGTCAGAACAGCGCATGCACAGCAGCACGCAGGGATCACTCGCCCCTCAGGCGGAACATGTGGACAAGTTACCGACTGGCCTAAAGTGCGTCCACGCAAGGTTGAGGCCCACCTGCAAGAAACTTGTTTATGACTCAAAGACAATGGCCACACATTCCACACCTAAAAAGGAACACTGAAATTGGTTTATTGTGCTCAGAGAAATGTTTAAAAAGCTGCTCAGATCGATTGTATTTTGTCCTCATGCCCTGTTTCTCTAACTGTTGTCCCGGACATAGGGCCTGATTCAAACTTTGGAGGACGGTGTTAAACCGTCCCAAAAGTGGCGGATATACCACCTACCGTATTACGAGTCCATTATATCCTATGGAACTCGTAATACGGTAGGTGGTATATCCGCCACTTTTGGGACGGTTTAACACCGTCCTCCAAAGTTAGAATCAGGCCCATAGTGTTTAAATAAGAAAACTATTCTTGTTTTAACGAACACCTCTTGTCTTTTGATTTTTTCAAGGTAAATTCACATTCAAGCAACATTTTGGCAAGCCAGATAGGAGCTGCTTAGTACCTTGGACCCAACTGGAGCCTAAGGAAGGAGGCCCTGCACAAATGGATTCACATTTCCCCAACAAGGAAAGGTGAGCAGAGACAGCAGTTGATTGAAAGTTCTGCTAATTACATTGTGTGGAGGTCCATTGTGAAGCTGCCGTCAGAGGGCAAGAGACTACATCCGAGCCTTAGTTCAGCATTTGGCATATGGCAAACTAGAAAGAAGTGTAAAAGTTTAACCTGAGAGCCCTGCCAATGACAGAAATTTGTCATATTACCTATTTTATGTGTCTGAACTGATTAGTTGGAAGGTGGCCTCGGAGGCATTCCCACAGAAGTTACCTTCTTTCAATAGTCAGCACGCTAGGAAAGGTAAATGTTTGTTTTTGTGCACTTGGACTTCTGGGTGTGATACAGATGACACGTTTAACCCGTGGGTGTGACACAGGGATGAGGCTTTGTTGCTTGGACTGCTGAGCGTGATACAGATGGTACACATATCCCCCAGGTGTGACACAGGGTTGACTCATTCGCTTGGATGGCTGGACGTGACACAGAAGGTACGCTTGTCCCCTGGGTGTGAAACAGGGTTGAGACTTGTTCACTTGGACATCTAGGCATGACACAGATGGTGCGCTTGTCTGATGAGTGTGACACATGGTTGAGACTCATTTGCTTTGACTGCTGGCCATAACACAGATGGTACCCCTGGGTGTTATATAGGGTATGATTTTTTGTTTTTTGTCTCTTGGACCACTGGGTGTGACAAAGATGGTACGCTTGTTCCATGGGTGTGATACAGGGATTGAAGCCTCACCTCTTGGACTGTTGGGCATGACACAGATGGCACGCATAGGCCCTGGGTGTGATATAGGGCCTGACCTCAATCTTATTGTTTAGTCTCAAAGGGTTTCTCAGTGCTACTGTTGGTATCTGAAAGAAGTGAGAGGTGTTTGCTTGTTCCACTGGGCATGACACAGATGGTAAGTATGACCCTGTGTGGGAAATAGGGTGTAATTCAAACGTTAGAGAAAAAGATTTGGATCTGGGAGATTAGGTGTAGCATGTGTTTGGCCAAGAAGGGCCTGTGGTTGTCAAGTTATTCCTCTTCTCAGCAAAAAATTTTATTAGCATTGTTCATGAGCTGACATTGACAGATTATCAGGCATTTAGGGCCAGATGTAGGAAAATTGCAAATTGCAACTTGCAATTTGCGAGTCCTTCCGACTCGCAAATTGCAAGTCGCAATTTGCAATGCAGAACGGTGTCTCAGACACCGTCTGCGAGTCAGTATGGGGTCGCAGAGACCCACCTCATTAATATTAATGAGGTGGGTCGCAAATTGCGGCCCCATACCGACTATAGGCACTCGCAAACATGGAGGCCAGCTGTAGTCAGCAGACCTCCATGTTCGTGACTGCTTTTAAACAAAGCAGTTTTTTTTAAGTGTAGCCCGTTTTCCTTAAAGGAAAACGAGCTGCACTTAAAAAAAAAAACGAAACCTTTAGTTTCAGTATTTTTTCAGGGCAGGTAGTGACCCCTTCCAATTTGCGAATGGGTTACCATCCACTTCAAGTGGATGGTAACTGCGACACCCGCAAATGGTATTGCATACCACTCCGAATCGCAAATAGGAAGGGAACACCCCTTCCTATTTGTGATTCTGAAATGCATTTTGCGAGTCGGTCCCGACTCGCAATATGCATTTCTGAATAGGAAAATGCGATTTGCGAGTCGCAAACGGCAATTTTTGTCGTTTGCGACTCGCAAATGCTTTCCTACATCTGGCCCTTAGTCCTGTCTACTATGCATAACTTCCCCTGGTCACAGGATAGCATTCACTAGGAACAGGGTAAGGTATTTTTGACAAATTGATCATTTTATCTTCGTCAGTTTTGTCTGTTTTTTAAAATTGATGAAAATTGATGTATCTTTGATGTTTTGGTGCTGATAAATTAATGCAACTGTGTTTTGTATTGCATGTTGTGTTTGTTGGTGACTCATGTGCTATATGAAAGCATTGCTATTTCCCACAATTGCTATTTTTAATACCAAAGTAAAGTTTGCTATTTGATGCCAAATGTCATAATGTTGAATTAACAATTGCATGTCTTCTAGGTTGTGACCCTTCATATGCATTGCTATTTGTGAAATGTTCATTTTGATGCATCTGTAAATAATGCTGAGCTCATTGGAACTGGCAATCCTCAAGTATATATTTCCCAAGTATCAGAGTAGAACTAACGATCCCTGTGTATATATTTCCTCACGAGCAGAGTAGAACTCAAGGATGCCTAAACTCAAAAGCAAGCGGTTTATTTGTCCACTAAAAAGTGCCCCCCCTTATCATGCAGTTGTCACTAAAACACATGCAAACCTGGTTCCCTGCACAGGTCAAACAACTTAACAAGTTTTGCCACAAATGGCACACACACACCAGGGCACATGTGTTTCCCTGGCCAAAGGAGGGAACCTTTGACACTAACATAATCGAACACAAAAGGGCACACACACAGACCAAATACATAGGGCAAAAGAAGGACAGGAGAGAAGCACTATTAGAATTATGGGCTATTTTTGAGGAGGCCCAAACTGATAACACTACCCCACAATGAGCAAGCAAAGTGTCCGCACCTCCCCGCCATATACAGGAATGGAGGTTCTCTTCCCGATGCCTGCTATCCTCACATTAGGTTATACCAAGTCGCCAGTCGATGAAGCTGTAGGGTCTCTTACCGAACAACAAACTGTTGGAGCCAGGCATGATTGTCTAACAGGCCAGCAGGCCCAGGCAATGCCAGCACCACCCCAGTCCAGCGCTAGAGCCCCCCGAAGTTCGACCTCCCCATCTGTCGTGGTCAGCCTGCGAGCCCCAGTGGCATGGGGAACATGCACATCCCCCAGTTCCGGTCAACACGCTCAAAAGAAGGTGATTCATAGCAGTTCTGGATAATGACACAACTAGTGGGGGTGAGGAAAGGGGTCCCAGCCCCCTAGAATCTGATGAGAAGGGTGGAGTCACAGGGTTTTCTCAGGTCGCTGAAAGAACAACAGAAAGCGAGTTTGAGGGCAAGTTCCGACCGAAAAGAACAGGGCATAGCTGAGAATGAAGAAGGCAACCTAGATGGGATTTAGAGGAAAGGCGTGAACTAAGGAGGGGGAAAGAGAAAGCTCACACTCTGGAAGCACACCCTTCACCTGAGGAAAGCAGGGGTAGGTATAGAGCCCCATTTGGGGAAGAGTCTAAGGTAGAACTGTAGGAGAGGCTTTCGGCTGGGAGCCCATCCTCACTGGATTATCAACATAGGAGAGGGGCTGATCAGGAAATAAGAGATCAAGGTAGGCTGGTGCAAACTCAAAATAGACGCAGGAGAACCAAGATGGCACCTTTGCATGTACACAAGGGGATGAGTGACGAAGATGTTTGCTGTTTTTCCTGAACGCACAGGACAGACAAACTAACCTCAAGAGAGATTGTGGCCCGAGAGGAAGGCAAGATCGTTGGGCGGCCATTTTGTCACCTGGCCAGCTAGACCAAGGAAAGAGGCCAGCATGATAGACCCTGGCTGTAGGAGGGATCCTTCAAACCAGAAGACATGGCAGTGGTGCAAGACTGCATCTGGCAAAGAGGGGGAGATCCCAATTGGAACTTCCCCTACATGCAGGATTGTCTAAGAAGATGGGAGTGCTATGTTGAGGAGAAAACAGTGAAGCTACCCAAAGCCAAAATGTACCCACTACTTCAGAAGGGCATGTCAGGAACCAACTATGTGCCATGGGCTCAGATGGATAAAGAAGGGCTAAGGACTAAATCTCCACCATTGTTGGGTGGGTACGGAAATGAATTTCATATTTTGCGAAGAACACCGTAAGACTACAACCAATGAGAGGAGATGTCAAAAGTCTGTTAAGTAGTCTTATCGGATAGTAGACTAAAACAGTGTTCGCACAAGCTTACATCCCAGCAATCACGCTAATAAACACCAAGCATGATTGGGCCAGATTCAATTCGTACAGGCACCAAATATGGATGGCCCTCATGTAAATGTTCACTGACTGGCCAGATGCAGGACGACAAACGGCAGAAACTATGAAACCTAGGGAGACCATAACTGATTTTCTGGACAGGATGAGGGAACAATAGGGATAAGAGACAGGACAGCCAAGGACGAATGTGGGCCCTCTGGTTGCGTTCTTTTACAATACCCTCAAAAAGGGACTGCCTGCAGAGATACAAAGTGAGTTGAGCAATGTAGTGGGGCTAGACTCCATACCCTGGTGAGAGATATGAGTTCACAAATTACATTATCACAAAATGAAACAGGAAAATGACATGGAAAGACAGGAGCAAGCCCAAAGAGACACCGCTAAGTTGGTCCAACTCAAATTGAAAAAGACCACTCTCGAGGGTGCTGCATTGGCCATGAGACTGTAAATGGTACGAGTTCTGAAGCGAGCTCCACCTAGCTGCAACAGCAGAAACCAGGGAGGTTGCAAGCAACCAGACCTTAGAGAATGTTACTAGTGCCACAGAATGGGACATGGCCAACAGATGTAGGATCAAGGCACATCATAACCAGAGGTCAATGAGCTGGGGCTAGTCCCACCACCAAGGAAACCTGAATGCATCTTACACCCAGCTGTAGGGAAGTCAGTCCACTGCGGCAACACCACAGCAGGGGTCAGGTGGTCGGACAAACATGTGACAACAGCAACTGCAGACAGGGAACCCAGCCCAACAAGGACTAAGGGCCATTACTATGGCATGGAGGGGTAATTATTTGGAGAAGCAAATGCCTTCACAGAAATACCAAACCCAAATGTGCAGTAAGTTTAAACTGCCAATGTGAAGCATCCATTTTGAGCACACTTCAAAATGTGCTGTTCCAAAATTCGAAAGAAGGACAAAAGAGACAACATTAGGGATTAAAGTCTTTACTTTCATTTGGGAAGCTCAGGACTGTTGTACATGTTGTGTACTTGTGTCCTTAAAAGTAGGCACTCAGTTCCCACACCCACAAGTCAAATGGGACAGGTTTTATTCACCAAGAAAGAAGGTTCCCCTTCTCAGGCACCCAGCCAGGACTGAAATGTATTAATGGTGGGCAGTCCCAACAGCAATAGTGCCCCCAGAAAGATAGCGGCCTCCAGCCAAATAGATGCTCCCTTCTTGTTTCCAAAATGAAATAGTCCTCTAGTGTCAGGAGCCAGATTTCCCGTGCTCTTGAGATAGTGAAAACCCCATAACTTCCACAGCACATACACAACGTCTGACTGATTATGAAGTGCGCATGGCATCGAGTCAGTTGAGGGAGTTCACCAGAACAAACAGCTGCCAGTCAATTATAAGTATTTGGGCAATTTCAGTGAGTTCTTGGCCTTGCACCAGCCTCTCCATGCAGCAATATTTTGCCTCCTCCGTTCCCTCAAAGTTTTGCAAATCTCTAAGTCAGGGAAAGATGTGGTCCTAGGGAGAAAGAGGGGTGCCTGGGAAAAGGAGCCCAAAAAGATCCATCACAGCTCCAAGCGAGGATAGAACACAGAAATATGCTCACCCTTGTATCAGGCCTAAAAATCAGACAACATACAAGACATTACATGCACCGTTTGGAGGAAACAATAGCCCTATTATCACACACTACAATTTCAGTGGCATATGGGGGCCGAGGAACAACTCTCCTACTCCCTCCACTTCATGACAATTAAGATAACAGATCATGTGATGCGCTAGGGAAGCACCCGAAGATCAATAAAAAGAAGCTCAAAAGAAGTCACTAGAAAAAGAGTGTAGTCAAGAGACCTGGCGTCACTATAGATGGTCATATTGCATGCCACATGCTGTGATCCCTGGGCATTTTGTGATCACCAAAGAATGTTCAGTTGTGACACTCCCTCTTTATACATCGCCCCACGCACGTGTAGGGCGAAGGATACCACCAATACCAGTGACACCCCCATACACACACTAGGATGCTAGAGGGCTGGTGACACCCACAGAGCTCTAGATAAATAACTAAAATCACCTATATGCACACGAGGTACCCTGTAAATAAATGCTTTACCGCTGTGTACCTAGTCAGTCAAAGAGAGGGGGGAGGCCCAACAATCTATAAAATGAATGCACCCACAAACAATAACCTACTTTTTGTAAAAATAGACACCCCGAGTGGGGCCACCTTTCAGTGTCACGCTACAAATTGTGCGAATTAAGTATGAAAGGAAAACACCCTCAGAGAAAGACACAAAAATGATTGGCAACTACACATGCAAGGATGCAATGTATTTCTAAAATAACAAACCAAAACCTAGCTCTTATCCAACATGTGTGCAATCAAGCCTCTAAGAGCACCACCTTTACAGAGGAGCATAATTTTTTCAGCTACCACAATTATAATCCCAACAGGATCAACTGCACTGTGAACTTTTGTCTCAGACTGTACTACATTCACAATTCCAATGGGATCAAGAACTGTGAATTGCCCTGCAAATGTTTTGCACTGTTAAAAACTGAGAAACCCTAACCAACAGAGGACTACAGACATCTCCCCAGGATTCATCCTAAGAACCTGCGATTCTAGATAAGTTACATGTTGTTTGTATACCCTCTGTTTATTATGGCGGCTGCTGCATCCTTTATTTGCCAGGGAACTGCCAAGCCAAATGTAGTCTACCCAGAAAGTGTCACAGAACTTGAGTAGGGACCTCTCCATTGTCAACTATAATCACACTGTACATCACTAGCATTCCACAGGCAGTACACAGCACCCTCTTACACAACATATGGTATTAGCAAAAGTTTGCGTGGGCTACAAGGTATCAGCCTGGTCATTTTATGTCTGTTCACCTTTACTGCATGCAGTAGGTGCAGACAGGCTTTACTTGTCCCAAGTGGAAGCCCCTTAAAAAGAAAAATGTGTTCTCTGCCCACATCTATGAAAGATTAGGGCCAAGATACAAGCCAACAGAGTGGAACCCATAGAATAATAGTAAAACTAACCTGATACAAGACCAATCCCATAGAACTGTACCTGTTCACCAAGCCTATTGAAATCCAGACTGAGCTAGATAGGATGCACAGGAAGTTCACTGTAGGGGAGGATGCTGTTTGGACTCAAGACTTTCCAGAAACGAGATTCTTAGATGTAGCAAAACCACCAAACCAATGCATGAACACTTCTTCTCCGACTTCCAGTTGTGGTCCCAGGGTGGCCCTTAGCATATTTGGGGCTGTCTTCTTTAACAACAAGTAGACACCAGACATGAAATATCAGTGTAGGGCCAACCACATTGATGATACGAAGGGAAAAGAGTCCTGTAGGAGAGGGTTGAATAACAGCATAGACACCTCATGTCAGGAAATCTGGGATACTGAGATAGATATCT
The DNA here is from genome assembly GCF_031143425.1 of Pleurodeles waltl. Lineage (NCBI taxonomy): Eukaryota > Metazoa > Chordata > Amphibia > Caudata > Salamandridae > Pleurodeles > Pleurodeles waltl. The sequence goes on along the minus strand of NC_090437.1, from coordinate 240,191,373 downwards.
GTGGTTAGAAGGGAAGAGGCAACCACTAATTGTATGGAAACATACACTGTATTCTTTGTGTTTCAGAGAAAAAAGAACAATTCCACTGGGAACAAGTGCAAACTGTGGCACAATCCTGCACATTCTGGACTTGCAAATGTAGCACTTCCACGCTGATGGACACTTACTGGCAATGCAGTGAGTTTGCCTACACTCAGCTCATCCCCAGATGGCATGGACTCTGCTCCCTCATCAACATACACACCCCAACCCTGGTAACTCTCAGAGACAATCTGTCAGAGTTGTACCCACACCTACTGTTATGCCATTAATTGTGTTTGACCAATGGCTTTGTGTTTCACCACTGCGCACATTAGTTGTTCAATGTTCATCAGGAGCACATTACATTCTGTATTCAGTTTAGCTGCCTATTGGCTTTAACGTGGCATTAGACATTACATTTGGTATTTAGTTTAGCTGCCTACTGGCTTTAACGTGGAGTTCGACATTGCAGTTGAGACATTGCAGATGAGCTGTGTTTTTCCACATGGTAGGCCAAGCTGTGTTTTTCAAATTTAATTCACACGAACCCTAAAGTGATAAGAGAGCGTATATTTTGTGTTTTCCTTTCTACTCAGCCTTGGGTAGAGGAGAGGCTTAGGAGATCTGGCCAATCTCCAATGGCTTGTTTATTTCCCAACTCTGAGAGTAAGGGGCCAGGCTTTTTAATGGTGTCCCTGGGCAGCAGCAAGGTGACATTTTCCAGGACTTCAGTCAGGAGCGGACGTCAGCTGCCTGGCCTCTCGTTTGGGTGGAAAATCTCTTTCTCGCAGTTGAACAGGAGTCATCAACCTGCTGGCATGAGAAAGATGACAAGCAGTGATAGGCCCTACGGTGATGAAATGTTGACTTTTATTCTTTGCTTTGAAGTTATGCTATAACATAATCACATGTACTTGCTGTGTACATTGCAACTGAGAAGTACTTTGATATATTTTGCTTTCATTGCTGCGACTATTTTTAAACGTGTGCTTCCAACCTACTAATCTCGTCTTTCAGGAACCTCATGGTGAAGTAATAATAATAATAAATGTCTTCTTTAAACTAAGAAGTGCATTCCAGAGAAGTTTTGTAAACTCGATCATAAGATAAGATAAAGCAAAACACCCACTAAGGAAGAAGACAACTCTATGGCATCAGGCTCGAGAAAAAAAGAACTTCTGATTATTTTGGCTGGGGTCAGTAGAAAGACATTCTGGAAGAATTCAGACTGTTCTCTGATGCCCAGATTTCAGTGGGAGGGTCCATATCCATCTTTGCTGTGCAGACAAAAGCAAATGCCCACTGGCTGAAAATAACCAGGTGGGAAATGCTTAAGATGATGAACAGCACTGAGCTCAGCCTTAATTCAATCAAGGAAGAACTGAGAGCCATCCGTCTTATGGTGATGTAATACCTAGATATGTTGGACTTAGTGACTGCAATTGAGGTTGGGGTGTGTACTAAGATCAGTGCATCCTGCTGCACATTTATACCAGTCAATGACATGGACAATGGGCATCTGACTCTTGCCATCCAAGCATTGCACTGATTATAAAAATACATTTGTGAAGAGGGAGGAACCTGTAAGCAGGAGTGGTTGACAAACTGATTCTCCTGCCTCCCCTAGTGCCTAACCAGTCTGTGCATGTCATTGTTGCCCATTTTCATAGCATTAATGTTTTTGTGTGGTTTCCTGCAAGTGGGGGTTTTGTGCTGTAAAATTGCATCCCTCAAATTAGGTAGAGTGCAAGTATCTAGGGAAGTAGGAATACCCAAAACTGAAGCGCCCAATAATGAGACTGTCATAAAGTATGGAGTAGTTGGAAGTTCAATGAGAAGAAGAACGTTAATATTGAAAAAGTTGATCTTGATGCACACAATGTTACATTTATATATAAGAACAAAATCACATCACTATTAGCAAGTTCACCCATCATGAACTCTCCATCATCCCCGCCTCAGAAGCACGTTGTCAAGCAGGCTCTGAGAAATAGGTCTGAGGTTACCGATTGACAGGCCACAGGTGTAGCCAATAGATAAATGAGGGATCAGGAAAGTCAGATCAATCCCACAGATAGGCACATCAACACCACAATTCTCAGAGGAAATTGACCCTAATAAAACACACATGGCCAGAGATGTGCACACATTCCCAAAACACTATAAAGTCAGATGCCACATGATGTTAGGAACACTTAGCTAATCAGAACACAGCACACACAGCAACATGCAGCAATCACGCACCCCTCATGCTGGACATTTGGACACATTACCCACATTGTGTCCACGCAAAGTCTTTACATTAACTATCTACTGGCAGTCACAGGTAGGTAGTTATAGTTAGGACCTAGTTTCCATAGGAAAAGTGTGTTTTGTTTTACAAATAACTTTGGTGCTGTTGGATGAAACTTAACGAAATTTCAAAGCGAGTTTGCTACTCACTTCAGCTGCTGCCTTGAACATTTCAGGGTGATTGAACAAGTGGGGCCGAGACAAAGTGGGGGTCCCAAAACACTTTTTCCCCCATGCAGTTTCACATAGGGATTTTGGAAATGACAACAGCCCAAACATGTGGATGAAATTACACAAAACTTGGCAGAAAGATAGCTCTTGGTCAAGAAAGTGCCACTTTGTTGCTTGATGAAAATCCATTCAGTAGTTTCTGAGATATTTAATGAAAAACTAATTTGTATATCTAGAAGCGCAAACACTTCACAAATCCTCCTGATCTCGTACAGAGATCTGATTAGCTGCCAACACTTCAACCAGGAAGTGTTAGCAGCCATTTTGGGATTAAGAGTCATCTGAGACCCAAACAAAATAAGCAGGAAAAAAAGAAGTGGCAGTAAAGGAATATCCTCACACTCATATCCTTGGCGCTTTGATCCCCTGCCTCCCTCCCCTTTACACCCCCAGGCTAAAATACATTTTTCTTATTTTCACAGGGAAAAATGTGATGGATTTGTGAATCCCTGCAAAAATTACAGAAAAAGACAAGCGCAGTAACCCACGCTTGTTAAAAAGTCCCAGGGCATATTAGAAAAAAAGAAGGAGGGGTGCATGGGGCCCCCTTCCTAAGGCTCTTAAGAACCCCTGTGACCACCACCTCCCAGGGGATTTATTATAATTATGGAGGGGGCCAGCGCAGACCTCCATCTATGAGTTCAAATGAGGCCTGGTGACCACCACCTCATTGGGGCTCGATTTATTTAATGGATGAGTTCCGCACAGACTCCCCCTCCTGGGGCTGTTTGAAGCCCCGGGGAACACCACCTCTCTGGGGCTAAATACAAATTACTGCATGGGGCTGCGTTGACCCCCATGCCCAGGGTGACCACCTCCCCAGGGCCAGTTACATCTTTTAAAGAGGGATAGGGGATGCACGGCCCCCTCCTGGGCCATATATGGTCTCTGGGGACTGACATCTTACTGGGGCCAGCTGTGCCAATTAAAAGAGGGGGGCCACACAGCCCCCTCTTAGAGCCATTAATGGCCCTTGGATCTGGCAACCATCAGGGCTGGCTCCTGTTATCTTCCAAAGTACCCACCCTGAGATAGCGGTCTGCTTTTGCTCTGCTGGGGCTGTGACAGCTCCACCCAAACAAAAGCAAACACTAACTCCACTCCAAGGCCCGCTGCCATACAGGCAGGGAAACAGATGAAAGCTTGCTCCAAGTGCAGGGAGCTGCACATTTAGCAGCTCCCTGTATGTGGCAGCAATGCCAGCTCTCACAGGAAGCGGAGACCCGACTGGAACCATGGGGGCATTAAGGCTTCCCCCACAGTCCCTGTCAGAGTGATGGGCAGCTTACTAAAAGGCCCCCGAGTACATTTCCCACTGATTTCAGAGACATGTCCTTGATGCACCGGAATTGGATTGTATCACTACCAAAGATAGAAGCACTTATTTCTATAAAGTACAAATCATCCTAACGTCTTGGGCTTGGCCTGGGCAAAGCAAGTTTGTTTTCTCTGCAGTTCCACCTTGTAAAGCTAAATGAAGTCCTTGATGGAGGTGTTTGCATCATTGCTCTTTACTAAAAGGCTCCCCAAGCGCATTTCCGATGATTTTGAAGAAACATTCTTGATGCATATTATAATAAGCACAACTCCACCAACCAAAGAAGCATTAATGTGTGGTGTGGGGTGGGTGGTTATAGGGAGTTGGCTTCAGGGAAGGGGCATACCACACTTCAGGGTTGGGTAGTTATAGGGGGAGGCTGCAGCCTGCGGCCAGTCACGGCAGCCAAACCCTACAGTGCACAGCCAAAGGGCGTGCATGGCACAGGGTTGTGTGCTGAAAGGGGGTTGGCTGCTAGGATAGCCACCATCTGGCATGGCCAAAGGCCTTGTGTGGCCCGGGTTTGGTGCTTATAGGGGGGTCAGGCCCGGCCCTGTGGCAAACCCCAGCTGCACACGGCCAAGGCCATTGTGTCAGTGGTTGGATTAATGTAAAGAGAAAAATTAGATCTTTGAAAAAAAATAGGAATTCACTAAAAAAAACAAAAGGTTACAGAAACGTTATAGTTAGGAAACAGAATTAAGAAAACATAGAAATTCACTTAGGGAACCAAAGGTTAAAGGGACAATATAGTTAGGCTCACATTTTAAATGTAGAAAACCATAGAAATTTGTATTTCAAGTAACCATGACTCATTTTCTTAGGTAACTATAACTCACGCCCTCGCTATGCACTGCTAATTACCCCATATACTACTTCAGGCATGACATCTTCTATGGCATTATTGAAAATTATCACTGCAACATTTGTCATACAATTGTTGAAGAGCAAACTGTGCATTTTGGGGGCTTGGACAAATATTGATGAGAAAATTGTGCGTGACAAGGGCACACTCATTTTGAGGGCTTTTGGGTGTATGTAGTATATGTATTCACTGAAAAAAGGTTACTGGGCGTTAAAGTTAGGAAATAGAATTTAAAAAAAACATAGAAGTTCACTTAAAAAACCAAAGGTTAAAGGGGCGATATAGTTAGGCTCTCATTTAAAATGTAGAAAACCATAGAAATGTTTATTTCAAGTAACTATAACTCATTTTCTAAGGTAACTATAACCCACGCCCTTGCTATTCACTGCTAATTACCCAATATATTACTTCAGTCATGACATCTTCTATGACATTATTGAAAATTATCACTGCAACATTTGTAATGCAATGTTGAAGAGGAAAATGTGCATGTTGGGGGCATGGACAAATATTGATGAAAAATTGTGCATGACGAAGACACACTCATTTTGATGGCTTTTGGGTGTTTGTGGTATATATATTAGCTGAAAAAAGGTTACAAGTTAGGAAATGGAATTTAAAAAAAACATAGAAGTTCACATAAAAAAACGAAGGCTACAGAGACTTTATAGTAAGGCTAACATTTTGAACGTAGAAATTCACCTGGCATATATATATAATAGCCTTAGAAAGGTCCGCTCCTGTGTTAAAGGCCTGGGAGGGCCTTTAATGGCTGGTGGGTTCTAAGGCTATTATAACATTCTGCCACTCGAGGGCAGAATGTTCTATCAAATAAAACAAATTCCTCACAACCCCCAAGGGGATTAAAATACCCTCAGGGTCCGTGAGGCTTTGTTCACAGCTGCTCCTGTGAACAAAGAGAACATTGGAATGTTGACACTCCGGGCTTTTATCAGCCAGTAAAAGCCCAGAACACTTCATTGTCTTCAATGAAGCCCCCAACATTCCAATATTTTCCAATGTTCTAAATATATATATATGTTTATTGTTTTTCAAACTATGCCATTACTGCCCCTAAACCCAAAAACTACCCTTTCCATCAATACCCTTACCTTGTCCAAAACCCTAAAAGTACCCATATTAATCTGTACCTCAACCAAGCCGTAGCTGTAAAAATTACCTTGGCCCCTATCCCCCTACCTATCCCGAAACTCTAAAATACCTTAGCCACCCTATACTTCTACCCACCCCTGAACCCTAAAAATATCCTTTCCATCTAGTACCCTTACACACCCCTAATCCCCAAAAACACCATTACAACTGAATCCTCCTACCCACCCCTAAACCTTACAAATACCCTTACAATGCAATGTCCTTACCCACCCCTAACACCCTAAAACCCCTTGCAACCCAATATTGTTTGTGTCTATTGTCCAACAGGATTATAGGGCCAAATGTAAGAAGGGATTTTGTGGTCACAGAGATTCCAATATCAAAAATCAGAGCCTTTATGACTGCAAAATGACCTTTTTGTATGTACAAAACCCAAAATGTTATCAGGGCATATCTTCGGGGGTGTTTGGGGTGCTACACCCCCCAAATAAATACATTTTCTGATAAGTTTAGGTGCTTTCAGACGTGTGTGTCTGTCAGAATCCACCAAGAATATTACACACACAGACAAAAATGCACACACAGTCTCTCCCTCTCTCTGTTTGTAAAAGACATAAAAATGTTAGTTATTTCACAAAATAATGTGCTTTCTCTCACCTTGTACCCCTACCAATCTGCCTTCCAATCTCTTTTTGTTGCCCCTTATGCCCATCTAGTGTGGCCTACTTGCCCTATAATGTATTTTAACATTAGGTACCAGCATGATTGTTGGGAAATCTGGAGCTCATACCTTCCAAAATTACTGACCAAGATAGTCCCCTGAATATGATTTGGTAAAGTTGCCAAATCGCAAATTGGGTTTGCGAGTACATATCAAACCATAATTTGGAAGGGGCATGTTTCACAATAGGATGTATTAATGTTTTGGCACCAAAATTCGATTGCAACACATTAATAATTTACTGACTACCTTATGATAGTGGTAACCTATTCACGGGAATGGGAAGGGATGTTAAAGGGACCTTTCACAATTTGTGCATGTTGACAAAAACAGCTTTTAGCTTTAGGCAATGGCCCCAAGGATCATTTCCTATTCTTGAAAAAAGTTTGTTGAACGTTTCTGTTTCTCAAAATGAGGAAAATGAGCCTCAAAATAAAATGATTTATTTAAAAGCAATCACTGGCATGGTGGTCTGGTGACCTCAGCAAACTGCCATCCCTATAATGGCAGCGAATGGTAGCAGTTTGCAAGCTACCTCACTGATATTCATTAGGTAGGTCGAATTGCAAACTTCTATGATTTCATATTTTGCAGCCCAACCTATTTGGCGCACAAATTGGTACCACTTTTAATAAATACAATGTTGATGCATCTGGTCCCCAACTACTACTCATCCCATAAGTAATAAACTAATGTAGGGCATGCTATATTTCACGTCTTTCGATTAATAATCATAAATCTATGAAGCAAAACATATAACCTCATGAAAGGGGAGATATACAATTAGACTAAAAACTGACAAAAGATGTTGCACCGTGAACCAACAACCTTTTTCACCACAGTTTCTAAGCAGCCACTTAGAACCATACAAATGCAACATCCCTAGCAAAAAAGAACACGTTAAAATAAATAAGAGCAGCTAGTGAAAGAACTGAAGCAGGGGGTAGCACGAGACATAAGCAGATTCATGTTCTGCAATTAAATGTTTTGCTTGGTCTAAATACTAGGTACTGAACCTTGCGTTCTAAATTGAAACAAAGAAATTGTATTTCAATTCAGATGTACTAAAATACACCGACATTGTGGTGTGGTCTATTACCGAGGAAAGATCAACAGGCTGTAATTTGGTATTAGCAACCATTATTTACTTTTCAGCAAGTGTTTTGTCACCTGTAACAACGCACCATGGGGCTTATTTACAAGCCCCTTGAGCCGCCAGTGCATCACATTTTCCCATATAAAAAGTGAGGCACCGGCGGCCAAGGGGTTTGTAAATAAGCCCCCAGGTTTAGTAAAGTGCTTTTAGACGACAGCAAATTGTTAAACTCATGCATAACATCAGGGATTTTGCTTTGTAAAAAAACGAATATATTTTGGAAACCCATTTAGTCACAGCACGAAAATACATTCTCCTCCGAGGTTAAATTAAAGCATTTTTCATATAATACACAATACAGAGAATAATTGCTTGGATATAAAAACAAAGAACAAAGAGGGATTTTAATGCCAAATATATTAGCTTTTGTTGTTGGTTATTGCAGAACTTAGAATGCCAAAAAGAAGGTGTGCCACCTAGTCAAAAGACTATGGGCCCGATTACAAGTCAAACTCACTGGGACAGTCTGCTTGCCACACTGCAGTCGGTCTGATGGCCACATTACCACCCTCGCGGTAGAACTGCCCAAGGATCACCATTCCTGTCAGGAACATGATTCCTGATGGGCTGATGGTGGTCTGAGTTGTACTCAGACAGGGCGGCACTGAACTCAGCCCCGCCTCGCTGATTATAACTCATCTTTCCATCAGACTTCTCATGGAGGGGCCGTTGCCATGGGCAGAAAACCATTGCCGGGGGCCTCAGGGGGCCTCCTGCACTGTCCATACCCATGGCATGGGCAGTGCAGGGGCCCCCCTGCCCAGCACCATCAAAATGCGAACTGTCTGCTGTGCAGACAGTGTGCATTCTGATGGTGCATGAGTGCTACGATATTGTCCTCAGCTCCCTTAAAGGAGCTGGGGCCTATATCGCAGCACTGTTCCTGCCAGTAAGTCCGGCAGGAACGCATAATACAATTTTCCCGCAGTTCAGCTGAGGGGGAACATTGTAATACGCTTGTGGGAGAGACGCCATTGGGATGACTTTGATGTTCTCGCCAACCTGGAGATCCTCTTTTAGGACCGCCATAATTGTAATGGAGCCCCAAGCTTTCAGTTCTCACTCAGTGATTGGCACTATGTGGAGTTGAGTTTTTTGGCAACACAAGAGAAGTGGTGCTCAAGGGGGGAAGCAGAACAGAGTCCATTGGTAGATTGGAGATAGATGTCCAATAAGTATATGATTGCCCTACTTTGCGATCCTTGCAACATAAAATACAAGTAAATGTGACAAACTAGAAAGCTGAATTACCCATACCATTGTATTTTTGGACAGCATTGTCTATGCTTGCTGTTGGAAAGTGGATTATTGGTAAGGGCAGGTAGGTACCTACACTTAGCAGTAGGCTATAAACCCCCACTCGGTCCAGTCAAGGACTCAGTGAATTAATCCTCGCTTAACCCTTGGTAGCTTGGCCATGAGCAGTAAGGCTTAGCTTAGGAGTCAGGTGTGTAAAGCATTTAATATAAATAAAACAGTAAATAAGTAAAACACAATAAAAATCCAATACCAATTTATGAAAATAAATTATATTTTTATCTTTAGAATGACACCAAAATGACAAACATCCAATGTAGGGAACTGCAGATATTATTTTTTGCACTCGACCGTGGAAAAGACAAAATTTGAGGCAAACCGCGATGGAGCCCTGCTCGCCTACACTGAGCAGGGGGACTCAGTTAAAGTTTTACCTACACACTTAGAACATTTCTTAAAGATTTTGCTCTGACTGTGACGAAGTCACAGGTTGAGGCTGACCTCACTGGAGCTCACTTCGGATACACTGTGTGGCAGGCCTTGGTCAAAACTTCTATGTCTGGACTTAAATACATTTTCAGGAAGAAGTCCTCCACCGGGGAGAAAGTCGAAAGTTAAGGCCGACCACAATGGAGCTCTCCCCGGATACAATGTGTGGGAGGCCTGGGCCAATTATTTACCTTCAGACTTTGAAACTTTTTTGGAGGTTTTCTTCCCTGACGTCGGACGATCCTCCTCAGCAAGCCGATTTTGATGCGACATCTTTGGATTGCTTTTCAACAAGCCCCGATCTAATCCTAGAAGTCTGGGGCTCCGGAGCCCAGGTTGCAGTCTATCTTGGAAAAAGAGTAATTGTTTTGCACGGGAACGCCTACCTTGCATCTCATTAAGGCAAGGTAGGTTTCCACTTCCAAGAAATGACTTTAACTCCATAAATTTGGTGCTAGAGGGGTCTAGCACCAAAGTATAAATATGGAGTTAGTTTTGCACTGAATTAGAGTAAAAAAAAAAGATGACGCTAATTCAGTGCAAACAGAGTATAAATATGCCCCTTAGCGTCAAAAAATGATGCTAATCTGGTCAGAATCATTTATTTTGACTCAAAACTGTCTATCGTCATTTTTTTTTAAGCTAGACTACCGTTTGCACCGGCTTGCACGATTCCATAAATATGGTGCCCAGCTGGTGCTAAAAAATGGTGCAAGGCGGTGCAAAACTTTTTGGGGCAAAACTGCCTTAGTGCAGTTTTGCACCAAAAAGTATAAATAAGGCCCTAAATGAGAGAAATAGGGCCACGTACATAGAGACGGAGAGCTTGATCAAAGTTATCTCATTAGGAGACTGAATGAAGAAACTGACATAGATAGCGACAAGGGAATAGATGGTAAATAAGGGGAGTGAAAGATGATGCAGGCACACTTAAACAGCTAATGGCTTGATGGGTCTAACCCAGGCTTTTCCAATGAGTAGCTCATGAGCTACAGGTAGCTCTCCAAGTCACTGTAAGTAGCTCTCCGTTGTATAGTCAAGCCTACTAAATTAAAAGATGCTGCTTGATTGAATTAATATATGCTCATAATGAAAATGTGCATATATTTTCAGAACTCATGAGCTGATGTTTGGAGAGAAATACATTTAAAGTACATATCTGAGGGATAAAGTGTGTGTAACTGAGGAGATATATGACTAATAAAAGTATCTTGGGACCATGGGTGTTGCGGCTATTGCCTTTATGTATTATCCAGGAATTCCAAATCTTTTTTACGTCACTGGGGGCAGTACTACCGGATGTACTGTGGTGATCACTGTTGGTAATCATGCATAGGATGACCACTAATGTTATCCCATACATTAGTAGCCCAGAAGGATTTCCATTGAACATAAGTAGCTCTTATCATAGAACACATTGGAGACTCCTAGTCTGACCCAATCATATCACCTTTCTACATTGGCTAATGCTGTCCCAACATAATGTAAAAATGTGATTACGCAAAATGGCAACCGCTTTGTCTTGCAGAAAAATGGAAAATAAATAGTAATGGACGAGTGATGATTGGCCAGGACCTGTGTATACTACTTCTCATGCAAGCGCTCCTGGACTTTTCACCTACGTAGCCAGTTTGGTGATAGGTGCAGAAGTTTTGCTGAAGGATAAGAGGGCTGGAGCTGTGAACAATATGATGAGTTTTGTACATTGCTTTGAAAGTGATATGTCTAGTCACAGGCAGTCAGGGCAGATACTGAAGAGCTGTTTAAATACAAATCTGGGTATTAATGCTAATAAAGCAGTGTTCTGAATTGTTTCTAGCTGCTCCGAGGTAGAAACTGTTAGAGTACTATGGAGAAGAGAACCTAGGGGCGATAGGGGCTTGTACCTTTTTATGTAAAACAAGAATAGGGAAAAATCAAAATACGCAGCTCATCATGTAAAAAGATCCACTCTTGCCTTCATTCACAGCTGAGAATCCAAATATCATCTCATGTTCCCTTACTTGTGGCGAGCTGAGCTGTATTGGTCAGATTTTGGATGGGTGGTAGGTCGTACATTTACTACATGCTAGTATCTCAATTTTTGAAATTGTTGATATGTTTAATGTGAGATGGTTTATTTGCATTTAATGGTCAACAGCTAGGACATGATGAATAAAGGTGTAAGAATACATGTCCAAGGGCTTCAGTATAATTTGCTTGTCATCACCATAGTAGTAGCACTTGAAGATGTGACGTGGTAATGGGCTAATGACAAAGTAGAGGGGCTGTGGTGGTTCTATGATGAACTACAACAGCCAAGGGTAAAGATTCAGATTTGAGAGGAGGTAGTAATTGTATGAGCCATGGTATAAAGGAATTACACAATCCAGTGGAGTGCATGGTCCTGTACACCTACAGTTTCAAGGCCCTGGGATAAACCATATCAAAGGAAGAGGAACGGTCCAAATCATAAGTGTCTCTTCCCAATTTGTATTTATAGAAGTCTTGATTTAGTCCAAGGTCACCATTAGCGACAATTCAGTGCTGAAATATGGCAGAACCATATTTGTATGGTGGAGAAGAGAATATTATCTACTATGGCTGATAGTTGAATGTCAAATGTTTTTTTTTATAAGCAGTTTTGAGTTCCTTTCGGAACAGACCACAATCCATGGAGTGGTTATGATAGCTGTGACCACTATTGAGTTCTGAGCTGATTTGAAGAAGTTCTTGAAATGTGTTGGGCATTGGCCTCCTGGAGAGATTGAAGTGCATTTACATTTAAATGGTTGACTAAATCATCTGATGATAGAGGCTTCAAGGAGAACAATTTTGTGAAGGAACGTTTTAGGAGTTCAAGGTATAGATTGAGTTAAGCTCAATGTATTCCTTTACATCATGAGTTTTTCCAAATCTTAGGCCTTCAAGATAAAGTAGTCGATGAAGGGGTCACTTACATTTTGGGAGTAGGTGAATTTGAAGGCTGAACATTCTGGAGTTCAGCAATTATCTCGCAAAGTTATTTATTTAGGAAAGTAGATTCAGAGATGTACACACAGTGATGAAGGTTTTAGCTTTTCTGATCTTGGTTTTATAGATTTTAGAGTGATAATGCAAAGTCATTGTGCCATTATTGTTGTATTTTTATTGGATATGGGAAATTTCAAATCTGTTGCCATCCTACCTGCCATCTAACATTGATGGAAAGGTAAAGAGGTCATGAGTGGGAACTGTTTGTTCAGGAAGGACCCAAGCTAATAGTGGAAAGGCTGAACTCATTGTTAGGTTGTTAGGTAAAGTAGAGGTAAACTGGGTGTAGAAGGATCCAGGAGGTTTTTCCATGCTCAAAATTGCATTTTTGGGCTTAAGGATGTAGATTAAATTGGGGAAGTATAGATGTGGAGGATGAAGTGAATTATAACATGGTCAATGAAGATGCTATGCTACTTTCGAGTCACTGAGATGATGTAATAAGGGGCACAGTGATGCAACAAACAGTCTTGCAGTGTGCGGGGACCCCTTGGGTTCCCATTCTAAGGTGGACCTCAGCACTGTTGCAATAAAGATTTACTGGTTCGTATGACAAGCAAAACAAATACAAGATTGGAAAAGCTGTTGTGTTTCCCCAAGCAGAAAGTAACAAGCTTGCACAATTTATTTACTTAATGTTATAAACAGATAGGGCCTAGTGAAAAGGCACCCCTGTGTCTCTTGTTGCCACTGAATATTGGAGGGGGAGAAAGAAAAATACACATGAAGTAGGATGACACAGGCCAGAGGGAAAGGAGACGGTATGCAAATTGAAGTCACAACAGAGACAGATATTTTTATTCTGTTGTATGTCATGGATTCATCACAAAGACATGATTGGGCCACAGTCAGTGATAAAATGATGACAGTTTGACCAATAAGTTTTTTGGGCGTTAAAATTCTGTTAAAGTTTTTGTATCACAAACTACAAAAGCAGTTTAGTTTTAGTGGGTACTGCCCAGCAGTCTTTGTTAATTTTGGATATTTGTATGGAGCCATTAACATTTATTTAAATGGGGCTCCCCACATCTCCAGCTAACCCTGCTTCCTTCCAGGGACTGGCTAGAGGCTGTTAACTGGGGATGCAGTGAGTTTTATGCACTTCCTTTTTGGGATGTTTTAACTATTTCCACAACCTCTTTTGAAGTTGTCAGTCTCAGGCAAATCTCCAAGACCACCATCCTTAATAGAGCACAAAGGTCTCTTGTTGTTCTGAAGGCTCCCTAGAATTGACAAACTGGTGATACTCTGAATAAAATATAGAGATGGAAAGTCGATGTGTATTCTGACCTAGACTGACCTTCAGTCTTCAATGGTCTTCCTTTTATTATCCTGCTGATGTCATCTTGGGAAACCATTTAATTTAATTTGATTTTTATTCAGTGAGTGCACAAATACAAACTGCAGTGCCATATGGCTGGGGAATGGATGATAACACTGGATACTGCCTCTATTTTTCAAAAATCAGAGTTTCATCAAACAAGCAAATTGCTCTGCTGTTCTAGATTTATATGAAGTTCATTCCAGAGAATGGGTCACAAAATCAAACAACCCCCTTCTCCACCCCCCAATCTGCATCTGATGGATTCTTGGTAGCCTCAGGAGGTATCAGGAGATGACATGAGCCCCTGAGAAGGAAAATAGAGTTTCAGTTCATTCTCTAGCAAGACAGAACTGAGGCTATATCCAATGAGTGTCCCACAAGACCAATTTCCTTTTGAAAAGGAGCCGCTGAACAGGATTTACTGCTGTGGGTAAAAAACTATAGTGAAGTCAGGTCAACCAGCTAAACACTTTGGGTGGATCAGCGAGCAGATAGGTCTGTGTCTCCTGTCGGTTCTTAGACCACTGAGATTTTTTTTTTAAGTCTCACATTTTGGATTTTGTCTGTAAGGGCACATTTAGCACCACTTCCAAGGGTCCAGGACTGAGTCGGCACTTCTTGGAGGGTAGGACTCACTTTAGGCAAGGTCCAGGTGCAGGGCTCAAGTGGTTGGAGCTTTCTAGGAGTGCTTTTCCATCACTGTAGTTCAAAACAGAACGCCATCCAACTAGCCCTTGAAGTGACTCCGGTAGTCCTGGGATCCAGCAGCAAGACAGGCCTCAAGCAGCTGGGCCTTTAAGCAGCAGAACAGTCCTCTGGTAGCAGCAGGGCAGTCCCCTGAGGTACAAGACAGGCTTTGAGCAGGAGGGAAGTCATCTGAAGTACAAGAAAGCCCTCTTGAGGCTCCTCAGCAGGTCCAAATTTAAACTGAAGACTTGGTCTCAGGGTCCAATATTGATATCTGTGTTATACAGTTCCTGCATATTAAGTAAGACAGTGTATTCGGTCAACATGAACCTCAGGATACAGGGACTAAGTCCATCTATGCCATCAAGAAATGTTGGCAGAATTCCTAGCTAGCTGACAGTGCTCCATCTGAACCTGCAACATTTACAGGGTACCAGATGGCATTGAACATGACCACCCTTATTCCCAAAGAAATCATGTAAAGAGGTCTACCCTTTCGTTCTTACTCTATATGCCAAAGGCACACTCAAGAAAGATGCAAAAATAGCTTTTCAAACAATTATTGAAACAATCCTATTGTTGTATAGAAATAATGAGCTGTGATTATAAGGCAGCCAACCTTCGAAGTGGGAGTAACTTCTAGAACTCCTACAACATCTGGGTCTGGAATTCTCTTCCTGCCTAGGCTCTAAGAGATCTAGGATGACAAAGGACTGGTGTTGATTCTTTGTGGGTTTGCTGAGTGAATACCTTTGAAATGTGAGGGGGGCAGAGAATTTCTCGGCCTCTCGCACCCTAGAAGAATAGCCCATCTTGTCACACCTAGTTCTCCTTTGTCTTACTGCCTGGGAGAAATACCCAAAGTCCAACTGCTATGTTACCCAGTATACAGGTTACAGGCACTAAATAATTAGGACTAGAAAATGCCTACTTTCCAAAAATGGTAGTTTTAGTATTGTGATTTAAAATCCAGCTTTACCATTAACTAGGATTTCAAATTATAATCTTTGTGACATTAAACATGATATTTCTGCCCGTTCCCAAACAAAGGTTTTCACTTTTTAAAGGTAATAAGGTAACCCAATGTTATTCTATGGTAGACGTAGGCCTCACAGTAGTGAGAAACAAATTTCACTGTCAGGAGATGTATAACTTAAAACCACATGTCCAAATTTTTAAATACAGTGCACCCTGCCCAATGAGCTGTTTTGGGCCTGCCTAAGGGGTTCCATTATATATTAAAAAGGGAGGTTTGTGCCTGGCAAAAGGTTTATTTTGTCAGGTCTTATTTACAGTTTAAACAATGCACGCAGGCAGCAATGGCACACCTGAGATATGTTTTTTTGGGCTACTTAAGGGGGTGGCACAATAGGTCGCTGCATGTCCCCTAATAGCATTTAATTTACAGGCCGTGGACACATGTTGTACCACTTTATTAGAGAAAAGCAAATTAAATGTGCTAATTGGGTGTAAGCCAATTCTACTATGTTTTGGGGAGTAAGCACAAGCATGCTAGCTGTGGTTAGCACTGGAGAAGTCACAGAGTTCTTAGTCCTAACTTAAATGCACCAATCAAGTGTAGGCCAATTATACAGTGTTTTAAATAGCGAGAACACACACACCAGCACTGGTTAGCAGCATTAAAGTCTTAAAACTAATAAAAGCAAATTTTAGCAACAGGCAGTAAGAAGGCAAAATGTTTGGGGAAAGGCCGCCCTATGGGTTGTCTACTCTAACACTTATATAAATTTACCTTCACAATATTTTGCTCCTTGATATTTGTGTCACAATATTTTGACCCAATGATATTCTGTCGATATTATGGTGGACCACCAAAATAATAGCTTAAACTATAATTTTGCTGCCATGATTTGGACGCAGTCATTTTACTAAGTGTTCACGATAAGAAAAACATACAGTGTTGACTTTATTTACATGAAGATTTATGGATGGACAGCAACTCATTAGTCAAAGAATCATGACTGCCTACCTTAGATGCAGGTCACAGGAGTAGTGAGAGTGAGTAATTCAGGCCACTGACTAGTGGACTAGAATTCCCCCAGTGTCATAATTTGTCTGTCCATATTCAACGTTACATTGTTGGATTGCATCTAGGCAGCAATGGGAGTCATTCAATCATTTTATCATTAAATGGTATTCAAATGCATACACATTTGGGTATAAATGTTTTGGAAAGAGCTGCCAAAGAAAGTAATCACTGACAAATTGGGACACATACAGAAGAGAGTTGGACTATGTTGGGGAGACACAACACTTAAAAGAGAAATTGGGTGAGATCAAATGGAGTGGAATAGAACAGTTTAGGGGGATGAATGTGAGGGCAGGAAGGTGAGAAGGTTCCTGCAAGTGAATGCAGGTAAAAAAGCAAACATGACCTGCATATGATATTCCTTCCTGACTAGACATAAAGGGCCTGTTGCTAATGGCATGAAATTCTCAAACCTTTTGGACAGAACAAGGCTTGGTCTCAGATCATTTTAGGATTGAGATCTTCAAACCAATGGATTCTCAAGAGTGGTGATTTGATGAGAGATACAGGGAAACATCAGTATTTTTGACATTATCTCTTGTACAGGAGGGCCATATAACATACCATGGGAAGGAGAAATTTTGGTAGTAGCCTTTTATAGAACAATACATTTCAAGATACCTTTTCTCAGGGCAATGAGTACTGTCCACTTTCATTCAATGACAGCCCATATCATTGATTTAATGGCCATCTGAAGCTTGCTTCCAAGTGACCCTCATGCACCAGTTTGAATGTCCAAACTTGTAGATCTTTCTGATGAGAGTTGTTCTTTCAACGAGTTTTCTTACTATCCTTTTGCCTAAAGCATTAGGATAGGTAACTAAGGTAAGCAAGAAGTGCAAGAATCATTCATAAAGCTATCCATGCTTCTGGTGACCAGGATGCAGTCTATGGTCATACGAGGTATGTGTTTGTTCTCTCACCAGAATTTGGAGATGGCCCATACTAGGCTGCTGGGCTCAGGTCTTGCACTGCAGATTACATTGTTCAGTGTACACCCTGTATGTTGTGGTATTTTATTCAGAGAGACTTCAGGTCTTCTGTGACTTCCCAACCAAGGAAATGTAGGTCATGCTAAGATCAGAGCTTCTTAATGAGACCAAAGGGTGGCATATTAGAGATCACTTGTTTCAGCTGAGGCAGGCATTATAATCTCAGTCTCAGGCTAGGTGGTGTAATCATTAACCATGATAAGGAGATTCCATCCATCCTTAAACTATAGATGTCAGCTCTACTCCTCATGTATGGAAATGACCATATCTCCCTTCTAATAATTAGGGCTGATATTTTTCCAAGTCCTGATGCTTGGTATGCAAGTCCTCCGTTCACATGGCTTTCAATTTTAGTTTTGACTTGAGGAAAACAGACTTTTTGATGAATTTGTACCTTGGTTCTCATAATAGACTAGTACCTGATATTGGCCAGCTGCAAAAATTTCAGAACCAGTGCTGCTAGTGCCCCTAAGCATTGGCTACTGTCATTGACTGACACTTCTCACCATTCAATATAAATGGCATCAATTGGGCTTTGGGCATCAGATGAGACTGTCTTTCAACGTTTCGTTTCCATTTAATTTTATGAGCAGCATGAACTGCCAGTTGGAGGCAATCCAAAATCATATCCAGAATTTGGTTGTACTCTCAGCTTACTGATGAATCTTGGAGTGATCCTGGGGAACCTCTTTTTTGCTCTCTGTGATGTTCATTCAGACATACAAAATAAGTAATGTGGTATCTGCTGTCTAAGGTCTCAAACTGTCACATTTGTGCAACCTGACATATAGCTTGGCTGTGTGAAGTCTGAACCTGAAAGGTTCAGACTTCAACCAGTTAGGATTACCTCAATATTACAAACCCAGAGGCTGCGGTCTATGTAATCTAACATCTGGCATCATGAAGTTGGGAGGTGCTCACAAGGGTAGGAGGAAATGTGCTGAGACCCCCACCCCCCTACACGGTTCCTTTCAGTGGGGCCATCTAAGGTTTTATCGTGTCACTGTGGGAGAGAATATTGTGTTTACCAAATTTGTGGTTAAGGTCAGAAAGCAATTGAATAAGATTTACTGATTTCAGATATGCATTTGGTAACAATTTAACTATTGAAGTCTTGAAGCAAGCTCCAGGTAAGGAATGTTTTTATTTGGCAGTTTTGAAAACAAAATCAGGTCATCTGATGCAATGTTGTAAGATGGAGATTGGTAGATGAAATGAAATACAAATGTTAGAGATGGGGAATGAGAATATCTGACAAAAATAGACACATATTCTGGGATCATATAGTCTACAGTGAATTTTGTGGGATGAGAGTTTTTGTGGATGATGACTAAAATACCTCCCGACGTCTTGTTGAGTGATATCTCATAAGCTCTGTGTATATTGGATGTATGCACTCCATATGAATCCATATATTTCTGCTTCAATATCACTTACCCAAAGTTCAGTAATAAAGAGCAGGCCAGATCAGGAATCCTAAAGATGCTTTTATTTAATGAGCTTGTGGTCAGGGCCAGTAGTAGCTTCATAGTGTTATTGGGAGACAAGGAGAGTTGAAATGGGGTCAAATTCTTAGTGAAGCAGGCCGAGTAGTGACATTATAGGATTGCAAAGAGGAAAGGATCCAGTTAATGGAAGAGAGTAGAAATTAGTTACTAGGTTTTGTGTTTGGCATGAATAATTGAAACATGAACTATTACAGGAGTTCTGAGAGGTGAGGTGAAAGTATGATGGGAGCACAATAGAAAATGATGGGCATCTGTGAAGAAAAGTGTGGACAAGGGGGTGAGTTGCAGGAGGGTTGAGTACAAGCAAAGGATGAATTACAGCAGTGAAGGAAGGATTTACAGGTAATACTAGAATGAATGTGTGAAGGATAGGAGGATGGTGATGATGCAGAGTTAGTAATCATGAGAATAGAGAACTTGGGAGTTTTATGATTAAGTTAAAGCAGGGAGTTGTATGCAAGAGGGAAAAGGGTTTGGAAATAGAGGCGGGGTAGGTAGAATGAAGAAAAAAGCAGAGGTAATTCGAGAAAAGGAGATATAGGAGAACAAAAGGGAGATCATGGAAGATGATGTGGTGGCAATAACTATGAATCAGACGAGTTATGATTAAGTAGAAGAAGTTGGGGAGGTTGGATAATAGCAGAGTGTAGAGATAAAGCATATAGGAAAAGGTTTCTCCTAGTTCTAGCATAGTGAGAAAAAATGTTGGATTTTTTACACATTTTAGTTTTGGAAATGACATGTTAGGAGGTATGTTTGAGAATTGGGCTGGGTGGTTTTGTTATTGGGACTTAGACATGCAAAGAAAATGTTTTGTATGGAGGCTCCTCAAGACATGCACTTCTCTGCTATTTAGCAATCATTATAATGTATCCAGTTATTGTAGCCATACAGTCTATTAAGAAATTGAAGGCCAGATTACTTAGGATTATGTGTAGCCCTTGTGCCATGCAAAGGAGCTCAAGAGTGATGAAAAAGCTAAGTGAGATTTATCAAGCCACACCAGGCTGCCTTGCGTGGCCCTGCATGGCTTGACAAATCTGAAATAACGCAAGGCATTGTAAATCGCTGCCTCACGTTACTGTACCCCAAGTAGGAGTTACATAGGTGGAGTGTGGGTATTTCCTTGGAATGCGTCAAAGTCCTATGCCTCCCCAGGTGAGACAAAAGAGGAGAATTGTGTTTTGTTCTAGTTTTTTCCTCTTTCTATGTGCGCTGTATTCTGCAGCACACATATAAAGAGAAAAATGCCTCGGAAAACAGGCTGCAGGCACCAAATAGCAAAGGTAAGAAAATTACAGTATCCTGAAAGTGGCATTTCCAGACTTTCAATTTAAAATCCAACTTCGTTATAAGTTAGGATTTTAAATTGTGATTCCAGAGACAATAAACTTGACATAGCTCTCAGCTGCCAATTGGAAATTACAGCTTATTAAATGTACTACAGAATCTCCAATTTTATCCTTTGGCAGGAGTTGACCTCATAGTAGTGAAAAAATGAATTTAAGAGGTTTTCACTACCAGGATATGTACAACGTAAAGGTACATGCCCTGCTTTTACAATACATTGCACCCTGCCCACTGGGCAGTCGAGAGTCTACCCTGGGGTGACTTGTATGTACTAAAAAGGAAGGTTCTGTCTAGCAAAAGCTTTACTTTGCCAGGTCAAATTTGTTGTTTAAAACACAACCAGGCTGCAAAGACAGGCCTGAGACATATGTAAAGTGCTTCTTAAGTGGGTAGCACAATCATTGCTTCAGGCCCAATAGTAGTACTTAATTTACAGGCCCGGGGCAAAAGCAGTGCCACTTTACTCAGAACATACAAGTCAATTAACTTTACCAATTCAATATAAGTCAATTCAACATGTCTTAAAGAGAGAGCACAAGCATTTTAGCACTGGTTAGCAGGGGTAAAGTGCACAGAGTGTGAAGGCCGAGAAAAACAAATTAAACAAAAATGGAAGCATGAAGGCAAAAAGTTTCAGGATGGCAAAAGGGCCAAGTCCAACTGTCAGTGTTTCCACCACAACTGTCTTCCTGACTTCAGAAATGTGTTTACTGCCAGCACAACAATGTCTGCATATCAGGTGTGCTAATTACAGCTACTAAAGCAACGCTTGTCTTGTAGAATTAGTTCAATTCAGATTGGCTTTCAGGCTCTTACCTCATTCAAACATTTTTCCTAATTTATCACTTTGTCATCAATGTGACAATATCATAGTTAATAGGATGCCATAAAATCAGTGATTTTTGGTTCTTTTGCTTCACCTCTTTAAAAATTGATTTGTTCTCTACGTCAGTATACATGATGGAGCTGTAGGCCAGCCCACATCAGCCTTTTACATCTCTTGCACCGTGAGTGACATCATTTTGCCAGTTCATTTGTATACCTATGGATAAATAGAACTGCACTTCAGTGCCTGGGCTGTTTGTGGGACACTGATTTACCAATGCTGATGGCACATGAATATTCCTTACTTAGTAAACAGGCATGTTTTCATGCTCTAAGTGTGCGCCAGCTTGTGAAACTGGAATGCTTAGATTTCGTTACACTAATCTGGTTATGCTCTGTTGCATAGGCCTGTCCCTAGTAATTACAGGTGCAAAACATGGTCTGTGAGATGACGTGGTACACCCAGGTCGTCCGCAGAATCAGCTTAGGGCTCCTGTCCATGCACTAGGTGCAAAACATTAAGGGATGGTGTTAATGTACCTTTTTTTCTGAATCTTTATTGTGACCTGACCTTTTTCACTGTGTAAGACAGAGTGTAGCCTATTAACACCTTTCTTGTAAAGTTCCACTGTTGTGAGAACCCCCTGAAGCTACCACTGACACATGCATGATATTCAGATTCTGTGTGTATATGAGTCTGAGTAATGGGGTCAGTACTCAATGCAACAGTAAGACCTGTCTTAGGAGCACAAAGCTTTGACCAGATTACTCCCACACTCACAATACTCAAGTAGCGCTCAATTATAGTGCTATGTATCTCCAAAGATTGCTTGTACTTCCCACAAAGCCCTTCACTTTGGGATTCCAAGATGCCTGGCTCAAAATTTGACCAGATTTGGAAGACAGTGCTCCCTATGCAGCACATATTTGTTACTATTGGAGAGACCAAGATTCAAGAAGGAAATATTACATTCACGCTGCCCGCAGAATCTGGGGCTCCCTTCTGCCAGAGATAAACGCGAACTGTCAGAGTCTGAGATTATGTCCCACAAGCCCAAACCCTTTTCTTGTGAATGCACAATGCAAATGTGCTCTGGCAATACAATCTGAAAAATCACAGGAAGAATCCAGGTAGAGGTTGCCCTGAATTAATTTCGCTTAAAATAAACCCCAGTTATACACTACACTCTTCAATGTGAGATTGGGATGGGGCCTTAGGCCATGAAATTAGGACTGCCGGAGACGGGATCTCAATTAAGTTATTGGTTTAGAAGAAGGATTTACCATTCATCAGGGAGGAATCCCCACTGTTGCTTACAGGACATTGGCTGTTTATAGTTGGCTAAGATTAACTAGCAGCTGTCCATAACATAAAATTGTCATCACAATCTCTAGTCTATGGTCAGTCAATAATGAGAGCTTGGTGTGAGTATTAAGGGTTTTATTGATCAAATCTTTCAGTATTTGATCTTTATTGTAATGGACTATAAATTCATTAAAGTCAGTCATTAGTAATCAAAATAAGTAATCAATTAAAGGAAAGAATCCCTATCCTAGGAATGAGGATGGAAAAGTGTCAGTTAGAACCCGTAAATAGTTTCAATTGCAGAGAAAGATCAATATGCCTAAAGCATTAACATTGAAATATCATATCAGTAATTCAATAATCAATCAAAACAGAACATCTCAAATTGAGAGGTTCAAGAAACTCAGTAGAGTCTCTTGCATAGATCTAGGGTCTGAATGGCAAAGTGGAAAAGAGCAAAGATGTGGTAAGGAAAAATGAGGTAGCCTACTCTAGGAACACACACTATTATAGACAGTTCAATCTAAAGCTTTTGCAAAATGTTGCTTCTTATTTCTTCAGTCAGCTCTCATGGAAACACGATCCCTCTCTGTCTTCTCACCAGGAACACACTAGTCCACAGAATGCAATATTGAATAAAATATTTCTTATCAATTACAAAAAAAATTTCTCTTAGATTTTCAAATCATTCATTCTGTTTAGAAATGCTGCATCTTTATGCATGAACTTCTTCATGACCTCACTAAATGACATATATCTATTTATTAATTCACAGTGATCTTCGTTTAAGTAGAAGTACTTGCAGAGTTGAAAAAATAATTTTATGCAACTGTCATTCATTATGAAAAACCTGTCAATGGGAAGGTCAGGAAATAAACATTTTATATTAAATCAACATTCATTAGTCATGTCAGGCAGTTAAATAATGTTGCTTTAGCTGTTCAGGCCTAGTATGTATAAGTATGGTTGCCAACAACAATTTTTGTGTTTAAACACATTTATTTTTAATTAAAGCCTACACATTAACTCTGCACATTACTATTAAACTGATTATTTTTCTCGGCAAGTAAAATGCTTTAATAGCTTCCCCCCTCTGATGGTTATCAACCATCACAATGTATTCACAAATTATTCTTTAATGTTCACTCTCACCCTCAGTTGAGTGTTTCCTCTGTTTTTTCAAACTTTTCAAACTCTCAGATTCCATAAGCTTCATAAATTGATTGGCTTGATCATTAAATTCTGATTTCCTCTTCACCTGCTTGTTTCTCTCTCTGAACTTTCGCTTTCCAATGTAACATTTGATACCTTTGTGAAATCCATATAAGGTTAGGAAACAAACACCAAAAATTAATATAGGTACTTCTTCTGCTGTTGTAAACCATTTAAAATTGCAGAGACTCATTTATCCAAACTTCTAATGATTCTAACTCAGGTTTCAGGTCAGAAATGTTCCTTGTGAATTCCCAAATTTTCTTACTCTCACCAGGAATATAAATGCAGCAACGTTGAGCTTTCAGCGTCTTGCAGACTCCACATTTCTCTGTGATCAAAATGTCTAAAGCTAAGCGATTTTGTAAAACTTTTAGTCTAACAGCGACTTATTTGCGGTTAACAATTAATAAAGCTTCAGAAGTGATGGTTGACAACTAGTTCACTACTGTTGAAAACTTTCCAATTTTCCTATCATTTAAATCAGCTCCCCAAGGTGGGATGATTGCCCAAAAATTTCTCAACCAATTGTGTTCCATCACTTATACTACGTTTGTGTCATTGTTAAAGCATCTATAGTGTTATAGCATCTATGACACATCTTAGGAAACAACAGAGCTAAATCGCAGATACCTTCACTATTAGCTGGCAATTGAAAACAAGCATTCTGTCTACAAACAATATAAACCCCTGTAATGACTGTTTCTTCTCCTTGAAAAATTTGCCATGAACACCCTGAAATTTCTAATGTGTGTTCACAGCTGCCAATTCCCACAGGCCACTTTTTAAATGTATTCCTTCTTCTGTAAATACATACTTTTCACTCTTGTCTTCTGTCTAACTTTAATTAGAAAATATAATTTTCTTTCTGTATTTATCTTCTTGTTTTTGCCCAACCTTTTTCAAAGTGCCTTCCTTTCAATATGAGTACTCCTTTATTCTAACATCTTGATAACTGTCTTCTCTAATGGTCTCATTAGACAGGGCAAATTGTTGTAGTATACCTTAGCAGTGCCTATAAGTAAGAATGGCCTAAAAAATACCACATTGCATTCATTTCTTTTGCTTGTGGATGTAGATTCCTGCTTCTATGTAAAGGAACTTTGAATGCTTATTTGTAAAAGGACATTGGAAAGAATCTAAATTAGAATAATAATACTCAAAATGTTCTTGCCTATATACTAAGCTAAGTAAAATACTACGTGCAATTAGATATGACCAAGGGCTGTGGTGGTATGTCATCTCCTCTGCAGCTGATGAAGGTAAATGTGCACATACATAGCAGTTCTTTGCTTCTAAAGCTTTTGTGTATTCTTGAACTACTCCAGAATATACATTTTTGTGTAATCTTCTTTCATGTAATCTACAAGGAAAGGTTTTAATATATTCTAATCCAATGCATGTGCAGATGTCATGTTAGTAAATACAATCACAGATTTCTCTGACTCTGGTGTAAGGGTTATCACTATTAATAATGCTATAGCTACTAATACTACTGCTAAAAATTTAATACCTACAATAATCTAGCATCTAGCTCTGGTTAGGAAACATATGTTTGTCTAAAGTCAGATTGTTCAGTAATATTTTGCAGCAATAATGCCAATAGTCCAAGTTCTTTTTGAACTAAGTAGCTTTTTGGTTTTTCTTCTTTTTTTTTATAGTTAGGGTCTGATTTGGATAGTGACAGACAAGTTACTGTGTCAAAATGGTGACAGATATCATGTCTGCCAAAATCTAAATCCCATTACATCCTATGTAGATTTCGGTGGATGGGATATCTGTCAATATCTAAATCAGAGCCTCAGTTCTTCAGCTATATTTACAGCAGTCTTCAAACATTCATTACTACCCCTACTTGTCTTCTAAAAAGTTGTCCTTACTCTTCTACTGCAACCTTGGGCCTAGGGAAATCATCTTTATTCTTTTTATTTACCAACTTATCAGTCTTTATTTCAGATTGTATTTCATTCAATAGTGTCTTTCAAATTTAGTTGAGAATCTTATTCAGCTGCTTTTTCCAAATACTGTGTTTAGTGGAATGTCACTAAGGTTCAAACAGTTCTGATCCCAAGTCAAACAACTCTGACATTGGTGTGTTTAGCACTTCATTTATATAGTAAGTCTATTTAGGTTAAGAATACCTCCAACAAGGTATTTTGCTCCTTTTGTTCTCCATGGTGCCTCTTGACCTTCTTCTTATGTGTGATTTATAATGTATGAATCTGTTTCCTCATCATTTGTTAGTGGCATACTTTAAACTGACGCACTTGATCTTAGGCCCGTATTTATACTCCGTTTGCGCCGAATTTGCTTCGTTTTTTTCAACGCAAATTCGGCGCAAAACTAACGCCATATTTATACTTTGGCGTTAGACGCGTCTAGCGCCAAAGTATTGGCAAATAGCGTCATTTTTTTGCGTGAACGCCTTCCTTGCGTTAATGAGATGCAAGGAAGGCGTTCCCGTCTAAAAAAATGACGGCGACGCAAATGCGTCGTATTTATACTCCCGGGCAAAAATCACGCCCGGGAGTTGGCGGGTCAAAAAACCCCGCATTTGCGCCACTATTTAACGCCTGGGTCAGGGTAGGCGTTAAGGGGCCTGTGGGCTCAAAATGAGCCCACAGGTGCCCTCCCCTGCCCCCAGGGACCCCCCCTGCCACCCCTGCCCACCCCAGGAGGACACCCAAGGATGGAGGGACCCACCCCAGGGACATTCAGGTAAGTTCAGGTAAGTATTATTTTTAATATTTTTTTACTTTTTTTTGGGTGGCATAGGGGGGCCTTATTTGTGCCCCCCTACATGCCACTATGCCCAATGACCATGCCCAGGGGACACAAGTCCCCTGGGCATGGCCATTGGGCAAGGGGGCATGACTCCTGTCTTTACTAAGACAGGAGTCATGAAATGGCGTCTGGGCGTCGTAAAAAAATGGCGCAAATCGGGTTGAGGCGATTTTTTTGCCTCAACCTGACTTGCCCCATTTTAAGACGCCCTAACGTCATTTTTTCCCAACGCTGGCGCTGCCTGGTCTACGTGGTTTTTTTCCACGCAAACCAGGCAGCGCCGGTCTGCTTGCGCCGGCTAACGCCATTCCATAAATACGGCGCCCGCATGGCACTTCAGAATGGCGTTAGACGGCGCTAAATTTTTTGACGCTAAACTGCGTTAGCGCAGTTTAGCGTCGAAAAGTATAAATATGGGCCTTAGTTTTTTCTGAACATAGTTTTGTGGCCCTTCAGCATTGTAAGAGACTCTTCTTGATCTATTACTTTTCTCTTCTCCTGGGTCGCCTACTTGTTCAGGTGATAACTCAACTGTTAGCTCAGTTAGAGCTATGAATTAATATTCTTCTTCACCGGAAACTTCAATGCCAGTTTGTAAAACCACAGGAATTTGGATTGGTGCAAATGTGCAGCTTACAGTGGTACTGTCATCAGTGCAGTTTGTTCTGCCTCACAGAGCACTATTTCTTCATATGATTTTTTTATTCTCTGGATATTTTATAAATGCACCCATTTTGGTACTCTGGGACACATAACAGCAGTGTTTGTGACGAGAATCACCTGGAAGAGGCCTTTCCATTGCTGTTCCAAACACACTTTTCTCATGTTTCTTTATCAGGACCCAGGTAACAGAACTAAGGTAATGACACTGTTCTTAATGCAGATTTGCAGTGACAGCTTCAACCTGTTTAGAAAAAGAACACACCACATCAACCAATCCTTTGCAGTATTTGAGTATCATGTCATCTGTGATATTCACAGGCGCATTTGGAAGGACAGGAAGCAATCTCATTGCAAGCCCCATGAGGATTTCATGCAGCGATTATCCTGTCTTCCTGCCAGGAATACTTTGAAAACGTATCAACACCAAATATTAGCATCAAGACATTTCAGTGAAGTCAACTGGGATTTCATGGTAGCATTCAGATGCTCAGCTATCCCTGATGCAGCTAGACAATAACTACAATGTAATCTCTGCTCCACTTGTAAGGCTGCACACAGCATCCTCTGGAGTTCATTATTAAAAGGAGTCCTACAATCTGACTCCAGAGAAACCAGTGAACCAAACTTTGATATTAACTC
The DNA here is from genome assembly GCF_031143425.1 of Pleurodeles waltl. Taxonomy (NCBI): domain Eukaryota; kingdom Metazoa; phylum Chordata; class Amphibia; order Caudata; family Salamandridae; genus Pleurodeles; species Pleurodeles waltl. The sequence continues at coordinate 240,163,558 of NC_090437.1, read as the reverse complement.
CTACAACATTAGTTCTTGCTACAGTGAATATGTAATTTCTCCATGTTGGGCAGGATTCCGCCCATCAGGAGCTCACTATAACTAGAGCATATCTCAGCCCATTACATACATGCATCTCATTCAAGTTTTTTTGCATCCTGTGAAAGGGACCATCTGATCTTCCTATGTGTCTGAGTGTAGCTGGTGTTCTTTTCCCTATGTTCATCTGCTGCCTTATCACACATCAATGAGACAATTATTCTGTAAGCACATACATTTAGAGTTAAACCAATTAGGTCTGAATAATCTCACCCTTGCATTTCTGCCTAGATGTGTTGGGCCATTGAAATGTTCTGCAGAATTTCTGCAGAAATTCAAATGTGATTTGCATTTTTCCCACATCCTGCTTTGATCCAGCCCAGCTGTTCTGACTCTGAAACATTTTCCTGCAATCCCTTAGGCTCCTCCCATGCTACAGACAACAACATTTAAAAAACTGTGTCTTCTTCGGATCCAATTGTGTAAGGTCTGTTAAATGTGCAGGCCGCAAGTGCACAATACTATGCAATTTTTATCAGCAAATCTGTTTCCAACTGTGACATGTCCATTGCACTCCTGTGAGCTGCACATTCACACAGCAACTTTGGTAGGCATTTCCAATACGTCAAGCAATTTTGCTATATGTTCCCCATTCTGGATTAGTGTTCCAGATAAGATCATAAAACCCCTTTATGAACATAACTGTTCTAAGTCATGGACCACACCAAAACCATATTAACTATCTGTAAATATAGTCAATCTCTATTGGGCTGACACACCATAAGTTCTTGTAAGAGCAATTGGTTCTACAACTTCTGCTGAGATAACACTTTGAAGCCATGAAGCACCCACAACCTCTTGAATTGTGCAGACAGCAAAGTTGCCGTCAAAGCACCTTCGTTGGTTCTCAAGCATGAGCCATCCACAAAGTTTACATAGTCAGGCTCAAGATTGAATGTTCATCTTTTATACATGACTTTGGCTTGATGCATGAATCTGTGACATCTAGACAATCATGTTCAACCTTCCCATCATCAGTTTAATTTTCAGGCAGGGAGAGCAAAGCTGATGGATTTAATGTCTGACATCTTTTTAGAACAATATTCTCAGAGGCATGGGTCCTTTTTCTTTTCCTTTGTACATCTAATGTTTGTCATATACTATGTTTTTGTTCAAGTAGAGCTAGATCTCTACAGAGTGAGGGACCATAATAGTTAAAGGATGTCCTATTGCTATGTTTTCACATCTCTTAATGATGACATTCGGTGAAGTGACCACTTTAAGGTGGCTTGGCAGTCCTGCTCCTGCAGGGTCAAGGGTAGCTGAAAAATAAGCCACAGGTCTTCGCGGATCTCCATGCATCTGAGTAAGCACTGAGAGCCAGCAGCTTTCCCTTTCACTGAACAACAATTTAAGCAGCCCTAGTGCCAGCAAACTATACAGACATTTGCTCACCTCTAGGAAAGAATTCAAGAACTCATTGTCCCATGGAATCAGATCAGGTATATCTTTGTGTGTCAGACTCAGTAAAGGCTTAGCCACTAGAGAAACGTTTAGAATCCACTGTCGACAGTAGCCAATTATTCCCAGGAACATTCACTTCTCTCTGTGTTCTGTGTAGATTCATTTTACTCTCTTATAACACCTTTCTCGTTCCGTTCTCAATAATATGACCCAAGTATTGAACTTCTTTTTGAAAAGTGTTAAAGTGTACTTGGAGACATGTTACATCCATTCTCAGATAGCTGATTTAACAAAGCAATGGTATCCTGCCTGCAAGCTTCTATAGTGCTTGATTCCACAAATAGGTCATTGATCTATTGCGCAAGAACTGAATCACAGAGCATTTGTATAGACTCAAGATTTTGCTTCAGGATCTGACTAAAATGGATGGTCTTTCTGTGTATTCTTGTGTTACTCAGCACCAATTCAAAATACAAAACAGAACAAGAATTTGCTGTCCTCATGCATTGGGGTAGAAAAGAAGGCTTGGCAGAAACTACAATCGCAAACAATTCTGCAGTGCAAGGAATTTGGAAAAGGATGGTGGCTGGATTGGGTACTACTGGACAACATGGAACTACAATATTGTTAAACTTTTGGAGATCTTGAACAATCTGATATTCACCATTAGGCTTCTGCAAGCCCATAATCGGAGAGTTGCAAGAGCTCCCAACAATGTCTCTCAAAATCTCTTTCCTAACATATCTTCGATTATTGGTGTTGTTCCTGCCACTGGCTCTGGGTTCAAATGATAAGGTGTTGTTCTTAGAAAAACTACATTGGGCTTTACTGTAATGCAGACTGGTTCTATGCCTTTCATTAGTTTAGTGTGTTTTCATTTAAAATTCCATATTTCTGGTTTCACAGTCTCTTTCAAATCACAGGGTAACTCTTCTAGTGTTCCTACTGGATACAGTGCTACAGCTGCATCTTGTCAACCCATTTTAAGATCAACATCTTCATCATGGGATGGACAACCCAACACAATACAGTGCACAATTAATTGTGCAATTTATCTTGTACAACAAATCTCTTCCCAGCAGATTTGTAGAACTCATATTACACACTACAAACTGTTTCTTTCTTCAAATTAATCTATTTTTACAGGAACATTTTCAGAAACTGGACTTGTTATCTGTTTATTTGGAACTCCTACAAGTTGGATCTTTTTTCATAAGAGGGGCAGACCTGGGACTTTCGTTGTTCTAACAGTGGGATGGGCAGCTCCAGTGTCAATTAGAAATAACACTTGGTAGCCATTAACTTCTACATTTAGAAATAGTCCAATTTGATGTACCTCAAAGACTACACCAAGTACACAATCTTCCCCACCCACAGGTACTGTCACTGCAAATTATCAGAGACAAAAATCCAAAGCTCTCACTGTCCAACATAGGAAACTGTTAAAATAGATTCTGATTCTGAGTCTGAATTGGGTTTGTATTTGCTCTTGATATCTGATTCAAATTAAAACTGGGGTTTCCCATATTTGGTGAGACCATCAGAGCTTTTTGGAGCTGCATCAGTGAAACCTGTGTCTGCATTTGCACTTATATTTGCGAAATGGGTATATTCTGTATCTGGATTTGATTTCCTCTTTGCATTTGACCATCACTGCTCGACCTATTTGGATTCAGCCAACACTCCCTCTTCTAATGCATAATTTTGTTACTGAAATCACAAGGAGTCGTTTTCTACAGGGATGCAAAATCTACACTAGAATTTGGATCAACCGGAACTCCTCGACCTCTACCCAGTGGAACAATCATACCTCTTTGAAAATCTGGAATACCAGCTCCAAACTCAACACCTTGCATTTTATCCAAATTTCCTTCAAATGACTGATGCTGGAAACCATCCTCATCTGTGCAAGCATAAACTTGTCCTTATGGTTCATCTGCTTCATTTCCTGCTCATCAATACAATATTGTGCATATGTCAGGATTTCAACTAATGGTGTGGATAACCAGCAAATCACACTCTGTTTTATAAGCATACTAATCTCTGGTCTTAACCCACAATCAAAGTTCAACACAAATAATCCCATATCACTCTTGTTGGGATGTTCCTGTCCATTGTGATGTTTAAACACATGCAGCAATTGCTCATAATAGTCATGCTTTGACTCTTTTGGCTATGTAATGTTCTATTCATTTTCACCCAATAGATATCCTTTGCAGGAACATTGCCTTTCAGAAAAGTGATTGTCTCATCATATTTGTATTGATTACTACAGGAGATGCTACATTAGTATGTGCATCTCTTGTTGGCTTTGTTAGTGACCATTATACAGAAATTTTACACTTGGTACTTGTTATTACAGTATCAAAGAATGTATTCAAATTAGTCCACAGTACCTTTGAAATTATTACAAATCTGTCAACTTGTGTGTACCGCTGTACAGGATTCTCTTTCAGTTTTGGAAAGTTATTGGTAAATGCTTTAAGATCTCTTATACTCCAAGGTATATGAAATATTCTCCACCTGGTATTTCTCTCATCAGAAAAGTTGAGGCTTCTCCTTCATCTGCGGGACATGGTGGTAGCTTACTATAAATACCAACTACTTTAGATTGTTTTGGTTTCTTTTCATGTTTCTTTACCCATTTGCTCTCTAATTTCTTTACGAATTCAGTAATGTATAATTACATTCACGAGGACTGCATTGTCTCAATAGCTTCATCATCCAATTGTGCCCTGTAACCTTTCTGCAATAATCTACTTGTTGAAAATTCAAGTTCATATTTTTGGCCCATTTCAGTTAATGTATCATGTATAGCCTCTGCACACCTAGTAATTTATTTGCTCAGCTTGTTTTGGTATTGATTTACATATTCAAGAGCTGAACAGCCTATGATTATTTCTTCTAGCTCTATTTTTAATCTTTGGACAATGAACGGTCTTTCTTTTTTTTTAGGATATTGGTGTCATAAAGACAGTTCACCTCCCTTCTCTCAATGACGGAACAGTTTGTGTTGGTGTCCAAGCAATAATGTGTATATTCTGCGATACGGGGATAAACGCTGTTGCAGGTTCTTCTCCAAAAGCTCCATAAACTACAGTATTTGGGACATTATTGATGGGAGCAGTTGCTGTATGAATCTCTATTTTTTGTGTTGGTATACGTCTAGCCACAGGTGCTGGCTTCACAATAGAAGCAGTAGCAACTGGAGGAATCACTGTAGGAACAATCTTAACTTAAGCAGGCAAAGCATTGAATATAACAGGTTGTTCAACTGGCTGTGTCACAACAGACTGTGTCATCTGTAATGGTCTATCTAGTTGAATGGTATTTGGATCAACAGGGGCTGTAGCCGCTGTTGCATTAAGTGTCAAAGTATTTGTTACAGGGGCCACAAAAGGTGGTGGAATCACTATCATTAACTGATTTCTTTCCATCTTTTTTATTTTCATTGACTTGTGTTTTATTCTTTTTCGGCTTCTTGAGTTTTTTATTGCTAATTGCTGGGTACATTCCCCCAACTATGGCTTTCCTCCACTTTTGCTGTCCTTCATCCCATCTAGCAACTGCATAATTATGCACTGCTTTCTTTTCTCTCTTCTGATATTTCTCTTTCTCCTTAGCATGACGTTTTATCTCCTAACATTTAATGCTTCATACTGTGGAGGTCTCAAGGGACCCTCATTCAGTGATCTTGCACAATTGATGAAGCCACAAACATGTATGTAACCCTATATGTGTTACCATATAATGTGCCGGGGGCCATCAGGCTGTGCCTTAACACCTTCCTGTGCTGGAATTGTTACATCTCTTCTCATAAATTCTTTAAAGTTTTTTAGAAATTCATGATTTCAGGATTTCAGATTTATTCAACAAATGGCAAACAACATAATTCAAATCTTCAATGTTCTATTCTAATTTTCTAATATTCTATTCCATACTTTCCAATTTCTTATTAATCCATTCTTCCAATCTCAGCACCGTTCTGCATACAGACCATCCAATCTTTGCACGTTGTTTCACACAACTGACCAATCTCAGTGCCGCACAATGCTTTGCAACTATTCACTCCTTGCTGCGGTTCACCCTCCCTTACAATTTTCACGTACATACAATTCTACAGCACAAAGTGAACACAAAATAAACAATCTGCTATTTTAAAGAAAAACAATGAGAATTCAACAACTGCAATATTGAGATTTTAATATAGATTTGTATCACTCAAAACATTTTCACATGCATGAAATCTTGACCAGTGGATGATCACCCTAGACAAAGCATTTTGACCTTTGCTCAATAGACTTCAATAGCACCAATCAGTATCAGTCCATTCACAACAAGCCATAATAGTCCCTATCTCAATTGTGCAGTCAACTGTACCTCATAATCTCTACCAAAAATCTTTAGATGGTAAGAAAACCATAAATCAACTCTTATTCATCTATTCCGGGATCTTGGACTACTTCTGAATCCGATACCCTTTTCAACTTCTTTACAATAAGCAAATAAAAATCCCTAGTTCATTCAACACACATGAATAAAGGGTAGAGCAAAACCTCAATAAACAAAACAATTGTGATGCATAAACCTATTGAAACTCACACCTACAATTCTGCAACCACCTTTGAAACTGCACTCCATCAATCTTCAAAATTCAGGCTTTGTGTCATGGGAATCTCATCTGTCAGAGAGAAATCCTCGCTATTACTGATGGACCAATAGATCTTTGTCGTTGGCTGACATTAACCAGGAGCTGCACATCAAATTAATTTGCTATCACATTCTCTGGTTTATTTTCAGTCGCTAATGAGATTGTTATGTGAATTTTAAGGGTTTTACTGAGCAAGTCTTTTAGTATTTCATATTTATTGTATTTGACATATAAATTCATCAATATCAGTCATTACTAGCAGCCATTAGTTTTGTCAAGAATCAAAATAAGAAATCAATAAATAATTATGCATTCATTAAGTGGGCTCTAGAAAGAAAATAATATCTATTATAGGAATGAGGATGAAATAAAGAGTTCCAATTAGAAAAAGAGGTTGTTAGACCTGGCATTTTCTGCAGTGTCAGCCCCAAACTTTTTTCCTTTTTATCTCCCCTTTTTGATGAATTCATTTTTGTTGGTTTTAGTACTCTGGGATCTTCACCACGGCTAACCAATGCTAAAGTGCATGTGCTCTTTCCCTAAAACATGGTTGCATCTGTTTATCCGCAATTGGTTATTTAATTTACTTATAGGTCCCTAGTAAAGTGCACTACATGTGCCGAGGGTGTGTAAAGTAAATGCTACTAGTGGGCCTACAGCACTGATTGTGCCACTCACTTAAGTAGCCCTTTGAATATGTCTCAGGCCTGCCACTGCAGAGCAGGTATGTGCAGTTTCACTGTCATGCTATCTTGACATTTAAAACCTCTTGCCAAGTCTTAAACTCCCCTTTTATTACATATAAGACACCTCTGTAGTAGGCCCTAGGTAGCCCATAGGACAGGGTGCTGTATAAGTCAAAAGTAATACATGTCTGGGGTGGGTGAAAGATTTGTGCATTCTCTCTAGACAGCCACACACAATGGGAAATTAGGTGTGACTTGATGGGCCTTTATGGGTCATTGACTGACTTGATTGGGGGGCAAAGCTTAGCACTGCCTCGCGTACATCTGAGTAGGCTTGTCCTGTCCACAGACAATAGGGCTTAACAACCCTGCATTTTCACTCCATCCAGCTTGTAGCCAGCACAGGGGAGACAGGGCATTTGTGCACTTCAAAAAGGCATGCCTCTAGAAGCATTTCCCACTTTCCAGTACCAGGGCACCAAAGTATAAATACTAGACCTCAGATGCCACCACTTTAGTATACTTCTGGACCTGTGGAAACTCCATTTGGAAGAAGGACTGCTGTGCTGCTGAAAGGACTGGCACTCTTTTGACTACTGTGAACTACTATTTTGGGCTACTTTCAACTGCTTTGGACTGCTACTTTGCTGGACTCTTGCTTTGTTGTGCTGACCTGTGCATGCTGCCCTCTTGCCTGGAATGAGAAGGACTGGGCCTGCATCTCTACAACCCATAACCCAGAGTGACACCTGAGGCCAGCGGACTGGCCTCCTCTTTTCTGAAGTCTCAGGGACACAAAAGACTTCCACTCAACCTGCCTCTGCACTTGGACTCTACCATCTGTGTGTCTGCCCTGCCATGAGGTACCACCCCAGTCCTGGACCCTTGGAATGGGTGCCCAAGGTGCTCTCCTCTCTGTGGTCCGTACCGGAACTGCTGAGCAAAGCAATGCTGCACGGACAGAGCACTAGGATTTAAGGTACTGTGTTCAGCGAACCTAAGAGGGTCATTGTATTCAGCCCGTGCTCTATCACAGTCAGCCTGAATTTGACTTAGTCCGAGTCCGACACAAGCAGATCAACACAGTTCGCGCTTTGCACTGTTATGTTCTATTTTCACCTGAATCATTAAACTTGCTTATCTTAGGATCTACTTACTGAGTTTTTGGTATTTTGTTTTTATTTTACTCAGATAAATATTCACTTTATTTCTGAACTGGTGTGGGGTCTTTTGTGGTGTTTATACTGTTTTTAGTGTTGCACAAATACTTTACTCATTGCCTCTGAAGTAGGTTTGGGCAGTGAACACATAGCAGGAGCCAGAGTGGGCCACAGAGATCTGAAAATAGAGATGCCAAAGGGTACAGTAAGTGTGGCCATAGACATAGGGAAATCAGGCTGCCATGTACAATGTCCAACAGAAAACTGAAAAGTTTAGAGAAGTTACAGTATCTTACCTGTGTGTCAGTGGAAGTACTGGTGAATTATATTACTTTTTTTACATCTTCTTCCTCTGCCTCCTCTTCCTCACTGTCCACAGGCTCCACCGCTGTCACAAGACTTTCCAGGCACATCCTCCTGCTGAAAAGGCACCTGTTGTCTCAAAGCCAGGTTGTGCAACATGCAACATGCAACGATGATCTGGCACACCTTCTTGGGTGAGTAGCACAGGGATCCACCAGTCAGATGGAGGCACTGGAACCTGGCCTTCAGGAGGCCGAAGGTCCTTTCAATAGTCCTCCATGTACGCCCATGTACCTCATTGTAACGTTTGTCTGCCCTTGCCCTGGCATTCCTCACTGGGGTCAGTAGCCATGAGAGGTTGGGGTATCCATAGTCACCTGCAAATATCGAGGGACAACTGTAAGACACACACTAACCCTTAGGGACAACCCCATACCCAGACACCTACTTATACTGTGTGGGGACCTTGCGCTCACCTATTAGCCACACCTGGTGCCCCTAGAGTTGGCCCATCACATATGGGATGCTGCTATTCCTCAAGATAAAGGCATCATACACAGAGCCAGGATATTTGGCATTCACATGGGAGATGTACTGGTCCGCCAAACACACCATCTGCACATTCATAGAGTGATAGCTTTTTCTATTCCTGAAAACGTGTTCATTTCTCCAGGGGGGGACAAATGCCACATGTGTACCATCGATGGCACCAATGATGTTGGGGATATGTCCCAGGGCATAAAAGTCAGCTTTCACTGTGGCCAAAACCTCCACCTGGGATAATACGATGAAGCTGTGTATGTGTTTCAGCAGGGCTGACAACACTCTGGTCAACATGTTGGAGAACATTGGCTGAGACATCCCTGATACCATGGCCATTGTTCTTTGGAAGGAACCACCTGCCAGGAAATGGAGCACTGACAGGAGGGGGGACACCTGTGGGCTGGCGGATAGCGGACATCAGGTCTGGCTCCAATTGGGCACACAGTTCTTTGATCCAGTCTGTAGGTTATAATAATGCGTCTGTCCTCCATTGTCGCAAGGTCCACCAGCGGTTTGTACACTGGAGGATGCCGCCATCTCATATTCAGCCTCAGCGGTTGAAGCCTATGGAAGAAAACGGTGAGCAGAGGGTCATATTCACACATCTATTGCACTAATGATTTTTTCATTTACAAAACCAGTTTGTGAATCCGAGAATCAGTTGCTGTGCCAGTGTCTGCTGTGACGCAGTTAGGTGCCATGCCTTATGTTCCCCTGAAATGGCGGCTGCCTGACCTGTGATAAGGGACAAGTAGAAATGAGGTCATTCAGCTAGCGTTGTGCGCCGTTGCGGAAGACGGTCGAAGACCGCCGCGCAACTTCGCATTGGTTATCATTGGGCCCTAAGGGTTCCAGGAGCAAATGGCGATGTACGCCAGCGGTGATGGTATGCACCGCCATGGACGTGACTGCCATTTTCTATCTGTTCACTCACTTGCTACCTGACTTTCGAAAGGAGAGGACCTACACTACAAGTGCTGCTGTGACCTGTGTCTGGAAGTGACAATGGCTCATGTGTCTGGGGAAAGGGCCCCTGCCTTCACTGCGGTGGAGTTGGAGAAACTGGTGGATGGGGTCATGCCCCAGTACACGTTACTCTACGGTCATCCAGACAAACAGGTGAGTACACTGTGAGCATGATGCGTGGGCCATGAATGTATGGATTGCTGTGTGTGTAAGTCACATGTAGATGGGGACTCCTGGCCAGAGTGCTGCATGTAAGGCGGTCAATGTATGTGCGTCAGGGGATGGGAAGGGACTGGTGGGCCATGAGTGTGACAGTCTGGATGGTTCACTAATTCCCTTTTCTGCTGTCTTTTCCATGCAGGTCAGCGCCCACCAGAAAAAGGGTATTTGGCGTACCATCACCAAGGAGGTGCGGACCCTGGGGGTCTTTGACGGGTGGAGCACCCACTGCCGCAAAAGGTAGGAGGACCTGCGCCGCTGGGCAAAGAAGATGGCAGAGGCTCAGCTGGTGCTGGCCTCCCAATGAGGAAGAGGTGTCTGTCACACCATGACCCCCCTGATGTTCCGCATCCTGGCGGTGGCATATTTGGAGTTGGATGGGTGCTTGAAGGCATCACAGCAGCCACAAGGGGGTGAGCACAGATTCTGAATCCTGACTTTGAGCGTGTAAATGGTTACCTGGGTGAGGGATGTGGGCTATGATAGCAGGGTAGGTCCCTTGTTGGGCAGGCTCTGAAGCACTCCTACCCCAATAGAGTTAGTGGGCATTTACTACTGGGCAGGGTCCTGTGGGTTTCAAGTGTGCAGCTAATGGCGGTAGGTATTCTACCCCATGGGCGGGTGACAATCTTAGTAACTGGTAGTGCATGGCCTAGTGCATAGGGCTGCTGCCTGTGTGTTCTGTATGCCAATGGTAGTGTTGTTGCTGGCATTGACCAAGTGTATCCTTTGTCTCTCCCCCCCTTTTTGTTTTGTCACCCTGTCCTTGTGTGCATTAGCATCATCTGGCGGAGGAGCAGAGGCACCAGCGACGGAGGGAGCTGCATCCCACATGGGCCTGGAGGCCAAATCCATCGACGGTGAGGATACCAGTGGGGCGGAGGGCAAGGGGAGAACCACGACGTGGACGGGAGGGAAGACCATAGACAGCGACTTCTCCAACGATGGAAGCTCCCTGGTGGTGGTGGACTCTTCTATGCCCATCCCAACAAAAGGTACAGCAGCCACCCCCCTACCCGCACCGCCCTCCCAGCAGCCCCTCAGCGTGTTTCCCGTGCCCGGTCACCCAGAGGGGTGGGCATCTCCTTCGCCCCAGGCACCACAGGCCCTGCCCCAGTCAGCCCTGCTGCCTTCAGTGAGGAGGCCATTGACCTCCTGAGATCCCTCACTGTTGGGCAGTCAACGATTCTAAATGCCATCCAGGGGGTTAAGAGGCAGTTGTAACAAACAAATGCATACCTGGAGGGTATTCACTCTGGCTTGGTGGCCCAACAGAGAGCATTTCAGGTTCTGGCCTCCTCCCAGATGGCAGCACTTGTCCCTGTCTCTAGCCTCCCCCCTCCAACTTCATCTACCCAGACCCAATCCCCTCAAACCCAGCCTATCCCAAGCACACCTTCAGACCAGCAGTCTCCCAAATTAACACACAGAAGTGGCTCAGGCAAACACAAACACCACACTTCATCTCACAGGCACTCACACAAGCACCATCCCCATGCAGACACACCAACATCCACTGCCTCCACTGTATCTCCCTCCTCGTCCGCCTCCCTCCCAGTAGCGTCTCCACTCACACCTGCATGCACTACATCCTCATCCACTACCTCCATCACCAGCACACCCATCACTACACACCCCTCACTGGCAGTCACCACCCCCACATCCATGTCCCCTGTGTCCTCTCCCAGTGTGTCTGTGACCCCTCCTCCCAAAGTACACAAACACATGCACCCACCCACCCAACAACCATCCACCTCACAAAAACATCCAGCCCATGCACCTGCACCCAAACTAAGCAGACAGACACCTCCTATAACCACTCCCTCTTTCTCCACCCCCAAACCCTCTCCCTCTTCCCGCCACAGTGTCTCTAAGAAGATTTTCCTGGCAAACATTGACCTCCTCACTACCCCTCCTCCCCCTTCCTTCCCCTTGGGCCAGGGTGTCCAGAACCCAGCTCAGCACCTCAGCCACCAAGTCAATGTCCGCTGTGGTTCCTGCAGCTAACATAAGATCAAATGGGGCACCCGTCAGCCCAGCCTGTGTGCCACCAATCCCTGCAAAGGGCAAAACCATTCTGCCACCTGCCAAGGTGAAGAGGGGGACAGCATGCAGCAAGGGCAAGGAGCACATACCACCCAGCAAGGCCACCTCAAAGACTCCAGCTACCAGACCGAAGGTTACACCACCATCTGCCAAGGTGAGGAAGAAAACACCAGGCAAGGCACTTCAGTCGTCAGAGGCACCGCCACCTGCACCGCTGACAGTAGCACCACCACCAGCAGCCACCCCAGTGGGCAGCCACCCGAGGCTGCAGGAGAAGGGCTGGAGCCTCCCACAACCACTGGCAGCACCCCCACCAGCACTGGCACTACCACCAGTTTGCAGCCTTAGCCACCAGCAGATGGAGTCTAGCCATGCCTCCATGGACTATCATGCAACCTGTTCCCTGCATATTTTGAGCCTCAGACACCCAGGTGAGGGACTGTGAACCGCCACACCCTTAGTGTTGCATCACTGGGCACAAAGCCCCCTCCAGAAACAGTGGAGAAATGCATCCACTTACCCTATCCTTGGCAGGATGAAGCAGACTGGGCACAAAGCCCTCTTCAGAACCAGTGGAGAAAGGCATCCACTATCCCTATCCTTGGCAGGATGAAGCACACTGGGCACAAGGCCCCTTCCAGTACCAGTGGAGAAGCCATCCACTAGAGAGACTGTGGCTTTGCACTCCCCAGGACCAAGCAGTAGGCAACCCACCCACTAGAGAAACTGTGACTTTGTACTCCCCAGGACCAAGCAGTGGGCAACCCACCCACTAGAGACTGTGGCTTTGCACTCCCCAGGACCAAGCAGCGGGCAAACCACCCACTTGAGAGACTGTGGTTTTGCACTCACCAGGACCAAGCAGTGGGCAAACCACCCACTAGAGAGACTAGGGCCTTGCACTCCCCAGGTGATCACTGTGGGCATGGAGCCCCCTCGAGGAGCAGTGGCGTTATTCCATCTTCCGGCTGAGGTGCCCCCCCCTTCCCCCTGAGTTGCCGGTGTGTTTTCAAACTGATGCCCCTGCAGTGTTCTCTCCGTATTGAGGCAGAAGTCAAGTGTGGGCTTGGCCCATGATTTTTGGCCCAGTGGCCCACGGACATTTTGAATGGACAATGTACCGCCTCATGTACATATTGTATATTTTTGTAAATACTGTTTTTCTATTTCTTACGTATATTTGCCTATTTCTAAAATATCACTGATTTAACTCAATTCCTTTTGTCCTTGCGTTCTTCCAGGGGGTTACGAGGTGTAAATGTAATGTTGATGCATGTGTTTGTGTGTATGTTGTTGTGGGTGAGGGTGGTGGTGCGGATGTTGTGTGTTGCTTGTGTGTGTCACTCTCCTTTTCCACCCCCCACCCCTGTGTACTAGCTGCAGTAATCACCGTGGTCGTCGCCGCCACCTTTCGTATTCCTGGTAGTTGAGGAGGTAGACCAGCATGGGCAGGACCTGTAGCTCGGGCTCCATGGCGTCCTGGTCCTTTGTTGAGTGTCGAGCGGTGAGTGGTTTCCCTTCCAAGTTCTGATTCCGCCGTGCTTTTGATGGCGTTGGTACCGCCCCGGAAAAGCTGGTGGATAGGTGGGTTGTGATTGGGTGGGCGGTGCATTTTCTTCCGCTTGTCTGTTGGCGGTGACTGCCGCAGTGTTTGTTGCTACCAATGTGGCCGGAGTGTTAAATTGGCTGTCTGTGTTGGCGGTATGCGCTATGGTCTTGATCCCATTTTTTTTCCGCCGGCCTGTTGGCGGTATTACCACTGCTTTAACACCGACCGTCAGGGTTGTAATGAGGGCCTTAATGTCAAAATCCATGCCTTCCCTTCCAGGAGATGTATCTGTAGCCCCAGCCTGTCCTTTCTGGAGTACACAAAATGACCCAGTCTAACTGAGGCTATTGTATGAAAGGTAGAGGTTTAATATTCTGTCTTGCATAAGGGTTCTTCCTTTTTATTCTGAACCTAGTTAATCTGCTGAATTAAACTACCCATCACTTACAATGATTGAAGAAGTTTTTACATTGTAATCACCATAAATATAATCGATCTGTGTACACTGAAGAGCACTTTTATAACCTTGGGTCATGTATGTGCCTAATACAACTGACAGATGACTAAATATGAGATAGAGTATTGGGGCCAGTGGGATCTACTTTTCATGTCTTTGATTCAGCATGGAACACTTTGGATTTTGAGGAGAGCTTTCTCAGACAGAGGAAGTGCGTTGCCTCCATTCCTGAGACTGGATGCTGGAGACCCAGATCAAGAGGTGGGATATGGAGACAAGTGTTCCCTTAGGAATTCGAGGACAGCCTTCTAATCAAAATGCTGCTAATTAATTATTTCTGAACACTGCATTTTGGTAGATGGCAGGGAAATGGGGGGGGCAGCAGTTTCTGTTGTTCAAGTTAAGAATATTTCTAGGTAGGGCTTTCCATTTTTTCAGTATCTGATTGCTCCTTTAGGAGAGGTGATGATAGTCAGGTACAGAGCTCTTACACTTCATTTTCCCCATGTTTTTTATATTCCTGCTTCAAACCAGTCCCTTTATTACCTGGTGTGAGATCTACCACTTTGCACAAAGGATGTGACTGAGGAAAATCCATTTGAAACTGGATCTGAAGCCTTAGACAATGTACAACCTCTGTATGGAAAATGTCATTGGGAATGGGATTTAAACAACTCCAATTTGTTCCTGTTCCAAGTTCTTCTTGACCAAAGTAGGAAATGATGAAAAGACTACTCAAAGAGGCATTGTGTCACCTCAGCTTATGTATGCCTGACAGATATTCTGCTCGAGGTGAAGGGACATACCTAGATGTCTACACTTTCTGTGTGAGGAGTTGAGGGTCTGTCTCAAGCACCTTAAAGCCTACCTGCTGACTCTGAGAGAGGGAAGAAGTGTGTGCCTGGCCCTGCAGGAGAAGAGACTGTCTAGGAGGAGAAGCACAGCATGTTCCCATGTGAGATCTACACAGGAAAGCTACCACAGAGAGTCAGGACAGGAGTGACCCATGCTGCCAGGGCCACCCCAATCTATTAGAGCGGTTCCTGTGAGATCTTCTGTAGAATTTAGCAAAATCTAGCATTAGTGTTTCAATCGGCAACCGACCAGAGCCAGAGAGACAGGTGCTGCTGCTGATGGTGGAGAGAGGAGCCCATCGCCGCTGAAGCAGAATAGCCCTGATCAGCCAGCCGGGTGCAAATGCTGTACAGGTTCAATGACATATTATTGCTGAAAACAATATTGATTAACAAAAATATCAAGACAGATATTGTTTACAAATATATGGGCATCTTCTACCTAATTAACAACAACGTAAATATTGATGACCTAAATATTTCAGTCAAGAATATCTATTTCAACTAAACCACAAATAACCTAAACAAAAATATCATTACCCATATATAAAAATATGAAAAGACAAAATTATTGAAACACATAATATCGACTAGACTAATATCACAAAAAGTAAAGCCAGGTATTAAAAATATAATACCTATATTTTAATTAAACTCTACATAAATAAATATGTTGTCTGTTATTTAAATTTTATGATAATAAAATAAACTTCTACAAGCATCTACAAAAAATAAAATACACTTCAAAACATCAAATAATTAATGAACAAACAACTTTCAGCAATTATTATACTATAAAAAATTAGGATTCATAAAAGAATTAAACATATAAAATACATCCAACATAACATAAAAACCAGGAATAAAAATGTCACATTAAAACAGAAACACTAGTTAGCGCCCACCATAAAAGGTGATAACTGATAGTAAAATCACACCACTTCTACATATCAACTAAACCTTACAAGTAATCAATAAAACTGAAAACCCTCAACTCTTACAAACTACACTCCAATAAACATTTAACATATAAGTAAAACTACTTTTTATTTCCCAAGTGAAAATAAACCACCTGATACAAATTAGAACATCTTAAATGGAAAACTGAAAAAAAGAAGATTGCAATTATCACCAGCAACACTTATGTAAGTTAGGGGTAGGCAATGAATTCTGCTCTGTCGAGTTTGCAGAGTTTTTCCCACTTCGCTCTCCACTTAGATTGCGGTGTTCTGAAAAACTCGGCAAAGCAGAGTTTTTACCTTGCTTGTGCTCGCAAATGTTAAGTGAGGAAAATCTTACTCCAGACCACCTCCAGGTGAGATTTCTCAACGCTGGCAGTCGAGAAGCCTTCTGCTTGCGTTGAGGAAGCTGCTACTCGAGTAGAAAATGTCTTTTCTGGAGGACATAGGGCCTCATTACAACATTGGCAGGCGGTAAGCGCCACCCGCCAATTTGTAACCGCCGAGCGCCAGCCAATGCGGCCGCATTCCCGGGGTGCCCATTTCGACATCCCCGCTGGGCCGGCGGGGATGTGGGCCTCAACATGGGAGCCGGCTCCAAATGGAGCCGGCGGTGTTGCGGCCGTGCGATGGGGGCAGTTGCACCCGTCGCGCTTTTCACTGTCTGCATTGCAGACAGTGAAAAGCCGCATGGGGCCCTGTCAGGGGGCCCCTGCACTGCCCATGCCACTGGCATGTGCAGCGCAGGGGCCCCGCGACTCCCCGTACCGCCGAAAAGGCTGGCGGTCGGGGACTCATAATCCACTGGGCAGCACTGCTAGCAGCGCTGCCCTGGTGGATTACTACCGCCTGGGCCATTGTGGCAGAAAACCGCCGGCCCCGGCGGTACGACCGCGGCGCTTCCGCCGCGGTCATAATGACCCAGGAAGCACCGCCAGCCTGTTGGCGGTGCTTCTGTCATTTTAGCCCTGGAGGTCATTTACCGCCAGGGTCAAAATGACCCCCATAGTGTTTAGAGACACAACATGGCCACCTCCATTGACATATACTTTACTACAAATGAGGGCACGGCCTTGAGATCTCTGTTGGAGTGGGAAACCTTCAAGCTCGTAATTAGGGGGGTATCTATAGCTGGCTCTTAAGGAGCTAGGCACTCCGTTCTCACTGAACTGCATCAAATTGAAAATCAATTGGGCTTGCTCAAACAGGAGGTGATACATGACCCATCTCACTTGACAGACCTACAAGACAGTAGCACACTACAAGCAGAAACCCTAGAACAGCTTGATGCACAACCTACACACACAAGGTGCACTCTGAGGGGGACAGGGCAGGAACACCTTTGGCCAAATAATATTGCCTCCTACCCCAATACTAAACATCATCTCAATCACTGGGGTACCTTGTACTACACAATTGGAGGTTAATTAATCTTTCTGTGAATATTATGCTAACCTGTACAGGGCAGGTCGTACACCACCACCAGCGCTTAGTGACAGATTCCTTGGGGATTTGTGACTTCTACAAATTTCAAATGCAGTGCATTAGACAGTGTCAGCTCATATAACAGCAGAAGAACAGTGTACTGCAATTAAAGAGATGGCACAGAATAAGACACTGGCTATGGATGGGCTAACTATAGAACTAGTTTCTACGTTTGCCACAAGATTAGTTCCTTTGTTGGAAAAGCTTTATAGAGCTTCTCTAGAGGTTGGCTCAGTACCGCCCACTATGGGGCAAGTCCTAGTCGCCTCTTTGTGCAAACCCAGCCGGGCCACCCATGATTTGCTTTCCTATAGACCATTGTCCCGCCTAATCTCTGATTATTAAATCCTAAGCAAGGTTCTAGCCCTGAGACTGCTGTCTTTGCTCCTGGAGTTAGTACACATTGACCAGTGTGGATTTGTTCCCTGCAGGAGTACTTCTTTGAATATTAGTTACCTATACCAAGTGATGGAGCTGGCGAGGAGTCCTTTTCCCAGCGCAGGCTGCCTGTCTTTGGACCTGCAGCAAGCCTTTGATTCAGTAAACTGGGACTATTCTCACTTTTACAGAAATGTAACATTTCAGCAGCATTGATCAACTGGCTCAAAGTACTTTATGCCCCCCATCAGCCCGACCTAAAAGAGGCACATATCTCTATCCAGTTCCTGATCTGCCCAGGGAATGTGACAGACCTGCGAGTTGTCACCACTACAGTTCATGCTAGCAATAGAGCCCCTCATGTAATGGCTAGGGCAAGACGCAGCGGATTAAAGAATCACAAGTGGACCTCAGTCGCATATGTTCTTCCTGTACATGGTTGACACAATTGTATATACCCATGGTATGAACATGGACCATACACCTATTGCTAATACCCTCCAATTATTTGGAGACCTATTCGGCTTGACAGACAATCAAACCAAATCTCAAGCATTTTACTTTCAAGGCAACTTGCCTGCAGGGTACTCCCACTGGGTGCACATGATAGCCTGCTGGCCCAACATGTGTTCCAATATCTGGGAGTCCAGGTCTATAGATCTCATGCTGATTTATTAGAAGGGCCCTTATTGAAGGCTATCTCAGCATTAAGAGCTGAGGTGTAGTTTGGGGTCACTCTACCTCTATCTGTGGCGTGCCAGCTGGCCTTAGCCAAAAAGGTGATGCTACCCTAATTGTTATATTACTTTTTGAGCCTCTCCATCTTTGTCCCGCTCCCTGTATTTTAATTATTGCTTGATCGACCTGATATGTGCCTCAGGTTGCCGCCACATTAGTCTCCTCAAGTTACAGTAGAACACCAAGGGTGAGATCTGGGAGCTCCAGATTTTCGATCATACTGTTCAGTGGCACAACTGCAATGGCTCTCTTCTTGGCTAGCAGGAATACATTTACAGGAAACAGGTTTTACTCCTGTTAAACTGCATAGCGGGAGTCTCCCTGCATTGTTATTGCCAAGGGGCAGGTGACACCCCAGCACCTTATTGTTAATCATCCATATTGCCCTTTCACACTGGCACACAGGACTCTGCTGCACACAGGCCTAAAACACCGTATGCTCCAATCATCTCATTATGTAGAATACCTACCCCACGGGTATGTTCTTGACTGTCAGACTGATAGACTGAGAGTCGCAGGGAGGGTCCACAGTTGGGGACCTCTTTGAAAATGTTATGCTGATCCCATACAGGGACTTTCTACAAATTCACAACCTTCCCGGGACCCTCTTCCTTGCACATGCTACTACTCTACTGTATATGCATCTGTATTGGGTACCAACTGGGATGGAACGAGACATGCATGCACTAGTACGAGCAATTTATGAGATGGGTTAAGGCAGACATTTGGTTAGGATCTGCACTCCCACTTACAGGTAGCATTGACTCCCTACGGGATAAATGGGAAGAAGACCTTGCTTGCCCATGTCATGATAAGGAATGGCGATTCCTGCTGGAATAACCAACTATTATACTGTGCAACACACAATTCAAATTTAGACAGTTTATGATATTATACAGGGCATACTAGACACCCTCCAAACTACACACTCTGTTCCCCACAGTTCTGACCTCTTGTCCCTGATGTCACATGGAGGATACTGACCTGCTACATATGCTATGGGCATGTCATACTTTATCATCTTATTGGAAGGGAGTCCAGGACTCGCTCAAAATATTAACAGAACATGCACACTAGTTTACAGTAAAACATAGTAGACTAGGACTATACCCGAGATAGAAAGATTCCTTGACTGAGACATGCTTTGTGGACCTGACCCTTCTCCTTGCTAAACAGCCTGGATTAGCTCCAAACTTTTGGCGCTAATCCTGCACAGTACATCAATAGCGTCAAAGATTCTGGCCCTCATTCTGACCCTGGCGGTTTGAAACCGCAAGGGCAGAGGGCAGAGGAAGCACCGCCAACAGGCTGGCGGTGCTTCTTGGGCCATTCTGACCGCGGCGGTAAAGCCGCGGTCAGAAAAGGGGAACCAGCAGTTTCCCGCTGGTTTACCCCTGGCCCAGGGAATCCTCCATGGCGGTGCTGCTTGCAGCGCCGCCATAGGGATTCCGACCACCTTCCCGCCATCCTGTTCCTGGCGGTTTTTACCGCCAGGAACAGGATGGCGGGAACGGGTGTCGTGGGGCCCCCTAACAGGGCCCCATAATGATTTTCAGTGTCTGCTTTGCAGACACTGGAAATCGCGACGGGTGCCACTGCACCCGTCGCACCCCTACAACTCCGCCGGCTCCATTCGGAGCCGGCTTCATTGTTGAGGGGGGTTTCCCACTGGGCCGGCGGCCGGACTTCTGGCGGTCGCCCGCCGGCCCAGCTGGAAAGCCAGAATGGCCGCCGCGGTCTTTTGACTGCGGTGCGGTAATTCGGCGGTTCCCTCCAGGCGGGCGGCTCCCGCCGCCCGCCGGGGTCAGAATGACCCCCTCTGACACTATTGTCCCTACCCAGCATCATGGTACACAGTATATTAAATATGGCACACACATGGTGGCAGTAGGTGCCGCTAAGGGATGCAAGAAAAGTGGCGCTACATTGGATGCAGCACCACTTTTCTAAAATTAAGGACCTAGGCGGTCATTCTCATTCACCAAGCGGTTCCCGCCGAAAGACCGCTCCGCAGTCAAAAGACCGCGGCCGCCAATCCGGCTTTCCTGCTGGGCCGGCGGGCGACAGCAGACTGAAAATCTTTGTGGGGCCCTGTTAGGGGGCCCCTGCACTGCCCATGCCAGTGGCATGGGCAGTGCAGGGGCCCCCAGGGGCCCCACGGTACCCGTTCCCGCCATCCTGGTTCTGGCGGTGGACACCGCCAGAAACAGGCTGGCGGGAAGGCGGTTGGAATCCCCATGGCGGTGCTGCAAGGAGCGCCGCCATGGCAGATTCCCTGGGCCAGCGGGAAACCGCCGGCTCCCCTTTTCTGACCGCGGCTTTACCACCGCGGTCAGAATCGCCCAGGAAGCACCGCCAGCCTGTTGGCGGTGCTTCCGCCACCCTCCGCCATGGCTGTCATGGACCGCCAGGGTCAGAATGACCCCCCATTAGTCTTCTGGCTAAGAAAGGAAGAAACTGATGACCCTTTCTTAATAGTCACAAGACACTGAAGTAGGAAGCAGCAAGTGTCTTGGCTTGATGTGCCATGGCACAACTAGAGTCAATTCACATTCCAAGGCTCCTTGTCACATGTTTGGGGCTCGGAATCCTCTCCAGGTAATCAGGCACATGAGAAGGAACTTTCCTGGTAACATTTTTACCAATAAAAATACTTCAGTCTTGGGAAAAGCAGCTCGTGGTGAGATCACAGCCAGTTTTACAGCTGGGCCAATCAGGATGTGCCTTCCTGCTGCTGTAACTATGGTGGCTAAACCTCCACACCTAAATTAGCAGATTGGAAGGTATCTAAGCACGAAACTTAACTTTTCTTCAGTTTTCTCATTCCTTGCCACCATGAACCCAATCATACAGGTCCTACCCTTGCTGCTGCTACTGGACCATGATACCTGATATCGCCGGAACCAAAGGCAAGTGACTGTTTACCTGTTACCATTGGAGTTGTCTGTGTACATTAGCTCTAGACCTGTGCATGTTTAAAAGCACTTACAAGCAACAGTACAACAATGTGCAGTGCATATGTATGTAATGTGGTATTTTAAAAACTTAAAGAAATACACCTCTTAGTATTATTCAAACTCACAAATTGTGTACTAACTGTCTTCATGCAAATGGACACCTTCACAAAAAGTGACATCAATCCCTAATTCAAAATGTGTCCTTACAGGTGTATGTAATCATTTTCCCTAAGCTACCAAATCACATACATAAACAGTACACATCAATATAACTACATAAATTCAATTTAACATAGTAATTGCATTATACAATGCAACAAGTGGGTTAACACAAAATGTACAATCAACGTCACCTCTAAACTTCAAAAATGTCATAGATCTAATAATGTCACATTTCCCCTTGTCCTGTCCAATTTTTGTAAACCATTAGATTTCATTTATCTCAAAAGCATCCACATCCATGTTTAATGCACACATATTTATTATTAACACTCATCATTTTAAAATAAACACACCTCCATTCATAAGTTACAAGAAAAACACCTCTAATCTTGGTGTAAGTGTCCAGTATCATGATGAATGCTTGCACCAAAATTAATATGTCCATCAAAAATGTCCAGTACTAATGTATGCACCATATACCTATATAAGAAATTAAACCTGTGTTTGTCACTGTTAGAAATTAAAATAAGTTCATGCCACACACATTGAAACAATAATATTGTAAGAAATCAATTAGTAGTAATTTAAGAAATAATTGCAGGACAAACAGTGGAAATGGATGAAAAATGAATTAAAGAATGAGAAACATCTCTCATGCTGAATTTAAAATAAAATATCAAATATAGATGTCCAAATATTCCTGCATATGATATGTGAGCTTCAGGACCAGAAATTGCCTCCTAACTACACTGCAAAATACAACCCCCTCGGGAAGGGGCATCTAGTGGACTGAGCAGGTACATCAATAATCTTTCGAATGAGGAGTGGGTTTGGGTCTAACAGGAGTCAGGGACAGGGAAGAGTGAAAGCTGCAGGAGGAGAATTAGTAGAAGGAGTGGGAAAGGATGGGGTTTGGTAGGAAGAGGGAGCTGGAGTGTGTTGTGTGTGTGTGTCTGTGGTGCAGGTGCATGCGGGTCTGGTACATGTGGTGCATGTTTGGGTGTGTGTGTTGTGAAAGGTGTGTGGTATTCTGGTGAGTGTGTGCATTGGTGTTTGGTGGGAGTTGGTGTATCTGTGTCTTTCTGTGAGTGTGTATGTTTGGATGTGTGTGGTTTGTAATGTGTAATGTGTTCAGGTGATTGAGAGTATGTGCATGTGGTGGGTGTTGTCTTGCATGTATGTGTGTGTGTGTCTGTGTGTGTTTGGATGAGTGAGATGTGGAGGTGGATGTTGTGGTAATGGTGCTTGTGGGTATTCTGGTGGGTGTGGTGGTAGAAGGGGTTGTTGTGGTGGTGTGGCTGCATTTGTCTCTGGTAGTTGGTGTTGTGCGTGGTGGGTGGGGTGGTTGTGTCTTTGACAGTGGGTGTTGTGGTTGTGGGTGTTGAGGTTATGTGTGGGGTAGTGTGTGTTGTGGATATGGTGGGTCTGATGGTGAATGTTGTGGTACTTGTGGCTAGCATGGCAGTAGCATGCGTCTGTTGGATAGGTGTATGTGTGTGCGAGGTGCTTTTGTCTGTTGTAGTGGGTACATGCAAGGAAGTAAGTGATCTTGGGATTGGGGTAGGAAGTGTGATTTGCGATAAGGAAGGGACAGGAGAATAGGCACAAGGTGGAGCCAGTTGTTGGGCTGCAGTCAGTGCAGAGGCTATCTTTGCAAGTGATCTTAGCATGCCAGACTTGGTACTATTAATGCCATTCAGGAATACAACCATTTGGGAGCTAAGACCTTGGATTACTTTCACAATTGCTGTCTGGCTCACAGAGATGCTACATACAAAGTCAATAGCCTATTCACTGAGCGTAGTTGGGATGATGGGGGGCCTGCAGCAAAGTAGATGCCACCCCTTTTAGGGGGGGTGGAGGGTTTGGCCAACAGGGGGTTAGCTAGAGGTAGGGTTGAGCTGGTAATATGGGTGGCAGACAAGGATGCAGATGATACATGTCCTGGCGGGCTCACCACCACTAGAGACTGGTCTTCTGTGGAGGACTCCAAAAAAGATGTAGCGCTGGCGGCCTCCGTGCTAGTCCCCTCACACTCTATGCCAGTGTGTCTGTCCATGTGTGATGTTTCTGCACCTGAAACACAGTGGCTAGCTGATTCCCCACCTTCATGGTCAAGGTCCCCTTTTCCTGCTCCTGATGATGCTAAAAAGACAGAGACACCATTTTTAGTATATCTGTGCAAATAAAAATGTTAATGAGGTTCATTAGGAAAATATGCCACACTCTTTTTGCTTCAGCTGTTGCAGGGTGTTAAAACTTAGGTATATGTCACAATTTCTCCATGCTAGTATACTTCACCATTACCCCATGCATGTTGGGAACATATCATAGACCCATTTGCTCACAGTCTCGCAAATTACCATTATTACTCCCATCTAATTTTATATAAATTCACTTAGACACTTCAAATTTGTCATGGAATTGTACCTTACTTCGCAATGGGTCAGAAAGGTTGTTTTGAATAGAGAACTCATGTAACAAAATTAAATATCAAACAAGAAAGCATTATGACATGTACATTGTCCATCTGCAGAAGTCCCTTTTAAGAACCCCTGTCCTTCAATGTTGATTAATCATCTGGACGTAACAAAGGATACAAACATTTTGTTTGGGATGCGGCCATCTGTCACCAAAGTGCACACATTCTTGTATTTTTCAATTAAGAATGTTTGCCTCCTAAATTCATGTTTGTTGCACATTTGTGAAGGAATAAGGCTGACAACATGAACTGACTTGAATCTTGCAGTGAAAATATTTTTAACAAATGTCTTTGCTGAGAAATGTTGCCATTGTACTTATGTTCCTAGTCTTTTTTTTAATAAGATGCTCAATATTGTTTGGGCATAATAACAATTCACCATTATGAAGCCAGAAACATCCACTGTATCATACATGCTTTGTATGCCAGATCACCTGTAATAGGGCCAACATTAACTACTGACAATTGTGATGGAGCATCACATCAGACAGAATCCTCAATTGGGGCCTGTTTGATACAACTGTTCCTCACAACATAGACAAAAAACGGGCAACTTTGTGTTCCTGGTCAGGCATGTTTCTGCTCACAACAGTGCTTTGGTTGTGATAAGGAATCTAGCGGCACCCTTTAACAAAAAACAATACACAAAACACATCATCATAGACCCTATGCAAAACTTACAGCTTCCAAATATCCTTGGATGGGTGTCAACCTTTATGTTGATCCCATAAATTATTGCTGTAATAAAAAATAGTTAAGTGACAATTAAAACTCAATAAACTAACTTACCCCCTTCATGCTGCTGTTGGGCTTACAACTGCCTATCAAGGTCGGGATAGACCACTGCATGAATGTAGGCCTTTAGGGGGGTCATGGTGCTGCACGCATGCTTTCCCAATTGGAAGGACTGGGCAAGCTGGACTTCAGTTGACTTGCGGGCTGTGAGGTCCCCACCTTCCTGGTGATGGCCTTCCAGATATCCTTCTTCTAATGGGCATTGACCTGTCTGGATAAGAAAAAAGAAAGAAAACTAAATTTTGTGAGGTTAAGTTTGTATTGCTACAACACAACATCTCTCACAGGCATTTCTACAAAGTTATTACAGATTATTTGCTAACATTTTAAGTTTCCTAGGAAAGACTAATTTGTAGTGACCTGTTGAGTACCCTCAACACTTTCAATGTCCTCATGTTACAAATCTAGGCCACAAACATCATCTAGGCCAGCGGTCTGAAAGATTTCCTGTAGTGTGAGCTGCTTCTGAGCAGTATAATTCATTGTGAGCTACGGAAGGCTACTTGTACATTATTAGCACACACACCCAAGCACAGCTACATTGGCTTAATGCCTAATCTTTTTAGAGCCAGATACTATGGGTTGAAACACATACAATGACTAAGGGCAGTATGGAAGGGTTGCCATGTGTGTCAGTGATATCATGGTTTTTAATGGGGTATGAACAATTTGTGTAGGAAAGGACCATACTTGTATGGATAAATTAAAGCCTTTGTCATATATACTTATATATAAAGACTGGATACTTCTTTCCCCATGTACGGCACAATGTAATAGGTAAAACATACAGATACTAATTTTTCTGAAAATGGTATACAAATAAAGCAAAAAAACTATATTCTGACAAGTCCATAAGTTGAAAGTTTCTTCTTGCTCTTTACATATCTCTCATTTTGACATATGGTTGTGTTTTTCACTTATACATATGGTACAGTGACTACTGGTCACTGGAAGTAAGGGTTATGAAGTTTGTAAATTGAAATCTTGATATGTTGCTAAATAGAAATGAAAAGTCACATGATTCTTTCAGATGATTTTTCATTTATATTCACAGACATTTCAAATATTGTTAAACATCATTGCGTCCCCTGCCAAATTATTGAGCTGACTACACTCCAATCACAACACTTCACTCAGGAAGAAAAAAAGGACAAATTAGCCTGTGTGTTTAAAAAGAAAGTTATTTACAAATCCATTTTCCATTCCAATATGTTCCTTCTGCTTCAGGGTTCCCATACAGCTGGCAGGAGATGTTGTTGGCTGCAGTGTTGGAAGGCAAGTGAGCTTTTTCCCTAACGCTGCAACATGTACCTGACATGTGCAATTCACAACAGAGACAAACACAGCCATGGTGTTTTGTGCATTGCTGTCACACATGTTAGCCTATTGCAGTATCCGGTGTGGAGTGTTATACCTACTACGTAGTCAACTTCCACTAACAGCCGTTAGATTGCCAATGTCCTGACATCAAGGTCAGGCGTCTGCCATATTAGGACGTGAACGAGTATATTTTCAAACATGAAGGGTGTCACCTCCACTAAAAATGGTGGCTAGTTCATTTACTAATGTAAAATACATACAACACTGTTTTTGTAAAGAATAGACAGATTATAATGTAATGCGCTACTGTTTTTAAAATCGATAGTGATCAGGGGTGTTTTATCCTTTTGTTGATGGAATTCTATAAAAAAAAATCAGAAGTGAAAATAGTAAGTTTCAAATGTATTATTTACCAATTTTTTCTTTAAGTACCAGTCATGTAAAATTGCAACATCAATACAATATGTATGGGTACATATATGTCACAAAAACATATGCAATCTTACAATGACAAGAGATGTGTTGATTATTGAAGTTTTGCTTGATTATGTTAAGTTTATTTTTCTGATATGCAGACATATGAACCCAAGAAGGGATAGATGACGACAGCCTCAGACCTTTTCCAGACCTTGCCACCATGGAAGAAAGGGACATTATACAAAAATCTGATTGAATAGGCAAACAACCAGTGACTTATATCATCTACTAGAGCCAGATCTTCTGTCTCATATTAGGAATCCTGCAGCAATAACACCAGTATCGAAACTCATGACAATACTCCATTTTGTGGCCACGGTAGTCTTCAAATACACTGTGGCAGTATGTGTAGGCATTTCAGAACCAACCTTCAGTGGTGTGCTAAAAGAAGTCCTTTCTTCATTGATGAGACACATCAACAGTTTCATCCAGTTTCCACAACATGAGGATTTTGCAAATGTGAAGGGAGATTTTTATGCTTTGGATGGCATGCCATATGTGGATGGAGAAATTGATGGCACACATATTGTCTTGGTGCCACCACATGCCTGGGAACAGGTCTACAGCAGTCAAAAGAACACCCATTGCATTAATGTGCATGTTGTCTGCTTACCTGATTTGTTCATCTCAAGAGTGTATATCCATTTTCCTGGGTCAACACATGATTCCTTTGTACTACACAACAGCAGCATAGCTCTTTTAAATGTCACAGATGAGCCTGACAGAGCCTGGCTTGTTGGTAAGTACAATATGACAGTATGGTATTTTTTATATAATTTAGGACTGTTCAGAGGGATGAGAATGTATTGCTCAATATAGTTTTCACTTTCATGCAGGTGACAGCTTATTCTAACTGATCACGGTTGTTAGCACCACTGAGGATTCCAACAGC
This sequence comes from Pleurodeles waltl, assembly GCF_031143425.1. NCBI lineage: Eukaryota > Metazoa > Chordata > Amphibia > Caudata > Salamandridae > Pleurodeles > Pleurodeles waltl. The sequence goes on along the minus strand of NC_090437.1, from coordinate 240,135,997 downwards.
ACTAATGGGGAGCCTGCTTTAATGAGGCCCATAGAAAAACACAGAGGCCAGTGAAGTGGGCTTTTGCACTCCTGAAGGCCAGATTTCACTGTCTGAGAAAGACTGGTGAAGCCCTCCTCTACTCACCCAAAACATGTGCTAAATATCCATTGCCTGTTGCATGTTGCACAGCATAGCCCGGTGATGGAACATTCCATACATCACAGAGTATGACCATGAAGAACAAACGAGTGAGGATGTTGAAATGGCAAATGAAGATGACAGTGGTGAATGTGTCTATTTTATCAGGAAAATAAATTAATTTCTTCCTGCTGTTATGTTTTAGGATTCTTCACCATGCCATCTTCATTTGGACATTTCAAAGTTGTGACATTTGCTGTTTTATGCCACTGTTGCCTAATACAAAGGGAACATGTGTTTATCATGTGAAAGACATACACACTTTGGAAGTACAGATTTTGCACAAAGAAAACTTGCACATTGATTATTTAGGCGTTTTTGGTATTGCATTAGACTTGTTTTTTGGTGTATGTTGCCCGAGGCAAGATGTGTTGCTTCACTTGCTCTAACTACATGTGTGGTTTGAACCATAGCATACTCATCTCTATTCACATTTGCTGAATCCTCATTTTGTGTAAAGTGTATGAGGCTGTTGATGTGTCTCTTCATTGTAGTGGGAACTTTGTGTTGCACACCACTTTAGGTTGGTTGTGACATTTCACCAGATGCTGCCACAGTATATTGGATTGATTCTGTGTCTACAAAAGGTAGTCCTGCCATGATTTTGACTATTTGGATTATTGATGTGGGATTCCTCTTGTGAGACATGCTCCAGCTGATGACATGAATCAAGATTAGTTTGCCTATTGCATCTTTTTTGTTTTATCAAGGTCCTTTCTTCCATGGTGTCAAGGTCTGGAACTGTACTTGTAATGTTGGCACAGACAATTTGTTTCATCCCAAAACTGTACTTTATGTTATGATAGTGTGTCCACACATCTTTTTTGGAAATTAATTTAATTGATATATCAAGATTTGTGCTGATACTAATTGTGTTACTTGTTTGGAAATGGGAAAAACATTGCCTAAATGTAGCAATTTGTTTCAAATTGTCATTTTATTTTCTGATTTTTGCATAAATTATAGGATTAAATCACATTAAAACAATTATGCCATAAGAAAAACAACACTAGTCTTTGGATTTGTGTGTTGAGTTTTTTTTTAAACACACACATAAACTCAAACAGGATGAAAACAATATACAAATGAAAAACAAAAGGAAAACAGTTAGTGAAGATGAATGAACCTATTTTTGAAGAGGGGAAATTCTTTGAAGTCCAATGTACAGAATACAACTGTCCTGAAAAAGGTAAATATGTGCAGAAATAGCCTACAGAGTGAGTGATAGTCACACACTGGAAGAAATTAGGTCCTGCGCCTCTTTTTGGTGGAGGTGGAGGTCTTGCCATCCTCTCCTAGAGGTCTGGATGAACATCCCCTCCTGTTGGGGGGTCCACAGTTGCAGGGACTGAGGTGGATGTAGATGTTTCTGCATATGACAGAGGCTCCCATTCTGTTTCTAAGGCAGGTGTAGTGGGGCAGATGTTATAGGGTCACAGAAAGATGTAGATGTTGCTGGGAAAGCCTTACACATCTAGTGGCAAACATCAAACCTCACCCCAGTCAGGAACCTCATACTTGAGTTCTGATTCTGCATTTCTATAATGTGCTCCCTCAATTCATGTCCCAGGGCTCTGTAAAGTCCTGGTCCCTCATGTCTTGGGAATGATGTCCAGCTCTCAAGACTTGGTCAATAGTGGTCTGGGTGAGAGAATACTCAGTGGCCTCACTTTGCTGGCCCACAGATTCCCTCCCATGCCCCAAACCTCCACTATCCTCTGCCCTTCAGGCAGTGGGCCCCATCTCACCGGGTCCTGGCTGATCTGGAGGTGGTGTTGGTGTTGTCTCAACAACAACCAGGATGGGTGGACATAAGATTGGTATGATATTACTTTGGACACAGGAAGTTGAGATATTCATTATCAGAGATGTTGTAACAGTTAGGCCGGCAGGTGTAATAGTGGGCAAAGTGAGACAAACTTGCGCTGTCTGCCCAGACATACCAGACGGACCAGGCAGCACACCATTATCCAGATTTGCAGGAGTGTAGTCCTCACTGAATGCTTGATTCCGATCTGGAGTGGAGGTATCCTCTGTGGCTTATGGTTGGCCATATACTCCGAGTGTAGGTCCTAAGATGAATAGCAAGAAAATCATATTGCAAGAGTCTGGATTATGAATGAAAATTCTTTTGAGCTACATATGAAGCAACCTGAAGGAAAATAATTTAAAAAATAATGGTATGATTAGGCCTTTCAGTTTGTGTGGCAATTTACAAACACATTAGTAATTACACTCATGCTAACTTCATAAAATACTATGGGGGTCATTCTAAATTCGGCGGGCGGCCGAGGCCGCCCGCCAAAGTTCCCCCGCCAGAACACCGCAGCGCGGTCAAATGACCGCCGCGGTGATTCTGACTTTCCCGCTGGGCGGGTGGGCGACCGCCAAAAGGCCGCCCGCCCGCCCAGCGGGAAAGCACCAGCAACGAGGAAGCCGGCTCCGAATGGAGCCGGCGGAGTTGCTGGTGTGCGACGGGTGCAGTTGCACCCGTCGCGATTTTCAGTGTCTGGTAATGGTAGTGAGAAATGCTGCTTACAGGTATAGGTGGATTTTTTATCACCATTTCTCTGTGCTTATGACTCTGGTGTTTTTCAGCTTGACTCCAATCCACGCAGACACTGAAAATCAATGTGGGGCCCTGTTAGGGGGCCCCTGCAGTGCCCATGCCAGTGGCATGGGCACTGCAGGGGCCCCCAGGGGCCCCATGACACCCGTTCCCGCCAGCCAGATTCTGGCTGTGAAAACCGACAGAACCAGGCTGGCGGGAAGGGGGTCGGAATCCCCATGGTGGCGCTGCTTGCAGCGCCGCCGTGGAGGATTCCCTGGTGCAGCGGGAAGCCGGCGGGAAACCGCTGGCTTCCCTTTTCTGACCGCGGCTTTACCGCCGCGGTCAGAATGCCCCCGGAAGCACCGCCAGCCTGTTGGTGGTGCTCCAGGGTAGGAATGACCCCCTATGTCTAAAGAAAAGACCTGGGGAGTAATACCTACTTAGGAAGGGTACAAGTGATATACCACACAGTCAACCCAACTCAGTATAGGAGAAATGTATGCAGGAAATGATTTCAAGGCCTAGCATACCAATAATCAGACTATTATACGACTTAGTGGGATTTCTGGCATTAGTCATCATATCAAAATTTCTTAGGTATATTTAATTTCATTGCAAAGTAGGTTCTGCAAAAAGCAGAACCAAGATGGCGACCACGAAGCATGCTTTGTGAGTTGCTTCCTCTCCAGCTGGGTTTCAAATAGCATTGTAGATGGGGAAAATGTGGTTGAGATGTCAAAGCATGCAGAGTTATACTCAGAGGCAGCCGTTAGACAATGGAGACAGTGACTGGTAAATTGAGGCAGAGTGGTGAATTTCTGTACTTTTAGCTATTCAGTTTTCGTGCTGGGCAACTGGCATAATCAGATACGGTCTTCTGTGACTCGAATCAAGAAAGATGCCGCCCTAAACCGCAAGGCAGCTCCGTGACTGAGCAGAGAGTGGAACACTCGGACTGTGGACAACAGGGCAAGCTCGTCCGACAGCTGAGCACCGCAGCGCTGGAGTAAGAAGGGATGAAACGAGTGACCTCAGGGATCCAGAGGACCTGGGGCATGCTGCAGCAACAAAAAAGGTCCTTCCACAGGCGAATAGGCAGTGGGGTCAGCAGTGCTCTGCACGTGCTTTCAACTCTCATTTGTGGATTTCCTGGTGGTGGACCCTGTAACCTGGGGTACTCTGGCAGTGATGGATTTGGATGGCCTGGAGGGGAAGGAGAAAGAACCTGCAGATGACTCCTCCATAATCAACAGGATCACCACCAATCAAGGAGCAGGCCCCACTTTCCTGGAAGGGGTGTCAGGCCAGTGCCCTCTGGGGGAGTTAAATCATCAGGTCTGCCTTGTGGGTTGTTGCATGATCTTCAGGGACAAGAACCTAGGGGTGCTCTACAACCCTCTGTCCAGGTCAGTGAGAGGTACCCAGAGGACGCCCCTTGAATTCTGGAGGTATGGGTGGGAACACAGCTCAGGCCTTCTGTCTAGGTGTGGCAGGAACAATGGAAATCATCCTCGATAATTAGACTGTATACCTTTAGCTGTCACTCATGACCCACTTACCCCTCTGGAGCTGGAGTCAGAGCTTGATTAATCCGTTCAAGTTGTAGAACCCAGAGTGTAACCGTAGGGGCTTACTATATCCAGCTCCCTAGAATCTCATCTTCTGTCCCTTGAGGAAAATACACGAGGGCTGACTGTTAAGGAGAACCATTATGACTGTGGGGATACATTTTATTTTTGCTCACTGATGGACTGCACTTTTTGGTTTCAGGGACCATGTCGACCAAAGCATCTGAGGAGTCTGGTGTTGCATCTAGTTGAGCATGATATCTCCAGAAGCTGAAGAAGGACAGTCAAAAGAGCAAGGTTATAGAGGATAATGGGCTACGTGTCCCTTCTGAGCTTGGAAGTGGGATTATTCTGCTACTCAGCAGGCTTATCCTGATGACAAAACTTATTTACAGTTGCAGCCCTCCACTGAGGGAAATCAGTTGATTCCTGTGAGTAGTAGAGGAGCCCTTAATAAGCCTTACTGATCACTCCATAAAGCAAAATCAGGAAGAGACTCATAATGACAGTCCGAGGGCCAGGCTCACTATATAAAAGATGCAGGGAGCAATCAGAAAAGTCAATAAAACTTGCACTGAAATAGACCTTGCAGCACTATTGGAGCTTCATTTGGGCGCAATTAAGGGTGAGATTGATGCTCATGAATCTAAATTAACAGACATAGGCTCTCATTATAATATTGGCGGTATTGACCGCCTACTGCCGCGATGATGGCCGCCAAAACATTGTCGCCTCGGCTACCTACCATCCGCCATATTATGACCGTAGCTGGAATTCCCCCAGAAGGATGGAGGAGTTCTGGCTGTGGTCATGGCGGCGGACGGCAGTAAGGTGGTGCTGCTGCCAGCAGCAGTAACTTGCCAGTAGACTGACGCAGACCGTATCATGACACATGATATGGTCTGGCTGTGTTCTGCTGGCAGACGCTGCTTCTGGCAGCAGCACCCCATCCCGTCTCCTGCTGGAGGACCCCCTCACAAAAGGTAAGTCAGGTGCTCCGACGGGGGTGGGGAGGGGTTGTGTGTGTGTGTGTGTGTGAGGGTGTGGGTGTATGTTTGTGTGTGCGTGCATGTGGGTGTGTAGCGTGTGGAATGCGTGTGTGCATGCGTGTATGTTGTGTTGTGTGAATGCATGAGTACGTGTATGTATGTAAGAGTGTGTGGATGTGGGTGTGAATGGATGAATGCATGCATGGGTGAATGTGGGTATGAGTGTAGGTATGCATGTGTATGATAGTGCGTGCATGTGCATGTATGTTGTGGGAGAGGTCTGGACTGGAGAGGCAGGGGGAGCGGGAGGGATGGTGGGGGAGACCCCTATCAGTGACAGAAGGGATTCCCTGTCACTGATATTGCCTACCGCCACGAAAACCATGGAGGTAGGCGGGGTCATAATCCCACAGGTGGGACAGTGACGGCTGCCTGGCTGGAGACTGCACTCTCCAGCCTGGTGGCTGTTACCGCCCTGGAGGATGGAGTGGTACATTGGTGGTTAGGCTTGAGCCAAACCACCAATGTCATATTTTGGGCAAGAGTTCCGCCAGCCTGTTGGCAATATTCTTCTACAAAATACTGCCGTCCGCCAGGGTCATAATGAGGGCCATACTCTTGAAAATAGTAGCCATATGTTGGACCTGGCCCTGGCCCTTTATACAGGGTCATTCCCTAAACTTTTTGCCTTCTCCTCATAACTTTTCTGACCCTTTTTGGCTGACGTTATCAGTGCTAAAGTGTATGTGCTGTCCCTTGTAAACTTGGTAGGACTGGCTTATACCTGATTGACAAATTTAATTTACTTGTAAGTCCCTTGAACAGTGCCATCCCTATACCCAGGGTCTGTAAATGAAATGCTACTAGTGCGCATGAAGCACAGCTTGCGCCATCCACAGAAATAGCCTTTCAAACCTGTCTCAGGCCTGCTTGCACAGGACCTGTGTGCACAGTTTACTGCCACAAGGACCTGGCATCGAAATTTGCTTGCCAGGCCCAGAACTCCCCTTTTACTACATGTAAGTCACCCCTAAGGTATGCCCTAGCTAGCCCTATGGGCAGGGTGCTAAGTATGTTGAAGGCAGGACATATGCCTAGTAGAATGGCCTGTCCTGGTAGTGACAAACAGCCTATTTGGTTTCTCACTGATGTCAGTGCTGCCTTCTCGTAGAATTGCATTAGAAATACTCTGCCTTATGTGTTGGGGGTATTGTCTAATTTATGAGAGGTAGCGTGGGCATGTTTGATATGATGGTAATGGTAGTGAGAAATGCTGCTTACAGGTATAGGTGGATTTTTTATCACCATTTCTCTGTGCTTATGACTCTGGTGTTTTTCAGCTTGACTCCAATCCACGTCTGGGCAGAGTGACAGTTGGGCTTTGTGCACACTTTTCAGACAGCCTGTACACAGGGAGGGTGGAAGTGCCACAGAGATGCATCTGCATATTGAATGGTCTTCCTGGGCTGAGAGAAGGGGAGGCGGGCACCCTTGCATCTGTAAAGGCTGTGCCCTGGCCTCACACAAAGTGCTTGTTTACCCCCAACTGATGTCTGGAGTCTGTGCTTGAGGAGAGAGGGGACAGTCCTAGAACCAGTTGTAACTGGTGGAACCAGGGGATTTTTCTCTACTTTAAAGAGCACTTTGGGAACTGGGACTGAACCTCTGTCAGAGGAGCTACTGGACTGCCTAAAGGACTTATCTGGACTGCCCTTCTGCTTGTTTCCCTGCTGCCTAGTGGCTACTGGGTGGCACAGAAGAGTCATCAGGATCGCTTTTCTGCTTATTGCCCTGCTGCCAGTGCTCCACGACCTTGTCTTCCCTGGCACTAGGGGACTGCCAGGAGGAACCACCACTGTTATCCTAGTGTGCTGGCCTGCTGCTGCTGTTGTGTTCCTATGTGCCACTGTGATCTCCCAGGGGCCAGCCTGGGGGTTTCTGATCTTGCCGAGCTGCCCCTGGCCGTAGCCCCGTAGCACTGTTGAGCGTGACCTTTTTTTTCCAAAAGGCTCATCTTACTACCGCCCCCCTTCCCCAGCGTTTAGGGAGCCAGGGTGCATCGTGTCACAGTGCGTGAAACATGTTTTTGATCCCTTCCCTCTCCCTGGAGAAAGGTCCGGCCCACTCAAGGCGCACCCGGGGTACCAGTGCTATTGGGTAGTGCTAGCCCTCATTAACTTTAGGAGCACAAGAGCTCCTTGGCTACCTAAGGTGGGCAGGAACCCACTGTAGGAAAGTACCATCTTGCCTGGCATGTTACCCCCATTTTTTTATTATATGTATGTTTGTTTTGCCTGTGTCACTGGGATCCTGCTAGCCAGGACCCCAGTGCTCATAAAGTGTGCCCTGTATGTGTTCCCTGTGTGGTGCCTAACTGTATCACTGAGGCTCTGCCAACCAGGACCTCAGTGTTTATGCTCTCTCTGCTTTTAAAATTGTCACTGCAGGCTGGTGACTAATATTACCAATTCTGATTGGCACACTGGAACACCCTTATAATTCCCTAGTATATGGTACCCAGGTACCCAGGGTATTGGGGTTCCAGGAGACCCCTATGGGCTGCAGCATTTCTTTTGCCACCCATAGGGAGCTCAGACAATTCTTACACAGGACTGCCACTGCAGCCTGAGTGAAATAACGTCCACATTATTTCACAGCCATTTTACACTGCACTTAAGTAACTGATAAGTCACCTATATGTCTAACCCTCACTTAGTGAAGGTTAGGTGCAAAGTTACTTAGTGTGAGGGCACCCTGGCACTAGCCAAGGTGCCCCCACATTGTTCAGGGCAATTTCCACGGACTTTGTGAGAGCGTGGACACCATTAAACTTGTGAACTACATATAGGTCAGTACCCATAGGTAGCCTCACAATGGTAACTCCGAACATGGCCACGTAACATGTCTTGGGGGGACAATTCCATGCATCCCCGGGGCTCCAGCATAGAGCCCGGGTACAGCCAAACTAACTCTCTGGGGTTTTCTCTGCAGCTATTGTTGCTGCCAACCCTCAGACACGTTTCTGCCCCCCCTGGGGCCTGGGCAGCCCAGTCCCAGGAAGGCAGAACAAACGATTTCCTCAGAGAGAGGGTGTTACACCCTCTCCCTTTGGAAATAGGTGTTAAGGGCCTGAGAGGAGTAGCCTCTCCTGGCCTCTGGAAATGCTTTGAAGGGCACAGATGGTGCCCTCCTTGCATAAGCCAGTCTACACCAGTTCAGGGATGCCCCAGCCCTGCTCCGGCACGAAACTGGACAAAGGAAAGGGGAGTGACCACTCCCCTGACCAGCACCTCCCCAGGGGAGGTGCCCAGAGCTCCTCCAGTGTGTCCCAGACCTCTGCCATCTTGAATGCGAGGGCACATTGGAGACCTCTGAGTGGCCAGTACCAGCAGGTGAAGTCAGAGACCCCTCCTGATAGGTGCTTACCTCACTCTGTAGCCAATCCTCCTCTGAGGGATATTTAGGGTCTCTCCTGTGGGTTTCTCATCAGATAACGAATGCAAGATCTCACCAGAGTTCCTCTGCACTTCTCTCTTCGACTTCTGCCAAGGATCAACCGCTGACTGCTTCATGACGCCTGCAAAACCGCAACAAAGTAGCAAGAAGACTACCAGCAACATTGTAGCGCCTCATCCTGCCGGCTTTCTCGACTGTTTCCTGGTGGTGCATGCTCTGAGGGCTGTCTGCCTTCACCCTGCACTGGAAGTCAAGAAGAAATCTTCTGTGGGTTGACAGAATCTTCCCACTGCCAATGCAGGCACCAAACGTCTGCATCACCGGTCCTCCGGCTCCCCTCTCATCTTGACAAGCCTGGTCCCTGGAGCACAGGATCAGGATCCAAGTGTCCCTGACAGTCCAGTGGCCCTTCTGTCTAAATTTGGTGGAGGTAAGTCCTTGCCTCCCCACACCAGACAGTAATCCCGTGTACTGGGTGAACTGCAGCTGCTCGGGCTTCTGTGCACTTTTGCAAGACTTCCTTTGTCCACAGCATAGAACAGGTCCCCAGCACTCAGTCCTGCATTGCCCAACTCGCTTAGTTGGACTCCGACTTCGTTGGACCCTCTTTTGTTGTGCTGAGATGACCACCAGGCTCATACCTTCTGAATGCCTGTTCAGGTGCTTCTGTGGATGCTGTCTTCTTCTGCCTTGGCTCTCTGTGTTGCTGAGCGCCCCCTCTGTCTCCTCCTCCAAGGGGTGACCTTCTGGTCCTTCCTGGGCCCTAGCAGCACCCAAAATCGACTCGCAGCTAGCAAGGCTTGTTTGCGTTCTTTCTGCATGGAAACAACTCTGTATCCTCCGGCACGCCGTGGGACATCTTCTGACCAATGGAGAAGTTCTTGGCACCTTTGTTGAATCTTCAGCTTCTTCCACCCGGAAGCAGCCCTTTTGTACCTTCATCCGGGGTTTAGTGGGCTCCTGCCCCCCCGGACACTTGCATGACTCTTGGACTTGGTCCCCTTCCTTTGCAGGTCCTCAGGTCCAGGAATCTTTCTTCAGTGCTTTGCAGTCAGTTGTTGTCTTTGCAGAATCCCCTATCTCGACTTTACTGTCTTTCTGGGGTAGTAGGGTAACTTTACTCCTACTTTTCAGGGTCTTGGGGCTGGGTATCTTGGACACACTTTGGGGGTTATTACAACTTTGGAGGAGGTGTTAATCCATCCCAAATGTGACGGATATACCACCAGCCGTATTACGAGTCCCATAGGATATAATGGACTCGTAATACGGCTGGTGGTATATCCGTCACTTTACCGTCACTTTTGGGATGGATTAACACCTCCTCCAAAGTTGTAATAACCCCCTTAGTGTTTTCTTACACTCCCAGCGACCGTCTACACACTACACTAGGCCTGGAGTCCATTTTTGGTTCGCATTCCACTTTTGGAGTATATGGTTTCTGTTGCCCCTAGGCCTATTGTCTCCTACTGCATTTTATTGTGTTCTACAGTGTTTGCACTACTTTGCTAACTGTTTACTTACATGATTTTGGTTTGTGTATATATTTTGTGTATATTACTTACCTCCTAAGGAAGTATAACCTCTGAGATACGTTTAGCATATTGTCACAAAAATATAGTACCTTTATTTTTAGTAACTCTGAGGATTGTGTTTCTTGTGATATAGTGCTATATGAGATAAGTGGTATAGTAGGAGCTTTGCATGTCTCCTAGTTCAGCCTAAGCTTCTCTGCTATAGCTACCTCTATCAGGCTAAGCTGCTGGAACACTACTAATTTCCTAATAAGGGATAACTGGACCTGGCACAAGGTGTAAGTACCACAAGGTACCCACTATAATCCAGGCCAGCCTCCTACACCCCCCCTACCGGGTCTAGACGCAACACAGGAGTGCAACGCCCTGCCTGCCCTTAATAGTGACAATAATTTCCGCATGAGATGTGCTTATGATTATGCTGACATGTGCATTGCTTTTCCTTCAGGAATATTTTTTTTACGTCATGAGATGTGCTCATGATTATGTCTTGGCAAGGCTGATCCGACATTTATGCGGACATTTGTTGATGTCTTGCCATGTGTTTTCAAAGTTCCTTTGATGAGCATTTTAAGACTTGTTCATTATTCTAGTAATGCATAACTGACTACCGCTTATGTTGCAGAATGCAGAGTACCTATGTGTTTTATTATGTTTACTGCTTATTTCATCAGAGTACAAGTAACCTGTGTAATGTTCGGACAACTGCTTGGGTTGCACAGTATTTCTGACATATTATGTTTGGTCTAATGATGTTGGGTACATACAGTTTATTTTACTTAACTTGGTGTAGTGTTTCATTTGTGGTGTATTGATCACGTCACGTGTGTTGTGTTGTGCAAACTCTTTACACATTGCCTCCGGGTTAGGCCTGATTGCTAGTGCCAAGCTACCAAGGGGGTGAGCAGGGGTTATCTTGGATGAGTAACTTTCTTGTCCTGACTAGATTGGGTGGGTTCTGCCTGGTTTAGGTGCATTCCCTAGCCAACCAGAAACCCCATTTCTAAAATCATAGAAATCCTTGAGATTTCTGGGACTAGCTGAAGGAGTGGAAGGCAGTGATATTAGAGCCTTCACGCTGAATCTCTTTTAGGGGCCCTTTCTTGAGCTTTCTTCATGGAATTAGGATTTAGAGATACAGCTAGTTAATCATTTTCCGCTGATGCTCAAGAAAGAGCAGGGGGAGACAACTGATAGGTCTAGAGCCATTTTGGTGTATTGGTTTAAAGCTACGGATGACAGGGTTTCCGGGTTTATTTGGGCCAATTCGAAAACCAAGTGGGCTTATATCTCCTTTGGTGCGTGTGTCAGCCACACTACCTCCCAGGTACGGGTCACAACCAGTGGTTGACACCAGGGAGAGGGTTAAAAAATCCTCGGGTGTGTCGCACGCGTGGATTTTTTTTTTAAAAGCCCCGGGAAGATCTTCCATGTCTTCCCCCGCCACCAGGCCGCAGGGCCACTTTCTGCTCCAATGGGGAAAACATCCCCAAACGGCCTTCCCGACGTTCGCGCAGGCCTCGTGTGAAAGGGGAGACTCTCCCCTTTCACACGAGGCCTTCCTGAATGTGTTTCCCGGCCCTCGATTGCAACGCAGCTGCAATCTAGGGCCAGGAAACATCACTAGACACAAGGGATTTCAATTGAGGGGGGTCGGCCCCCTTGGAAAACAGGCCGCCCTCCCCGGGTATATTTTATAGAAAGGTAGGTGTCCCCTGGGGGGCACGATCATGCTTGATCACACACCCCCCCCCCCCCCCGGGCTAACTTTCTTTTTTTTTAAATAAAGAAATTGACAGGGGGTCGCCCGTGGGCAGGGTGACCATCTGTGAGGGCAATACTTTTTTTTTGTAGTTGTAGGATTTCCCTTGGGGCCATGTTGGCCCCCCAGGAAACCCTACAACTACTAAAATATATATATATATATATATATAGAGAGAGAGAGAAAGAAAGAGAGAGAGATAAAGAGCGAGAGAGAGAGACCCCTTTTTCAATGCATGTGTGGTTTCCCTGGGGGCTGCGATCAGCCCCCAGGAATACCAGAACCACATATAAAAGTGATATATATATATATATATTTATATATTTGCCACCAGTTGTCTTGCGGTTGCAGCGTGCGTCTTCAAAGCAATGCACATATTTCAACTGACACGTTTCAACTGTAGCTTTTAGGCAGCAATAAAAAAGTCAAGTAAGTCTTGTGATTATGGCTCTCAGTATGACCCTTCCAAATGTAATACATTGTGTAAAAAAGACGTCTATTTGAGAAATGGCCTGTAATTCACATGCTAGTTTGGGCACCCCAGAATTCAGAGATCTGCAAATAATCACTGCTTCTCAACACCGTATCTTATGCCCATTTTGGAAACAAAAGGTTTTCTTGAGACCTATTTTTCACTCTTTATATTTCACCAAATGAATTGCTGTATGCCCGGTATAGAATGAAAACCCATTGCTAGGTGCAGCTCATTTATTGGCTCTGGGTACCTAGGGATCTTGATGAACCTACAAGCCCTATATATCCCTGCAACCAGAAGAGTCCAGCAGACGTAACGGTATATTGCTTAAAAAAGTCTGACATTGCAGGAAAAAGTTACTGAGTATAACGTGGAGAAAAATGGCAGTTTTTTTTAGCTCAATTTCTATATTGTTTTATTTCAGCTGTTATTTTCTTTTTTCCCATCTTTTTGAAAAAAAACAACATTTTAGCTGTATTTTGGCTACTTTCTCAGTCTCCTGTAGGGGAACCCGCAAACTCTGGGTATCTTTAGAATCCCTAGGATGTTGGAAAAAAAGGACCCAAATTTGGCGTGGATAGCTTATGTGGACAAAAAGTTACGGAGACCTAAGCGCAAACTACCCCAAAGAGCCAAAAAAAGGCTCAGCACAGGGGGGGGGGGGGTGAAGAAGGCCCAGCAGCTAAGAGGTTAAATACCTGAAACTTCCTCTGGAGTGAGGGGGTTGGGCTGTGCCATATTTGGGCTGGCAGAGTACACCACTCTGGGCACAGACACCATTCCAAATTCTAAATACCATGGTGGAAAGTCTATGACAGCCCCATAGCTGAAGAGCTCAAAAACAACAATGCAGTAGAAGGATGGCACAATGCCTTCAAAGCCACACTAGGGAGAATCCAACCCACACTCTACCAATTCATAGAAGCCCCACAAAAACATCAACTAAGAATGGAGAAATCAGTAACTGTATTTAAAGCTAAAATAAGTGTAAGGTTCTGTCTGAATTTTGAAACAAGCTGAGACATATAATACACTAACCTGGATATCCAGCCCAGAAGGAGCGATGGTTTGCAGTTTGTCTGACCAAGTTTGCAGAAACTCAAAGTGAGACCTCGATTCACAGGTTCCCCCTGCAAACTCCTAAGGGAACGGTGGAAATGGGATAAGATAATAAAACTTGGCTTTTGTTATTCCAGTGCCATCTATTGAACAACATTGTGCTCTTTGTTCAGGACCCTTCTGGTTGTGACTACTCCTGTGTTCATGTGAGCTGTAAGAACAAGGGGAACAGATTAATGTGGCTTTCTACTCCTCCAGTCTGTCACTGAATTCTCTCTAATAATTACTCGGCTCCCACGTATACAATGAAGTGTGTATCAATATTAATACCTTTTAAAGAATGCCAGAATGCTGAATTGTACAACCTCTTCAGCTTTGGGGATAGACGTGATTATTGGAACAAAACTTGAGAAACATAATCCCTTGAGCATTAACTTCTTTTGGTTGGGGATGGAAAGATAAGCTTGCTCATGAACTGTGCTGATAATCGTGTTGCTTGTTATTTTGCTAACATTGCCACTTTACACTGTTCAATTGGTATTGTTTAGGATTTTTATTAAAAATATGTTAACGCAATTTAACAAGTAAAGCGGTTTGATCAACTGGTTAGCATTGGGTTTATTGTCTGTGCATGCATTCTGAGTGTGTGGAACTGTAGCACACTTACTAAGGTTTTCTTTTATTCTCTTTTGCAGGCGATGTTTCAGAGAACACTTTGAGAGGAGCAGCAAGGATCTGGAGGAGGATAGTGAAGGGCGCTGCTCTAGCAATCATCAGAGAAGCAGAGGCGTCAGTCTTACTGGATCAGGTAAATTGAGGTCTGGCAGGTTACTTTCCTCGTGACCTCCGGTTGCATAGCAAGGGTGTGGTGTTCCAAGACCCTTATGTATGATTTCATCTAAAGCGGCCATCAAAACATTGTGAAGCCCTGTTAGAGGCCACGCCACACAGCCCCACCTGACAGCCACACCCTGAACCTATCTAGTCCATTACAGTGTTGGAAACCTCACCCTGAAAACCACACCTTTGGCCAAGACTTGTGAGAGGCTACGCAGCAGAGCCCAAAATGACAGCCACACACAGAACCCTTCTAGTACTTTGCCGTGTTGGAAACCACACTCTACATACTATATTTCTGCACAGATTAAAGTTAAAATTTTCACAGTCAATATGGATTTTGTGTAGTGCACGACTTTGGCAGTTGTGGTCACAGAGTGGTTTCATGACCTCTTATGGCTCAGCAATTAGAAATGGTGATAGAATGCATGATTTGTTACAAGACCTACAATTACCTGAGAAGATTGCTGTAGTTAAATGCAATGCACACCAGAAATCTAATTATTTTGTTTCAATGGCAAATGCTTATGCAGATCAAGTCGCAATCTTCTGCACATTGAACTGCATATCTTTTAATGAGGAATTGAAAAAACTAAATGCTGATGAAGTAAACCCAAGTTACACGTTGACAGTGATTGATACACTGGAGGAAATCAAAAGTTTGCAAGAAAATGTTTCTGAAGATGAAAAGAAAGGTTGGATAAAACTGAAATGTTTTCAAAGGGATGTTGATGATATCTGGGTTTCAAAGAAAGGGCAGTTGTTATCGCCAAACTGTCTACTGACACAAATGGCAAGATGCTATCATGGTCAAGCATACATTGGCAGAGATGCAATGATTCACACATTTAAGCAATCCTGGTTCAATCCAAAGTTTCGAGAAGTTGCTGAAGAAATTTGTCACAGATGCATTACATGTCAATAAATGAACATGGGAAAGATAACTGTTGTTAATTTGAGTCATATTGGAAGTGCAGGAGGTCCATCCAACAGAATCCAAATGGATTTTCTTGAGAAGCCTGTGTGTGGTGGTTTGAGATACGTGTTGGTGATTGTCTGTATTTTTAGTCACTGGATTGATGCCTACCCCACATGTAGAAATATAGCCTCACAGTAGCAAACCTGTTACTTAGGGAGTTGAAACCTCGTTTCAGTTTTCCAGCCTCTTTGGAATCAGGCAGAAGAAGTCACTTGAACAATGAGGTTACAAAATTACTACGTTAAGCCTTAAACATTTAGCAGAAGTTGCACTGTAGCTATCGCCCTGAATTTGCTTTGGTTTGGTGTGCCTTCGAAACAAACCTGACAGAAAGACTGGACTTTTCCCCCATGAGACCCTCATGGGCAGAACAATGAGATTGCCAGCTGTTCCTGAAAATGCTCTTGTGAATACAACATATGATATGGTGCTGGATTACTGCAGGAGTCTGGGTGATGTGGTTCGCTCTTTCTCTCACTAGGTAGAAGTTGCAGCTGTGCCGCCATCCTAAGACCAGTATCACAGTCAACGTGCTAGTGATTTGGTGGTCATCAAGAAGCATGGGTGGAAGCCTTGTCTGGAACCTATGTTGAAAGGCCCTTACCAGGTCATGCTCATAATGACGACTGCTGTGAAGTGTGCTGGGATCTTGAAATGGATCCACGCCTGCCACACTTGAAAATGTCCCTATCCTTTGGATGATGAGAGTTGTTGAGAGCACCAACAACTACTACACAGTCCCAATGAGCAATAAGAGAGACTGTGGAAACAGAAAGAGAGACCATGCTAACTGGTGAAGATCCAGGTACACTTCTAAGGGATGGAATAGAGGTTCCTGAAAATGCTCAAGCATCAGTAAACATAGCAAGAGAGTCAAGTCAGAGGAGGACTCTCCCACAAGCAGACATTTGGGAAGATCAGTTGAAACAAATCATGTTTCTTGACCAGCTGAGGGATCTCAGTTGAATCAAAGTCACGTAGACTTGACTCATCTTCAGTTAGCTAATGTTGCAGTTATATCAAATCAAAGTCAAAATCCTGCTGAGCCAAGAAGAGTTGTGAGTCCATTTTTACAAATGACACTGTCAAGAAAAGCTGTGAAAGGAGACAACTGGCCCAAACTGCAGACAAATGAAATGGTTCCAGATGTGCTGTCAACTATAAATGAAGAGCAAGACACAACTGCAAGATCAAATACAGATGAAGATCTGAGTGACGGAGAAATACGTGGAAATCAAAAATCAAAAAGAAAAAGATGCTCGGGTGATGAATGGGTGCATTTTAAAACTGAGGAGTGGCAATGTGACTTTTTGTCGTTTTGATCGGGAGATTCCAGCTCAATAATTTGGAACTTGAAATTGCTCTTAAACTGAATGTTGAAACAACATTGCCAACTGAACAAGAGAGACACTATACACTAGAAGTGATAATTAGTGATCAATGGATTATGATCTACTGAAAAGACTTTTTAAAACAGATTTTGACAAGCTGCTAAACAGATTTTTGACAAAGTTATGGAGAAAAGTCTGAAAGTTGCTGTAAATCACCACAAAGAAATTGACGATTATTTTTCATTTTGTTTGGCTGCATAGTTAAATATATTTGTCTCTCACTTTCTGGTTCTTTATAGGTCATGGATACCAATCACAATCACATTAAAAACAATAGGTGTTGAAAATTTATGTGTGTTAGATTAACAATTGTATGTGTACTAGTAAGTTTGTTATTGATTGTGAGTATGAGTGTTTTTAGAAAGGCTGAAACTAATGATATACCTTCTTCAGAGACTACTGCACTTTCGAAATTAGATAAGTTTAATAGAGATGAGAAATACTTGCACTTACACAACTCACAATGAGCTCTTTCTTCTAATGTTTTCTATTGCTTGCTGTATGAATATGTGGAGATGATGAATGTGAGAGAATGTTATGTTTGCACGCAGATTCCTTCATCAGAGCAGGAAGGAATTGCTTACTTAGCTTGCCACTAATACATGGAATTTGTTGCAGTTTTTTACTAACAAGGCTTCATAACCAAGAGTAAATACAATATTTCTATTCCAATTTTGACATAGTGTTTTCTTTTGTTTCAATTTAACTAACACTTGAGTAGTATAGCTAAAGAGAGAAATATTGACATTATAGGAGATTACTATGAGCCTACACTAATGTTTGGTACTGCTTACATTCAGCAAAATAACTTCACATGCTTGCTTTCACTAGTAGAGAAATATTTTCGAGATCAAACTGATGATAGGAGAAAAGCATTGAAGGAGAAAATAGAGAAAAGGTTACTGAAGCGAACATTTAGAAATGATTAGACATATAGTGAGACTAAAACACAAGGGAAGCTTGTTTTAGATTTTCAACCTGTAGAAAGCTTTGTATTTACAGACCTCAATCCGGAATTGATACTAAGTTTGTGGGAAAGAGTGAGTGCAGGCATATATTTCTTTTTGAGAACACATGGGACTTTATGTTAAATGGACCTGCGATTCCTGGGGTCTATAAAATCTGTGGAAAGAGTGCTATTATTGTCTCCCAAGGGGATGGTATGGGACTTGTTATTTAAAAGTGGTCATCCCAAAGATTTTCCAGATCGACAAAATAGATGACACACATGACAATTATTCCTTCTGTAGGAGTTGTTCTGAATGTTTTGAAAATTAGAAAGGTGTCTACTATTGTGGATGACATGCTGACAGATTTTTTTGGAGCCATAATCGTAATGGATACTGAAATGACTGCGGTCTGTTCAATGGTTCCCCAGTACCACCATGTGTTAGATACTCTTTAAGCAAAGGAAGGCGGAGTCTGCCAGATACTGAAAGCAAAACATTGTTGCACGTATACCTGACAACAATAAAGGAATTCTAAATTTTATTAAGAACCTGACAGATTCATATTTAGCAAAAGGTGTTACTAACGAGGAAAATCGGCTGGGTAATCTTGGTCAGGGAATTGTTAGAAAAATATTGAAACCATTATTAATTGTGGTTGCATGTGTCATCTGTATAATCAGATTTTACAAATTGTATATACTGATAAAATGACAAAGGATGAAAAATGAACAGAGCAGGGAAGAAATTAAACTAGAACAGATAATAAGCAGTTACTTTCATGATTTAAGAAAAACTAAAACTGGAGAAAACCAAGAAACAATACATATTTTAGACAAACTAAATTTTGTGCTGTCACACAAGTATTAATACCAGTATTAATAAGTCTTTTGTGACAACACATAAAGTCATCAGAGGGGAGATTGCTGGAATGCAAACATTATTAATAAAAAACGTTTCATTAAAGTATAGTGTGAAATAACATATATTAAAAGGCCTAATTGAAATTGTGTATTAATACATGCAAATGTGTAGCTGATATGGTGGATACCATAAACAACATATGGAAAATAATATTTAAAGAAAATGTATCATTTTTAGTAATAATAATTAGATGTACTGAAAAATGAATTGTCATATGTACTAAAAGGATTAATGATTTAAATATTATGAAAAGTTTTATTCTTCATGTTGTAGCATTGGTTTTAAAAGGTCTCACATTTTAGTATTGTTCCAGAGCCAATGTTTTACAATTTTAACTCTGCAAATTTATTTTTTTCTAAGCATCCTGTGTGACTTTCTAAATCTGGAAATGTTCAGTTGTTCGGTTGTAACATTTGTCTGTCTTACTGGATGAGATAATGTGTACCTAGGAACAGTCAAATTTATAGAAAGGCCCAGCCTAAAGAAACTTCCACATGGTGGAGAACACGTTTTTTGTGTGAAAAACTCTCATCCCCCAGGACTACCCCTTGGTGGCATACTTCATCATTGGATTCACTCTTGTTCTGCTGCAGAACGAGGCGTGCTGCGACTGACAGACTACATGGGAGCACTGTTATAGTTTCATCAATGTGAATACTAAGAGGGATAGGAGTGGTGTGGTACTGAAAATTCTGGACCTGTGTTATAAACATCGTCGTATCACAACGATTTTGGTATCAGCAGACCGAGAATGATTAGAATAATATGCACAAGCATTGTATTCATATTCAGGTAACAAAATCACCCGAATATCAGTGTTTTCGTCCTGAACCCTCGTGTTCCATTTAAACGACAGCCATTTTGTGATTGCCCTCACATAGGCCAATGTCTAATGCTGAAAACGAGTCTGAAGGACACGTACACCTTTGCTGACTCCTCTGTGACCTGGGCAAGCTGACTCCACTGCCTGAAGCCAAACCTGTTCGGCCAGTTTCTTTCCCAGTGGCTGAATGAGATTAGTATCAAGGCACAACACATCATAAACCTTTCATCACACACAAACCATGCCTAATCTTACACACACCTGTCTCTGTTTCTTTCTTTATGACTTGCTTTACAAGGAGGAGGTGCCCGTTTATATTGGGGGTCCGTCGATATCTGATGAAAGTACTAAGCCTTTCCGGGTAATTGATTGAGGGCTGGACAAACTGAAATATGGGCTTGTCATCATAAACCTGCTATTTCCTCGTAGTGAAAATATGTGAATGGTCAACTGTAAAATAAGGAATGTTTGCCTAAAGCATAATATTTTGTATAAAAGAGAAGGTTAGCTTTGCAAAGAGAGCAGTCTCCTGAGAATATACACCGTGTTGTACTTCTAGGATACCTGTTACTGGCTGCAGCCAATAAACAAGATCTTTGACTTCACCAAGAAGACTCTGGCCCTCATTCTGACCCTGGCGGTCGGCGGAGAGACGGCGGTCGGACCGCGAACAGACCGGCGGTATTAAAAATGGCATTCTGACCGCGGCGGTCCCCGCCGCGACCGACCGCTACTTCTCCGCTCCGACCGCCGCGGCGGTCATGACCGCGGGGCTGGAGTTTGCGCACTCCGGCCCCGCGGTCGTCCCAAGACCGCCAAGGGTATTATGACCCTGCCTACCGCCGCGGTTTCTTGCGGGCGGGAACCGCCGTGCGAACCATGGCGGTAAGCACTATCGGGGCCAGGGAATTCCTTCCCTGGCACTGATAGGGGTCTCCCCCACCCCCCACTACCCACCCGAGTCCTCCCCCCACACCCTCCACCCCCCTGCCACCCCCCAGAGGTGGTACGAACCCCCTCCCCACCCCCACCCCGACATGTACATACATGTACCCCGACATGCACACACCCCCAACATGCACATATACACACCCCCTACACACACATACACAACGGGGACACATACCCGCACACATACATGCCGACATGCGCACCTGCCGAACAGCACACATTACCCATAGACACAACAGCACCCCTCTACACACTCACACGCACACCCCCATGCACGCACACATCACACAACACCCCCCTACCCCCTCCCCTCACGGACGATCAACTTACCTTGTGCGTTGGTCCTCCGGGAGGCGACGGGAGCCATAGGGACGTGACCGCCAACAGAAGACCGCCAACAGAAGACCGCCACACAGAAATGTGGGTCGTAATTCTGGGGGCGGTGTTCTGCTGGCGTGGCGGTGGAGGTTGACCAGTCTCCACTTTTCCGCCGACCGCCAGTGTGGCTGCTGGCGGTTTTCCGGCGGAACGCTCCCAGCGGTCAGAATGCGCACAGCGGCACACCGCCGCGGTCGGCGGTCTTCACCGCGGCGGTAACTCGGCGGTCTTGCGAAAAGACCGCCAAGGTCAGAATGAGGGCCTCTGTGTTTCTGTAGTCTGAAACAGGAAGGACTCGAAGTCTTAGGGTGTGTTCCCTGGCACCGCTGGGTTCTGAAAAACCCAGTACTTCAGTGGTGGGGTCTTAGTTGAGTTAAAAATACCTGCCTCTGGATGGTATTACTAATTTAATATTTCTCTCAGTGGTGGTATGGTTTAAAGAGAGGTGTTGGGGGGTACTTTATGTACCTTACCTCCTAAGCGTCTACATGTTTCGGAGTCTACCCTAGACTCCTCTTCAGGACCAAGGTGGACTCCCTAGCGTCACTCCTTGTTTAACTACCACTAGTGAAAGCACTAAGATTAAATGCTCTGTGGTATGGTGTGGTACATACAACTAAAGTAAAGTAATACCTATTGGTAACGATGTCCTTCTGGAAAACCTGTGGAAACTGAAAGGATAAAGGTTGCTACTTATATCACTTAAGGGTGTGGAGCTATTACAACCATCAACTTGCTCGTGGAACAATGGCACTTGTGAATCATATATAATAGAAATATACACAGCATACTACATTTAGAAAAACACCTCAACACACGTGAGGCACCTCTAAGGAACATGCGTGGTCCATGCATGACCTACTTTTTAGTGTCTACACTTTTGCCTCATAGATCCTTCAGGAGGGGGGTATGCTTGCAGCCACACACTGAAAAAATATGCAGCATAGTTAGACTCACTGAATGGCTGCTACCGCTGCGTGTGGTCAGAAGCGTTCAGCACACTTATTTCATCAAAGCGACACTTCCGCTTTTTGCCTAATTCTTACCTCCCCGGGTCCGAAAACACCACGGTCCCCGTGGGGATCCGGTGCTTATGTTCAATGCCGCTCACGAGTCCCAGCTGGTGGGCACGTATGACACTAGATCGCTGACCTGCCAAAATGGCGTTCATTGGTGTGCCGAAGAGGGGCAGCGAGGGCCTCTATGGTTACGTGTCCCTCAGAAATGTCTGAAATTACGCAGGCATAAAAAACAGGAGAATAAAAAGGGGAAGGAAGAGGGAAAAAAGGGGAAAGATGAAGCATGCCACCAAGGGGTAACTCTGGTGGATGAGGGTTTTTCACACAACAAAAACTTATTTTGCACCCTGTGGAAGTTCCTTTGGGCTGGGCCTTTTCGTAAATTTGTATAGGCTCGAAGGAGGACAGACTAGACACCAAAAAACCTCCTTCTCCCTCTTTGTTAGTATACCTAGGAACAAAAGTCTTCAGTGGTCATGTATAACATGCAACAATTGTATTCTACTGTGGAAACTGGTGACCAGGATTAGAGAAGAAGAGCCAATCATGTATGCCGAAAATGAAGAAAGATACTTCTGAAATGTGGATCAGAAGTTATTGGTTGAACACTAAAACACCCCATAGTCAGACCAATAGAAACTAAGCTAGTTGCGTTCTAGGATTTAATATAGCAAATTTTAGAAGATGTAAGCTCGGATTCTTTCTTTCTAAGCTAAAGAAATGATATATTCCTGTTTCTTAGCTCTTTGCCTATGATTCTGTCACTTCAGATCAATTAAGTCCAAACATTAATGGACTGTTTCCTATTATGCCATTGTCCAATAAAGAAGCCCAGAAGAGGCTCCACTGATGAACACATTGTTGCTTGCTCATCCATTTAGGAGAGGTATAATCAAATGTGCATTTGCCTTTCTTACAGATTTTTATGTTTTCTCTCTAGTCAACCACTATTTTTGAGTAGCGCCATAGTCAAATGTCTTCCAAATTAAATGTTGTGTTCTTTTTGCATGAAGCCCAACATGGTTATCGAATCAGAGTAATAGTTAAGGATGCCAACATCTATATTTGACTGTTTCATAAAATTTGATTGTAAATAATGTATCTGCGATAACTAATGGTATTATATTTCAATCATTCATCTGTCATTGCTGTTATTTTGCATTGTGGTTATTGAATGCTTAATAATAAATATCTACTTAGGTTAGTATTATTCCGAAGGTTTGGTCAGCCTGTGTTAGTCTTGTATTTTTATCACTTGGTTTTGCATTTGATTTGTGTGATCTTAGCATTGATAAACTAAGGGACACAACATGTTTGAACTTCATTAAACTGATGTGGTGATTCATGGCCAATTTGGTCATGGTGCATATAAATTACTGACTCCAATATTGAAATTGATGTTTATTGATTTGATATTGTCATCGCTGTTTGTTAGGATGTTATCACACTCCTATCTGAGTCCAAAGATTTACGTCGACCTCTATGGGTAATTGATGGTTACCATATACATGTCACCTTACAAATAAAATATCAAAAGAAGTATATGGCTGGACACACCCAGAGTAAGACCAGCGTGTTGGAGTATCTGCTTATATGATTTATTCATGGATAGGTGTGGTGAAGTCTGTTACACAGAGCTGGTGGGACATACCATTACCAAAGCATTTTTATCTTCAGCAATTCCTCTGCCACAAAATGGCAGATGCAGCTACACTAAGGGCACGTTTATCATCGAGGCATTTCTTCTGCATTCAAGATTGGTAAGGGCCCCATTATAAAACGTCTGGTACTGGATCCAGTAATATGCACCCCAGAGATACTGTTATAGGCCCTAACAGTATCTCTAGGACCTCAAAAAAGAAGCCCATTCTAAGTTAGAAACGAAGGCTCAGATTTACTATGCACCTGCATTGTCCTTGCATCATGCATTTGATGCCAGGTACCACAAGTGCTTTATTGACATTTACAGTGCCACACAAATTTATATTTGCATGCCCTTGTATCATTTTTCACCTGCAAAGTTATGCTATGCAGAGCCTTGCTGTGTCAGAGAGGTGCTACCTCGATGTAGCATGGGCTTTCCTGTGCATCCACCAGTCTACTTTGATGCAAATCCAGATTTACAAAGTCACTAAACCTGGGTTTGAGCTAAATTGGTGTGCCGACCCGACCTTGGCATAGCGAAGAGCAATATCTTTACTTCTTCTTACTTCCTCTTTGCATGTGCGCTGCATTCTGCAGCACACATGCACAGAGGAATAATCCTCTATGGATTGTTTTGTGCTCCAGGAAGGTAACCCTTCCTGTACAAAAACAGTCCTATTCAGAACACAGGCACCTTTCCACCATAGTGTAAGGGTGCCTGTGTTGGCACTAAGCAGCCACAAGTGTGCCAGTGCTAAGTGAGAACTGCTAAGTTATATATTTGTAAATATGGCACATTTCAGCTCTCTCCCTTTCGTTCAACGTAGTGCAGCAAGTTCCCTTGTTGTGTTATGTGAACTTTACTAAATCTGGGCCTGAGGGTCTACAAAAAAAATTGAGAATAGCATGCCAAAGCACATTTAACGGATCTAAATCACTTGTTTAGTCCTCATTATCTGCCGAACCTTCACCTATAGATTTCCTGTGAGTAGTTGAACTCCACGGGAGGGGTGAATAGAAATGGCACATGGTTTTCTTGCAGTACTCATACTCATGATAAGCGCTTTATCTCCCCTTCTTTAAAATCAACACTCTTAAAAATCTAGATTTTCGTTTTAATTTTTGACTGGAATTCAAAAGAACTAGAGGAAAGAAAAGCCGTTGTTCACACCGGCTTCAAAAATGCACGCAAAATAAAAAGTAGAGGCGAACCTCAATGCACAGGACAGGGTAGGCAGTAGCAAAGTTAAATCTACACAAACATAATATGCAGTGACAAAGCCAGAGGAGGACAAACCTTAGCATGATAAACTTGAGATTTATGTTCTATGCTGAGTGTGTATTTTTACAATACCAGTCTTTAATGTATTTACCAAAGCGATTAGTGACCTGATTTAGAAATCCTTAACGGTTTTCTGGCGTGCATAAATCATGCTAATATTCTAAGCATTTATAGTTTATGCGTTTTTTACAGATTTATAAATGTTTCAGTAAGTGCCACACAAACAAATTGAAACAAAATATTATATTGAGATGGAAAACCCAAAGGGCTATGAAATGCTGAATAGAATCATTTTGTACGCTTTAATGTGCATCGTGGAATTGATGAAGGAACCAGTGAACAACTTTTAAGACATGCAGCTGTGTGCATTTGTGTGACTTGTGTGCAATGATGAAAGCATGATCGTGAGCAAGACTATGCAGTGTCTTGCTCACGATCATGGCTCACAAACTTAGGGGCATATTTCTGAAAGGCACGCGCCACCATTGCATCACTTTTAGTGATGCAACAGCGGCACAGGCTTTTCATCCATATCTATGAGCCACTTTGCGTGGCTTTGAATGGCATTACTCTGCATTAGGGAGCATTCCTGTGGGTATTCCCATGCAACACCCATGGGTTTTGACACATCCTCAAATTTACAGGACCCTGTAAACCTGGTGATGTGCCAAAACCTTACATCTTCCCAAGGGGAGGCACAGCAAGGAGAAATATATTTATTTCTCCTTGTTTTTCTCTTTCTATGCTTTCTATGTGTGCTTCATTCTGTAGCATGCATAGAAAAAGGAAAAAGCCTCCCATGATTGTTTTGTGCAGGAAGGTGCATATATATATATATATATATATATATATATATATATATATATATATATATATATATATATATATATATATATGTGTATACATATATTATATATATTCAATTCCAAAAACAACCGTTACAGGGACGTTATAGTTAGGCTCACATTTTAAATGTACACAATCTTAGAAATTTGCCAGTTATAGTTATATTTTTTCATTTAAATTGTACACAAATATGTCATTGTAAGTATATCAGACAGGAAACCCTAAAAAAAATGTCTATCTCCCTCCTTACTTTTTTCTCTATTTCTGTCAATGTCTCTTACTCACACACCCACTCAGACACTTACACACCCACTCACAGACACAATCAGACACTCTTTGCACCTACTCACAAACCTACTCAGACACTCATGCACCCACTCACAGACCCACGCAGACCCTCATGCACTCACTCACAGCCCCAGTCAGACCCCCACGCACCCACTCACAGACACATTCAGATAGTTACGCACCCAATCACACCCACTCAGTCTGTCACACACCCACCCACAGACCCATTGACACCCTTATGCACCCACTCACACACCCATGGACACACTGATGCACCCACTCAAACACTGATGTAAGCACTCTCACACCAAGACTGACAATCTGACAGCCACTGTCACCCCCAGATATGCCCAGAGGCTGCTGACATCGCCCACCAATAATGGCCAAAGGGCAATGCGCAGCATGGGGTTGGGTGGTTAGGGAGGTTGGCTGCAGGGTCTGGCAGAAGGCCAGGTCTTGAAGGTAATCTCCGCAGCACATGGGTGATGGTTATGCATGGTGTAAGAATAGAGAAGGGGGGAAGGCCCCTGCACACATTAGCACAATTGCCCCAGGGAGGTGGTGGTCCCCAGGGCCTAGTGAAGTGCAAGGAGGGGAGCCCCGTGCACCCCCCTCACACATTAACCCTAAATGCCTGTGGGACCTGGCTCACCTGTGGCAAATAAAAAAATTGTGCGGAGGCCATTTAAAAAAAAATCTCAGTAAAATTCTTGGATCCATCCATGGATTTTTCAGATTTAAAAATAAAAATACTCTTAAGCCCTGACGGAGTCCCTGAGGGACCCCAGAACCAGGGCTAAGGGGCAAGGTAACTCTACCCTGGCCCCTTTTCTTTTTTTGGTCTTTTTTTTCAGGGACTCGGCTGAAGCTGAGGCCCAGGATGGCTGCCAGCACTTCCTTGTTGAAGTGTTGGCAGCCAATCAGTTATCAGCACGGGGACAGTTGAATCCATGGAGGATCTCCGTTCCTATATATCTATTTTATTTGTCCTTAAATTACTCCATAACTACTGAACCGATTTGCACCAAACCACAAAAATCATAATCTGCGGAAGAGAACCTAGCTTTGTGCCAGGATTTGGTATAATTCCGTTCAGTGGGTCTGGCTGTAGGTGTGTCCAAAGGTCCTATTGAAAAATGAATGAGAGAAACATGTTTTGGGACCTTTCTTCTTCTTAGTCCCATTTGACAGATCACCCTGAAACTTTCAAGACAGAAGCTGAACTAAGCAAAGTATAAGTTTTGCAAATTTCATGAAGATTCAAGTGGCGCCAAAGTTATGGGCAAAACAAAAAATGCTCTTCATCCTAATTATACCTAGTGGTGTCCGTCACCAGGCTATATATATCACTAGTAGGCAGTGTTTTTTGACTTGCCTATATCTTTGGCACCGTTTGATAAATGACATTTTGTACAAAGTGCTCTCTAGGGTCATGCTGTGCATGGAAAGTCTCACGATGATCCACCAAGTGGGAGCAAAGAAAAAGGCAGGGGGATCAAATAAGTGTGTGCTTCCCATTTTAATTCCCTTAGACTCCAAATTTGGCAAAAAGGTAGCTTTTGGTCTGCAGATGAACTTTTTCTTATTTGGTGTGAATCCATTCAGTAGTTTAGGAAAACCAAATTTGTATATATAGGGTTGCGACAAATTTGGGAATACTTTCAATCTCCTGCAGAGATCTGATTGGCTGCCAGCATTTCAATGAGGCAGCAATTTTGAGATTCAGCTTCAGCTGAATCTATAAAAACCAACAAAAAATAAAAGGGTGCAGGGTACCATACACTAACTCCTCAGCCTTGGTCCAGGGGTTGCCTAGAGTCTTCCCAAGGCTAAAAAGCATTTTTTTTTAATTCACAGCAAACATCACAAATATTTATTTGAAACAAAAAATACATGGTCTCCTGTGTTTGCTTTTATTTTTTGCCCACGGGTGGGCCAGGTCCCTGAGGTGTAGTATTTTAATTATATTAAGGAGGGTGACACATGGGGGCAACCCTCATAGGGCTCTTGTTACCACCACCTCCCTATAAAGTGCGCAGGAGGCACCCCTCTCATGCCCCAGGGACCACTACCTCCCCTGGGGATACTAGTAAATAAATATATGGGGTCCTGTAAACCCCCAGGCCCTGGGGACCACCATCTTCCTAAGGCTATATATATAAGTATGAGGGGACAGTGCAGCCCCCCACAGCACAGTAACCACGACCTCCCTGGGCCGAACTAGTAAAAATATATACGGGGTCCTTTGGACCCCCCTGGGCCCTCGGGACCACCACCTCCCCAGGGTTCAGTAGATGAAGTATGCATGGGTGGCACATGGCCCCCATGCCCTGGCTATCACCACCTTCCCGAGGTAAACCAGTAAAAAACAAAATACGGGGGTCCTGTACACCCCATGGGCCCCAGGGACCACCAACTCCCAGGGGCTAAGTATATGAAGTATGTGGGGGGCCACATGGCCCCTTACACCCTGGGGACCACCACCTCCGTGGAGCAAACTTGTAAATAAATACACAGGGGTCCTGCAGACCCTCCTGGCCCCAAGGACCATCACCTTCCCAGGGTTATGAATATAAATTATGTGGGGGGAAGTGTGGCCCCACTACACACTGGGGACACCACCTCTCCAGGGCAAGATCCTAAACAGATATAAAGAGGGACCTCTCCCCCGGTGCCGTAGGACAACCACCTCCCTGGGGCTTTATAATGATTTAGACAAGGTGTTTTTTTGGAACCCTAGCCCCGTGTACCACCACCTCCCTGGAGCAACATTAAAACATGGAAAGAGATGAAAATATAGCTTCCACATGCAGGGAGCTGCTATTCAAAGCTAAGTTGTGTGATAAAGACGCTTGAGGAATAATAACATTGGCAAAGTTACAGATCCTCTAAGCAGTTGTAGTGTACTATACATTTACCCAACAAGGTAGCACTTACTAATTAGCCAGTAGAATGTTTTCCAGTTGGGTAGACATTTTGCACAAAATGGTGGCCTCTTCTTTGATAAATACACATAGTAGGATTCATACCGGCATGATGGTCATTGTACAATAATTAAACCTCAATAGGAAGCACTTACAGATATAAACAAACCAGGTGTTCAAGTTGAACCTCTACTTGTGTAAACTACTAAACATCCAAATATCTAGTGCATGGTCAAGGCAAAATAAGTGTTTTTTCTCTGCATATTAACATTGAAACGTTATCTGTAAACCTTGATGGAGTGGTTAGCATCTTTGCATCTTTGCTTCTTTAGCGCAATATATCATGCAGTGACTGTGACAAGTGGGTTCTGTCTTGTGGTGAAGTCAGATTTTAAATTGCATTTTAAATTGCATTTCTTAAAATTCCACTTTTTAGAATGTTGCCATATTCTTTTCTTTAGCCATTTGGTGGCTGGTGCCTGTCTCTAATCACACGTCTGGGGTGGGGTGGTAGCTGTGCTTTGTCTATTCCTCCTAGACAGGCACACATAATGAAAGCTTAGGAGTGAGCAGATGGACCTTGATGTGCCATCCAGAGGAGGATGGGAGGGAGGAGCTGGACACAGCCTAACTTACACCTGGATAGGTGGTCTCCTGTCCACACACAAAGGTCTGCATAATCCCCTGTGGTGAGTCTGGATACAGGCAGGAAGGGTGGGGACTCTGGGCACTTCAAAGGCATGTCTTTAAAGTCTCCACCACTTCTAAGGCCCAACTTGATATAATTAGTAAACCTCTGATACCACCTTGTCAGTATACTTCTGGACCTGTGAATACTCTGCCAGAAAGTACTGCTGTCCTTCTGAAGGACTGTCTCTTTCGTGAACAACTACTCTGGACCTGCATCTCTCCAACCCAGAACCCAGAGTGACTCTAGGGGCTAATTGGGTGGCCTCCTCTATAATCCTAGACCCTTGAATGTGGGTCTAATGGGTTTGCTCTAGCAAAATTGGCATATCCTCTGCTGCAAAAAAGCACAATGAATGCATCACCTGTCATGACGGGGCCACTCACCTGAAAAGCAGGATGTCTGCAGGGGCGATGGTATGCCCCCGACCTCCTGGAACACCTCTCGGCACTTCTTGGTGGACACAGAAACCCCAGCAGGTGTCCCAAAAGGAAAGGGGGAGTGGAAGAGAAAGAGACAAAACACTACCACGTCTTGCTGGTCCAGCCAGGCACCCTGTATCTTCGGGGGGCAGGTCATTGTTGACAGAGTGATAGTAGAGTTAGCGCACTCATCTTCCTTGGCACAATTACTAAGACTGCATTACCAAAAACCCAAACTGAGTACCATAACAATAAGTACTGCAACACTAGGTCTGGCTTCATAGAGATTCACTGTTGTATACTACAATTAGAAGTGTGGTTGCACTTATCATGCACAAGAAAGACAAACAAGGGCATTCATTACATCACATATAACTTTCCTGCATGCTTAGGGTTAAACTTAAAGGAACAAAAACAATCCAAGAAGTACAAATGTCCACTCTGGGTTCAAACAGTTTGGTTTGGTTTCACTGTGTGTGTGAAACACCCTTCAAAAAGCAAATTCCTCAAAGCTGAAACACAGGCATGACTGACACAATTTAAAATCCAAGAGTTATGCTATTAGAGAAAGAAAATTCACGTAAAATTACACTTTCACTTTTTGTAGTACTTGAGCTCAAGCAGATTTCCTGAAGTACATTTAGGCAAGTAACTACAATAATAATGTACAATGTTCAGAAATGCATTTGTCTCTTCAAGATAAGCACTCTGCCAAAATACGAGGTCTGAAATAAACCAGCTGTTCTAGGAAAACGCGGCGCTCAAAGAACAAACTCCCTGAAGAATACCAGTCACTTAGCTGCAGTCTTTTCCAGAGTGCTGGACGAATGCCTGGTGTCAGCTGGTACAAGAACGAAGCAAAGAATTGCCTCAAAAGTCCTGATTATGAGGATGACAGCAGCGGCTGGACTGCCAAGTCAGATGCTGAGATCAGGAAGCAAAACAAAGCTAAGCAGGGAGGCATGCTTCACTCTGCTATTTATAGCTTATCAGGAAAGCAGTTGAGTTTCCACATGTGGATGAGTCACCACACCCAATAAGAAGCACATGTCTACACCTGTTCACATTAGCAAACAAGCATTGGTAAAACAAATGTTGATAAAAACCAATTGTGTAACACAGCACATTATGGTTACTTAGCAACATTAAGGTTTAACCAAAAACAGAGATATGATTTAACCCTAATCCCTGGGGATGCTGACAGATAACACAGGAGACACATTGGGGATTCCTGACATCACCAGTGTTGTGTGGATCAGAACTGGTGCATCACTGCTACTGTGTGGGTTGGAATCAATGCAGCAGTCTTGCATAACCGCATCTTGGAACCAGTACAGTGCCTTCAGAACTGCCACTGTGTGCTGCTTTCCACAGCTCCAGCTCCTCTCATCTCTCGTTGATGGCAGCCTTGAGGATGATGGACAGCTCCACATGACAGTCTCTGTGCTCATTGAAACGGACGCATTGCCTCAGCTGTGCAATGCATCCTCAACAGCGGCCTGCACATCACAAGCCCTGTCACCAGGATCCATGACATTGACACATAAGGACCATGCACTGCGCCATCGCTACATCTCAGAACTGATGCCTAGCAACTAATGAATTTTTGTTTCAGACTCACAGAACCCTTCATAACCAGAATTTCAAGTGCTTTGGCTCAGCGGGTCTCACTGGGTGCCTGTAGCTGCCCCGCCCTCTATCACGGTCAGCCTGAACTTTTGACTTTTTCCCAGTCCGGCATGACCAGAGATCCCTGGTTGACATTTCTTCCTTCTAAGTGCTGTTTTACAATGTATTCTTTAGAAATTTGTAACTCAGGTTCTACTTATTGGATTTTTGTTGTTTTGTTCTTATTTCATTTATTAAATTGAGTTCTAGTTTTCTAACCTTGTGTGGGGCACTTTTTGTGTGGTGTTTTTACTGTTTCACTGTTTGAAGCATTGCACAAATACTTAACAAAGTGCTCTCAATTTAAGCCTGTCTGCTCTGTGCCAAGCAACTAGAGGGTGAGCAGAGGTTAAGTTGGTGTTTGCGTGTGCCTGACCCTGCCGTACAGTGATTTGGTGCATACTACCATCCCCATCTAAGATCAATTGAAATACATTTTCCCTGATTGTTTTTTGTTGTTTTTTTCTAAATTTATTCTTCCTCTACTTGACTGTTTGTGTCTCACTTCAATCTTGAGTTTGGTCATTTGCAACTGAATCTCCCTCTCTGTCTTTCTGCCTACCAACTACTCTGAGGACCTTGTGGTGCTTGTGATATGAAGGTTTGCAACAAGGATGTGTCACATAGCAGTGTACCGAAGAGACTATGGGCTGCAATTTGTAAATGAAATCACTTACCAGATCCAGCTTGTTGTAAGTCTGTTCTTGATCAGACTGAGTAGACCATGATGGGTGTGCTGCCATAATAGACCCAACAGATTCTCAAAATAGAATTGTGTTCAATAGACCCAAGTTAAAATCAGCACAGGCCAAGGGCAAAAGTAAATGTGAAGGTCATGTGCATCTGTAATAGCAAGTAGTTACCCAAGGTCACATACATAAAATTTTACAATTAACAATCAGCTAATGGTAAGACCGAATAAAGTTAATGTCAAGGAGGGGGACGTTTCCATGGATACTAGCTCACAATCAACCCTGATGTGAATTTGTGAAAGGGAGAGTGTGTAAGTGGCTGCCAACAGTGTGTGACCCAACACATCCTTGATTACTCATAATTGCAACACTTATTTGTCCAAACAGAACATCTAGCTGCCCTTACACATACACAGTACAACAGTAGGTGAATACTTGTACTGAGCTAGATTTCCATTGTGCATAGTGCAACTTTCAGGGCACAATCACGTTGGATGATCCAATAAGTGACTACACTGTAAACTTAACAACAAGTACTCCTTAGGTGCTTCACCCACTTACCCATTTATAAAAACTCTGCCATGTAAACAGACATCATGTGCTTAATCCAGCAAAAGCATAAACAACATCTGCCACATGGTTAATAAGGGAGCAGTTGTGAAATTGATAAAATGATTTTATTGTGAACACTATTGACCCCTTAAAATCTAACCTGCAACTATCCTAACCTACACTAAATAAGTAATCCTAACTATGCCTAAACTAACCTATGCTAATTTACCTCAGCTGCCTTAATTTACAACTAACCTAACCTAACTAATTTTAACTTATCCAACTCTACACATATACCACATCATATCAAACATCACCCCCCTTAATACACATTAGAACACAAGACAAACATACACTACAACTGTAAATAAACTAGCTAAACATTAAAAACTACACACATATATTTATTTTTCTTTTTTTCTTTTTTTTTTTATTGTTTTGTTTTTTAATTTGTATCAATAACCTAAGCCTTGGCCCCTCACCCACTAATTGATCTACCCACCCATATCCCCACGTAACAACTATAAAACCATCAAATCTAAAAACGCACTAAAACTAACCTAAACTATCCCTATTCTAAAACCTATCCTAAACTATGCTAAAATGTTATACATAAATTAAATGAAACATGAAGTGGGGAGGTGCAGTACGTCGGAGGCAGTCCTGCATTTGGGCATCAATCCAGTCCACAGTTTGCTGCAAGTTCTTAACCATGTACATTAGAGAGGCCCCCTAAGTTGTAGGGCAACCAGCCCTGACTACACCTCTGCATTGTCCTTCAGGGCCAGCTGTTCAAATTCAGTCCTTGGGCATGGTGTTGTGGTGACTGACAATGGTGGAACTGC
The DNA here is from genome assembly GCF_031143425.1 of Pleurodeles waltl. Classification (NCBI taxonomy): domain Eukaryota; kingdom Metazoa; phylum Chordata; class Amphibia; order Caudata; family Salamandridae; genus Pleurodeles; species Pleurodeles waltl. The sequence continues at coordinate 240,102,322 of NC_090437.1, read as the reverse complement.
TCGTTGTGCTTTAGAGAGTCCCACAACTTGCTCAAGATCGACTGCTTGGGACCTCTCAAAGTTGCCACTTGTGCTTGGTGTGTCCTGCATTTACTGGCCTGATGTGGTGATTACCAGATCCTGGCTGCCTTCCACTGCTCAAGCGTCCTGTCCAACCTTTTGGAGGTGCCGGTAAAGCTCCAAACAAATTGAGTACGTTTTTTCCTGGTCTTGGGTCATGTTAGCAAGGAATTACTTATGTATCAGACTACACTAAAGTTGTCAAATTTATCAATAATTGCATTCATGAACAAGTGTTATAACGACAAGTGGCATGTCCAGCCAATAAAATGGAAGTCCATGTGACCAACTGTTACTGGAGGCACCTTCCTTTCCTACATTTACAATGGTTAAGTGCTAATGTCTTGTCCTTGTAAGTACATAAAATGGCTGCGTCTAGCATCACAAACATGTACACATGTGACCATTAAGACAGATTGAAAACAATGATGTGGTGAACACATGGAGTGGTGCACATGGTTCATCTAGATACTCCCTTGGGATTGTTAGGCAGCAGGCAGTTGGGGTATGAAATATGGGTATTAATATGGTTATTAAACACTTCTGTGATGTGTGTACCGTGTAGCAAGGACATGTATTCTGCCTCAGCAATGCTTCACTAATATGGCAAGAGCACAAGACAACACATATTGCAGCATAATATAACTCAGTGGCCAGTAGTAGTGACAACATTGACAGAGTCTGGCTAGCTAGCTCTAAATCAACAGACCTGTTGTACACCCCTCCAATGTTTACTCATGGTCGTACCTGGAACACTTTGACCGAGATCATATAATAGCATTCAATATATTGCATGTGATCCTTACATGGCTGAGTGTCTCTCCAAGCACTTCTCTATGGAATATACCCTAGATGCACATCAACTCATACCTTTTTCGTGTGATGGGTGTGTGCATAAATGCTCAGGATCTCATATCTATGAGTATGGTGTCCTGTACATTGCAGGTAATAGTCTGAACAGTTTCAATGATGACAATTCATGGGGAGGCAGTATGGGCAACTCAGCTGTAGGTTTACTTTGAAATGGACTGTATGCAGATAACACTGTGCATGCATGTGGTACTGAACACATTGTCCTTAGTTCTCAATAAACACTAAAAGGGTATGAACATGTGTCTGTCATAGGAAATTTGGTATATGTGGGCATGAGTCAGGCATATACCAGCATTTGCATGTGCTGAATGGTGACATGTCACACATCAACTCATGACAAATCCAGCTGCAGTGATTTAGGAATCAACACAGCCTATGTGGCCCAGCCACATAAGATTGACCTGACATTGCAATCTGGAGGCTTAGACTAGCAATGTGCATCATACAGGCAGATATAAAAGTTTGTTCCTCCATTCTGATGTTCACATCTATTTCCATTACAACATTCTTCATACCACCATCCTACTTCTACATTTTGCATCCTACTTCTGTTGTGTATCTACAAATCAGGTATAGTTTTACTGCTGACTGATGATCACACTTACACATCTCACTGCAAACAATATATGTGGGTGTTAGAAATGGGGTCTTTGATTAACAGTCAGATTACCCCCTGTCCAAGCAAGGACCCTCACTCCAGTCAGGGTAAGTCACACACAATCCAAATTATCTTGTGCCCAGCCTCTGGTAGCTTGGCATTGAGCAGCCAGACTTAACATAGAAGGCAATGTGTAAAGTATTTGTGCAATTAATCATGCAATAACACAGTATAACACCACAAAAATACAGCACACAGTGTTTCGAAAAATATAAAATATTTATCTGGGTAAATGCAGGTCAAAACGATCAAGATTTGATAAGTACATGTTAAAACATCACTTTAGAAAATGATAAAAAAGAGTTTTTAGTCTTTAAAAAGCAATAAGAATCTCTTGCAAGCACAAAGTACCTGGTTTGCGTTCAAATTCTCCGCAAGGGACCGCAGAGGAGGAGATGCTTGGAAAACGGGGAGGTGTGTATCAGTTTCTCCTGGCACACACAGGCGATGTGTCAATAATTTTCCTCCCAGTGAAGGCTTTGTATCAATTTCTGCCATGCTAACTTGGATTCCCTTTGGGTTGCGGGGTATTCGGATGCCCCATAGATGATGCAGAGGAATTCTGGGCGTGCAGCACAAAGTCACAGGAGCTGCATTGATCCGGTGGGCAATGTGGGGAAATTACGGTTGCACAGCAGGCGCTGCATTGATTCTTCTCACAGGAAGTCAGGCTGCATTGTTCTGGCTCGGCTATGCGTCGATCCAGGAGGCCGTGTGTCAAAGTTCCAGTTGCAACACTGGTGATGCGTCGATCTCCTCTTAGGGAGCCAGGCTGCATCATTCCGGTTCGGCGTGCGGTGGTTTTCTCACCGCGATGCAGGTTGTGCATCATTTCTGGCAAGCTGTGCGTTTAATTTTCGTCGCACAAGGAGGAAGTCTTTTTGTTCCTGAGACTTCAGCAAGGCAGCAGAGCGGCTGTCCTTTGCAGAAAAGCAGTCAGGTGAGTCCTTTGGGCAGCCAGGCAGTTCCTCTTGGCAGGTTGCAGGTTCTGGTTCAGAGTTTCTTCACCAGTGGTATCTTGTCCAGAAATGTCTGAGTTGGTAGGGTCAGAGGCCCTGCTTAAATACCCATATGTGCCTTTGAAGTGGGGGAGACTTCAAAGAGTGGCTTAGAAGTGCACAAGATCCCCTTTCAGTTCAATCCTGTCTGCCAGGATCCCAGTAGGGGGTGTGGCAGTCCATTGTGTGAGAGCAGGCCACTGTATTTTGACATGTAAGTGTCAGGCCCTCCACCCTCCCAGTCCAGGAAGACCCAATTATTATGCAGATGTGTGCAAGTGTGACTGAGCATCCTGTGTTTGGGGTTGTATGAGTGAAATGCACAAGGGAGCTGTCAACTAACCCAGCAAGACGTGTATTGGAGACAGGCTGTAAGGCACAGATGGATTTGAGTGTAGAGAAATGCTCACTTTCTCAAAGTGACATTTCTAGAATACCAATATTAAATCCACCTTCACCAATAAGCAGGGTTTTCTATTACCATTCTGGCCTTACTAAATATGACCTGGTTACTCCTTTCAGATCAGAATCTACCAATCAAACAGTATATGAGGGTAGCCTTAATGCTATCCTGTGAAAGGAGCAGGCCTCAGAGCCATGTAAAACTAATTTAGGAGTTTTACACTACTAGGACATATAGAACACACATGTTCATGTCCTGCCTTTTACCTATATAGCACCCTGCCCCATGGGCTACCTAGGGCCTACCTTAGGGGTGACTTATATGTAGAAAAAGGGAAGTTTAAGGCTTGGCAATTACTTTTAAATGCCAAGTCGAAGTGACAGTAAAACTGCACACACAGGCCCTGCAGTGTCAGGCCTGAGACATGGTTAGGGGGCTACTTATGTGGGTGGCACAACCAGTGCTGCAGCCTACTAGTAGCATTTAATTTACAGGCCCTGGGCACATGTAGTGCACTTGACTAGGGACTTACAATTAAATTAAATAAGCCAGTTGGGTATGAGCCAATGTCATCATGTTTTAGGGAGAGAGTATATGCACTTCAGCACTGGTTAGCAGTGGTAAAGTGCACAGAGTCCTAAAGCCAGCAAAAATGAGGTCAGAAAAAGAGAAGGAGGAAGGCAAAACGTTTGGAGTGACCCTGCAGAAAGGCCATTTCCAACATTGGGTACACACAATCCTTACAGACCACAGAAGCCATTGGATGACACTCACTTGTAGCATTTGGATCATGGAAGCTGTCAACCTCACCACAGGTGTGTGGGTCAGGTCCACCTAGAAGACAAGAACATGGTACATTCCTCTGTCACATCTACACTGTGAACATAAGGCTTGACAAATGTCTGGTATTGTCTGTACGTTGGACACGCCACATGAGGCAAAGTTGGAATGTCCTAATGATGGACATATGTCTGCCATGTTGCAATGTAGTTAGATGATGCCAGGCATTGCACATATCAGACAAAGTACAAGAACCCCATATGTTTCTGCAGGGCTGAAGGGTGCATTGATTTGATGGCTATGTGAATAGTCCGATTTGACTGACAACATTATGCGTAACAGAATAATACTGGAGACTGCTCATGTAAATACACGTCCTCAAGGATGCACACATCTGAAAGTACCCATGCTTAGTTATCTTCTTCACTTAGCTCCTTACATGTAACCAGTGCACTGGAAATTTACAATGAGCATTGAAGGCCTGTACAGGCTCATCAAGGAATCATGACCACTTCTCCCAATACACATGTATAGGAGATACTATGGGTGGTGAAGCAAACACCTTGTCTAACCAGTTGCCTGATCATATGTGAGTGTCAAGAATGTCCTAGCATGCTGGGTGACATAACTCCCTACAAAATGGCAGATCGGTAACATAACACTTATGAGCCTTGCTGGCAAATCATGGTCTACTTTTGCAATGGTTATGCCTCTGTAAACAGGCTCCTGTGGCTTTTACTATTCATTTAGATGTGTTGTTCGTAGTAGGCCATGCTATCAGAAATTTATCTATGAGCCTACATTTAAAGGTAAAAGATCAACGTGTGTGAAAACGACACAGCAAAAAGCTCATAGGTTTACAGGGACTGTTAAAAAAGTGGGTCTCTAGTTGTCAAAGGTATACACCCTTGTCCAAGTAGGGACCACAATGCTAGTCAGGGTAAACCACTACACAACCTAATTTATCTTGTGCTCATTCTCTGGTAGCTTGGCACAGAACAGGCATGTTTAATTCAGAAGGCAATATGTAAAGTATCTGTGCAATAACTCATACAGTAACACAGTGAAAACACCATAAAAAGTACTCCACACCAGTTTAGGAAAATAGATAATATTTATCTGAATAAAATAAGACCAAACAACAAAAATCCAATATGCACAAATCAAGATATCACTTTTTTAAAAGTTTAAGTGAGTCTCAAACCTCACGAATCAGCGGGTATATCCTTTTAACACACAGTACCTGGGATGCGTCAAATATAACGATACACGGGGGACAGCAGGAGGAGATACATTGAAAACAAAAGTGCTGTGTCTGATTTTCTGGCGTGGTACAAACAACGCTTTTCTTCCCATGCTTCAAGATGATGTGTTGATTTCCAGGAGCATAGCCTTGGTTGTTCACTGCGATATGGGGATATTTTTATGCCCAGGGATGATATGTTGAAAATCCTTGACACGCTGATAAGAAAGAGCTGTGTCGATCCAGGAGGTGATGCAGCGATTTTTAAGCCGCAAGACAGGAGCTGTGTCAATTTCTGCAAGTGTTGCATCAATTTTCCAATGCACGGGTATTCTCTTCTCTTTGGTGCAGTCTTTGTGGCCCTGAGGCTTCAGAACTGGAGGCAAGCTCAATCCAAGCTCTTGGAGGGCACTTGTGGGGAAGGCAGAAACCTTTCATCAGAGTCAGGGGCCAGCAGGAAGCAGGGCAACAAGCAGGGTAGCAGTCCTTCAAGCAAAGCAGTCCAGATGAGTCCTTTGGGCCACCAGGCATTCCATCTGACAGCATCTAGTTGTAGATCCAGACATGTCTGATTTTGGAGGGTCAAAGACCCAGCATATGTACTCTGAAAAATGCCTTTGAAGTGGGAAAACGTCAAAGAGTGGTTTTGAAGTGCACAGGCTCCCCTTTCACCCAGCCCTGACTGCCAGGATCCCTGTGGGGGTTACAAGTCCATTGTGTGGGCACAGGCCACTGGCCTCTGAAGAATAAGTGAGCGTCCCTCGAACCTTGCTGCCCAGGTTGACCCATTCAGTATGCAGATGACTGCAGATGTGACTGAGTGTCCTGTGTGTATGACTGTCTGAGTAGAATGCACAAGGGTAGTTGTCAGCCAGCACAGCCCAGGCATGGATTGGAGACAGACTAGGTAGTAAGTGCAGAGAAATACCCACTTTCTTAAAGTGTCATTTATAAAATAGTAATATTAAATCCAACTTCATCAGTGAGCACTATTTTCTATGAGCATTCTTAACATGACATGGGTACTCTTTTCAGATCACAATCTACCACTTAAAAATATATAAGGGCAGTTTCAATGCTGGCGTGTGAGAGGAGCAGGCTTCACAGTAGAGAAAAACGAATTGGTGAGTTTTTCAACACCAGGATATGTGAACCACATAGGTACATGTTGTGCCTTTTACTGATATAGCACCTTGCAGTATGGGTTACCTAGGGCCTACCTTACGGGTGACTTATATGTAGAAAAGGGGAGTTTAAGGCTTGACAAGTAGTTATTAATGCCAAATCGAAGTGGCAGTGAAACTGCACACACAGGCCTTGCAATGGCAGGCCTAAGTCATGGTTAAGGGGCTACATATGTGGGTGGCACAATCAGTGGTGCAGGCCTACTAGTAGCATTCAATTAACAGGCCTTTGACACTTATTATGCACATTACTAGGGGCACACAGGTAAACTACAATATGCCAATTGGGTAGGAGCCTATGTTACTATGTTTAGGGGAGACAGCACATGCACTTTTGCACTGGCCAGCAGTGGTAAAGTGCACAGAGTCCTAAAACCTGCACATACAGGGTCAGAAAAATGGAGGGAGGCAGACAAACAGATGAGGGATGAGTACCCTAAGAGTGTCAGGTCTAACATGTGTCTCCCCACAACTGAAAGTGGGTAGAGCTACCCAACCCCTTGGGAGCTCTCATCACTAAGGTGGAAGGATCTAAAGAGACCATCATCATTGGTGTGGTCATTCCCCAGGTGATGCTCCACTGTAAAGCCCATTCCCAGTAGGGAGATGGACCACCTTAAGAGTTTAGGATTTTCACCACTCATCTGCAAAAGCGATCTAAGGAGTCTCTGGTCTGTCTGAGCCCGGAAGAGAGTCCCAGACAGGATTGGTCTCAGCTCCTTCAGTGCCCAGACCACAGCAAATGCTTCTCTTTCAATAGCAGTCCCCTCTGTTCCTGTGAAAGTAACCTCCTGCTAATGAAGGCTATTGGTTTGTCGAGGCCCTCCTCCTTCACCTGTGCTAAGACTGCCTCTACGTCATGCTCTGAAGCATCTGTCTGCACTATGAATTCCTTGGAGTAATCAGGGGCCAGAGCAAAGCTGCTGTGCATGTGGCTTCCTTAAGGGAATCAAAGGCTCTTTGACAAGCCTCTGTCCAGTTCATCAATATAAGCTGCTTCTTAGAGACAGCTCAGTTAAGGGTGCAACAATGGTGCTAAATCCTTTAACAAATTTTCTGCAGTAGCTAGTGAGGCCTAAGAAGGGTCTCACTTCAGTTTGTGTTTTAGGTGGTTGCCAAGCAATGATTGTTTCAATCTTGGCCTAGAGGGTATGCACCTTGCCACCCACTACTAGGTGTCCCAAATAGACCATGGAACTTTGCTCAATCTGGCACTTACTGGCCTTGATTGTCAGTCCAGCATGTTACAGAGCCTCCAGTACCTCTTGGAGGTGATGCAGGTGTTCCTCCCAGCTGGCATTGTAGACCGCAATGTTGTCTAAGTATGTGGCACAGAATGCCTCTTTACCTACCAGGACCCTGATAACCAGCCATTGGAATGTATTAGGGGCATTCTTCAAACCAAAGGGCATCACCCAGAATTGGTAATGTCCCTCGTGGGGTTGAGAATACTTACCTTTCTTTTGCTCCCCGAGTCAAGGCAATATGCCAGTACAATGATCTTAAATCAAAAGTATTGAGGAATTTGGCAGTGCCTAGTCTGTCAATGAGCTCATCAGCTCTGAGAATGGTGTGGGCATCAGCCTAGGTGATGGAATCGAGACCTCAGCGGTCCATACATAACTGAAGTTCTGGTTTGGCGCTCAGTGGGGCAGTCTTTGGTACCAACACCACAGGGTTGGACCAGGGACTGGTAGAGTTTTCAATCACCCCTAAAGCTAGCATCTTCAAGACTTTCTCCTTGATGCTGGCTCTCACTGTGTCTGAACCTGTACATTTTGTTCATTACAGGGGGGCTGTCTTCTTCGTCTATATCATGGACACACAGATGTGTGAGTCCAGGGGTGAGGGAGAACAATGAGGCAAACTTTCCCAGCAAATGGTAACAGTCATCTTGCTGTTCTGGGGTCACAGTGGAGGAGAGGTTGACACCTTCCATTGACTTGTGGTTGCCTGGACCACGTGCACAGTGTGCCTGGCTTTGTACACTACATAGAGGGCTAGCCTCCTACATCTGGTGGATCAGTGGTGGGATAAAGACTTTGCACTTGCTGATACCACTTTGTCGATTTTGTGAGCACACTGATAACTCTGCAATTTGTATTTAGTTAATTAATTTTTTATATTTTAAATGACTAACCATTTTTTGCAATTTTTTAAAATAATTGTTAGGGCCTTGGTTAGGCCCCCCCATCTTTAGCAAAGAATATATTTTTTTAAGTCTTTACTTTAATTGGCCTATCGAAATAGGGGATTTCAAATTCTTAAAAAGGTTCCAAATTTAGTAAAGTTAAAATGACAGATGAGGAGATCAAGATCCAGGAGCTCAACCTGGAGCCTTATGAGGCATATTTCTATGACCAGTTGAGGAGACTCTGCAAGCTATACCAACATTTGTACTGGAAAAAGCCCCAGTGGAGAGAAACTTAGGTTTCTGATGGCCCAGCATGAAAAAGATAACCCCCAAGATGAAGAAGATGATGATGCATCTGTGGTGGGTGAAGAAGTCCCTGTGGTTAGTGGAGACAAGGGTGGTTCCTCTTCTACCAGAAGCAATGGAGCATCCACAGAAACAGACCTGGACAATGCCAGGCTGACCTGAAGACTGGCCTTAGAGAGTCAGCTTTCAGAAATAGAGAAAGAGAGAAGAGTTGGGCATAGGACCCATCTCTGGTGGCAGCAGACAAGTATTGAAGGAGAAATCCTTCAACATCAAGCTCCCAAAAGGAGTTGTCCCTCCCTTCATTAAAGGGATGATGTAATCAAATGTTTTCTGCCAATGAAAGAGCCTGTATTGGGTGGGAAATTGAGAGAAAACATTGAGACACACTTTTGTGGGAGTTATTTTCAGGAAAGTGCAGGGACAGGCTCCTGACACTGAATGAGGCAGATTCTAATTCCTATGACTTCATAAAGGGTATCCTGATTGAGGGTTTTGGATTTACAACTAAAGAGTACTGCATAAAGTTCAGGGAGGCTCGAAAAACCCACAAACAAACTTGGGTAGACTTTGAGGATTAGTGAAAATGCTGGGTGGTTGGTTGGCTGGAAACTAGGTACAAAATTATAATGGGCTATATAACCTATTCATGAAAGAACATCTGCTGAGTAATTGTTTCAATGATAGGCTACATCAGCATCTGGTAGACCTAGAAGACCATTGGGTCAAGACAAGGGTGTCCAAAACTACCACTGGTGGGGAAGACCAAAAGAAAGAGGGCAAACAGCCACCCCCTATAGAAAGATGGGAGCCAAAGCAAAAATAATAAAGAATTGTCGCAAGGTCCCAAAATCTGCACAGGAGGGTGGGCCCAGAGACTCCTCACAGTCTAGAAGCGGGTACAAAGGTAGACACTTTGATCCCAGCAAGGCTTGGTGTCATGACTGCAAAACTAAAGGGTACCAAACTAGAGTCTCTAGCTGTAAAAACAAAAAGAATGACTCTGGTCAACCTGCAATCAAAGCAGTAGCCAATCTCCAGATGGGATCAGAGGGTGGCCTGACCATGTCAGTGAGCCCACAGAGGCAACATTAGTCACTGAGGGTAGGGAAGAATTATCTGTGCTGTTTGGCCAAGTAACATGCAAAAATACAGATAGCACCTTTTGATAAATGGGAAGAAAGTGGAAGCACCGAGGGACACAAGAGCTAGTGTTACCATACTCAGCACTTGGTTCACTCAAATCAGTTCCTGGTAGGGAAGTTCTTACCCTGTAACCAGTGCTGACAATGAGACAAAGGTCCATCTCATGGCTAGGGTAACCTTTGATTGAGGGGAGGAGTAGGGAAAAAAGAAGTGGTTGTGTCCTCATCCATCCCGTAGATTGCCTGCTTGGAAATGACTTACAGCATTCCTCCTGGGCTGATGTGGAACTGAAGACTCAAACAGCAATGCTAGGGATCCCTGAGTGGGCACGTGTCAAGACAAGGACACAAAGAAAAGAGTTATGGAATGTCAATGGTAATCACAGGGTTTATTGGGTGGAGGGGCTCCTGTACACTGAGGTCAAAGACCTCAAACCTGGTAGAACCAGGAGGATGCTAGTAATCCAGCATTTCAGAGAATTTCTCCTCACTCTATCCCATGATATCCCCCTAGCTGGGCATCTGGGCCAAAATAAAATGTGGAGTGGGTTAGTTAACCTCGTTTTTTGGCCAGGAATGTCCCAAAAAGTGAGCGCCTATTGTCAGTCCTGCCCTATTTGCCATGCCAGTGGCAACACAGGTGTGCACTTAAAGGCCCCCTTAATGCCACTACCTATGGTTGGGGTACACATTGAAAGGATTGGGGTCAACATTGTTGGACCCTTTGACCCTCAAACAGCATCAGAACACAGATACTGACTAGTGGTAGTGGATTATGTCACTAGGTATACTGAGGCTATACCCCTAAGGACCATTATTGCACCTGCTGTTGCAAAGCCTTTCTGGGTATCCTTACCAGGGTAGGGTTACCTAAGGAGGTAGTATCAGATAGTGGTTCAAACTTCATGTCTGCATACTTAAAACACATGTGAAGGGAATGTGGGGTGACCTATACTTTCACAACCCCATACTATCCCTAAACAGTTGTTCTGGTTGAAAGATTTAACCAGACCCTAAAATGCATGATTGGAGGACTCCCTGAAAAAAACTCAGAAGGAGATGGTTCCTGGTCCTGCTTCCTTACCTACAATTTGCATACAGGGAAGTGCCAAAATTGGGAGTAAGTATCTCTCAATGTGAACTTTTGTTTGGGCACCCTGTTAGGGAACCACTATGTCTTATTAGGGAAGGCTGGGAGAAGCCTCAAAAAGAGCCCAGCAAAACATTGTGGACTATGAGCTTGGCCTATGTTCACACATGGAAAAAGCCAGCAAAAATCTTCAGGCCAGCCAGAAGCTGCAAAAGCTCTGGTATGACCAAAAAGCTGCATTGGTAGAGGTCCAACCAGGACATAACGTTTGGGTGTTGGAGCCTGTTGCTCCAAGGGCCCTCCAGGACAAATGGTCTGGACCCTATCCCATACTTGAATGAAAAGGGGAGGCCACTTATCTAGTTGGCCTAGGCAGTTACAAAAACCCACACATGTCAACCGCCTAAAACTCTTCTATGACAGAGTTGAGGTAACCATGCTCATGGTTACAGATATTCTTAAACCAGATTTTATTGGTATTATATTGTTTTAATGGTTCTCATACATACATATTCTTCTTGTGTTACATTATTCACGATACGTTATCTTAGTCTCAGGTGTACATGATCTGATTAGTGAAACTTATTCAGTATACAATGCAAGTTCTTATAATAACAAAACTCAACTCCCCCCCGTCCCTCCCTAGCCCTTTCAACCGAGAACCATGATTCAGCATTGATAACTTTTCTGCAGGGTGTCTAGTCGTGTTTGAGTAGTGCTTAGGGGTGTTCAGCAGGAGCCCGAAGGATTATGTATTTCTGATTTGGGCCGGGTGTGTGTCTCGATCTATGGCTGAAAGTTGTATGCTATTGTCTTTGGCATTTATTGCATGGTCCTTAATGTTATTTACTGGGTAAATTCTAGTGTGTTATCTCCGATCTGAGTATGTCCATAATTATTTCCCAGTCATCCGACACTTCCGGGGGTCCGATCACGTTCTTAGTCTCCCGGTGGAGTAGTGTGCCTTCTGCAGTTGCCGACTTAAGTAATTTGTTTTTCCAGGTTATTACTCTAGGGCCCTTGGGGTTTTTCCAGTTGGTTGCTATCTCTCTCTTAGCTAGAGTTAAGGCCAGGTCTAGGAATCTGTCTGAGGCTTTGTCTTTAGTTGAATGAGTGAAGGGGTGTAAGAGACAGTTATCCATGGAACAAGTCGTGTTCTTATTCAGTAGTTGTGACAATTTTTGGCAAACCTCTGTCCAATAGGGTGTCAGTGTGGGGCAGTCCCAAAACATGTGTTTAAACTCAGCGTCCACTAATCTGCATCTCGGGCAACTCTCAGTAGTTTTGTTGAAGTATTTATTTATGCGGGCAGGGGTTAAGTAGGCTTGGTGCAGGACATAGAAATTGATAAGTTTAAATCTGGCGTTTCGTGATGCCTTGGGGAAGTGTCTCAGGATGTGTCCCCATTCTACCTCCGGGATGTCTCGATTGAGAGCTTTTTCCCACTGTTGTTTAAGATAAGGTAAGGGTTCTGTGATGTCTGCTCTTATCAAGGCATAAAGCATTGATACTACCTTAGTTTTGTTGCTTGGGGATGTCAAATATGTGCAGATTGCTTGTGAAGAGGGTTCAATGCCCTTCGTTCGCCAATGTTTGTATATGCTGGCTTTAATAGCCCCATATGTTAAGAAATGTTTCACCGGAATGTCGTATTCCGCTCTGATGTCATCAATTTATTGTCTGTGAAAAGCATGCTGACTGTGCTAACTCCAGCCTCTAACCAGTCTCCCAGTTCAAGACCAGTTTTTCTCCGCGTTATTGCTTGCAGGGAGCTAAGGGGAAGCTCTGCAGAGTAGGGAGTCTTAGATTTAATCTTACATAAGAAGGCTTTCCAGCACTTAGTTAGGATTTTTAGCTCTGGGCTGTCTTGCTTCTCATCTATGGGGAACCCCAAGAGTATCTCAAATAGTCCAGTCCCCTGTGGGGTGGAAATGTTTGCATTTGTTGTTGCAAATAGTCTGTCAGAGATCCAGAGTGCCAACCACTGTAGTTGTGTTGCAGGTAATAGGTCTCGAAATCAGGTGTTGCCAGACCCCCAACTGTCGACTGTCTTTGGAGTTTTGTCAAAGCTACTCTCCTCCTGCCTTTACCCCATATAAATGAGCTTACCATGGTGTTTAATTCCCTAAAGTAGGATTTAGGAATCCAGATTGGGAGAACTGAGAAATGATATTGTAATCTCGGCAATACAATCATTTTGAGAATCGCAATTCGCCCTGTCACTGATAGTGGCAGTGTTTGCCAGAATGTCATGCAGGTTTTTATGGAATGGATTGTGCCACCTAGATTTCCATCTAGAATATCCCGGGAGTCATGATATACTTTCACTCCCAAGTATGGGAGCCCATCTGGTATCCATCTAACCAGTCCCAAATTCAGGAGTGGTGGTTGTTGTTTTTTAAGAGGGAGCAAGCCTGTTTTGTCCCAGTTTACCTTGAGGCCTGAGTGTTTTTCAAAGTTAGCTAGCATTTGCTGTGCTAGTGGTAGATCCCTTTGGATGTCTTCCAAAAATATTAGGAGGTCATCCGCATAAAAGACTATGGGCCAGATGTAGCAAAAATCCAAATTGCGACTTGCAATTTGCGAGTCCCTGCGACTCGCAAATTGCAAGTCACAATTTGGTATGCAGAAAGGTGTCTCAGACACCTTCTGCAACTCGCAATGGGGCATTGCGAGTATGGGCACTCACGGGGATGGTGGCCTGCTGGAGACAGCAGACCACCATGTCCGTTACTGCTTTTAGAAACCTTTAGTTTCGGATTTTTTCAGGGCAGGTAGTGGTCCATTGGACCACTGCCTGCTCTGAAAACATATATATTTTTTCCAGTCACAAAGGGGAAGGGGTCCCCTTCCCGTATGCGACTGGGTTACCATCCACTTCAAGTGGATGGTAACTGTGATTCCATTTGCGACCGCTTTCGCAGTCGCAAGTGGAATTGAATTGCATTGCGAGTCGCAAATAGGAAGGGAACACCCCTTCCTATTTGCGAGTCGGAAATGCATTTTGCGAGTCGGATCCGACTCGCAAAATGCATTTTTGCATACCGGAGAGGCTTTTGCGCCTCACAAACGGCGTTTTTCGCTGTTTGCGAGGCGCAAAACCCTTTCTACATCTGGCCCTATATGATGTCTCTCGTTTCTGGCAAGGATACCTGGCCCCCCTCCCCTGCCCTGGCCGCGGTGGCCAGTGGTTCCATCGCCAACGCGAACAGCAGGGGGGAGAGGGGGCAACCCTGTCTTGTCCTGCGTTTCACTTTGTATCTGTTAGATATTATGCGCCCTGTGCGGACTATGGCGGAGGGGTCAGTATACAGTAATTTCACCCATGAGATGTATTCAGGTCCTATTCCAAGTTTGGACATGACTTTATAAAGGAAATCCCAATCTAAGCTATCAAAGGGCAACCCTGTCTTGTCCTGCGTTCCACTTTGTATCTGTTAGATATTATGCGCCCTGTGCGGACTATGGCGGAGGGGTCAGTATATAGTAATTTCACCCATGAGATGTATTCAGGTCCTATTCCAAGTTTGGACATGACTTTATAAAGGAAATTCCAATCTAAGCTATCAAAGGCCTTTTCAATATCTACTGCCAGGATACCCGGGGTCCCGGCAGTGGGAGCTACGTCCCTCATGATGGCAATTAATCTACGAATATTCCCAGCCGTATTGCGCCCTGGTATGAAACCTGCCTGGTCTGGGTGGATTAAAGAGGGCATCAGTGGGAGAAGTCTGGATGCCAGGATCTTCCTAAGGATTTTGTAATCGAGGTTCAACATGGAGAGGGGTCTATACGCTCCCACTCCTGTTGGATCTTTGCTGGGCTTAAGAAGGGGTACTATAACCGCTTCTCGAGAGGATTCAGGTAGAAGGCCCAGGTCTCTGGCGCACTCAAAAAAAAATTCTAATCTCGGAGAGAGGACTCCAGAAAAGGCTATATAAAACTCAGCTGGGAGGCCATCTGTTCCCGGTGATTTTCCTCTTGCCATACCTTTCATGGCTTCATTAATCTCATCTAGTGTGACGTTCTCTTCTAGTGTTTCTGTGGGTATCGGTTCCCGGGGTTTTAGGTTTAGTGCTGTTAAATAGTTTTCAGTTTGTTATCTGTTGAAGTTGAGTCTTTTTTGGTATAATTTCTCATAGAATGACATAAACTGGGCGTTAATCTGCTCCGGCTCAAATAGTTGGGTCCCTGTCTCCGAGATCAGGTTCATTATGGGGGGGGATCTTTCAGACTGCGAGAACACCCAGGCGAGGAGTCTGCCCGCCTTATCTCTCTCGCGATGGACTCTTGTGAGGTAGTTTTTGTGGTCAAAGCATCTAAGGCGTTCAATGCAGTGTGCTACTTCGGCTCTAAGTTCTTGTATTAGGGTTTGCAGGTGTGGGTTCTCAGGTCTGTCCTTCTCAGCCTCTCTTAATTTAGTCTCGGCCTGCTCTGTATCACCCAGTAAAGTTCTACGTGTTCCCACTGTCTCGGCTATGCACTTCCACCTTATTACTACCTTAAAGGCATCCCATTCTATTAGTGGGTTGGATGCAGTGGCGTCATTGTCTTCAAAATATTGTAGGGCACATTGGCGGAGTTCGGCCCGGAAGGGAGCATCCTCCAATAATTCAGGTTTAAGTCTCCACATGGGGATGCAGGGAACGGAGGAACCCCATTTCAGAGATAACAACAGGGGATTATGGTCCGATATTGTACGGGACAAATATTCCATGCTTGGTATTAATGTGTGTATATCAGGTGAGCATAGGAAGGTGTCTAAGTGTACATGCAGTTCATGAAGACTAGAGAAAAAGGAGTAGTCCCTGATATTAGGGTGTAGTTTACGCCAGGCATCTATTAGTCCCCAGTTCGGTTGCCAGGTGGTGAACTGTCGCGCCGTTCTCACCAGAGGGGAGTTGGGCAGGGGAAGATGTGATCTATCTACATTGAGGTCACCTACACAATTGAAATCCCCACCACTATCACTGGGGATTGTAAGTATGACGCTAGTAAGCTGGACAATCGTGTGAAGAAATCTCCTTGATCTGTATTGGGAGCGTAAACATTAATCAGAGCCAGTTCTCTCCCCTCTAGTTTGCCCTTGATCACCACAAATCTCCCCTCGGGGTCTATGTGGTTATCTGTTATTTGGAAGGGGACTCCTGCCCGGATCCAGATCAGGGTGCCTCTCGAGTATGCTGAGTAGGTGGTATAGTATGCCTGTCCTCTCCATCTTCTCTGCAGGGCCTTGCCCTCTGCTGATGTTAAGTGGGTTTCTTGGAGCATGGCTATTTGAATTACCCTCCTTTGCAAGTATGATGAGATCTTATATCTCTTAACATACCCCTGATGTTCCATGTAAGGAACTTATATGGTTTTGGTGTTGTCATGTTGCTGGTTTTTTTTCCCTAATCAGGATATGGTTCTGAGGTCCTAACTTCACTAAGTACCCCTTCATGTTGTTATAGTCCCTGTTAAGTTCTGCATTTTTAGTAAGGGTTCTCGGTATATTATTTAACCCCAAACAATCCCCTAAAAAAGTAATTACCCAACTCCCCATCCCCAGGACAAAAGTCAAAACCTCTCTCGCCCAAACTTGTATAGAAACTTTAACTTGTCCAACAACGTGGGGGGTGCTTCGGGGTGGAATCCTAAGCTCAGCAAAGCGACCCCTCCTCAACCCCCCAGTAGTAAGCATACTGGGATTCCTTGTCCCCAAGACTGTGTTCAGTACAGGTATTTGTTGTCTGGCGGGTTACTCCGTAAGACACCCAGATGACGCGGCCCCGGGTGCAGCCGCTGCATTCTGTTTCTGGTTTCAGAAAATTGTGATTCCGTGGTTATGGTTCATGCTTGCTCGTCAGATGATGTTGTCTGATGTTCCTGGGGTCACGTCTGGGCCCCTCTTGTGAGATGCAAGTGAGTGTTCTGATTCTTGTTCTGATTCCGATTGATCTATGTCTTCCTGGGATTGCTTAGGTGAGCCCTGCTCTGAGCAGCTGAGAGATGCAGCGGCTTCCATAGCTTTTTGGCGATCATTTAGAATTTCTAGAGGGGATGGGCTGGTCCGTCTGATGGAGTTGCTGAGGTTATATTTTCCTTTGCGATTTAAATGGCGCTTTTCCGGGCTGTGACTTTTCTCTCCAGATGGTTGTTTGTCGATCCAGCACCATATCTCTTCTACTGTGTTGAAGAACTGTCTGCCAGCTACAGTCATTATTCTTAATTTGGCTGGAAATAGCATCCCATATTGGACCGCCATTTTACGGAGTCTTTGTTTGGCTTCCCTGAAGTAGGCTCTCTGTCTCTGCACCTCTCGGGAGATGTCGGGGAAAATGCAGATCACATGATTGTCGATCGTGCAGTCTCCTTTTTTCCTGCTTTGAGTTAGTAGGTAGTCCCTGTCTCTGTAGTGAAGCAGTCTGGCTATTATTGATCTAGCAGGGGCGCCCGGTGGGGGCGAGCACGCAGGGACCCTGTGGGACCTCTCCACCGCGAAGAACCGGGAAAGGCCTCCGTCTGCCACATTTTCCCTCAGCCATTTTTCAAGGAAGTCTACCAGGTTAGCTCCCTCAGATCGTTCCGGTAGCCCTATGATTCTGATATTGTTTCGCCGTGATCTATTTTCGGCATCTTCAGCTCTTAATTCTAGTTCTCTGATCCGTTTTTCCATCTGATGTGATATTTTGGAATTGTCCTTTATCTCAGGCCTTAGTTCTTCTATCTGATTTTCTGTGGTGCTCACCCTCACTGCCAGTCGTCTCTAAGTACTGAGAAGTCAAAGGCTAGGGAGTCTATTTTCCCTTCAAGGGCAACTCTGGAGGCAGTGATGGCTTGCATCACGTCCTGAAGGGTAGGTTTGTCTGATTCTTTTCCTTCTCCTGAAGGAGATTTCCTCAGGTTCTCTCCTTCCGATGGGGTCTTGGTTGGATGGTCAATGGTGTTGTCGGTATTGCAACGTCTGCCCGTTTTGGCCATTGTACAGGATTGTAGATGTGCTCAGTGAAGTCAGTCTTCCTTTAGGTGATTATTAGCTAACTGGGCGAGAAGGCGCAGTTTGCCACCGATGTTAGTAATTATCAATTCGCCTTTTGAATATCTTTTGGAGTGAGAGGGCAGTGTTTACTTAAAAAAGGAGACTCTGTTTTGGTCTTGTGTCAAGTCGAGGACGCCATTTCCCTTCATGAATCAAAAACCTGTGCCTGTGTTTGATTCTAAGTCAGCCCAGGGCTCGCTCTGGTGTTGCTCGCTTCGCCTTTGAACTAAAGATTGGCGTCCCTGGTGGCCGGGGTTGTCGTCTCTCTCTGGGCAACAGCCAGCACCAGGGCGCCGGGCACCGTGGAACCCGGGGCCCCACGACACGAGGCTGCACCCCCCAGCACCCCCCAGGGAGAGGCAGCCGGGCCTGCAGTTGCGGGTCAAATAAGGCAGTCCCCCTGGGGGCACAAGACAGGCGCCTCAGGCTCTATACCCACGGTCTCCGCTGTAATACTGGGTCTTGGTTATCTCCCCTGTTGCAATGGCCGCTGGGCAGCGCCGCTCACCTCAATGTGGCCAGGTTCGTCGCCTGTCATTCACCTCCTGATCTCTGCAGTCCTCACAAGTCCCACCGCGTGGCGCCGCCGGCTCCAGCACAGCCCACCGGCAGCGGGCAAGATGCTCTGCGGTACTGGCAAGGGAAAGCCCTTTTTTTTCCTGATCCAGCGCACTGCTCAGTGGGGCCGCGGAGCAGTTGGACGCTGCCCCCACGTCGGGTCATCCTCGCCGCGTAGATTCCTGGAGTCTTGTTCGTGGCTGGGTCCAGGGCGTCCACCCTCAGGCCCCCAGGGCGACCCCCAGCATTTGAGCGCCGGATGCCACAGAGCCCGGGGCTCCGCGATGGTAGGCCCCACCTCTCCGCGTCCCCCAGGGAAAGGCAGCCGGGCCCCCAGGTGTCGGCCCGCTAGTTTGGGACTCACGGGCGCACTAGTTAGGGGGCCCAGATGTTATGTCCCGGCCCCCGATGCAACCCTGGGTCTCCCCTCTTCCCTTCGGCGACGTGGTCGTAGGGCCGCGCCTCTCCCCCTGAGACGGCCGGGCT
Organism: Pleurodeles waltl; assembly: GCF_031143425.1. Taxonomy (NCBI): domain Eukaryota; kingdom Metazoa; phylum Chordata; class Amphibia; order Caudata; family Salamandridae; genus Pleurodeles; species Pleurodeles waltl. The sequence continues at coordinate 240,083,383 of NC_090437.1, read as the reverse complement.
CACCGCACACCGTCCTCCTGCCGCTCGCCGCAGCTCACACAAGTCCCGCCGCGGGCCTCCACCGACCCTGGCCCCGGTCACCGGAAGTTGGCCGGGCGCCCAACGGTACGGACCAGAGAGGGCCCCTCTCCTATTCGACTGCGCCACGCAGCAATGTTGCAGAGCATTCAGCTGCAGCCATCTTGGCGAGTCGACCTCACCACGTTGTTTCCTGGAGCCCGTCCGTGTCGGGACTCAAAGCAGCCGTTATTGGGCTTCGAAAACCATTCGGAGGCAGCCGGAGGGGTCACCGCTCCCTCTACCTCATTAGTGGTTGTCTCGGGGTGATTTGGGATTCTGTAATCCCGAGGGCGGATAGAGAGGAGCGGGAGGCTCACAGAGAAGCTGCGACCACCATAGCGCCAGGCCACGCCCCCTGCTCATGGTTACAGATGAGGGACAGGAAGATGAGAGTGAGCGTCTCCCTGATGTCCTATCCAGCAACTCCCCAAGATGTTTCTGTGGATGGAGGGGTCTTAAAAGGCCCCCTCACAGAACAACAGCAAACTGATTGCAGGCATGTCCTCAACCAGTATTCTCTCTGACTCCTGGAAAAACAAACTGGTGTACCAATGATTTGGTGCCTGTCTGTCAAGAACAAGATTAATAGACAGTCAGACCATGTCAGAGAGAGTATTCAAGGAGAGGTTAAAAAGATGATGGAAATGGGTGTCATTGAACCCTCTGAGAGTCCCAGGGCTAGCCCACCAGTCTTAGGGCCAGATGTAGCAAAGGTTTTTACCCATTCTGTCTCTATGGGAAAAAGTGTTCGTACAAATGGCACTTAGGGCCTCATTTTACCTTCGGCGGCCGGCGGGCGCCGCCCGCTGGGCGGGAACCGCCACTTGGCCGCTTCGCAGTCAAAAGACCGCGGAGGCCATTCTGGCTTTCCCGCTGGGCCGGCGGGCGCCCGCCAAAGGGGTGCCCGCCGGCCCAGCGGGAAAGGCCCTGCAACGGTGAAGCCGGCTCCAAATGGAGCCGGCGGATTTGCAGGGGTGCGACGGGTGCAGTTGCACCCGTCGCGATTTATACTGTCTGCAATGCAGACAGTGAAAATCTTTATGGGGCCCTGTTAGGGGGCCCCTGCACTGCCCATGCCAGTGGCATGGGCAGTGCAGGGGCCCCCAGGGGCCCCATGACACCTATTCCCGCCATCCTGTTCCTGGCGGTAAAAACCGCCAGGAACAGGATGGCGGGAAGGGGGTCGGAATCTCCATGGTGGCGCTGATTGCAGGTCCGCCATGGAGATTCAGCCCAAGCAGGGGAAATCCGGTGGGAAACCTGTTGGCGATGATTCCGTGGGCCCCGGCCCTGGCAGTCTTGGACCGCCAGGGTCGGAATGACCCCCTTAGTCACCAAACCTCACTTTGAAGGAGAGAAAAGGGAAATAAGGTTCTGTGTGGACTACAGAGGCCTCAACTGTGACAAAAACTGACGCACACCCAATTCCAAGAGCTTATAAGCTCATAGATAGACTAGGGGCAGCCAAATATCTGAGTTCCTTTGATTTTACATATGGGTACTAGCATATTGGTCTGACCCCAAGAGCGAAAGAGAGGTCAGCATTTTCTACTCGTGGAGGCATTATCAGCACACTGTTATGCCCTTTGGACTAAAGAATGCACCTGACACCTTCCAGAGGTTGGTGAACCAAGTCCTTCCTGGACAGGAGTTTTTTAGTGCAGCTCATCTGGATGACATAGCTGTCTATAGTTCCACCTGGCAGGATCACCTGATCCACCTGGGGAAAGTCCTTGTGGCTCTGCAGAAGGTAGGCCTTACTATCTAGGCCGGTAAGTGCCAGATAGGGCAGGGGAAAATTGTCAACTTGGGCCACTTGGTTGATGGAGGCCAAGTACAACCCCTCCAACCCAAGATTCAGACCATTCTGGCTTGGAAAGCTCCCACAACTCAGACACAAGTCAGGGCATTCCTTGGCTTGACTTGGTACTATCGGAGATTTGTGAAGGATTATGGCATAAAAGTTGTTCCTCACAGAGCTCACCTCCAAGTAAATGCTCAAAAAGGATAACTGGACCGTGATTTGTCAAAAGGCCTTTGACACTCTGAAGAATAAAATGTGCTCTGCTCCAGTGCTACAGGCACCAGACTACGCCTGGTAATTCATAGTCCAAACAGATGCATCATAACTGAGGATAGGAGTGGTCCTTTCCCAGAAAAATGATGATGGACATTACCAGCCAGTTGCTTTTATAAGCAATAAACTACTCCCTAGGGAACAAAATTGGAGTACCATAGAGGCGGAAGACTTTGCTGTGGTGTGGGCCCTGAAGAAGCCAAGACCATACCTGTTTGGCTCTCACTTCATAGTTCAGACTGACCACAGGCTTCTCAGATGGCTACAACAGATGAAGGGTGAAAATCCCAAACTGCTTAGGTGGTCCATTTTCCTACAGGGGATGGACTTTCAAGTGGACTGGGACTGCCCATGCAAATGCAGATGGCCTTTCCAGGTTATTTAACTTAGACGATGAAGACTCACTAAGGAAAGGTTAGTCTCATCCTCTTTCATTTGGTGGGGGGTAGTGTGATAAAAGGCCTCTTTTTGACATGGTTAGCCCCCCACTTTTTGCCTGCTATGATGTAGCCTAGAAATTGATAGTGCCTAGGGCCCCTGTTAACCAGGTTCCCGTGGCCAGAGCTCTTTCCCCAAAATGTTGTGATGCATTGGCACAATTTGAGACCCCCCTTGGCTATCACCATTAGCCCCTAGTAAATGATACTTAAGTTCCTAGGACAGGAGGTACTAAGGGTAGGCCACTTAGGGCAGCAGCACTGACTATGCCATCCTTCAGATCTCTGCATCTAGGTGCACCCAGCACTGCCACTGCAGACTGAGTGCTGTGATGCAAACCTAAAGTGAAAACTAGACATGGCACACTGCCTGTGTGCCCTGTCTACTCTACACTGCATACCATATAGGTATGTCACCCTTCTGGCAGGCCTTTTAGTCTCAAGGCAGGGTGCACTATACTGTATGTGAGGGCATAGCTCCATGAGCATTATGCCCCCACTGTGTCCTTGTCCAAACTGGGGCATAACAAGAGAAAAGAGCAGCAATTTTAAAATACATGTGTTGGACACTGGTCAGTATGAGTTTCAAAGAAACACGATGTCCACTCTAAACCCTGGGTTGTTTGGTATCAAACAACTCAGAATGATAAATCCACAAAGGTGCCAGTGTTAGATTTATCATAAAAGGAACCCATGGGTCACCTTAGAGGTGTTCCCTGCACACTACCCTGGCATGGTTGCTGACTGGTTCTGTCCAGCCTGCCACTCCTGACATCCAATCTACAAACCTTGTGGGAGAGTTCTGTCTCTCTGGTTTATAGAAAATGCCCCTCCTGGGTGGAGGTGCCAACACCGCTTATCTCAGGAATGTGCACTGCCATGGTGGCGAGTTTCAAAGGGCTAACCGCCTTTGAAACTCAATCCCCAGGCCTGCTGCTAGCAGCAGATGGTAACCCCTGTGTAAACCCTCACTTTCGGCAGGAGCAGCAGTGGGAAACTTAAACAAAGGGTATGAGGAGTGGCCCCATCTGACATGCACCACCCCTAAGGTGTTGCCTGTGAGGTGGGCACTCTATTCATTTTCCTCCATCTTCGATGGAAGGAAAATAGCGAATCAGGGATAGGGAAGTGACCCTTCCAACACAAAGTGGTCACTTTAATGGGTGTAGCCACCCAAAGGTAGGTGATCCATTGATCACTACCAGCTTCCCCCTAAAATGCCCACTAACCACAGTATTTAGTGGGCATCCCTAGACCAGGAAATCAGATTTGATGGACAAAAAAAGACCAGCACCAAGAAGATCCAAGGCACAAGAACTGTGGACCTGCTGCAAAAAAGAATAGGTGCCAAACCCTGTCTGCTGCACATAGGACCTGACAATTGCCACTGAGGAGCTTCTGGACAGCTGGAAAAACTCTAAGGAGTCCCAGAGGACCTCCAGACTTCAAAAATTGTCATAGAACTCTCTCCAGAGTGGAGGGACCACTCTACAACAGCAAGAAACCAACAAGCCAGTGAGGGTCATTTCACTGACCAGCTGCTAACTCCAGAACCTGACACCACAGCTGAACCAAACTACATACCGACAACTGGGAGGACAACCCTGCTATTGTGCAAAGCTTGGTGGCACTGCGTCCTCCAGTGGTCAAAACATGCCAATAACCTGGGTATTAGTCAGCCAACGTCAGACATCAAGCAAACCAGCCTGCCCACTGCCGAAAAAGGACCAGAAGGAAGCCCCACTAGAGGGACTTCAGCAACATCTTAGACCTCCCACCAGAGTTACCTCATTGTCCTGAAAAAGAGCTTTGATCCAACTTACCTCCTGCTCCAGAGGGCATCCTTGCGCACATCTCCTGGCTCACCGATTTTCTCTGCACCCGGCTGCCCTGTGCCCTGCACTGAAGGACCTGCTGTACTCTAAGGGACCCCCACCCCTTGTGACTTCGACACTGCAAGGGGACTCCAAGGAGCCACCCTTAAACTTGCCTGTGGAGCGCTTTTCCAAGTGGTCCCTCGCAGTGGCCCTGCACAAGCTCCAGAGACCTTTCCTTGCTGCTCACACCGGAACAGGGAGACACCCAAACTTCTCCAGCTGGCACAGTGTGCCCACCTACAACCTCAACCAAACTGCAAAAGAAGAACTTCTCCAAGATTGGCCTAACTGCTCGATCAAGCTACCTTAAAAATTAGAGCAGCAGGTGATCTAGTTTTTACCCCTGTAACCCTACGGGTGGTTGCCTAGATTCCCTGCACAGTGTGCCTAGCTTTGCACACTACATAGAGGGCCAGCCTCCTGTACTCATCATCTCCAAGTGAGACCTAAACTCTACCTCCCTCCAAGTAGTGTGCTCTAGGTCATTGCTGAACAGTTAATCTAAATGCATGGCAAGGCTCACAGTTACCTTCAGACTACCAGAGATACTCCCCTCACTCAGAGAGAACCAGAGCCACGGTAGATGGCTCTCACGCTTGTCAATGACTATGACTTGGTGGAATGTTTTTAGAAGGAACTGCATTGCTGACGCCAGCTGACACTTGACAGTTGTTGTTAGACCTGACAACCTTAGGGTGGTCATCCCCCAACTTTTTGTATGCCTCTTTTCTGACACTGTTTTTGCTGTTTTTAGGATTCTTTGCACTTCACCACTGCTAATCAGTTCTAAAGTGCATATGCTCTCTCCCTTAAACATGGTAACATTGGTTCATTCCCAACTGGCATATTTGATGTACTTGTAGGTCCCTAGTAAAGTGCACTGCATGTGCCCAGGGCCTGTAAATCAGATGCTACTAATGGGCGTGCAGCACTGATTGTGCCACCCACATAAGTAGCCCCTTAACAATGTCTCAAGGCCAGTGTGTACAGTTTCCCTGCCACTTTGACGTGGCATTTAAAAGTTCTTACCAAGCCTTAAATTCTATATATAAGTGACCCCTAAGGTAGGCCCTAGGTAACCTGTAGGGCAGGGTGCTATGTAGGTAAAAGGCAGCACATATACCTGTGTGGTTTATATATACCGGTAGTGGAAAACTCCTAAATTCGTTTTCCACTACTGTGAGGCCTGCACCCTTCATAGGCTAGCATTAGGGCTACCCTCATATACTGTGTGAGTGGTAGATTCTGATCAGAAAGGAACAGGTCATGTGTAGTATGGCCAGAATGGTAATAGACAATCATGCTTATTGGTGAGGTTGGAGTTTATAATATAATTTTAGAAATGTCACTTTTAGAAACAAAATCTCAGAGACCAGCTGGGTGGATGCTCTTAACACCTCCAACCCTGCTACCACCACCAACCTCAAATAGGAAGTGAAAAACCTCAAAGCCTGGATCCACAATTGCACCAGCAGCATTGTCCCCATCAAGGGCAACATCCAGAGAAAATCCTTCAAAAAGGCCAGCTGGTACACTAACAACTAAGAAATTTGAAACAAAACAGCAAACAGGTGGAAATGAGATGGTGCGGCAGCAAGGACACCTCTAACTGAGCAACCTTCAAGACCTCGCTCAACCTCTACCAGTGCCTGCTGAGGGCAACAAAGAAGGCAGGCCTTATTGCATGCATTAAAACCAGAGCCAACAACACAAAGGAACTTCTTAACATCATTAAGGAATCCTCTTACCCAGCTGCCAGCGAAAACAACATCATTCCCTCACAGGAGCTGTGAAACAACCTCCCCACTTCTTCAACAACAAGATTGCAACCATATTCAGAAACTTCGAACCCTAAACTATGGACTTCCTTGACAGATATGCCACCACCATAACTGACACGAACCACACACAGACCACCTGAAACATCCTTTCCACCCAGGACATCACCTACGTCATGAAATCCATCCACTCAGGGGCTCCCACAGACTTAAGCCCAAACCACATCTTCCAGACCCTCCAAAATTTCGCAGTTTTGCAATTTGTAAAAAATTGTGAAATGAACAGTTTTGTGAAAAGGCTGTGTTTTTTACAAAACTGCCTATGAAATCTGGTGAAAAAGGACATCTTGTGGCTAGGAATGGGAAAACAACCACCATATTTACTATAAATATATGAGAATTGGCAACTGCTACACCTGAGGTGTGCCTGCTCAGAGAACATAGCAGGATTTCAATGGACACTTCCAGCTACCGGTCTGTATCTCATAGTAAGGAGGGGACAGCCTTAAAGCATTCCTTCCAGTGGTGGAATGTTAAATTGTTGGCCTGCTGCAGACTGTGAAGATTTGTCATGAGTTTCCCATATCCCATTGAGATTCATTGGCCTTAGACTGAAAGAGACCCCTCCTGAAGGAGGCGGAGACCCCTCAACCTTGAGGCTTCCGTACGCCACAGGAGCTGCAGTGGCCGAATTATGACCCTGGATTCTTCACCATGCCATGGTAAAGCATACAGGGGAAATGGGGGGGCAAGCCCAAAAAGAGCCAGTGAGAAACGAAGTGGTGGTGATAATCAAAGGCTGAAAAGGAGTGCTAAAGATCAAAGGAGTCACAGTGCACAGCAACTACAGGAAGGCAGAAAAGTAGGAGGAAAAGTAATAGTGCAAAGGCGGAAGGCTGCACAAGATAACAGCAAAAAGGAAGGGAGAAAGGAATAGTGGGAATAATGAAAAGAAGAATGGAAAAAGTAAAGAGGAGAGATGGGGACGGAGGGTGGTTAGGGACGGAAGGGAGGACGGTAAGTGAAGGAATAATGAAGAGAAGTCAAAGGAGGAATGGGGAAATAATCAATCATAGAACTGTAATGAGTCAGAAAAAAGTTAAATAGAAGGAGGTAAGTACAGAGGGAGGAGGAAGAGAGGGAGGAAGAATGGTAAAAAGAAAGGAAGACAGTAAGGAATGGAATGAGAAAAGAAGAAAGGGAGAGGAAATGATAAAAGTGAGGTGCTTGGGGACCATGGTTTAGGGCTCATGCACTGGGCGTTCAGCATCTGACTGGGTCCTATTTATGCAGTGAACCCTGAAGGAAGCCCTCTATTGGGCCAGGGATCTGAATACAGAGTTTGGAAGGATGCCTCTAATCAGCTGATCAAACTGCCAGTCCTGATTCAGCCTAAAGTCAGCCTTATCATCCCCTCTTGAATGCCTATACGATCTGGTTTGTATGACAATCCCTTTCGCCAACATTAACTATCTGGGAGAAATAAACAGTCTTGCTTGGGATCTTGGTACACAGGGTGCCAGAGTAGGACCCTCAATGCAGAGGCGTCTAACCGTTTTCTATCTCATTTAAAAGGAAAATATTAAATGAGTCTCATTGGGAATTCCAGGTTAGCACAGAATGATTAACTTTAAGTCCCACCCACAAAGCAGGTAATCTTTATGTTTAGAAAATGTTACCACCAAGGTTGGTGTGACAAATTTGCTTACTGCTCCCCATGATTAATATTGCACTATCACAATTTCACTGACCGCTATAAGTTAACAAATGTATTTGAATTTTTATTTAATAGATTTACAGAGCACAAAGTTCACCCTGACTGCAGTATATTGGCACTAAGGTCCGAATGTAAGAGAGCCTAGAGTCAACTATCTCCACATTAGCGTCATTATTTTTTATGCTAAAGTGGCAATAGTGTGGCGAAAACACCACACCATATTTACAAAGTGGTGGAACAGAATTCTCTCTCTCACTGGAAGCCATGAGTAATGGGCTAAGACAGGGGAGATGTGGGAATATATGCTGGAGACCCCAACATAGTCTTGCAGGATAATTTTGACCAAATTCCAGCATGTACATGAGGATGTCTGGCATGCCAGATGTAGGAGGCTGGCCTGGGTTGTAGTAGGTACCTTGGATACTTACACCAGGCCCAGTTATCCCTTATTAGTGAAATGTTGTAGTGTTCTAGCAGCTTGGGCTGATGCTATAGCAGAGCAGCTTAGGCTGAACTAGGAGACATGCAAAGCTCCTGCAATACCACTTATAGCTACACAGTACTTATACACAAGTAAAGACAATATTCAGTGTTACCAAAAATAAAGGTAGTTTATTTGGGTGACACAAGCCAAAAATATCTTAGAGGCAATACTCCTTCTGGAGGTAAGTATTATACACAATATATACACTAGACACCAAAATAAGGTAAGTAATTAGACACAGGATAGTGCAAACAATAGGAAATGCTATAGGATGCAATGGGAGAAAATAGGTCTAGGGGCAACACAAACCATATACTAAGACAGTGGAATGCGAATCACAAATTCCCCTGTAGACAAGTGTAGTGTGTGCAGAATCGCTGGGAAAGTAAGAATACAGTAAAGGTAAGTAAATTACCCCACCCCAGAGCCCAGAACAGCAGGAGCAAAGTACTGCAAGTTTTCCTAGGACACACTGCAAGTCGTGATTAGAGTTATTGCAAGAACCAAGCAAGACTGCAAACAACAAATGGTGGATTCCTGGACCTGAAGACCTGCAAAGGAAGGAGACCAAGTCCAGAAGTTGAAAGAAGTTCCAGGAAGGACAATAGCCCCTGTCAACCCAGAAAAGGGTGCAAAAGAAGAGTCCTCAGTTGGACGAAGACTACAGAAATGCAGCCAAGGAGGTTGACAGCAGATTCCTGCATGATGCACTGGATGTCTCACGAAGAGAAGTTGGATGCAGGTGAGTTTTGGCACTGGATTCCTCCAACAAGTCTTGGTTCCGGCAAAGTCATGTTTTGCGTCAAGTTGGCACTATCTACACCCAGGATGGACCTGGGGGCCTCAACCCAAGAAGGAAAAGGGGGCTCTCAGCACTTCAGAGAGCCTCCAGGACACCAGATAGCACTCACAGGCGTCCTAGGAAATGGGGACAAAGGAGGTGCAAAATGCGGTTGGTGCAGCACTACAAAGGAAGATCCCACGCCGACAGAGAATGACTCAGCAAGTTGAGCGTCACAGGATAGAGTGCTGGGGACCTGGGCCAGGCTGTGCACAAAGGAATTTTGCAGTAGTGCACAGAGGCCTCAGGAGGTGAAGAAGCAGCGATGCACAGGGGTACTGTCGTTCTCAGGGAAGGCAAGGTCTTACCTCCTCCAAAGTGGGACAGCAGTACCTCAGGACAGTCTGTGTCGATGGGGTCCACCTCTGTGTTCCAAGGAGCATGCTCGTCGCCAGGAGAGGAGTCCAAGAGAACCGGTAGTCAACTTAGAAGGTGCCTGCTTGAACAGGGAAGTGACTCTGTCACTTCATGGGTGATTTCTTCAGTCTCTCTGGTGCAGGATGAAGACAGGGAGTCCCCAGAGTGTGCACACCGTAGAAACTGTGCAGTTGCTGGTCGGAGCTGAAGTTGCAGAGGAAAAGTAGCCCTTCTGGATACTTTGTGGCTGTTACAGTGGTTCCTGGAGCGGTCTGCGGTTGATCTGAGGTCAGAGGATGAAGTAGTAGTTGCAGAGGATTCCTGCTGGAAACTTGCAAGTAGAATCTGCAGAGAACCCACAGGAGAGACCCTAAATTGCCCTGAGAGGGTGATTGGTTACATTATCAGGTATGGACCTATTAGGAGGGGTCTCTGATTTCACCTACTAGCACTGGCCACTCAGAGGTGGCGATGGACGAGGGAGTGGTCACTCCCCTTTCCTTTGTTTACTTTTGCACCAGAGTAGGGACTGGGGGTCCCTGAACCAGTGTAGCTTGGCTTGTGCAAGGAGGGCACCATCTGTGCCCTTCAAAGCATTTTCAGAGGCTGGGGGAGGCTACCCCTCCCCAGCCTGTAACACCTATTTCCAAAGAGAGAGGGTGTGACACCCTCCTCCTAAAGGAAATGCTTTGTGCTGCCTTCCTGGGACTGAGCTGTTCAGACCCCAGGAGGGCAGAACCCTGTCTTTGAGGTGGCAGAAGTTGTAGCTGCATTGCAAGCCTCAGAGAGCTGATTTGGCAGTACTGAGGTCCATAGTGGAGCCCCCAGGATGCATGGAATTGGCTCCCAATACCAGATTTGGAATGGGGTACAATTCCATGATCTTAGACAAGTTACATGGCCATATTCGGGGTTACCATTGTGAAGCTACATATAGATATTGACCTATATGTAGTACATGTGTGTAATGGCGTCCCCGCACACACAAAGTTCTGGGAATTGGCCCTGAACTATGTGAGGGCACCTTTGCTAGTGCAAGGGTGCCTTCAGACTTAGTAACTTTGCACCTAACCTTCATTAAATGAAGGTTTGACATATAGGTGACTTATAAGTTACTTAAGTGCAGTGGAAATGGTTGTGAAATAGCGTGTGCACTATTTCATGCAAGCTGCAATGGCAGTCCTGTGAAAGGGTTTGTCTGAGCTCCTTATGGGTGGCAATAGAAATGCTGCAGCCCATAAGGATCTCCTGGAACCCCAATGCCCTGGGTACCTGGGTACCATATACTAGGAATTTATAAGGGGGTCCAGTGTGCCAATTGAAAATGGTAAATTAAGTCATTGGCCTATAGTGACACATTTAAAAGCAGAGAGAGCATAAGCACTGAGGTTCTGGTTAGCAGAGCCTCAGTGACACAGTTAAGCACTTCTGACAACACACACATTAGGCCACAAAGTATGAGCACTGGGGTCCTGGCTAGCAGGATCCCAGTGAGACAATAAAAACACACTGAAAAACACACAAATAGGCCAAAAGTGTGGGTAACCATGCAAGAAAGAGGCTACTTTCTCACACCAGAATAAAGGACATTACAATAATCTAGCTTGGATGAGGTCAGGATAAGAACTTTCTGGGCTAGCGTGAATAGGTAAAGGACACGCCATAACATGTTTACTCTTTTTTTAAATATTTGACTATTGTGCCGTTGGGCAGGGTAGCAATAAATGTTTGTTACAAGCCAATAGCACCAAGAAAACTCATATGGATAAATGTGGCTCTGCAAACAATCTTGTTACATTTCGGACTATGATGTTTGCTACTTGTCCAATGCACAGTGCTTGTAGCTGGAAGCATGAAAATGTTTATATGAGTGCAGCTTTATGTGTAGTTCAGCCTGCTGGTAATGAGGGCTTGGGTTACTGTTTTTCTGGTGCCAAAGGGGATCCATCAGAAAATATTTTGTAGCATGAAGACGAGGAGGAAACAGGAGCATGTGACTGTGAGTTTGATCCTGATGATGATGCCAAGGTTGCAGGTGTGGTCTGTCATAGTAGGGGTTTAGCTGAGTGCAGTGGGCCACCAGGTGTCATCTCAGGGGGAGGTGTTGTTTCTGAAAACAATCACTTCTGTATTGTGCATACAGGTCCACTAGCAATCATTAAAAATAAGAGCTGGTCTCCAAAAATGAATGTCATGGGGCATGCGGTGGGCCCAGTGTGCAATATTTTTTATTTAAATTCTAGCACCCACTACCCATGGGTTACATGGCGGGCCTGGGAGGGGCATTATTGTATACAGAATAGCAAAATAAAGTGTGAGAAAAATGGCACAAAATTTCCAAATTTATGCTGCAAAATTTTCATATTTGTGTTGCAAATTTTGCTAATCCATGCAGCAATATCCTGGGGGTCTGATCTTCAACTTTGGAAACCAAAGGACTGGCCTGGGACTCACCATCCTGCTCAACACCTCTATCACCACCGCAACATTTCATTATGCCTGGAAACACGCCGAAGTCGGATCACTACTCAAAAAACCCTCCAATGACCCCCATCGAACCCAAAAACAACCAGTCAATCTCCCTGCTCATGTTTCCAGGGAAGTTACTGGAAAAGTTCTCAACAATCAACTCATGACGTACCTGGAGAAGAGCCACCCACTAGACACCTTCAAATCTAGCTTCTGCAGCAATCACAGTACCACAACTGTCCTGATCACAGCCACCGACAACATCCAAACCCTCCTCAACCAAGAAGAAACAGAAGCTTTGATCCTCCTTTACGTCTCTGCCTTCAATAGTGTATCCCATCAGATGCTGGTCGAAAGACTCCACCAGATTGACATCCAATCCATACCCTCAGATGTATCTCCTCCTTCCTCACTGGAAGAACCCATAGGTTCCAGCTCCCACCTTTCACCTCCAAACCTAAGATCACCTGTGGTGTCCCCCAGGGCTCATCCATCAGCCCCATGCTCTTCAACGCATATATGACTCCACTGGCCAACATTGGCAGATACCACTGTCCTAACATAATTTTCTACACATACAACACCCAAATCATCCTCTCACGCCCCCTTGGCCCCTCCACCACCAAAACCAGCTTCCACAGATGCATGTCAAGTGTCACTGACTGAATGGAGAAAAACTGCCTGCAGCGGAACACAGACAAGACTGAGCTTTGACAACAGCAGCAACAGGTGGAATGACTCCTGGTGGCCATCAGACCTAGGACCGCACCCTCTCCCTCAGATCATGCAAGAAACCTCAGAATCATCATTGACAACAAGCTCACCATGAAATCACAGATCAATGCCGGGTCCTCCACCTGCGTCCTCACTTTGCACATGCTTCATAAGATCTTCAGTGGCTACCCTACACACAAGGTGCACTGTGACACAGGCCCTCATCACCAGCCCTCTGGACTACAGCAATGCCCTCTACGATGGAATTGCCACACACCTCCTATAGCGACTTCAGACCATGCAGAATACTACAGCCAGACTCATCCTCAGACTTCCTGATGAACCCATATCACACCCCACCTGAGGCAACCCCCTGGATCCCTTTAAAGAAGAGATTCCAGTTCAAGTGATGAGGGGGGCCCCAAATGTCCCAAGGGGACGCAGGCACCGATTGATGCTCCGACACAGGGTTTGGCCAGTGTAGCACTTGGAGAGGAGTTGGTTCCAAGAGAAGGGTGGGAGCCAGCTAAGATAACCCTTGTATCACCTTGAGAAAGTGAGATGGTCCAGATGACCCTTGTGCCTGAGAACACTAAAAAGTACAGGCAGTGGGTGACCATCAATGGATAGAGAGTGGAGGCTCTGGGAGACACAGGAGCCAGTGTGAGTACTGTGAGGAGTCACCAGGTGTCTGAAGAGCAAGTAGTTCCCCATGCACTTCTACAAGTATTTGCAGTAGACAGCTCAGATTGCTTGGGCAATGTGATGCACATTCCCTGTGAGTAGGGCGTAGGGTCTCAGGTTCCTTAAGATTATCTGTGAGTCCAAACATTCCTGTTGATTGTCTGCTAGGCAATGACCTGGAGGACTCCTCTTTGATTGAGGTAAAACACAGGTTGCACTTAGAGATGTTGGATCTGCCTTGGTAGGCATGTGTGACCACAAGGTCAATGGCACCCCGCCAGGATGATCAGAAGGCCCTGGAGCATGAAAGAGTGGCCCAGCTGCCTTCCCGAAAGAGAAAGGGCAAGGGGTGCGCAAAACCCACCTCAGAATTTCTCACGGTCCGGGAGGAAGCTGAACCTGAGGGAGACAACCTAGAGCCTACAGGGGAACAAGTGGCTGAGCTGGGGGACGTGCCCGAGCTGACCCGTTGGCAGCAGGAAGGGGGTCTCACCAGGGAGGAATTCTGTAAGACATAGAAATCATGCCCTACTCTGGAGGATCTGCGGCAGCAGCCTGCAGACAAGGCATATGGCTAGGAGTCTGGATCATGCTGGATCTATTTGGAGGACTTCCTCTTGTATAGTGAGCCTAAGGTTGCTGAGCCTGGGGCTGGTGGTACCCCAGTGCTTCAGAGCCTTTCCTACTAGGTTTGGCTCATGATGTTCCTTTAACAGGTCATTTGGGGCAGAACAAGACCTTTGAAAGGATTGTCACCCACATTTACTGGCCCCAAATGCGCAGGCACTCTGAGGTGTATTGCAGGTCTCATCAAGCAAGTGGCAAGAGTGAGGGAAATGTAAGGTTCCCCTCCAACCTTTCCATGTGGTCAGCACACCCTTTGAAAGGGTAGCCAATGACATTGCGGGGCCTTTGGATCCCAAGTGAGCCATGGGCAGCAGGTTTATCCTGATCTTGGTAGACCATGCCACCTGGTACCCATAAGCTATCCCTCTGAGATCAATCACAGCCCCTGTTGGTGGGCTGGACATTGATGGGGGTCTTTCCCCCTATGGGGTTCCCCAAGGAGGTGGTATCTGACAGGGATACCAACTTCATAACTACCTATATGAAGTCTATGTGGAAGGAGTGTTGAGTGACCTACATGTTCACCACTCCTTACCACCCTCAAAGAAATGGTTTGGTTCCAAGATTCAACCGAATCCTGAAGGGCATGAATATGGGTCTATCAGAACCACTGTGGTGTAAGTGGGACTTCCTTTTGCCATGCCTTATTTTTGTTTACAGAGAGGTACCACAGAAGGGACTTGGTTTTAGCCTCTTTGAACTGTTGTATGTCCACCATGTGAGGGGACCTCTGAGTATAGAGAAGGAGGGCTTGGGGAAGACCTTCAGTAAGCCACCCCAGGATGTGCTTAGGTATATACTGGCCTTTACAAACCAGACAGCCCATTTCAGGAGACTCGTTCAGGAGAATCTACCTGCAAGCCAGGAGGACATGAAACTCTGGTATGACCAGTATGCCACTCTGGTCATGTTTCAGCCTGGCCAGACAGTGTGGTCTAGGCCCCAGTGGAGCCTCGTGCTCCTCAGGATAAGTGGACTGGGCCTTTTGAGGTGGTAGAGCGCCAGAGTGATTTCACCTATCTGGTGAACTTGCAGGCTCCTAGGAACCCTTTAAATGTCCTGCATGTGAACCGCCTCTAACCTCACTTTAAGAGGTCTGAGCTAACAATGCTCTTGGCAACAGATGATGGGGTGGAAGAGGAAAGTGAGCCTCTTCCCTACCTCCTGTTTGCCTGGGAGAAATATGGATCTGGCGAGGGTGTGAACCTCTCCCCCAAATTGACCCCAGGGTAAAAAAGGGACTGCTGCCAGTTGCTGTGGCAGTTTGCCTCCTCATTATCATTGACCCCAGGGATCACTCATCTGTGTGCACATGATGTGGACACTGCAGACAGACTACCTGTAAAACACACGATTTACAGGGTGACTGACTAGGTCAGAGCGAACATCAAAGATGATGTTTCTAAGATGTTAGTGTTAGAGTTTATTGAGTTCTCCAGTAGTCCTTGGGCCATCCCAGAAGTCTTGGTCCTAAAGGCTGCTGCCCCTGGTGCCACCCCAGAACTCCGGTTCTGTGTGGACTACCGTGGACTCAACACTGTCATGAAGATTGATGGGCACCTCATCTCCAGAGCTGATGAGCTCATTGATCAGTTGGGAGCTGCCAAGTTTCTCAGCATGTTTGATTTAATGTCTGGGTACTGGCAGATTACCTTAACTGATGGGACAAAGGAGAAGTCAGCATTTCCCACCCCAGATAGGCTCTACCAGTTCAGGGTTATGCCTTTTGGGATGAAAAATGCCCCCACCACCTTTCAGAGGTTGGTCAACCAGGTCTTGGCTGGATTGGAGGATTTCACTGCAGTCTACTTGAATGCCATTGCAGTGTTCAGCTCCAGCTGGGAGGAACACCTGCAGCATTTCTGTGAAGTGTTGAAGGCTCTGTAGAAGACAGGCCTCACTATTAAGGCTAATAAGTGTCAAATAGGGCAGGGTTCTGTGGTTTATCTGGGACATCAGATGGGGAGTGTCCAGGTGGCACCCCTACACAGATTGATACCATTCTGGTTTTGGAGCCTCCCAAGACGCAGCAGAGGTGAGAGCCTTTCTATGTCTCACAGGATACTACAGGTGGTTTGTCAAGGGGCATGGCACTATTGTTGCCCCTTTGACTGAGTTGACCTCTAACAAACAGCCCAAAAAGGTAATATGGACTGAGGCTTGTCAGACCGCTTTTGATGCCCAGAAGGCAGCCATTTACACAGCAACCATGCTGAAGGCACCCGACTTCTCCAAGGCATGGTGTGGGGGCAGTATTAGCACAGCTAAATGAAGAGGACCTAGACCAGCCTGTATCCTTCATTAGTAGGAGGTTACTTCACCGAGAACATAGGTGGAGTGCAATTGAGCGTGAAGCTTTTGCTGTGGACTTGGCACTGAAGAAGTGAAGACCCTACTTGTTTGGGGCTCACTTTGAGGTTCAGACATACCACAGGCCCCTCAGATGGTTAATGCAGATGAGGGGTGAGAACCGAAGACTGTTGAGGTGGTCTATCTCCCTATAGGGAATGTACTTTACGGTGGAACACTGCCCTTGAACAGAACACGCCAATGCTGATGGTCTGTCCAGATTCTTCCGCCTTAGTGATGAGAACTCCCATGAGGTTGGGTAGTTCTCCCCACTTTCAGACCTGGTATCCTTGGCTTGGTTTCCCCTGTGTTTTTGCCTCTGCCTCCTGTGTTTTTGACTGTGTGCTGGACTTTTATTTTGTTGGTTTTAGTACTCTGTGCACTTTACCACTGCTGTCCATTGCAAAAGTGCGAGTGCTCTCTGTGTCAACTTTATGTGTAAATGGCTTCTTCTTGACTGGCATTTTTGATTTACTGTACGTCCATAGTAAAGTGTACTAGAAGTGCCCAGGGTCCATAAATCAAATGCTACTAGTGGGTCTGCAGCAGTGATTGTGGCATCCACATGAGTAGCTCTGTAAATATGTCTCAGACCTGTCACTGCAGTGTCTGTGTGTGCAGTTTTAAACTGCCAATTCGACCTGGCAAGTGTACCCACTTGCCAGGCCCAAACCTTCCCTTTTTGTACATGTAAGGCATCCCTAAGGTAAGCCCTAGGTAGCCCAATGGGCAGGATGCAATGTAGGATTAAGGTGGGACATGTACTGATCTGTTTTACATGTCCTGAGAGTGAAATACTGCCACATTTGGTTTTCACTGTTGCCAGTCCTATCTCCGATATATGTTAACATGTGGGAATGCCTTTAAATATCTTTTAAGTGCAGTTTCCCATTGGGAGCAGATGGAGATATGGAGTTTTGGGGTCTCTGAATTCATAATTAAAAAATACATATTTTTATAAAGTTGGTTTTTAGATTGTCAGTTTGAAAATGCCACTTTTAGAAAGTGGACATTTTCTTGCTTAAAACATTCTGTGCCTCTGTCTGCATGTGTATTCCATGTTTGTTACAGATTGACAGTTGGGCTGGTGTGAATTCCCTCTAGACACTGATACAAGGGGAGCTGGAGTGTAGCCTCCATATCCTGATGAGTCTCCTGGGCTACAGTGGGGAGGGAGGAGCTGACACTTACACCTGAATGGGCTGTGCCTGTACTCACACAATGCAGTTTCCAACCCCCTAGTGTGTGTCTGGGCCAGGCCTGAGCAAGGCAGGATCTTGTCAACAACAGAGAGTTTCCTTTGAAGTTTGCGTACTTCAAAGGCAGAAAGGGGCATAAGTAGTGGGCCCATAACCCCAGAGTTTTGGAACACTTCTGGATCTGCCTTAGAGAGGGCAAAGACTAGACTTTGCTGAGTATCCTACTTGAGAAGATTCTCCAAGGGTTTGGATTGAGCTTTCCCCCTGTTCTGGAGTCTCAGGGCCATCAAAGACTTTTTCTACCAGCACCTGGACTCTCTTGCTGAGATTCCTACCTAGTCAAGTGGTGCCTAATCCAGTCCCTGGGCCCTTGAAAGGCAAAGCTGGTGAAAAAACATAAAGAACCAAGTACACTGACTTCAGACTGATGCCGCTGCTGGATCCCACAATGCAGCCTGCAACTGAAGCACGGTCCCTGCTGGAGTGCGATGAGCTGCAGGCCCAACGCGGTGAGTTCCTAAGTGCTGTGTAACAACATCTGTGACTCCCGACTCTGCTGTGGTGCCTGCAGCCTCAATGCATGACTGCAACCCCTTGAGGTCGCCACACCACATCTTGACTGCTGGATATCGATCCCATCAGAAATGCAAGGATCGAACACTTTGCACTAATGCAACATCACCTCCCCAGCTCCACAGCAAGGACCTGACGCCTCGCACAAACGACTCCGCTGCTTTACTCTACATTACTGGAAATGACGCCACACTGGATCCAGCGACACAACAATCCCTGACTCCATGCACCAGCTTGTTTCCTCATTTTCACAAGGTACTGTACCTGGGGGGCTCTGTGATTTCGTGACTGGCACCATTGGCGATGGATTGTTGGGAATGACTCCGTCACAATGCCGTGATATTACCAATTTGACACATTTGTGTTTCTAAGAGCTATATTGAAGTTTAATCTTTGAAAATTCATAACCTTGCTTGTGTATGTTGGATTTTTGTTGTTTTGGTCTTGTTTTACTCAGATAAATATTGGATATATTTCTAACTGGTATTGAGTGCGCATGTGGTGTTTTCACTGAGTTACTGTGTGTGTTGATACAAATACTTTACACAGTATCTCTGAGATAAGTCTGCCTGCTTGTGCCAAGTTAACCAGGGGATGAGCAGGGGGTATCCAAGGTGTATATCTCCCTTACCCTGATTAGAGACAGGGTCCCTGCTTGGACAGAACACAAACTGACTGCCAACCAGATACCCCATTTCTAACAGTGATATAGAGTAATGATTGGTGCAATGCAGTTAAATTTACTGCAGGGTTAATTTTTCTAGCTATGTTTATATCTGCCAACATGCATGGAGACTTGGCTGAGTTGCATGTGTATGTTAACAGCGCACACATGTGTGACTTCTTGAACTCATGTTGCAGACACTAGGACAGGCAATATATTTGTTGTGCACATCTTGACATTATCAATATGAAAAAACAGTTTGTATTATGCTTTCCTTTATGTAGTTATCAGCGTAGTGGTCATTTTTGTTTCCAGATGATGCCCTACTATGCAAATAATGTCCACATTGTCAGACATGATTGTGGGTATACTTGTAGTTCATACCATCTGTCTGCATTATTTATCACGGTTTTGCTTATGGACATGAAACACACTCAGGAATTTACATTCAGTGGTTACTTCTGCCTTTTTACATTCCATGTGGCTTCCAGCTTACACATTGACAGTTGAGATGTGTACAGTAGTTTGCTATGGCAATAGATAACCTGCTCATATGTGCATGACATCATGAAGCAGAATATATTGTCCAACGGCTATTAAATGATATACTGGTCCACACACATCTACTGTCTTGGCTTGGTATTTGGCACTAAGGGGGTTATTACAACTTTGGAGGAGGTGTTAATCCGTCCCAAAAGTGACGGTAAAGTGACGGATATACCACCAGCCGTATTACGAGTCCATTATATCCTATGGAACTCGTAATACGGCTGGGGTATATCCGTCACATTTGGGACGGATTAACACCTCCTCCAAAGTTGTAATAACCCCCTATATGTGTGCCACATGCAAATTACACTGGCAGAATTAAGTCATCCAAGCCTGTTACCCATTATTTTGTTCTTCTCGAGGCCTGCTTGAGTATAACTAACAAGTGGGAAGTCTTCCAAGTAGGGATATGTTCAGCATTTCCATGCATCTCAGATTTTGCCAACAGAGTGGGCTAAAGTGAAGTTAGAATGTGGTTAGGCATTCATACCAGATGGTACCATGTGCGTTCATTGCCATGTTATGCCACTATGACTTGGAATGCATGGTACCTTTGCTGGATTCACCTTGCATTTAGTCATTGTTTCTAAGACCATTTTGTGTTGTGTTTTTACAATCACACATATATGTAGCTGTAGGAGTGAGCCGTGAGCCCATTGTTTTTACCTGAGTGCAAAACACCAACATGGTAACACACATCCCAGCTTGTTCTAGTTGCATCTTTGCTCAGTGGGGCAAGTGTGGCAACCTTGGTAGTAGGTACCCAATCTTGCACTGGCACAGTTGTTAATTCTGCGTTCATATGTGTGATGTGAGATGTCACACTGGAGTTAATATGTGCCTGCAGATACTGATGTAGAATATGTATATTGTATGGGTTGAACTGGGTTCCCTTTCACATACTATGTGACCCAGTTCACAGTCATCAGACTATGAGTTAATTCTAATCCTCTACAAGTATGAGGCTGTACAACTGGCTAAATGTCCAACACACACATACAGTCATTGGACACTGTAGAAACAAGAAATGACAAGGAGAAATACAGTTATTTATCCTAGTGACACCTCCCCTGGGGAGGCACAAATGTTTGACACATTTACAGATTTACAGAGCTTTGTAAATCTGGGAATGTGTCAAAACCTATTGATTTTGCATGAGAAAATCCACTGGTAGGGCCATGGAACACATCCTTGATGTAGAATAAGACAATGTAGCACTTTAAACTTCCTTGCCATACTCCCTATCTATGAGGCCATGCAAGGGCATGCAGGGTGACTTTATGTTGCCTCTTAGACATGATTGAGAGACCTGCTCCACCAAAGCATCATGGAAATTGACCCTCCAGCAACACAGGCCTCTTGTACATGAGGCCCACAATGGCTTAGCAGGTCTCGGTATGTGTGACCTGGAGGGCTGTATTGCACATTCCATGTTTACAGATCTTTGAAAATCTTGGAATGTGTCAAAACACATTGCTGTTGCATGGGAAAACCCACTGCAATACCGATGGAACACATTCTTGATATAGGATAAGGCAACACAGCACTTTGCACTGCCTTTGCCCTACTCCATGTCTATTAAGGTCATGCAAGGGCATGCAGGGTGACTTTACATTGCCTCATGGACATGAATGAGAGACCTGTTCCAACAAATCATCATGGAAATTGATGCTCAAGCAGAGCAGGATTCTTGTACACGAGGTCCACAATGGCTTAGCAAGTCTCAGCATGTGTGACTTGGAGGGTTGTATTAAACATGTGCCATGTGGTATGGTGCACGTATGAGGTCAACACCTGCTATGCATGCAGTGTCTCTTTCTCCCAACACAGATATGGCTATTTTATCCAACATATTTTCCTGTCATTAGGTTGGTCATGTGCTTCAGATGTACTAACCAGTTGACCATTCATGTATCTCCCATTCTAGAAGCGCTTGTTTTATGATGGAATGTTTGAAGATGTATGCATCATGAGCACTCCTAGGGTACTTTGGCAGCACAGTGATGCACATCCCCAGATGGCCCAGTATTCCCTGCATGTTGATGGAATATGTGTGCTTCCTATTCCAGTACGGGTAGGATGTAGCAGCAGGAGGTAGCAGTTGCACTTGAGTGCCGCCCATTGCCCCCAAAACATGTGGAAATCCAGCAATAACATAGAAGCCCTGCTTATTTTCAAGTTGTTTGTGTTGTGTGTTGGGGAACATGAGGTACTGGGGTGTGAGGCTTATGATGACATTGAGGCTGAAGGGGAGGAATGCGGAAAAGTATGGCTGAGATATTCCTTCCACTCTGGCTGTGGTAGTTCTGAATGAGCCAGATGCCAGCATGTGCATAGGTGATGAGCTCCTGCTCCCTGAGGTCAATGAGTGTAGTCCTCTGCCAGTATGTTTTCTCCTTCTCCTGCACTGTGCTGAAGTCTTTGATGTCCCTGAGACTTCTTAAGAGGAGGCAAGCTCATTTCAATCCCTTGTAGAACCTTGGAAAGCAGGATGTAGAAAGCAAAGTCCAGTAATTTCACTCTCAGGACAGAAGTGGCAAGCAGCAGGGCAGCGCAACAAAGCAACAGGTAGAGTGGCAGTCCCTCATATGGCATCCAGCTCTTCTTCCTGGCAGAATGTTTTCAGTCCAGAAGTGTTTTTACTTTGTGGGGTCAGAGGTCAAGTACTTATACCTATTTCTGCCTTTGAAGTAGTCAGGCTTCAAAGAAAAGTATTTGTAGCGTACATGACCCTGGCCCAGAAACACTCCAGGGTGTTGGAGACTGCTTTATGTAAGGACCTGCACAGCCCTATTCAGGTGCAAGTGTCAGATCCTCCCACAACTCTAGCCCAGGAAGCCCCATCAAGAGATTAAGGGAACACCTTAGCTCCCATTGCGTGACTATCTTAAGTGAATTCACAGACAGCCTAACTGTCATCCTGATGCAGACATGTATTGCACGGACAGGCAGAGGCACAGAATGGTTAAGCAAGAAAATGGCCACTATCAAAAAGTGCCATTTTCAAACTTACCATTTAAAAACACCTTCTCCAAAATAAGTAGGTTTAAATTGTGAGCTCTGAGACCTAAAACTCCACATCCATCTCTATCTGCTCCCACTGGGAAATTACACTTAAATGATATTTCAAGGTAATCCCCTAATTACTTTTATGGAGACCTAGGCGTTGCAATAGTGAAAAATGACTTTATCAGAATTTCACTATCAGGTAATGTAAAACACATCTGTACATGTCCTACCTTTTAAATGCACCGAACCCTTCCCACAGGGCTGGCTTGGGCCTACCTTTGGGGTGGCATACATGTAATAAAAGGAAAGGTTTGGGCACAATTGCCAGGTCGAAATGGCAATTTAAAACTGCCCACACAGACACTGCAGTGGCTGGTCTGAGACATGTTTACAGGGATACCCATGTGGATGGCACAATTAGTGCTGCAGGCCTACTAGTAGCAATTGAGTTGCATGCCTTGGACACACAAGTTGCATTATATTAGGGGAATACTAGTAAATCATATATGCCAGTCATGAATAAACCAATCACCAATATCATTTAGACAGGGAGAACTTGCACACTAGCAGTGGTCTGGATTGGTAAAGTGCCCAGAGACCCAAAGCCAGCAAAAACTAAATTCAGCACAGGATCAAAAACAGGAGGTAAGAAACCACACCAAGAGTTGACAGCTTTAACAATGGCCATATACGCTTGTAGAAAAGTATGTTCCACATATCTCTGTGCACTTGAAAGTGAAGAAAAATACTCTCTGAATGCTACAGAAAACATTTATGTCATAATCAATCATGGAATCCTCTAAACATATTTCTATTTCTTTCCAGAGGGACAAGCAACACCCTCTGGAGATCAGCATGTCGGTAATGCCCAACCTGCTGAGGACACCATCCTGTCCCCCATGGATGAAGACACCTTTCAATAGCTCCTGGACATTTGTGACAGTTCTCCCCCAGAGCTGGATAGGGAACACAGCATTGTTGGGACTCAAGATGAACCAACACACTGGACATTGACCATCAACCAATGACCTCACAGCTGAGGACTCTGCGGACCCCCAAGTTGCTTTTCAATGGAGAGTGGTAGGAGTCCAGTAGCAGATGGCTGATTAGTTCCAGTTGAGGATGAAGACCATAGCAGGCACTCTTTAAGTTTGTAGGATTCTTAGCCCTAATAAGGGTTTGCCAAAGGCTATCACCGACATCTCCTCTTGGCTCCAGGGGATTGATGAGTCCCTGGCCGAGACTGCGGGGACATGCTGCAGAAAAACCAACACCAGCCTTCTACACATGACAACAGTGAAGTTGTCAGGCATCCATCAAGTCTCTGGCAGCCAAGATTGACTCCTTCATAAAGTACCCTCAAAAGTTACATCATTGCTTTATTGGCTATTCAGCAAACCTTTGCCAGGGACTACCTTGCTGCCTTACTGGAACTCACAAATGTTGCTGGGAACATGGGAGTCACATCTTATGCCTCTGATATGTGTGTGTGTGTATGAGGCTACTAACATTTGTCAGCTGTCTCCCATTCAAACGCCACACTTTCCAGGGAAGGAAGAACATGTATCAGAGAATAAATTTGTAGATTTCCCAGTTTTCAAAGAAGAACATGCCCCCTGGGCATTTTTCTTAACTGTCCACTCTCTTTGTAAGCAAGGATAGTACTATTTGTTTGTGCTGTGCTTTATTGTGTCCACTTGTGACTCCAAATCCTAAGCAACACCTGATAATGGCAATGTTTTCCTCCTCATTGATCTCACTCCTCAGAGATAGATGTATTGTGAAATTTGTAAACTAATTGTATTCTTACAAACAATACCTATTTGATTTGACATATGTGTTTGTAATATGTTCCAAGAATGAACATACTCACATGTTGCAAGGTGAGGATAGAAACCACTGGAAGAAAATACATTTGAATTTTGAAAAGCATATTTAGATTTGAATGGTTGTTCCTCAAAGGTCTACAAACATATTGTGACTATAAACACCAATGCTACTTTTGTTAAGCTGAAAAAGAGAGAGCTTAAATGTATTGCACATGCTGCCTTTCTATGTACACACCAATTACACCCATTTCAATGTTATGATGAGCTGTTTGTACTGTATCAATGTCATCTCAGGCTGTATCAACAAGATGCATTTTCTTGATAGACACACAGTGAGAAGGTTTTTTAAAAAGTATGCACACAATTATCACCTATAAATGGGATGTGTGAGACATGTTATCTCAAAACACTGTTACAAATGTCAACATCAGTGTTGCAATGTAAGGATTATAACAGCATTTCTACACGTTAAAACATCACTGCTCACAAACAAACTCTGTACAGTTGTACCAATACTAGTCAGGTAGCCATGCTCATAATCCTCATTTATTAGCATTTTACCTGTGTCACAGAAAAATGTACAAGGGCAACCCAGTACTCTAAATGACAGTGAACAAGACATGTAACTGCACCTTGCCTCCCCCTTTGCAGACGGATAAGTGTTAAGTAACTAGGCACAGGTCGAAATAGACAACTTATGTTACTCTGCCACAGAGAGGCCTCATGCGTTGAGTGTGAGTGCACCCACATATCAAATAATTTTTACATGCAAGTTTAGCATACGTGGAAGACCAATGAACCTGTACTAATGTTAAATCTCCCCAGGGTGTGGCGTAAATGGTAAACATATGTGAGAACATTTTTGTTGTTGCCTTTTCCTAAGTGACCTGCATGATGCTGCACATGAAGCAAGAATACATTAAAATAATGATGGTTGTTGTCCAGGCAGGTGTCACTACCTGCACAATTAACATCCACACTACAATGCAGACCTCCTTGCACAATGGTGCACGGGTGTTAGTGCTATGCAGTAGTTTAGGTCAAAATATAGGCAGCAAGTACCAGTCTGCAATAAAATGTGACGGAATCTTCCCCCTGCTAATGCAGGCACCAAAAGACTGCATCACCGGTCCTCTGGGTCCCCTCTCATCCTGACGAGCGTGGTCCCTGGAACAAAGGAACT
The DNA here is from genome assembly GCF_031143425.1 of Pleurodeles waltl. NCBI lineage: Eukaryota > Metazoa > Chordata > Amphibia > Caudata > Salamandridae > Pleurodeles > Pleurodeles waltl. The sequence goes on along the minus strand of NC_090437.1, from coordinate 240,057,906 downwards.
CTATCCAAGTGACTCCCACAGTCCAGTGATCCTTCAGTCCGAGTGTGGTGGAGGTAAGTCCTTGCCTCCCCACGCTAGACTGCAAACCTGTGTACTGCATGATTTGCAGCTGCTCTGGCTTCTGTGCACTCCTCCAAGGATTCCTTTGTGCACAGCCTAGCCTGGGTCCCCAGCACTCCATCCTGCAGTGCTCAACCCTCTGAGTTGGACTCCGACATCGTTATAAATGTGGAAGTACAAGACATTTGGCATCTTCAACAAGTTGTCCTGCAAGAGATGTCAAATGTTTCACATGCGACAAAAGGGGGCATTTTTCAAAAATGTGCAATCAGAAGAAAGGGTTATACAGAAAGAGAAGCGTGAATTATCTATATGATAGTACACAAACAAGGGGAGAACATGGAAGTTCCAGCAGTGGTGAGGAGTGTGCCCAAAAATATAGGTGGAGGTGCAATAGATTGCACTTTCTCTATATTATACAGTATATATTATAATGTAAAGTTAAATGTAATGTAAAGTACCTATAAGGAATTTAATGACTCTAATATGTACACACAAAACAACAAACCAACATAAAAAATGTAGTCACCGTTGTCTTTTGATTAATCCACTTGGAACTATAATAAAATAAATGTCTAATAACACTCAAGTCTTGAAATCCAATGCGCGATCAACATAAATAATTTTAGTCAATATCGCAAAAAAAAAACGATGCTCTTCCATTAAAACGTACGATCCATGTCTTTGTCAGAAAGACAAACCAATGGGTTTGTTTCTATGGGTGGTTGCCCTTGATTTCTCACACACACAGCGTTGTGACGTAACCTCATCAATCTGCACTCTCCTCGTGGACCCGGTGAGTCAACACGTGAGGTAAGAGACACGCGACATGTCAACAGCAGACGCTCATAAACCCAAAAGTGAATATTTCTTCCTTCACAACGCTGCCGCGTTTTCAATAAGTATTGAGATAATCAAATATGGGTAATACAAACAGTCTCTTCCATTCCTCAACAATGGTTATCCACTGGGTAATACAAACAGTCTCTTCCGCTCCTCAACAATGGTTGTTCACTGACTCCAATCTTCAGGACTTTGAAATGTTGAATCCTAATTCCCCACTGAAAATTTTCCATGAAGTGGCATTAAAAAAAGTCCAAAAACTACAGCTCACTCGTCTTCAGTCAAAAAAACAAACAAATTATTCAGCAAATAAACTGAAAAAAAACACAACATCCATCAAAACCAGATGCCCTGCCAAGGTTGATCCTTATATACGACATCCCATCCTCGTCGCCACTAAAGAAACAAGGGACACGGCATTCCTTACGTATGTCTTCTTTATTCCAGTCCAGATGTATACATCCAACCCTGGCAGATCTCAGCAGCAAACTGAGCCCACTTCACATTCTACTCAGCATTTCACAAGTTGCGAAGCACAAATAGAATCTTAACTAACCCCATATAATACATCAGGGACCCTCCTTTGTGACTCTGAGCCAGCTCCGGTTCACACATTTTCTAAGTGCCTGCTCTGGTACTTCTGCAGGTGCTGCCTGCTTCTGTGGGGGCTCTCTGAGTTGCTGAGTGCCCCCTCTTTCTCCTCCTCCAAGGGGCGACATCCTGGTCCTTCCTGGTCCCCAGCAGTACCCAAAAATCTCTACCGCAACCCTTGCAGCTAGCAAGGCTTGTTTGCAGTATTTCTGCGTGGGAATACTTTTGCAACCTTCAGCACACCGTGTGACATCTTCCATCCAAAGGAAAAGTTCCTAGCTCTCTTCGTTGTTGCAGAATCCTAAGCTTCTTTCATCCAGAGGCAGCTTCCTTGCACCTTCATCCGGGGTTTCCTGGGCTCCTGCCCCCCCTGGACACTATTGCGATTCTTGGACTTGGTCCCCTTGCCTTGCAGGTCCTCAGGTCCAGGAATCCGTCTTCAGTGCTTTGCTGGTGTTAGTGGTTCTTGCAGGATCCCCCTATCACGACTATTGTGTCCTTTTGGGGTAGTAGGTGTACTTTACTCTTACTTTTCAGGGTCTTGGGTTGGGGTATCTGGACACCCTGACTATTTTCTTACAGTCCCAGCGACCCTCTACAAGCTCCCATAGGTCTGGGGCCCATTCGTGATTCGCATTCCACTTTTGGAGTATACGGTTTGTGTTGCCCCTAGGCCTATGTTCACCTATTGCATCCTATTATAATTCTACACTGTTTGCATTACTTTTCTCACTCTTACGTACCTGTTTTGGGTTTGTGTACATATAACTTGTGTATATTACTTACCTTCTAACTGAGGGTACTCAATGAGATACTTGTGGCATATTGTCATAAAAATAATGGGGGTTATTCTAACTTTGGAGGAGGTGTTAATCCGTCCCAAAAGTGACGGAAAAGTGACGGATTTACCACCAGCCGTATTACGAGTCCATTATATCCTATGGAACTCGTAATACTGCTGGTGGTATATCCGTCACTTTACCGTCACTTTTGGGACGGATTAACACTCCTCCAAAGTTAGAATAACCCCCAATGTACCTTTATTTTTAGCAACTCTGTGTATTGTGTTTTCCTATGATATTGTGCTATATGATATAAGTGGTATAGTAGGAGCTTTGCATGTCTCCTAGTTCAGCCTAAGCTTTGCCATAGCTACCTTCTATCAGCCTAAGCTGCTAGAAACACCTCTATTCCACTAATAAGGGATAACTGGACCTGGCACAGGGTGTAAGTACCACAAGGTACCCACTATAAGCCAGGCCAGCCTCCTACAGTTAGCCAGGTCCATTGAAATACAAGCCAAACAATTATGTAGTTGATGTACAAATCATAACGATGCTCACAGCAACATTAATCAAGTGCTGACTTTGCAATCCTTTGATCTCACTAGGCAATGTAATATTTTTGGAACCCAAAAGTATATGTATTTTCAAGTCAATGTCCTGATAATACACACAACTTACAGAGTGTTTCAATGTCCAGAAACTCACATCACACCAATGCTGAAAGTGAGGGTTAGTAAATACTCAAGAGGATACAGAGCAATATTGAGATAGATTTCAAGAACAGATGTCTCAAGTTGCTCTGTGTCCTCCTCAATATTTACTAACCCTCAATTTCAGCATTGGTGTAATGTGAGTTTCTAGACATTGAGAATAGTTATCTTCAAACGTGAAAGTTTACAAGTGAGAATGAGACACAGTCATGATGGATATACCCACACCTAAAAGTGGATCCAGGATTAGCCTGTATTGTGCAGTCTCAAACTTCATATACTTACTATCAAATGTCATCTGTTGTATGGCGGACAGAAGCACTACATACCTACAAAATAGGTATACACATACAAACAAGGCCTTGGATTTGACCTTTGTTAAGAATATGATTCAAAGTATTGGAATATCCCTAGAGAACACCAGACAGTGTTCATGTCAAGTGCCTCATTCAGCATGTCAAGGAGGCTTTGCCTATGTTGTATTCTGGTAATCAGATGTGCATACTTAGGACTTTGACCTAGAAATTGAAAATTACATATGTGCCACTGCATTGAAGATGTGTGTATGTCTTCTCTTGTATGTTTGTATCATTTTGAGTAAGGCAACTATCAAAAGGTCAGCTTTCTCTTCATTATGACACAATCATATTGAAAGTATAAACAAATAAACACAAAAGCATGCATGGCACAGCATTTAACACCCAAACCTCTCACATACCAACATCAGAGATTGTGCAAGCCCTTCCTTCCCTGTTGGATGCAACGGTTATGAGGTCCTTGTAGACTAGTCATGATTTTGGAAGTGCATTTCTTCATTAAAATGCAACTATCAATGAGATTTTCCCCAGTTGTGTTAACTACACTATAGGCCACAAAATGCCCTCATAAAGCAGCATCACAATTGGTCTAAGGATACATAGGGCCGTATTTATACTCCGTTTGCGCCGAATTTGCGTCGTTTTTTTCGACGCAAATTCGACGCTAAAGTAACGCCAACTAACGCCATATTTATACTATGGCGTTAGAGGCGTATAGCGCCAAAGTTCCCGGATTGTGCGTCATTTTTTAGCGTGAACCCCTTCCTTGCGTTAATGATATGCAAGGGAGGCGTTCCCGTCTAAAAAATGACTCCCAGGCCTTTACGTGGTATTTATACTCCCGGGCAAAAGAGACGCCCGGGAGTGGGCGTGGCTAAAAACGGCGCATTTGCGCCGCTTTTTAACGCCTGGGTCAGGCATGGCGTTAAGGGACAAGTGGGCTCAAAATGAGCCCAGAGTGCCCTCCCCTGCCCCCAGGGACCCCCCCTGCCACCCTTGCCCACCCCAGGAGGACACCCAAGGCTGGAGGGACCCACCCCAGGGACATTCAGGTAAGTTCAGGTAAGTATTTTTTTATTTTTTTTTAATAATTTTTTTTGGCATAGGGGGGCCTGATTTGTGCCCCCCTACATGCCACTATGCCCAATGACCATGCCCAGGGGACAGAAGTCCCCTGGGCATGGCCATTGGGCAAGGGGGCATGACTCCTATCTTTACAATGATAGGAGTCATGTTGATGGGGGATGGGCGTCGAAAAAAAATGGCGCAAGTCGGGTTACGACGATTTTTTCGACGTAACCTGACTTGCCCCATTTTAAGACGCCCATGCGCCATTTTCCCCCTACGCCGGCGCTGCCTGGTGTACGTGGTTTTTCTCGCGCACACCAGGCAGCGCCGGTCTGCTTGCGCCGGCTAACGCCATTCAATAAATACGGCGCCCGCATGGCGCTTCAGAATGGCGTTAGCCGGCGCAAAACTTTTTGACGCTAAACTGCGTTAGCGCAGTTTAGCGTCAAAAAGTATAAATATGGGCCATAGACCTCATAAATACTGTAACCATTTCACACATAGGGTGAAAATTGACAATAGACCCACACAAAACATCTGCATGAGACAGCATCCAAAACCAAAACCCCTCACATACCAATACCAGACATAGTTCTAGACCTTCCTTTCCCATTGGATACAATATTTAATGATGTCCTTGTAGACTAGTCATGATCTGGAAGTGCATTTATTCACTAACATGCAACTATAAGTGAAATCTTCCCCACTTGTGTTTACTGCACTACTAGTCCCAGAATGCCCTTATAAAGCAGCCTTCCAATTGCTCGAAGTAGACATAAACTTCATGAGTACTGTAACCAATACAGACATGGAGTGGAAGCTGACAAACAAACATGAAGTAACATCTATTTAACTACTCCCATCACACTACCAGACACATAAAACAGTTAAAGCACAGGTCTGTGCTGCTCATAGTCCTCCAGTTGAGCATAGCGGGTCAGCCAGGCTGTTCTCCGGAACCCCTGGTACAGTGGCCTGAGGCCGACAGGCCCAATTGATTGCACAAACAACACATGGTAAGTGGGAAAAGATGTAAAAGTCCCTGGCATCCCTTTGCCTTTTTGCCAGTGTGCAGAGCTTAAGTATGTACTGATGCACTATTGTATTTATGCAGCGCTTTACCTGATGCAAGCATTGGGACTGGCTTGCTGTGATATGGCATCAATGTCACTGCACACAGAGCTGCTAGGATTTTGACATAGGCTGGGATGGCTTGGGAGTGGAAGGTTACAGAATCAATATCCTGCTCCCACTCAGAAACTGTCTCCAAGATGACATAAGGGGTAAAATAGAATATGAAGCTGACATATTGGCTGGACATCCCAAAATGATTAATCCTGTGCCTGAACATCATCTATGCTCTCATCTTCCTCCTTCTCCTCACATCATTCTGTCGCATGACTAGGGGCAAACCAACAGAGACATTCAGGAACATGATGAAAGGTCTGACAGTATTTGTTTTTTAAAAGCAAAAAGAACAGATGATAGACATAATGCTGAACAATGCAAACATTCATCACTAGTCACAGATCTGGGTTTAACCCATTGTTTTCCTGCTCACCATGCCACTCGAGTTTTGACCCAGCCTTATGCAAATCAGTCCTGATCCTTCTCCCTATGGGAACATTCCAGCCTGAACTGCCAGGCCAGGTCCTCCCTGCACTGGAAACAAACATCCTGGGACCAATTGTGGGGTATCACCCCATATCAGGGGGTAACGTGGATTCAGTGGCACAGTGAGCCTGGGACCCATGTCTGTGCGTACCCGTTCCACTTATGGTAAAAAAAGCAAAAAGAACAGATGATAGACGGAATGCTGAACAATGCAAACAGTCACCCCCCTCACAGATCTGGGTTGAATCCATCATTTTGTTCCTCACCACCTCACCCCAGTTTCGGCCCAGCCCTATGCAAATCAGCCTTGACCCGGCTCCCCATGGGAACAGTCCAGCCCAAACTGCCAGGCCAGGTCATCTTTGGATCAGTAACAAGAATCCTAGGAATGATTTCAGGATATCAACCCTCATCAACTGGCTCAGCGTTTATGACAGCAGCCAGGCTGTGATTGGCTAACAACTTCCAGCTGGTTTGGGGGATGGTAAGCACTGACACAGGTGTGTTTAGGAGATGATTAGGATTCTGATGTTTGTCCATAGAATTAGAGTGGTGTGTTACATTCACAAATTGACTGCTTGTGGAAGAACCATGATTGTGGGTTACATGTGGAACTGTAGAGGAGATGTTTTACTGCATTTATGAAGCTTTTCAACATTGTTGTAGTGTTATGTATACTTGAGAGAACATTTACTACTGCAATACACACCCTACACATGTACATATATAACTGCCCAGTGCCTACATGCAATTATTTCATATTGTCAGTGAAGTATTATAAGCTATTTTGGCTGTACATCTTGAGATTTTTGTGTTCCACCTCGAGTGTGGAATCTCTGCCCCAAAGTGCAGAGATTCTGCCCTCAGTGCAGAATCTCTGCCCTGAGTGTGGAGTCTCTGCCCGAGTGCAGAGAATCTGCGCTGAATGTGGATGTAAAGGTACTCCACATAAATGCCCTTTGTGAACACCAAAAGTTATAAACGGAGACTTTTGGCCTACATTTAGAACAAAAAGTTTCCCCTTGTGAATCGGGCTCATAGTTGGTCGATTCAACCTCATCACAGTCAGGGAGCAAGTATATCTTGGTTGCAGTGGATCATGTCACCAGGATCCACGAAGCTGTACCTCTGAGGAGCATGACTTCAAATGTAGTATCACGAGCTCTCCTAAGGATTTTTTCTAGGGTTTGATTTTTAAGGTAGGTAATTTTCGAATAGGGGTCTAATTTTACCTCTTACATGAGAGAGATGTGGGAGCAAGCTGGGGTGACCTACCACTACTCTACAGCATACCACCCCCAAAACAATGGTTTGGTGGCAAGGCTAACAAAACACTGAAAAGAGTAATGAGAACTCCACCAGAGGACCTTAGGAAGAAGTGAGATTTTCTCCCACCATTCCCCTTTTTTGCCTAACAAGAAATTCTGAAGAAGAGGGTAGGGTTCAGTCCCTCTCAACTTCTGTATGGACACCTGGTGACAGGACCACTTGCCTAAGTAATAAGGAACTTCGGAGACCCCACAGAAGGACGTGGTAGACTATGTGATTGATCTCAGGAAGCTGATGGCAGAATACGAGTCAGGCAAAGGGAAATCTTTAGGCTAGCCAAGAACTGATGAAGGAATGCTACGACTGGACAGTTACGCAGATTGGGTATCAAGAAGTTCAGTAAGTGTTGGTACTGAAGTCTATTTGTCCCAGGGCTTTGGACAAATGTTGTGGGTCATAGAAGGGAGTTCAGAAAGTGTCTGAGGTAAAGTACTTGGTGCGCACAGGTGCCACAAAGAAACCCAAATGGGTGTTCCATGTGAACAGGTTGAAGACTTATCTCAGCATGGACTATACAGTGAATGTCATGGCTATTGCAGGGAAAGTGAAGGAAATCAGTGACATGCTGCATAATGACATGAAGGATGGCACTGCAGATGAGGTGCAGTTACCTCCTGAGTTAACACCTCAGCAGAAAAGGGAGTGCAGAGAGGTGTTGGGACAGTTTGCCAAACTCTTCTTGCTGAATACAATGTTTGACACCTCTCTGTGTGCATGACATAGACACTGGTAGCAGTCTACCAGTAAAGGGAAGGATGAACAGAATACCTGAATGGGTTCACGGATGCATTAAGGTGAAAGTTGGCAACATGTTGGAGCTGGGAGTCATTGAAAGATCTCTTAGTCCTTGGTCTAGTCCTGTGGTTCTAGTATTAAACCCAGGGTCTACTGGCTTGCATTTCTGGGTGGACTACTGAGCCCTCAATGAAGAAACCAAAACCAATGTCCATCCAATTCCCAGAGTAGATGAGGTTATGGATCGGTTAGGTGGGCAAATTACTTGAGCACCTTTGATATAACCAGTGGTTATTGGCAGATTGCATCGCCACCAAATACAAAGGAGTGGCTATATCAGTCCAAGGTAATACCCTTTGGGTTGAAGAATGTTCTTGTCACTTTTCAACACCTATAGAACCATATTCCTGCAAAATCTGATAGAGTTACCATGTGGAGCATTACTAAATGCGTATTTGTACCACTCATGGGTGGGTTACCCTAAGGTTTGAGGTAATATGTAGAAAACGATAACACACAGTGAACAACTCTTAAGTAAGCTAAATGAGTGTGTCTTCTTACGTCCCTTGAAAGCAGTGGTTTGGTGGAGCGCCCACACTGCTATTATAGATGATATAGTATGGTTTTTCCCCAATCATTTTTGCTTCTGTTGCTTTTTTCTGCGTTATACTTTAGTAGAACGTAAGATGGGCACTTTGAGAGTTGTCATGTTTTAGTTTCTTATTTCTATACTTACGTCAAAGCATTTACTTTTCCTTTATTTTTTAAACCCATTTCACTGGAATAATTTCCTGTACAGAAAGAAGGTCGCTCAATGATAATAGTTCTGATGTTAGACCTACCTGATTACAGCAAAAAACATTTTAACAGGTCAAAATGTGATGTTTCGAATTTACTAACAGGCCTAAATCCTCCACGACTGGTGTTTATTGTGCACTAATCACCTCACAGGGTGGTTCTAATCCATTTCGATGTGGTATCACCTGTCTTGCACACTGTAATATATCTTTGAAGGGGTGATAGTAAAACTCCGAGGTATTAACTGAATCAAATTAGAATTTCCTTCATGCTAATATAAAAAGAAATGGTGTGGATTGGAACCAGGAAGAGTGAAATGCTGCTAATAGGGTTTGCCAGCAGGAATTACGTCTATTGTCAGCAGGATGCCATTGGCAAGTGTGAAATCCTCAATTAACAATTTCCAGCATAGGCTGCCAGGAGGCAGTGGGCACGATTTGTTAGTTCAGATTATACAGTGCGCTGGGCCGAAAAATAAATATATTTCTTTCTTACTTGGTGCAGTGTTAAGTGTATTGCCTTCGGATGGTCATTTATTAGACTGTGTTAATATCATGTGCAACTGAATTTTACAAACCATCTATCGTAGTGTGTGATTTTAATTCAATAGCAAACAGTGCATGGCCCTGGTTTGCAAGTTAAAACAGGATATATAAACATGCAATGCCAATGCATTTTTTTCCTCCATGGCGTGGGTACACGCGAACATTTCCACAGGGGCCACAAAGTACTGTCTGTGGTATGCTCGAGGACTGCATCAATGTCAGCAGGGTGATGTAGGATGGGCATCAGGACACCGGAAGCACATGCATGGTATGGGAAACCAACCGAGACTTCAAGTGGCTTCTGTCTGCCCACAAAGCTCTAGTCTCATCAACAAGAATTAAACACTAAGGTGCCCATGCCAAATGACTTGCCTCTTGGTTCAATAGTGGCTTTGTTTTCCGAATAAGGGTGGCATGAATGTTTCCAAGACAATGTTTGAAAACTATCACTGCTAATAAATGCCTCCCAATGCAGTGATATAATCTGATCTGATAAAGTAATATGCTCATACATGTTAATAATATGCACCTTTTTAAAGTTTGCAGAGAGTTTATCATGTTTTCACATGTTTAGTGCTAGATATTGTTAAAACTAAAGGTGTTCCTAAAGAAAAGTTGCCTAGGAAACCTTTTCTTTTTTACCTTATTTTAGTTAACATTCAAAACAAGTATGCTGGTTTGTTTCACAACTTTCTGAATGTTTCTGATCTGTCATGTGAGCAGCAGCCCAGTGCTGCTGTTTACAAGGGTGCTGCAATTAAAGGTCAGGAGGGCCTCATGCGCCCTCCAGGCTGTACTTTGAGTAACCCTGCTCTATGGTCAAGTTTAAAAATGTTCGCACAAGGCACTCTTTCTTCAAGCTCTAATAGTGCACCCAGGAGGAGCACACTAAGAGGCATATTTATCAGCGGTTAACTTCATGCTTGCACCATGCAACTTTGCGCGGCTTTGAGTGGCTGTAAAAATATGGAGTAAGGCAATGCAGTGCAAATCGCTGTTTTGCCTTACTCTGCCTGGGAAGGCATTGCATGGGTGTTCCCACACAACTCCCATTGATTTTGACGCATTCCCAGAACTCCTGAACCTGGTAATGCACTAACATCTTATGAGCACAAATTGAAAGATGAATATACCTCCCAAAACTGTTTTTGTTCAGAAAGGTGCCCCTTCCTGCACTAAAACAATTTGGCATTCAACGCATGCACCCTTACTGCGAAGGTGCCTGTGTTGGTGCTAGACAGCCCATTGTGCACCACGGCAGGGGGAAAGGACAGGAATGTGCCATATACAGTGCATTCCTGCCCTTTCCCAGTGATGCAGTGCAACACACCTGTGCCTCTTTCCCATAAATATGGGCCTAGCACTTTACCTCTATTAATCCCTGTTTGCTCATGTGTTCTTGTCTGTATTATGTTGCAGATGCATGAGCAAGGGCATTCCCCTATTTGCAATGGGCAGCCCTCGCAGTGACAGTCGGACCACCGCAACTGTGGCGGTCTGACTGCCACATTACAACCCAGGTTCAGGCCCCTCCTTCCTGCCTTGTCTTGTCTGTTGTCATACCCTGCCCCCTCCCTCCTGTCTCCTGCTGCAACTATACCTCCTGTCTGTCCCATATTGTCAGCTTGCTTCCCTTTCCATTTTGCCCTCTGCTGTCTGTTGTTCATGTTCATGGCCCTGTCCCCTCCTTATTGCTTCCCATTGTGTTTTGTGCTGCATTGCCCCCCTACTTGTCCAGTGTGATATATTGTTTTGCTGTAGCCCCTGTAAGGTCAATAAGGTTCTCCTGTTCATAAATATAAATACAATTAAGTCTGGGAATAATAGGTATCCTGTTCCCACTCCAGTTTATGCAACAGTAGTGAAATAGTTTATTTTCTGAGAGGTTAAATTTACCATTCCCACTGCAGTCTGTGCAAGAGTAGGGACAGCATTGGACTTCAGAGAGGTAACATTTACTATTTGCACTCCAGTCTGTGAGCAACAGCAGAGAAAGCATTGGACTTTGGAGGGGTAAGATTTACTATTCCCACTCCAATCCGTGCAACAGTAGGTAGGCATTGGACTTCGAAGGGGTAACATTTACTATTCCCACTCTAGTCTGTGCAACAGGAGGGAACGTGTTGGACTATGGAGGGGTAATGTTTACTATTCCCACGCTAGTCTGTGTAGCACTAGGGGGGGTGGTTCATTTCAAGCACATCACCTATCTGAATAACGCTAATAATTACAAGAAATATTAAACTCTTAAAAAATATTAATTAACACACATATATATATATATATATATACATATATATATATATATATATATATCCATCAAACGTTTTCCAAGCCTCACAGGGACAAAATCCTTTCGACAAAAAACAATGGCCCGTGACTCCAAGCAAGAACGTGTTTATTAATTAAAAGATATCCTGACGGATTTCGGAGCACTAGCTCCTTGATCACAGGTCAAGAGACATGCTCCATCGTGCATATATTTAAACTAAAGAAAAAACAGACAACATCAACAAAGGACTCTAAACACTTGTTGCACAAGTGTCAGCCATTTTGCAATGGAGTTCATGTAGTACATTGCCTAAACACAAAAATTCTTATTTCATATAAGTAATCACACATTAATTCCTTACTCACGCAACAAAACAAAACCCATATTGCATTATATATGCTTGTGGTACACAAAGATCAAAAAAGAAAAAAAAAGCATATATATATATATATATATATATATATATATATATATATATATATATATATATGTATATATATATATATATAGAAACAATATTAGTTTAAAGGTAATCTTTGCAAGCGTGTCAGCCATATTTGAACGTTGTTCATTTAATGCACTGCATAATCTAAAGGCTCATATGATTCCATGTATATGTATCTCGATATAATGTGAAAGGAGCTCAAATACTAATCTATACAAACGTGTATTTCTTACATGACAGGTATCTACAAAAGATTTCTAAAACAATGTAAAATTAATATTATAATACTCATCTAATATGTAGAATGTACTTGTCAGGATATAATACTTCCTTGCATTTCCAACACAGATCAGCTTTTTCTTTGTACGTATAGCACACAATAAAATAAAGATACTTAAAGATAACAATAATAATAACAATATTACCATTATCAAATTCTCATTCTTGTTTTGTTCACAATAAAAAATTGCTTCCATCCCTGTCTAGCTAGAACTAAGGTGAACAAAAAGTTCTTCATCCTGATTGAATCCATATGGAACACTAGTAGAATACTTCATAATGAATTTAGATTCTAATTGTCTCAATTCCAGTTCTCTGTTGCCACCTCTTATATTAGCTGGAACATTGTCTAACACACAAAATTTCAACAAATCCCTGTTTTTCTGGTGAACCACAGCAAAGTGTCTTGCCATCGGATATGTTTTGTCTTCATTGGTTATAGCTCTCATGTGTTCCAATACTCTTTTTCTTGCTTTATGAATCGTGCTGCCAATATAATACCTGTTACATGGGCAGCTAAGAGCATAGACACAATATTCAGTATTGCAATTAAGGTGCATTTAAATGATAAAAGGGCTTAAACTCCTAGATAACTGGATCTTACTACAATTATTGCTGCCCTTACAGGCTTTACATTTGCCACATGTGAAAAAACCCTGAGCAGTAAATTCTTTATTTCCCTGAGATGATTGAATTAGGCTTTTGCATAAATGATCTTTGAGGGATGCGCATCTTCTAAAAGTCACCTGAAGTTGTTGTCCAATTAAGTCTGATAGATGTTCATCACTTTTAAGGATATTCCAATATTTCAGTAGGATGCATTTAATTTCCCACGCTTGAGTATTAAACGTAGTAATAAACCTAATTATTTGGGTATCATCCGCATTGACATATTTCTGTGATATCAATAATTTTTCTCAATCTAGTGAGAGTACTTTCTCACACGTACTGTCAATTAATTCACTAGAGCATCCTCTCTCAAGAAATCTATTTCTCATCATCTGCATTTCTACCACAAAATCACTATCCTCACTGCAATTTCTTCTTGCTCTCAAAAGTTCACCATAAGGAATAATACGAATCAAATTTTTAGGAAGGCAACTGTTAGCGTCGAGAAGACTGACCCCAGCTGTTTTCTTGCGAAACAGAATACTGGTTAGTCTAGTTTTTTTTACTTGTAATTTCAGATTCAAAAATTCAATTTCTGAATGATGTATATGTGAGGTCAATTTCAAATTCATCTGATTTGTGTTTAACTGCTTCACAAATTCTACAGCCTGATCTTCATTGCCTTTCCAAATGCAAAACATTTCATCAATTTAACATGCTCATCAAACATCTGCATATTGTTACATAATATTACATGCTCATCAAACATCTGCATATTGACACGACTTGTTCCTCCCACCAGCCAAGAAACAGACCTGCATAGCTGGGAGCAAAGCAAGCTCCCATTGCAGTCCCTTGCACTTGTCGATACACTTGATGATTAAATATAAAGAAATTGTTAGTTAGACATATTTGCATCATGTATAATACCATTTCAGTATGCTGTAAATAAGAAAGTGATCTTGCTCTAGAGAAATGTCTACATGCAGAGATGCCTAAATCATGAGGGATGCAAGTATAAAGGCTTTCAACAACTAATGTTAGTAATAAAAAATGCTCATGGTACCCCATGAATCCTTTTTAGAAAATCCTGTGTGTCCTTAATATATGATGGTAATGCTTTCACAAAGGGTCTAAGAAAAAAATCGATATATTCAGATGTATTCACCAACACACTGCCTCTTGAAGAGACAATTGGTCTGCCAGGTGAATTATTAGAATCCTTATGTAATTTGGGTAACAAATATAGTACTGGTAATTTAGGATGAGAACATCTCAAAAATACAAATTCCTCCTTCACAATAATCTTGTCATTTACCCAATCGGTTAACTTTTTTACTATATTTCTTATTGGCTTCATGGTATTGCTGTTTACTTGTTTTTTCATATTGTCTGCTATCATTGACTTGCCTCTGACCCTCCTCTAAGTATATGAATATAGGCCAAATTACCACATTGCCACCTATGTCGGAGGGTTTAATAACTATATTTACATTGTTATTTAACTCAAGGATAGCCTGTGGTTGTTCAGAATCTAAGTTATGATAACCAAATCTTCTGTTCTTATTCCTGTTTCATCTCTTAAATTCACTGATGACACATTTTTTGAATACATCAATTGATGCAGAGTTCACTTGAGGATAGAAGGTGGATCTAGATTTAAATCTATCACTAACTGCACAAGCTAGATTAGTTTGGAATCCATCCCTTTCCAGACTGGTTATAGGGTCATTTTCCCACTTACTGTCACCCATTAACTGTCCCATTGTTTGAAATGCCTCAATGTCCGCAATTTGTAACGGGGACGGAGTTACCTTCTCCACTCCCATTTGTTGTTCTCCAGAGGCCTTAGTAGCAAACCAATATTTGAGCTTTAATTTCCTAATAAAATGAAACAGATCTATTCTGCTCAAAGTATAATCAAAAGATGCTGTTGGACAAAATAAAAGACCCAGGGATTATACTTTTTCTTGTGTCTTAGACAAAATTACATTTGATAAATTTACCACAGTTCCTTCTATGGGTTCATGGCAGTTTGACCCCTGGTGCGTATTCCCTATTTGCTTTCTATGTCTCTTTGTCATAGTCCACTTGATTTTAGTTCTCTTCTTCCTCCTTTTCCACAAGCTCTGAAACCTACTGCGCCTCTGCCTCGTTGGGCCTTTACTCTTCCTTGGGCCAGTAGGTTGAATACCTTTAAAATTGGGGATTTTACTCCCTCAGTTTCAGAGTGATTAGAGACATAACTTTCACTGGTTTCACTTTCGGCAATTTCCCCTGAAGTGTTTTCCTGCGCGCCATCTGGTACCATAGAAGGTACGTCTATATTTCGTGCCGATTGTTGAAATCCTCTATTGTCCAGGTTATCTTTCAGATGTTCATATTTGCGTGCAAAAGTCAAGATCTGTCCTTTTTCATAGTCACATTCATCTCTGTGGAATTTAGGTTGTTTTTAGCCATGATTTCACCTTCCAATTTGTCCAGTCTAACTTGAATTTTCTCCATCTCACATTTAAATTAGTCCGCACTGCATTTCTTTTGCAATGATAAGGTATATTTCTCCATTTCTATTGCTGCTTTCTCCACATCCTTTTTTTGCATATTTAATAAGTATTTTTAGCATACCAATTGAACATTGATGATTATTATTTGCCCATTCCTCAATCATTTCCGGATCAGGATTAAATATTGTTGGTAGAATAAATATTCTCAGTCCACGTGGTACTCGATCCACTTCAACATATTTTTGAAGAGTAGTGGCCTCCCACCACTTAGCCTTTTCACACTTAGAGGCTTTCCACAGATATATATAAACAAATAACTCATTTACATGATTATTAAGCAATTGATCAGCTAATTATCAACTAAAATGTAATTACTTACCCACACTAGACCCCTAACAAACCGAGCAGCCAGCAATTAAATGATAACTAAAATGAATAAGTATAACACAAGTAACATAATTAATAATCAATTAGATAAGTATTAATAAATTAATAATTACTTAAATAACTTCTCACCTAATGCCCCTACAAACCCAGCAGACTGCACATAATAGATAAGCTAAAAAGTACAATTGTTGCCCATCTTACATAAATTATAATCACGTTAATAGCTAATAATTAATTGTTAATCATTTATTTCTAAAATAACTTCCTACTTTATACCCCTATAATCCTGGAAGTCCCCACTTAATATATATATATTTATATATATATAACTGAAAAACTATAATTATTACACATTCTACATAAGTAATCATCAGTCAAATAACTAATAATACATTAATAATGAATTGTAAATTAAACATTGCTTAAATAACTTCCCACCTTATACCCTTACTAACCCAGCAGCACGCACCTAATTTATAGATAAAAAATATAATTATTACACAATTGGCATCATTAATAATCAAATAAATATTATAAAAACGTTTTCCAATATTTCTGTAACTCAGTATTTAAAACTCAATATTTTGTCCAAATATGATGCAGATCACAGAGTTGACAGCTCAGTAGATTGCTGCTTTTTGTT
This sequence comes from Pleurodeles waltl, assembly GCF_031143425.1. Classification (NCBI taxonomy): domain Eukaryota; kingdom Metazoa; phylum Chordata; class Amphibia; order Caudata; family Salamandridae; genus Pleurodeles; species Pleurodeles waltl. Next base: position 240,041,372 of record NC_090437.1, on the reverse strand, counting down.
ATTCACAATTTATAAATTAAAATCCTAATATAGCACAGTACCTATGAATTTTCATTAAAGGCCTGTGTAGTTTAAGTTAGAACACTATGGCCCTCATTCTGACCTTGGCGGGCGGCGGAGGCCGCCCGCCAAAGTCCCGCCGTCAGGTTACCGTTCCGCGGTCGAAAGACCGCGGCGGTAATTCTGACATTCCCGCTGGGCTGGCGGGCGGCCGCCTTCAGGCCGCCCGCCAGCCCAGCGGGAAAGAGGCTTCCACGATGAAGCCGGCTCGGAATCGAGCCGGCGGAGTGAAAGCTGTGCGACGGGTGCAGTTGCACCCGTCGCGTATTTCACTGTCTGCGCAGCAGACAGTGAAATACATTTAGGGGCCCTCTTACGGGGGCCCCTGCAGTGCCCATGCCAGTGGCATGGGCACTGCAGGGGCCCCCAGGGGCCCCGCGACCCCCCCTACCGCCATCCGGTTCCCGGCGGGCGGACCGCCGGGAACTGGATGGCGGTAGGGGGGGTCGGAATCCCCTCGGCGGCGCAGCTAGCTGCGCCGCCTTGGAGGATTCCAATGGGCGGCGGTACACTGGCGGGTGACCGCCAGTGTTGCCGGTCCGACCGCGGCTTTACCGCCGCGGTCGGAATGCCCATTGGAGCACCGCCGGCCTGTCGGCGGTGCTCCCGCGGTCCTCCAACCCGGCGGTCATGGACCGCCAGGGTTGGAATGACCACCTATGTTTTATCCAGTGCTTCATTACCCTGATATTGCTTAAATGGGTTTGTTGGGGTAGAAATCTATTCTTATTAGTAAAGCCTAGGGTTTAGGTACCCTGGGACAGCACTTGGGGACCAAGACTCAATGCAGCAACAGCAATCAGCAGGGTCCAGGGCAGGTTCAATTGGAACTGGTCAGCTGGGAATGCAGGAAAACAGCTTCTGGAATCTTATTGTGTCACTGTAGCTCAAACACAAGGTCAGCTTTATGAATCTTGAAGCACACTTTGTTGTTCTGGGTACAAAAGGGAGAGCAGGTCCAGTCTTTGAGTTTCTTCTCAGGCCGCAGACAGCAGTTCCAGTATGCCTTTGCTCTTCCACTAGTCCAGAGAGTGTTCTGAGGAGGGCACTGGGGATGCCAAACGTGTGCCTGGTTTCAGACTGTGGGTGTGGGATCTCCTTGTCAGTCCCTAACTAATGGGGTTAACGTTCCCAGGGCTGACCCTAGCCATTTTTTGCAACAAACAAAAACAGAGTGGTCTGAAGGTAGGGATACATTCAATCAATATTTTTAAAGACCAGTGCTCAATACTGCCTTTATGGATAAATTACTTTCCATTATTTATTTCAACTGGTTATGTACAAGGCCGACAGTGGCTCCTCAGTGAAGTATTTACAATACACAATTATTTCCAAGACAACACATTACACACATACAATTAAGATAACATTTTCTTCTAAATACAGCTGAGGCAGACTTCTGGTTTTTCAAAGTCTTAACATTGACCAAACCGTCAGTAGAGGGTTGTGCCCAACAACGTTTCTTTATTGGTGGTTACAATTGAAAAATTGTGATTGTAATCCACTTGGTTGCGATGATTGGTGATTCACATACAGGCAGCTATCAAATACCTATCTATTATTTATGGTATTTTGCAGTGTGTATTAAGTGATTTTTTGTAAAGATGACTTCAATTAGAGAACACGATCTTGCCGTAATATGTGTCAACACGTTTTGGCCTCTTCAATCAGGGCCTCATCAGGACTATCGGGGCGCAACATAGCCTCTGTTTACGTTAGTATCTCTATTGCTCAGGAGACACCGTGTTTTTTTCGATGTTTGCCACTAAGGATATCAAAATTCCTCGTAAACGATTGTAAAGGTGAGCCACGACTGTGCCGCGTTTATGACCCGGAGAAGTTGTTATATTTGCGTCGGCTTTACCACTCACGAACGCCAGCAAATGGACACTTTCACGTCCGTCTTGGCGGCTCAAATACTGCCTGGCTAAGGAGATACTTCGTATGATACAATTAGTAGTGGGCATTTAAAGCTAAACCTGGTCATGATGTAGTGGACATTTGAGGCTATTATTACACAAAGGGAAGTTACACAGGCACTTGAGGCTAAATTTAAACATTTGTAGGCAGCGCTATGTGTTTCAGGATATATATGTACTGATTTAGCTGCTTGGATGCATTGGACATTTGACTTGCCGAACCTTAATGAGACTGCAGTTGGCTTATGTGGATGGACTTGAGTATTTAAGGCTGCAGCTCGTCTGAACTGAGGAGACATGGTGTGCAGAATAATGATGGGCTGGAATGCAGCTCTTGAGTAATTATCAGTGTCTGAGATTAATTCAAGCATTCCATCCATCACTATTTTGCATATTTCAATGTGACACTGTAAGTATGATGGTTATGCCCAGGCATTGGTCTTATGCACACCATGTCACTGGAATCAAGCTATACCCACTTGATGAGCCCTAATATTGGTGAAACTCATCTTGGGGTGCTTGTGTTCCAGTTCAGGGAGGACCTGGTACGGCAGTTCGTGCTGGACTTGACCCACTTGAGCAGGGCCACAACTAATTTGCACATGGCTGGGTCCAAACTGAGGTGGCAAGGTGTGCACAATATCAATGGAATGGGCTGTGGCCCAAGTAATTACTCGTGGCTGAGATCAATGCAAAGATGCCATCAATCATTTTTTGTTATACTTCACTGGCATGAGTGGGGCAGCATATAGTAGCATTTAGAATACGCAGCTATAATACAAGACAATAACTCTATATGTGCGGATGTGTACAGGTGTTAGACATGGGGTCTCGAGTTGGCAGTCATTTTACACCCATCCAAGTAGGGGACCTCACATTAGTAAGGGTAAGGAAGTCACAGACCTAAGATAACCCCTACCGACCCCCTTGGTAGCGTGGCACAAGCAATCAGGCGTATCTCAGAGGCAATGTGTAAAGTTTTTTTACAAACACACACAATAACACAATGAAAACACAGCAAAAGGACTCCACACCAGTTTAGAAAAATAGCCAATATTTATCTAAATCAAACAAGACTAAAATGACAAATATCCAACATACACATGTAAAGATATCAATTTTTCAAGTAATAATGTTCCTAATCCATAAGAATCAATGGATGAGTTGTCTTAGCATAAAGTACCTGGTATGAGCCAAAGATGGAGCCGCAGGGGTGAGAGTATGATGGAGAACCAAGCGATGTGGCTGCTTTGATTCCTTACTCGCAAGTGAGGCAGTGGGTCGATTCTTTCTATGCCGTGTAAATTGCTGCGTCATTTTCCGGACAAGCAACCTTGGGTCTGTGCGATGATGTTGAAGATTTTGATGCCCAGGGATGATGCATGGAAAATCTGGATGCACAGCAGCAATGAATACACTCTGAGCTGGTGATGCGTTGATTTCACTGGTGCTGCATTGATTTTTCAATCGGATGCAGGATCTGCATTGATTTTTCTGCTGCTCGGCTCTGGTGCATGGATTTTCACCCTGGGTTCACAACCTTCTCCTTTTAAGGGCCCAGGGACTGGATGTGGTGCCACTTGGCACAGTAGGGGACTCAGCAAGAGAGACCAGGTGCTGGCTGGTGAAGTCTTTGATGGCCCTGAGACTTCAGAACAGGGGTCAAGGTCAATACAAGCCCTTGGAGAACCCTCACAAGCAGGATTTCAGAAAGCAAAGTCCAGTCCTTTCACTCTTAAGGTAGAAGTAGCAGTCCAGCACAGCAAACCAACAGGCTGAGTGGCAGGTCCTCTTCAAGCATCAAGCTCTTTTCCTTGGCAGAATCTCCTCTTGTTACAGAAGTAGTCCAAGTTCACAGTCCACTACTTAAACTTACTTCTGCCTTTGAAGTAGGCAAAGTTCAAAGGAAAGTCTTTGTAGTGTACTAAACCCTGACTCTTCCTAGCACTGCCCCAGTCACTCTCTAGGGGGTTGGAGGCTGTATTGTGAGAGGACAGGCACAGCCCTTTCAAGTGCAGGTGTCAGCTCCTCCACCCCACTCTAGCCCAGAAAGACTCATCAGGATATGCAGGACACACCTCAGCTCCCTTTGTGTTACTGTCTAGAGTGAGTTCACAAACAGCCCAACTGTCAGTCTGACCCAGACGTGGATTCAGCAGCCAAGCAGAGGCACAGAATTGTTAAGCAAGAAAATGCCTACTTTCTAATAGTGGCATTTTCAAACTTATAATATAAAAATCAACTTTACCAAAAGCTGTATTTTGAAATTGTGAGTTCAGATACCCCAAACTCCACATCTCTAACTGCTAACAATGGGAAACTGAACTTAACAGATATTTCAAGGCAATCACCACGTTAACCTGTGGGAAAGATAGGCCTTGCAATTGTGAAAAACGAGTTTTGCAATATTTCACTATCAGGACATGTAAAACACACCAGCACATATCCTACCTTCTAAATACACTGCACCCTGCCCATGGGGAGCCTTGGGCCTACCTTAGTGTAACTTACATGTAGTAAAAGGGAAGGTTTGGTCCTGGCAAGTGGGTACACTTGCCAGGTCAAACTGACAGTACAAAACTGCACACACAGACACTGCAGTGGCAGGTCTGAGGCATGTTTACTGGTCTACTCATGCGGGTTGCACAATCAGTGCTGCAGGCCCACTAGTAGGATTTGATTTACAGGCCCTGGGCACCTCTGCTGCACTTTACTAGGGACTTACCAGTAAATCAAATGTGTCACTCAAGGATACACTAGTCACCAATACAATCTGGACAGTGAGAATATGCACTTTAGCACTGGTTAGCAGTGGTAATGTGCCCAGAGTCCTATAGCCAACAAAACAGGTCATAAAAAAAAGGAGGAAAGAGGCAAAACTTTGGGGATGACCTTGCAAAAAGGGCCAGGTCCAGCAAAAGGCACATGATGTAAATGCAAAGCTATTTGATGTTTGCTTGGGCATTTGTGGTTGCTTGGGTATTTTAGGATGTAATTGCATGTGACTGTCTAAATCCTATAATAGGGATAACTGTAATTGATGATTGGTATACAGCATATCACATCTGTGCTGAAAGGTGACATGGCTTTGCATGATGTCGTGGGATGCAAAGGTCATGTGATAGCACTTCCTATCATACTCCTGACACTTCCAATGCCTTTGCCAGTTTGGTGGGATTGGTGACAAATTGTAAAAATATTTGAGCAACTGTTTTTGCATGGAGTTGTTCCTTTTGTATGCATTTAAAATATGTCAAACGCTCATATGAGAACGTTTCATGCTGTAGTCAACCTACCTGCTTCAGCTATAAACATTTGATTGTACCCAGTCCTCATCTTGGCACGTAATGTCCTGTGAACATTGGGTCATATTTTAGAGGGCTAGAGGCTGAATCGAATACATTTCCTTTAAAATAAATATATCGCCACTCTTTCTGTTTGCTCTGGCTGTACGAGGACAAAATGTGCTTCTAGTTCACTCAGCAAATAAATCCTCCTGCGCTCTAGCAGATGTGTATCAGTGAAAAATGCAGCTGCTGATGATTTCTTAATTTCAATGAGATTTTCAGAGAGCAAGCAAGATGACCTCTGACCTTTCTGAAGTCAGCAGCGATGAGGTGGAGAGCCGTAATTATGGTGTAATAACGCATTATGCAGGCTCTCTATAAATGGCGGAATTTGCATTTAAATGAAAGTTTCAACTGCTGGGCGTATGAATGTTTGAACAGCGTAGTGTTTGTTATACAGCTTGTGCTAGAAATCAAACGCTGTTGTTAATTGTACGTTAAAGAGCTTCTTTTATTCATAGGTGTCACATATTTGATCACAATAAATGAAGGATCAATTTATGGTCACTGAGCGATAAAGGCAAATGCGTACCTCATCGGTTCACAGCATCATGTCTTGTAGTCAAGAGCATATTAAACATAATTGTCTAGTACTCCGAATATTAAGGACTATTCCCAAGCTTCCCTCAGGAGGCATGACTCACTATAGAAGTATCTTCAACGCAGCTTAAACCTTATATGCATCAGTAGACATGTCTAGGGATGACCTGCCCCATAGAAGCACAATCCCTTATCATTAATGTGTGAACATTTTAACCAGAAATTATAATTTATGCTGCTTGTTCGCTGTTTGCTTAGGAAAGTTTTAAACAAGCTCAAAGCAATCACACAAAAACAGTGCCATCTGTAATCTTGCATTATAATACATAGGATCCTGCAATCCCTGTATAAAAAACACCTCTTATTTCTTCATATTACAGGAGATTCTGCAATCCGAGTATAAAAGCCCATCTCTAAGTTCTTTCTAATGAGCGACTAGTGATGCATCCAGTCGCCAATTATAAATAATTAACATTAGAGCTCAATTGAATTAACTTATTACAGCTGAGTTCTGACATCATAATGTCCTTTGTCAGAAACAACAGCTGAGGGGCAAGGCAGTGTATGTCAAGGAACATAAATATAGCAGCTGGTTATTGATAGAAGGAAAAGGGATTTTACGGCAAAACGGGAGGTTGGCATTATGCATGAACCTTTTTATTCACCACTTTCAAGCAGCCTGCTGGTGTCGGCGGATCACCATGTCTATGTTTGCATTTCAATAAAGCAGATTTTTTTAAATGCAGCCTTTCCCTTAAAGGAAATGGGACTGTGCTTAAAAAGAAAAGTTGTTTTTGTTAACCTAGGAAGAAGCAGTGGTTCCGTGGACCACTGGCTCCTCTTAACACACACTTTTTTTTACTTTCACAAAAAGAGAATGGATCCCTTGGGAACCCTCTCCCATTTTCAAATGCATTACCACTACACTTCTATAGCTGGTAAAGTACTAGTGTTTTGCAAATGGAATTCAATCTCAAAACATTAATGCATACCTTTAGAGTTCGGTATTTGGAAGGGATGCCCAAAATACTACCTTTGCAACTGTGAAATCGCTATGTATTTCCACTTCTAATTGCAGTTTGGGATTAATAAATCCCAAAACTCCTTTCTATTATTGTTATTCCTAGTGGATTGCAAATTGACCTGCCTCCTGAATATTTTGAGGTAAGCTGCAATTTGCAACCCACTGGGAATTTCAGCTAGGATGGTGGCCTGCTGGGGTCAGTGGTTCACCGTGTCTGTGATTGCTTTTCAATAAAACAGATTTTTTTAAATGCAGCCTTTCTCTTTAAGGAAATGGGGCCATGCTTAAAAAGAAAATGTTTTTTTGTTTACTCAGGAAGAAGCAGTGGTTCCCTGGACCACTGCTTCCTCTTAAACAATTTTATTTTTACATTCACAAAAGAGAATGGGTCCCTTGGGAACCCTCTCTTTTGCCAAATGCCATTTGCAAATGTGAATAGGCTTGATGCATCTGGCCCTAACGTGCTGCCTTCGTTGAATAAACAGAAAGATTAGCATTGGAATAATAAAGAGGACCTATGCAAGCCAGTACTCAAACTAGTCCACTGCTTTATTGGAGTTCCCCGAGTTCCATTTTTCTAAAATTGTATAATAGTCCACTGCTCAGGTCATAAAAAGGCCCACTTCCTGAAGCGTGCTGCATTGTGGAAAACAAAATTCAACCAATGCTTTAAACTTTAACAAAAACATGATTATTGAACTTGTCTTTGTGCTTTAGTAGGTAGACATTTTATCAACAAAATTAATGCTAAACAAACTTTAGCCTTATTTGTTTTACTTATAACATTGTTAAGTCTGAACATCTTCATTCTAGGTAGTGTGGAGTGCACGACCAATGCCTAGTTGTTTATCAAATGGTAGCTGTACCTTCTCATCCAATTTCAAACAGAGCTGGCACATTGGTTGTTTAATTTCCTGTTGATCAATTTAAAGCCTTTCTTCTGTTTCTCTTTTTAAACCAGTAAAAAAACACTACTTTGAGGTTCATCTCTTCTTTATGTAAAACAGAGTCTACATCAAAAATCCACCAACTCTCTTGTTAACAACCTACAAGTTGTTGACACAACATACAAATATTGCCACAACTATCAGATATTCTAATAACTTCATAGACTTAAAACTTTCATTGAGTGATATTGTGGATTATACTCTCAGAATTGTCTTGCCAAGTTTAACTTCATTAGAGAGATATTGTGATTATACTCACAGAAATGTTATGACAAGTTTGACTTCAAATTCCTTTTTATAGTATCATGTTCATGTTGAGATATTCTGTGCCCTCTATTACTCTGTAAAATGTTTGTTATTTCTACATTTAATACTTGACTAGATCATTGCATGTTGTATAGTGCCAGCCTTAATGTAATGTTTAATGATAATGACCATCATTTCATCATATTACGGCAGTTATTGCACTGCAATCAAGGAAATATATTCACTTGGTTGGAAGTTAAGCAGCACTGTATGTTCTCCATACACATACACATTGACACATTTTTATGAAAGAATACTAATATTGCCTTTTCTTTGCTGGTTGATTGTAACATAAAGTCATTGTCCAGGATGTTCTGGTCCCCTTTGATCAATCTGATTATTTTGTGTCATTGTCACATAGAACAAATTATTTATTTTATCCATTTGGCCTGCATTACAATGCATTACAAATGTACGCATTTTCAACTCCTTCTCTCACAGCCTGAATTCTGTTTCTGGCTTTACATAAAGTTTGTTTTTTATATCCACATGTTTTCTGTGTATTGAGTTCTTAAATATTTTAGTGCTCCAAAAGGTAACATATGGACAGCGAATTTCCAAAGTACATTTTACTGATTACATTCTCTGAAGTACATAGAGAATTCAAGACATTGTTAAATGATTCTCTACCAGCTTCCAAATGTGTCATCTAATAAGGGTACCATACTCTTACTCTTATGTTCCAGTGCTTATACTTCAAGCCATGAGATTATTTTTTTAAATGCGTGTACATATTAGCATAGGCCAGAGCCATGTTGCCCCCTATCAACATTGACCTACTCCTACATTGTAACATAATTATAGAATTATTAGTCTTAATCAAACTTAAACTTACCTTGCAAGGTAAATTGATAGTAAATATATACTTACCTTACAATGTAGCCATAGGCCAATTTAGTGGTAAAGAATGTTATTGTAGGTTAATAACAAATAATTGATGTAGCATAAAGGTTCATAGTTGCACATGTAAATCAAATGTTACTTTCTTGTGCTTATGTTTGTGTATTTTCCAATTTATAAGATGGTCTGTAGTGTCTTTTAATACAGTGGGCTACATTGTGATTGGATTCTGTTCAAGGTAATTAACATAGGAAGCTAATGGCACAAAGAACAAACTATACCCGATAGCAATCAAGCTTTTGGGTGAATTAAAAATATGTTAATGAATTTTAAATACACAACATAAAGCTGGTGTTAATGGTCCATTCTGTGTCAAAAATTGTATTTTGTTATTGGCAATTCAACTCTGATTGTGTGTTTCATGCAATATGTTTGTAATATGTTTTGAAATTTCAAATGGAGGATCATTTGATAATAATCTTCTCTTTAAAGGATTTCTAAATCGTTTGGTGATAGCACTCAAAGTCATTCAAAAAAATCAGATTACATTTCTCCATTGGTTTCATCATAAAGGAATAATTCTGATGTTTTTGTAGTTTGCTTGTTCTTCTTTTAGGACATTTTACCACTGAAGCCAGGGAGCACTAAATTAAACAGGTAGAAACAGCAATAAAAAAAATATAATGTTTGAGTAGAAGACAATGCAGCTATTTTTATTCCTCTGCCACCACATCGTCTTTCGTGGAACTCAAAACATTGCAAAGGTCACACATAACATTAGGGTCAATTGCAGAGGGATATACCAATCTTTGAAGATCTGTAAGGTGTAGTGCAAGCCGTAGGTGTGGGCCTACGTGGACATACACTAGGGTGTGATTTCTGAGGGTGGTTGTCACCTTTCCATTCTAACATCCTGTGGTGTTGCATTACTTGTGGGGCCGTAAGGCTCACAGTTCTGCATCTGAACTTGCATATTAGATGTTAGGTCAAGGCCCCTTTAGCTACCAAAATGTAAGTCTTACTTACAAAAACATTGTTCAAAGCCAAGGAGAGCTGCACATAATCTCTGTACATTTTCAGTGTGTACAGAAGTGTACTGCCTCCTTCACCTTATTGGCTTACTTAGAGTTCTTACTGCATGAATGACAACATGCCTCACAACTTCCATGACTCTAAACTGGCAAAATAGACCTTAGGAGTTAAACCGTAGTTTGCAGGTAGATGTGGAGCCTTCTTTGCAAACTCTTTACGTCTCTACACACTTTGTACATTTTCCATATTGTGGCTCCCATCTTGGTGTCGCTCTAGCAGGGGAACTGAACTCCCTCCAATCTTGCTTCAGAATTAGCTTAGCAAACCACTGGCTCCTGACCCCGTACACAGCTAAAATAGAAACCTTTTGTGTAATGCCACGGAGCAGTGTAGCTCACAAGCACAGAACGCCTCCTTACAGTTCAGGAAGAATCTGGATCAAAGGAAAGCTCTGAGGAAGCTAGGTGCAAACTGACAGTACAAGAAGAACCAGCCTGGTGTTGTAGCCTACCTGGGTTGTGCTCCACATAATGGTGCCCTAGTGCCCATGGACCTTCCATCTGACATTCTTAATGGCCATCGCTGGTGGTCTCAACACCAAACTTTCTATCCAGGATGAGGGGCCTCCATACTCAATCACTATTATGACGAACTTCATTGGCATCTTGCTGGACCCTGTATATTGCAAAGTGCAGCAGGGACTGACAACACGCTATGAACTTCCAAAACCACTGAGGGCCCTCATGAGGCTCAGATCTCATGAGAGTATGAGGAGACATCGAATTGACCTTGAGAATGAGTGGATGTCTTTGATTCTAAAATCTGATAAACCCTTCAGATGCACACAGCACACACCACACTAGAGTTGTTGAAAGTATTATATCAACTGCAAATGTCTTTTGAAATCAACTTTATCTTAACTATGATGTCAGGAATCCCATCAGTGAAACTATTGTTCTTGAACGAATGTTCCAAACTGTTGCATTCCCCGTATCTTGAGTGTGTTAGTATGTAAACCATACCCAAAATTCCTAACAGTTTGCTTAATTTCTGGTTACTTGGTGGTGAGAGATATAAGCTCTTTTCTCATCTGGCTCACTGGCTTTCCAAGACCTCTTCTTGGCTTTATTTGCAGTATTCCAACATCATGATTGCTGTGCCTTGTATTCTAGTATAGCTCTGAGCACCAAGTGTGGGAATAAACAAGAACAGGTTAATAATAAAATGTGCTACACAGTTTTTGCTGAAACAGAGGAAATACAGAACAAGTGAATGATGTCACAAGGCTGTGCAATTGCCAAATTCCAATTTGTTTGACAGTAACAAGAAAGTGCTTTTTAGCTCACTGGCAATGGACATCAAAATATTCTCTGACAAGAGCATGCAAGAACATGGTACCATTTCTTGTGTAATATTAAACTGCAAATAGTCAGAAATATAAAACCTCTTCTACATGATCCCATTGCAACTTTCAAGACCAATCCAACCAACCCACATTGTGATGAAACACCAAAGACCTCATCACCTTTGCAACTATGACCACATTGAATTTAAGATAAGCTGAGTAATTTTGAAGAACTTGCTGTAATCTGAGACTTTTGGTGTGACAATTCATTCTGCTCATTCTCTACCTATGATTTCAAGATCCTATTTAGCAACCAACTGGAGATCACTGAAGTCCCTGGGGGTTCTTTTCTCTCAATCCCCTTCTCCTCACACTGCCATGATCACAGGGTTAAAACGAATGACTGCTAAGTAGTAGAATAAGTCAGGGACTGATAACACCACATTGCTTCTGTAGCAAGCCTGGACCACAGATCTTTTATAACCGGGATTTGGTATTGGGATGTGGTAGCTCTGCTTGGTTTTCTCAAATAAGATGTTAAAAGTTAAGGCATGATTGTGACACACAACTCTTCAATATTGCCCCTTCTGTTAGGAAGGAATACTTTCAGACCTTGCCGTCTCTTTGCCTGTTGTATCACAATTCCATGCTTCCATTTACCCTTCTTTCTTGCTTTACACGTTCCTTTTTTAATCATTGTATTTGGGTTTTACTTGATTCTTTGCTGTAAAGATTTTCTAAAGTGCCAATCAAAATAGTTTCCATGGAGGGAATGGTAAAAATAAAAAATGAGTAGACATCCAATTTAGGTTTACCTTCAGAAAGTGGGGTGGAATCTAAATGACCAAATAGAGAATATAAGTGAGTATTTTGAAACTGCGCTACCTAGTAATAAATTTAGTAGTTCAAGAGTGCTGTAAGAGGGCAAATAGCTTTACAATGCGCAGCAGATAACCAAAGTTCATGAATTGATTTAAAAGTGCCCAACTGAATAAGGGGATAAGGAGATCTTGGGAGGGAAAAGGGAGTGGGTTGTTACATTGTGGACACCTAAACCTTCCTCTAGGGGACCACTTTTAACAACTGCCCTTTTGAGCAATTATATTTGTGGAATCGTTTGTTATGTCATTAGATGACATAGTGGCAGTCAAATAGAATTTTCCTAAATAAAGAACTACTTCCCCAGATCAATCACTGCAGAACAATGACAAACATACGGGGATTGACCTGAGGGATCCAACTGGGAATTTACATGCAGCTTAGGTATTCTGAAAGAACATGGCTATTGCATTCAGACTAGAATGTTTTATGCAGTACAGCTTCTCCTAAAGCACAATGCTGGTGAGGGAGCTCGACTCAAAACAATTCAGATTTTCACATCCACCTCTCTGCATCACCTCTTTGGCTCTCAGGTAACAACCTCAACTAATAATATCAATGCAACACTGATTAAGGCAGCTGGATTTAATTCAATAAATTTGAACAACAATTAATACATTGTTAGGAACAAATATAATTGCCTTTTATTTGTATGTGTTTAAAATCCAAAGGATTAATGGGGGAGCACCCTGGAGAGTAGTACATCCAAATATTACTTTCAGAGAGCTGCATTACTGTGACTTTCAGAAACACACTGAATGTGCCAAGCATTGTTTGAGAGGAAAACTGACTACTTTCAGTTGAATGGCTCAGAGGACTGTGTTAAGAAGCTTAGACCCCAGAGAGTGGATGAACCGGATAAAAGTATAATGCCAAAAAGTAATACTTTCTAATATATTTATAATATGATATCTGTCAGACCTGGCATCATTGGTGTGGTCTCCCCTAACTTTTTGCCTGTACGTCCCAGGTTGTTGCTGTGATGGCCTCTGTTTTGCTGTTTTTGGGCACTTTACCACTTCTGACCAGTGCTAAAGTGCAAGTACTCCCCATGTGAAGTCATATGGGTAATTGGCTTGTCCATGATTGGCATATTTGATTAACTAGTAGGTCCCTGGTAAAGAGCACTAGAGGTGCCTAGGGCCTGTAAATCACAGGCTACTAGTAGTCCTGAAGCTCTGATTGTGCCAACCATATGGGTAGCCCTGTAAACATGGCTCAGACCTGCCATTGCAGTGTCTGTGTCTGCAGTTTTTAACTGCCAATTTGACTTGACAAGTGTACCCACCTGCCAAGCCCAAACCTTCCCTTTTTATCCATATAAGGCACCCCCAAAGTAAGCCCTAGGTAGCCACGTGGTCAGGGTGCAGTGTATGTTAAAGGTAGGACATGAAGTGATGTGTTTGTGTTTTTACATGTCCTAACAGTAAAATGCTGCCAGTGTCGGTTTTCACTGTTGCAAGGCCTATCTCTTTCATAGATTAACCTGCGGGCTGCCTTTAAATATTCTTAAAGTGCAGTTTTCCTTCGAGAGCAGATGGAAATGTGGAGTTTAGGGTCTCTGAACTCACAATTTAAAAACAGTGAAGTTGGTTTTTATATTGTTAGTTTGAAAATGTCACAGGCATTTTCTTGCTTAAACCATTCTGTGACTCTGCCTGTTTGTGGATTGCCTGTCTGAGTCAGACTGACAGCAGAGATGTTTGTCAATCTCCTTTAGACAGTGAAACATTAGGAGCTGGGGTGCAGCCTGCATTTCCTGATAAGCCATCTGAGCTAGAGTGGAGGGAGGAGTGGTCACTCATACCTGAATGGCCTGTGCTTGCCCTCATACAATGCAGTCTCCAACCCCATGGTTTGTGTCTGGGGCATAACCTGGGCAAGGCAGGATCCTGTAAACAACAGAGACTTCTCTTTAAAGTTGGGCAAGTATTGGACTCAAAGCTCCAGACTTTAGATTACCTCAAGACTGCTTGAAGGTTTCAAGAGGAATCTCTGCCAAGAAATGAGCTTAAGAGCTGAGGAGAAGTACTGCCTCTGGTGTTTTTCTCCTTTGCCCTGACTAGAGTGAGGGTCTGGGGACTGGGGCAACCTGACTGCCAACCAAAGGCTCAATTTCTAACAATATCTTCCAGGATCATATGTGGCTAGGGAATAAAACAGGACTTCCAGACTTTCTATGCTAGTGTCCTGCCCTGTTTTGCGCACAAATGGGGTTTTGGTATTAAAGCATAATTATGTTCCAAAACTGATGATGTTCTTTCTGAATTTTGAATGTGTTAGGTGTTGCAGTCAGGAAACAAAACTGCTTTACTGTAAACCATGACCTCAAGTTGTGACAGAGTTCTTTCAAACTTATTGATCATACTGGCCAGAAAAAATCCTGGTCTGGCTGTTTGTATTTGATTTTAGATAGTATCAACTGATTTATAGGCCAAATTACATAACAACGAGGTTTATTGTGCTATAGAAGACTATTCTAGGATGAGGAAAAGTAAGTTTTTTTTTAGAGCTGTATTCTTTTACCAATTTAAACAAATGCATTCAATTTGATTTTATATTTATCGAAAAGATCTGCAATGGTTTTAATTAACTATGCAAATACATTTGAGTGAAATGAAAAAAAAAACTTGTTGGCTTTTGACTGATAGGTCTAAACCTAGTGCTGATTACCACTTTGGTCATTGGTTCTAGTCCGCTTAATGTGGGTTGAGTCTGTGGCCGATTAGTCAAAAATGAATAGATTGCTATGTGATGGCTTAAAATGGTGCTAATGTCACTGAGTATCAACATGTACACTTGCTTCCTTAAACAATGTACAAAGTATAGTTGGACATCATGGGGGTCATTCTAACTCTGGCGGGCGGCGGAGGCCGCCCGCCAGAGTTCCCCCCTCCAGAATACCGCACCGCGGTCAGAAGACCGCTGCGGTTATTCTGGGTTTCCCACTGGGCTGGCGGGCGACCGCCAAAAGGCCGCCCGCCAGCCCAGTGGGAAACACCCTTCCCATGAGGAAGCCGGCTCCGAATGGAGCCGGCGGAGTGGGAAGGTGCGACGGGTGCAGTTGCACCCGTCGCGAATTTCAGTGTCTGCAAAGCAGACACTGAAATTCTTTGTGGGGCCCTCTTACGGGGGCCCCTGCAGTGCCCATGCCCATGCGACCCGCCAGGAACAGGATGGCGGTATGGGGTGTCAGAATCCCCATGGCGGCGCAGCAAGCTGCGCCGCCATGGAGGATTCTGCAGGACGGCGGAAAACCGGCGGGAGACCGCCGGTTTTCCTCTTCTGACTGCGGCTGAACCGCCACGGTCAGAATGTCCTGAGGAGCACCGCCATCCTGTTGGCAGTGCTCACGCCGACCCTGGCCCCGGCGGTCCGTGACCGCCGGGGTCAGAATCAGGCCCCATGTGTCTAATAATGATTACAGTGGCCTTGATTGGAAGACAGATATTCTGTGGATGCATCAAAACACATAATAGCAAATCTGAAGGAGGCATTACAGACTGCTGATCAATGCAGGATATAGAAGTAGGGTTGCACCTTTATCACTGAAAAATATTGGTCATTTGTTTACATTGTATAATTGTGCAAAGGCTTAGATATAATACATAAATAACCCTCTATATACAATTGGCTGTTTTCATTAATAAGAAGGATTTTCTGTTTTCTTTACTTAATCAGTCAGGGATAGATAAAGCACCTCTATAACACATTTTAAAGTATTTTCTTCTTATACTTGCTGTTTTATGCATATACTGTTAAGAGGGAAATAATAGTTGCTTTGGATGATTTTCCTTTTTTTGTACAGACCTGCAAATTAAAATACCGGTAAAACAGACCAGGTGGGAACCCTAAAGGGAATTTAACTGATTGGAGATGATTCCAGGGAAAGGCTGGAAGGAAAACACAATTGAAGGATTGCCTTAAAGTTTGTCATGATTTGAATTTAAGGGTCTTAAGGTGATTTGAGCCTTTGCTTCATGGAGATCTTAAGAGGACAAAGAAGCGAGAGAACTGCAAGCCAGAATGGGAGAAGGGCCAGAATAACAGGAAGCAGTAAAGCTTGAGAGCACGGCAATTATATTGCCTACAGATCACATGAAAGAAAAACTTGTCATAGACTCCAATTAGAGTAGCAAGAATGTTGGATTTTGGGTGGCATCACCACCTAGTATGGGGGACTTAGTCTGATCCCACACCATGTGAAAGCTGTCAGACAAACTCTTCTGGCTAGCTAGCACCAACTCACCAGTACCAAAGTTAACAGTGATTTGTGGTAGCCTATCGCATGACACTCAGACTTCTCAGGGAAGTTGTGGTTGAACAGATCTTACCCCTTTCCCTCAATTATACAAGTCTCATACATGCAAAGACAAACAGAAGCAGAATCTTTGTTCAATATATCTTTTATTGAAGTAACTGTGTTCTACGTTAAAAGGCATGAATTGCGGATAGTGAAACACAGCGTTATGACAGCAGTGACCAGGAAACTGAAAAACAAGAAAAGTCCCACCATATTGTCACACTAGTGTCCCTAATATTCTTGCATACACTACCAAGTTCATACATGAGAGCAAATACCAGTGGTAGCCCTAAAGCACTCTTCTGGTCCCAGTAAGGAAGCCCAACACCCATACCTACATTCAGAGGTGAAAAAGAGGTATGCTGGTCTGCTGGGAGTCCTCCCACATAGACGAAGAGGAACCAAAAGGTTTCTGCAGAAACTGTGATGAAATGCAGCATGAGATAGCAAGCTGGCTGCAACGTCTCCTCTACTTTGGTCTGGGTAATGTTATGTTTTATAATAACATATCTGTTATGCCCTGACATGACAACAACTATTTGTTTGTGTAGGATAGACAATGTACTCTTTGGACTGGCAATATTGGTAAATATCAAATACAGCCTTGGGTTGACCAACGGATACAATTTCATGCAAAGAAATTAATAACAAATTTTGCATGGAAGGGCAACTGATAACAGAAAACACATCACTACTAAAATAAAGCTTTGCTAAAATATTAAAAGGAATAAAAGAAAAATGTAACTAGGTGAGAGGGAATAGGCCTCAGGCCCAGGACTAAATAATGCGCCCATATAAATTCTAGAATAACCTCAAAACACTCTCCCCGTGGTCGGTTCATAGGCACAGAGGTCTATATTGAAACCTCATACTAAGATCACCTTTCCTACATTATTCATTAAAAGCAATCTAAAATATAATGAATAAAATAAAATGTCAATTTCGACAAGTAAAACAGACCAAATCTGAGCCAAATTAAAAATGGTCAATTTAGAATTCCCAAAACTCGAACATCAGTTAAGACTAAGGCCCTCATTCCAACCCTGGCGGTCGGTGTTAAAGCGGCGGCCAACCCGCCAACAGGCAGGCGGTGCAAAAAATGGAATTCTGACCCTGGCGGGAACCGCCAACACAGACCGCCACTTTAACACTCCGACCGCCACGGCGGGCCAAACAAACAGCGCGGCGGTCACCGCCAACAGACAGGCGGCAGACAATGTACCGCCCACCCTATCACAACTCACCAATCCGCCACCTTTTCCGGGGCGGGAGCCCCGCCGATAAAAACACGGCGGAAACAGACTACAAACGGGAAAACGCTCACCCTGCACACTCCACGAGGAATCTGGACAGCATGGAACCAGAACTACACATCCTACCAGCAATTGTCTACCTGCTCCTCTACCAGGAGCACGAACGCCGGCGCAGAAGACAACGGTGAGTACTGCACCTACGACACAGGGGAGGGGGGAGGAGAAATGAATACGGGCACACACATACGCGACACCCCCCCCCCAACTACCTACACACCAAGGCAGAGCAACAACTCAGAGTGACACCCCCCAAACCCCCCGGAAGAATGCAAAGACAAAATAATATGTTATTGGAATTCAAATATATTGTAAGGCTAAGTAAATAAGTAAGTCGAACATCCCATAACTATATACACATATGTACATTGTCCCGTCAAAATTGGCTTTCTGTCATTGTATGTGGGCCAATGGTCCTCAACACATGGGCAAAGCCCACACATGAGACCCGAATCCATTGGAGAGAACACTGCAGGGGCATCAGATAGGAAAACTACAGGCACCTCAGGGGGAAGGGAAGGAGGGGCACCTCAGCCACATGAGTCCACGACGCCAGATCCACGAGGGGCCTCCATGGCCACTGTTCAATCCTGGGGAGTGCAAAGCCACAGTCTCTCAAGTCCCTACAGTGGGTGGCTTGCCCACTGTGCCATCCTGGGGAGTGCAAAGCCACAGTCTCTCAAGTCCCTACAGTGGGTGGCTTACCCACTGTGCCATCCTGGGGAGTGCAAAGCCACAGTCTCACAAGTGGATGACAGACTCCAGCGGTACCGGAGGAGTCTTGGTGCCCAGAGTGTATCGTGCAGCCCTGTCGGACATGGATCCGGGCCTGCCCCTTCTGCCAATGTGTCAGCGGTGCTTGAGTTGAAGGGCCCAGCGGAGCGGTGCAGAGACGGCGGGGCCCACCGGACCGGTGCCTGAGAGGAAGGGCCCAGCGGAGCGGTGCTTGTGAGGAAGGGCCCAGCGGAGCGGTGCAGAGACGGCGGGGCCCAGCGGAGCGGTGCTTGAGTTGAAGGGCCCAGCGTAGTGGTGCAGAGACGGAGGGGCTCAGCGGAGCGGTGCCTGAGAGGAAGGGCCCAGCGGAGCGGTGCTTGAGAGGAAGGGCCCAGCGGAGCGGTGCAGAGACGGCGGGGCCCAGCGGAGCGGTGCCTGAGAGGAAGGGTCCAGCGGAGCGGTGCAGAGACGGCGGGGCCCAGCGGAGCGGTGCCTGAGAGGAAGGGCCCAGCGGAGCGGTGCTTGAGTTGAAGGGCCCAGCGGAGCGGTGCAGAGACGGCGGGCCCAGCGGAGCGGTGCCTGAGAGGAAGGGCCCAGTGGAGCGGTGCAGAGATGGCAGGGCCCAGCGGAGCGGTGCTTGAGAGGAAGGGCCCAGCGGAGCGGTGCTTGAGAGGAAGGGCACAGCGGAGCGGTGCAGAGACGGCGGTGCCCTGTTCAGCGGTGCTTGTCTTGAAGGGCCCTGTTCAGCGGTGCTTGAGACGGCGGTGCCCTGTTCAGCGGTGCTTGTCTTGAAGGGCCCTGTTCAGCGGTGCTTGAGACGGCGGTGCCCTGTTCAGCGGTGCTTGTCTTGAAGGGCCCTGTTCAGCGGTGCTTGTCTTGAAGGGCCCTGTTCAGCGGTGCTTGTCTTGAATGGCCCTGTTCAGCGGTGCTTGAGAAGGCGGTGCCCTGTTCAGCGGTGCTTGTCTTGAAGGGCCCTGTTCAGCGGTGCTTGTCTTGAAGGGCCCTGTTCAGCGGTTCTTGAGACGGCGGTGCCCTGTTCAGCGGTGCTTGTCTTGAAGGGACCTGTTCAGCGGTGCTTGAGACTGCGGGGCCCTGTTCAGCGGTTCTTCACATGCGTCTCCAGGGCACCAGATCTGGCCAATATATGGTGTTCACTCACCATCTGACTTCTCGCTTGCGGGGCCCTCCTGTGCTGGTGTCCCGTGCCCGTGGGTGTCCTCCTTCACCCCCGGAATGGGTCTGGCGAGCCCTCCTGGGCAGCTCGCCTGCTGCCGGACTTGTCGGCCGTGCTGCCCTTGCCATCCTTGCCTGATCCTCTGTGTCCCTTGCCTCCCTTTGGAGATGTGCCAGGTGGCACCCCACTTCCTGACGGTGCCAGGGTGGTGCCTGTGGAGGCTGCCGTCTCTGTCCTCTCGCGCCGGCCCTTGCCTTTTTTGGATCTCTTCCCAGGGGGTGGGCTGGCTGTCCCTTTGCTGCTGGCCGATGTAGATGCCCTCGAAGGTGGTGGACTCCAATATCCCTGGACTATGGTCCTTGTAGGTCCAGGGCTTGTGCTGGCTGAGGTGCTGATTGGACTTTTCCGAGATGGAGGGGGTGGGTCAGGTGATGGAAAGAGGTTAAGTTTGGAGAGGAAAAACTTTTTAGGAGCAATGGGAAGGGTAGGTGCAGTGGGTATGGGAGTGGAGGAAGAGGATGTGGTTGTAGGAGAGTCAAGTGTGCTGTCGTTGGGTGCAGGTGCTTGTGACGGAGGCTGTCGTGAGGTGGATGGCTGTTGGGTGGGTGGCTGCCTGCGTTTGTGTGGTTTGGAAGAGGGGGTGACAGACACACTGGGAGAGGACACAGGGGACGTGAAAATGGCAGTGGGGGTGGTGACTGCACGTGTGCGGAGTGTTCTGGTGGGTGTGCTGGTGATGGACATAGTGGCTGATGAAGTGGTGCATGCAAGTGTGAGTGGAGACGTCACAGGGAGGGAGAAGGAAGACGAGGAGGAGGGGGACACAGAGGAGGCAGTGGCTTTTGGTATGTCTGCATGTGGATGTTGCTTGTGTGAATGCTTGTGGGATGTGTGGTGCTTATGTTTGGATGAGCTGACCTTGGGTGTTGAGGTGTGTGCAGGCTGGTCTGTAGGTGTGTCTGGGATAGGCAGAGGGACAGGGGAGTGGGACTGGGTGGAGGGAGTTGGAGGAGGGAGGCAGGAGACAGGGACAATGGCTGCCGTCAGTGCTGAGGCCAGAGCGTTGAACGATCGCTGATGGGCAGCCTGACCCGAATGAATGCCCTCCAGGTATGCATTGCTCCGATGCACCTCCCTTTCCACCCCCTGGATGGCATTCAAAAGGGTAGACTGCCCAACAATGAGCGTCCGGAGGAGGTCAATGACCTCCTCACTGAGGGCAGCAGGGGTAACTGGGGCAGGGCCTGAGGTGCCTGGGGCGAAGAAGATGCCCGCCTTGGTGTGCGAGCGGGCACGGGGTGAACGCTGAGGGGCTGCTTGGAGGGTGGAGCTGGTGCGCTGGGTGGCGGCTGTACCTGTAGTTGCGGTGGGCACGGATGTTGCCGCCACCACAAGGGAGCTCCCTTCCGAGGACGTGTCGGTGTCGCGTTGTGGAGCCCCCCTCGCCCTCCGTCTCACTGGTGAAATCAGAGTCCGTTGCATGGCCCTCCGGGGCCATGTGAGATGCAGCTCTCTCGTGCTTCAATGCCACTTCTCCTCCGCCAGATGATGCTAATGCACACATGAACAGGAAGAGCAGACAAAAAAAGGGGGGGGGAGAAATAAAGACAT
The DNA here is from genome assembly GCF_031143425.1 of Pleurodeles waltl. Taxonomy (NCBI): domain Eukaryota; kingdom Metazoa; phylum Chordata; class Amphibia; order Caudata; family Salamandridae; genus Pleurodeles; species Pleurodeles waltl. The sequence continues at coordinate 240,020,021 of NC_090437.1, read as the reverse complement.
GTTGAGTGCATGCATTGGCAACACAGTTGGCGGAGAGGACAGACACAGAAGCCCCCTGCACTGCGCCGCGCACTTGGGGTACACTACTCAATCAGTGAGACTTGGCCTACAAGCCAATGGACGACATCTGCACACATAGGTGACACAAGGCCATGGATAGCTGTACTTGGCACCCTACAGAGCTGGAGGGCGGGGGCACAGGGCCATGCCTTACGGAGGGGACTAGCCTACAGAAATCGCCCTGGCCTAGGGATACCCACATCCCTCCTCCCCCACCCAGACACCTCCACTGCGCGCTAAGATAGCAGAATGTGCTTGTACTCACCCCCTTGTGTCTGCTGTGATGTCCTAACGCACCCATCCAAATCTGGGTAGGCCACCGCCAGGATCTGAGACATCAGGGGGGTCAATAGACGAGTGGCACCCCTCCTACGTTGGGAGGCCATCCCCAGCAGAGCCTCCGCGGTGTTTCTGCTCCCGCGGCGGATGTCCTCCCACCTCTTGCGGCAGTGGGTGCCCCGTCTGTTGTGGACCCGCAGGGTCCGGACGTCCTTGGCGATGGCACGCCAAATGTCGACTTTCTGATGGGCGCTGACCTATGTGACACGTACAGGGAGAGAAAACAAAATATCAACATTTTCTGCATGCTCGATGTGAGTGTCCCCCCATCCCCACCCATGTGGCACATGCTCTCATCTGTCGTTTGATGCATGCCTCATACGCTCCCCTCCGCACCTTCGTTCATTCACCCCACTCAACCCAGGCATTGCCCACCAAGCATGGTCCCAGTGCACTAACCTGTTGGTCTGGAGGACCGTAGAGTAGCGCATACTGGGGGAGGACCCCATCCACGAGTTTCTCCAATTCTTCAGAAGTGAAGGCAGGGTCCCTTTCCCCAGTCACAGCAGCCATTGTCTCTTCCAGACCGAGGTCACAGCAGCACTTGCAGTATAGGTCCTCTCCTGTGGATGATCAGGTCTCGAGTGATTAAGCTGAGAGAAAATGGCGGTCACGCCCGCAGCGGTGCGTACCGCGTTGGTGCGTCCCGCGTCGGTGCGTCTCGCGACCCCCGGCGCACTTCGTCATTGGCTCCTGAAACCCATAGGGTTCTATGTTAACCAATGCGGCTTTGCGCCGCGGACTTCGACCGCCTACCGCTACGGTGTGCCACGCCAGCGCATTGACCTCACATCCCATTGTCACACTTCACAGGTCAGGCAGCCGCCATTTCAAGGGCCCACATGGCTTAATTTCTACTGCGTCACACAGGCCCAGGCCTTGCATTGCCACTCATACAAGCCATTCAATGCATAGCGATTCGTGTACTGTGCAAGCTGTGGGAATGTACCTGTGGTTTGCTTGACTCTGTGCTCCATGGTGTCCTTCCTAGGCACCGTCCGCTGGGACTTGCGAGGAGATGGAGGAATGTTCCCGTGTACAGACCGCTGGTGGACCTGTTGACAATGGAAGAAAGACATGTCATACTGACATACAGACTTGACCGAGCAACTATACAGGAACTGTGTGCCCAGCTGGAGCCAGACCTGATGTCACCCATTCGCCAACCCACAGGGATTCCCCCTCTGGTGCAGGTTCTGTCAGTACTCCATTTTTTGGCAAGTGGATCATTCCAAACAACAGTGGCCATTTCCTCAGGGATGTCTCAGCCTATGTTTTCTAAGGTTTTGTCCAGAGTGTTGTCTGCCCTGATGAAATACATGCGGAGCTACATCATTTTCCCTGAGGTGGGCGATTTGGCTACAGTGAAGGGTGATTTCTATGCCCTTGGACATATTCCCAACATCATTGGTGCCATTGATGGGACCCATGTGGCTTTGGTTCCCCCCAGTGAAAGTGAACAGGTGTACAGGAACAGAAAAAGTTATCATTCTATGAATGTCCAGGTGGTCTGTTTGGCTGACCAGTACATCTCCCATGTAAATGCCAAGTTCCCTGGGTCAGTGCATGACGCGTACATCATGCGAAATAGCAGCATCCCTTATGTGATGGAACAGCTACAGAGACACCGTGTGTGGCTAATTGGTGACTCTGGTTACCCCAACCTGTCGTGGCTACTGACCCCAGTGAGGAATCCCCGGACCAGGGCAGAGGAACGGTACAATGAGGCCCATGGGCAGGCTAGGAGGGTGATCGAGCGAACCTTCGGCCTCCTGAAGGCCAGGTTTAGGTGCATGCATATGACAGGTGGATCCCTAATGTACTCACCGAAGAAGGTGTGCCAGATCATCGTGGCCTGCTGTATGCTTCACAACCTGGCTTTGCGACGCCAGGTGCCTTTCCTGCAGGAGGTTGGTCCAGAGGGTGGTGTTGTGGCAGCTGTGGAGCCTGTGGAGGGTGAAGAGGAGGAAGACGACGGGGACGACACAGACAACAGGAACACAGTGATACAACAGTATTTTCAATAACACACAGGTACGAATCAACACCGCCATTTTACATGTACTTACAGTCTCCTGCCTCTCTACTGTCTGTGTTTCCCCCCAGTTTATGTTAACTGAGTTGTGACTTTCCCTTCCGTTTTCAGAGATGTGGGCCCCACTGCGTGACCTCTGCTTTGTTTGCCCATGGACTACAGCTGTGTGACAGTGGTATGTTGTCATCACAATGTAACTGATCATTTTGGCACCGTTATGTCTAATACATTTGTTCAAAATACAAGCAGACTCCAGATAATTTTAGTGCAATAAGTGATTTTATTTAAGTGCTAAATTTAGGGACGTGGTTGAAAATCGGTGATGGGTGATGGTGGAGTAATGTCCATGGCAGAGTCCAGCTTTTCAGTCTCACAGGTGCATTGTCCATATGCATGTGGAAGGATGGAGCAGGGGCAGTTCAAGGTTGGACAGGGTGACAACGTGGGACAGTGGGACAGTGGGATGACATCAGGAGGTATCCTTTGCTGGCGGGGGTCTTGGCATCCTACTCTGTCTTCTTCCTAGATCTCAGGTACCGCTTGCGGGGTGGTTCTTCTTCTGCAGGAGGTGGGGTTCTGGTGGCCTGTTGTTGTGTGGGGGCCTCCTGTCCACTAGCGCCGGCGGAGGTGGTAGGCTGCTCCTGGTCCATGCTAGTGACAGGGGCCCTTTGTGGTGCCACATGGTCCCGCAATGTGGTGACAATCTGGGTAAGAGCCACGACGATGGTCCCCATTGCGGAACTAATGGCTCAGAGTTCTTCCCTGAACCCCATGTACTGTTCCTCCTGCAGTACCTGGATCTCCTGGAACCTGGCCAGTACCGTAGCCATCGTCTCCTGGGAGCGGTGGTATGCTCCCCTCTTGGAGGAGAGGGCCTCGTGGAGAGTCGGTTCCCTGGGCCTGTCCCCCCCGTCGCACAGCAGCCCTCCCAGTGCCCCTGTTTCCCTGGGCCTCTGTCCCCTGGACCGTGTGCCCACTACCACTGCCCCCAGGTCCCTGCTGTTGTTGGGGTGGTGGGTCAACCTGGGTGCCTTGTAGTGGTGGACACACAGCTGATTGACGTGTCCTGGAGACAGAGGCATGGGCCCGCTGGGTGGGAGCTGTGCTGGTGGTCCCAGAGGGGGGTAGGTCTGCTGTGGCCTGTGGCTGTGTGAGGGGAACCGACTGTCCTGAGGTCCCCGATGGGCCGGGCTGGTCATCTGGGTCCAGGGAGACAGAGCTGCTGTCATCACTGGGGGCCTCTTCTGGGGGTGGGATGGACATTTCTGGACCCTCCTGGGCGGTGTAGTGGTGTTCGGGTCCTGCAGGGGTATAAGAGAATGGTTATTGCTTCTGTGTGTGCCATAGTGTGCAATGGGTGGGTGGCCGTGGACCCCAGTGCTGGCATTCCCTTGTGGAGGCTGTTGTGACGGTGGCTTGTGGGGGAGATGGGTATGTGCAGTGGGCATGCTTTGGTGATGGGTGTCCATGCTTTGTGGACGCATGCAGGGCTGGGTGTTGGGATGGGTGGGTTGTGATGGTGAGCCATTTGCAAGGAGTTGGTGTGATGGGGGTGAGGGTGGGGGTATGATTTGGCATGCAGGTGGGGTGGGGGGAATGAAGTAGTGAAGATTTGACTTACCAGAGTCCATTCCTCCAGCTACTCCTGCGAGGCCCTCAGGATGCAGGATGTGCGAGACTTGCTCCTCCCATGCTGTAAATTCTGGGGGAGTAGGTGGGGGTCCGCCACCAGTCTTCTGCACCGCAATGTTGTGCCTTGATACCATTGAACGCACCTTCCCCCGTAGGTCGTTCCACCGCTTCCTGATGTCGTCCCGATTTCGTGGATGCTGTCCCACAGCGTTGACCCGGTCCACTATTCTTTGCCATAGCTCCATCTTCCTGGCAATGGTGGTGTGCTGCACCTGTGTCCCGAAGAGCTGGACCTGAACTATTTCCTCCACCATGACCCTGAGTTCTGCGTCCGAAAACCTGAGGTGTCTTTGGGGTGCCATGGGGTGGTGTGGATGAGGTGAGGGGTGGTGTATGTGTTGTATAGTGTGGTGAGTGTGGTGGTGTATGGTGTTTTGTGCGTGGATATTGTGTGGGTGATGTTGTGATTTGCCTCTGTGTGATGGTGTACTCTATTCTGTGCTGTCTCTCTCTGGCCTTCAGTCGCATTTGTGGTCGTAAGGGTTTGTGGGTGATGTGGGTGTGTGTTTTATATTGTAATGGGTGTGTGGGAGTGGTGTGTGTATGTGTCTCAGGTGTGTGTATTTTCAATTGTCCAATGTGGCTGTGTTTTGTAAGAGTGTCTGTATTTTGAGCGCGGCGGTGTGTACCGCCAATGGAATACCGCGGTTGAAAGACCGCTGCGGAGATTTGTGGGTCGGAATAGCATGGGCGTATTTCTGTTGGCGTGACGGTGGAGGTTTGGTCATCGCCAGTTTTTCGCTGGCCGTTGGTGTGGCGGAATTTTGTTGTTGTCGGGTTTTTGGCGGTTTGACAGTTGCGGGTCAGAATGACCGTGGCGGTTTACCGCGACCGCGGCGATGTTATGGCGGTCTTCTGACCGGCGGTAAGCGCCTTTTACCGCCGAGGTCAGAATGACCCCCTAAATGTCAGCAAATCAACAGTAATCATGATCTTTTAAAAAATCTCCATTATCTTCAATTGTTATGGACTCCAGGAAAGACCCCACTTTGGCAGATGGTAAAGTAACCAGTTGCTCCACAAGAAAGCGAGGGAGCACTCATGTTCTGTTGTTTTGGCCATAGCTCCATCTGAGGCAGCAGTTTCCTATGCAGTGCCAGATGTCGTAGCACCAAGAGCTACTTTATCAACAAAAGGCGGCTCATAGGAAGCTTCCTGTAACAATCACAATCTCAAAAAAGCATGGCTGGTAATAAACTCCCATTGAGAACACCAACAGGCCAGTGTCCAAAGAAGGTATGTGCTGCATGACACACTTTAGGTGCATGTTCGAAATGGTACCACAAACATCAAAAGACGAGCTGCACGTAATTTAGAACTGGTCTGAATGACAAAGACTAGTTGGACCCCAGTTCATCCAGGAGTGGTGCTCCAAAATACAGCATCAAGCAGTCATGACTAAGTTGGGCTGGTGGAAGCAACATCAGTCCTCCTTGTTGAGATAGGGATGCCAATGTGTATGAAAAGTAGAAACAGCAAAATGCCACCAATTAATGCCAAAATAACACAGAATCCCCACTCAAATAAATGTAATGTATAGGAGAAGGTATTATGTTAAATATAGAGGAGAAGGTGCTGACAGAACTAGAACCAACAGCCTTAAAGAAGTGTACTATTCAAGCGATGTTAGATGTGTTAAAAATGTGACCTATGGGTACACCAAAATGTCTTGGAAAGTTTGTATTTAAAAGGACTGTATCTCTGGATGACATTGCGACTTAAGCATAGTTCTTACAGGCAGAATTGAGCACCACATGCTTTTGATACAAAGGTCTTTAGTCTGCTCATCAAATTTACATTACTACATAGGCAATTCTGGCTTGCATACCACAACAGCTGATTTTGTCCAGCATCACATAACTCCCATTAAAAGAGCACCTGGCATGCTGGAGGAATCAAAGGGACCCCATTTAGAAAGGCTAAATTTGCAGCTGAAGCATTACATGCTCTGTGCGAGGACAGCTGTTTACAAATCATTTAATGGCTTACAGATGTCTCTCATTTGCTTCTACTAAGCATGACCTCCTTCATGCCATTGAAAAGTGTGTACGTAAAGGGTAGCTCCCATACCTTATGGTTACACCTATCTAATAGCTTTCTTTTCAAGTCTGTCAACAGGAATGTGCTTAAAACACAAAGGCCCATATTTATACTTTTTGACGCACAACTGCGCCAACGCAGTTGTGCGTCAACAATTTTAACGCCGGCTAACGCCATTCCAATCGCCATGCGGGTGCCTTATTTATTGAATGACGTTAGCCGGCGCAGCTGACTGGTGTGCGTCAAAAAAAATGACTCACACCAGGCAGCTGCGGCATAGGGGAAAATGGAGCTTGGGCGTCAAAAAATGGGGCAAGTCAGGTCTGAGGCAAAATTTTTGCCTCAACCCGATTTGCCCCCTTTTGTTTTTTGACGCCCAACCCCCATTGAAATGACTCCTGTCTTAGCAAAGACAGGAGTCATGCCCCCTTGCCCAATGGCCATGCCCAGGGGACTTATGTCCCCTGGGCATGGTCATTGGGCATAGTGGCATGTAGGGGGGCACAAATCAGGCCCCCCTATGCCACAAAAAAAATACAAAAAAAATACTTACCTGAACTTACCTTAACTTCCCTGGGATGGGTCCCTCCATCCTTGGGTGTCCTCCTGGGGTGGGCAAGGGTGGCAGGAGGTGTCCCTGGGGGCATGGGAGGGCACCTCTGGGCTCCTTCTGAGCTCACAGGTCCCTTAACGCCTGCCCTGACACAGGCGTTAAAAAACGGCGCCCATCAGGCTGGGCGCCGTTTTTTAAGGCCTGCCCCCTCCTGTGCGTCAAAATGACGTCACAGTATAAATAAGGCGCACAGGCCTTAAAGTCATTTTTTGGAAGGGAACGCCTACCTTGCATATAATTAACGCAAGGATGGTTCCCCCTTCTAAAAAATGACGTACATGGTGGAACTTTGACGTCCGCGGGGTCGGACGTCAAAGTATAAATATGGGGCAGTGTTTGCGCCGATTGTGCCTCAAAAAGTTTGACGCACATTCGGCGCAAAGAGAATATAAATATGGGCCAAAGTGAATTGAAGTGGTGAAATTGGCAGATTAACAACCTTGTGTATGAACCAAACTGCTGATGGTGTTTCTGTCACAGCAAAAGGCAACTTTTCCAGCTTTTCGATGTTTACCAAAATATATGTTGCCTCTTTTGTAATCCTTATTTGTTGCTGTTGTGTCAGATTAAACACAGCAAACACTTCCCTGGAGCTGAAATGTTGCTAGGGCACACAATCACTTTTCTGAACTTTTATCCTCCACCATAACTGCATAATGGACCTAAGCTGACTCTGTCCATGTTGTAAAAATGAAATGTTGTTTTATATTATGTCAATTGCAGATGAAACATTGTTATTTAGGGTATAAATGTGGTTGGATAAAGTTTTCATACCATTATATACAACGGCTAGAGCTTTCTGTAGGCTTTCCTGATCTACGTGCATTAACCGGGAGGCGGCTTCTTTTTGTGAAAGTTTCCATATTTCATTATCTATTGCATAAAAGAAGCACTTTGGCCCTGATTTACACTTTTTGGTGCAAAACTGCACTAACGCAGTTTTGGACCAAAATGTTTAGCACTGGCTTGCACCATTTCTGTGCACCAGCCGGGCACCATATTTATGGTATGGTGCAAGCGGTGAAAACGGCTAGGCTGGTGTAAAAATAAATTAAGTTATTCAGATGGGGCTGGCGGTATGGAAGAAGGGGGTTTTGCACCAAAAAATGACGTTAGGTAGGTTAGAGTAAAAATAGAAATTATTCTAACCTGCCTAGAGTCATTTTCTGACGCAAAACCATCCATAATACATGACTCCTGTCTTAGAAAAGACAGGAGTCATGCCCACTACCCCAATGGCCATCACAGGGGACCAGGGTCCCCTGGGCATAGCCATTGCACCCTTTGCCAAGTATGGGGACCCATTTCAGGCCCCCCATGGCACTTTAAAAAATAAAATACTTACCTGTACTTACCTGGGATGCTGTCCCCCATCCTCCGCAGTCCCTCTGATGTGGGTGGGGGTGTCCCTGGGGCCTGGGGAGGGCACCTGTGGGCTTATTCCATGGTGTTCCACCATAGAAATAGGCCCACAGGTCCCCTAATGCCAGCCCTGACCCAGGCATTAATAAATGGGGCAAAGCAAGCTTTGCCCCATTTTTGACCACTCCTCCCTCCCGTGCACCATTTTTGCACTGGAGTATAACTATGGTGTTAAGGCCAGAGAGTCATTTTTTGCATGGGAACGCCTACCTTGCATCTCATTAAGGCAAGGTAGGTTTCCTTGTCCAAAAAATGACTTTAACTCCATAAATTTGGCACTAGACGGGTCTAGCACCAAAGTATAAATATCAAGTTAATTTTGCACCGAATTAGAGTTAAAAAAATTACACTAATTTGGTGCATACAGAGTATAAATATGTCCCTTTGTGCATGCTTTTCTTCGACTCAACAAGAAATCTTGTAAGTCTGTGTTTTCTGATAGGAGACTGAGGTGTTCTTTAACAACTGTCAATGTGGAAGATTTCAATTATAGTGGACATAATTTGCCCGCGGTATACGTGGTGACAATATTGGAGAGTTGTGGTGAATTGTTATAAGGGTCAGGTCAGCTTGCTCTGAAATCCCCTGTGGAGTTTACAAAACGGACATGACAACCACTTGTGTCCACTGGCCACAATAACTAACTGTTTGGTCCTTAACGTGTTAAGTTAAAGGTTCCATTTGGACCCACCGGTCGGGCTGTTCTTCACCCAGTGTTTGAGAAGGGGAACTGGCAGATGTATCCCTTGGTGGTTTGCAGTAAATGATCCATTTTATTTGTGCTGAAATTGAGTAATATTGCTCAGAACTTTGGACATAGTTGTAGAGACAGGTACTAATGAAAGTTCATTCCCCACCCTCCCCAAGCTTGGGGAAGTCTCATCAGTGTAGGTTACATTTTGGAGAGCCACATCCTGATTAGCAGTGAGAGGGGTTCGTTAACTGCTCAGGGATCCTTGCTTACTGTGTAGGGCCTGCCACATGGGGTAACTTGACATTGTCAATTGAAACAAAATGTTTTCCTTTGGAGCACGGCAGCGGTGGCAGAATGACAGTTCTGATACTATGTTTTCCCAGGACTGGAACCTGTGCTCTATATCAAGGGACAAATTCCTTTTTACAGAAATGTTTTTTTAGAATCAAGTGGTAGACGTTGTTGGTGAAGCCCTCATTCCTAAGGTGGCGGCACATGCAGATGAGTTTTCATCATGGAGCAGTTGTAATTCCTACAAGACAGTGACGCCCATGTATGTCAAAAGGTGTGTCTGCTGCCACTGTGCCAGTGCCATCAAGATCTGCAACATACATAAGTATGCCAAAAAGAACCTCATATGGGGTGCGCCCCCCAAGAACCTTCTGGGCAGATTATTAAGTGCTCTCTGAACTCCATACAGGTGGTTAAGCCAACTACAATCTGAACCTAATACTCTAGCTGTTAAGGATTGCTTAAGTCTTGGTTCTTCTGCTCCACAATAGCATTTCCCTCATGATGATATGGAGACTAGAAATACAGTTGGCATCTCATTGTCACCATTGTGTCCCTAAATGCCCTGGAGGCAAATACAGGGCCCCTGTCTGAGCCTATTGTGCTGAAGGTGATCAAAACCCTGCTTTCAGGTGATATATTATGGCTGAAAAAAACATTGGAAATATCCAAGGTTGTTTTGTACGTTTTGTGCACTAAAGTGTTGATAATTGCTGTGTGCATTTTGTATAGCAAATGTGTATGTTTGAAAGTATGAATGTTTCGTCTAAGGCTACTCTATATGAACGGTACAGGGAACAAAGGGTTATTCATTGATGATATGCAGCGTTTTTTTAACACACCCTGGTACTCACATTGTGTGAGTATTTCCCTCACTGGTGCTTTAGCTTCATATTTAATGGGGTGTTGTGGTTGTGGTAATGGTGCCGATCTTACCGGTATTATGTGGTAGGGGGAGTCTGTGTCCCATCCTACATGGTTGCGATACAGGACCAATGTGCCAATGCCCAATCTACTGTGTAGACTTGTATTACTACTTCAGGAACAAGGGCAGAGAAAGATGGCATAATGTAATCTTCCCCTAGTGGGAGTTTACGGATAAATTCTGGTGGCCAATCTTTTTCTGCCACTGGGATGTCATAACATACCTTTAGCTTTTCCAAGACTATAACTTTAATTGTGCTCTTCATGTCTTCCTCAATTTGTATTCTCACTTTGTAAAACCTATCTGGGGAGTTGGGGAACTCGTATATCAGTGGTTTTGACTTCTAAAAATGTGTCAGTTGCTGTCACCTCCATAAGTTCTTGAACATTCTGCCACGCTGTCTAGTAGAGTCAATGACCATATCCTGTTCTTCAGTAAAGTTCTCATTCTGTGTGGCATTTCTAGCCGAAATTGCAGCCACTTTTTTCTCTTTAAATTGTGCTTCGTGTTATGAAGGTTTTTCTTCCTTTTTTATGGAACCTTCAGATGAGCGCTGTGAATCTTTTCTTGGTTTCACATACTTGTTTGTTGTTCAGAATGCTTGCCTCTCTCACTGCATTCATCCAGTGAGTCCTGAAAGGAACAAGATTGCTGTGTATCAACATAATGGTATCTATCAAGAGTTTATAAACTATCTATAATTCTCAAAGTGTAGCATTTCTCAGAGTTCATCAAATACAGATATTTTCCTTTTTGTTTTGTATTTTCTTTCTTTTTTTATCCCAGTCTTTTTTAGAACCCTCTGCTGCTTGTTTGGTAGAATCCTTATTGGATTTACCTTGCAGTTGTGGTTTACTTGGTCTGGCCATACCTTCCCACTTATACTCGAATAGGTTTCAGCAATAACCTTTGGCAGCTTGTGCTCCTGATCATGTACAGGATCATCCCAGAGCAACTGGTGTACTGCCAGCGCTACTGTCTCCACTTTAAGTTTACTTAATATGATTGAGGATACTCTGGCAACATTGCCAATTAATTGCATCCCCAGATCTAAGGCAGGGGCAGTTCCATAATCATCCTGAATTTGTTTTAACACTTCCAGAAGATTTGCAAGTGTTGGTGTACTGTGTACAGTGCAGTAAATACTGTACCCCAAGTGGCACAGTTGTCCACTGAGGGACCCATCCCTCAGTACTTTTAAACACATTGTGCGAATCCTATGTTTTCCTTGCGGCCCGAATGGGGAAATACTGCTTCCAAGGGGCTCATTTTTTGTGCTAACCAAAACTGAGTCTCTTCACGTTTGGTGGATACTCAGCCCATAATTGAATGCACCGTAGCAGGATTGATGCCTGCTGTGGCCACATGTGGTTGCGCTGGAGCAGCCCTTGCTGGGGCGGTATTCAATATCCAACAGCAAATTGTATTATTTGTCTATATATCTCTACTAAATTAGTGTAGAGAAGACATACATCTGCTACCACCCTTGTACCTATGTTAAGATGTGGTGTATAGATAGCCAACTCTGGCTATGTAGGTCTATCATTACTTAAATGACCTAGGCCCTCATTCTGACCCTGGCGGTTTGTAACCGCCAGGGCAGAGGTCAGAGGAAGCACCGCCAACAGGCTGGCGGTGCTTCTGGGGCAATTCTGACCGCGGCGGTAAAGCCGCGGTCAGAAAAGGGGAACCGGCGGTTTCCCGCCGGTTTTCCCCTGCCCCAGGGAATCCTCCATGGCGGCGCTGCATGCAGCGCCGCCATGGGGATTCCGACCCCCTTCCCGCCAGCCTTTTCCTGGCGGTTTACACAGCCAGGAAGAGGCTGGCGGGAACGGGTGTCGTGGGGCCCCCTAACAGGGCCCCATTAAGATTTTCAGTGTCTGCAAAGCAGACACTGAAAATCGCGACGGGTGCAACTGCACCCGTCGCACCCCAGCATATCCGCCGGCTCCATTCGGAGCTGGCTTCATCTTTGCTGGGGCTTTCCCGCTGGGCCAGCGGGCGATCTTTTGAAGATCGCCCGCCGGCCCAGCGGGAAAGTTAGAATGCTCCCCACGGTCATTTGACCGCGGGGCGGTGTTTGGGCGGTTTCCGCCCGGCGGGCCGGCTCCCGCCACCCGCCGGGGTAGGAATGACCCCCCTAGTCTAACATTTTGTGTAATGTGGGGTAGGGGGCCATCGCAATTTTACTGTTCTTGATAAGATAGTAGTATTTCTTTTTTTAATTTCTTCATTAGCATTTGCAATGTAGATTACAGAGGGTTCAGAAATTTTCTACAGAAAAAATGTGTAATAACAGTTCACAATCATAACATCACGGTGCATCATCTTGCCAATCTGTGATACATATTGCAAATACGTGCTTAGTTATTCAAATCCCACCCTGGAACCAAGCCGCAGACAATAAAACAGGAACATCATTAGATAAATTCTCAAGAATATGCAGAGCAAACGAGGTCCTCAGTTCTCCTTGACCAATGTACTATTGGTGTTCAGAAACATTCTTACGACAGTTGGTGGTTGGGAAATTAAATAAGATTCCAAAGGTCCCCACGTGACCCTGTGTCTAGAGCCAGGTGGAAGCAAGTCTGCATTCAGGGTAAGCTGATCCCTGCAATATATTAGATCCTACAGCCATTCCTTACATTTGGGTGCTCGCCCCCTACCACATTTGCATGACACTTGGCTAGTAGGCTAAGTGAGATGTATTTTCCAGAGATGGGCCTATATATACCCTGTGTGCCCTAGGATGGCCATCAATAGGGTAAGCAGGATTATATGGGTAACCCTGAGACACAGGGAAGTCTCAATCTTTTCAGAATTTGGAGGCATGCCCAGGAAAGGTGCAGAAAAACTGCTCCTTCCATCCCACAGCTAGCTCAACTATTATCTGGGTGGAGATGATATCTATGTAACCTTACCGGGGTGCAATATACCCCATGAAGGGATTTATAATGAATGATGCACAGTCTACTACTAGACGCGATGCACTATGTTTGACTACAGCAGTTTAGGCACTGTGCGTTGGTTATAGGAGTATCAAACTCAGAGTCCCAACCTTCCCTGGCTCCACCTCCCACAAGTAGCTGTTTGCGTTGTGCTGTATGATATAAGATCAATACCCGATTTCACGGCCTGCCTACATTAAGCAGTGTGTATATTGTGGTAAGGGTGGGGAGTTCTTATATTTAGGAAAATATGGGCCAGTAGCTTTAACGATATCCAATTGCATCTGTTCCTTATCAGCTAGTATTGTTTCACAGTCAACAAATTGGCCATCTCTATGGAGTTCTCCCCATGTGACAAAACCAGCCCCAGTTTGCATTTTACAGCATGCAACATATAACAGGTTTGGCAGTCTGGTTGTGGATCAGAAGGAAGGGTGAGTACAGCAGTGTGTTCCCACCTTTTTAGTCAGTTGTCTCTATGCTGCATCTGTGCAAGCTACAGTAGAGTCAAGAAGGGCTACTGATCATGTTCTAGGTCCCAGGTATTAGCATCAGTATGAGACTATTATTATATTACTTGTAAAAGTCAGTGGGCAGGCCATCCGGCCCAGGGGCTTTTCTATATTGCAGTTGCATGCCTGCATTTCTTTCCTCATCTTCCTCTATATCTGCAGCCAAGTATGCCCGTTGTGCATCACTAAACACCCCAGTGCAACATCCTTCTAGTAAGCATCAATATCTTCCCCTCCTGTGCTCGTCCAGGAGTACAGCTTGCTGCAATGTGCCTCAAACACACACTATGGGGGACATTCCGACCCTGGCGGCCGGGGACCACGGAAGCACCGCCAACAGGCTGGCGGTGCTTCCAGGGTCATTCTGACCGCGGCGGTAAAGCCGCGGTCAGAAAAGGGGAACCAGAGGGGATTCCGACCCCCTTCCCGCCACCCTGTTTCTGGCGGTTTTCACAGCCAGAAACAGGATGGCGGGAACGGGTGTCATGGGGCCCCTGGGGGCCCCTGCACTGCCCATGCCACTGGCATGGGCAGTGCGGGGGCCCCCTAACAGGGCCCCATAAAGATTTTCACTGTCTGCTTTGCAGACAGTGAAAATCGCGACGGGTGCCACTGCACCCGTCGCATCCCTGCAACTCCGCCGGCTACATTCATAGCCGGCTTCCTTGTTGCAGGGTCTTTCCCGCTGGGGCGGCGGGCGACCTTTTGGCAGTCGCCCGCCGGCCCAGCGGGAAAGTCGGAATGACCCTCGCGGTCTTCCGACGGGGTTACTTTGGCGGGCGGCCTCCGCCGCCCGCCAAAGTCGGAATGACCCCCTATGGTGGTCATTACAACCCTGGCGGTCGGCGTTAAAGCAGCGGTAAGACCACCAACAGGCCGGCGGTAAATAAATTGCAATTACGACCGTGGCCAAACAAAAACAGCCACTTTAACACTCCGACTGCCACGGCGGTACAGACAAACAGCTTGGCGGTCACCGCCAACAGACAGGTGGGAGGCAATGTACCACCCACACTATTATGACAGGCCAATCCGCCACCTTTTCCAGGGCGGATTCTCAGCGGATAAAAACACGGCAGAAACAGGAATCCCAAAGGAAAAACGCTCACCTCTACACACCACACGAGGAACAAGGACGCCATGGATCCAGAACTCCGAATTCTACCTGCAATAGTCTTCCTGCTCCTCTACCAGGAGCACGAACGCCGGCGGCGAAGACCACGGTGAGTACTGCACCTACGACACAGGGGAGGGGGGAGGGGGGAGGCAAAAAACAGGGACATACACACGCAACACCACCACCCTCACCCACTACAACACACACACTCATACATCTCAATACATCACAGTTACACCCCCCCAAGCCCCCCCGAAGAATGCAAAGACAATAGAAAATGAGTGTAACCATTGTAATATATTAAAAGCAAGTAGGCAGAAATATATATATACACCATGTACAAAATATATATCAAGCATAGTAGTCCAGGTAGTGCTCTAAGAAAGTCCGTGGAACACTGGGACCACACGGTATGGGCGAGGCCCACACAAGATCCCGACCATGACAGAGAGAACACTGCAGGGGCATCAGAGAGCAACTAAACAGGCACCTCAGGGGGAGGGAAACGGTGGGCATCTCAGCCGCTTGAGTGCACAACGCCAAATCCAAGAGGGGGGCCACATGCCCACTGTTCCATCCTGAGGAGTGCAAAGCCACAGTCTCTCAAGTCTCTACAGTGGGTGGTTTGCCCACTGTTCAATCCTGGGGAGTGCAAAGCCACAGTCTCACAAGTCTCTACAGTGGGTGGTTTGCCCACTGTTCAATCCTGGGGAGTGCAAAGCCACAGTCTCACAAGTCTCTACAGTGGGCGGTTTGCCCACTGTTCAATCCTGGGAGTGCAAAGCCACAGTCTCTCAAGTGGATAACAGTCTCCACTGGTTCTGGAGGGGGCATGGTGCCCAGAGTGCTTCATCCTGCTAAGGACATAGGTAGTGGATGGATCTCTCCACTGGTTCTGGAGGGGGCATGGTGCCCAGAGTGCTTCATCCTGCTAAGGGCGGAGGTAGTGGATGACAGTCTCCACTTGTTCTGGAGGGTGCATGGTGCCTAGAGTGATTCATCCTGCTAAGGACAGAGGTAGTGGATGGATCTCTCCACTGGTTCTGGAGGGGGCATGGTGCCCAGAGTGCTTCATCCTGCTAAGGACAGAAGTAGTGGATGGATCTCTCACTGGTTCTGGAGGGGGCATGGTGCCCAGAGTGCTTCATCCTGCTAAGGACAGAGGTAGTGGATGACAGTCTCCACTGGTTCTAGAGGGGGGTATGGTGCCCAGAGTGATTCATCCTGCTAAGGACAGAGGTAGTGGATGACAGTCTCCACTTGTTCTGGAGGGGGCATGGTGCCCAGAGTGCTTCATCCTGCTAAGGACGGAGGGAGAGGTAGTGGATGGATCTCTCCACTGGTTCTGGAGGGGGCATGGTGCCCAGAGTGCTTCATCCTGCTAAGGACAGAGGTAGTGGATGGATCTCTCCACTGGTTCTGGAGGGGGCATGGTGCCCAGAGTGCTTCATCCTGCTAAGGACAGAGGTAGCGGATGACAGTCTCCACTTTCCCCAGACACTCGAGCCATTGTCTCTTCCAGACCGAGGTCACAGCAGCACTTGCAGTGTAGGTCCTCTCCTGTCGAAGATCAGGTATCGAGTGATTGAACACATAGAAAATGGCGGTCACGTCCGCGGCGGTGCGTACCGTCACCACCGGCGTACATTGTCATTGGCTCCTGGGACCCATAGGGTCCAATGTTAACCAATGCAGCATTGCACCGTGGTCTTCGACTGCCTACCGCGACGGTGTACAACGCCAGCTCAGTTACCTCACATCCCATTGTCCCACTTTACAGGTCAGGCAGCCGCCATTTCAGGGGCCCACATGGCTTCATTTTCAACTGCGTCACACATACCTAGACCTAGACTCAACACACATACAGGCCACCTTTTGTGTATGAATGGTGTTCTGTGTAAAGTGTGGGTACCTACCTCTGAGTTTGACTCTGTGCTCGCTGTTGTCCTTCATAGGCACCGTCCGCTGGGACATGTGAGGAGATGGCAGCATCCTCCGGTGTACCGACCGTTGGTGGACCTGTTGACAATGGAGGAGCGACATGTGATTATCACATACAGGCTGGACCGTGCCACAATCCAGGAACTGTGTACCGAGTTGGAGCCAGACCTGATGTCATCAATCCGCCATCCCACAGGAATCCCCCCTCTAGTGCAGGTGCTGTCAGTGCTCCATTTCCTTGCAAGTGGGTCTTTTCAAACAACAGTGGCCATAGCATCAGGGATGTCCCAGCCTATGTTTTCCAACGTATTGTCCAGAGTGTTGTCTGCCCTTCTGAAACACATGCGGAGCTACATCATTTTTCCTCAGGTGGAGGATTTGCCTACAGTGAAAGGTGATTTCTATGCCCTGGGACACATCCCCAACATCATAGGTGCCATTGATGGGACCCATGTGGCTTTGGTCCCCCCCCACAGGAGTGAACAGGTGTACAGAAACCGGAAGAGTTATCATTCGATGAATGTACAGATGGTATGTTTGGCAGACCAGTAATGTGAATGCCATGTTCCCTGTTTCAGTGTGTGACGCCTACATCCTGTGGAATAGCAGCATCCCTTATGTGATGGGTCAACTCCAGAGGCACCGTGTGTGGCTATTAGGTGAGCACCTGGAAGCAAGCCAGTGGGAATGGTTGTCTGGGTCTGGGGATATCCCTCCAGGTTAGTGCGTGTCTAACAGTTGTCCCTCGCCATTTGCAGGTGGCTCTGGTTACCCCAACCTCTCATGGCTACTGACCCCAGTGAGGAATCCCAGGACAAGGGCAGAGGAACGCTACAATGTGGCCCATGGGCGAACTTGGAGGGTGATCGAGCGGACCTTCGGCCTCCTGAAGTCCAGGTTCGGGTGCCTCCATATGACAGGTGGATCCCTATTCTACTCACCAAAGAAGGTGTTCCAGATCATCGTGGCCTGCTGTATGCTTCACAACTTGGCTTTGCGACGACAGGTGCCTTTTCTGCAGGAGGATGGTCCAGATGGCGGTGTTGTGGCAGCTGTGGAGCCTGTGGACAGTGAAGACGAGGAAGCAGAGGAAGAAGACATGAACAACAGGGACTCAGTGATCCAGCAATATTTCCAGTGAGACACAGGTAAGAGTACAGACCTGCCTACTACATGTACTTTAACACTACTACCTCTCTACTGTCTGTCGTTTTCACCCAGTGTATGGTCACTGAGTTGTCACTTTCCCTTACCATTTTACAGATGTGGGTCCCACTGTGTGACATCTGCTTAGATTCCTCATGGACTAGAGCTGTGTGACATAGGTATGTTGACATTACAATTGAAAGAGCATTTTGTCACTGCAATTGCTAATACACTATTTCAAAATCACAGACAGACTCCAGATTGTTTTGTGCTTTAAGTGTGTTTATTTAAGTGCTCAATATTGGAGGTGGTAGTGAAATGGTGAGGGGTGATGGCGGAGGAATGTCCATGGCAGAGTCCAGTCTATTAGTCTCACAGGTGCATTGCCCAAAGGGGCATAGGAAGTGGAGCTGGGGCAGTTTAAGTATGGACATGGTGACAAAGTGGGACAGTAGGATGACAATCAGGGTGGTCTCATTTCTTGGCGGGGGTCTTGGCATCGTGCTCTGTCTTGTTCCTGGATCTCAGGGACCGTTTGCGGGGTGGTTCTCCCTCTGCAGGGGGTGGGGTGCTGGTGTGGTGGTCCTGTGGCTGGGCGTCCTGTCCACTAGCGCCGGCGGAGGTGGTGGGCAGATCATTGTCCATGCTAGTGTCAGGGGCCCCTTGTAGTGCCACAGTGTCCCTCCTGGTGTTCACAAGTTCCTTCAGCACCCCTGCGATGGTGCCCAGGGTGGAGCTGATGGTTCTGAGTTCCTCCCTGAAGCCCAGATACTGTTCCTCCTGCAGGCGCTGGGTCTCCTGAAACTTGGCCAGTACCGTTGCCATTGTCTCCTGGGAGTGGTGGTAGGCTCCCATGATGGAGGAGAGGACCTTGTGGAGAGTAGGTTCCCTTGGCCTGTCCGCCCCCTATCGCACAGCAACCCTCCCAGTTCCCCTGTGTTCCAGGGCCTCCGTCCCCTGGCCACTGTCCCCAGGTCCCTGTTGTTGTTGGGGTGGTGGGTTAGCCTGGGTTCCCTGTAGTGGTGGACACACAGCTGATTAACGTGTCCTGGGGACGGAGGTATGGGCCCACTGGGTGGGTGCTGTGCTGGTGTTTCCAGAGGGGGAAGGTCTGTGGTGGCCTGTGACTGGGTGAGGGGATCGACTGTCCAGAGGTCCCTGATGGGCCGGGCTGGTCATCTAGATCCAGTTGGAAGAGATGCTGTCATCACTGTGGGCCTCTTCTGTTGGTGGTGTGGACATGTGTGGACCCTCCTGTCCAGTGACGTTGGGTAGGTGTCCTGCAGCAGTAAAAAAGGATGGTTATTACATATGTGTGTGTCATGGTGTGCAATGGGTGGGTGACTGTGTATCCCAGTGCTTGCATTTCTGTGTGGGACCATGTGTGATGATGGTTTAGGGGGGTGTATGGGTATGTGCAGTGGGCATGCTTTAGTGATTGGTGTCCATGCTTTGTTGTTGCATGCAGGGCTTGGTGTTGGGATGGGTGGTTTGTGATGTTGGGACATATGTGAGGAGTTGGAGTGCTGGGGGTGAGGGTGAGGGTATGTGCTGGCATGCAGGTAGGGTGGGGGATGTAATAGTTAAGAATTTACTTACCAGAGTCCATTCCTCCACCTACTCCTGCGAGGCCCTCAGGATGCAGAATCGCAAAGATCAGCTCCTCCCAAGTTGTTAGTTGTGGGAGAGGAGGTGGGTGTCCGCCGGCAGTCCACTGAACCGCCAGGTGGTGTCTTTAGACCACGGAACGCACCTTCCCCGTAGGTCGTTCCACCTCTTCCTGATGTCCTCCCGATTTCTTGGGTGCTGTCCCACTATGTTGACCCTGTCCACTATTCTTCGCCATAGCTCCATCTTCCTTGCAAATGAGGTGTGCTGCACCTGTGATCCGAATATCTGTGGCTCTACCCGGATGATTTCCTCCACCATGACCCTGAGCTCCACCTCCGAGAACTTGGGGTGTCTTGCCGTGCCATGGGGTGGTGTAGGTGATGTGTGGGGTGGAGTGTG
This sequence comes from Pleurodeles waltl, assembly GCF_031143425.1. Taxonomy (NCBI): domain Eukaryota; kingdom Metazoa; phylum Chordata; class Amphibia; order Caudata; family Salamandridae; genus Pleurodeles; species Pleurodeles waltl. The sequence continues at coordinate 240,000,236 of NC_090437.1, read as the reverse complement.
TGGTGATAAGTGTGCTGATATGTAGTGGGGTGTTGTGTGAGGTGTGTGGAAGTTCTGTGGGTGATGGTATTGTGGGCCTGTGGATGCTGTTGTTCTTGCTGGTGCTGTCTCTCTCTGTCGTTCTTTTGGAATTTTTGGTAGTAGGGGTTTGTGGGGGATGTGGGTGTGTGTTTTATATTGCAATGGGTGTGTGGGAGTGGTGTGTGTATGTGTATCAGGTGTGTGTATTTTGAATTGTCCAATGTGGCTGTGTTTTGTAAAAGTGTGTGTATTTTAAGCCCGGCAGTGTGTACCGCCAATGGAATACCGCGGTTGAAAGACCGCCATGTGGATTCGTGTGTCGTGATAGTGTGGGCGTTTTTCTGTTGGCGTGATGGTGGAGGTTTTGTTTTCAACAGTTTATCACTGACCTTTGGTGTGGCGGACTTGTGTGGGTGTCTGAATTTTGGCGGATTCTGAAATGTGGGTCATAATAGCTGTGGCGGAATTCTGCGGCCGCGGTGGTGTGTTGGCAGTCTTCTGCACGGCAGTAAGCGGCTTTTACCACCAATGTTGTAATGAGGGCCTATATCTGAGGTGTCCTATACTTGGATCCCATTTGTGCCTTGGATCTCAAGAATGGTATTCGCTGAGCGGGGCGTGTGGAGCATGGTGGCAAGTGCATTGTTAGAAATGGGGTCTTTGGTTGGCAGTCAGGTTACCTCCTGTCCAAGCAAGGACCATCACTCTAGGCAGGGTAAGTCACACACAATCCAAATTATCCTGTGCCCACCCTCTGGTAGCTTGGCACTGAGCAGTCAGGCTTAACTTAGAAGGCAGTGTATAAAGTATTTGTGCAATAAATCATTGTGAGAAAGTAGCCTCTTTCTAGCCTTGTTACCCCCACTTTAGGCCTGTTTGTGAGTGTATGTCAGGGTGTTTTCACTGTCTCACTGGGATCCTGCCAGCCAGGGCCCAGTGCTCATAGTGAAAACCCTATGTTTTCAGTATGTTTGTTATGTGTCACTGGGACCCTGCTAGTCAGGACCCCAGTGCTCATAAGTTTGTGGCCTATATGTATGTGTTCCCTGTGTGGTGCCTAACTGTCTCACTGAGGCTCTGCTAATCAGAACCTCAGTGGTTATGCTCTCTCAGTTCTTTCCAAATTGTCACTAACAGGCTAGTGACCATTTTTACCAATTTACATTGGCTTACTGGAACACCCTTATAATTCCCTAGTATATGGTACTGAGGTACCCAGGGTATTGGGGTTCCAGGAGATCACTATGGGCTGCAGCATTTCTTTTGCCACCTATAGGGAGCTCTGACAATTCTTACACAGGCCTGCCACTGCAGCCTGAGTGAAATAACGTCCACGTTATTTCACAGCCATTTTACACTGCACTTAAGTAACTTATAAGTCACCTATATGTCTAACCTTTACCTGGTAAAGGTTAGGTGCAAAGTTACTTAGTGTGAGGGCACCCTGGCACTAGCCAAGGTGCCCCCACATTGTTCAGAGCCAATTCCCTGAACTTTGTGAGTGCGGGGACACCATTACACGCGTGCACTACATATAGGTCACTACCTATATGTAGCTTCACAATGGTAACTCCGAATATGGCCATGTAACATGTCTATGATCATGGAATTGCCCCCTCTATGCCATCCTGGCATAGTTGGCACAATCCCATGATTCCAGTGGTCTGTAGCACAGACCCTGGTACTGCCAAACTGCCCTTCCTGGGGTTTCACTGCAGCTGCTGCTGCTGCCAACCCCTCAGACAGGCATCTGCCCTCCTGGGGTCCAGCCAGGCCTGGACCAGGATGGCAGAACAAAGAACTTCCTCTGAGAGAGGGTGTGACACCCTCTCCCTTTGGAAAATGGTGTGAAGGCAGGGGAGGAGTAGCCTCCCCCAGCCTCTGGAAATGCTTTGTTGGGCACAGATGTGCCCAATTCTGCATAAGCCAGTCTACACCGGTTCAGGGGACCCCTTAGCCCTGCTCTGGCGCGAAACTGGACAAAGGAAAGGGGAGTGACCACTCCCCTGACCTGCACCTCCCCTGGGAGGTGTCCAGAGCTCCTCCAGTGTGCTCCAGACCTCTGCCATCTTGGAAACAGAGGTGCTGCTGGCACACTGGACTGCTCTGAGTGGCCAGTGCCACCAGGTGACGTCAGAGACTCCTTGTGATAGGCTCCTTCAGGTGTTGCTAGCCTATCCTCTCTCCTAGGTAGCCAAACCCTCTTTTCTGGCTATTTAGGGTCTCTGTCTCTGGGGAAACTTGAGATAACGAATGCAAGAGCTCATCCGAGTTCCTCTGCATCTCTCTCTTCACCTTCTGCCAAGGAATTGACTGCTGACCGTGCTGGAAGCCTGCAAACCTGCAACATAGTAGCAAAGACGACTACTGCAACTCTGTAACGCTGATCCTGCCGCCTTCTCGACTGTTTTCCTGCTTGTGCATGCTGTGGGGGTAGTCTGCCTCCTCTCTGCACCAGAAGCTCCGAAGAAATCTCCTGTGGGTCGACGGAATCTTCCCCCTGCAACCGCAGGCACCAAAAAGCTGCATTACCGGTCCCTTGGGTCTCCTCTCAGCACGACGAGCGAGATCCCTCGAATCCAGCGACTCTGTCCAAGTGACCCCCACAGTCCAGTGACTCTTCAGTCCAAGTTTGGTGGAGGTAAGTCCTTACCTCACCTCGCTGGGCTGCATTGCTGGGAACCGCGACTTTTGCAGCTACTCCGGCCCCTATTTACTTCCGGCGGAAATCCTTTGTGCACAGCCAATCCTGGGTCCACGGCACTCTAACCTGCATTGCACGACTTTCTAAGTTGGTCTCCGGCGACGTGGGACTCCTTTGTGCGACTTCGGGTGAGCACCATTTCACGCATCCTTGTAGTGCCTGTTTCTGGCACTTCTCCGGGTGCTACCTGCTGCTGAGAGAGCTCCTTGTCTTGCTCGACGTCCCCTCTCTCTCCTGGTCCAATTTGCGACCTCCTGGTCCCTCCAGGGCCACAGCAGCATCCAAAAATGCTAACCGCACGATTTGCAGCTAGCAAGGCTTGTTGGCATTCTTTCGGCGGGAAAACACATCTGCACAACTCTCCACGGCGAGAGGGATCCGTCCACCAAAGGGGAAGTCTCTAGCCCTTTTCGTTCCTGCAGAAACCTCAGCTTCTTCTGTCCAGTAGAAGCTTCTTTGCACCCGCAGCTGGCATTTCCTGGGCATTTGCCCATCTCCGACTTGCTTGTGACTTTTGGACTTGGTCCCCTTGTTCCACAGGTACCCTAGATTGGAAATCCACAGTTGTTGCATTGTTGGTTTGTGTCTTTCCTGCATTATTCCTCTAACACGACTTCTTTGTCCTTAGGGGAACTTTAGTGCACTTTGCACTCACTTTTCAGGGTCTTGGGGAGGGTTATTTTTCTAACTCTTACTATTTTCTAATAGTCCCAGCGACCCTCTACAAGGTCACATAGGTTTGGGGTCCATTCGTGGTTCGCATTCCACTTTTGGAGTATATGGTTTGTGTTGCCCCTATCCCTATGTTTCCCCATTGCATCCTATTGTAACTATACATTGTTTGCACTGTTTTCTAAGACTATACTGCATATTTTTGCTATTGTGTATATATATCTTGTGTATATTTCCTATCCTCTCACTGAGTGTACACTCTAAGATACTTTGGCATATTCTCATAAAAATAAAGTACCTTTATTTTTAGTATAACTGTGTATTGTGTTTTCTTATGATATTGTGCATATGACACTAAGTGGTACTGTAGTAGCTTCACACGTCTCCTAGTTCAGCCTAAGCTGCTCTGCTAAGCTACCATTATCTATCAGCCTAAGCTGCTAGACACCCTATACACTAATAAGGGATAACTGGGCCTGGTGCAAGGTGCAAGTACCCCTTGGTACTCACTACAAGCCAGTCCAGCCTCCTACAATCATACAATACCACAATACTTCACCACAAAAATAAACCACAGTGTTTAGAAAAATATATAATATTTATCTGGATAAATGCAGGTCAAAACGATAAAAGATGCAATAAGTAAATGTAGAGATATCACTGAAAAGTGACATAACATATCTTAAGTCTTTTAAAAGCAAACAAAGTCTCCTTCAAGCACAAAGTACCTGGTTCGCATAAAAAAATCTCAGCAAAGGGCTGCAGAGGAGGAGATTCATGGAAACAAAAGGGTGTGTGTCGATTTCTCAGGCCGCACACGATGATGCGTCATTTAGTTTTCACACAGGGACGGCTGTGTGTCAATTTCTGGTGCTCGGTTCTGGATCCTCTTTGGGTTGCGGGGTTTTCAGACGCCCTGGGGACGATGCGTGGATTTCCAACGCTGCTAGGACAAAGTCACAGGAGCTGCGTTGATCTGATAGGCGTTGCGTCAAATTTTCTACCGCACGGCAGGTGCTGCATTGATTCCTCTCTGGAAGTCAGGCTGCGTCGCCCGGCTCGCCTATGCATTGATCCGGTGAGGCTGTGCATCGCTAAGCTGGTGCTGCATCGATCTTCTTGATGCGAAGTCGGGCTGCATTGTTCCAGTTCGGCTTGTGGTGAAATTTTCTGGTCTTTCTCCCTCCCTGTATGCTTTGGCCCCTGCATATTTGCCTCGATACAGGCATTCACATTCTGCAGTTTTCCTTGAATTCCGTCAGGGCAGTTCTAAATTGTTTGTCTACCCCCAAATCATTGCGTGCCCCCAAATGACTCTCTGGTGATTTGATGTCCTCTTCTAGATGCAGAAGGGTGTTCCCGAGGGCCCACACACACCCCTGCTCTTGGCGACAGAAGCCCTGAATAGTAACTTAAAAGGCAAAGTCACTATCTTTTCTAAAAGTCACTGATTTTTTGTTGCAATTCCTCTCTGAAAGGAACATTGAAAATGACCCCTGGAGAGAGTCTCCAGTTTGCAAAAGGCATGTTGGCAACTTGGGGGCTCAATTTCAACAGAACTGGTGAATGGTACTAGTATGTGTGCACCAAATGCACAACATCATGTACCCAGGGCCCTAAACCATGAAAAAATGAGCCAATAGTCCAATGTGGACCAACTGAAATGTACCCATGAGTAGAAGGTTCCCTCTGACATTAAGGGATGCAACATGTGCCAGATGTGCATCAGTCCCTGCACCGACATAATGTCACAGACGTGGTGTGAAGTTGTAATTTGGGACACTGAAGAAGTATTCATTCGGTCTGGGTCCTCGTTAAGGGCCAGATTGAAGTCCCATCCCAAAAGTACATTTGTGGATCCAGTATTGGCTATGCGGCCTGGTTGTCTGTGAAAGAAAGTGGGGTCATCAGTATTGGGACCATAGCAGTTAAATATAATAAGTGGGGTTTCTGCCAGCCTGCTCCAGATTATTGTGAATCCTCCCTGTGCCTCATTAAAAGCACCCCTTGGGTATATAAGGGGTGCCCTTTTGTATCAGTATTGTTGTGCCTCGAGATTAATATGAATAAGATGCAAATTGTCTGTAGGAGGCCCATCTCATACTAAACATCGTGTCTGCTGTATCATTGAAGTGTGTTTCTTGCAACATTACTAGGTGTACATTGTGTCTGTCTAGGTAAGCAAGAATATGTCTGCACTTGTGTGAGTCTCCCAGGCCTCTCATGTTCCATATGAGACAATTAATATGAAGTCTAGGTGGAATGGCCTGCATGTACGGTTCCTATTAGCTATTGTGTGTGGACAATTGGATCTGCTGAGTGGACCAGGTGTGGCTAGATGTTGTCATGCATGACCGCAGCGATAGCATCAACATAATAATGTATGCATCCAAAAATAATATACTCCCCATCCCTCCCACCTCCCACAGTTGCAGCCCAACCCCGCCAGGAATACTACTCTCTTCAATCCCCACCCACTCCAAAAAAATAAACAATTTGAAACACCAACAGAGCCAGACCCTTGAGAACAGATAGGTCTTATCATGACTGTATAGATTCAGGTCTACCCAACAAAATCAGGGGCATCCTTTGGTAGGGTCACCAGGAGAGCTGTGTGATAACCCCTCATTAGTACAAAGTGGGTCCAGAGAGGTACCTCAGCCTGCCACTGGCCATTCTGAAACACTCTTTTTGGGACTGTCAAAAGCCACTGATTATAGCCAGGAAGTAGCAGTGATATATGTGGTTGCATCAAACCTCCACTCCTGCACCTTTATGTATTTATAACATATGTTGTTGAAGCAGACAGGGTACAGCGGATAAACTCAAATGAATTTGGGCTCTGACGTCATTTAAATATCTACCCCTGTTCAGATAAAGGAGATGAACGCCTAGATTGAGCCGATGCAGGATCTGCAGAGTGGGTCAGTGATGTGTATTGCTAAAAAAGTAACTTAGTTGTTGTGGAAAGGTGAAGATATGCTCTCTGCCTTGGTGACAGACTTGCAGGTGAGCTGGATAAAGCATAGCATATGCAATGTTAGCTTGCCAATGTCTCTGTTTGATGGGGAGAAACTTCCAGTGAGCTTCCTGCTCCAAAGTGGGAAAGACTGGATAGATAGACACTGCATATCCCTCGAATTGCAGCTTTTTCTTTTCCTGGGCCAGGCGCAAAGTAACATCTCTGTCATGATAGTTTAAAAGTCTAACTATCATTGGCTGGTGGAGCGCTGGGTAGAGGCCTAGCTGCCAATGCTCAATGGTCTCATTCTACTATCAGCATTTTGGAGAACGAGTCAGTGCCAAATAAGGTGGTCAGAAGGTGCTCCACAAATTGTTCCATACGTCTGGCTCTGTGGATTCAGTAATTTCCAATATTCATAGATTGTTTCTATGGGATCTGGCCTCCAAATTCTCATTTTTAGCAGACATCAGTTTGAGTAATTTTTCCATTTTTCAATAGCTGTTCCCCCTGAGTTGCCACTGTGTCCTCAACATTGGATATTCTGTGTTTAGTCTTGTTCAGTTTGCCATCATGTTTTTCCAGTTTATTAGTGATGGCACCTATCCTCATGCTCATAGTGTCCATTTTAGTTTAATAGATCTTAGGCTTTGCTGCATGGCCATGAGTAGGGATTTCAATACACTCTCCTCAAGTGATCTGTCTCCTGAGACTGCCGAGTCTGATCCACCACACTGTGCTCAAGTCAACTTGAGAGAATCAAAATGTAGTTTGTATTGGTGGCCTTCCTATTTCCCCCTGACTTCATAGCATAGATTATGTGCACGTCCAGCCCCAGAGGCACTGCAGTCTCGGAGGGGAAAAAGTAAAAAAGGGACATCTGTAACATGCTGTGTGCTAGCGAATTATCCTCTGGAGTCCAACGTGCTGGCCACACTACCCCTGAGACCAAGGGTCCTGCCACACCTCAACCAGAGGAACTCAAGCACACCCAGCCCACGGGGAGGGTGCAAGGTGGGTTTTGCCATACAGAGTACCTCACCAGCTGTTGAGTGGAGGCCTCTGCCCCATCATGATTGTGGCAAAACAAACAATGTGGTCACAGCACACACTGTAGTTTTGTCACTTGAACTGTGCTTGTAGGCAGGAAGTAAACCTCCTTCAGTATTGAGATGCAGGAGTGGCTTAGTTCATTGAAATCTTGTAATATGCTTTTGTGAACTGGGCCCAGGAGTATTTGCAAATTGTGGCCATACTAGGAGATGGCTGCCGGCAGACAAGATTACAGGGACATAACGCTGGCAGGTATCTTAATGTTGTCCCAGGGAGGCCCTCACCTCCCCCCAACTCCCAGTATCAGACTCCCAGGTAGTAAGGGCATATTCCCTCCTGCGCCCAGGCCTCAGGCAATCTATAATGTATGACCCAGAAGTGTTGTATAATTCACAGTGAGCTCAGGAGCCTACAAAATGGAGCCAGTATAGAGTCCCACATTGCAGCCTAAAAGTCGGCATGCCACATTACCCCCCAGCGTGGCATGACAGACCACCCACACTAGTCCCACACTGGGAGCACAGCAGTCAGGGATGCCACTCTGTGCCAGGGAAAAAGGCAGTTCCCAGAGGTGAGCACCAGCAAGGTGGGAGAGGGTCTTGATACTGAATTCATGACCTCTTATATTGCAGCCAAGTTGCTCAACCGTCCTTAAGTCTTGCTCCTCCAGGCCACTGCCATCAGATGCTGTTTACCTCATCTTCACCTTTTGTCCAATTCAACCCTGAAATATTTTTTTATTAACATCTATCTTTATAAAAAATAAGAGTTGCTTAAACGAGCTGATATGACCATGGGAGCAGTGTCTTTCCTTTGACCCTTGCATTGGACCCATAATCAAACATTATCACATGGAAGAAACAGTGGTTGACAACATTAAAACCTGTTTGCAAAGACCATGAATATCTCTATTCAACAAGGTAGTCCTTGATCTCCTTATACATGGTATTGCGGCTGCCTTTTCAAGACATTTTAAGCTGACTGAAAGGACCTGCCTAACCTCAGAACTACTTTAAAACACTGAAGGCAAAAGTTGGCTACCATATTGAAGAGTTCACAAAGCCAACCATACCATTCAGTCCCCGCAATCAGAATTAAGGTAGGCCAGAGGAATATATTTAAAGAATTAGGCCCATATTTATACTTTTTTAGTGCCACATTTGCGGCATTTTTCGACGCAAAAACAGCACAAACTTACAAAATACAATTGTATATTGTAAGTTTGCGCCGATTTCGCGTAAAAAAACAATGCAAATGCGGCGCTAAAAAAGTATAAATATGGGCCTTAGATTTAAAACCTATAAGAACACACAACCTTTATTATGATTCATCCATTTTATCAATCAATCATTCTGGTTCTCTTGTCGATGTATGATGCCTTGGACTGCTAAATGCTAGAATTATGACTGTACACACAGATAGGAAAGGTATAATAATTATGGATAGGATAAATAATTTCCTCAAGGACTCGAGGCAATACATCATAATTGGAACAGTAATGAGCTGCAAACAAAGACAAACTTTTGGTGTCCCTAAATAAACCTTGCTCTTCCACTGCTGTTCATCTTAGATTCCAAAAATACATAGAAAGTAATTCAAATCTACACTTATGAAATAAGAATTAAATGTTAATTCGTGATAATATGAAATTCTGCCAAGCACTCCGCCCCATTACAAAAGCAGAGTGCTTGGGAGCCCAAACTCAAGTTTCACATGACAAGAAAAATGGGCATCAATTGTGATGTCATTTTTCTTCCTTTTTCCAACAATTCAGTGAACCGGTGAATGGCACATACTGTTGACTAATCCCAATCAGGAGCATCCTAACACTTGTCCAGTCAAAATAGCCACTAACCTATCAGACCCTATATTGCACCATTCATTGCTTTACCTATGTAGCTCACCTATGAAATCAGATTTTGAAACGTGAGACAAAGCACAGCAAAGTAGCACAACTTCTACCTCAGAGAATGAGATTAGGCAGCCATGCTTTGAAAAGCCTCAACTGGTTCTCAGATAATTAAATAACTTTAAATTTCTGTGCACTGTAATCAGGGCATTCATGGAAAAATCACTAGAAACTTCCCCTCAATGTGTCTTGTGCAGCGATGTAAAGTGAAGCAATTCTACCTTAGTGTTCTAGGCAAACAAGAGGCCGTTGAAGGTAAATAAAATCCTTCAGAGCATTAACCTATAATGATTTTGAATGCTCCCTCAAAATACAAAAGGGCATATTTAGGAAAAGTGGCCCTGCACAGAGCTGCCATCATGTGTGCGCCATATTTGAAATACAGCACACCATGGTGCAGGGTAGGGGGCAATAGCGTCATTTTTGTTGACACTACTGATGTACTCTACAGGAGTAGTGCCAAAATACTGCAGAGTACATAGGGGCCCATTGTATTTAATGGTGTGTCCCCTTTTAATGTCTGCTCTGAGGTGTTAAAAGTGCTGAAAAAAATGACTCAGGGAAATCTGTTACATTTCCTTGCATCATTTCCCCCCCCCCCCCAATAACTGGGAAACACCCCCTTTCCATACATTATGCCTAGTGCAGGCATAATGTAGTGCAAAAGGTTACAAGGCAATGGGTTACAAAGCGGTGCAATGTATGCATTGCGCTGCTTTATAAATATAGACCAGGGATTTTGGCCATCTAATGAAACATTAGTGTAAAAAAATGACACTAATATGTCGGTAGATGGCTCTAGGGCAGAGGTCTTCAAACTGGGGGCAACCCCCCCCTCCAGGGGGACCTCGAGTGATCCCAGGGTAGGGGCCATACGCTGGCCAACAGAAGCATTATACAGATAATAAGCCTTTGTTTTAAGCAGAAGCATGCTATTGCATTTTTAAAAAGGTAACCGTACTTAACTGCAATGTTTAACTAGGTCTATATATATTTAAACATTGCCATCTTTATAAAAGAATTGTGAAAAAATCTGAGGGGGGCCTCAATGATTTTTATTTTTCAACTGGGGGGGGGGGAGGGTGGCATTAAAATGTTTGGAGACCACTGCTCTAGGGGCTCTTAAATAAGCCCCAAAGAATCTCTCTCTGTAATCGAGGAACTACTGAAGTTTATGTTCGTCAGGAAAATGTGCAAATAGGATTGTTTCTAGGTTGCCCATAGTCCTGTATTCAACGGAGTTTGGGCCAGTCCGAGACGCCATGTAGCAAACTAAGAACAAGCTGCTCACCATCCATCAGGCCTGCATGAATATGTTGACCTATGTCTTTAACCACCAACCAGCAGCATTATTTCGAATCCAAACAAACATGCCACCTATGGTGCCTGAAATTTAAATATGAAGCGGACAAGATCTGAAGCTTTCCACTCTTAAAATGCAGTAGGGGGTTAAGACCAGAGTCACACGAAAAAAGACGAAAGTTAGGCCAGTATTTATACTTTTTTAGCGCCGCATTTGCGTCGTTTCTTGACGCAAAAACGGCGCAAACTTGCAAAATACTATTGTATTTTGTAGGTTTGCGCCGTTTTGCGTCAAAAAGCGGCGCAAATGCGGCGCTAAAAAAAGTATAAATACGGGCCTTAATATTTATAATTTTGGAAAATCTGGTTTGGCTTAGAAGTGCAAAAGGCCCCCTTTCAGTTCAATCCTGTCTGCCAGGGTCCCAGTAGGGGGTGTGGCAGTCCTTTGTGTGAGGGCAGACTACTGTCCTTTGATATGCAAGTGTCAGGCCCTCCACCCTCCCAGCCCAGGAAAACCCATTCAAAATGAAGATGTATGCAAATGAGGCTGAGTATCCTATTTTTGGGGTGTGTCTGAGTGAATGCACAAGGAAGCTGTCAACTAAACCCAGCCAGACGTGGATTGTAAGGCACAGAAGGATTTAAGTGCAGAGAAATGCTCACTTTCTAAAAGTGTAATTTCTAAAATAGTAATATTAAATCCAATGTCACCAATCAGCAGGATTTTAGATCACAATTCTGGCCATACTTAATATGACCTTCCTACTTCTTTCAGATCATCAGCTACCACTCAAACAATGTATGAGGGTTTCCCCAACGTTAGCCAATAAAGGGAGCAGGCCTCACAGCAGTGTAAAAACAAATGTAGGAGTTTTACATTACCATGCAGGTACATGTCCTGCCTTTTGCCTACACAGCATCCTGCCCTATGGGTTACTTAGGGCATACCTTAGGGGTGACTTTTATGTAAAAAAATTGGAGTTTTAGGTTTGGCAAGTACTTTTAAATGACAAGTTGAACTGGCCGTGAAACTGCACACACAGGCCTTGCAATGGCAGGCCTAAGACAAGGTTAAGGGGCTACTTGAGTGGGTGGCGCAATCAGTGCTGCAGGCCCACTAGTAGCATTTAATGTACAGGCCCGGGGCACACAAAATGCACTTTACTGGTGACTTATAGGTAAATTAAATAATCCAATTGGGTATGATCCAATGGTACCATGTTTAAAGTGAGAGAGCATATGCACTTTAGCACTGGTTAGCAGTGGTAAAGTGCGCAGAGTCTTAAAACCAGCAAAAACAGTATCCAAAAAGTAAAGGGAGGCAGGCAAAAATTTAGGGGCGACGACCCTAAGACTGTCAGGTCTAACAATCACAATCTTCTAAATATGTATAAAAAACAGCCAAGGGGGATTTTTGTTGATGTTTTAACTCCGTTTTATTGATGGGGTCTCCTCATTCAAAGGCCTGATTTAGATGTTGGCTGTCTTACTACCAAGCCGTGTCGGAGCCGGCCTGACAAGACCATCACGGCGGCGATCTTCTGCCAACTGTATTCATATATATTGCGGCTAAGCACATGATTGTGCTCTGTGGCGTAAGCTGCATCCTGCAGCCAACCTGGCAAACTCCAATACCGAAGATTAGCACTCCGTTGCTGGCAATGTGTCAGCGGCTCACCCAGGACGGCAGGAGTCTGTGATGGGACACATTCTGTATAGTACCATGGCTGTGGCCCTTGGTTGAATACCAGTAGCCCACACCTCTTGCAAATTGGACAATTGTGAACACCTGCAAAACACACCATAAACATACTCCATTTCAGGCCATGATCCTTTGTCATTCCACTGCAGAAGACCAGACAGCCAGCCAAATCCACAGCATAGGAGACTGTTTTTTAAATTCTGTTTACCTCTCCCTTTGTGTCTATTTGTCATGGTGGGTGAAGTCATTAGAGTAGAGTTACAATTGTTTGGAGCACAAGTCAAAAGTCCTACAATTCCCCAGAAAAGGCAAATGTGGTCCAGAACAGTGGATAGGGTGAATGCAGTAGCTAACAACCTGCGCACAAAGGAGGAGATTATTAAGAGGTAAGAGGTGGAATGACCAAGTGTCTCCTGGAGAGGCAGAAGACAGGTGGTTGTTCTCGTCTCCTACTCTTTACCTGGAAGGAGAAAGTCTTGCAAATCTTTCATCCTGAAGGCTTGACTGGAATCCCTGGTGGAGTGCAGGCTGGTAAGTCAGACCTAGGTGTATCTCCGTAATCACTAATGGAGTCCTGCCTTTAAGGTAGACTGCTAGAATGCTGCAACAACCTTAGCAAAATAAATGTGGCTATTTGTGACTAAACAATATATGTTCTACCATACATATAGTTCCCCATGGTTCCTCCTTTGCATGGGCTCTGCCCATTACTATCAATGTATTTTCCTGTCCTACCCAAAACCAGGCAAAACTACATCCATTTTTACAGGAGAGTATGATGCCCCTAAGTTGTATTGTTTCCCTGTCACATTATAGTCATATGTGTGTACAGTTGCAAACATGTTTTCATAATTAATGCAGTCATTGAAAGTGATATGTGGAAGCTATTTTTCAAACACATATTGTCCATATTGTCAACATATGACACAACTACCATGATGCTCTGTTGCTGGATCTGACAATCAAAAGTGGAGTGTAATTTTGTAACACTATTATTTATTTCAATATGCACAAACATCTAAAAAATTGATGCATTTGTCAGTCACCATGTCATGTTTAAGAATTAAATATCACCTCTTGTGAATCTCAGACGTGTAGACACTTGCTCATAGCTAGATTGATTTGTTGAAAATGCTTACATATGTCATTGATTTCTGAATCCAAGACAAAAGAAGATTTGCAATGGCATGCAGAACAGAATTATTAGCCACACCCAAGTAAAATGTCACTGTTCATTATGATGTTCATGTGCTTTATGAACTGTCATATATCCAAATGTTTGCAGACTGCTAGGCCTTGGAAGGGTTCAGAACTCCAATGTTCCCATGACTGTGTTGGCCCCAATGTCTGTTAAATGTAAACCACAAATCTGAACTTGCACTTTTTAATTTCAGGACATTTCTAAACTGGAGTTTTCCTCTATGAGAATCAGGCTGCATGGTTAAACAGTGAACATTACACACAGGCCTAATCAGTCAATCTTTCCCTTTCTAGGTTTTAGGTTGGCCTTTATGTAAATAAAGACACATGACATGAACAAATAATATTTAATTCACATATCCTCTTTATCATAAACAGGTCCAACCACCCAGACTAGTGCACTATTATCTGGCAGCCAGGAGACCTCCACTCCAGCCCAGAAGCAAAACTACAGTGAGGACCCCATTGCTGCAAGTCTAGATGATGAGGAGCAAGTTGTCCCATCTGGTCTGTCTGGCCACATCGCTCCAGTAAGTAAACCTGTTCCATAGCAACACCTCCCACCACTGCTGCAAGACCACCTCAGCAGGAGGGCACCTTCACTACATGTTCACCAAGAGTCAGCATATCCATCCTGTGTCCCCAGTCCTGGCTCCTGTTGAGCCACCAAGAACCCTGGTAACAGGTCTGCCAGTTATCAATTGTTTGGGGCACACCTCAAGGGCACAGACTAGTGGGTGTAGGGGTTGTGGGAAGGAATCTGTGGGCCAGCCCAGGGAGGCTACTCAGGTTTTGGTGAGCAAGACCACCCTAGACCAAATCTTGGGATCAGTCCTACAGTCCCAAGACATGATAGGCCAGGTCCTAAATGGGATCTGGGACCTGAAGCAGGTACAGAGGCAGAACAAGGTGAAGCTCCAGAATATCAACTCCACTTTAGGCTCCTTGACTGAGGTGATGTATGATATCCAGTAGCTCATGTACAGGGCTTTTCCTGCTCTATCTGCCTCTGATTGTGGTCACTCAAAATCTGGGAAAACTACATCTTTGCCAGCCATAAACATGGAGGCCCTGCTGCCACAGGAGGAGCCTGATCTGACCACCATAGTCTCTGCACCTCTGCCCCCTCTCCTCCCCGGAAGGGATGATTATCTGGAGCAGCAGCAGAGCACAGCAACACCAACACCATCACCTTCAAGAGACACCTAACTTAATCCCCCCCCTGTATGTCTACCATGCACTCTGTGAACTGTTCCATGGACACATTTACCTTTTCTGAGGACTAAAGTACTTTGGACATTGGACTCCAAAATGTTTTTTACTCTACTACCATGCTTCCATCTACCATGACAGACTCTTTTTTTTTTTAAACTTATTATTTGATTTACTTTATACTTATTTTTGTTTCTAGACAATAATTGTAATGGACACTGAGTACAAGACTCTTATTTGATTATTTGTGGCCTTTCCATTGTCATGTCCATATACCAACATAATGTTGGGAACACTATGTGCGCTGATTTTGTAGGAAAAAGTTGCAGTTACAAAGAGGGAACGTATCAAAATTTGTTTTCAAAGATAACAAACTCTATTAAGACTGCATGTGGAACATACACCGTTTGGAAAAAAATTGAGTCTGGGTAACAGAAAACAGCCCTAACCACAATAGCTGTGCCAACTCAGGTATATAGGTTTCACTCCCCTGATACCATGCAGGAAAGATATTGTTCAATGGAAACAGATTAAATAGGCAAACTATCACTGATGCATGACCTCTATTGGAGCCATACATCCTGTACTCATAACAAGAATCTTAGATCAGTAACACCAATAGTCCACATCATGGCAGTGACAACAGCTGAGGCCATATATGACCAGTACAGGATACAGTGGCAGTATCTGGTACAATGACACGTTCACCATTAGATGGTGTGCTGACAAAAGGTCCTGTCACCAATGATGAAACACATCCACAGCTACCTACACTGCCCACAAATTGAAGATGCAGCCAATGAGAAGGGAGAACAGTATGCATACTCAAGTGATTTGAGCAACTCAAATGGCATATATTGTCTGATGCTAGCATCACACAGAAAACGGGTCAGATGCGATCTTCTGAACTTCCATGCCATTGGAGTGCAAGTTGTCTGTCGAAAAGGTTTGTCCATCCTAAGTGGGTGCCAGGATCAACACATTCTCACTTTTTGCTACCAATCAGCAACGTATCACAGCAAATGTCACAACTTTGAAAAGCCCAAATGAAGATGAAATGGAGAAGGACCCTGAAACAGAATAACAATAGAAAACCAATTTTAACATATAGAATATGTAACTCAATTGACAGGTCATGAGGACACACATACTTAGCTTAAGACTTTTTATCTATTTCAATGACCACATAACCCAATGTGGGAAAACACTGATCCACTAGCATCTTTGCCTTGGCCCTTTCTGCACTGACCAGCCCTAAAAAAGTACAATAGTAGACACATATGTATCCTAGGGACCAAGTTGTACTGAAACACTGGAGCATAAACAGTGTACAGGTAAACTTAAACTCAGATGAAGAAGTAGGCAATCACATCTTGCCCTAAGTCAACTCCTTCTTCTTCACTACTGTCATCTTTATAGGGCATTTCAACATCCTAATCTGGGCGCTCATCATTGTGACCCTCCCCTGCAATTATAGGGATGCCTCTCCTCAGGGTGACCTTATGGAGAATGCAGCAGGCAACTGTGATTTAGCACACCTTATCAGGTGAGTAGAGAAAGGCTCCACTGGTCTTGTCCAGACACTTTTTTTTTAATTCTTCCATGGGTGTCATTGAAGCAGACTTCCCTTGGCATTGTTGGATACCTCAGTGGTACCAGAAACTATGGTCAGTTAGGATTCACTGCATCTCCTACACAGAAGCAACACAACAACATATTACTATCAGATCAAACCATTGTTCCTTCCTAAACTAGGATTCTGGCAAAATATTTACATGGCATGTTGTACTTACCAACAAGAAAGGCCCTCTCTGGTGCAAGTTGTGACATCTGCATGGGTATATTGCTGTTCCGTAGTATGAATAAATCATGTGTTGACCCAGGGAAGAGGGCACGCAGACGTAATGTATAAGTCTACTAAGCAGATACCTTACACACTGATGGAATAGAAGTTCTCCTGATTGCAGTTGACCTGCTCTCTGTTGTGTGGTGGAACAAAGACAATATGTATGCCACCTATTGCTTCAACCACATGATGTATTCCACCCAAAGCACAAAATTCTCCCTTCACAATGACTAAATCCTATGGACGTGGACATTGAATGTAGCTGTTCATGTTCTTAATATCTTAATAAGGGAAGCAAGGACTTCTTGTAGCCCACCACTGAAAGCTGGCTGAGACATGCTCTCAGTTATTGCCACAGTGTATTGAAAGTTGACAGTGGCTACGAAAAACAGTGCTGCATGAGTTTGACTATTGGTGTTATGGCTGTTGGATTCATATTGTGAGGCAGGTGATCAGGCTCCAACTGCTGGCACAAATTCACAATAGTTTGCCTATTTAGAAGTTATAGCTTGATTACTTCTCTTTCCTCCATGGTGACAAGGTCTGTAAAGGGCCAGGACACCTGTGGCTGTTGCCTCCTACCCATGGTTGGGTTCAATCATTTGTATGCATGGACATAACGTGTGTAACAGCTACGCACGAAAGCCATTGGTTGTGTCTGTCTCCATAGTGGATCATGTCCGCTGTGTACGTGTGCTCCATGTTGTGTAAAAAAATCACTTGCCTCCTAACATTGCAGCCATCAAGACCTCCCAAATTTCTGTTGCTATTACCAACCTCTGGGATCCAGGATGCTGGGCAACGCAGGTGACAGGGCCCCTGCCTTCTCCCCTAAGGAACTGGAGCACCTTACCAGGAGGTTCTGTCCCTGTGCAGCCAACTCTATGGGACCTCAGTGTAGTGAAACCATTTTAGGGCATGTCATTTTAGCAAATAGGCCTGTTGCTTGTGCCCTTTAACCTACATACATTTCATTTAATTCCATGTTATTCTTTTAGAAACAATCACATTTGTGATGATATTTAATTTGACTCTATCTTGCTGTTCTTTCACCTAGGACATTTCTTAGCATGACATGCTTTCACTCTGTGCTTTGTTGAAGGCTACGACAAGATAGGGTTGTTGGCATAGAGTGGTACATTATGTCTCAATCTTTTCACAGAAACGTAAGTATTTTTACATGGGTACGCTTTTCTCAGAACACTAGCTGTTTTATTATAAAACATCTCTCTGCCCACTCTATGTTAGAGGGAGGATCCACTGAGATGACTGCCACTGCAAGCTGTTTGGCTTAACTACAGATGCTCGTTGAGACTGCCGGTTACTTAGCATATTTGAGGAAGGTGTCTCAATAGACAACAGGCTTCTTCACTACTGCCATACTCAGGTGTGGGGGATGATGCTTTCCCGGGTGTCCTGAAGAACGCAATAGGGCTTATCCTGTTGTGCTCTAACATACAACATTAGTGGCGTATATAGAAATCATACATCACCATAGTAACAGTATGGTGGGATTTTTCTTGTGTTTCACTTTTCTTGTCACCATTTTGTTTTTAGTATGTTTTGTCATCTTAAGTATTGCAGTCTATGGGGGCCATTCTGACCCCGGCGGTCGGAGATAATGTGGCAGTAGTACTCCCAACAGGCTGATGGTACTTACCTCCACATTATGACATTGGTGGGCTGAAGCCAACCCGCCAATGTACTACTCTGACAGCCATGGCGGTAGCAGCCATGCTCTAGCATGGTGGCTGCTATTGTACCGCCAGCGGCATCATGACCCAGCCTATCGGCATGGTTTTTGTGGCGTCCGTAATGACACAAAAACCATGGCACTAGGCCCTATAAGTGACAAGGAATTTCTTCCCAATCACTGATAGGAGGCCCCCCTCCAACACTCCCCAGACAACCCCTACCCCCCTTCATCTACGCTCCCCCTCACTTCCAACCTTCCCCATACACACACACACACAGGCTCACACTCATTGACACAGACATACACGCACACATACATGCATGCATCCATTCATTCACACACACATCCGTACACACATTCACACAGACACGCTGACACGCATTTACATTTCCATGCATATACGCACTCGCACATGCATACACGCATGCAACCAACACTACACACAAACTCGCATTCACGCACACATGCACACATACATGCACACACCCATCCCCCCACACATACAACATCCCCTACCCTGTCGGAAACCCGACTTACCTGAATCTAGGGGGTCTTCCGGCAGGGGACGGGATGGGACGGGCCGCTGCTACCGCCAGCAGCACCAACCAGCAGAACACCACCAGGCCTTATTATTTGTCGTAATACGGCTGGTGGCGGTCTACTGGTGTGGCACTGCTGGTGGTAGCAGTGCCACCTTACCACCATCCGCCAGTATGGCCACAGCCAGATTTCCGCCCTTTCTGTGGCGGATATCCGGCTGGTGTCGTTTATGGCGGACAGATGGTAGCCACGCTGATGGTCTTTTGGCGGCCGTCACCACAGTGGTAGGCGGTTTCTACCGCCAAAGACATAATGAGGGCCTAGGTCTTTTTATCTAGAACACAGCCAATTCAATAAAATTGATTCATTTTCTGCTTCTTATTGTCTTTGAATGTGTGAAATAAATGTAATTGGAGGCAAAGGATAAGATCTGATCCACCACGATTTCCCAGAGAGGTCATGATGTCATGCGCCCGGCTTCCACAAATCACCCCTTCTCTTGGGCATAGGTGAGGCACTCTTAGCTAGCTAGAAACTGATTGGGCTCACAGTTGTCACATGGTGTGGGATCAGAGTCAGTTCCCCACAATTCAGGTGATTCTGCCGCCCAAATCCAGCAGCCTCATTGGTACAATGAGAGCCAATGCGACATCAGAGGAACATGTATATGTCTGATTGGGGAATGTCTGACTGAGTAACCTCTTCTTCTCTCAGGATATTTGGTTCCCTTTTGGCAATGCAGTTGTTGTTGTGCTTTGAGTTGACCTAATAATGTATCAGGTACAGATTTTTATTAACCAATGTATGAATGTTTTGGGCATGAAAATGTTAAGCCACCTGACAGTAGAAGCTGCAAGGTGTGGCTATGAAGTGTACAAAACCTATTTCCTCCCACAAACGGCAAGCCACTGACTGACAATGGCCAGAAGACAGTGTACCAGTTTTGTGACCAACAGTATACAGCCAATGTTAAAACAACAGTGATTAGGTTTGAAAAATTTGGGGGTCTGAAGTTCTCTGATGCTTTACTGTCACGTGGGAGTCCAGTACATATTGTCAATCTTTTAACTCTGTATGATTTCAACCTGACATGAAGCCACATATAATTAGTCTTATTTTCGGTGCAGCAAGTTCAGATGACAATGGCTCACCATCATTCATACCAGTCTGTCCCATTAGTATCCACACATGTTCAAACAACCCACAAATCCCTGCTCTCATTGACACATAGCAACCCTCCTCTGTTGCTCTCAGTGTATGGGATGTTGACCATGGGCTCTGACTCGTGGGAATTTAGGCAGAAAGCCAAGTATTGTACAGGTGGTTTGGCATTGTGGGTCACAAAGATTGTGAGTGATAATAGGTGACTCTCACAACAGAACTGGTTGCATAGTTCTGGCATTGATCAACACCCATCAAAAGTATGATATCTGGAAGGCCATTGTGAAGAAGGTGTAGACCCTGGGGGTCCACAGGCGTTGTAGCCTGCACTGTCAGAAGAGGTGGCAGTTCCTGCAAATAGCATCTAGAAAATCTGCTCTCAGCCATTAGTTCTTTGACCCCTCAGTGGCCTGCATCCTTGTGGTGGCTTACCCAGCAGGGCAGTTAAGGGCTTAACAGCAGCAGCAAGGGGATAAGTAATTGTTTTGAGATATTGTTGTGATTTAACCTCTTTTACTTTCCAGCCATGTTTTATGCCAACAGCTGCAAGGAAGGCACACATCCAAAGCCCAATATGATTTCTGGTGATGTAAGTTGGTCAGACTGTGTCTGATAGAGTGTGTGTTGTGTTGCTTTGTGCTTTCTACTGCCACTAGATTCCACCTCCCAAGGCAATTACTGTTGTGGGCGGACACATGGCTGCATGCACACAAAAGAATTACAGCATTTACACAATGATATGAGTGACAGTTTAAATAAACATACCCCAGCTCGTGATTGGGTTAGATGTGATGGTATGTCACATGTGTGTGATGTGATGTAGGCTTTTTCACATGAAATTTAAATAATAATGTACGATTATTCCAGTTCAATTGCACCTGGTCTAGTGGGTAGACAAACTCACAATCTTGTGTATCAATATTTTATATTTAAAAAGTAGGATTTTCTGACTCCTTTCTTTTCTTTATTTGACATTGCCATTTTTTCCTCTGCAAGCTACATCTGCTTGATATGTTTCCCAGCTACACTCATATCTCATACCATCCATGTACCTTCTGTTTTCAAGAAAATTCTTAACTTGAGTGCTATATCCTTTCAGCTCACACTTACCGGTATTGGTTGACAAACACCACTCCTGTGAATGTTCATTCAGGAGTTTGTTCTGTAAGGTTTTAGCTTGAATGTAGCTGCTCCTTCTCAGGCCTTTTCACATCTCACATGGTAACCACTGCGGTCTCTGTTGCAGCTCCAACCAGGGTGCCTCACCGCTCTGTGGATTTGCTTAGTCCACCTGGATGTCCTTGTCTCATTTAAGATTAGGGGTGGGCAGTAAACTCCGCTCCACCGGCAGAGTTTACAGAGTTTTTCCACTCAACTCTCCATCCAGAGCGTGGTGTTTGACAAAAACTCTGCCACCTGCTATGTGGCAGAGTTTACCGGCTTGCCCACCCCTAATAATGTTAATTATTTGACTGCAATGAGAGCGCGGGGTGAGACGGACACACTAAATAAAAGTGGCATGTGATATTTGCTCTCCCCCAAGTGAAATGTACTTTATAAGTTCAGAAATATAGGTTTATGGCCAGCAGCTGATGCACACAAGTAGCTATTCCAAATTCACCTGTCGCTCCTTTAATTGATTTTTCCTAAAACAGTGTCCATACAGCTCCACTACCTTGCCACAAGGTCACATTTCATCATGTGACTATACAACAGCAGGGAAGTTTTTTTCTCCCATGTGCACTCATTTTGCAAGTCATGCGGGAGCAGGAGCACTTTGCATAGCACACTTTTAGCTTTATGATTCCAGCATCAAAGCCATCTGTTAGCATTGTTTATGGGAAGAAAGGACAGGGATGGATGAGAAATTCACTTTAGAGATAAATGCGGCAAATCACAGGCTGCAAGTGCCGTAACTGTGAGTGCATAAAATTAAAAGAAGAGGAAATACTGAGAGACAGAGGGAGGGGTGTGGGGAGAGAAGAGGGTACATAATAAGAACATAGGTCCTATTTGTGCATCATCTATGCCTTCTGCTCCTCCTTCCCTGTGATGTCAAAGGAGGTGCTTCAACAATTAACTGATCATGGGGAGCGTAAATAGCAGCATTATGGAATTTTCAGGAGGCTGAGTAATCTGTGGGAAGAGGGAAATTGTCTTACATTTTATTGGCTTGTGGATTCTGTATGTGAAGACAAAAAAGCATTGTGCCATGAAATGCCACTAAGAGAAGCACAGACTCAGCACGTGGTCGGTATCCCTCCCCTGTTCTACTGCAGTCAGTGTCTATTACAGTTCTCAAGGCTTACTCATCCATCCTTGCAACCACCTCATCAGATCGCTCTCTGCCAAGCCCACAAGAGTCAAGCTCCCCTGCCCTCCAAACCACTCCTGATTCTTTATTAAATGCTCCAGATTGTCTCTCCCCCGAGTCAGGTATGAGCACAGCAGAAATTGAAGGTGGGGATTGAAAAGCATTTTTTCATTACTCCTGTTAAATGACGTTATCCATCACAGCTTGAAGATCACAACACTTCCCCCCCACCGGACCCCAGGCACATCACTCATTCCTCGCAACTCCTTGCTAAGCTGTAAGAGGGCCAGAAACAGGGCCTGAACTGTGGGCTTTCTGTGCTGACAGAGCCAGAACTTCCATTCTGAAGAAGAGGGGCTAGTAAGTGTGTATACTGTGCAGGAGTCTTAGAGACCAGGGAAGCTGTTTAGGTGTGCTGTGTACTCTGCAGGTCATTACAGTTGTATTTTTCTGAGTGGAAGGAACAGCTCAGATTAAGGCCATCAGCTGTGTCTGTGTTGAAGCCCTAGTCATTGCATGGGAGGCCACAAGAACCCACCAAATTTGAGGGATTATTGGCACAAGTAATGCTGCAATTCAAATTGAAGGATTGAGCAGAACTCTGCAAGATAATGCAGAGTTTTTTAATGTAAATCTGCTAAATCCCACATAGTAAAACTCTACAAGTTCCACCCACTACTATTCAAGATATCATCCTCTCATACTCTTTGTGGCACCAGATGATGGCTTGAGAACTAGGTCTCTGAATAGAAGCCTATCCCTATTTGCAGAGAAATGTTATACAGCAGCTGACAGTACAATGGACCACACATTTGTATTCTGGTACTTGGCGAGGTGAGGGGTGATGAGGCTTCTCATTTGTACTGCTGCTTTGTAGATTTCCACAATACATTGTACAGTGAAGGCTATCAAATTTGTGTTGACAAAACTCAAATTGCTTGGTGTTCAAAGCTTTATTGACTCACCCAGTGCATGGATGACAGCCATCAGGTCCAAGTTCACATGAGTAAGGGGGCACTTAGTTAGGCGTACTAGGGAACACATGAATTGAAGCTGCTGGCATGCTGACTGCACACTATCTATTCTATTTCAGGCTGATTTGTAACACTGTTTTGAGAAGACCAATACTTTTTTTTCTCTTAATGCAAACATCACGTTGGGTCATTGCCACATTCTCATGACTTAGTAATAACAGATCACATTCAAATTGGTCTTCAGCTATAAATCAGTGCAGTAGATTAGTGTCTATTGAACAAAGTAAGAATGAACACAGAGCAACATGCTGTGAGAGCTAGCAGGGAGCAAGCTGCAGAGAGGGTTTCTTGTTAATATTGAGGGATAGTTTTTTGCCAATGCCCTACTTGAGGATTGTTTTGTAAATCTACCATATGTAGAAGTATGGTAGTAATTCTGGGAAAAGTTCCTTTTGAAATTTGCTTTATTTTGTAACAGTTAAATGTGACATTCCTGCACTAAGAATGTATCAGGAAATGGTGTTTTTCACTCCGTAGGACCTGTAGACTTATATTGCAAAGGCTGTTTGAAAGCACATTTTAACAAAGAAGCAACCCGGCAACAACATGTAGTTACCTGGCCCCCCAAAACAAAAGGAGACAACAATTTGTTTAAGAAAAGGACATGTTAGGGAGGGGCTAGGGTATCACTGGTAGAGCTGGCAAGTGTTTGGGGGACAATTGCTGCTGAGCATCGAGAGCCGGAGGTGGGCATCAATGGAGAATGGGGGAGTTCTTTTTTTTTAAAATACAAAAAAAAGTCAAGCAGAATGGTGAGATGCAGGGAAAGCAATGTACAAGCCTGGGGAAGAAGGGATGGAGGAAGCAGCATAGCGATAAAACACATGGAATCCTCTGTAGTGGTGAAATTCACTGCATCTAAGTGATGGGAAGATAGAACACATCCAATCACAGCAATGTGAGACTGAAATGTTCCTGACCATGGAGGTACACATGTTGTCTATAATCTTCCACCTGATGTGGGCATGTAGCCCAAAAGAACTGAGTGGTATAAGTGCTTACCAGTTGGTTGAAACGGTCAAACTCCATGGTCTTCATAGGACATGTGAAGGAGATGAGTTTCATTTATTTTTGCAATGGTTGCTTTAACAAGGTCAGATATCTCATCATTAAAGGTTAGATTTTTTACAAGAGGACAGAATCAACACACAACCTATACACAAAAACTAATTAAGTTCATTACTTGTGAAATCTATTCATATCTATTCGTATCTGTATTATAAACATGCATTTCTCCTAAAATAAACAATAGAGCATATATGGTACAAATTTGAAAAACAGCGTCCTGCATTTAAAACAGATCAAAATGTGACCATGAAGCTTGATTCATTAGAATAACTACCTCAGGAAAACTGGATGTTCAGTGTTGTATTGCTAGTTCATCACACAGGGTAACACAATGTTTACGCAACACTCACCAAGCCATGCAAGACCACTTTGCATGGCCCTCTGATGCTTGGTAAATCTAGAGTAACGCAAAGCAGCACAAGTCTCTGCCTTGCATTGCTCTGGCCCAGAAAGCCGTTCCATAGATGAAGTGTGGAACCATGGATTTTGACACAATTTTCAAATTCCCAGATTTACCATGATTGGTTGACCTGAGATGTGTCAAAATGTTATCCAGGGGAGATGTAATGAGTAGAAAAACCTTTATTTCTCCTAGTTCTTTCCTCTTTCTATGTGTGATGCATTCTGCCTCACAGTCTTGTTTTTATGCAGGACAGTATCCCTTCCTGTACAGTAACAATCCTGCCTGCAATGCTGGCACCCTAGTACCATGATGCAAGGGCAACTGCATTGGCGCTAGGCATCCAAAAGTGTGTGGGTGCAAGGAGAAAATAGGAATGCACCATATATTGTTCAATATGGCACAATCGTGCCCAGTCCCTTTGACAAAGTGAAAGGCAAAGCAAGGTGTCCTGCTTCATCACTGTGTGAAAAATAGCAAGGTTTACAGGGTGAGCTGGGCAGTGTGAAGCTGCAGGTTGGAGGTGAATAAAGATTGGTAGTTGGAGCTCATCAGGGTTCATCTGGCAAGGGGTGACCTGTTGTATGGTAATATGAGATATGGGTTTAAAATCCCTGTGATAGAGAAAAAGGGATGGAGTCTGCATAAACCACATCATTAGAGCATAGTATAATAGCACTGGCATGTCCTCTCTCCTGCAGTTCATGATTTACAGTGTCACAATGCAGCTGCAACAAGTCCTGCATGCTGCACTGAATGTCTTAATGTTGTTTGCAATGTAAGATGCAATGCCAGAGTTTACAGCCCAATAGACTTTGCAGGATATGTTGAATGTGAAGTGGGCAGACAGTGGGAGACAGTGGACATTTTAAGAGTTGTGTGAGTGTATCATATTTGTAAACACATTTACAATTCTCTGGGCGAGATACATTTATTGTTAACTTACCAAGGCATGCGTAGGGCCCTTCCAAATACTGAATCAGTATGGCATGTATTACAGTTTTGTGACTGATTTCCAGTCGCAAAAACAGCATTACACTATCACCACGTTAAAAGTGATGGTAACCAATTTGCAAATAGGACATTGGGGCCTCTTCCCTTTTGAGACTATTAAGAAAATATTTTTTAAGAGCAGGCAGCAGTCTGAGGAACTTAAACATTTCATTATTTATATTTAAATGCATCCTGTTTTCCTTTAAGGAAAAAGGGCTGCTTTAAAAAAATATTGCTTTATTAAAATGCAATCCCAGACATAGTGGTCTGCTAACCTACCTCATTATTATTCATGAGGTTGGTCAATTTTTGACCTACAACGAATCACAATATGGGAATACACAAAATTCATTCATTAGGAATTCTGTTTTCCCAATAGAGATTTGGAGATAATCACAATTAAGAATCATTACTCCTAATGTTTATACATCTGGAACTGAGTGCGGTGCAGCCTTTTATTTACATATGTGTAACCATAGATAGGTGGCACTCCTAGTCATATATTTCAACACTTGTTTATTTTAATTGTGTAAACAAACACATGACACAATTCAACCTGCGTCTTTGTTATAGATTTTGTCTTTCTTCCATTTCTACTACACAGCATTCTTGGATTCATAGTTCTTATGTAATCTACACTTCATATCCCAGTTTATCCTTTTTAACTAAAAGCCATACATTCATCAAAGAATGCTGAATGAGTATTATTTCATTAGATTTTACCCTCAGTGTTGAATCTCATTGTGTCAAAAATATAATTGTTACACCAGACACTCCGATGACTCCCTATTTGTGCTCCCCCCTTAAAGTTCAACTGTAGGAAATTAAGTAACTAGTTTAAAGAGTGAAAACCTGCTCAAGCAGAAGCCACAATCTCTGTCAGAGTGAAGCACAATTCCCAATAACCAGTGATTAACCCTCTGGTAGCTTTGCACAAAACCAATCTAACTGATAGGCATTTTGTAAAGTATTTATGCAGCACTTCGAACAGTAATAAAGTGAGAACACAACACAAGTAAAATTTCACATTTTTCTATTTGGAATGATAGAGTAAAATTAGTAGATAAACATTACCAATTGTGAAATATCTAACCCCCAGTTCCCATACTAGATCTTCCCCTCCATGCTACCCGGCCTAGTAGGCTCAGAACTGCCCACTCCCCAACTTGCGGAGTGCCTGTCACCACAACTGTAACATGAAATGTGTTAAGAGTTGGCAAGCCCGCTCAGATATGCTGAATGGTGGTCGGATACATCTTCTCCTGTCAGTTTAATCCATCAGTTTACTTTGCAACATCCTGCCCGCTGTCACTCGGTATCTTAGCCTGGTGGTCCACCCCTCTCCGTTTCCCCCGGATCACCATGGTCCTGGGGCGGCCCAGGAGAGCCAGCTTGTAAATGCATTCTCAAGGGCTCTCCTTTCCCTTTCTCCTGGATTCGCCGGTCTCTCTGATGCCAGCCTTTGATCCAATCCCACACGTCTGTTGGCGAGGTAAAATACCAGGATTTTCCCTCCACTAGCACCCAGAGCCTTGCCGGAAAGAGCATCATATATTTGAGTTCCTTGGTGTGCAGCGCTTTTTTAACTTCGTCAAAGCTGCGGTGCTATTTCTGTACTTGAAGTGTGTAGTCCAGAAAGAACCTACTAATCGCATTTTCGTAATGCCGGTTTCCATGGTTGCAAGCCACCTGTAGAATGGCATCCCGATCCCAGTGGTTGAAATTTCTTGGAGTCCGATGCACCTTCTCCACTGAGAAGAAGTTCGACAGTCTATTGGAGCAGAGGGTTTTTAATAGAAGACCTTCCAAAAAGAGGTCCACACTTGCTCCCTCTGCACCTTCTGGTACTCCGACTACCTTGATATTGTTCCATCTTGCATGGCCTTCTTGGTCCTGTAGCCTGGCCGCCATTGTTGCATGTTGTGCAGTGAGGGTTCGCACTTGTTCTTCCAAGCTCTTGCAGGTTGACCACGCATCTGCATGTCGGATTCCACTGTGGACATCTTGTCCGCCATCTTCTGTAGATCTGTGTGCAGCAGGGAGACATCCGCCGTCACTGTGTCCAACTTAGGCTTCAGGGCAGACCTGAGATCTGAGATTGCTGCCATTATAGCTCCCAGCGAAGTTTCCGATGCACAGAGACTGGCTGAGTCTTGCCTCTACAAGGCTGAGGCTTGTTTGGCTATTGCATAGTTGTCCATTTTGTTTGACTGCTGGTGGGCGTGGGTTTTGGGCTTCACCATGATCTATGGCAGGGCGGGCCTCCGCCCCCCCTCTCTGTGTTGACTATTTGTCTCCATTTGCCACCCACGGCTTTCCGACTCTCAACATCCTCCTTGCTTACTCTCCTATTTTGAAGTTTATCTGCTGGGGAGGCCGCAGTGGATCGTGTACCACCCTACAGGCCCCATTGTGGCAGACTGTCCTTTCCAGGGTAGCCCGGTCATAGCACTTCTGGACTCCCTCACTGCACCAGTCATCCACTGCCAATAGTGCCTGTCTGTGCCTTCCAGACAAGGGGGGCGCAAGCACATCACCCCCCTCTGTCCCCTCTCCAGGCTTGCTCTCCTCGCTGCTCACCCTCGATGGTCGCCCTACTCACTGCTCTGTCCTGGCAGCCAAGATGTTGCGCTCATTGCGCAGGCCTTTCCAACTCCTCTACTCCTCCAGGCTGGAACACGCTCGCTGCCTTCCCCGGGGGTCCGGCTGAGCCCCATCGAAGTCTCATCCACCAGCCCCGAAACTCTCCTTTTCTCACTGTGATCTCTTTCCTCCTGGTGGTCCAGAAACCTGCCAGTCCCACAGTCATACTGTCACATAATCTTCCGCCTCAGTCACCTCCTTGGGGCTCTGCCCCTTTAACATCCTACTGGGGCTCCAGGGTGAGCCCCCACCGCGGGCCTCTTGCGGTCTCAGGAGCCCCTGTCCAAGGTTTAGCGCCTTCTCTGCCGATCACAGCCCCTCTGCCAGCGGCACAGGCTCCCACTCCGCTTCGCTCCCGGGGTGCGATGTACCTCCTCTCTCGGAAGGCCCCTCTGGGCCGTTTTCGAACCCCCTCAGGGTCACGCACAGCAGTTGCATGCTCAGCGTTTTGAGCCCTTTCTCGTAGGGCAGGATGTCACCAGATTATGGGGGTCATTCTGACCTCGGCGGTAAAAGGCACTTACCGCCGGTCAGAAGCCCGCCATAACACCGACGCGGTCGCGGTAAACCGCCACGGTCATTCTGACCCGCAACTGGCAAACCGCCAAAAACCCGACACCAACAAAAGTCCGCCACACCAAAGGTCAGCCAAAAAAAGGCGATGACCAAACCTCCACCGTCACGCCAACAGAAATACGCCCATGCCATTACGACCCACGAATCCACGCGGCGGTCTTTCATCCGCGGTATTCTATTGGCGGTACACACCGCCGCAGTCGAAATACACACCCCTTTACAAAACATCCCCACATTGGTCAATTTGAAACACACACACCTGAGATACATATACACACCACTCCCACACACCTAATACAGAATAAAACACACACCCACATCACCCACAAACCCCTATGACAACAATTGCAAATCAAGGACAGAGAGAGACAGCACTGCTTAGATTAGACCATCACACCGAGGCAAATCACAACATCACCCACACAATTACCACGCACAAAACACCATACACCACCACACACATTACACTCCACAACACATACACCACCCCTCACCTCATCCACACCACCCCATGGCACCCCAAAGACACCCCAGGTTCTCTGACGCAGAACTCCAGGACATGGTGGAGGAAATAGTACGTGTAGAGCCCCAGCTATTCGGGGCACAGGTGCAGCACACCACAATAGCTAGGAAGATGGAGCTCTGGCAAAGGATAGTGTACAGGGTCAACGCGGTGGGACAGCATCCATGCAATCGGGATGACATCAGGAAGCGATGGAACGACCTACGGGGGAAGGTGCGTTCCATGGTATCAAGGCACAACATTGCGGTGCAGAAGACTGGCGGCGGACCCCCACCTACTCCCCCAGAATTTACAGCATGGGAGGAGGAAGTCTTGCACATCCTGCATCCTGAGGGCCTTGCAGGAGTATCTGGAGGAATGGACTCTGGTAAGTCAAATCTTAACTACTACTTCCCACCCCCACCCCACCTGCATGCCAGCACATACCCCCACCCTCACCCCCACCCCCATCACACCAACTCCTTGCAAAAGGCTCACCATCACAACCCACCCATCCAAACACCAAGCCCTGCATGCGAGCACAAAGCATGGACACCCATCACCAAAGCATGCCCACTGCACACACACATCACCCCCACAAGCCACCCTCACAAAAGCCCCCACAAGGGAATGCCTGCACTTGGGTACACGGACACCCACCCATCACACGAAATGCCACACACAGAAGCTATAACCATACCTTAATACCCCTGCAGGACCCGAATGCCACCACACCGCCACAGAGGGTCCAGAGATGTCCATCCCACCCCCAGATGAGGCCCCCAGCGATGACAGCAGCTCTGTCTCCCTGGAGCCAGACGACCAGCCCGGCCCATCGGGGACCTCTGGACAGTCGGTTCCCCACAGACAGCCACAGGCTACACCAGACCCAACCCCCTCTGGGAACACCAGCACAGCTCCCACCCAGCGGGCCCATGGCTCTGTCTCCAGGACACGTCAATCAGCGGTGTGTCCGCCACTACAGGGCACCCAGGTTGACCCACCACCCCAACAACCACAGGGACCTGGGGGCAGTGGTAGTGGGCACACCGTCCAGGGGACAGAGGCCCAGGAACAAAGGGGAACTGGGAGGGCTGCTGTGCGACAGGGGGGGGACAGGCCCAGGGAACCCACTCTCCAAGAGGCCCTCTCCACCATAATGGGAGCATACCACCACTCCCAGGAGACGATGGCGACGGTACTGGCCAGGTTCCAGGAGATCCAGGCACAGCAGGAGGAACGGTACATGGGGTTCAGAGAGGAACTGAGGAACATCGGTTCTGCAATGGGGACCATCGTCCTGGCCCTTAACCAGATAGTCACCACATTGCGGGACCATGTGGCACCACAAAGGGCCCCTGTCACTAGCCAGGACCAGGAACAGGCTACAACATCCGCCGGAGCTAGTGGACAGGAGGCCCCCACACAACGACAGTCCACCAGAACCCCACCTCCTGCTGAAGAAGAACCACCCCGCAAGCGGAACCTGAGATCTCACAAGAAGACAGAGTAGGATTGCAAGACCCCCGCCAGCATATGATACCCCCTGATGTCATCCCACTGTCCCACATAGTCACCCTGTCCAACCTTGAATTGCCCCTGCTCCATCCTTCCACAGGCATATGGACAATGCACCTGTGCGACTGAGAACTGGACTCTGCCATGGACATTACTCCACCCCCACCCATCCCCGCTTCCCAATCATTTACCTATATGTAGCACTTGAAATAAATCACTCATTGCACTTAAAATAACAGGAGTCTGCTTCTATTTTTCACAAATGTATTACACATAACGGTGCAATTATGTTCAGTAACATTGTGATGACAACATACCAATGTCAATAAGCTTTAGTCCATGGGCAAACAAAGCAGTAGTCACGCAGCCGGTCATACAGCTCTGAAAAGGGAAGGGAAAGTCACAATTAACTTAAAAGGAACTGGGGGGAAACACAGACAGTAGAGACGCAGGAGGCCTTAAGTAAATGTAAATTGGGGTGGCTGTTTCTTACCTGTGTGCTACTGAAAGTATTGTTGTATGACTGTATCCCTGTTGTCTGTGTCGTCCCCGTCGTCTTCCTCCTCTTCACTCTCCACAGGCTCCACAGCTGCAACAACACCACCATCTGGACCATCCTCCTGCAGAAAAGGCACCTGGCGTCGCAATGCAAGATTGTGAAGCATACAGCAGGCCACGATGATCTGGCACACCTTCTTTGGTGAGTACATTAGGGATCCACCAGTCTTATGTAGGCACCTAAACCTGGCTTTCAGGAGGCCGAAGGTCCTTTCTATGATCCTCCTAGTTCGCCCATGGGCCTCATTGTACCGTTCCTCTGCCCTGGTCCTGGGATTCCTCACTGGGGTCAATAGCCAGGAGAGGTTGGGGTAACCAGAGTCACCCAATAACCACACACGGTGTCTCTGTAGCTGTTCCATCACATAAGGGATGCTGCTATTTCGCATGACATACACGTCATGCACTGACCCAGGGAACTTGGCATTTACATGGGAGATGTACTGGTCAGCCAAACAGACCACCTGGACATTCATCGAATGATAACTTTTTCTGTTCCTGTACACCTGCTCACTGTCTTTGGGGGGAACCAAAGCCACATGGGTCCCATCAATGGCACCAATGATGTTGGGGATATGTCCAAGGGCATAGAAATCACCCTTCACTGTAGCCAATTCGCCCACCTCAGGGAAAATAATGTAGCTCCGCATGTATTTCATCAGGGCAGGCAACACTCTGGACAAAACCTTAGAAAACATAGGCTGAGACATCCCAGATGATATGGCCACTGTTGTCTGAAAAGACCCACTTGCCAAAAAGTACTGACAGAACCTGCACCAGAGGGGGAATCCCCGTGGGTTGGCGGATGGGGGACATCAGGTCTGGCTCCAGCTGGGCACATAGTTCATGTATAGTTGCTCTGTCAAGCCGGTATGTAAGTATGATATGTCGTTCTTCCATTGTCGACAGGTCCACCAGCGGTCGGTACATGGGAGGATTCATCCTTCTCCTCGCAAGTCCCAGCGGACGGTGCCTAGGAAGGACAACATGAAGCACAGAGTAAAGCAACCCACAGGTTAGTTCACACAGCTTGCACAGTACACGAATCGCTATGCATGGAACGGCTTGTAGGAGTGGCTATGCAAGGCCTAGGCCTGTGTGACGCAGTAGAAATCATGCCATGTGGGCCCTTGAAATGGCGGCTGCCTGACCTGTGAAGTGTGACAGTGGGATGTGAGGTCACGCGCTGGCGTGGCACACCGTGGCGGTAGGCAGTCGAAGACCGCAGCGCAAAGCAGCATTGGTTAACATTGAACCCTATGGGTCTCAGGAGCCAATGACGATGTGCGCCGGCGGGCGCGGTACGCACCGCGGCGGTACGCACCGCCGCGGGCGTGACCGCCATTTTCAATCTGATTAATCACTCGAGACCTGATCATCCACAGGAGAGGACCTATACTGCAAGTGCTGCTCTGACCTCGGTCTGGGAGATACAATGGCTGCTGCGACTGGGGAAAGGGCCCCTGCCTTCACTGCCGAAGAATTGGAGAAACTTGTTGATGGGGTCCTCCCCCAGTATGCGCTACTCTACGGTCCTCCAGACCAACAGGTTAGTACACAGGGTGCACGTTGAATGGGCTATGCCTGTGTTGAGTGGGGTGTATGTAAGATGGTGGGGAGGGGAGCGAATGAGGAGTGCAACGCACAAAAGATGAGAGCATGTGCCACATGGCAAGGTTGGGGAGGGGGGGGGGCACTCACATTGACCAGGCAGAAAACTGATGCGATTTCCTTTACCACCCTGTACATGTCACATAGGTCAGCGCCCATCAGAAGATCGACATTTGGCGTGCCATCGCCAAGGACGTCCGGGCCCTGGGGGTCCACAACAGACGGGGCACCCACTGCCGAAAGAGGTGGGAGGACATTCGCCGCGGGACCAGAAAGACCGCAGAGTCTCTGCTGGGGATGGCCTCCCAACGTAGGAGGGGTGCCAGCCACCAATGGACCCCCTGATGTCCCGGATCCTGGCGGTAGCCTACCCCGATTTGGATGGGCGCGTGAGGACATCACAGCAGACACAAGGGGGTGAGTATCAGCACATTCTGCTATCTTTGCGCGCAGTTGAGGTGTCTGGGTTGGGGAGGAGGGCTGTGGGTACCTCAAGGCCAGGGCGCTTTCTGTAGGCTAGTCCCCTCCGTTAGGCATGGCCCTGTGCCCCCGCCCCCCACCTCTGTAGGGTGCCAAGTACAGCTATCCATGGTCCTGCATCACCCATGTGTGCATTTGTCGTCCATAGACCTGTAGGCCTAGTCACAAGAACTGAGTAGTGTAACCCGATTGCGCAGCGTAGTGCAGGGGGCTTCTGTGTCTGTCCTCTCCGCCAACGGTGTTGCCAATGCATGCACTCAACCTGTCTTAATTTCTCCCCCCCACCCATTTTCTTTTTCTTCCTGTGCATGTGTGCATTAGCATCATCAGGCGGAGGAGAAGTGGCATCGGCGCACGAGGGAGCTGCATCTCACATGGCCCCGGAGGGCCATGCAACCGACTCCGAGTTCACCAGTGAGACGGAGGGCGAGGGGAGCTCCACAACGGGGACCCGTGGAGACGTCAGCGACACCGACACGTCCTCGGAAGGGAGCTCCCTTGCGGTGGCGGCAACATCCGTGCCCACCGCCACAACAGGTACAGCCGCCACCCAGCGCACCAGCCCCGCCCTCCCAGCAGCCCCTCTGCCTTCGCTCCGTGCCCGCTCACCCAGGAAGGTGGGCTTCTCCTTCGCCCCAGGCACCTCAGGCCCTGCCCCAGTTACCCCTGCTGCCCTCAGTGAGGAGGTCATTGACCTCCTCCAGACCATCATTGTTGGGCAGTCTACCCTTTTGAATGCCATCCAGGGTGTAGAAAGGGAGGTGCATCGGAGCAATGCATACCTGGAGGGCATTCATTCGGGTCAGCCTGCCCATCAGCGATCGTTCAACGCTCTGGCCTCAGCACTGACGGCAGCCATTGTCCCTGTCTCCAGCTTCCCTCTTCTAACTCCCTCCACCCAGTCCCAGTCTCCTGTTCCTCTGCCTATCCCATCCACACCATCAGACCAGCCTGCACACACCTCAACACCCAAGGGCAGCTCATCCAGACATAAGCACCACAGATCCCACAAGCATTCACACAAACAACATCCAGATGCAGACATGCCAACAGTCACTACCACCTCTGTGTCCCCCTCCTCCTCGTCTCCCTCCTCCCTCCCTGTGACGTCTCCACTCACACCTGCATGCACACCACCATCAGCCAGTACTTCCATCACCAGCACACCCTCCATTACAGTCAGCACACGTGCAGTCACCACCCCCACTGCCATTTACACGTCCCCTGTGTCCTCTCCCACTGTGTCTGTCACCCCCTCTTCCAAACCACACAAACGCAGCCACCCACCCACCCAACAGCCATCCACCTCACGACAGCCTCCAGCCCAAGCACCTGCACCCAAAGACAGCACACTTGACTCTCCTACAACCACATCCTATTCCTCCACTCCCATACCCACTGCACCTACCCTTCCCATTGCTCCTAAAAAACTTTTCCTCTCAAAAACTAACCTCTTTGCATCACCTGACCCACCCCCTCCATCTGGTAAGAGTCCAAAGAGCACCTCAGCCACCACCAGCCCTGCATCTAGTATCACCATAGTGCAGGGCTATTGGAGTCCACCAGCTCCTAGGGAAGGAACATCG
This sequence comes from Pleurodeles waltl, assembly GCF_031143425.1. Taxonomy (NCBI): domain Eukaryota; kingdom Metazoa; phylum Chordata; class Amphibia; order Caudata; family Salamandridae; genus Pleurodeles; species Pleurodeles waltl. The sequence goes on along the minus strand of NC_090437.1, from coordinate 239,964,973 downwards.
GCCAGCAGCAAGGGGACAGCCAGCCCACCCCCTGGGAAGAGGACAAGAAAAATTAAGGGCCGGCGCGAAAAGCCTGAGACGGCTGCCACCAAGGAGAGTGGCCTTGCCCCGTCACCTGCCACATCATCTAAGGGAGGCAAGGGCCAGAGAGCTGCAGCGAAGGAGGGCAAGGGCAGCAGGACAGAGAAGACATGCAGCAGGCGAGCGCACCAGGAGGGCCCCACCAGCCCCATACCGGGTGTGACGGACGACACCCACGGGCCCAAGACTCCATCACAGGAGGGCCCCGCTACCGCAAGGTCGGAGGGCGACTAAGCGGGGAGTCTTGGCCAGGTCTGGGTCCCTTGAAAGACAGGACAAGCACTGATGAACAGGGCCCCGCCAAGACAGGCACCGCTGAACAGGGCCCCGCCGTGAAGAGCACCGCTGAACAGGGCCCCGCCTTGAAGAGCACCGCTGAACAGGGCCCCACCGTGAAGAGCACCGCTGAACAGGGCCCCGCCGTGAAGAGCACCGCTGAACAGGGCCCCGCCAAGACAGGCAACGCTGAACAGGGCCCCGCCGTGAAGAGCACCGCTGAACAGGGCCCCGCTGTGAAGAGCACCGCTGAACAGGGCCCCGCCGTGAAGAGCACCGCTGAACAGGGCCCCGCCAAGACAGGCACCGCTGAACAGGGCCCCGCCGTGAAGAGCACCGCTGAACAGGGCCCCGCCGTGAAGAGCACCGCTGAACAGGGCCCCGCCGTGAAGAGCACCGCTGAACAGGGCCCCGCCAAGACAGGCACCACTGAACAGGGCCCCTCCGTGAAGAGCACCGCTGAACAGGGCCCCGCCGTGAAGAGCACCGATGAACAGGGCCCCGCCGTGAAGAGCACCGCTGAACAGGGCCCCGCCGTGAAGAGCACCGCTCCGCTGGGCCCTTCCTGTCAAGCACCGCTCCGCTGGGCCCTTCATCTCAAGCACCGCTCCGCTGGGCCCTTCATCTCAAGCACCGCTCCGCTGGGCCCTTCATCTCAAGCACCGCTCCGCTGGGCCCTTCATCTCAAGCACCGCTCCGCTGGGCCCTTCCTGTCAAGCACCTCTCCGCTGGGCCCTTCCTGTCAAGCACCGCTCCGTTGGGCCCTTCATCTCAAGCACCGCTCCGCTGGGCCCTTCATCTCAAGCACCGCTCTGCTGGGCCCTTCATCTCAAGCACCGCTCCGCTGGGCCCTTCATCTCAAGCACCGCTCCGCTGGGCCCTTCCTGTCAAGCACCACTCTGCTGGGCCCTTCATCTCAAGCACCGCTCCGCTGGGCCCTTCATCTCAAGCACCGCTCCGCTGGGCACCGCCGTCTCAAGCACCGCTCCGCTGGGCACCGCCGTCTCAAGCACCGCTGGTCCATTGACAGTGCCGGTTCTGTGTCGAGCAGGTGTTCACGAAGCACTCTGGGCACCATGCCTCCTCCAATACCAGTGGAGTCGGTTATCCATCTGATGGACTGTGGCTTTGCACTCCCCAGGATGGTACAGTGGGCATGGAGGCCCCTCGTGGATCTAGCGTCGTGGACTCATGTGGCTGAGGTGCCCCCCTTTCCCTTCCCCCTGATGTGCCTGTTGTTTTATCATCTGATGCCCCTGCAGTGTTCTCTCCAATGGTATTCGGTCTCCTGTGTGGGCTTTGCCCATGTGTTTGTACACATTGGCCCACGGACTATCGATATTTAACGGACTGTGCAGGACTGATTGACTATGTTTATACTTTGCACTATGTTCATTATTTCTTTTGTATATTTCATATGGCATATTTACCATGACTTCAATGAACCTATTTTATACATAAATTTGTAACTTCATTTTAATTATGTCTTTGCATTCTTCCAGGGGGTTTGGGGGGGTGTCACTCTGACTTGTTGCCCTGCATTGGTGTGTAGGTATTGGGGGGGTGGGTTGGGGGGGTGGGTGTATCGCGTATGTGTGTGCACGTAACCTTTCCTCCTCCTCCCTCCCCTGTGTCGTAGGTGCAGTACTCACCGTTGTCGTCTGCGCCGGCGTTCGTACTCGTGGTAGATGAGCAGGTAGACAAGAGCTGGTAGTATGTTTAATTCGGGTTCCATGCTGTCCAGATTCCTCGTGGAGTGTGTGGAGGTGAGCGTTTTCCCGTTCGTAGTCTGTTTCCGCTGTGTTTTTATCGGCGGGGCTCCCGCCCCGGAAAAGGTGGCGGATTGGTGAGTTGTGATAGGGTGGGCGGTACATTGTCTGCCGCCTGCCTGTTGGCGGTGACCGCCGCGCTGTTTGTCGGTCCCGCCGTGGCGGTCGGTGTGTTAAAGTGGCGGTCTGTGTTGGCGGTTCCCGCCAGGGTCAGAATTGCATTTTTTGGACCGCTTTATCACTGACCGCCAGGGTTGGAATGACCCCCTATGTCCGGATTACAGGAGTTTTCATTTGTGGAGCCGCGGAGCTCGCTTAAATGGTGGCCATCTTCGCATGCGCCAAGCCATGCCCCCTGGTATGGGTGGTTTTACATCAAGAAATGACGCTAGGCTGGTTAGTCATCATTTTTTATTCCAGCAACCAGCATAACGTCATTTTTTGGTGCAAAACGCTATTCTCTCATACCGCCACCTCCATGCGGCTAACATAATTTTTTTATGCTAGCCCACCCTTTGCACCGGATTGCGCCATTCCATTAGTGTGGCACCCTGCTGGCGTTCTGTAATGGTGCAAGCCGGCGCTATACTTTTTGACGCACAACTGCGCAAATGTGGTTTTGCGTCAAAAAGTAGAAATATGGGCCTCAGTACTGCAATGCTGATCCCACCCTAAAGCATACAGAAATTAACCTCTTTCAGTCATTTTTCTCCAAAGTATTGCAAGGTTGCTTTGTATGTAACCCAATCCCCATCTCCTGCGATCTTCTCTCAGCTTTCCAGCCTTTTCAAAAGGTGATCTTAAAATTGTATATGGAGCTTCATGGAAGCCTGCTTGCTGTCAGAGATGTTATAATCCATTAGTTAGTAGATAGCTTCACAGAGTGTAGGCAGGATGCCATCAACACAAGACGTAGCTGCATTCATAAGGTTCTGCGCCTTCCCTATCTTTGCAATTGTCATTGTTTTTTAATCCTGAGGTACAATTTCATCAAGGGGTTCTTTATTCATTATTATTTGCTATTTTATTACATCATCCTTCCTTGTATTATTTTACTTATTATATAGACAGATGAGTACCAAGTTGACTCATCAACTGGGGCGAGTGCATGATGTACCTCAGTTTCTGTTGATTTTGATACAACGCACCACAAATCCTGTAAACTATATTTCTTAAGAGATTGCTGAAGTGAAAGCCACCTTTCTCAATCTATATTTTGTTCCACATTTCAAAATTCCCTTTACAAAAGAAAACAATATATAGGGCTGTATTTGTAGGCCCCTAGCGCCACAGGTGTGTCACTTTTTGTGAAGCTCCTGTGGCCTTAACCACCGCGCTGTATTTACAAGGTGGCGCTAAACCACTTTCTGTTTCTTAACGCCACCTTGTACATATGGCCCCTTCCCATGCAGCACTGTTGTGGAAGGGGCGTGCAATGGGTGTTGCTGTGGGCGTGCCACAGCAACACCCATTGAATTTTGACGCAGCCTCAGATTTATGACATTTTGCAACCCTGAGGCCGTACCAATATCTAACGCCACCCCCAGGGTGGCGTTAGCAAGGTGCAACGAGAAGGGATACTTTTATTTCTCCTCGTTTTTTGCTTTTTCTAAGTGTGCTGCATTCTGCTGCACACATAGAAAAAGCAAAATGCCAGAAATTATTGTTTATGTGCGGGAAGGTGTTCCTTCCTGCACATAAACAATCATTTGAAAATTATGCTTATGGCACTTCTGTGTGTGCTGCCTTATACACAAAGCACCATTAGTGATTGTTTATGTGCAGAAAGGGACACCTTCCCACACCTAAACAATCACACCCCTCAGCACATACATCCTTGCACGATGGTGCAGGGATGCCTGTGTTAGCACTGGCAGCTAAATTTAGCACCAGCACAGGGCGAAACACAGTGGTGCTCCGTATTTCCTTAAATATGGTGCATCCCTGCATTTCTAAAATGATGCAGTGCAGCACTGCCAATTTTAGTGCAGCACCACACTCTTCTTTCAATCTGGCCCAGAGAGTCTTTATTTTCCCGTTTGTAAACAGATCTCACATTTGGCCCATGGGGTATAGGTGGCCACACCCTGTGACCAATCCCCTCCACATGTGGTCAAAAGCAATTAATGGAATGGAGTTAGCAACCCACAGGGTGCTTGCGTGGAGGACCTGTTCCCAAACCTTCCAACAAACCCCTGATGCCTCTGGTCTAAAGACATGTGCCGCATGGGATTGGCCACCACCTGCGAACAGTTCCCCTCCACTCATGGCTGAAGGTCATGTGCTGCAGGGGATGACCACCATTATGGGTTTGTGTGCAGGTTCTGGCCACAAACGAGGGCCTGCCACCTACCCCAGCTAGCTGCACATTGGTAATAGCTGTGCTCAGTGGAGAAGTTGGATGAATATGATAAAAAGTTCAGTAATTCACAAAAAAAAAAGATTTTAAGTGACATTACAGTTACGTATATTTATAGGATCTTACCTTTTGTTAAAAACCTCAGAAACACACAAAAACAAAGGTTAAAGTGATTTTATTGTTAGGTACAGTGAGAACATTTTGGTTTACATCAATAAAACTCTAGAAATCCACTTAAAAAACAAACAAACAGTAAAGTGATGTTATAGTTAGACACTGAATTAATGTACTAAATAACATTGAAAAAAAAAAAAAACATAAAGCCTCAAATAAGGTGTCTTTTCAGTGGCAAATGAATGCATGTAAACCTCTCGACTGCTGGTCAAGTGAAGTCTTTAAGTGGGTAATCCCATTAAGGTGAATAGAAAATTGTCCACAGATGAAGTGTGTTGAATTACTTCAGACCACAAAACCTGTAGGATGGTATCACAATGATTGCATTATGTCATCAGTTACGTCATCAAGGATGTGATTTAACATGTCATGAGTGGTGTAATATGTGATTTCATAAGGGTGGCATGCCAGGGGTGAAATTATAATTAGCACAGTTATCTATAACTGGTGAATTTTAGTGTTTTTTTGGTTGATGTCAAAGGAGGTTAGTTAGAACTGTCAGCCTTAGAGTGACCTTCCCCCAAACTTTTTGCCTCCATCCCTTCTAGTTGTGCTAATGACGCAGGACTTTGCATCATCCGTAACACATCCTCGAAGCAGGTCTCTGCATCGCCCCACATCCATGATTTAAGGTACTCATGTTCAGTAGACCTAACTGGGTCCCTGTAGCCAACACGCGCTCCATCGTGGTCGGCATGAACCTGTGACTTTGTTGCAGTGCAGTTCAACAAGATAGCCACATTTGGGGCTTTGTGCTTTTTGGCTCTATTTTCACTTGAACCTTGTATATCTCCAATTCTACTAATTGAATTTTTGCCATTTTGGTCTTAAATTATTTATTAAATTTTACTCTATCATTCCAAATAGAAAAATGTGGAATTTTACTTGTGCTGTGTTCTCACTTTATTACTGTTCGAAGTGCTGCATAAATACTTTACACAAATCCTGTCAGTTAGACTGGTTTTGTGCAAAGCTACCAGAGGGTTACTCACTGGTTATTGGGAATTGTGCTTCACTCTGACAGAGATTGTGGCTTCTGCTTGAGCAGGTTTTCACTTTCTCAACTAGTAACTTAATTTCCTGCAATTGAACTTTAAGGGGGGCAGCACAAATAGAGAGTCATCGGAGTGTCTGGTGTAACAATTATATTTTTGACACGATGAGATTCAACACTGAGGGTAAAATCTTTGATTAATGTATGGCTTTTAGTTAAAAAGGATAAACTGGGTTATGAAGTGTAGATTACATAAGAACTATGAATCCAAGAATGCTGTGTGGTAGAAATGGAAGAAAGACAAAATATATAACAAAGACGCAGGTTGAATTGTGTCATGTGTTTGTTTGCACAATTAAAATAAACAAGTGTTGAAATCTATGACTAGGAGTGCCACCTATCTATGGTTACACATATGTAAATAAAAGGCTGCACCGCACTCAGTGCCAGATGTATAAACATTAGGAGTAATGATTCTTAATTGTGATTATCTCCAAATCTCTATTGGGAAAACAGAATTCCTAATGTATGAATTTTGTGTATTCCCATATTGTGATTCGTTGTAGGTCAAAAATTGACCAACCTCATGAATAATAATGAGGTGGGTCACAATTGTAACCTAGTTGGAATCGCCACCATTAAAGTGATAGTAGGGTGCTGTTGTCAGCAGACCACCATGTCTGGGATTGCATTTTAATAAAGCAATCTTTTTTTTAAAGCAGCCCTTTTTCCTTAAAGGAAAACAGGATGCATTTAAACATAAATAATGAAATGTTTAAGTTCCTTAGACTGCTGCCTGCTCTTAAAAATTATTTTCTTAATAGTCTCAAAAGGGAAGGGGCCCCAATGTCCTATTTGCAAATTGGTTACAATCACTTTTAAACTGGTGATAGTGTAATGCTGTTTTTGCGACTGGAAATCAGTCACAAAACTGTAATACATGCCATACTGATTCAGTATTTGGAAGGGCCCTACGCATGCCTTGGTAAGTTAACAATAAATGTATCTCGCCCTGAGAATTGTAAATGTGTTTACAAATATGATACACTCACACAACTCTCAAAATGTCCACTGTCTCCCACTGCCTGCCCACTTCACATTCAACATATCCTGCAAAGTCTATTGGGCTGTATACTCTGGCATTGCATCTTACATTGCAAACAACATTAAGACATTCAGTGCAGCATGCAGGACTTGTTGCAGCTGCATTGTGACACTGTAAATCAGGAGAGAAAGCAGGAGAGAGGACATGCCAGTGCTATTATACTATGCTCTAATGATGTGGTTTATGCAGACTCCATCCCTTTTTCTCTATCACAGGGATTTTAAACCCATATCTCATATTACCATACAACAGGTCACCTCTTGCTAGATGAACCCTGATGAGCTCCAACTACCAATCTTTATTCACCTCCAACCTGCAGCTTCACACTGCCCAGCTCACCCTGTAAACCTTGCTATTTTTCACACAGTGATGCAGCAGGACACCTTGCTTTGCCTTTCACTTTGTCAAAGGGACTGGGCACGATTGTGCCATATTGAACAATATATGGTGCATTCCTATCTTCTCCTTGCACCCGCACACTTTTGGATGCCTAGCGCCAATGCAGTTGCCCTTGCATCATGGTACCAGGGTGCCAGCATTGCAGGCAGGATTGTTACTGTACAGGAAGGGATACTGTCCTGCATAAAAACAAGACTGTGAGGCAGAATGCATCACACATAGAAAGAGGAAAGAACTAGGAGAAACAAAGGTTTTTCTACTCATTACATCTCCCCTGGATAACATTTTGACACCTCTCAGGTCAACCAATCATGGTAAATCTGGGAATGTGAAAATTGTGTCAAAATCCATGGGTCCACACTTCATCTATAGAACGGCTCTCTGGGCCAGAGTAATGCAAGGCAGAGACTTGTGCTGCCTTGCGTTACTCTAGATTTACCAAGCATCACAGGGCCATGCAAAGTGGTCTTGCATGGCTTGGTGAGTGTTGCGTAAACATTCTGTTACCCTGTGTGATGAACTAGCAATGCAACACACTGATAAATCTGGCCCTTCCATTATTCCATTTTACCCCTTCCTTGCCTACTCCCTCTTCAACTGCTTTACATATTGCAAAAAAATAAAATATATATATATAATTATATATATTTATTATGTCGAGGGATCTGTTGCTTTGCAGCCAGATGTGTGTTATATGTTTCACATATACACGCATTCCATGTAATAAAACGTTCTGCTCTTAAGTGTTACCCACTCGTTTTCAATGTGGAATAAGGGGGCTGTTTATTATCAGTAAATTGCAGTCTTGATTTGCTTTTTCTAGACTCATGGCTCACCCTTACTTCTGAAACTGCACATCTTTGTTTTAAAATGTTTTCGTTGACAGGCCATTAGATCCCTCCAGTAGATTAGAATGATTCAAGGAAAGAGAACGCCGAAGCAAACACTTCATGCCACTGGGGTAGCTGGAAAGATGCAGATATGAATGACATGCTAAGGTCTTTGTCCAGCTCACCTTTTTCCTTCAGTTGAAGGAAAATCAATCATGTCTGCATAGATATCGCCTCCATTAACCTTTCTGATACTGATGACATGCTTGTAGGTGTCAAGAGTAACAGGAAAACTACGAATTGACACTTTCTGAGAACAAGCTCGTCTTTGCTTTGGCTCCTACTCGTGTGCTACGTGTTAATCGATTGAATTAATGTTCTTGAGATGCGGGTGTTTCCGGAGAATGACAAATTTAATATAATCTACTGTTGCCATGTTTTTCTTGAAGTCCAACTAGGTGTGGCAGCTGGCACTCAGGTGCGAAAATTTTACTTTTCAGATTTATAAAATGATTTTTATTTTATTTTCTGTATCAAAGAGGAGTGGGTATTCATTCGCTGGCATTAATCATTGTGATATTTATCAAACATAGCAATCCCAAATAAACCAGAAAGTGTTAATTCTGCTCCCACTGGCCATTGACCGCATATGAGTGCAGAGTTACTCCTTTCAGAAATTCATAAACCTTCCACAAGTGCACATGGAAGGCTGTCACAGCCCAAAGTTCTCAAATGTATGTTTGTAACACGTTTGGAAATTCCTGGATGAGGCATTACCAATACATTTATACATTCCTATTTTTACATGTACAAATACCCATAGTGAAATGCCTTCGCCTTCGTGTAATGGAATTTTTTTTGGACACCTTTTCCTATTGGGAAAATCCCATACCATATACCACAACAATTATGTGTAACTTCTTTATCTACGACTGCCCATTTTCCAGTGCGAGGAGGGCTCAAGAGAGGTCAACAAATATCTACAAACTCTCTAATTTGTGGAAGTTTCTAGACTTTTCAAAATAAACCCATTATGGAATACCCACTTTGAGGCACTTGAGTGGCATATACTCAGTACAATAGGATCTCTTTGTAAACCCATTATTGCCTATGAATTAAAGGAATAACAAGTGACGGGTCATTTTTTATTAATACCTTGCACTCCTAAGTAAATTAATTTGTACGTGTAATTCGAGTCATAAACTGCAGTAGGCACAGGCAGTACCTTCATCTGAATTTGTGACTTAATAGTGATGATTCATACTGCTGCCCCTGGGCCCCAGCCTGTTCTGCTGGCACACACTGCTTTGTGAACTGCGATGGGTCCCGAATGGAATGCCCAAATGGAATATTTCCTACTGCAGATCGAGGCTATGTGACAGAGGTAGCTCATGATCTCAGTAAGTGGTTGGACAATAGAATTTGCCAGGAATTCCTGAAGGGAAGCAAATAAAGCAGGATCAACTTTATCTGGGAGGGTTCGAGGGGTTTCACCCTTTGAAAACTTTGTGAAAAAACGGGGTCAAAAACGTGCATTTTAAAAAAAATATATTTTTTATTGCTTCGTATGCAACACAACGTATTACAAAATGTTTCTTACCCCTCAAGAAACATATCAGCTATGTTGATCACATATTAGTAGCAGTAGCTGATTCTCTCTCCTTGCCTTCCCCCCGTCGGTACCTCTTCAGTATAAATGTCCTCTTCTCAGATCTGCAATTGTCTTAGGATTTTGTAACTTTCCTGTCCCACCCTTACTGTCTCAGTGGAATTGTGTTGGTTGTCTTCCCACCTACTATCCCCCTTTTTCTATTTTTAATAGTCCTCAGGCAGCTATTGAATTGTCCCAATTCCCAATTTCCTCAAATCTTCTTGTATTTTTTTCCATTGCCTATATCTCTGTATATTTCTCTTTCCAGTATTCGGCATCTGTCCATGCCATCTCTCAAATCATTGTGGTGTGGTGCTGTTCCAGTTCCCCATCTCTTGGCTATGTCCTTTTTTGCGAGCGTGCAACCTAGGTTAATCAATAGATTTTGATGTCTTTTATGTTCGGTATGGCCCCAAACCCCGAGTAGCATTGACTCCGGCGTTACTTCAATGCTAGTCTCTGTCACGTTTTCCAGGGATCTCCTTACTTTCTCCCAAAATTTGGCGACCACAAGACAGATCCACAGTGTGTGATAAAATGTTCCCTCCTTTCCGCATCCCCATAGACATTTGTTGTTTGCTTCCTTCCCTATCTTGAAAAGTAGAGATCTTGTGTAATATAACCTGTGTAATATCTTAATCTGTATTAATTTGAGGGATGCCGGGATGGCCCCTTCTGCTGGAAATATCAGTGCCTCTGCCCAGTCCACTTCATCTAAATCCTTACAGTCTCTTTTCCGTCATTCCCATAGACCAGACAACAAGGGTTGTGTATGTCTCATGATCGTACCATATACTTGTGATACTAATTTCTTTTGTATCTTGCCCTCTAAAAGTCTCATTTCCAGTGGGGCGTTTTCCTGTGTTTCTTCTTCTGTGGGGATGCTGCTTTGCAGGGCTGCCTTCAGACAGGCGTATTGTAGCCATTGTGTGTCTGACATCTGGTATTTGTGTTTGGAAGTGTGTAAATTGTGCCATCCCATTTGCGTACCATATGTCAGCTAGGTATGTTATGCCAATGTTATCCCATCCTTTATAGCCTGTTAATGTATTTATCTTGGGTAGTCTATTTCCTTCCCATAAAGGTGTTTTGGGTGTCAGATGTGTGCCCCATCCCATCTCCTTGGTAAGTTAATTCCAGGTTTGTATGACCGTTTTCGTTGCAGAGCTGAATTCAGGGTTCAATTTGCCTCCATACAGCCAGTGCAGGTAGCTATGCTTATGCATTACGTCCCTGTCTCCTCTAAACGCTGAGTCATCTTGTGTAGTAAAGGCCCAATGATTTATTGTGCTGAGTTCTGCCGCCTTATAGTATTTCCAGATATTTGGTAGGACAATACCCCTCTCATGTTTCGGTCTGTAGGGTACGCAGCTTTATTCTGGGTTGTCCCCCCAACCATAGTAGCGTGCGTAACAGGGGGTCTGTCTGGCGGAAGAACATTTCTGGAATTTGGTATGGGAAGTGGTGTAAAATATATAAAAAGCATGGTAGTGCCACCATCTTTAAAAGTGATGCCCTTCCCATTAGCGAAAGCGGGAGAGTTTGCCAGTGCTTAGTCTCCATTTCGAATCTCTGCATTAGGGGTTGTAGGTTGGTAATGTAGTGGAGGTGGGAATCTACCTAATAGCCGGATTCCTAAGTATTTTAATTTCTCTAATTCCACTCTGATTGGTAACAGTGTGTTATGGTCTGCCTACCATATCCCCACTGGATGTAACAGTGATTTATCCCAGTTTATTCCGAATCCTCATACTTCCCCAAAAGCCCAAAATATATCTCCCAGACTGCCCATTGAAAATGGTGTCTGAGTCATGTACATTAGTATATCATCCGCGTAAAGTGAGATTCGATCTTCCTCATCCCCTCCTGTCGGCCATCCTCTTATCAGTGGATCTGTTCTTATCCAGCTAGCTAGTCCCTTGATCGCCAACGCAAATATCATCGGCGACAGAGGACACCCCTGCCTAGTCCCCCTGTGAAAGATGAATTCCTGCGATGTGTATGCATTGCCTCTCACCCTCGCTGTTGGTCGTTTGTGAAGTAGCTCAACCCATTTCCGGAATCTGGGGCCAAACCCCATCTTGGCCAACATACCAAACATGTAGTTCCATCCTATCGATCAAAATGCCTTATTGGCATTTAAGTAAAGGCTTGCTCTTCCCCTGGTTGAGCGTGATATTAAGGTCAGGTTATTGTGGAGTCTGCGTGGAGCGGCCCGGTATGAACCCGGTGTGGTCCGGGTGAACCAGGGTCATCTTTACCCTGCTCAGTCGAATTGCCAACGTCTTCGCCAGTATTTTTGCGTCGACATTTAACAATGAGATCGGGCAATAGGAATCCCCTTGGTATCTGGGTTTGTTTGGTTTGGGTAGTAGGATGATCGGCCCTGTTCTCATATTGGGTGGCAGCTACCCTACTTCTACTGCGTGATGTAATGCCGCATACAGGTATGGTATCTGCCCCTTCCGGAGTTTCTGGAAAAATTTGACGGGAAATCAGTTGGGCCCCAGTGATTTCCCTTTCTGTAGTTGCCCCAGTGCCGCTGACATTTCTTCCTCAATTATCTCCTCCTCGAGATCCGCTGTTTGTTGCGGTGATAGGCATGTCACGGGGCAGTAATTTAGAAAGCTATCTATTTCTGTTTCTGGGATAGTTATGTGGGATTTATAAAATTCCTCCATTTGGGCTGCCATTTCTTCCATTATTTCCTCGGAATCCACAATTAGCTTCCCTTTGGCTGTCCAGAATTCCCTGATCTGGGAATCACTGTGCTCCTTCTTTCCCAGCCATGCCAACAATTTACCTGCTTTGTTTCCAGCTTCATAAAGGCGTTTGCTGCATAATAGGTATTTCTGGCCTACTTCATCTCAAGTTACTATATTGTATTCCTCTCTTGTTTGATTCATCTGTTTTTTAATTTCTTGTGTCGGTTGTGGTGCATATTGACGTTCCAATGCTATAAGTTCAGTCTCTAGGGTTACCAATCTTTTCTTTCTGTGCTGCCTTTCTCCTACTTCTCCCTCTATTATCTCCCCTCTGATAGTGGCCTTATTGGACTCCCATTGGGCTACCGAGCTCTATACCGATCCCTTGTTTTCTGTGAAGTAGTACTGAGTGCTTTGCTCTAATCCCTCGACCACCTTCGCATTTTGTAGTTGCAATGTTTGCATCCGCCATTGTTTTCCTGGTGGTCGAGGGCCCAGAGACACCAGTATCAGCAGTGGAGCATGGTTGCTAATTCCCCTGGCCTAATACTCTATCAGTGTAATTCTTGGCTGTATGTCCGTTGCAGTCAGAAAGTAGTTCAGTCGGGAGTGGGTGTTGTGGACGGCTCAATAATATGAATACCCCTTTTCCTGTCCGTGGAGATATCTCCAAACATCGCATAGATCCATTGCCTGCGCGAAGCACTCTAGCTTCCCCTTGTTGGGGCAGCCTGACTTTGATGCCCTAGCCCTGTCCAGCTCCACATTCATCACCATATTTAAATCACCTCCCAGTATAATCGATGCTGGTGATGAGGTGGTAAGTATTGCCTCAATTTTCTGAAGTATCTCTCCCTGTAGGCCCGGGGGTAGGTACGCATTAACCAAAAGCATATGCATATTTTTATATGTCCCAAGTATCACTAAATAGCAGCTGTGTGGGTCTCCCCACGTGCATGTGGTATGGAATGGGAGGCTTTTCTTAATCAGCGTCATGGCCCCTCTGGAGCCGGATGTGAACTGCCTGTGTCCCAGTAGTTTATATTTACCCCTGTCCATAGCTTTATGTTGCGTATCCATAGGATGGGTTTCCTGCATAAATATAATGCCTGATTTGTACCTAGATATGGCTTTATGTATGAGGCTCCTTTTATGTTTATTCCCTAATCTGCTTACATTCCATGTGGATAGTCTCTCAATATCCATAATTGTGGTGGTATCGAAGTTGGTCTATTACTGTGGTTTTACGTGTCATAGGAATGCTTTCTTGTGTGTTCTCCTTATCTTTGGTACTGATTCCAAGTTCGTGCTCGCCCCTGTGCCTGATGTGATCTGTAAACCTTACCCCCCAACTACCCCCACCCTACTTAACCATGCTGTGATTGTAAAACTAACCACCCCCCAATTCACGGTATGTGTTTTCCCGAACTCCTGATTGGAGAACCACATTCCCCACTACGTGCCTTTCCGAGGTGTGAAATCTAGCCATTATCGTAGTTTGTCCATCGTTTTTTATTGTTCATGTGCTGTCCTCCCGTTCCCGAGGGGTATATTTATAGAAAGGGCAGGTTCAGACACTGGAGGATCCAAGGGTCTCCCCGATGCCCCTCCGACCCCCGCTTGTCTGCTTTTGCTGGGCTGGGGTCCTAGGGTGTATTAGTTAGCGTTATCAAGAATATCCGTCAGCCCAACATGTCTGCTGTCATTGGGGTCACCTGAGGCAGTGGATCTGCTTCTGATTCTGTTCCCGACCCTGAGTGTTCTGTTCCAGTTCCACCAGTGTCCACCTCTATCTCCCTCCATCGCCTTTCAGTTGGATCTCGGTTTTCCCGCTGAGGTCCTTGACAGCTTGTATTTGCGCCGCCTTGATTTGTTCTTGTAATGGCGCTGCAGACAGCCCCGGCCGGGCTCCTGCTCCCCTGCTTCTCTGTTTGCCCATCGACCATACCTTGGTGCCCTTCTGACCGTGTTCGTTGGCTGGGCAAAGGCCCCGTGTCTAAATCCATTCCCAGGCTTCTAGAGGAGTTCCCAAGAAATGTGTCTTTTTCTCATGTTCAATCCGAAGTTTCGCCGGGTATAGTAATGCGTATTTTGGGGCATATTTATACTCCGTTTGCGCCGATTGTGCGTCAAAATATTTGACGCACAATCAGCGCAAACCTTGCCCCATATTTAAACTCTGACGCCCGAGCCCACGGACGACAAAATTCCGCCGTGTGCGGCATTTCTTGGATGCGGCAACCCGCCCTGCGTTAATGATATGCAGGGTAGGCGTTCCGGTCCAAAAAACGACGCAAACGGCCGTGCGTCGTATTTATGCTTCCGGGCAAAAATTACTCTCGGCCGGGAGGCGGAGCAAAAAACTGACGCACAGCCCGATTTGCGTCAACATTTAACGCCTGGGTCAGGGCAGGCGTTAAAATGGGGCAAACACTTGTATTTATTCAGAACACACAGAACAAACAGCAGAGCAGCAGAGCAGCAGAGCAGCAACAGGGAGACATGGAGGTGATTTTTATCCAGCGTGCACGCAGACGCAGAGCCCAGCAGCAACAACAGCAGCTACAACAACACCAGCAGGGACCCCAAAGGCAGCGCAGAAGGCAGGAGAGGATATTCCGCCCAAGAACAACCCTGCATGGCCTCAGGGAACACGACATCATACAGAGGTACCGGTTGAACTGGCAGGCCATTCAGCAGCTGCTGCGCAACATTGAACCGCAGTTGGCCACCACTTTAGTGACACCCCGCACCATCCCAACAGAAACAAAGCTGCTTGCCGTACTTCACCTGCTGGCAAGTGGCTCATTTCAAACAACTGGTGCCCTGGTTGGCGGAATATCACAACCATCATTCTCCGCATTTCTGCCAAAAGTACTGGATGCCATCATTCACCTGACACCCCGCCACATCTGCTTCCCTAACACACTGCAGAAGCAGCAGGAAACAGAACAGGGGTTCTACCTCATCAGTGGCTTCCCACACGTCCTTGGTGCAATCGACTGCACACACGTACGCCTTGTGCCACCTGCTGCAACAGAACACCTCTACCACAACAGGAAGCACACACATTCAATCAACGTGCAGGCCATAGTCGATCACCAGGGATTGATCACCAACATCGTGGCTAAATATCCTGGGAGTGTACATGACTCATTCATCTTCTGTCACTGCACCATCAACCAACACTTACAGGAAGGACGGTATGGCAATGGACTACTTGTTGGTAAGTACAGAAACCTACTTACTTATACACACTGCACAGCAACCCTCTAGGACACACAACACATACACCACAACAGCAACATCTAGACAAGAACACACTGAGGTCCTTACATGACTAGCCATGTTTCTTAAGTCACCATTGAACCTGTCACACATTGGAATTTACTGTACAGCCTAATGTGAAGACATTAATGAGTGTGGTAGCCTAAATGTCACCTTGCAAATTGTAAGTGTCACAATGACCTTTACATTAATACATTGCATAAGTTTAAAGGTATGGGATGTACAGGGTACTTTGATATGAACGTGTTAACAACACTTCCAAATTTAAATGTGCATGGAACTATCATCTCACCCTCAGTGAAGACACACGGACACCTGTATCACAAGTCACAATGCTAGGGAGGGCACACTGTACTGCAAATCCCAAAACATACTGCTGACAAACGGTTAGCAGACAAACACTTGCTCAGCCAAGGAAACAACACAATGGAGATGGTATAGCCAACAAGTATAGGATGTCACATTAGTACACAAAGACAACTACTGCCATTAAGGGTCTTTTCAATAGTGCCAGCTACATCTACATGATCCCATTCTGTGTTTTTCTTTCAGCTGATCAGGGGTATGGCATCCAGCCATGGCTAATGACACCATTTGGGAACCCGAGTACTGCTGCAGAGCGGGCATACAACGACGCCCATAAGAGGACACGCAGCATTGTCGAGCGGACCTTTGGGATCCTCAAGTCAAGGTTCCGCTGCCTTGACATCACTGGCGGTAGCCTACTATATTCCCCAGAGATGGTCTGTAGGATCATACTCACATGTGCAATATTGCACAACATTTGTGTAAAAAGGAACATTCCCCTCCTCGAACCAGACCCATACATGCCTGAAGACGACGAAGAGGAGGATGGTGGACTGCAACAGGAGGGGGAACAACCAAACACGGCTGCTGGAGTGCGTAGGCGCCAACACATTGTAAATAATTTATTTTCATAATTATCACCATCACCACTTAATGCTCTATTGTAAATAAACACTGATAACAGACACCACATCATGGTTTGGCCTATTCATTTCTGCCCACCTTTAGCTTGAAATATCTGAAGAAGAATGTCGTCTCATTGAGCAATAATGATATAACAATCATGACACAAAAAAATACACCACAAATGTAATGGCCACCATACAATGGTCAAATACACACACAATGTAAATGACAGACATCCTGTACAGTTCACCTTTGAAGGGCAATAGCTGAGGACCACACATATGACTCACATACATGTAGTAAACATGGTTCATCGCAGGAGATGGCACACAACTAAAACACCATCACTCAACTAGGGGAAAACAGGCCTCATACATCAGGCAGTTCACATGCTAATGCTTCAGGAACAGGAATGTAGTACTAGACTCTTGCCAACAGTAATTCCAACTACATACTATCATTGCAATGACTATCTGTCACTAGAGTTACACATAAGCAGAACATACACAGCACAAGTGCTACACCTATGACAAGCATCCAGCACATCACAGCCCATCTACATGTCAGCCCTTTTCTAAAAACATTACACACACTTGCAGCTGCTCACACCCCACCTGTCTGAAGAGGTCCCTGGAATGCCCATTTGTGTACACTGAGATTCCCTCATCTACACACACACACACTCACAAGAGTCATCCAGTGTGCCACACCCTTTCCTATGCTTACCATTGTCATAGTACCATCTGACTGCATGGAACTCATCTCATATAATACACTGGCCTTGAGTTTATAAGCCCTGGTATCACCTGTAGATTGGTTCTTCTGTGAAAGGTACTGTAGGCTATTTATCAGCAAATCCCATCTGACAGGACTAGTGAGACACAGATGGAGGCCACACCAGTGATCCCCTCCATGCACACCACCCAAATGTACATGCCCCGTCCCTGCTGATGCCTCCTACTGCATACATGTTTGAATTTGAGCTATTACATCATTAAGCTTTGACACTAATGTTGCCGTAGAAAACTTTATCAGGGTTCATGTGTCACCTTCAAAACAACACAGGACATACACAGTGTGACATCTCAACTGTCTACTGCTCCCTCTGACCAGTCCTAGTCAGACCACTTGATCATGTAATTACTGAAAGAACTTGCTCCTGATTGACCCAGCATCCTGTCAGCCTGACTGGCACCTGTCCGTGGGTCACTCTACAGATACCTGGGGTCCACCTATGGACCACACGTGCTGTCCAAAACCTCTTGTACCTCAGACACTAATTTGTCATTAGCCTCATCAATGTATACTCAAATACATAGTATTGCATCATCTGACTGTTATTTGCATCCGATTTGTGACAGTGCCCTTGAATAGCCAAATCTTGGCCCTTCCGTTGTCTGGCCCTCATTAATGTCTAAACTACAAAGTGTGACAGTGGACCTGGACCATAGTGTATGATGGTGTAAATGGCCTCCATCAAAACCAGCAACCTCAGATAATGTCCATGAAAAGTCAACACATATGAGGACCCTGACTGTTCAAACGCTGAGTAACATTGTTCAAATGATAAAGATGAGTCGTGTGTGTTGAATACCAGCCATTTACTTCTGCAGAGAGGCTATGATGTTTCCTGATACATTACCATCCACAGAGGCCAACTGGAGTACAAATGTTGCAATGACACATGCCGGATCCAGACACCTGAGACATTCTCTCACTCAGCACACCAAGGTTGCCCAGTTGAAAGTCTCATTACACGTTTTCAGTGACAGGGTGGGACCATCCGTGTGTAGGTGACCATGTCCTCAATGGCTTCTCTCAAATTTTGCTACAAACAATACCCAATAGAAACAAGATTAGCTGCCACTAACTCATGGGGAGACCTGGAAGTTACAGTGACAACATACACCCTGACAGTTAATACTGGATCAATATTGGACCACACACATGTACATGTACCATCCAATCAACAAAATATTTGCAAGCAGCCAATCACAGTAGTGTCCCAGTTGTAACTTAGCAGGAAGAAAGAAACATGCCACTAAACCAGGTAATGCATAAAGGGCCACATACATCAACAACCTATTTGCTATCATGACATGAGGAACGTTGAGATTTTGCAAAAAATATCAATGCAAAATGGTATGTCAGATTTCTCCAAAGAATCAATAGGGCAAACGTAAAATGGGCAAATGGGATTACAGAATGGCAAACAGTGAATCATACCCTATTTGCTTCCATGAGCCTGCTGCTGAAGGTTTAGCATTACTGAATTTGGGAAACCCTTGGATAAATTTGCAAGTCTGGAAGAGCAAACCCTAGGGTGCTGGGGGCCTAAGTCCACCTCTACTGCCCCCCAAATAGACATTATTTATGCACATGTGAAGCACACACATGCATAAGGCGCATGTGTGCCCTACATGTCAAAAGTAAAACACATTTAAGATACATTAACTCATAATTAGGACATGGTTACCCCCTTAAAAAGTGTAGGCGACAATTGCGCTACCTATTTGGCCTTTATATAATTTTGATTACCATGATAAATGTGGACACATTTTTGCTAAGGAATACATCCTGGTATCCCATTCATATTTTGAAAATAGCCATCAGCAATTACCCACATATGTGTACAATTATGAGTAATATCCATTCTGACCAATCATTACTATTGCACTGTGAATACCTTCTATACATCCTATAAGGGACATTTGCCATAGCTAACCCCAAATGTGTATCACTTAGCACCGTTTGGTCATGACAAAATTCATTTCACAATTTGACAAATGAAAGACATATTTGTCATAATGCGTCATATTTCCACGCATACAGCTTGTGCGTCATAATTTTTGACGCACAGGAGTGCAGATAATGCTGAGTCAAAAATATTTTTCATAGTTAGATATCATATTTTCCAGCGGCTTAATTTTCAACTCTAGAACTGTAAAATAAGCCTCAAACAAATATAATAGACCAATGAAGAAAACATTTTTGACTCTGCATTATGTGCACTCCTATGCATCAAAAAATATGACGCACAAGCTGTATGCGTGAAAAAACGACGCATAGCGGGGAAAAAACAGCGGCCATTTTATGCAGGATGTGATGTAATAGGATATCCTGTTTACAGAATCTGTACAGTGGGTGTACTTTCACTTTCACTTTGCAGTCTCAGATTATTCTAGACTGTGTGGCTGTGTGGAAAGTTTTGTCCTGTGTATTAGTGCTTTTGTGTCCAATGTACTTTCTCAATTGTGCTTTTGTCATCATTGTCTTGTTGTTGAATACTGTCTGAGTCTGTGTTGTATTATTTTGTCGAGTCCAGTGTTTCATTTATTGTCTATGGGAGTCTGTTGTGGGTACTGTAATATAGGGGTTAGTTGGGCTCTTCTTCTTAAGTTTTCTTTGTATTTCACCACTCTACCTTTCCCCATTTCCCCCTTTTCCCTTTTCTACAACTTTTTCCCCTTTGTCAGTGCTGACATGTCTGGTAGGCCACAGCTTTCCAGGATGGGTGAGGAGGAATTGGGGGGATTTATATGGCTTGTTTGCCATTTCCTCCCACTCATGCTGGAGGCTGGGGGTAGGGTGATACAGGGGTATCACACGGAGGCCCGTAAAGTCCGGTGGGGGAAGGTGCGCCATCACTTGGTCCGTGTATATGGTAGCCTAAGGAATGAACATCAACTGAAGCACCGTTGGGCTGATCTGATATCCAGGGAGCAAGATCTGCTGGACCACCTGGGAATCAGGATTGGTGGCCATGTTGGTGAGTACAGATCAATTACATGTGCACAATTTAAAGCTGTGTGGCGACATGTGATGATTGTTACCCAATCTGCCAGATAAGTAGCTGACTGTGTGTAATGCTAGGGATACCTACTGGGTAATTGATGCACAATGTGAAGGAAGACAAATGCTAGCAGTCAGGTAGCTCATGTTTTCTACACATACCGGTTGCCTGTAGCAGTATGTAATGTAGTGCTGCCTTTGTGTCAGACAAGCAACACATTAATGACTCAATTAGGACTGTACAGGTCACTATAGCCAGTGAAAAATGGATGTTGAAACATCATACCTACATATGTAGACGCCATAGCTAGACTGACATTTGTAAACCCTACTTGATGCTATAAATGAGTGCTGCCTTCACGTCAATTGAAGTTAGCAATGTTGTCCACACATATGTCACATGTGTGTCTGGTTGGTGTGTATGGAAAATTACCACATAGGCTGTTTGAGTTTGAGAGGTCATGCAGTCCTCAAGTAACCAGCTTTTGGATGTCTCTCTTGGATGCACATGATGAGATGAATGCACCCCTATATTGTTGGGGCATACTAATGGAGGTGCATCTTTGCCACCACATGACTGTCCAGGCCACTGCATGTGTGTAGTAGGGTGTGTAACTGTAGCAGGAGACTCATCCAATGTAAATGTTGCTCATGAATAATTCCATGCAGTATGAGCATGTGTGAAAGTGTTTCATTACTCATGTCATATTCTCACATTGTCTTTGTAATTGCAATTGTTTGTCAGTGCACGGATTCTGAGTATATTCTTCCTTCCATGCTTTACAGGTGGACCTGCACCGTACACAGTGGGAGAGGTGGCTCATTTTGAGGACCCCGACACCTACAGTGAGTGTTGCATGTGTGCTATTTTTAATGTTTGCTGGTGAGGCATGATGGACTACTGTGTGTTCAACAGAATTCAAGGTTTGATGCGCTGCCCATTCATTAGTATTGTTCCATTAGTGGGATTTCAGTTATCACTTCATTTTGAGTTGACCTATGCTTATCCAGTTCTCAGATTTTGGGTCTGTAGGCCATTCCAGTAGGGCCCGCTATGGGGAATGGGGTGAGTCATGTGGAATACACTGGTTAATGTAAGAGTTGCTCTGGGACTTGTCTCAAACTGAGTCTGCATTTCAGACTGACATTCTCCCAGATAGCTTCTGCAAAAGGCTTGTCTGAAATCTGCTGCTTCCCTAGTTAACGATGGACTGAGTACACTGTAGGTTGGATCTTCCGGGGGCATGTACTTCCACAAGTTGTACTAGAAGTGTGTGGGACTAGAGTGCAATGGCCTAGGTGTACATTCTACTTATGATCATGGGTGTTCTTGCTCCTCTGTGTCTGTAGAAAAATATGCCTCACTGGTAGTATGTGATGTTGGCCTAAGTCAATACATTTTGACATGTGTGGACCTTGGATAGGACAAGGTTTAGCTGACTCCAATTTGTTGATAGCCCATCACTGGTGGTGTGTGTGTGGAGGCAAAAACTTGTTGAGCTTTCTATACACTCCTGGGTGTGCATTGATTATGGGATTGTTGGATGTTCTTCCCACCACCCCTCAAAGACTGTCATGTGATTGGGAATAGGGTACCTAGGACTGTAGCAACCAGTATGTTACACATACTTGTGACCATTTGAAACTTTGTTTTGAACCTAGTGTACACACTCGGTTATGGCACATGAGTTCTATACTAGCAAATCCAATTACAAATCGCAGATATTGAGGGTTGTGATTGTTATCACATACACTGACATATGTAGTCAAGGCAATAGGCGGAGGAGGTGCAGCCATAATGTCAGCTGCATTATTAATTATTTTGATGAGAAGTTTAGGCTGATGTCACCCATCATGTATAGACATGTATATGCTAGGTGTGAGATGCCCTTTGTATGCAGGCTTCCCATGTACTTCCTCTGAGACTTTCAATGATCTATGTGGTGATATGAGCTGTTACAAATACAGTAAAAGTAATTTCCAATTGACCCATTGTGCTATTCCACCCAGTGCATTTCCTATGGTAAATAGTTGCCCTTTCTCTTCACAGCTGCAAACATGAGTGCCGCACAGAGGCATGATTTTGAAAGGCGGGCCATGAGATACCGGCACATCCTGCAGGTGCAGTCGGGGTTCCGACGGATGGCCCGAAAATACCAGGCGGATCGGGCCTCCGGAGCATGGTGGGCCTCACCACAGGGTGGCCCAGCGTCGCCCACTACAGCCACCACCACCACCACAACCACCAGTTCTCCCCAAGTGGCACCAGCAACGGCGGGGACAGTTGTCCCTGCCTCTGCAGCACGACCTGGACCCAGCAATATCAGAGCTGCTGGACAGTCCAGTGGGCTACAAACAACTCCCACACAGAGCACCTCTGCCAGCACACAGAAAGCAGCAGCACCTCCAATTGACCCTGCGGCATTCCAGGCTTTAGACCGCAAAATGGACAAGTTCATTCGGAAGGTGGACAAGCTGAGCCAGGATGTGGCATACATAAAGAAGCGGGTCAGGTCCATCAGGCGGACCCTACGGAGGGCCAACCTCTAGGACTTATATGGTCTATTTTAATTTATCCCTCCCCTCTCTCCTCTTTCCTTTTTATCATGATAGGTGGGTTTTGGGGATTAGTGTTAGGTTAGTATAGGTTGTTAGCTTAGTTAGTATTAGGGAGGAGGGTGGGGGGTCCTTATTCTTTCTATTTTTCATTTTTGAGTGTGTGTATGTCAATGTTGGGCTTCCTGTCTGTTTAGAAAAAAATAAAAATAAAAATATATATAAACAAATGTATATAAAAAAAATATATGATTGTTTAGGATAGTATAGTATGTGTGTAGGTTAGTATGTGTTGTCCTGCATGTGTCCTGTCTCATAATGGTGGGTGGGGGGTTGATGTTTAGATCGATTCGTTATATGTGTAGAGTAAGTTTAGCTTAGGTTAGTTAGGGACAGTTGTGGGTTAGGAGTAGTCAGATTAGATTAGTGTAGGTATGACTTTTCCCTTAGTTGCCTCTGGTGTGAATACTTATGAATAAATATATAGTTAACCCTTTGCATTATGTGTTAACTGCTACTTGATCATGGCCTTGACATCAGTGTAGGTGATTTTTGTTCTATGACATTTGTGTCCTATGCTACACACCGAAGAAAAAAGAGGTTTAAAATGGCAGCTAGCCCTGTGCTAACTTGGTAATTATCCACCATTTGATAGAACCACCATTTGGAGTTTACATGGATCACAAAGGATTTGTGTTGATGAGTATGTTTTCTACATCACAAAGTGTGCTTCCAGACTTGGTACTGTGGGTAATTTATTAGGTCGGACTGCAGTGTGATGTTCAGGGACATCTTTGTAGATGAGGTGTTGTTAACACTCTTGTCTTCTTGTCTTCATTACTGACATAGATCATGTGTGAAAAAATTCAGCATGACTTCCCTTCATGGAAGTATACTCAGAAAGGGTGATTGATGCTGTGTTTAGTTGTGTTTGCTTAGATTAGACTGCATAATTTAATGTTTTAGTATTGCATGGTTCCCACATTTATCAGCCACCATTAGTTGACTTTGATTGCTATTGATGGAGCATTATTCTGTCCCACACAGCATGATTGTGTGTGGTTTGTCCCTTCATCAGTTATTCTCCTCAGGATGGTCAGGCTATGATGCAATCCTGGCCACTGCACAGATGTATCAGACTACATGATGTCAGGACAGTTGTATTGACAAGCTACATGGTTGTCACACAGGCACTTTTGAGTTATCTAATGCACAGTAGATGTGTCAAATTACACAGAGATATATTAGGTGTGCAAGTGCTATTTATTGATAGGTGCTGTAGTGCAAAATGTACATTGTCCATGTTTGCTGAGTCCGTTCTAGTGCATTCTTACATGGTGATCCTACAGAAGCAGTGTAGATGATTCTCCTGACATGCTGGGGTGATGTTACAGACAGTGCATAGGGACAGGATTTGCCGATTAGTAGGAGAGAGACATTCACTGGCAATGCTGACAAGTCATACAGTGGTTAGCAGAACAGTCATTGAGTATAGTTGTAGTGAGACTGGCATTTGACAAAACGTAGCACCTTGGTCAAAGTAGGCCATGGTGCAGGGACTAGTGCTTCCGGGTACTCTTCCGTGTGAATGTGATCTGTTCCATGTCTTCTTCTTCTGATGTGTGTGTTGCCTGCTTTGTCCTTGTTGTTGTTGGTTGTGAAGGGGCAACTCACACCTCAGTGTTAGAAGACGTGGAGTCAGACATCCCGGTGGCTGCTCCCTGTGAAGGTCCTAAGGGCAGTACTGCAGCAAGGGGGGCCTGCTGGTTTTTGAGAATAGCAGCTACATCACGATGGTAGGCAGCCAGGTCGGCCCTGAGGGAGTCATGATTGCATTCATGCATGCAGTGGAAAGTTTGGGGTGCGAGGTGTTGTGGCAACTCCCTAACTGCAGTGGTGAAGTCCTTTATAGTTTCTTGTAGTCCTTGCAGTATGGATGTTAGGGCTTGCATAGCTGCTGTCTGATCTGCAGATGACATCATGCACAAGTGCACCCCCTCAAGGCTGGCTGCCATATTTTGCATCCCCACCCGCACCTCCTTGGCCAGCTCCCGCTGTACTCCAACTACAGTTCTTTCAAAGCTGGTGCCAATGTCGTCAGAGTCCTCAGCTGTGTTGGAGCTGGCAGGTCTTGCAATTGGGGTGGTGGGTGGTTCTTCTGTGATGGCTGCTTGTTCTGTGCTCCTCCTTGTGACTGCAGGTGGGGTCTGGAGGTTTTCAAGGACCTTTTGGATGGTCTCCTGAGGAATGTTTATGGGCTCGTCATCCATGTCATCAGGGAAATCTGGGACAGGCATATCGGCAGGAGATCCACGTTCCTCTGCAATGAAACAGGGTACAATTAGTGTGTCTGTGTTGTGACAATTTTGACGTAACATGCCAGCCTTTTGATGAATTTACTTTGTGATCTTGTTTGGTATTGGTATCTGCTGTCCTTCATATGGGCATTGTTATAGGCCTATGGCCCACCTGTGTGTCACATGTATGATATTGAGTTATCAGACTTGTCTGCCTAATCGCCTCTAGGTGTTGCTTTGTACCAAATAGGGAATAGCCATCTTTTTGTCCTACTCGACCCTCTGTGTATATCTATTCTTATGGTGAGACCTTTCACTGGCTGTGGGTGTTCTGATTGCCCTGGCAGCACACTTGCCTCTCAGGACCTGCCCCAATCCCTGATTGTTCACATTGACTTAATTGTAATTGACATGTGGCATATCCTATGCATGGCAATGTTATGATGTGATATGGATGTAGACATTGTTAATGTGTCCTGCTGATGTTGGGTAATGTGTGTTTAATTGGATTGCCCTGTTTATCGTATCAATGTCCTATTTGGTCCTCTGACTGTGCAGGTGTATTTAAGTGACCAGTTGCATGTGTCCCCTCCTCAATGCTGTTGTCTGAGCAGTATGACATTTGTGATGTTGCCTTGTTAGCCAGGCACGGGAAGGACCCTGACATATGCAGCATGGGTGTGTCCTTAGTGCTGTGTCGCTCCTATTGCTGTTTACTTTGGCTGATGTATGTGACAACTATGGGCATTGACATATGAGTGTACTGGGGCCTTTGTCTTGTTTCAGGAGATTGTTGCAGATGTCATCCTCACCCCCTAATTTAGGTATGTATGTTCCATGGGGAGGTTACTGCCATTGGCTACTATAGCTGCACAGAGATCAGAGGTGTTAGTGTCAACTGTTGTTGCAGTTACATTGCAGTTGTTGTTTTGGCTAGTGGATTGCTGATAGGGCCCTAGTTAATGTAGGAGATATTTTGACAGACGAGTGCCAGGATGTAAGTTTGACGTAGTGGCCTTCCCTCCTGTCGAGGCTTTCCCTTAGCTCCATTGTTGTCATGACAGGATGCCCCCATGGGACTGTTGTTGGTGATGTGTTATGTTGTGCCCCAGCTTCTGTATGTGCAGGGCATGCCCCCCTGCCGTGCCCCTTTACCCATGCCACTCCATGTATATGCTGACTTACATGCAATGTGTAGTAGGTATTTCCCCCCCTGCTTACAGTCAACATTATTGCATTATAATTCCCCATGCGACTTACCCTGCATGTGCGTTGTCTCGTGGTAGTCTGCACTGTCCTGTCCTTGAATCCCTGTGACGATCTCCTCAGGGATGACGGCTATGACCATCTCCTCCATGTGGTCCAGGGCCTCCTGGTGTGCTGGACTCCCCCCTCCAGTCTGCAGTGCTGCCTTCCTGTTCCTGCCCATTTTTTCCTTTGTCCTACGTTTGCAGTCATGCCAGCGTTTCTTACACTCGGTGACTGTCCTGCGTACTTCAGCCACACTGTTGATCTTGTCAACAATTTGTTGCCATATGGCCTCTCTCCTACTGATTGGCAACTTAGAGGTGATGAACAGTTTGTGCTGGTGTTCCATCACCTCTTTAACCAGGATTTCCTGCTCCTCTGCACTGAAGCAACACTTTCTTTTTTTTCTATATATGTCCTGTTTCCTGTATGGATCATCCTGGCTGGTTCCTGGTCTGCTGTCATCTTCCTGGGGTCTGTAGTGGCATCTGGGATCCATTTTGGCTCTCCTCTGGTGAAAGGGCAGTGTTTGCGGGTATTTTTGACGCTATTGCGTAAAAAAAAACTGCGCTTTCCGGGTTGCGCTGTCGTAAATCGACCCACAGTCATTTACGTCGCGTTAACGTCGTTTTCCTTTACGACTTGACGGCGCGATGTGCGTAAAATAAAATGACTCCCACCTGTTGATTGCGCCGCCGTGCGTCAAAGTATAAATTTGACGCCCGCACAGCGCATCGAAATGGCGTTAGCCGGCGGTAAAATTTTTGACGAAAAACTGCAGCGGCGCAGCTTTGCGTCAAAAAGTATAAATATGGCCCTCTATGTTGTTGTGTCGGAGACCCTGTTTAACTGCAGCAAATGCCGCTTGCTGTTTCTGTACCAAGTTTGTGTAGTCCAGGTAGATGTGTTTCCTTTCGATTTTCCAAGGGCCCCTTTTACGCGTCTCTTGAAGGCTTACATCTCTGTCTCTGAAGTTCATCAGGCGCACTATTATCGGTCCAGGGTATGCGCCTGGCGGCGGGGGTACCACTGCAATTCTGTGAGCCCACTCCACTGAGAAGAATTTAGTGGGTGCATCCCTCATTACGACTTCATTCAGCCATGTTTCTATGTAGAGTTCTAATGATGGACCCTCTACCTTTTCGGGGACCCCTACCTGGCGTATATTGTGTCGCCGGGACCGACTTGCAGCGTCTTCCACTTTAATGGCCAAAGTTTTCTGGTCAGAGTCCATGTGTGCCATTTTTTGTTGTGATCGTCCCGGAGAAGTCCCATCTCCCCCGCAAGTGTTGCAATTTGATTCTCTAAGGCTGTCTTTGATTCCTGTATAGCCGGCAGAATCACTTTAGTATGCTGCGTCAGCGCCCCGTCCCCCCGGTCCTCTCGCTCGTATCCCCTCTCGGGGTGGGCCCGGCTGATGCTTTTTTACCAGATTTTTGTTTCCCCATTTTCACCTGTGGGGGGGGGTGTAAGGAGGCAGTTGTCCACTCCGGCAGTTTTTACCTCCACAGTCCTTCAGTTATTGCAGTGTGGTTATTTATCTATTCTGTTACCACTACTGTGAGTGGGCACTTATGTTGGTACTCGTCGTTGCTCCTGACCTTCCAGCTGCCATTCTATTTGTGAGGCATTACAGTTGCTCTCGTATTGTCAAGATGTTGCAGCCTTCTAAGTCCCTCCGGTGGTTTAGTTTTCCTTCCCCCTTCAATGTTTGGGGATTGCAGTGACCTGCTTCAGTACACCTTTATTCAAAGTTCCCAGGTACCTCCTTGCCTATTTAGTTTATGTGTGGATCTCCTCTCCGGTATTTCCGGCTCCAGAGTATGTTCTTCTTTCCTCTCCCCGTGCCTTTTTGTAATGGAGTCCGTGCTCACCTCCCTGGAGTGGTGCTAGTATCCTCGATGGCCGTACCAGAGGGGGGCCCACGCGCTCCCCTCGAGTTGTCTCCAGAGGTGGCGATGGGGGGATTATTCCTTCCTTTCTGTCTTTTGGGTTGTTGTTCCCCCCCTTGTTTGTTTGGTGCTGTTGTTGTTTTTCTTTCCCCCACTTTAGGTCCCCCGGGCCCGTTCACAAGAGAAGGAAGATAGCGGCAGCTCCAGCCCCCGCCCCCGGGCTAACCGCCTTGTTGATAGGTTGTCCGGCACCCCTGGTTCTTGACGGGCCCTGGATGCGGTTCAGACACGAGGAGGGGAGTCTCCCCCGATCTTCTCCACCCAGCTGCTTGTCCTCGGGTGGCCAAACGTGCACTGCGCACCCACCGCAGCCTGCGGTCCGTTCTGGCGTGGCCCACTGCGGTGCCTCCGTGTGCCCCTTTTGCTGCTGTTCGGCAATTGCCTTCTGCTCAGCGAGGTCCCCCCAGGTATCTGGGGTGTTAGAATCTCTTCCCTGGGGTCGGGTTTGTGCCCCAGCAGGATATTTGCCCCTCAGATCGGGGATGACGATCGGAGCTTTGGATTACACGTCCGACTCCATTGCCGGCTTGGCAACGCCCCCAAAAACGTGTATTTTTAAGTATCATTTTCATATGAACTAGCAGAAAAGGCATAGGCTCTAAAAGGGCACTTAGCAATGGTGGCTCTTTAAAAGGGACGTTTGGCAATGCCCTGTTACCTGTGAGCCCCCTCACACTGCTCCTAGCCTCTGCACACCCTATTATTTTTGTATATTTAGCAGTGTTCATGAATTCCCATTCGCATTCCCATGAACCCTTACTTATGCAAACCTCTCCAGTCTCTTGATGACAGGAGGAGAGCGCTTAACACAAATGCACTCTCTTTTTTCAAAATTTGCCTTGGGTACCCCCAATGTGTTAACAGGTACTGTAGTTTGCAAATGTCAGTGTTTTATCATAGGTATTTGTTAGAAATGGGGTATTTGGCTGGCAGTCAGGTTACCCCGTCCAAGCAAGGACCCTCACTCTAGTCAGGGTAAAGGAGAATCACCCACAGCTAACCCCGCTCTCCCCCTTGGTAGCTTGGAACGAGCAGGCAGGCTTAACTTCAGAAGCAATGTGTAAAGTATTTGTACTAACACACACAGGGGGTCATCCCAACCCTGGCGGTCGGTGTTAAAGCGGCGGCTAACCCGCCAACAGGTTGGCGGTGTAAAAAATGGAATTCTGACCCTGGCGGAAACCGCCAACAGAGACCGCCACTTTAACACTCCGACCGCCACGGCGGGACAAACAAACAGCGCGGCGGTCACCGCCAACAGACAGGCGGGAGACAATGCACCGCCCACCCTATCACAACCCACCAATCCGCCACCTTTTCCGGGGTGGTAGCCCCGCCGTTAAAAACACGGTGGAAACAGACATTTCAAACAGAAAACGCTCACCTCCATACACCCCACGAGGAATCTGGACAGCATGGAACCCGAACTACACATCCTACCAGCCATTGTCTTCCTGCTCCTCTACCAGGAGCACGAACGCCAGCGCAGAAGACTACGGTGAGTACTGCACCTACGACACAGGGGAGGGGGGAGGAGAAAATATTACAGGCACACATACGCTACACACCCACTACCACCCTCACCCAATACAACACACACATCAATGCATAACAATACATCACTGTTACAAACCCCAAACCCCCCGGAAGAATGCAAAGATAAAATGAAATGATCATAAACAGTCAAATATATTGTATTATCGGCATATAAAAATATCACACATTTAAAACTAATATATACATAAATATTAAAAGTCCGATAATTTTAGCTGTCATTGTCCGTGGACCACTGGGCCCAAATCACATGGGCAAGGCCCACACAGGATACCTGACACCAACGGAGAGAACACTGCAGGGGCATCAGATAGAAAAACTACAGGCACCTCAGGGGGAAGGGAAAGGGGGGCACCTCAGCCACATGAGTACACGACGCCAGATCCACAAGGGGCCTCCATGGCCATTGTCCCATCCTGGGGAGTGCAAAGCCACAGTCTCTCAAGTCCATACAGTGGGTGGCTTGCCCACTGTACCATACTGGGGAGTGCAAAGCCACAGTCTCTCAAGTCCATACAGTGGGTGGCTTGCCCACTGTACCATCCTGGGGAGTGCAAAGCCACAGTCTCTCAAGTCTCTACAGTGGGTGGTTTTCCCACTGTACCATCCTGGGTAGTGCAAAGCCACAGTCTCTCAAGTCCATACAGTGGGTGGCTTGCCCACTGTACCATCCTGGGGAGTGCAAAGCCACAGTCTCTCAAGTCTCTACAGTGGGTGGGTTGCCCACTGTACCATCCTGGGGAGTGCAAAGCCACAGTCTCTCAAGTCCATACAGTGGGTGGCTTGCCCACTGTACCATCCTGGGGAGTGCAAAGCCACAGTCTCTCAAGTGGATGACAGTGTCCACTGGTTCTGGAGGGAGACTGGTGCCCAGAGTGCTTCGTGCAGCCCTGCCCGACACAGATGCGGCACTGCCCCTTCCGCCAATGGGCCAGCGGTGCTTGAGATGAAGGGCCCAGCGGAGCGGTGCTTGAGACGGCGGTGCCCAGCGGAGCGGTGCTTGAGACGGCAGTGCCCAGCGGAGCGGTGCTTGAGATGAAGGGCCCAGTGCAGCGGTGCTTGAGATCAAGGGCCCAGTTCAGCGGTGCTTGAGATGAAGGGCCCAGCGGAGCGGTGCTTGAGATGAAGGGCCCAGTTCAGCAGTGCTTGAGATGAAGGGCCCAGTGCAGCGGTGCTTGAGATGAAGGGCCCAGTGCAGCGGTGCTTGAGATGAAGGGCCCAGTTCAGCGGTGCTTGAGATGAAGGGCCCAGTTCAGCGGTGCTTGAGATGAAGGGCCCAGTGCAGCGGTGCTTGAGATGAAGGGCCCAGTTCAGCGGTGCTTGAGATGAAGGGCCCAGCGGAGCGGTGCTTGAGATGAAGGGCCCAGCGGAGCGGTGCTTGAGATGATGGGCCCAGTTCAGCGGTGCTTGAGATGAAGGGCCCAGTGCAGCGGTGCTTGAGACGGTGGTGCCCAGCGGAGCGGTGCTTGAGATGAAGGGACCAGTTCAGCGGTGCTTGAGATGAAGGGCCCAGCGGAGCGGTGCTTGAGACGGCGGTGCCCTGTTCAGCGGTGCTTGAGATGAAGGGCCCAGTTCAGCGGTGCTTGCCTTGGCGGTGCTTGCCCAGTTCAGCGGTGCTTGCCTTGGCGGTCCTTGCCCTGTTCAGCGGTCCTTGCCCTGTTCAGCGGTGCTTGCCTTGGCGGTGCTTGCCCAGTTCAGCGGTGCTTGCCTTGGCGGTCCTTGCCCTGTTCAGCGGTCCTTGCACTGTTCAGCGGTGCTTGCCTTGGCGGTCCTTGCCCTGTTCAGCGGTGCTTGAGTTGGCGGTCCTTTCCCTGTTCAGCGGTGCTTGCCCAGTTCAGTGGTGCTTGCCTTGGCGGTCCTTGCCCTGTTCAGCGGTCCTTGCCCTGTTCAGTGGTGCTTGAGTTGGCGCTCCTTCATTGCCCACCTGGGCTGTGGCTGGCGCTCCTTCATTGCCCAGCTGGGCTGTGGCTGGTGGGGCCCTCCTGGGCAGCTGGGCTGTGGCTGGTGGGGCCCTCCTGGGCAGCTGGGCTGTGTCTGGCGGGGCCCTCCTGGGCAGCTGGGCTGTGGCTGGCGGGGCCCTCCTGGGCAGCTGGGATGGGACTGATGGGGCCCTCCTAGGCAGCTGGCCTGCTGCCGGACTTGTCGGCCGTGCTTCCCTTCCCACCCTTCCCTGGTCGTCTGTGGCCCTTTCCCACCTTTGGCGGTGTGCCAGGTGGTACCCCACTTCCAGGCGGAGCCAGGGTAGGGATTTTGGTCCCTGGTGTCCTTGGCCTGTCGCGCCGGGCACTGGTGATCTTTGGGTGTTTTTCCGGGGGTGGGCTGGCCGTGCATTGGCTCCTACCAGAACTAGTTGCCCTCGAGGGTGGGGGACTCCACAGTCGTTGGACAACAGTCCTGATAGGTCCTGGTTTGGTGGTGGCTGAGGTGCTGATTGCAGTCTTATTCGATGGACGGGGTGGGGGAGTTGTTGGAAAGAGGTCAAGTTTGGAAAGGAAAATCAATTTGGAAAGAGAGGGATGGCTAGGTGTAGTGGGTATGGGAGTGGAGGAAGAGGATGTGGTTGTAGGAGTGTGAAGTCTGGTGTCTTTGGGTGCAGGTGCTTGGGCTGGAGGCTGTCGTGAGGTGGATGGCTGTTGGGTGGGTGGCTGCCTGCGTTTGTGTGGTTTGGAAGAGGGGGTGACAGACACACTGGGAGAGGACACAGGGGATGTGTAAATGGTAGTGGGGGTGGTGACTGCACGTGTGCGGAGTGTTCTGGTGGGTGTGCTGGTGATGGACGTAGTGGCTGAAGATGTTGTGCATGCAAGTGTGAGTGGAGATGTCACAGGGAGGGAGGAGGGAGACGAGGAGGAGGGGGACACAGTGGAGGCAGTGGGTGTTGGTGTGTCTGCATGTGGATGTTGCTTGTGTGAATGCTTGTGTGAAGTGTGGTGCTTATGTCTGGATGAGCTTCCCTTGGGTGTTGAGGTGTGTGCAGGCTGGTCTGTAGGTGTGTCTGGGATAGGCAGAGGTACAGGGGATTGGGTCTGGGTGGAGGAAGTTGGAGGGCGGAGGCTAGAGACAGGGACAATTGCTGCCGTCAGTGCTGAGGCCAGAGCGTTGAACGATCGCTGATGGGCAGCCTGACCCGAATGAATGCCCTCCAGGTATGCATTACTCCGGTGCACCTCCCTTTCTACACCCTGGATGGCATTCAAAAGGGTAGACTGCCCAACAATGATGGTCCTCAGGAGGTCAATGACCTCCTCACTGAGGGCAGCAGGGGTGACAGGGGCAGGGCCTGAGGTGCCTGGGGCGAAGGAGATGCCCACCTTCCTGGGTGAGCGGGCACAGGGCAAACGCTGAGGGGCTGCTGGGAGGGCGGTGCTGGTGCGCTGGGTGGCGGCTGTACCTGTTGTTGCAGGGGGCACGGATGTTGCCGCCACCACAAGGGAGCTCCCTTCAGAGGACGAGTCGCTGCCACTGACATCAGCACGAGTCCCCGCTGTGGAGCTCCCCTCGCCCTCCGTCTCACTGGTGAACTCTGAGTCAGTTGCATGGCCCGCCATGGCCATGTGAGATGCAGCTCCCTCGTGCTCCGATGCCACTTCTCCTCCGCCTGATGATGCTAATGCACACATGAACAGGAAGACCACAAAAAAGGGGGGGGAGAAATAAAGACATGTTGAGTGCATGGATTACCGCTACCGTTGGCGGAGAGGACAGACACAGAAGCCCCCTGCACTACGCTGCGCACTTGGGGTCCACTACGCAATCCGTGGGACATGGCCTACAAGCCTATGGACGACGACTGCACACATAGATGACACAGGGCCATGAAAAGCTGTACTTGGCACCCAACATAGGTGGGGGGCGGGGGCACAGGGCCATGCCTTACGGAGGGGCCTAGCCTACAGAAATCGCCCTGGCCTAGAGATACCCACAGACCACCTCCCCCACCCAGACACCTCCACTGCGAGCAAAGTCACCAGAATGAGAGTGTAATCACCCCCTTGTGTCTGCTGTGATGTCCTCACGCGCCCATCTAAATCGGGGTAGGCCACCGCCAGGATCCGGGACGTTGGGAGGCCATCCCCAGCAGAGCCTCTGCCGTCTTCCTGCTCCCGCGTCGGATGTCCTCCCACCTCTTCCGGCAGTGGGTGCCCCGTCTGTTGTGGACCCCCAGGGTCCGGACGTCCTTGGCGATGGCACGCCAAATAGCGACTTTCTGGTGGGCGCTGACCTATGTGACATGTACAGTCTGATGCATGCCTCAATCGCTCCCCTCCCCACCATCTTCCATCCACCCGACTCAACCCAGGTATTGCCCACAAAGCATGCTCCCAGTGTACTTACCTGTTGGTCTGGAGGACCGTAGAGTAGCGCATACTGGGGGAGGACCCCATCCACGAGTTTCTCCAATTGTTCAGAAGTGAAGGCAGGGGCCCTTTCCCCAGTCGCAACAGCCATTGTCTCTTCCAGACCGAGGTCATAGCAGCACTTGCAGTGTAGGTCCTCTCCTGTGGAAGATCAGGTATCAAGTGATTAAGTAGATAGAAAATGGCGGTCACGCCCGCGGCGGTGCGTACCGCGGCGGTGCGTACCACGACCGCCGGCGCACATTGTCATTGGCTCGTGTAACCCATAGGATTCTATGTTAACCAATGCGGCTTTGCGCTGCGGTCTTCGACCACCCACCGCCACGGTGTGCCACGCCAGCGCATTGAACTCACATCCCATTGTCACACTTCACAGGTCAGGCAGCCACCATTTCAAGGGCCCACATGGCTTAATTTCTACTGCGTCACACATACCTAGGCCTTTCCTCAACACTCATACAAACCATTCAATGCATAGTGAATCGTGTTGTGTGCAGGCTGTGGGAACGTACCTGTGGTTTGATTGACTCTGTGCTCGCTGTTGTCCTTCCTAGGCACCGTCCGCTGGGCAATGCGAGGAGATGGAGGAATCTTCCCGTGTACAGACCGCTGGTGGACCTGTCGACAATGGAGGAAAGACATGTCATACTGACATACAGGCTTGACCGAGCCACTATACAGGAACTGTGTCCCCAGCTGGAGGCAGACCTGATGTCACCCATCCGCCAACCCACAGGGATCCCCCCTCTAGTGCAGGTGCTGTCAGTGCTCCATTTCTTAGCAAGTGGGTCATTTCAAACAACAGTGGCCATATCATCAGGGATGTCTCAACCTATGTTTTCCAAGGTGTTGTCCAGAGTGTTGTCTGCCCTGCTGAAACACATGAGGAGCTACATCATTTTCCCTGAGGTGGGGGATTTGCCTACAGTGGAAGGTGATTTCTATGCCCTTGGACATATCCCAACATCATAGGTGCCATTGATGGGACACATGTGGCTTTGGTACCCCCCAGCAGGAGTGAACAGGTGTACAGGAACAGGAAAAGTTATCATTCGATGAATGTACAGATGGTGTGTTTGGCTGACCAGTAAATCCCCATGTGAATGCCAAATTCCCTGGGTTAGTGCATGATGCCTACATCCTGCGGAATAGCAGCATCCCGTTTGTGATGGGTCAACTCCAGAGGCACCTTGTGTGGCTATTAGGGGATTCTGGTTACCCCAACCTGTCCTGGCTACTGACCCCAGTGAGGAATCCCAGGACCAGGGCAGAGGAACGCTACAATGAGGCCCATGGGCGGACTAGGATGGTGATCGAGCGAACCGTTGGCCTCCTGAAGGCCAGGTTCAGGTGCCTCCATATGACAGGTGGATCCCTAATGTACTCACCAAAGAAGGTGTGCCAGATCATCGTGGCCTGCTGTATGCTTCACAACCTGGCTTTGCGCTGCCAGGTGCTTTTCTGCAGGAGGATGGTCCAGATGGTGGTGTTGTAGCAGCTGTGGAGCCTGTGGAGAGTGAAGAAGAGGAAGCCGGAGAGGACGACATAGACAACAGGAACACAGTAATAGAGCAATATTTTCAGTGACACACAGGTAGGAGTACACACCAGCATATTACATTTACTTAAAGACTCCTACCTCTCTACTGTCTGACTTTTTCCCCCAGTGTATGGTAACTGTGTTGTGACTTTCCCTTCCGTTTTCAGAGCTGTGGGCCCCACTGCATGACATCTGCTTTGTTACCCCATGGACTACAGCTGTGTGACAGCGGTTTGTTGGCATCACAATGTGAATAACAATTTTGGCACTGTCATGTCTAATACATTTTTTAAAATCACAGACAGACTCCAGATGGTGCACGGGAAGGAGGAGGGGTCAAAAAATGGGGCAAAGCTTGCTTTGCCCTATTTTTTAATGCCTGGGTCAGGGCATGCGTTAGGGGACCGGTGGGCCTATTTCCATGGTGGAACACTATGGAATAAGCCCACGAGTGCCCTCTCCAGGCCCCAGGGACACCCACACCAGAGGGACTGCGGAGGCTGGGGGACCCCATCCCAGGTAAGTACAGGTAGGTATTTTTTTTTTAAAGTGCCATAGGGGCCCCTGAAATGGGCCCCCATACATGGTACAGGGTGCAATGGCCATGCCAGGGAACACTTGTCTCCTGTGCCGGTCATTGGGGTGGTGGGCGTGACTCCTGCCTTTTCTAAATCAGGAGTCATGTGGCACGGTAGGTTTAGCGCCATAAAATGATGCTAATCTGGTTAGAGTAGTTTTTTGGTGCAAAATCCCCTTCTTCCATACCTCCAGCTCCACCCGAATAACATCATTTTTATTGACACTAGCCTACCCTTTGCACCGGCTTGCACCATTCCATAAATATGGTGCCCGGCTGGTGCACAGAAATGGTGCAAGCCGGTGCTAAACTTTTTGGTGCAAAACTGCGTTAGTGCAGTGCACTCTAATTCACCCCACTCTCACTCTCTATCATTCTCAGTTAATTTCATTCACTCTTAATCATTCACAGACACAGTCACAAACAAACGCTCACTCACCCACATATGCACAGAGAAACAACAGTGTTCTTTTACTTCCTTTGCTCACAACAGCTACCTTTCCAGAAGTTAGAGAAGAATGCAGTGCTGGACATTGTAACCAGCAAGGCATGATCGCCATGAAGGAGTCAGAGAGAGCAGTGAGGCTATGATTAAAAAGGGTAAGACTCACCTCAACCCCTCTCACAGTTTCTTTATTGGACTTAAAGTACAGTCCTATCATAAGCTGGAACAATAGTGGGATCCTGTCCCGTATGCTCTGTTTCAGTCCTTATTGACCTCAGAGATGAATTGATGGGCACCTTGGCAGACCCATTTTAGCAGATATACTGTGCTGCCCCAAGCATGCATGTTATGCCACACAAATTATATGGATTGTGGGTATGTGAGGATACGTAGCTAAAGTACGTCCTCACACAAGCACAATGCAGAGATTCTCCTACAGAATGGTGTATTTTTCAACAACACTCTGTAGATGGATAGTCCTTCAGTCTCATCAGCCCCCTCCTCCTACTCCTTTATTCAGAAGCCTGAAAGCCCGAAAGGGATAGCCTGCAAACTGTCAGTCTTTTCTAAAAAACAAAAGTGATGTTTTCATAGCAGTCTGGGCAGAGTCTGTGGCAGTTCGCAGGTGACCTGTCTTCTCCCTAACACCCCCGTTAACAGACTGCCATTGCTTTATGGTGCAGTTAATGCTGGTGACTCAGTATCAAAAACAGCTTTGAATGGGTTCAGTCCCGACGTCCTAGGCACCAGACGCGCCCCATTTCAAAATCCCCGCTCAAAGGTGAAAGGCAAGGAAGGGACCACAATATGACAGCCAGCTCCTAGATGGCCTTATATTTTAGATCTGCCTCTGGCTTTCCTAATCACTTTGCATGTTACGTAATGAGAGTGTGTGTCTGTGAAAAGCGAATTCTATTTTCTCATTTGAATTGGGAATGTGACTATTCAAGTCTTAGCATAACAGTCTTGCAATGTGCTGGTGCCAGGCTGATGCTTTTGAATTCAATAGTACAATACGGGCCGTACCGCTCTTTCTGTAGCACTCAAATGTGATTTAGTAAAGGAGATTTTGCAGTTTGTGATCCGTCATTTCTTGTATTACTGACTTTAATTTTGAATGCTAAAACCACTGATTACTCCATAACTTACTTAACATAGAGACGGGAATCACAATTCGCCCACGAAATAAAAAAACATCATAAGCAAGCACAGCCTGATGAGGATCATGGGGGAAGGGTTGGACAGAAAAGAGCCTTTCAAAAAT
Organism: Pleurodeles waltl; assembly: GCF_031143425.1. Lineage (NCBI taxonomy): Eukaryota > Metazoa > Chordata > Amphibia > Caudata > Salamandridae > Pleurodeles > Pleurodeles waltl. The sequence continues at coordinate 239,926,826 of NC_090437.1, read as the reverse complement.
AAACATTGTTTCATCCATACCATCACTATGAATAATTATTAATCTGAGTGTTCTATCATTTTTTCAAGTGGCCTGGTGAAGTCTGTGTTTTTCAAATGTATGAAAAAATTGTAAATCAGTTTACTGTTTTCATAATTAGGAATTACCCAAACAAATTTAGTCTATGCCTTCGTTGCATAAAGATTTTTGTTGTAATGCAAACGGTGAGAAAATAAATTGTAATAAAAAAAAAATATATATATATATATATATTATTTTCTTGCTTGTAGTTCTTTGTACAGGCACACTACTGTTTTTTGATTAATAATATTGAACCCAGTTTCATGAGGCAATATGTCGCAAAGACAAGGTACAACAAAAACATCCAAAAATACAGTAAAATAAAACAGGACGACTTAAAAAGTGAGATCTAGAGCATCTAGAGCACAATAAGAAAAACCATGAAGGTTTATTACGAAAGCTTTAAGGTACAACACAAATATTAGAATGCAGAAACTGATGGATTGCATAGAACTCAAATGCCACAAACGCCAGCCATTTCAAATTATACAGAATAGTGACAAAATCAGAGAAATTCTAGGTCCCAAACGTGTAGAAAAAATCATAAGAAATCAGATCCTTTAAAATCCTTAAAGATTTTTGATCCCTGTGAAATTGGAGTGCTTATTTAGGAAATTTCCCCACTGAAGACTATCATTGTGGCGTGTGCAAAGAAATACAAACTAGTTACATAAACAACAGTAAACAATTGTGAATTAATACAAAACTGCATGTAAGAGGATGATCGTTTGAATAATGTTACATTAGTGACCTCCCCCCAGAGATCCTTGTCTTGCTTGACTATGTGCAGCAAAATTATAAACAAGCAAATACGTGATGAAACATCCATTTTGAACACGATGGTATAGAAGTCTAATTGAGGCCTAGTTAGCAAAATAAAAATTGCTTCAACAGCAATAGTATCATATTATCATGTACATGTGAAATCAGGAATAAATTAATACCCTGCACATTGTTAATAATATACACTTTGAATAATGCACAAAAACTCCATCATTATGTCAACACAGAAAAGATAGATTATTAGACTTAGGGCCTGATTTATGAAAACTTTGCACTGCCTTTGCGTCATGTTTCGATGCAAAAGCAGCACAAACTTACAAAATGCAATTATATTTCGTACATTTGCGCTGCTTTTACGTCAAAAAATGAAGCAAAGGTGGCACACATTTTTCATAAATCAGGCCCTTAGTCCCTCATTGAATGATTGAATGAATTATTGAATGAATAAATGGCAAACTTATAGAGCGTACTGCTCCTCCCAAAGGAGCATTCTGGCACTATGCGGCAATGAGTGTGTCTACATAAAACAGGATCACCTAAAAGGAGTGCGCATCAGAAGATGAGCGTGTAACACAATGCATCAGAAATACCAAAAAGCTGTGTCTTGTGCTGCCTACTAGAGATAGCTTCTGACTCCATAAATGTCTAAATGCCTGAAGAGATGATTCCAAGCCTTTCCGCTCAAAACTGTAAATGATTTTCCTCTTTGTGTTTAAAGTCTGAACGTAGGAGGTTTAAGAAGGATGGCTTGTGAGGACCTATCCATCCGTCGAGTTGTGTGCTGAGTAACTCTGGAAGTTAAGGGACTCATTTATGAGGACGTCGCAGCAAACTGAACCACCAGAGTGTTATTTGCGTGCCTTTTCATGGCCTTGTAAATATGGATCCCTTTCACATATAACAATGCTTGAAAGGGGGATTTCATGGGTTTTGCTGTGGGAGCTCCCAATCCAATCTGATGGAATCTGACGCATTCCCGGATTTACAAGTCTGCAAATCTGTCAGATTCCTACACCATCTTAGGGGCGGCGTTAAAGTGTCGCAATGGAGAGAAATAACAATATTTCTCCCCGCTTTTTTCCTCTTTCTATGTGTACTGCATTTTGCAACACACATAGAAATAGGAAAATGCCATTGATAATTGTTTATGTGTAGGAAGGTGTTCCTTCATGCACATAAACAATTATCCCCACAAAGCAAGGGTTCCTGTGTTGGCTCTGGGAGTAATCTGATCACAACCCCAGGGGACAAGGACACGAATGTGCTGTATCTTATAGAAACGGCATATTACTGCCCTTTTGTTTTGGGACAGAGAGGCACAGCAAAAAGCCTTGCAGTGCTGCTCTGTGTCAAAAAATAGTAAATTATACCCCATTTACGCCAAATCTGTGGCATTTTTTGTGCACAAATTCGGCGTAAACCTAACTACAAAGTTATACTTTGGCTAAAGTTTTGGAGTTCAAGTCCTATTGACTAAACTGCCTTGCGTCAATGAGATGCAAGGTACGCATTCCCGGGCAAAAAACTATGATATGGCCATAGCGCCATATCTATCCCCGTGCTTGCTTAGTGCCATTATTTAACGCCTGGGTCAGGGCAGGCGTTAGGGGACCTGTGGGCTTATTTCCACGGTCAGAGACCATGGAATGGGACCACAGGTGCCCTTCCCTAGCCCCAGGGACACCCCCACCCACAACAGGGGTGCGCCAGAGGATGGGTAAGGTAATTACAGGTAAGTATATATATGTATATATATATATATGTTTTTTTAAGAAGTGCCATTAGGGGGCCTAAGTTGGATCCCCTACATAACACTGGGCCCAATGGCCATGCCCAGGGGACATATGTCCATTGGGGTGGTGGGCATTGCTCCTGTCTTTACCAAGACAGGAGTCAAGTCCAGGGGGGTTGTGCATCAAAGGATGACCCTAGTCTGGTTAGAAGTATTATTTATTCCTCTGCCTATACTATCATCATCCTTTGATGCTCAACCTCCTGTTCCCCCTACGCCTCCCCCACCCGGCTAACATCCTTTTTTATGATGCTAGCCAGGCCTTATTGCCGCCTACCGTCATACCATAGATATGACGCCCGGCTGGCGTCTTGGGATGGCGCTAGCCGGTGGTATACTTTTTCATGAAAAACTGCGTTAGCGCAGTTTTGCGTGAAAAAGTATATATCAGGGCCTAAGTGTTTTGTCCCCAGTGCTCTATAAACTCTGCCAGCAAGTAAGAGGATTTTAAAAAGGATCTTTTTGTGTACTGACAGCAGGTGCAGAGGCTCCAGGGCTGCTAATGCGGAAGAATGTAAAGGGAGTTTCAGTATCAGTCTGGCCGCAGAGTGTAGTGCAAGCTCTAGTTTTTGAATAGTTTGTTTAGATGAACCTGCTTTTAAACTGTTACAGAAGTCTAATCTAGATGTTATCAATGCAAAGGCTACTGTTTTTCTTGCTGCTAGTGGGAGGTACTCAAATAACTATTTCAATGATTTTATGAGACTAACACACATTCCTACCACTGCTGTTACTCATGGGCGAAATGACAGAGAGGCATCAAATTTACTCTGAGTCTTTTTACGACCTTGACCATAGCAGGTGGGGTTAAGTTGGGCCACCACAGGGGCAGATCAAAGGAATTATACTTCCAGAGTAGCATACTCTCTACTTTGTTGGTATTAAACTTAATATGATTTGCTTGCACCTACCGAATGACTTCAGTCAAACAGTTTTTAAAGTTGATCTCAGAGCTATTTGAGTCTTTATCCAACAAGATCAGTTGTTTGTTGTCGGCATAAGATGTGGCTTTGATATCAAAAGATTAATCAATAAGATCAGGTGGCCAGGTAAATTTTAAATAATTCCGGGCTACGTGAGGAGCCGTGGGGTAGCACTGAAATGACAGTCTTTTCGGCGGGGGAGGGAGATCCTAACATAATCGTTTGCAATCTGTAAGGATGGATTTAATCCATGTCAGTGTCAAGTCAGAGATCCCACAGGCATTCCAGCAGGATGTCATGGGAGATGTATAGTTAGGATGGATTAAGTTAGTATAGGTGTGTGACATCGTTTTAAATTCTCTTTTGTACATAGTTATTAAAGTTTTAGGTACTCCTTTATGGCATGTGTCATATGCTTGGGGATCTGGGGCTTTACATGAGTGTACAGTGCCAATTTTCTGGTGGCCTGTGTATTCCAGCCTGCATCCACACCCCACTCTTGACATGTTAATTCCCACTTCCAACTGACCTGTCAAATTGTCAGCTACAACAAAGCTAAATCTCTATGCAACTGCCATCCGTTGTACCCACCACTCAACGTGACTATGGTTCCCATGTATTGGACAGGTAAGTGTGACTTTATAGCTGTCATCGTTTGGGTCCTGTGTTGGAATGTTGGGCACTGTGGGATGTCTGCCTGCAGCCTGATGTTCATGTGAACACTGCTAAACTGAGTAGTGTCAATTTTTGATGAGGTTAAGTATACAAAATTCACGCCTATGTGTTTTAATTGTACTCCCAGCTGACGTTTTTGTCCAAACACTCTTACACAGCCATTCCTGCTGTATGTTGTGGGTGTGGCAGGTATGTTTTGAAGCAAATGTCACATGCACAATGACTTTCTTGTAGGGGATGTGGCTAGCATTGAGTTTCATCATGTAGATACATTGGGCCTGAAATATACTATTATTACACTGCATTTGCCTCATTTTTTAATGGAACAGCAACACAAACATATAAATCACAATGATGTTTTGTACGTTTGTGCTGCTTTTACTTCATAAATAAGGCAAAAGCAGCACAGAAGATTTAGAAGTCCTGGCCCTTGTGCATAAATATCTGCCCACATTATTTCTGCACTCTTGTATTTACACTCTGTGACCATTGACATGTTACATGCATCACAAATCTCCAGCAAAGTAGATGTGTGACATTACACAGAGACACAGTGGTTGTGAAGGTGCTGTTTATTTTAAAGTGTTGTAGTGCAATATTTACATAGTCCAAGTTTGTGACCACATTAGTGTATCTCATTCTATTGTGACACAACAAAAGTGCAAGGTTGAGGGATGTCATTGGAAATGCTGAGATGAAGTGTCATTCAGTGACAAAGAACATGAATTACCAATTGGGTAGTGAGAGACAATTGCAGTCCATAGTTGGTAAGGTTAACAGTGTGTCGGTGAAGAGTGCATGTCACCAACTGTAGCAACACTGGCATGTTGACAAGCACAGGACAAAGGAAATCCAGTGCCCATGTGGCATGGGCTGGTGCTACCCGGTACTCAAAAGGGTGAGGATGATCTGTTCTACATCTTCATCCTCTGATGTGTATGTCATCTCCTCTGCCCTTGATGGTGATGGTGGTGGGTTTGAGGGGGCAACACACACTTCAGTGGTTGGAGAAGTGGACTCCAAATTCCCAGTAGCTCCCATCTGTGGAACTGATAGGGCATAACTGCAGCAAGAAGGAGCTGCTGACTATTGAGTATGGCAGCAACATCCTTGTGGTAGGCAGCCATGTCTGCCCTGACGGAGTCCAGCTTGTTGTCATGCATGCAGCTGCAAGATTGCGAGGGCAGGTGATGTGGCAGCTCCCTCACAGCAGTGGTGAGGTCCCTCACACACTGTTGGACTCCTTGTAGTAGTGATTGTGTGACTTGTATGGCTGCTGACTGGTCTGCAGATGTCATCATGCACATGTGCATCCCAACAAGGTTGACTGCCATAATTTGCATCCCCACCCGCACCTCCTTGGCCAGCTCCCACTGTACTGCCACAACTGTCCTCTCAAAGGTGGTCCTAGTGTCATCAGAGTCCTCAGCTGCATTTGAGCTGGCAGGTTGTACTATTGAGGTGGTGGGTGGGCCCTCTGGGATGACTGCTACATGTGTGCTCCACCTTGCGACTGGAGGTGGCGTCTGGAAGGTTCCCAGGACATCTTGGGTGGTTTCCTGGCTGATGGGTGTCAGCTGGTCATCCATATCATCAGGGTCGATCAGGACAGACAGATCCGCAGGAGAGCCATTGTCCTCTGCAATGAGATATTGTACAATTAGTGTGTCTTTGTTGTGGCAGTTGTAATGTGACGTCACTGACTTCCTATTGGGGGTACATTGTAATCTTGGTTCTCATGGATTGTTCCTGTCATTAATGTTTGCAGTCTCTCAGGCCTATGCCCCAACTGCATGTCACATGTAGTGTGGACAGTTGGGGGATTTGTCTGCATCACATCTTCTAGGTGTGTTTCTGTCCAAATTGTGGCTTGCCACCTTCTTGTCCTAATCAACCCTCCCTCTGCTTCCATTAGCATGGTGATGCCTTGCAATGCTTGTTGGTGTGCTAATGCCACATGCTCCACATAACAATATGGACCTGTCCCAGTCTATCATTTTTCACATACACCTATACAGTGCTGAGACCTAGCATAATACCATGTATTGCATTTCCATGAAACAATACAGGTGTCACCATTGGTAGTTTCTCATGTTGATGTTTGCATATGTGTGTTACGTTGCTTTGCACTGATGGGCCTGGCAGAGTTCCGTTTCCTCTTATGACTATGTGGGTGTGTTTGCTTACCTACACACATAAGTCCTCCCCCCCATTCAGTTGTCTGAGCACTATGACATCTGAAATGTTGTATGGTGGCATTGCAGCTATTGTGACACAGGCACAGGGGTAGACCCTGGAATGGGCACCATGGGTATGAGATTACTGCTGTGTACTTCATAATGTATGTGACAGTGTCTGATGTTTATTGAGTCTATGGACATGAGTAGTTGACAGGAGTTTTACTTGGACAGGGATTGATGGGGATTGATCACGTACTCATACTGATCCCTCAATTTGAGTGTGTTTCTGCCCATGGCACCTAACTGCCATTTCCTAACTGACCAGCACACACAGCATAGGTAGTAGTAACAAGTGTTGTCATTGGTAAATACCGCTTGAGCCAATGGCCATGAGACTGGGCATAGTCCTCTAGCTTACATTCTGACAATACCCGCTGTCCTGTGACAGCAGCCAGTTTTATGTTCTACCCTACCCTCCTGGTCTGCTTCAGCATTTCCAGCAGCCTTGGCATGGCGGTGTACACCCATGCAAAAATTGTTGGTGTTGTTTTGTGCTGTGCCCCTGGATGCTCCTGCAGAGCCCATGCACCCGTGCCATGTCCCTTTGCCCTTTTCCCTGCCTGATTTTCATCACTGTCATGCATTGTGTAGTAGGTATGTACCTCCCCCTTCTTGCACCTGACATTTAGGTATTTTTGTCCCCCATGTAACTTACCCTGCATATATGTTGTTCCCTCGTAGTCTGCACTGTCCTGTGCTTTCTGTGATGAATTCCTCCGGTATGACGGCTGCAACCATCTCCTCCATCTCATCCAGGTCCTATTGCAGGGCTGGAATCCCACCTCCAGTCTTCAGTGCTGCCTTCCTGTTCCTTGCCATTTTCGCTTTTGTCCAGTGCTTGCAGTCATGCCAGCGTTTCTTACACTCGATGACAGTTCTCCTGACCTCTGCCACATTGCTAATCTTGTCCACAATTTTTTGCCAAATTGCCTTTCTCCGTCCAATTTACAATTTAGAGGTGATGACTAGTTGATGCTGGTGCTCCGTCACCTTTCTGACCAGGATTTTATGCTCCTCTGCACAGAAGCAACACTTCCTCTTCTTCTTGTCTCTCCCCTAGGTCTTCTCGATGTCCTCCTGGCTGGTTCCTGGTTGATTGCGGTGTCCCTAGGGTCTCTCCTGACTTCTGGGATCCATTTTGGAACTCCTTAGCGCTGTTTGCTACGTTTGCATCTCTTTCCATGTCGCAACCCGGATATTAGTCACTTTTCCTGCGTTAACGTCATTTAGCTTTACAACAAGGCGCAATGTTTAGCATCAGGAAACATTACTCTAACCTATTCTTAGCGCCACCATGCATCAAAGTATAAGTATGACGCACGGGTGGCGTTAAGAAATTACGCTAGCTAGGGCTAACATTTTGGACGCAAAACTGCATATGTGCAGTAAGTATAAATCTGGCCCAAAGTGTCTGGTGCAGTGTGAGTTAGGAGAGTTTTGGCCATTTATTGGGGTTTCGTGTCTGGACACATGAAAATGGGTGGGTGAAATTTGTGAGGCCTATGCACCTAACAGCTGGACCACCCACTCTGATCATCACCTTGACCACTACCCCACTCTTCTGGACTGTGAAATGCTACACTAAATAAACACCTATAACCACAAGTCATGGTGCATGTCTCTTTATTGTTAGTATTGTTAGTATTGTAGTGGCTCAGCCACCAGCATCTCATTGATCATGCACAAGAGCCTGCCTATTTGCAAAGGGTCGATGACAGAGCGAAAATTGTGCACTGTAGTGTCTTGGCCACCTAGTGGGGCTTAAGTTTCTGGAAGGAGTCACCTCTTCTCTGAAGACTTGTGTACAAAGTTAAGGCTGTGCATTGTAGGGGCTTGGATGATCGTGTCTTCTTGATTGCTCACAGAAGGTCACCTACCAGCAAAGGATCCAGTACAGGGTGAAGGTTATGCATAGTATTGGTTTGGTCTTTTAATGAGCAGGCGTTCAAAAATAGATGCTGTGAAGGCGCCGAATGGCGCAGTGAAATCTTTTAGATTTCACTGCGCCTGTTCTGTGTGGCTTTTAACGGGGGTAGCCTACCTTGCATAAATTACACCTGGCGCAAGGCTGTACAAACTGTAGAAATGGTCCCATTGCATCAGTTTGTAAATGTGGTGCACTGTAGAGGACTGCTTTACACCACCACTGCATAAAAACAATTACGCAACGTTGGAGAAATGGGCTTGTAAATAAGCCCCATGGTTTAAAAACATTTTTCAAAAACTCTGAAATTGTCGAGGCATTTTTCCTAAGCTAACTGTGGCCATGCACTGCCTTGTGAATGGCGTACCATATAACTTTCAACGTGTGCAATTAGACTAGCTTAAAAGACTTACACTATTTCCATGCTATGGTCACACACTCTATGCAATATTTGACTATGGTGTTTTTAGTGATGTCATCAATGTCATGAGTGCTGTACTATGGGATGCAATACCTAGTCCACCTAACTCTAAATCAGATCTCAAGGTATCTAGACTTTGGCAATCCAGGCCATTGGCCAAATAAATGGTGGATATTCTATTCACTTTATTTAGCGGGCATAGCCAAATATGTGCTTTAAATTGGGTGAACAGAGCCTTTGCTATTGTTTGGCTGATATCCCACATCCACATAACCTTTTTCACATGTCTGTTGACGGTAATGTTGGCAAAATGAGATCCGAGATTGAAGGTCATGATAGCATAATATACTGTCATCCACTTCATGTTTCACCGATTTAAATTCAACTTTTACAATGTTCTTGTAATACATCCGTCCAATGTACTTTAATTTTCTAAACCTTCTGAGAGCTGAAATTTACAGAATGCTCGGCACAAATCATTTACATTGTGTCTGTATAAGATAGCTGACGTGTTTGTTCTCTGTCAAGGGACATTACTTCTATTCAAATAAACCAAACTATACTCGATTGGCACATGGAATTAACATTTAATTAGAAGCTTAGTCCCTGTCTCTTTCGTTTGATGGTTTCAGCATGCCTTGGCTCAAAATAAATAGAATTAATAACTTAATTAAACACAATCTCTACCTTGGCCATTAGAGAATTTCTTTTTATTATGAGAAAGGCATTCTTTCTGTACCTTATGTGGGACATGTCAAGGAATATTGATAGTTTCTAAGAGACCTGTTATGTATCTGAGGCTTCTTCAAATAAAACAAGGTTCATATTAAATTATATCTGTTCAAATAATCCATGTAAATTGAGTGTCCAGTAAAACAAATTGCCGCGGAAATTAACTAAAATTATAGGGGACAGAATGACATGTGAAATAATGTAGAATATTAGAACATCTGTATCTCATAAAGTAAGCACAGGGAGCTCTAAGTTTAAACTCAGGGCCAGATTTAGGCCCTGATTTATACTTTTTGGTGCAAAACTGCACTAACGCATTTTTGCACCAAAAAGTTTAGCACCAGCTTGCACCATTTCTGTGCACCAGCCGGGCACCATATTTATGGAATGGTGCAAGCCGGTGCAAAGGGTAGGCTAGTGTAAAAACAGTGACGTTAGTCGGGTGGGGCTGGCAGTATGGGAGAAGTCGGTTTTGCACCAAAAAATGATGTTATGCAGGTTAGAGTAAAAAGAAAAAAAAAGACTCTAGCCTGCCTAGAGTCATTTTCTGTCACAAAACCATCCATAGAATATGACTCCTGTTTTAGGAAATACAGGAGTCATGCCCACCATCCCGTTGGCCAGCACAGGGGACCAGCTGTCCCCTGCCCATGGCCATTGCACCCTGTGCCATGTATGGGGACCCATTTCAGGGCCCCCTATGGCACTGTAAAAAAATAAAATAAAATACTTACCTGGGATGGGGTCCCCCATCCCCCGCTGTCCCTTAGGTGTGGGTGGGGGTGTCCCTGGGGCCTGGGGAGGACACCTGTGGGCTTATTCCATGGTGTTCCACCATGGAAATAGGCCCACAGGTCCCCGAATGCCTGCCCTGACCCAGGCATTAAAAAATGGTGCAAAACAAGCTTTGCACCATTTTTTGACCCTCCTCCCTCTGTGCACCATTTTTTCACGGGATTATAAATATGGCGTTAAGGCCATTGAGTCTTTTTTTGCATGGGAAAGCCTACCTTGCATCTCATTAAGGCAAGGTAGGTTTCCACGTCCCCAAAATTACTTTAACTCCATAAATATGGAGTTAGTTTTGCACCAAATTAGAATTTAAAAAAATGACATTAATTCGGTGAAAACAGAGCATAAATATGCCCCTTAGAGTGCAGCGAAGAGGGTGCTTTTTCACAATGGCATAAAGAAGGTTCAAACAAATGACACGTTTTTACTTAGCCCACAGTAAGGGGGGTCATTGCTTTTTTGTTTTCAAAAAGAAAGTCCTGGATTGGGATTTAATTTTTGAAAATAGGATAAGAAATTGAAAGAGTGTTGAAGGACACCGTCATGTTGACAGAGCCGTTCAACACTCTTGCAGTGCATAACAGGAACCGCTAAGACGCCACAAGATCTGCAATTATGTTGGTTGCATGACACCAAAGACACTACACAAAAGACAAAAAAAGACACAGTATTACTTTATCTTGCCAAAAACCCAATACCGCAGCATACGTTTGTCATGGATTATGCAAAAATCTATTGTTGGGGAACTACTGGGCCATTACTAGTTTAACAGTAATTTCCATTGAACCAAAAATCTAAGGCCTGTATTTATACTTTTTTTAGTGCCGCATTTGCATCATTGTTTGACACAAAGGCTGCGCAAACTTACAGAATACATTTATATTTTGTAAGTTTGCGCCTCTTTTGCGTCACACCACAAACACATACACACACTTGTACTTAACACACCCACAACTTGACAGGCACACCATGTGAAGGACAGGTACAGATGTTTACCCTTTGCCAACATAAGAACTACACAACCACTACAAGTGCTCCAAGGTTGCCTACTACGTACACTTCACACACAGTACACCAAACAAAGAATAGCACAGCAATGTCAAAGGCAAACACCATGCTCATGCTAAGTAAGTCTCACATGGGCACAGTTTCCTCAAATCATGCCATGCAAGTCACTGCCAGAACAAACATCAAATGCCGCAACAACTGGTGCCAATACTAACTACATCTCATCAACACATACATGACTCACCTGTAGTGTGCATATACATCTGCCTGACGCATTGGGCCACACACATAGCAATACAAAATTAATGCCCATCACATACCATGTGCCACCTACTGTAGTGCCACCTCACATGCACCACTTACTGACCCACAACACCATCATGTCAGCACCATTAACAATAAAGGCAGAGTCACTGTTAGTCAATGCAGATCATGGATGCTTTAGTGGGACCCTGTAGGAGTATTTAGGGCATCACTGACCTTACATGCACTGTGCCAAGGGACACATTTGCTAAGTATCTGAGCTACATCCCATAGCCTATACTGTGCAAGTGTTGGCAGTGTAAATGCTGATTCATGTTTTGGAAGATAGGAGAGACACTGGTAGTAATGTTGATCATCCTGAAACAATGAGATACACACCCTTGGACACTTGATGGCTGGGAAAAACATCAGCTGCCACTCAGGATTACTAAGGGACCTATGTAAGAGCCCCCTGTGCCATTGTCATGGCCTGCACTGAATGTACAAGTTGGCAGAAGACCGATCTTTTGTGGCTTGAAGCCGCATTTGAATTCTGCCACCCTCCCACACAGCACTTAGCGTGGGAGGGGCATGCAATGTGTGTTGCTGCATTTCTGTCAGAACAAGATACATAGCATGATGATGCTGACTCAGATGTAGGTGTCACCTAAAACCTGGGGCAGTGCCAACATCAAACACCACCTCAGGGGTGCTGTTTGCAGGTTGCAATAAGGAAATAGAATACGATTTGATGTTCCATACAATGCATGCTGCATACTTCTCAGACAGAAAGAGCCAATTGTCCATCAAAAGAACATATGTATAGGGAGGTGTTCCTTCCTGCACTGATACATCCACCTCCAGAGGACAGCTAGCCAAGCACCCTGGTGCAAGGTTGGTATTGTTGGTGCACTGCTGTCTATTAGCCACTGGCGCAAGGGACAGCAAAGGGTTGCCTAGTTACATGTCACACAAGGTGCATTCCTGCATACTCAAAATGTTGCAGCACAGTGCTGCCAATGTTGGAGCTGTGTTGTGCATTGTCACTTACTCACTTAAAAGGGCCTAAGTGTTGCACTTCATCTGTAATGACACATGTCAGAATGGCTGAGATGTCCAGGTTCTGTATTGCAACCATGTTGCCAACACATATGACCCCACTGTGTGGTGAGGATGTGTCATGTCCCCTCTAGTGATAGCACACTGGAACAAAGGTGCACTACAGAAAGTATGGTACATACATACTGACCATCAGTTAGGATTCACAATCATATGTCCCAAGTCCTTGAGCCAATACCAAGGTTGTCATGTACAACAACACAGTGCTAAGAAAACTTTGCACAAGGCCAGGAACGCACACCATACCACAAACACATATGAGTCACAACCAACTCAAAATAACAACTGCCATGCTACATGACAAACCTGTTGCAAGCCTTAACAACAACGTACTCGTTTTACCTTTTGCAGCGGATCAGGGTTATGGCATACAGCCATGGATTATGACCCCATTTGCAAACCCAAGCACAGTAGCAAAGCGTGCATACAATGAGGGACATCATAAGACATGGAGTATCGTGGAGAGGACATTTGGGATACTGAAGTCAAGATTCAGGTGCCTGGACCTCACAGGAGGTAGCCTTCTATTTGCCCCACACATTGTCTGCAAAATCATCCTGCACAACAAATGTTTGTCGATGAACATCCCCATGTATGACCAGGTTGATGACCTGCCTGAGGAGGAGGAGGAGGATGGTGGTGTAGAAATGGAGGGGGGACAGCACAACACAGCTGCTGGGATACGCTGCAGACAGCACATAGTTGTGACCTTTTTCACTTAAGCACCACTTAAAGCACCTTGTCAATTTTGTAAATATACACTTCACTTATGCAACCAATCCTGCTTTGGTCTCTTCAGTCTCCACAATATATACCAGAGGATTGTGAGTCTAACCTTAGGGAGCATGTTACAAATGCGAATCTGACAAGTACTGTTGCAACATAATATGTGATGTGTAAATTGTACTGTCAACATCACACACATCACTAATAGCCTCATCACTGGTATGTGACAACTAAAAAACATAACCTATGGACCACAACATCTACTGTACAACCACATTGCCAACTTGTTCATCAATAGCTCATCACACACAACGACATCATGTTCAAATAGGAAGTATGCAAGGGGCCCACACATGAGGTAGTGGATGTCCAAAATTAGAAAGTTAGTCATGTTGTATCAGAACACTATCACAACTCAGTGTGAAAATTGCAATGGGTTCATGGAAAATGTGTGACAAGTGGGAGACATCATTGGTAACAATGGGTATCATAATTTGCCCAGGTATAACAAGCAAAGGAAGAAGTTGGGCCTGCACAGTACATCTATTGTAATCTGTCCTGCCATGGGGTCACGTCCTGACACAGGATACACATGACCTCACTCATTGCACAGACAGGTCTGTGGAATGCACTTCAGTATGGATGAGAACATATGCAGCTAGGGCTGCAGATCCACTAAGCAAAACCAACAACCATTGGCAAATGCAATGAGTTAAATCAAAATTTGTGGTCAAAACATAATCTGGGTGGAATGTAGGCAGAGTGTTTCATACACAGTATGTACCAAAGATGTACACATGTCAGACATGCATGTAGGCCACACACAAATCTCCATTAACACCAAATCTACATACAAAGACAGTTGGTTCACCCATCATCAACAATGCTTGAGCTGTGTATGAAGTATTAAATATTATGCTCTGTATGACAACATCACACATCACATACAAAAAACACAATTCACAATCACAAACCAGAAATATTGCATTGTACTGACTGCCAAACATATGTTGATACACTGTTGTCACAAATTCAAATATATATGCACAACGTACAACTATTTATATGCTGTTGACTTTGTAACACACATATTGGTGGAGCAGACCAATCACACCCTCATCACATTGTTGCATGGGCTACCACATGTGGCCACACCCAATATGCCACACTGCAGCATAGCCCATATCATACATATGTTGGTTCAGGGTGCATCTAAGGACAATGGAAAATAAAACATGCAATCAGGAATTGAGTAAAAAAAATGACGCAAATGTGTCTAAGACATTCGCAAAAGCAAAGAAAATGACATATGGGCACTTAGCGTGAATTCCACCTTCCCACTCCTCTCAAACCTGATTTTCAGTGAAATCGACACATAATGCTCATGCTTCAATATAAACGACGCACATGCGTTATGCGTCTCAAAAATCAACGCAGATGCATCATATAAATACATGCATAACTGAAAATGTGACGCATGGAGACAGGAAGTGATGTAATAGGAATTCCTGTCTACAAGCATGGTACAGTGGGTGTAGTTTCACTTTCTCTTTAAAGTCTGTGCCTTTTTGACTATGTGGTTGTGTGTTGGAGTTGGTGGTTGTGTATTGGTTGCATATTGTATCTTGTGGTCTCCCTCATGTCGTGTTGTGTTAAATTTTGTCTACTTTTTGTCCCAATATTAGTGATTTTCAGTTCTTTGTGTGTATAATTGTATTTGTACTGTTGGATGTCTATCCGGGATAGTTAATCTTTGGGATAGTTTGGATTAGTTATTGGGCTTAAGTTTCCATTCTTTTTTCTATGTATTTGGGGTCAACCTTTACCATTAACAACATGTCTGGTAGGGGAGGTTGACCAGGATGGGAGAGGATGAGTTGGGTGGATTTGTGTGGCTGGTGGCCCACTACCTGCCGATGATGCTGGAGATGGGGAGGCTGTGTCATCCAGGGCTACGGGACCGAGGCCAGGCAGCTGCAGTGGGGCAAGGTGCTCCACCACCTGAAAAGAGTCTACATGAGCACCAGGAATGATCACCAACTCAAGCATCGCTGGGCAAAGGGACGCTTCCCTTGTGTTGCAATGGTTGGACAGTTTGGAGAACACAAAGAGACTCAAATATATTTAAAAATCCTCAAGAAGGCCCAACTTTTAGCATTGTTGGAACTGTCACCTCTAAGTTCTGTCCCCTCCTTCCTCATTTGCATTCATGTTTTATAGTGGGTTTTAGGAGGTTAGTGTTAGGTTAGTGTAGGTTTGTAGTTTAGATAGGATAAGTGGATTGGGGGGGTGGGTTCTTTACTTTTTACATGATAATTGGTAGGTGGATGGGTGGGGGTCATGTTGGGATATTTTTGTGTGTAAAAACAAATTAAAAAAGAAAAATACAAAAAAACATTTGTTTAGTTTAGTTAGTATATGTGTAGAATAAGTATGTGTTGTCCTGCATGTGTCTCGTAGCTGAAGGGTGGTTGGGGGACAATGTTTAGAGTGTGGTGTTAAATGTGTTAGGTAAGTTTAGCATAGGGTAGTTAGCTGTAGTTGTTGGTTGGGTATAGTTAGAATAGGTTAGTTTAGGTTAGGATAGGTTTTCTTTAATTTTGTAGGTTAGTTTCATACTTAATAAACATTTTTGGATACTCCTTTGTGTCATATGCTTGTGTCTCAGGGTCTTCCCATTAGTGCACAGTGAAAATTGTATGTTGGTCTAGAGATTCTGTCCTGCCTCCAAATCCCTCTATTGACATGTTCATAATCTGTTTACAACTCAGCTGTCACATTGGCAGCAACAACACATCTACTTGTCCATGCATCTGCCATCCAGTGTACCCACCACTCAAGGTGCCTATGTTTACTTTGTATTGGACAGGTAAGTGTGGTAATTCAGATGTCAGTGTTAGCGTCCTGTGTAGGAATGATGGGCACTGTGGCACATCCCACAACAGCCTACATTTAAAATCTATCCTACCAATTCTGACCAGTGGCAATTACAGATGAGGTTAAGTACCTCTTTTTTACACCAATGTCTTCTACTTGTGCTTCCAGTTGACGATATTGCCCAAGAACTGTTTCACAGCCATTCCTGCCATATGTAGTGAATGGAGAATACATGTGTTCCACATTTTGTGCATACTCAGTGAATTGCTTGTAGGGGATTAGACCAGCATTGACATTTATCCTGTAGGAACCTTGTGTGTAGATATGTGCCCCCATATTCCTGCACTCTTATAGTGACACTCTGTGACTAATGACGTAGTTACACACACCAGTTCCTACGCATAGTAGATGTGTCACAACACATAGACAAGCTGTTTGTGTAGGAGGTGTTTATTTACAAGTGTTGTAGTGCAATATATACAATGTTCAGGTCAGTGACCACATTTGAGAAATCCTTATCAATTGTGACATAACACAAGTCCAGGGTTGAGGGACATGTCATGGCACATGCTTGGGTGAAGTGTCATTCAGTGCAGAAGAGTCCAAATTGCCAATTGGAAAGTGAGAGACAATTACAGTCCATAGACGAAAGGTCAACAGTGTGTCAGTGAAGAGTGCACATATCCAACTGTGCTAACACTGGCATGATCTCAAGCACAGGACAAAGGAAAACACTGACCATGTGGCATGGGCTGGTGCTACTGGGAACTCTTATGGGTGAACGTGATCTGTTCCACATCTTCATCCTCGGGTGTGTGTGGTGTCTCCTCTGCCCTTGTTGGTGGTGGTGGGGAGGTAGAGGGGCCACACACACTTCAGTGGTTGGACATGTGGAC
The DNA here is from genome assembly GCF_031143425.1 of Pleurodeles waltl. Classification (NCBI taxonomy): domain Eukaryota; kingdom Metazoa; phylum Chordata; class Amphibia; order Caudata; family Salamandridae; genus Pleurodeles; species Pleurodeles waltl. The sequence goes on along the minus strand of NC_090437.1, from coordinate 239,909,615 downwards.
TCCAAATTCCCGGCAGCTGCCATCTGTGGAACAACATATGGCATCACTGCAGCAAGGAGGAGCTGCTGATATTTGAGGATAGCAGCAACATCCCTGTGATAGGCAGCTATGTCTGCCCTGAGGGATGCCACTTCCCGGTGCATGGATTCCAGCTTGTTCTCAATCACGCTGCTGCCAGCTTGGGAGGGCAGTTGTTGTGGTCTCTCCCTCATGGCAGCACCTATGTCACTCAGAAACTGCTAGACTCCATGCATTGGGGAGTGTGTGCCTCGTTTGGCTGCAGTCTGTTAATTGGCTGTAACAAGGCACACGTGCATACCCTTTAGACTGGCTGCCATTGTCTGCATCCCCACCCGCACCTCCTTGGCCAGCTCCTGCTGGACTCCTACCACTGTCCTCTCAAAGCTGGTCCCTGGGTCCTCGGAGTCGTCAGCTGTGTCGGTGCTGGCAGGTCGTACTATTGGGAGTTGGGTGGGGCATCTGGGATGGCTGTTACATTATTACTCCTTACAACTGGAGGTGGTGTCTAGAGTGATATGAGGACTTCTTGGAGGGTCTCTTGGCTGATGGTTGTCAGCTGGTCATTCAGGTCATTGGGGTACTCAAAGCAGGCAGATCAGCAGGAGAGCCATCATGCTCTGCAATGAGATGGTGTAAAATTGTTGGGGCAGTTGATATGTCACGTCACTGACTTGCTATTGGAGGCTCATTGTCATCTTAGTTCCCAAACATTGTTCCTGTACATCATGGTTGCAGTCTATAAGCCCTTTGCCCCACCTGAGTGTCACATGAGGGGAGGCTCAGGTGGTGCAATTGGCTGCGTCATATCTACTAGGTGTGATGTATATCCTTTTTGTAGCCTGACACCATCATGTCATTGTCAACCCTCTATGTGCATCCATTTGCATGGTGGGGCCTTGCAATGGGTGTTGCAGTGCTCAAGCCACAGCATCACACATGGCAATATGCCCCTGTCCCAGTCTTACATGTCTCACATACACCCGTGCAGTACTGAAACCTTGCACCAGCCCAGGGATGGCATTGCCAGGACACTATGCTGTTGTTACCTTTGATAGCTCCTCATGTTGATGTATGTGTATATGTTCTGCATTGCACTATACACATGGACCTAGCGGAGTTCAATTCCATCTTCTGTCAATGCAGGTAGGTGTGCCTTCCCATGCACCTATGATCACTGCCTCAATTCAGTCATATTTGCACTATGATACAAGAGATTCAGCATGGTGGCAGCGCAGCTAATTTGACACAGGAGTAGACCCAGGGATGGCCAGCATGGGTATCAGTTTTTGCTGTGTACATCATTATGTATGTGACAGTTCCTGATGGTAAATGAGTTTATGGACATAGCTAGTTAACTGGAGTTGAACCTAGGTCAGGGCCTCAAGCAAGTTTGATTCTGATTTTGCAGGTAGTCCATACTGGTCCCTCATTACAAGTGTGGCAGTCCTATGACCACCTGACTGCCATTGTCTATATGACCACCCCGACAGCACAGGTGGAAGTGGCAACTGTTGTCAATGGGGAATGCCCCATGGGCCAATAGCCTGGCAGGTTTCCAGCAGCTTACAGACTGGCAATGCCACCTGTCTTGTGACACCAGACCAGTATTTCGATCAGCGCTACCCTCCAGGTATGTTCTCGCTTTTCCACCAAGCTTTGTATGGCGGTGAAACTGCCATGCAAATGTTGGTGGTGATGTGTTGTGGTGTGCCTCTGGGTGCCCATGCACAGCCCATGCACCTGGCATGGGCAGTGCAGTGGGGGTCCCATGCCCTGCCCCTGTGCCCTTTGCACTGTCTGATTTGCAGTGCTAGGAGCAGCATGCCCTCTCACTCCCAATGCACCCCAAGACTGTCACTGACTCTATTTGATCCATCAACAATGTTGTGCTAAGTGCTTCACAGAGTTACCTTGAGCAGACAGATTTCCACCCTCCATCCCAACGTGACTCATACTGTCAACCACAAAGGATACATTGCACTGACAGTCTTACCAAAACCAGACTTGCCCATGAACCATCATCCGCCCATCAATGTGGTGTTATACACTATTATGTTCACAGTCCCTGCACCCAGAGGGCATCCTCACTGCGTGATGGAATGGTGGCTGCCTTATGTGGATGTGTTAATGTGCAGGGTGGTGGTGGTACCAGCACATGTTTGGATACTGGTGGGACAGTTGCAATGAACTGTCTGCTGTAAGATGCAGCACACATGTGTTTGGGCAATGAGGCAATGCAGTTGCAAGGTGTTACTGCAAGAGATGCCACCATGATAAAACCCCAGGAATGGTATTGACAGACTTCCTAGTCTCTGATGTCTTGGTCGTGTTGGTAGGGTTAACTTGACTATATGCAAGGGGTGTTGTGATGACACAACCAGTGGCACAATCATTAGACATGTCATCCATCCCATGTGCTGCATATGGACATCTCGGTATTTGGCCCTGGTGATTGACATACATCCAGGTTGTGTATGTGTTGGGGTACATGTGTAACTTACATCAACATGGTGCAACTTGCTTCATGTGCAATGTTTCCCTCTGCACTCCTTTGACATGCATTGAGTGTATCCTATGTGCCTCTCCCTTTTTCTACTTAACAATTTAGTATTAATTTCCACCATGTGACTTACCCTGCATTTGTGGTTTCCTGGTAGTCTGCCCTGGCCTTCAATTCCAGTGAGGAGTTTCTCTGGGATGACCTCTGCAACCATCTCCTCCATCTCGTCCAGGTCCTCTTGTGGTGCTGGACTACCACCTCCAGTTTACAGTGCTGCCTTCCTGTTCCTTGCCATGTTTCCTTTGTCCTTCGCTTGCAGTCATGCCAGCGTTTCTTGCTCTCAACTACGGTTCTCCTCACCTCTGCCACACTGTTAAACGTATCTGCTGCCAGATTGCCTCTCTCCTGCCAATTGGCAATTTTGAGGTGATGAAGAGTTGATGTTGATGCTCCGTTACCTCTCTCACCAATATTTTGTGCTCCTCCTCACTGAAACAACACATTCTCTTTTTCTTCTTCCTCCCCAGGGTCTTGTCTGTGTCCTCCTGGCTGGTTCATGGTTGACTGGGGTCACCTTGGGGTCTCTTCTGGCTTCCTGGCTCCATTTTGCCTCTCCTTTGCACTGTTTACTCAGTTATCATTTAATGTTGACGCTAACGTGGTTAAGAATGGATGCATTTCCGTTTTCCAACATGTTTACATGTCGTACAACAGGTAAAAGTCATTTTTGCAGCGTTAACCTCATTTTGCCTTACGACAAGGCGTAATGGTTAATGGTAGAAAATTTGACTCTAACCTATTTTTAGCGCCACCCAGAGTCATAGTATAAATATGACACCCATGTGGCATTACAAAATGGTACTAGTCAGAGCTAAACTTTTTGACGCACAACTGCATTAGCACAGTTTTGCATCAAAAAGTATAAATCTGGGCCCAATATATAAATAAGCAATTGACGAGTCAACCTTCGTTCAGGGAAACATGCCACCCTTAAGGAACATTCTTTTTTGTATGTAGTGCTTGGTTTATCATCCACAATGTTATCAAGAGTGGGATCAAATTGCCCAATTAGACTCCAGTATGTTTCTTACCTCTCTTGATTTTGATTTGGTGATGCAAGTTGTTATCATGCGAATAGTTTAATTACTATCTGTGGTCTTGTCCTATTTATTATCAAAAATAACCTTTGCATGTTTAAGTAATATTAGGTTCCCCCATAGAAAACGGCGTTCCTTGAGAGACCATTTGGCACATAATGATGTGACCATCGAAGGATCTTCACAAACAGGAACATAAGGGCTTGGTTCCAGGTGGCAAATGTTAAACTTGCTGCTACAGTGCTAGCAAAAAGAAATGTAAAGTAATTTATGGGACAGGCACCAGAAGCATTCAACAATTCTTGACCTGCAGTACTCATTTTGTAGTCTATACACTGGTAGGCCCTTGCAACAAACAATATGAGGACAGCACAAACCATGCAGTAAAAAAAGAACAGTTGAAAATATGCAGGCCAGCAATAACAGCGATCCACATTACCCAAAGACAAGTCATTTTAAAGAATCACACTTCAGTGACAGAACAAAATTAGCCTATTATGCTATAGTACATGTGCCTTGTAACATCGTGGGGTGAAAGAATAACCAACCTTAGAAGAAAATAATCTAAATATTTAGTAGACTTGGAGACAAACAGTCTCTTTTGGTGGAACACTGAAGAAGAACTAAAGGTACATTTGGGTGATAAATGAAGTGAATAATGATGCTTATGATATGTGTACACTAATGTACAGATAGGTAGTAGGTATTTAGGGCCATATTTATGGGAAGTGGTGCTGCACCGAGTGCAGCACCACTTTCCCTGCGCCCCTTAGCACCCCCCACCACCACCATGAGTGTACCGTATTTAAAATACGGCACACCATGGCACACGGTAGGGGGCAATAGTGTCATTTTTTATTATGCTATTAATGTGCATCGCAGGGGTAGTGCCAAAATATTGGTGCTACTCCTGCCGAGTACAAAGGGTCCCATTCTAAAGAATGTAAGCCCCCTTTTAAGGCCTGCTCTCGAACAGCCGTTAAAAGTACCTTAATAAATGGCACAAGGAAATCTCTTAGATTTCCATGCACCATTTTACCGGGTCCTCTAATGGGGGAACGCCCCCTTTGCATACATTATGCCTGGTGAAGGCATAATGTAGCGCAAAGGGTTACAGAGTGGCACAATGCATGCATTGTGCCACTCTGTGAATTCGGCGTGGGGATTTTGGCCTTGTTGGCGACATTAATATCAAAATAAATGACGTTAATGTGGCGTAAGGTGGCATTAGGGATCTATAAATATGCCCCTTAGTACCTATTCTACGACCTATATGTGAGGTCATAAGCAGTGCATGGCGAAGGCATAAGTTGCAGTTAGTACTTTCTATTTCTGTTTTGTTTAGTTAAAAAATGTATTGTCACCAAGAAATTCACCTAACTATAATGTTACTTTAAGCCGGGGGTTCTCAGTGAATTTCTAAGTTTAAAAAAAATTAAAACAGAACTTTTTATCACACTTAACTATGAGGTTACTTTAACCTTTGTTTTTTTTTAGTGCATTTCTAGTTTTCCTTTAAGGTAATATGCAGCCAGGCCCTGCAGCCAATCTCCAAATGCAGCCAATCCTACACTGTGCATGTCTTTTGGCCATGCGCACTGTGGAGATGGATACAAGGCCTGGCCCTGGAGAGCCATCCTCTAGGGTTTTTTGTTTTAGAAGAGAGGGTTGGGGGCCCTGTAACTTCCCTGGGCTGATTTTGGCCAAATGGACCCCACCTCCTGGGGCCACTTATTTACATAAAGGGGAGGAGGGGCTGCGTGGCACACCGAAGAATGCTTGTTAAGCCCCAGGAACTCCCCCCCTCCCCCCCAGGATCATACCTTTAAATAAAGGAAAGGGGTGTGTGTCATTTCAGCCCCTGATACCTCATCACCTGAGGCCTGGTGAAATGTTCAGAGGGAGGGAGGTTCAAAACCCCCCTCCCACAGGCCGATTTCAGCCTAAGGGACCCCATCCCTGGTTACATTTTGCAGCAGAGGGGGCATTCAGATCCACTCCCAGAGCTAATTGCAGCCCTAGGGATCCCATCCTCAGGGGTGTGGCACCATTTATTAGGGTAGGGGGGCATGCAGTGCTCTTCCTTGGGTCAATTTCATCCTCGGGGACCCCATCCCGCTGGGCCCATTGTCATTGTTAGGGGGCATATGGCCTCCCTCTCCACGCCAAATTTAGTCCTAGGGACCTCATCCCTGTGGCTCACTTTTATTTATTAGGCGGAGTGGGGCACTAGGCCCTCATCCCCAGGCCATTTCAGCTCTGGGGACTTTAATCCTCCCCACCCTGCTACATTAAACAGGGGGGCCCCCTTCCTGGGCCAATGTTGGAGCTGGGGACCCATCCCTGGGTCCTGGCTTTATTTATTAGAGGGAGAATGGCACAAGGCCCCTTCCCCAGGCTGATTTTGGCCCCAAGGATTCCATCCCCTTGGGCCTCGCTACAATTTGCAGGATGAGGGTGGGGCATGGTGGCCCCTCCCCAGGCTGATTTCAGCCCCAGGGACACATCCCCTGGGGCCCAGCACTGGTAAAAATGGGTACCCTGATGCCAACCCAAGGCGCACCCACATAGTATTGTTGGGAGCTGCAGGGGAAGCCAAAGGCCTCCACAGCCCAAGCCATCTCGCTGCATCCAACAGGAGCCAGCATTATCTGGCCCACGCTGAGCAGCTCCTAATGCTACTCCCTGGGGCAGGAGCAATATTTATACCTGTTTCCCTACCTGCATCACTGCAGGAAGGGAAATAGATCTAAAGTCTGCTCCCAGCAGGTGGGAGCACCTTTGAAGCTCCCACCCTCTGGTAGTAGACTTGGTGGTTGCTTGCTTCACAAGACATTTGAAAATGCTCCTGTCAAGCGAGAGCAAACACAGGCTTCCCTTCCCATACCGCTGTGAGCAGGGAAACATCTTTGTCCGAGGGGTGCGGTCTTCGGGACTGAGTCAGCCCCAGGCTTCCTGGGGGCCCCTCAAGGCATGGGGAGACATGTGCAGCCCCCTTCCCAATTTCTGAAATGTCAGCCAATATGTGGGCTCTCCAGGTCCTCTGGAGGCTCCTGGAGGGCAGCTGCCTGCCCCCTTCCCTTCTTTAATCATTTCAGCCTCAGGGGTGGGCTCCCCTGGGCCTCTGATAGATCAGTGAGTGGGGCTGAGCATCTTCTTTCCCCTTTAGAAATGTGTTTGGACCCGGGGGTGAGCTCCCTGGGTCCTCTGGAGGCAGGGTGTTGGAGTCAGACAGCCTCCATTCCCATTATGAATACAGCCCAGGGGCTTATAGCTTACAGCAACCATCTTGATTTTTTCTTTCAATTCAGCAATAATCTTGTGGGATTGTGGCACTTTTTTGCAATTTTTTTCTTTTTGGGCCCCAGTAGGGGTCCCTCTGGGTTCTCTCCATGAGGCTTAGGGGTCAGGGTATCCCTATCCTGCCCCAACATTATTGTTTTGGACCTTCATGACAGGAGACTAAGCCATGTTGCTCATAGCCAGTCAGTGCTTTTGCTCAATATTTATTTTAGCCTTCATTTCTTAAAAACTACTGACATTGATTTTACACCATATCACAAAAAAGTACAATATAAGGACAAAGATCTAGCTTGGGGCTGAATTTGGTGCAATTTTGTTCAGCAGTTTTTGCTGTAGCCGGGATTAAAGAAGTCTAATGATTTTGCATTTGGGACCCCCTTTTTCTTGGCTCTCACTGGATGGATTACCCAGAAACTTTCCAGAAAGGAGCTGAGGTGGATTAACTTTTTTTGGAAAGTTTTGTACAGATTTGTCGAACAGGGCTAAAGACCCATAGGGATTTTAGACATGACTACATGATGTTAAACCGATGAACAGACTTATGGCAAATTTGGCAGAAAGCCAGATCTTGGTCCGGAAAGATCTCTTTTGTAATTTGGTATAAATCTGTTCAGTAGTTTTGAAGTAATTAAAAAAAAACATTTACGTATATATAGAGACACGGATCAACTACAAATCCACCACAGAACCACTGCGGTGGATCTGTGGATCCATTTGCCACCAGTAATGCCATGATTGGCTGTCCACACCCTGAAAGGGAAGTTGTGGCTATCATTTTGCCTATTGGCATTCGGTGCAGCGGGGGGGGGAAATAAAGATATAATATGGGATATAAAGCTTAGTATAAAGGAATCCTGGCGCAATAGGACTGATGGAGGGGTCTGTGAGGGGCCCTTCATGGGCAAGAGATTGCCCCAAAAATGTTTGGGGCCCGAGGGGATCTTCAGATTCTCTGCGGTGCTGAGCAGGGCCTCCCAATGTGAATCAGTGAGGGATCAATGCTGTGTGGGGTTGACTGCATGCAGGAGGATGGCTCTGAAACAAACCCCCACCACACAAGGCTGAAATCTGTGCGCAGCAGTAGTTAGATTAAAATATGGTAATTAAATGATACTTTACTATGAAGAAAGTAAAAATTCACAAAAAAAGTTATAGTTGGTTTCAGATTTTATACACAAAAATCATACAACTTTAGCAGTTTCAGTTATCTCCAGACACTATAACTCATACTGTAAGGGAAAAAATGCTGTGTATGGAGCGGGGTGACCGCTTAATGGGGTTTTGGCCGCAGGACCTCGCCACAGGCCTGGCACTTTGGCCAACACCCAACACGCATGGCCTAAGGCCAGGCTTTGCACCAGGTGGGTGTATATAGGGGTAGGAATGAACCCCGATCACGCACAGCTAAAGACTACGCGTGGTAGTGGTTGGAATAACGTAACGTAATTAAAATTACTTAGCGTTAAAAAAAAAAGCATAAAAGTTGACTGAAAAGAAACAAAGGTTACAAGGATGTTATAGTTAGGGAATAGAATGAAAAAAAAACATAGAAATTACCTTACAAAAACAAAGGTTACAGGTTTGCTATAGTTCAGTTATGTATTTCCACGTACAAAACCATAGAAATTCAGCACTTATAATTATTTTTATCTCAAGTAACTATAACTCTTGCGCAGAGTAGGAAGTTCAGGGTAGGTCTCGGTCTTCTTAAGACACTGCATGTTGCTGAGGAAAGTCCTGGGAGAGAAGCAGCTGCTCAAGGGTTACACTGGCAGGATTCCGTGGAAGGAATTAAACAAGCACTAGATATATTCACCTGGAAACGGGGAAGGTGACACTGTTGTTTTCCCAGGGAACCGCCCTCTCTGGACTGCAGCAGTATACGAGAATCCCAAGCCAGAAGAATGGCAGCGATTCCTCAGTGCTTGAAATAGAAAAATAGAAGTGCAGAATCCAATAGAATGCTAGAACTGTGCTGGTATTTTAAATTCTGTGCGGAGGTTACTGAATGTATCTCTTAACAAGTTGAGGTGTAAAGGCAGGGGCAGGAGCCAAGCCCCCTCGCCTATTGGTCCTCCAGAGAAGGGGTGGGAAGCAGCCCCTTTAAAAACTAACGCTCGCCCGCTCCCGCGGGTCGCGCTTTTCATCGAGGTGTAAAGGCAGGGGCAGGAGCCAAGCCCCCTCCCCTATTGGTCCTCCAGAGAAGGGGCGGGAAGCAGCCCCTTTAAAAACTAACCCACGCCCGCGGGATGCGCCAAGGCAAAGCCCGGGCCAAGGGCGGGCCCGTCCTGCGCCCGTCAGCGACCGAAGGAGGCGGGCCGGGCCATATCCCTTTATTTTTTGTACCTGGGATTGTCTCTGCTTACCGTCAGCAACAGGGGCCGAGGAGCTCACTAGTCCTATCCCTGGCAAGGGGTCCTTAGTAGAATTGTAGTGGGTGGGGCCTGTGGGCCTATTACGCCATTTAACCAAGTGCTTAAGCTAGATACCTGGAATCAAGACGGAAAGATGGGCAGACGGTGAGTGGGGGGAGCTGAAGAAAAGCACGGGTCTAATAAAACCCTAGATGTTTTTTTACAAAAGGCCGTCGGGGCACTTGAAAAAGAAATAGAGTTGGTACAGCGCCGCCTAGCTGTTCCCTCTTCTCCAGCCACCAGTCCAGCTTATGTCAGTCATGTCTTACAGCCCCTCCTGCTAACAGATTCGCAGCCTATACCGATCACCCCTCTCTCCTCACCCTCTAGAAACCCCCAGAGTACCAGGTAGAAATCTCAAATGAACCTAATGCCCTTGCCATACCAACCCAGCTAATTCGGAGCCCTTCTAAAGGAGGGTCCTCAACTACCGTAGATCTCAATATCAAAGGGAAAAGGAAACGAAGGGAGCCTGCTATTAAAAACAAACAAACTAGGATTTTGAGCCCCCTCAATCCGGGCCAGTCCTTCAACAATGACGTGATCCTAACCTCCCTAGAAAATACCAACGGATGACAGGCAAACTATCATACTAGGGATCTCATAAGAGAAGAGCTCTCCAAGCTGCTCCTTCCCATTGTAACCCGTCTCCAATCGATCGAGGATAAACTGGAAGGTCTTATTAAGATCCAGTGACCAGTACCTCCTCCAACTGCAGAAACCCATTCTTACTCCCACCACTCTTATCTTAACCAAACCCACACTTATGGCAGCAGATCCCCTGCTCAAACGGGCAAGAGTCTTCTCCTCCCTAAAAACCGAGAAGGGAACAGTCCTGTTAGAGCAGTTAACAACCCAAAGAATAAGCCCTTTAAGGTCTCAGCCTCCCTCTCAGAAGGAATTGTTCTCTCTAACAACACAGCAATTAATGTTGGTGAAGCCAATTCTACTTATGACTATTCTCCAATAGGCCCCTTGAAGAGGGCCCAGACCAATGGTAGGACTGGATTGAGAGCGGTGCATCTTCCACCGGAGTCATGCCCATACGTCCTTGTCATCACCAATGTACCCGAACTTAAAACCAAAACTCCGGAATCTTTTACTGAACTAAAAAATAAGGTCATACATTGGTTACATGCAAATGCGGGGCTTGCATTCTCTATGATACCCTCGATACTTATGATGAGAAGGGTGGGGTGGGTGGGCTCATTAGAAAAGACTGGTACAGGGGATTGCATTGTTATTAATTTCAACTCTCCTGGTCTTGTCCAGCTGCTCTTTTCAAATGCCAACAGACCCTATCCCTTAGTAGGGAAAGTTTCTTTGTGTAGACTACAAGTGTTTTATCCTCCTTCTCCGTCATTTGCGAATAGAAAACTGCCACTATTAAATAGAGTCCCCTCGACATCCAGTTATAGCCTAATCTCGAACCAAGATCTAGACGCTCCTTGGCGTTTCTCTGTGAGATAGATTGACTAAGTGACGGACCTCGGGGAGTGGTTAAGAGTAGCCATGAAACCGAGCACATCTTTTCTCCTGCCCTTAGTGGTTTTACCTCTTTCACTCCATTGACCTTGACAGATACTAACAATCTGGGAATTCCCAAGAGTATTATATACCTAGCCAATGAGGAGGGGGATTCACCCTTGACAACCGCTCCCTGCATCTCTGGCCCTACCCCCCCTGATAACTCACCAGATATGAATATGACTGGTGTAGTATTTAGTGGAGAGAATAAATCAGAGGGTAAGAAAGAAACAGGTCATTGTATGTTTGTGGGGAACAGTAAGGTTATTGGCCGCATCTCCCCTTGCAGGAAGCACTTCCTGAGAGAAGTTGGGTATACTAAAACAAATGCCTATGATATGGTTCTTAGCTGGAATATAGCAGGGCTGGAAAGTAAATAGCAAAGTCCTGGATGGGGCCAATTTATTGACGAACACCAGATTTGTCTATTCCAAGAAACATGGGCCCTGGGACCCAAACACAGATTAGGCTTTAAAAGCTATTGGGTTGCTGGACGCAAGACGTCCTCCGGGAGATCATCGGGAGGGCTACTTATATGGCTAAGTAGTTCCCTTAGGTGCAAAGTTGAAGCCATAGACATGGGCTGCCCTGACTTACAGGTCTTACTAGTAACTACTTCTGAGGAGAGATCTCTATTAATAATTAATATCTACAATAGGAGTGTGGGCAGCCACTACGACTCTGATGTCCTGTCCTTATTGGATAGCTTTCTCAACAACAATATCTCATCCCATTTTATCCTGATTGGAGGGGACTTTAATGTCACATTTGAGCCCAATCCCCTGGTCCAAGAGATATGCAAAGAAGAGGATGCCTATTGGGGTATCCCTCAGCTAGCTTCAAATAAAAGACCAAGAATGAACAAAGCAGCATGCCTAGTGGCTGACATTACATTAACGCACGGTCTCCGAGCTTGTAATGGACGCTCCCATTCAGACACTAACCTACACCCCACTTTTAGGCGTGGAGGGCATAGGAGTCAGATTGATTATATACTTCTTGACATTCGACTGTGGGGCCACATGTTTGACATGAGGGTACACGAGCACGATGAGAGTGACCACGACCCGCTGATCCTATTGACTAGAGGCCTCTTCCCTTCGCTTGAAGCACCCCACTCCCAGGCTTATGCACAACAGCTTGCCCTAACAAACAATAGACGTAATGTAAAATGGGAGTCTGTTATCACATCCCCTGAACACCTTACAACAATATATAACTTGTTAGCTGATCAAATGGAGTGTATGCTTCTACACAATGAGGATGGTGATGGGCTTTTAGCAGCCCACACTGAACTGTTTAATTCTTTAAACCATCTCTTCACAAAAAAGATAATTAGTAATCCCAAGAAAAAGTGCTGTGCACGGTGGTTTAGTAACTTATGCAGGGAAGAACAGCTCAACCTATTGAGATCACTAAAAGAAGGCCATGTAGAGCTTATAAGAAAAGCAAGGCAGGATTATAAGCAGGAATGCTCTAAGGCGCGCAGAAGCTGGGAAGAGGCCAGATGGACTGCTATCTTGGAGACTGCCAAATCTAACGACACTTCCAGGTTCTGGAAATTGATAGCAGATGACTGCAGAGATTCTGCTTCTGTACCTGGCACTTCATTTCTCCCTGCAGTATGGGTTGAGCATTTTGGTCAATTATACGAAGGTCCATCTGAAGTATCTCATCGGACCCTCGACGATCCCAAAATCCATGGAGCCACCCCGATTAAATTCACTTTAGCTGAAACAAGAGCTGCAATAGATTCATTGAATTGGGGAAAGGCCCCTGGCCCAGATAAGATTCCGGGCGATTTATATAAGACCTGATATATGGGCACCTTATCTCAACCTAATCTGCAATGCAATTGCAACAGGAGCTCCTGCCCCATCTTCCTGGAAAGGGGCTGAGATAGTTCCCATCTTCAAAAAAGGGAGTCCCAATAATCCTGCCAATTACCGACTGATTTGTCCTCTTGATAACTCCCCAAAAATGTATGCAAAACAACTTTTGTTCCACCTTGATGAATGGATTTCGGAGTCTGAAGCCATAACAAATTTACAAGTGGGGTTCAGACCTGCTATGAGCACCATATACCAAGCCCTGAGATTCCTGGCAATTAAATGGAAGACTGTGGACCTGGGAGGGAGTAATCTGTATGTGGTCTTTATAGACCTCAGAGCTGCATTTGATTTGATCCCCAGGAATATGTTATGGTTAACACTCTCCAATATGGGGGTTCCATCTGGCCTCTTGAAACTCATTATTCGACTGCATGATAACACCTATGCACAAATTAGATGCAGTAAGAAGGGTGAGCTGACAGACCCTGTAGCCATTAAAAGAGGAGTAAGACAGGGTTGTGTCCTGACCCCCACTCTTTTCTTGCTTTACCTAAATAACTGTATTCATTATCTAGAGAACTGTACAAACGACTCACCCAAATTGGCTGGAAAGAAAATCCTGTGTCTGCTATATGCAGATGATACAATCTTGTTAGCTAAATCACCAATGGGAATTTGGAATCTGGTCACCCAATTTTGTGTCTTTTGTAGAGACTATGGGCTGGACATTAATGTCAAGAAAACAAAACTTATGATATACAGCACCTCAAGGAAACGATCTTGTGCAAGAATAGTAATGAACTCAATCCCGCTGGAGAAAGTGGAAGAGTTTGATTACCTAGGTATCAGGTTATTGAACACAGGTAATTGGGAGGCAGCTATTGACAAAGGGGCACTTATTACAAGCCAAAGAGGTGGGGCCCTAATACGCAGGTCTAGAAATGCTCCGAGTCTCCCCCTGAATATAATTGCAGAGATTTATAATGTCCAAATCGGTGCGGCGGCCCTGTAGGGAGCGGAACTTTGGGGTTCGCACAGAAAATTGGACATTTTACAAACCAAAGAAAACCATTTCCTCAGACAGGTTTCCAGGTTAGGGATGGGCACACCAATGACCCCTCTCAGGCTCGACCTAGGACTAAATAGTATTAAAACTACCGCAGGCCTGAGACCACTCTCTTACTGGATCCGTCTATGGAAAAGTGTTGAACTTGAACCATTCAGGGTGGCGATAAGAGAACTCATAGCATCTCCCCAGGGATCAGAAAAAATCCTTTGGCTGAAGGAGATTAAGGGCCATATTTATACTTTTCGACGCACAACTGCGTCAACGCAGTTGTGCGTCAAAAAATCTAACGCCGGCTAACGCCATTCTGAAGCACCATGCGGGCGCCGTATTTATTTAATGACGTTAGCCGGCGTTAGCCGGCGGCGCTGCCTGGTGTGCGTCAAAAAAAATGACGTACACCAGGCAGCGCCGGCTTAGGGGAATATGGAGCTTGGGCGCCAAAAAATGGGGCAAGTCAGGCTGAGGCAAAATTATCGCCTCAACCCGATTTGCGCCATTTTTTTCGACTCCCAACCCCCATTGAAATGACTCCTGTCTTAGCAGACAGGAGTCATGCCCCCTTGCCCAATGGCCACGCCCAGGGGACTTCTGTCCCCTGGGCATGGTCATTGGGCATAGTGGCATGTAGGGGGGCACAAATCAGGCCCCCCTATGCCACAAAAAAAAAAAAAAATTATACTTATCTGAACTTACCTTATGTTCCCTGGGATGGGTCCCTCCATCCTTAGGCGTCCTCCTGGGGTGGGCAAGGGTGACGGGGGGGTCCCTGGGGGCATGGGAGGGCTCCTTCTGAGCCCACAGGTCCCTTAACGCCTGCCCTGACCAGACGCTAAAAAACGACGCAAAAGCGGCTGGACGTCATTTTTTTTGACCCGCCCACTCCCGGGCGACATTTTTGCCCGGGAGTGTAAATACGGCGCACATGCCGCGGAGTCACTTTTTTAGACGGGAACGCCTAACTTGCATATCATTAACGCAAAGTAGGTGTCCACGCTAAAAAATTACGCAAACTCCATGGACTTTGGCGCTAGACGCGTCTAACGCCAAAGTATAAATAGGGAGTTAGTTTTGCGTCGGAATTGCGTAAAAACAAAACGACGCAATTCCGGCGCAAACAGAGTATAAATATGCCCCTAAATCTGCCTGGGATAAAATAGGATTGCCCCATTACTGGAAACATCCTGAACTGATCCCTAACAACGCAAGGCAACTTGTCAAAAGGAGCTATTGGGAGAAAACCAATGAAGATCTTTTGCATCATAACAGGGCGGGCAGGCTAACAACAGAATTTCTTCAACTCAAACACGAACCCCGGCCGGAGAACTTCATGGATCTCCCCATGCCTGCATATGCCTGTGCCTTATTTCTCCAGCTAAGATATGGCACCCTGCCTATTAACAGCTACACGGCTCGTTGGCTATTAAGCAACTCTTTGACTGACAGATGTATACTTTGCCACCATTGTAAGGGAACAACTGAGCACTTGGTGTTTTTCTGCCCCTTATACAAGAGCCCCAGAGGGAGGTGGATCATTCCCCTCTGCAAAAACTTATTATTGCAGGACAGAGCCAACGCCATCATAATATGCAAATACGATACATCTACACTGGTAGTTAGCTCGGTCACCAAATATTTATTCGAAGACTGGTCCATCCGCCGTAGGTATATTTCAGCCAAGGGTCCCCGAGTTGGTTAGGCACCTGTCCTGTCTACAGAAGGAGATCTTAATAAGACACATAGGGCCTGATTATGACCCTGGCGGACGGCGGAGGCCGTCCGCCAAGGTACCGCCGCTGAATGACCGCACTGCGGTCAAAAGACCGCGGCGGCCATTTAGACATTTCCTCTGGGCCGGCGGGCGCTCTCCAAAAGAGCGCCCGCCGGCCCAGAGGAAATGCCCCTGCAACGAGGACGCCGGCTCAGAATTGAGCCGGCGGAGTTGCAGGGGTGCGACGGGTGCAGTTGCACCCGTCGCGTATTTCAGTGTCTGCTTAGCAGACACTGAAATACTTTGCGGGGCCCTCTTACGGGGGCCCCTGCCGTGCCCATGCCATTGGCATGGGCACGGCAGGGGCCCCCAGGGGCCCCGCGGCACCCCCTACCACCATCCTGTTCCTGGCGGGCGAACCGCCAGGAACAGGATGGCGGTAGGGGGTGTCAGAATCCCCCATGGTGGCGCAGCAAGCTGCGCCGCCATGGGGGATTCTAAGGGCAGCGGTAAACCGGCGGGAGACCGCCGGTTTGCCTCTTCTGACCGCGGCCGAACCGCCGCGGTCAGAATGCCCTGCGGGGCACTGCTGGCCTGTCGGCGGTGCTCCCGCCGACCCTGGCTGACCCCCATATTTTTTTTTCTGCTTTTAAATTTGAGATGCGTCATGTAATCTGTTATTGATGTGAATTTTATTCAACTCTTACAAGGTCTTTTTAGGAATTTCATTAGGTGCTCGCGGTCTCTTATATGAGCAGTCGAGACCCTTTAAGTTTATAGAGATGAACTCCCACCCAAAATCGCCATGATACTTGATAAAACATTTTACATATGACAAGAACCCCATCAGTTTATAAACCGGCCAAGATACTGAGTAAAGTTCCATGGAAGTCACTAGCTGTATTTATTCGTATGATGGACACAAACATTTTATTTAACTTCTTTTTATCTTGTTGTACATCTCCTCTATTGTATTTTAACTATGATCATAGCGTTAGTTTTTAGGAACGCACCATCAATATTTATCTGATTGCTGGCTATTGGGTTTTATCAGTACTATGCATGATTGTTATTATGAATTTTAATGGCTCAAATTCATCATGTAAGACTGTTATTTTTTCATTTTAATGGTCTAAATTTTTAGACCGAATGAATATAAATAAAATAAACTCTTGCCCTAACGTAACTAGACCTTGCCCCGTCCCGTGTACTGTTAATTACCCCATATATATTACAGGACTCATGAAATCTTTTATAACATCATTAATAATATCAATGTAACACTAGCAGTAAAATTATTGACGATATATCTGTGCATGTTGGGGGAGTGAGTTATAGTTACCTCAGGGCACGAGTTATAGTTACTTGAGATAACCATAAATATAACTGCTGGTTTTCCATGGTTTTGTTCATATACATTCAGAGCCTAACTGTAACGTCTCTGTAACTAGGTCGTTATAGTTAGGAGCATGTTTCCATAGAAAAGCATATTTTTGACTTGCCTATATCTTTGGCATTGTTCGACAAATCGTTACGAAATTTTCCACAAAAAGAGTACTGGTAATTCTTATTGTGCATGGAATGTTTTAGGCTGACTGTCAAGTGGGAGCCGAGAAAAGGGGGGATTCAAAAAAGTTGTGTTTCCCATTTTAATTTTCATAGGACCTTTGAACGCGACTATAGTCTGAACCACTGTACAGGATAATACCACATTTGGCAGAAAGCTATCTTTTGTTACACAGAATGATTAGTTAAAGGGAAAAGATATTTAGATATCTAAGGACGCAAAATTTTGCAATATTTTTGCAGCAATAGTGCATATTCGCAAATGGGTGCGATAACAGGAATGCTGTGTTTGGCTGGCTGCAACCTGAGTAGAAATTTGCATCCACCACTTTATGTTACAGTTAACCGTCCCTGTGGCTAATAATTGTGGTGCAAGTTGATATAAAGGGTTAGGGTGGAGATACCCTGACCCAAGGGGTGAGATGTATGACAGTTTGAGGGTCAACTTATGACCTTAAAATTAATATTTTTAAATATGAACGATATTCGCGAATATGCCACAACGCATAGCACGGGCCACCCGTGTAACATCATGATGAATTCACGAATATCGATGACAATAAAAAACTACTCACAGAGTTATAAATAGTGTAATTCTTCCACTTGTAGATGAACTCAGAAACTCATACACTCATTCACAGACTCAGTCACACCCTTGTGCACCCATTCTCAGATGCATACAGAATAAACGCACCCATTTACAGACCCAGTGACACCCTCACACATCTATTTACAGATTCGCTCACACTCTGACACACCCATTTACAGACCCCTCACATTATCAGATACCCATTCACAGTCCCAGTGACACCCTCAAGCACCCATCCACATACCCAATGACACCCTGACACACCTATTTGGAGACCCAGTCATACCCTCACCCACCCATTCACATATCCAGTCACAGACTGACACACCCATTTGCAGACCCAGTCACACCCTCAAGCTTGTTTTTGCAGACCCAATAAGACTCTCATGTGGTCATTCCCGGCGGCCAGCCCCTGTGCTGCACGGTCATAGGCCAGGTTCAGGGGTTGAGTGGTTATAGGGATTGGCCTCAGGAATTGGCCGTAGGCCAGGCCCTGTGGCCAAAAGCTGCCACACACAGCCAAAGGCCATGGGTGGTGGTGGTTGGATTAACGTATAGTAATGAAAATTACTTTACATTAAAAAAACAATTCACTGAAAAAAGCAAAGGCTACAGTGAAGTCATAGTTAGGAAATAAAATTTAAAAACAAATAGTAAGTCACTCAAACAACAAAGGTTACAGGGACATTATAGTTAGGCCCACATTTTAAACTTACATAACCATAGAAATTCGCCTATTATAGTTAGAGTTATCTCAAATAAAAAATAAAAAAAAAAGGGGCCAGGGTAGGGACATCCTGACCCCTTAGCTCTGGTGGTGGGGACCCAGAGGGGCTCCTCCAGAGAATTTTTTTTTTTTTTTAAATTTCCACGGCAGATCCTCCAAAAAAAAGAAAAAGCAACACACACACGTGGGCTCCCATGTTTGTTTCATTGGAGTACCCGGGTGGGCCAGGTCCCGGGGTCATCCATATTTTCAATGCGGGGGGCACCCGGCCCACCTGCAGCCCCAGGGACCGCCACCTTCCTTGTGAAATTTCATGTTGGAGGGGGGCTATGTGGCCCCCCCTTGCGAGCCATTAATGACTCTGGGTACCGCCACCCACCAGGACTATCTCCTGCTTTGTCTGGAGGTGCCCAACCCTGGATCATAGCTGTTTGCTCTGACTTGGTGGGAGCTTTGACAGCACCTGCCAAGTCAGAGCAAACACTCCGCTTGCAGTGAGGGAGAGCTGTCAAACAGTTCTCCCTTACTGAGAGTAAAGACTTCCTCTGTGTCCCTGACATGAATTGGAGACAGGGAAGCAGAAGAAACACTACTCTCATAGAGAGGGGCTGCTTTAGCTTTAACTATAACTTGTGCCCTAAGGTAATTATAACTCGCTCCCTCGCCATGCACTGCTAATTATCCCAGAAATTACAGTATTCAGGACATCTTTGATAACATCATTGATAATCTCAAGGTAATATTTGCAATAAAAGTTTTGATGAAAAAGCTATGCATGGCTGAGGTATAAGTTATAGTTACCTTAGGGCACGAGTTAAGATTCCTTGAGGTAACTCTAACTATAACAGGTGAACTGCTGTGGTTTGTTATGCTTAAACTGTAAGCATAACTATAATGCCCCTGTAATCTTTGGGATTTTCAGTGAATATATTAATATATATATAGAGAGAATACTACACTATATTTCACTATTATCCTTTTTTTATCTTTTTGTTTTTGTTTTTTGTTTTCCTGTAACTACTGTGGTAATTTGTAGGTAACAGCGTGGTTCTCCTAAAGTGTTTTTAAACAGATAGAGAAAAATATAAATACATTTCATCACTTATTACCTCATTAAGAAAGTGACAATAGGTAGTGTTGGACTGGCCCTTTTACAGGGTCATTCCCCTGACTTTATGCCTTTTTCCTTCTGATTTTTCTGACCCCGGTTGGCTGACGTTATGACTCTGAGCACTTTTTCACTGCTAATAAATGCTAAAGTGCGCATGCACTCCCTTGTAAACTTGGTATGATTGGCTTATACCTAATTGGCATATTTAATTTACCTATAAGTTCCTTGTAAAGTGGTATCCCTATACCCAGAGCCTGTAAATTAAATGCTACTAGTGGGCCTGCAGCGCTGCTTGCGCCACCCACTGAAGTAGCCTTTCAAACCTATCTCAGGCCTGCTAGCGCAGGGCCCGTGTGTGCAGTTTTCTGCAACAGGGACCTGGCATCTAAATATACTTGCCAGGCCCAGAACTCCCCTTTTACTACATGTAAGTCACGCCTAAGGTACGCCCTAGTTAGCCCTATGGGCAGGGTGCATGTATGTAGAGGGAAGGACATGTGCCTAGTAATGTGGCCTGTCCTGTTAGTGACAAACAGCCTATTTGGTTTCTCACTGCTGTGAGTGCTGCCTTCTCATAGGAATGTATTGTAAATGCCCCGCCTTATGTGTGAGGGGTATTGACTAATTTATGAGCAGTAGCGTTGGCATGTTTGGTATGGTCGTAATGATGGTAAGAAATGCTGCTTACTGGTGTAGGTGTATTTGTTATTACTATTACAGAAATGCCACTTCTAGAAAGTGAGCTTTTCTCTGTGCTTATGACTCTGGTGTTTTGCAGCTTGTCTCCAATCCACGTCTGGGCAGAGTGACAGTTGGGCTTTGTGCATACTTTTCAGACAGCCTGGACACAGGGATAGTGGAGGTGTCAGAGAGGTGCATCTACATACTGAATAGTCTTCCTGGGCTGAGAGAAGGGAGAGGCGGGGAACACCTGCATTTGTAAAGGCTGTGCCATGGCCTCATACAATAGGGCTGTTTACCCCGTACTGATGTTTGGAGCCTGGTGTACAGGAGAGAGGGGGCACTCCTAGGACCAGTTGTAACTGTCTGGAACCTCCTCTCCCCCTCTTTTGTAAAACACACTGTAAACTGTGTTTCCCCACAATTTAGACATTCTTGGGACTCCAGAGACTTACTGGAAACTGGACACAGGACGCTGCTGAAAGGGCTCACCAGGAACAACCTTGGATTGCTGCTGCTGTGCTGACCTGTGACCTGCCTGGCCACTAGGAGGAACTGCCACCATCTGCATCACTTGTGCTGGCCTGTAGTTGGGCCTGCCGGCCATGTGCTTCTCCTCTCTCCATCTCCAGGGGCAGGGTGCTGTGGCCCCTGACCCCTGCCTCCATCAAAAGCACGAGGAGTGTATCATTTTCTTTCTTTTAACCATACCCGCCGTGCAGCACTTTAATTGTGGGGTCCTAGCACCTCGTAAGAGCATTAAAGAGCCCTTGGTGCACGTAAACCCTTTTGCTGTGTGAGGGCCCGAATTCACTGCCGCAACCCGGGCTGAAGGAATGTTCCCCTGCTAAAAGATCACCGCCGCGACCAGGCTTTTGTTGATTTAAGCGCGCCGGAGTAGCGCTGTCCTCAGTGTCCCGGGGCACCACCAGGTGAAAGGAAAGGAGCAAGCACGTTCCTATCGTGCCCCCGGGGCAGAGCACGCTCCAGGGAGTGCCCCGGGGGCACAGGCAGGCACCTGCTTTGGTGCCTGCTCACGTCTTCAGGAATGGGTGGGGAAGGAAGCCTCATCGGAGACTCCCCGCCCCACCGGTCCTCTTCTCTTGCTTTCGGTAGGGCCGGCAGGGGGGAAGGAAGCCTCATCAGAGTCTCCCTGTGCCCGGAGAGGCCCTCCTCCAGATCCCGTGGACTGCGGGCGGGGCGGAGACCTCACCATAGACCCCCCGCACCGCAAATCTCCGTCTTTTTGCCCTACACCTGGGCTTGGGAGAACGGGGAAGGGAGGCCTCACCGGAGGCCCCTTCCTTTCGCCCCTATTACTTTCTTGGGCTCCTTGCTCCCCCCGTTGAAGGGCCAGTGAAGGCCCAGGAGGGCCTGTTATAAACCTCAGAGAGGGTGCCGA
The DNA here is from genome assembly GCF_031143425.1 of Pleurodeles waltl. Taxonomy (NCBI): domain Eukaryota; kingdom Metazoa; phylum Chordata; class Amphibia; order Caudata; family Salamandridae; genus Pleurodeles; species Pleurodeles waltl. Next base: position 239,888,068 of record NC_090437.1, on the reverse strand, counting down.
CCTCCCCTCTCCCCCAGGAGCAAAGCGTGGCCCCTGTTTAGCACACAGGAGTGCCGGGGGGCCCACCTTCATCCTCCAGGCACTAGGAGTGCCCTTTTCATCATACAATAGGTACTTTGGGGATATATTCATTCTGATATGAACATTGGGGGGTTAAATGTTCCCTGCCTATTTTTATGATGTTGCATATATGTGTTGATGATCCTTTTACGGGCATCACATGCAGATAAATGTCTTTATGACTTGCCATATGTTCTCTAATGTTCCTTTTATGGATATTTATGATGTGTTTATGACAAGTACATATGCTTCTTAATTGTGATTCCTGACTACTGCTTATGTTGCAGAATCCTGAGCACTTACGTGTGCTAATGTGACAACAGCTTATTCTTGCAGAGTATTAGTAACGTGTGTAACGTTCTGACAACTGCTAAGGTATCAGGGTATTACTGACATGCAATGTTTGATCTAATTATGTTTTGTGCAATACAGTTTATTTTTACATAGCTCATTGTTGTGTTTACTTTGCGGTGTACATATTGCGTCACGTGTGTTGTGTGTGTTGTGCAAACACTTTACACATTGCCTCCGGGTTAGGCCTGACTGCTCGTGCCAAGCTACCAAGGGGGTGAGCAGGGGTTATCTTGGATGTGTAACTCCCTTGCCCTGACTAGAGTGGGTGGGTTCTGCCTGGCTTAGGTGCATACCTGAGCCAACCAGAAACCCCATTTATAACAGGTAAGAAACAACAATAAAATCTACACCTAATGATTTAACCCAGAATGCAGACAAGGTATGCTGAAAACTACATGGCTGATTTTTATGTTTTGCAAAGACAGATCTTAGATAACATCAGCTTGTACTGCGGTATATCGCAAAATAACTGCAGTATACTGCAATAAATTATATTACTTAGTATACTGACACATAGCGTAAACCCTGCTGCCAAAGATTACCATTTACACACCATGATCCCTGTTTCATTACATCTACATGCATTCACCCACTTTCAATCTATGACTCATTAAAATACCACACACCACTCTATGTCTCTCCACTCTATGAAATTCCACTATACCCCACGCTTTACTATCCCATTTTATGCCACTTCACTCTATGCTAATCCACTGTACACCACTCCACTGTATGCCACTACACTGTACATCACTCGACTGTATGCTATTACACTGCCAATCCATTCTAAGACATTCTAGGCTATGTCACTTCATTGTATGCCACTCAACTCTGTTCCATTCTATTCTATGTTATCCCACTGTACACAACTCCACTCTACGCCATACCACTCTACACCACCTCATTATACGCTATTCCACTGTATGCCACTCCTCTCCTCACCACTCCACTCCACTCTACACTACTGCACTTTACGCTATTGCACTCTATGCTACTCCGCTATAGGCTATTCAACTGTATGCCACTCCAATATATGTCATTCCACTGTTCCCCACTCCATTCTACTATATTTCACTGTGCATCACTTCACTCTTTACCACTCCACTATAGGTTTTTCCATTCTATTCCACTCCTCTCTATGCCACTCCACTGTAAGCCACTACAATGTACCTCAGTCTACTCTACACCACTCCATGCCACTTTACTCTACACCACCTCATTATACGCTATTCCACTCCATGCCACTGCACTCTACCCCACTCCACTCTAGGCCTCTCCACTGTATGCTAATCTACTGTAAGCAACTCCACTCTATGCCACTCCACTCTCTGCCTCTCTGCTGTTCTACTGTGTGCAACTTCACTCTATGTCACTCTACTCCTCATCACTCCACAGTATGACACTCAAGTCTATGCCACTCTACTGTACCCATTCAACTCTATGCCACTCCACTATACACTATTCCGCTATACGGAACTACATTCTATGCCACTTCACTTTATGCTATTCCACTCTACGCTGCTCCAATGTATGCCACTCCACGCTACTGCACTCTACACCACTCCTCTCTATGACACGCCATTCCACGGTACACCACTCAACCACAGTGTACTCCACTCGACAGTTGACTCCCCTTTCCTCGTCCACATTATACTGCACTCCATTTCACTGCACTATGCAACAATGTACTCCTGTCAATGTGAGATCTACAGCACTCTACTTCACTCTATGCCTCTGCACTATGCTCTACTCCAGTCTATGACACTCTACCCAACTGCCTCATGCCACTCCACCTCAATTTTCTATATTCTACACAATGACACACTACTCCATTGTACTCCACTATTGCACTGTATGCCACTCCATCGTATGCCACTCTATGCCATTCAACTCCATGACAGTTTATGCCACTCTGTTCCACCATACCATATTATAATGCAATCTGCCCTACTCCACACCACTTCACTGTACAACAGTGTAATCTACTATGTGGCATTCCTCTCTAACCCACTCCACTCCACCCAACTCTACTCAACAACACGCTACTCCACTCTACAATTTGTCACTCCACTGTACTCCACTCCTCTCTACCTTATTGAACAACACTATACCTGACTTCATGCAACTGTATGTCAGTACAATCTATGCCAACTCCAATCTACCACACTCTCATCCACTTTATACAACTCCACTCTAAAAGACTCTACTACACTCTGTGCCACTATACCACACTTTTCTCCACTCTATTGCTCTACACTACACTGTACAATCCACTACAATGTATGCCCCTACACTGCACTGTACAACACTGTAAAACACTTTTAAACACTCTGAGGCACACCACTCTACTGTACTTTACAGCACGCCAGTCCAGTCAATCACAGTTTACTCCTCTCCATGCAGTGCCTCTCCACTTTACTTCAGTCCATATACCTCAACTGTACAACACACCACTTCACTCTATGACACTTTATTCCACTGAACACTGTGCCACTCCACTCCCATCCACTTTACTCCACTCTACAAAACTACACTCTATAACACTACACTTTACAACACTCTCTCCACTCTACTGAATGCCACCCCACTGTGTGCCACTCCACCCTAAAATAATCCACTCTACACAATTCCACTCTACTGAATGACATGCTACTCTACTCCATGGCACTCTAGTCTATGCTACTCAACAGTATGCTACTCCACTCTACTCCACATTATGATACTCCACTCTACCTCACTACCTCACTCAACTCAGCACTATTCCACTCAATGGCACTCCATTCTACACCACTCAACTCTATTCCACTCCACTATACACCACTCCACTCTACACAACTGTACTCTATGCCACTTGATGGTACGCTATTCCACTCTGAGGCACTCTTATCTATACCACTGTATGCCACTCCACTCCGTGGTATTCCACTCTATTCTATGCCACTCCCCTGCACACCATTCCAGTCTATGCCACTCCACTCTACGGCACTCAAATTTATGCCAATCCCCTCTATGCCACTTCACTCTACGCTACTGCACTCTATGCCACTCTGCTCCACACCACTCTACTATAAGCTACTTCACTGTGTGCCGTGCCACTCCACTCTACACTCCTCACTCTATTATATGTCACTTTATGCCACTGCTGGGAAAGCCCGAAGGCCCCAGCACACCCTGCTGGTTCCCCAGCCAGCACATTGACAGGAGCCAGCCGTTTGTATTTTAAGTGGGTGCCCTGGTGCCCACCTGGGCACAGACACCTTTTTTCCAGGTGAGGTCAGCGGGGGTCTTGTGGCTCCATTCCTTTGCTCCTGCCTAGGCTAGAGTAGCCTTTTTTTTAGCTCCCGCCAATGTTTTGTTCCCTGCCTGGGAGACTGAGGGTGTCAGGATTCTATGATGCTGCTGTTCACACAACCAAGTTGCTGCTGTCATTGCACAGCCTCTCCACTAATAAGTGAAATCAGTGCAGTTTGAAACATTGCCTATATCCTCTGAGGCTTGGTGCAGTTCAGGTGGGGCTCAGTACACCTTTTGGTAGCTTCCTGATGAGGCAATTACCTCCTGGAGAGCCTTGTTTTATGCCACATAGATTGGGAAAACAAGGAACAAAATTTCAGGGCAGCAGTAATTTTGGAGTCTTATAAATACGTATATTTAAGTATAAATAAAAGGTGCACCCATTAACAAACACTTAGGGGTCATTAAAACCCTGGCGGACGGTGTTAAAGCGGCGGTAAGACCCCCAATAGGCTGGCGGTCTTTTTTTGAGCATTATGACCATGGCGGTTACTGCCATGGTCATCCGCCGCTTCTCCGTTCCGCCCGCCAGGGTGGAGATGACCGCTGGGCTGGAGACCCGGGTCTCCAGCCCGGCGGCGGTATTGTCACGGCTTACCGCCGTGGATTTCCAGCGGTAGGAACCGCCATGAAATCCATGGCGGTAAGCACTATCAGTGCCAGGGAATTCCTCCCCTACACCCCCCCCCACCCCTCCCACCCCCCCCAAGGTGGCAGGACCCCCCTCCTCACCCCGACACCGACATTACCTTACACATACACACCCGACACGCACGCAGGCACCACCAACACACATACACACACACACCGACATACATGCCAACATCCATACACACAGTCAGACACGCACACACACACATTCAAACATACACGCACACATCCATACAGACATACCTACAGACATACACGCACTCATTCCCAAAACACGCAACACCCCCGCAAGCATACACACACTAACACACCCCCTCTACATACACAGACGCACACCCCCATGCACCCACACAACACACAACACCCCCCAACCCCCTCCCCTAACGGACGATCGACTTACCTGTTCCGTCGATCCTCCGGGAGGGGACGGGAGCCATGGGGGCAGCTCTGCCGACACCACACCGCCAACAGAACACTGCCGCACCGAATCACAGGACGTGATTCACTGGGCGGTGTTCTGTTGGCGTGGCGGTGGAGCAACCTCCACTTCCCCGCCGCTCGTCAGTATGGCTGTTGGCATCTCTCCGTCGGAAAAAACGACGGAGGGCAACCAACAGTCATAATACGCCGAGCGGCAAACCACCACTACTGGCGGTCTTCCGCACGGTGGTCCCTCGGCGGTCTTGTTAAAAGACCACCGAGGTTGTAATGACCCCCTTATTGGCATATTTATACTTTTTGGCTCTTAACTGCACTAACGCAGATTTGCATCAAAACGTTTTGCAACGGCTTGCACCATTCTTGAGCGCAAGCCGGGCACCATATTTATGGAATGATGCAAGCTGTCACAAAGGGTAGGCTAGCCTAAAAAAAATGGCATTAGCCTGTGGGGGTGGCTCAGGAAGAGGGCCCGTGCCCCCTCCCCTAAATTTAAAAAATGGCCTGGGGCATGTGGACCCTAGGCCCTTGCAGAGGCTTGCACAGGGGCTGCATGCCACCTCCCCTAAATATCAGTGTCAGCCTTTGGGGATTGAGCCCCCACAGACTCATAAAGACTTGGAGAGGGGCTTCACACCTCCACCTAAAAAATGCCTTGCTACCTTTCAACATGCACACATTCTGATCATTTCTTAGTTGATTTTTTTGCATCTGTAGCCTTGCTATGGGAAGGAGGAATAATGTTTTCTGTATATTGTCAAGCTTATACTGCAACCTCCATACTCGTTCAAGAATATGAAAGTGTTCTCCCCTAAAAAGCCATTACACTGAGCATATATACTGTTCTTGATAATATGATTTGTGATATCAAGGTACGGAAAAATAAAATATACATTTCTTCTGAAACATTTGCCTAAATATACTGTGCTTTATAAATCACAATATGGGAATATATAACACATGACTATAGCAAATTCTTACATTCTATAATTAATACTTGTTATAATAAATTAACAAAACATGCATGCAACTAAACTTCTTTTTTCAGCAAAGAGCTCCCACCCTACCTGGGACTGTAATTTATGAATATGCCTTTTGTGAAGGTACTTTTAGAGGACCTCTATTCCCAGCAAAGAATTGTCCAAGCATCCTGGCAGCTCTACCCTTAGTCATTTCCTCATATTAGATGGGGTCACTTGGTGCTTGCTGCAAACGCTGCCTGTCTGTCCGGGTACTGTATGCCATGCCATTGCCCTTCTTCATCCACCAGATTTTCCCAAGAGCTAAAACTGATAGCTTTTTCCTCCTCCACTCATGCAGACAGTTAGGCCAGAACTCCTATGTGTCACTCAGTCTTCTCCTACGCCTGCTGCTCCCTTTTATCACTGTGGAGCATGCAGATCCACAAGCAACAGTGTGATGCTCTGTCCACCCAGGTCTTGTAGGCAGCAGGGGACCACATGCTTTTTGGGTCCCAAGAATAATCCAGGACCGGCACAGAACTCCCTCTTCCAATAGGTATGGCAACCTAGTTGATCCTGCCTGAAGCATATGCTTGTCTTAAATATTAATGCATAAAGAACAGATGATCCACTGCTTTTTTGCTCACTACGCCACCGCAGTTTGGAGCTAGCCATGTTCAAATCAGTCTTGACCCTGTTCCTCATGAGTACAGTCCAGACTGAACTGCCAAGCCAAGTCCTCCCTGGACTGGAAACAAGCATCCTAGGATCAAGTTAAGGGTATCACCCTTCATCAGCTAGACTAGCTTGCATCCAGTGGGGCAGTGAACACAGCACCTATGTCTGGGCATACCCTTCCCACTGGGGGTGACAAATGCAAAAAGAGCAGATGATGGACAGAATGCTAAACAATGCAAACGTTCATCCCCAGTCACAAAGATCTGGGTTTAATCCATGTTTTTTTTGCTCACCACACCACCCCAGTTTAGACTCAGCCATATGCAAATTAGAATTGACCCCGTTCCCCATGGGAACAGTCCAGCCCGAACTGCCAAGCCAGGTCTTTCCTGGACCAGAAACAAGCATCCTAGGACCGGTTTCAGAGTATCACCCTACACCAGCTAGGCTAGCTTGAATCCAGTGCACAATGAGCACAGGACCCACGTCTGGGCATACCCTGACACCCTGATACCCGATGATGGACAGAATACTGAACAATGCAAACATTCACCCCCAATCACAAAGATCTGGGTTTAATCCATTGCTTTTTTGTTTTGGGCCCAATGGTCATGCCCAGGCGAAATAACGCCTGGGCATGGCCATTGGGCTGGTGGGCAAGACTCTTGTCTTTACTAAGACAGGAATCATGTCCATGGAAGTTGTACATCGAAGAAATTACGCTAGTCTGGTGAGAGGCATTTTTATGCCTCTCACCAGACTAGTGTGATCCTTTGACGCACAACCTCCTGTTCCCTCTATGCCTCTCCCAACCTGCTAGAGTCCTTTTTCATGACGATAGCCGGGCCTTACTGCTGGCTACCGTCATTCCATAAATATGACATCTGGCCGGGGCCTTGGAATGGTGCTAACTTGCGGTATACGATTTCATGCAAAACTGAGTTAGCACAGTTTTGCGTGAAAAAGTGTAACTCTGGGTTTAGGTTCTTCATGCAAGGGTTTTAGCGATTTAACATTTCATGTTAATTGCAAGATGGTGGGAGGTTTTGTATTCACGACTCTCATCTTTACAATTCTACTTCTTGCATCATTCATTATCCTAATCATTGCAGCTCATTCATTTTACAGTAGATCGACGTATTTTTAATAAACCTTTTGAAAACGTTCCTGCATCTCCTTTATTGCCTGTGTGTGACTAAGACTTACTGCTAATGTGAGAAAAGGGTAAGTTCTGTTCCACCACAACTCCCTTGAGATGCTGCATTCTAGAGTCCATGCATAAAAGCTGCCAGAAATCACCTTTTATTGTTTTGGATTTTTGGTGAGGTACTGTTTGTGAGCTGGGAGGGTTGGGCCGACATTTGCAAATTGTTGTAGAAGTGACTCAGTCACTTGCAAACAAAAGTGCTGTCATTCCTAAACCAGCAGTCTCATCTAGGAGTGGGACTCCAGCTATGACACAGTCACCTCCAGGAGTGGAACCTTCAGCTTAAGTTGGCTCAACATGGGAATCCTCACTCTTCTTAAAAGTGGAAAGGATTGACAAAGTGATAGCCCTTTGTTGATTCTCTGGGTGGTGGTGCATGGACTTTCTCAGTTATTCAAGTGATTTGACTGGTTAAAAAATAAAATAAACATAATACACAAGTAGGGACTTATATATGAATATGTGACAGAACAACTAGGTCCTAAACAACTATAGCCTAAACCACTACTGCTAAACAACTAAAAAGTCTCTACAACTAAGTACTGAACAACTACTGTCTAAACAACAATTGTTCCTGAATAACAATTGCCTGAACAACTAATATATATATATATATATTCTAAACAACAAATAAACCATAAAAACCAAAAAGAAAATCTTACCTTAAAATTAGTTGTTCAGGCAATTGTTATTCAGGCACAATTGTTGTTTAGGCATTAGTTGTTCAGTACTTAGTTGTAGAGACTTTTTAGTTGTTAAGCAGTAGTGGTTCAAGCAAGTAGTGGTTTATCCTAGTTGTTCAGGATGTTTCCCCTTATGAATATATATATATATATATATATCTCTATATATATATATATATATATATATATAGATATATATATATATATATATATATATATATACATCACTCCTAAGGCAGGCCCAATGATCCCTAAGGAAGGATGTAGTTTATAATTAGGACATGTGATTTTACATGTTCTGACAGTAAAAAACCTGCATTGTCTTTTTTACTATAGAAAGGCTAGCAGTCCCATTGGCAAGTACAAGGTTAGACGCTGACAACTTGGCAGTTCTAACTTCTGAACGGGACGACTAAATGTGATACTTCAAGGAGTCACGTGTTAGACCTGTCAGCCTTAGGGTCTGCACACTTTTACCACTGCTAAACAGTGCTAAAGTGCATGTGCTCACTCCCCTGAGCATGGTTTGTTTGGGATATACCTGATTGGCATATTTGTATTACATGTAAGTCCCTTGTAGACTGGGATACTGTTGGAAAGTGGATTATTGGTAAGGGCAGGTAAGTACCTACATTTAGCAATAGGCCAGTAACCCCCACTAGGTTCAGCAAGGTCTCCATAAATTACCCCAGCTCAACCCTTGGTAGCCTGGCAATGAGCAACAAGGCTTAATTTAGGAGACAAAGGTGGTCATTTTGACATTGGCGGTAAAAACCCACCTACTGCAGCTATGAAGGCTACCAAAATACTATCAATGCGGCTACCATCCATCCGCCATTTCATGATCACAGCCGGACTGCCAAGAATGGCGGAAATCCAGCAGTGATCATGCTGGCGGACAGTGGTAAGCTGGCACTGCTACCACCAGCACCGCCACGCCAGTTGAATGCCGCCAGCCGTATTATGACAATTCATACAGCCTGATGGTGTTCTGCTGGCAAAGTGCTGCAGGCGGTAGAAGTGCCCCTTCCCGTTCCCTGCCTGATGACCTCCATGCCAGACAAGGTAAGTTGGGCGTCCGACAGGGGAGGGTGGTGGGCGGGTGGGGGTGTTGTGTGCATGTGTCTGTGAGTGTGTGTGTAAATGCATCTGTGTGTGTAGTGTAGTTTGTGTGTTTGTATGCGTGTGAATGAATGCTTATAAGAATCATGAAGTGAGAGAGTGTCTGCATGTCAGTGTGATTGTGTAAGAATGTGTGTCAGTATGTCTGTAAATATGTGTGTATGAATGTGTGTATGCAGTGTGTGTATGAATACATGTATGCAGTGTGTATATGAATGTGTGTATGGCAGTGTTAGTAAATGGGTATATGGGTGGTGCGTGTGAGTGTCTCTGTGCGTGTATGCGGGGAGGGTGTGTGGGGTGAGGGACGCAGTGACTGGTAGGGGAGTGGGAGTGGGGTGATGTGTGCATGTTTGGCTGTGGGGTGAGTTGTGTGGTGTGTGGGTGTCTGCGTGTGTGTGCGTGTATGGGCATGTGTGTGTTGATTTGAGGGGGTGGGGGCAGTTTGGATGGAGGAGGAATGGGGGGCATCTGGTGAGTGTCAGGGTGAGGTAGCCGCCTATCGTTGACAGGGAAGGAATTCCATGTCACAGGTAGGGCCTACCGCAGTGGTTTTCATGGCATTGCTAACATCACGAAAACCATGGTACTAGGCAGCCTCATAATGCCTCTGGCGGTACTGGGCCGACGGCCGGGCTGGAGATTGACATCTCCGGCCCGGCGGCTGATACCACCACGGCGGTATGAGTGGAGAAGTGGCAGGTTGGCTGCAGCCTGCCATTCTCATAATGTGGCGATATGTACCGCCAGCCTGTTGACAGTACTTCTGCCACATAAACACTCAGCGCAGAGGTTTTGAACAAGTACGAATTTGCAGGTAGATGATATCGATGATTTGAGACAATATATGGTGGTTTGAGTATAACTAATAATGGAAAATTGCAGCTATGGGCTCATTGTGTGGCCTGTGTGCTGCTTGACATTTATGTGCAGATGGTGGACATACCATTAGACTAATCATGACTTGTGCTAGATCTGATGTGAATTTACAGTAGTAAATTATTTAGAGATTGCTGTTATATGAATATGTAATTGGCATATAGTCAAATTTGTAGAATACTTTGGAGAAAATCATCAGATGAGAATAGGCCGTGTCTCGTCTATGGGGCGCAGACAAATATTGGGACCTTTCCAAAATGGCCGCCGCATTCTCGAACCTACTCCTGGTCTAACACTTTGAGTGCTTATAGTGACTACGTCAATGCTGTGCTGCATTGTGGGTACAGGATGAGGCAGTAGTTTTAAAAGCGAGCACCATCAATGGCTCGGATTCGGTTTTATGCCTCGGTGATGGCTGTCACGGGGGTTGCGTAAGGCGAATTATTGATATATTCGGTCACACAAGATAATAAGGTAAGCCATTTAAAATAAGGGGCCCGTTGGGTTTAGATTGGCTTCTTTGATAAAATGCAATAATATAATGGTTCACTCGCTATGTTTTTGTTGGTTGCATAGGGTAATCTTTTCCACATTGGATTTTTTTATAAAGCGATTAACAAGCATTGTGGGGGCTGTCACTAATAATGAAGAGTATTATGTTTTCTTTTGCCTAAGTCCAGTTGCCAGGATAAAACATCTGTGTCAAAATAGAATAGACTTGCAGAGTTGTAAGTAGATAGTTTATTTATGGATGGTCAATTTGTTGGTCTGGCAGGTCACTTTTTTATTTCATATTAGATGATATTGTTGCTTTGCTTTGTGGTGGTGGTGAAATTTGCTTGATTCTGACAATATGTGTGATTTAATAATGGTGATTTTATTGGTTTGATATTGTAGTTCCTATTCTATATGAGGTATTAGTTTCAATGTAGGCAACAAGTTGCCTACAGTGCAATCACTGTTTTCAACATGAAGGATGGAAATCAATTGAAAATAAAATGTAAAAGGTGTGGGTGTTTTCTAATTTGCTTTGATAATAGAAATCATTAATATTGTACAAACAAAAACGGCAGACTTCATTTGTGCAACTATTAATATATTTATATAAAATAGCTTTGTGGTGACTATGTCCGAATGAAGTGGCACAGGTCGACTATGGGAGGGATAATATTACATTGAACATAAATATGTTGAAAACTAATAAAATTAATATCTTAATTTGTGGTAAAAGTTGGTATTTAAAAAAAAATATATCTACATGTGTGTTTTGTATAGCTCTATTGGTCACTTTTTTGTTTATTTCTTTGTTAAGCCTTTAAGTTGTGTTGTTGTAATAGTGTGTATATATGTTTTTTCGATAGAACTATTTGAAATTAGTATTTAAGTATGTCTTTTATTCATTTTTTGATTTCTAAATTTGATTGCATATATTGATGGCATCCCTTGTATGTATGTTAAGCTATTAGTTAAATGTGACAAGTTAATATTAATTGTTTTATGTTAGTTTTTGAATGTATGATGGCTATGTGAGCTCATAATGTAAGGGTATTACATTTATTGTATTACAGCCCTGAAGGAGTCCTGTTTTGGGGATGAAACGCATTGGCTGATGTTGTTATGAATGTGTCCTAACTTTGAAAGAAAAGAAGAATAAAAAGAAGACAACAATGAAATGATATTGATTGATTGGACTTTCTTAAATTTATTGAAAGTGTTGCTCCATTGAAATGTATATATATCACTCAGCACCGGGGTCATAATGACCCCAAAGTCTGTAAAGCATTCAAGTATCACAGAACAGTAATTGAATGAAACACAGGAAAGAGTTTAAAAATCCCAAAACAATTTATAAACATCTGAAGTATTTTTATCTTATATTTGACACCAAAATGAATAAAATTGGATAAGGGGAACCAAAAATATGAATATTTAAAGAATTAATGTTCAAAAGTTTACCTTCGGATAAGTTGTTTTCTTGAAGATTTTCTTCAGCAGGACGAAGTCACATATCCAATCCTTCCTCCCTGGAGCCCTCTTTGGATACATGTCACAGGAGACCTTGGTGAATATTTCTACATTCAGACTTAGACAATTTTTCAGGATGAAAATCTTCATCCGGGCCAAAGCTGAATCTTGATGTGACGTCCCTGAAGCCCTCCTCGAATATGCTGCATGGTAAATTCCAGTCAAATTTTTACATTTGAACGTAATCACTTTTTTGGAGCTTTTCCCCTGGGAGTCGATCCTCCTCAGTAACCCGATTTCGATGCTAGGTCATCCGATCACTTTTCTCAGAGCCCAGACAGATTCTTCTGAACTGAGGGTTGGGCAGTGCTTTCACAACTAAACTCAGAGGGCCAGGATCAACCTGTTGCTTTTATCAGTAGGAGGTTGACCCCTAGAGAAAAGTGTTAGTCAGCCATAGAGAGAGAGGCCTTTGCTGTGGTCTGGGACCTAAAGAAGCTGAGACCATACTTATTTGGGACTCAATTCAAAGTTCAGACAGACCCCAAACCTCTATTATGGTTAAAGCAGATAAAAGGAGAAAACCCTAAACGGTTGAGGTGGTCCATTTCCCTACAGGGGACGGACTTTACAGTGGAACATAGACCTGGAAGTAACCACTTCAATGCAGATGGACTCTCCAGATATTTGCACTTAGATAATGAAGACTCATCTGGGCAAGGTTTGCCTTATTGTCCCTCGTTTGGAGGGGTTTGTGTAGGAAAGTACCATCCCTCTTAGCATATAACCCACAATTTCTACCTGTATGTCAGTTTGTTTTTACTGTCTCACTGGGATCCTGCTAGTCAGGACCCCAGTGCTCATAGTTTGTGGCTTGTATGTCAGTATGTGTTACTGTGTCACTGGAGTCCTGCTAACCAGAACTCCAGTGCTTATGATCACTCTGCTCTACAGATTTGTCACTGTAGCCTACAGACTCCATATTTCAATCCATATTGGCACACTGGACCCCTCTTATAAGTCCCTGGTATATTGTACCTAGGTACCCAGGGCATTGGGGTTCCAGGAGATACTTATGGGCTGCAGCATTTCTTTTGACATCCATAAGGAGTTCATACAAACACTCCTCCAGGACAGCCATTGCAGCCTGAGTGAAATAGTGCAAACACTATTTCACACCCATTTTCACTGCACCGGGTAACTTGTAAGTCGCCTATATATCTAACCTTCAGTTACTGAAGGCGAGGTGCAAAGTTGCTGTGTGTGAGGGTACCCTTGCACTAGCAAAGGTGCCCCCATGTTGTCCAGGACCAATTCCCCGGACTTCGTGTGTGCAGGGACACCATTATAAGTGTGCACTACATATATCTCATAACATATATGTAGCTTCACAATGGTAACTCCGAATATGGCCATGTGAGGTGTCTAAGATTGAGAAATTGTACCGCGAATCAAATTCTGGGATTGGGTGGGCAATTCCATGCACCTTGGGGTCTTCACTATGGATCCACAGTACTGCCAAACCAGCTATCTGAGGTTTCCACAGCAACCCCAGCTTCTGCCACCTCACAGACAGGGTTCTGCCCTCCTGGGGATTGAACAGCTCAATCCCAGGAAGGCAGAACAATGCATTTCCTTTAGGAGAGGGGTGTTACACCATCTCCCATTGGAAATAGGTGTTATGGGCATGGGAGGGGTATCCTCCCAGAGCCTCTGGAAATGCTTTGAAGTGCACAAACGGTGCCCTCCTTGCATAATCAAGTCTACACCAGTTCAGGGACCCCACTCCCTGCTCTGACACGAAACTGGAAAAAGGAAAGGGGAGTGACTACTCCCCTGTCCATCACCACCCCAGGGGTGGTGCCTAGAGCTCCTCCAGAGTGTCCCTGGCTTTAGCCATCTTGGATTCCAAGGTGTGGGGACCTTCTGGGAGCATCTGAGTGGCCAGTGCCAGCAGGTGACATCAGAGACCCTTCCTGATAGGTGCATACCTGGTTAGGTAGCCAATCCCCCTCTCAGGGCTATTTAGGCACTCCTCTTGGTGTTTCCACAGATTCGGTTTGCAAGACTCCACCGGGACTCCTCTGCATCCTCTGCTTGAGCTTCTGACCATAGGATCAACCGCAGACTGCTCCAGGAGCCATGTAACTGCCACGAAGTATCAAAGAAGGCTACTGTGACTCTGTAACTTCAGCTCCTGCAAGCAACTGCAACAGTTTCCAGGTTGTGCATTCTCTGAGCACTGTCTGTCTTCATTGTGCACCAGAAGGACCGAAGTAGTCCCCTGTGGAGTGACGGAGTCACTTCACTGCTTCTGCAGGCACCTCTCTGCAACGACAACCGGGACTCTGGGACTCCTCTCCTGTCGATGAGCATTATCCTTGGAACACAGGTGGAGGACCAAAGTGATCCTGACTGTCCAAAGGTCCAGCTGTCAAGATTTGGTGGAGGTAAAGGCTTGCCTCCCCATGCCAGACAGTATCCCTGTGCACCACGTGTTCTGCAGCTCCTTGGGCTTCTGTGCACTTCTTCCATAAATCCTTCAAGCACAGCATAGCCCAGATCCTCAGAACTCTATCCTGTGAGGCTCAGCTCCCTGAGTTGTTCTCCGGCGGCGTGGGATCCCTTTGTGTAGTGCTGCACTGACAGCATTTTGCAACTCCTTTGTCCCTGTGTTCTGGGACTCCTGTGGTTGCTGCCCAGTCTTATGAGGGCTATCCAAAGTGCTGAGAGCCCCCTCTGTCTCCTCAGTCTGAGTTGAGACACCAAGGTCCACCCTGGACCCAGGTAGCGCCTTTTCCTGCCAACTGTGACATTTGCATGAGCCAAGGCTTGTTGGGGGAATCCAACAACAAAAAACAGCCTGCATCCGATCACTCGAAGTGCACCAAGCAGGAACCCGCAGCTGTCTTCTTTGGTGCATTTATGACGTCTTCTTCCTACCGGAGAATCCACTTTTGCACCTTCATCCGGGTTAGCAGGGGCTCCTACTCTTCCTGGACTCTTCATCGACTTCTGGACTTGGTCTCTTCTTTCCACAGGTCTTCAGGTCCAGGAATCCATTATTGCTTTTCTGCAGTCTTGTTTGGTTTTTGCACACTTCTAGTGTGTTCTGAGGAAACTTTCTGTACTTTACTCCTGTTTTCCTGGGCTCTGGGGTGTGGTAATTTACTTACCTTTGGTGTTTTCCTACACTCTCAGCACCCAGCTACACACACTAAACTTGCCTAGGGAGGAAACCGACATTCGCATTCCACTATTTTAGTATATGGTTTGTGTTGCCCCTAGGCCCATTGCGAGCTATTGTGTTTTCACTGTTTGCACTTTTCTATGAATGTTTACTTAACTGATTTTAGTTACTAGTGTATATATTGTGTGTAATACTTACCTCCAGAGGGAGTATAGCTTCTAAGATATTTTTGGCCTTTTGTCACTAAAATAAAGTACCTTTATTTTTGCTAACTCAGAGTATTGTCTTTTATTGTGTATAAGTACTGTGTGACTATAGTGGTATTGCAAGAGCTTTCCATGTCTCCTAGTTGAGCCTTGGCTGTTCTGTTATAGCTACCTGTAGACAGCCTGAGCTGCTAGACACTGCCTCATTTCACTAAGATGGATCACTGTACCTGGAATAAGGTGTAAGTACCACTGATACCCACTACAAGTAAGGCCAACTTCTCACAGGGTGTGAGCCAAAATGGCAAGCTTCAAGGGGGAAACTGCCTTTGAAGGGCAAATACTGGTCACAGAGAGGAGCAGCTGCTATTTTGTTTTTGCAGATAGGCTGTCATCTTGGGCAGAGAGGGAAAAGCCATTGTCAAACTGGTTGTTCAAGGGGAGTGAAACCCCCAAGTAGCCACACCTGAGGGATCGGCTATGGAGCTCCACAGATTAAGAGAAGAGTTCTGCTGAGTGGGCAGAATATTGCACCCTGAGATAGCAAGATGCCACAGTTTGCAGGAAGTTTGCATCGGGCATGAGGAACTGGTAGCCCACTTGGCTACTTAGCCACATCATCCTTCAGGGCTTGTAATAGGCATAAAAGGACTCATATCACATATTTACTGAGCAGGGGACTGAAGTAGGACTGCCCTGCTGTTACCCGGACCCAGCAAAGAGAGGCTGCACCAAAGACTGGACTGCACCCACTGTTCTTTGGGCTGATAGAGAGAGGACTGTGCCTGTGGTGCCCTGCTTGAGGAAAAGTCCTCCCCAAGCCTCAGACAGAAGACGTGACTCCACAATTCAGTTGACTGACTTCCTGTTATAGCTATATAAGCTGAAGAAGCCTGTGTCATGACCCTCTCTTGTACCCTCTGTACAGTAGGTCTGGCACCATAGGGGCTCATGCTATATTTCCCCTGTAGCAATTCATAGTCTCCTGCAACAGCAGGTTAAACACTCTATCCCCATGGTCCCAGTACACTTAAGCCGTTGGCAGGTCCCTTGCCAGACCATTAGAACATTCTGGTACTGTTGTTCAATTTGTTTTGCAGTTTGCATGCTGGCATGAATTACACATGTTTTCCATTTAATTGGTTCCATCTGCCATGACCTAGGGGCTTCACCTGCTAATATTGATTGGTTCTACCTGCTCCTGTGTATTGGTTCCAACTGCCATCACCTATTGACTCCACCTTTTCATTGATTTTACTTCTGTTTGTTGGTTCCAACTGCCATGATCTATTACATCTGTCTGCTAATGTTAATTGATTGTACCTGCTTGAATTAAAAATTAAAACCATTAGGCTGATGGGTGTTCTCTCCCAGGACTCGTTGGAATCTTCCTGTCTCCCATGTAAGCTATGTGCTTTTCATGAGTCAGTCAGACAGAAGGAGTATTTAAACCGTACCAAAACTCGTTAGTGCTTGGCCTTTTTCCTGCCCTGAGTAAACATCATCCCTGCCCTCACTTACTGAAACAACCAGATTCCTCCAGTGCTCTAGTCTTCCTCAGACCAAGCCTCCCTGTGGCTCTTGTGATCCTGATGCCCTTGATGCACCGGTGTCTTCACTTCTAGCGATTCCTCTTCGGTTTCCTG
Source organism: Pleurodeles waltl (assembly GCF_031143425.1). NCBI lineage: Eukaryota > Metazoa > Chordata > Amphibia > Caudata > Salamandridae > Pleurodeles > Pleurodeles waltl. The sequence goes on along the minus strand of NC_090437.1, from coordinate 239,870,733 downwards.
CCCTACAGCTATGAAGACTTCCTCCAGATTCTAGTTTTAAGGAAGAGACAAGGCTAAGTACTTGATCACAGGTTAGTGCCTAAGACTTTCTATAAGACTAAGGGGGTCATTATGAACATGGCGGTAAATACCGTCGTCCGCCGTGACGACGGCAAACCGAATACCGTCATTGTTGGTGAATAGAAACTCACCATATAAAGATGCCAAAAACAGAAACCGCCAATATTTCTGATACCACCAGCCACCGCCAGGGCCTTGTCGACGAAAAAGCTGCACATCCCACCCCGCCAAGCACACAAATCCCCCACCCTCCAAATAATGATGTACAAATCACCACAGCGTTCAGTGGATGCTGAATGACCAATGGCAGTACAGGCGGCCACGGTCAGCAATGGGACCCAACAGCAAGAAATGCACACATTGGCAATTTTGAAACCTACACACCTGACACACATCCACAACACTATAAAACATGCACAGACACATTCCACAATCCTTTGCATCACCAATAGGAGAGGCCAGACTGACAACACTACAAGCAGATGCTGAATGCAACAGTACACAACTCACACACCCAATCACGCAACAGCACCCTCACCAATATCCACATAACACACCACCCACAACACACACCATGGCACCCCCTAAGTACCCACGCTTCACAGAAAGGGAGCTAAGAACAATGATGGACGAGATACTCAAGGTCAAGCCACAAGTATTCGGGGCACAGGTCCAGCACACACCGATCGCCAGGAAGATGGCATTATGGTAGACAATAGTCAACAAGGTCAAGGCAGTGGGAAAACGTCCACGCACAAGGGACGACATCCACAAGAAATGGGACGACCTGTACAGCAAGGTGAGGTCCATGGCTTCCAGGCACAACATTGCAATCTAGAAGACTGGGAGAGGATCCCCACCAACACCCCCCGACTAGACTGACTGGGAGGAAAAGGTACTGCCCATCCTGCACCCTGAGGGCCTCACTGGACTAACTGGAGGTATGGACTTGTGTAAGTCATCTACAATTACCCCACATCCACCACACCTTTAATGCATGCACCTCCACACCCCTCCAACTACCACCAGTACCACTACCCCACCCAGGCCACATTCACTACATCCAGTCACCTTGCATTCCCTCAAACCCACCAACAGGCCCACATCCCTCCCACTGTGCACAGCCACCTATCCCTGCAATGAATCACAATAGTACTACACCACCCACAATGCACCTCCACATCATTGTGGGGGGGTGTTGTTTACTTGTGTGTACTTTGGGCAAGTTGTCTTGGGCTTGTGTCGGGTAAGTACCTCTTGCTCAGGTGTGGGTGGCTTGCGAAGTTGTGAGGGGTTGCGTTGCGGGGTGGGTGGAGTGGGTGGGTGTGTAACTGTGCCCTTTCTTCCCTTGTTTAGTAGGGTGCAGTACTTACCATCATCGTCTTCGTCGGCGGTCTTGGTCGTGGAGGTATATGGCAAGGAGCAGGTCTGGCATGATTTGCAACTCTCTCTCCATGTCTGCTTCGACATGTTGTGTGAGCCTCCAGTGAATGTTCCCTTTTATTTGGTTTGTTTCTGCCTGGCTTTGCATGGCAGTGGTTCCCACCCTGGAACTGATGGTGGTCTAGTGCTTCATTATTTGTTGGGAGGGTAGGGCCTTTCCGTCGGTCTGTGGTGGCCTCTTCCATCATTGTCGACACTACTCTGTTGGCGGTGGGTGTTTTTCAGGCTGCCTGTTTTTCATGTGCTTCATTATTTGGCTGCCCAGACCGCCTGACTGTTGTCGGTAGTTATCGTCTCCGCCGGTGGTTTGTTCTTTCCTGTCATGTTCATAATGAGGGCCTAAGTGCTGAATGGAGAAAGCTCGCTTTCCGGAAATTGAGCTGTACCTTTGTCTCAATAGCTTTATCGCTATGAATTCCATTACATAGTGGGTGCTCTTGAATTGAATCATATCAGAACTGAAATACGCCTACCAGTAATTCTTTACAAATTGTTGTAATACGAACAAGAGAGAACGTAGAAGAGTACACTATATATGTATACAAACTTGTACAGTGAACCATATGTAAAATGATTATTGGGAGTGGCAGAAACTCAAGCCTGAAATCTTTATGTTACCTACTCTAATGCAGTACTTGTGGTGAAGCCTGCAAGTGTATAAGATTGCAAATAACTACATGATCATTGTATGCTGAGCACTGTTGACAAACTATGCTTCTTGTTATTTCCACTGCACTACATCCAAACCAACACAAAAGGCCCAGGAAGTGCAGAACCTCTCATTCAGTGTTGCAATGCAACAGAGTAGGACTGGTGCTGCAAGCCTATCTTTTCTTACTGTGTCACAATCCCCTTCCACTCAAGGGCAGTGTATGATTTAAGGGTTTAGGACACCTTGATTGTGGGCTGTCCTCCAGGTCGATAAGAGGTCCAGCATCGCCTCTGCGCTCGGAACCGGGTGAGTGCATGACAAAAGGCCAAGCCTCACACTTCTTCCACTGCACAGACAATATGCACAACCAGTTACATGTTCATGACCTGGCTCATGCACTATCAGGGGCCACTCCAAATTTGCTAGAATTAGCAAAGGCATGATCTGCAAAGTGAAGTCCTTACAACAGGAAATTCTATTGCTCAAAGATGAACTAGTGTGATATCGGCCCGCCATTCACCCTGGTTATCTGATTCTGGGGCAACACCCAAAGGTACACATCCGGTTCTTCACCCCATGCATTTTGGTAATTTAGGGAATCAAACAGGTACTTCCCCAACCAGAACTGTTAATCCGATTCATGTCACTGTAACCACTCCAGCCCTTGTGCCCCTGGCACCGCCAGAAAGATTTTTGGGAGATAGTAGTAAGTTTGATACATTATAGAGTCAGATCGAATTGGAAATACTTGTGAAACCAGGAGCCTTTCCTTCAAACACAACTGAAATTGCCTTAATCAAATCCTATCTTGGGGGCACGGCTGGTAACTGGGCTATTCCAGTTGTTAAAAATAATGAGCCAGTGTTACAGGTTTCTTGTAAGATTCAAAGAGGTGATACACCATGTCTTTGCCAAGCACACCTTTGTTCATTAGGGATAATGGGTTATTAAATTTACATCAGGGCAACAAGGATCTCCTGATTTACATTACAACCTTTTGTAGGCTGGTTACAGAAATCCATTGGCCAGAAGAGAAGAGAACCTCCATCTTTTGCAGGGGGCTAACTTAAAGAGATGGCTTAAAAGATTCCTTGGTGCACATATTGGATCCTCATCGGGTTGCTCCAAATTCATTGATTTAATTGTTTGGTTGGATCATAGGTTAATCAAACGAAAGGGAGAACGTCACCGGGGGAATATCAAGTTATCAGTTGTACAAACTGAGCACTAAGAGGCAGATCCAAGCATCAGGATAATGCAGAGCTATGCAGAAAGGGAACTTGTGCCGCCCTGTCACCACCAAGAAAAAGGAATATAAAAGAAAGTTTAATTTGTGTTTTTATTGTTGGAAGGCAGGGTACTTTTTTAGAGAGCGTACTGTCCAACCAAAAGGAATTTGAAAGAATGTTGCTGAGACATCTGATTTGGTGCAGGAAAACTAGGGAGCCCAGCTGACGCAGGGTCAACCAGTAGGGTGTGGTCCGACAGACAACAGACCACACATTACTTGGCAGACACCTTGCATAAGATTACACAACATTTTACAATACTAATAACTCATATACTTTCGCCCCGACAGCGGAAGGTCTTACCTATACTCCTAGACTCCGGGGCTACTGGAAACGTTTTAGACCTAGCCATGGCCAGTTCGTTACATATTCAACACATTAAGAAAAGTGACCCTGAACAGCTTAGAGCTATGGATGGCTTTGAGGTCCCTTCTGGGATGATCACATATCAAACTGCACCACTAACTCCAGTATGTGAGAATGGGCATACTGAGACCTTGACTTTTCATCTAATTGATGCACCCATAATTGCCCCAATTTTAGGAGTCCCCTGGCTTCATCTTCTCAGTGCCAACATCAACTGGGCCTTCCACCTGGTCACCCTGGGTTCTCACTACTGTCACAGGGAACTGAAAGCAAAAGCGGACGTTCCTCTAGCCTAGTACTAACAACCATTGGAATGCTCCAGAAGAGGTCGCCATGTCTGTTTATGGTTGAGAGGTCCCTTCCCAGACCATTAGAACATTCTAATCGTTTTTCGGTTTGCACACTTGAGAGGAACAGACGTGTTTCCTGTTTATTGGTTTCAACTGCCATGACCTGTTGACTCCACCTGCGAATGCTAATTAACTCCACTTGCTTCTGTTTATTGGTTCCAACTGCCATGACCTATTGACGCCACCTGTTAATGTTAAGTGATTGCATCTCCTTGCATTATAGGTCAAAACCATTAGGATGACAGGTGTTCGCTCCCAGGGTACTTGGGAACCTTCCTGATTCCTATGTGAGCCACGTGCCTTTCAGGACTCAGCCATACTCATAGAGTATTAAACCACACCCGGAACACGAGTTGATGCTTGGCCTCATTCCTATCTTGAGCAAGCATTAACCCTGCACTCACCTCCAGAGTTGACTGTATCTCTCCTGTGCTCAGTCCAAGCCACCGTGCAGCTCCTGTGATCCTGATGGCATTGACACTTCCAGTGTGGGGATTCATCTTCATCTTCAGTTTTCTGCACTACAGCTACCTCCAGATTCCAGATTAAAGTAGGAGAGACAAGGCTAAGTACTTGATCACAGGTTTGTGTGCACTTAGATTAAGCCTAAGACTATCTATAATACTGAGTTCTGAATAGAGAAAGCTCACTTTCTGTAAATTGAATACTACTTTTGTTTCAATAACTAGCTTTCTGAGCTCCTTTACAGAGTAGGTGCTCCAGACTTCAATTGTATCAGAACTGGAATCAGTTCACCACAATTTTTTGATAAATTGTTGCAATAAGAATGAGAGAGATCTTATTAGAGTGCAATATATATGTACACGAACTTGTATAGAGAACTTATTGTAAAATTATTATTGGGAGTGCCAGAAACACAAGCCTTTAATTTTTACCTGCTCTTGTGCAGTACTTGTGGTGAAGCCTGTGGGTTTACAATATTGTGAATAAATATATAATCTTTGTATGCTGAGGACTGTTGGTAAACTATTCTTGTTGTTTCCAGTGCAATACACCTACACTAACACAAAAGGTCCAGGGAATGCAGAACTTCTTAAGCAGTGTCACCAGGCAGCAGAGCAGGAATGGTGCAAGACCTGTGCTGCAAGTTAAGGTAGCTTTCTAACTCAACCTCTTTTGTCACCAAGAGTAATTGTTTCAAAGTTTACCCCTCGTACTGTCCATTACAATGATTTATTGCGCTGAGTGAAAAAGCTGTAATTTATTGTTCCATCAAACTCTTACTTCCAGAAACTTCTGTGGAGTTTTGTTCTTGATTTGTCTATTTAAATACAAAAATATAACCTATTGATATAAATTGGTGTCAGATTTTGTCTTGTGCAACTGTTTTTTGATTCTTAGGCCCTCATTATGGCATTGGCGGTAAGTCCCGCCTACTGCCATGCCGACTGCCGCCAACATATGGCGACTGCGGCGGTATACTGCTACCCATATTATGACCCCACATAGCAATCCATCACTACACAGACACAAACACAAGTCCGCCAGCCCAAAGGTCAGAGATCAAATGGAGGTACCAAAACCCACACCATTACGCCCACAGCATTATGACCCACCAATCACCGCGGCAGTCATTCAACGGCGGTAAACCATTAGCGGTACATACCGCTGCGCTGAAAATACACACACACATACAAAACACATGACATTGGACAATTCAAACTACACACACCTGACACTGATACACACACCACCCCCACACACCCACACCACTATAAAACACACACACATTACCCACAATCCTTTACGACTCAAAGAAATTGACAACTGAGAGAGAGAGACAAACCAAGAGCACCCACAGAACCAGAGCCACAGAACACCATCACCCATACACCATCCACGCACCTCACAGCACACACCCCAACACATCACCCCACACACCCTCACACACACCACTCACACTACACCCATGGCACTACAAAGACACAGCAGGTTCTCAGAGGAAGAGCTAAGGGTCATAGGTGCAGCAGACATCCATTACAAGGAAGATGGAGCTATGGCGGTGAATCGTGAACAGGGTCAACGCCGTGGGACAGTACCCCAGAAGAAGGGATGACATCAGGAAGAGGTGGAACGACCTACGGGGGAAGGTGTGTTATGTGGTTGCAAGACACCGGATAGCTGTACAGGGGACTGGAAGTGGACCCCCACCTCTTCCCCCACAACTAACAACATGAGAGGAGCAAGTCTTGGCAATATTGCATCCTGAGGGCCTGGCAGGAGTAGCAGGTGGACTGGACTCTGGTAAGTCAAATCTCTATTACTATCACCCCCCTACCTGCATGCCATTACATAACCCCACCCTTACCCTCACCGGCATCACCCCACCACCTCACATACACCCCACCATCACAACCCACCCATCCCAGTACCCAGCATGCATGCACCACCAATGCATGGACATCACTCACAGCCCTGAATGGACACCCATCACCACATCATGCACACTAGAGAGAGACACCTAGCCCACAAAATAACTACTCACACAAGGCAAAGCTGACAGGGCATTCACAACCATAGAGGGCAACACATCCATGCACAAGATGTCACCCGCAGAAACATTGACACTGCATTTACATCCCCACAGGTCCCACACCCAACGTCACCGGAGAGGAGGTGCCAGCAACAACCAGTCCCCCCATAAGAGGTCCACAGTATTGACAGCAGCTCTGCTCGCCTGGATCTGGATGACCAACCTGGCCCATCAGGGACCTCCAGACAGTCGGTTACCCAGCCACAGTCCCATACCACCACAAAGCCTCCCCCTCAGGCCCATGCCTCTGTCCCCAGGACACGTCAATCAGCAGTGTGTCCACCACTACATGGACCCCAAGCCACACCACAAACACAGGACGATCAGGGACCTGGGGTCAGTGGGCACACGTTTCAGGGGACAGAGGCACAGGACAACAGGGAAGTTGGGAGGACTGCTGTGCGCCTGGAGGAGGACAGGCCCAGGGAACCGACTCTCCACGAGGCACTCACCAACATCCTGAGAGCAAGCCACCATTCCCAGGAGATGATGGGCCAGATACTGGCCAAGTTGCAGGAGACCCAGCGGCTGCAGGAGGGACAGTACCTGGGGATCAGGGAGGACCTAAGGGACATCCACACCACCCTGGTCACCATTGCAGGGGTACTGGCAGACATGGCCAACACCATGAGGGAGGCAGTGGCACACCAATGGGCCCATGACACTAGCCATACCGATGAACAGCCCTCCAACCTCCGCTGACGTTAGTGGACAGGAGGCCCCGCCATAGGACCAACAGGCCACCAGCACCCCTCCCCCTGCAGAAGGAGAACCACCCCTCAAACGGTCCCTGCGATCCAGGCAGAAGCCAGAGAACATTGCGAAGACTCCCACCAGGAAATACGACTCTCCTGATTGTCACCCTTGTGTCCCACTCTGTCACCCTGTCCACCTTGAACTGCCATTGCTCTACTTTCTATGCCCCCTTGGACAATGCACCTATAATACAAAGAGAATGGACTCTATCCTGCACTCTCCTCCACCATCAACCAAGCCCACTGCACATCCCCATTAACTTTTCAGCAATTAAATAAACACACTTTGAAAAAATACAAGTATGTAGTATGTCAAATGATTTAAGTATGTTTTCCTTCAACAATCTGTAGACATTGCAATTAGACTGTACAGTAATGTAATCAGAGGTATGACCTGTAATGTGCTGCAGTCAATACACCAGGAGCCAGAATTGGGGACAGATATCTGTGAACAGACATGTCAAAGGGCCATAGTAGTGGGAACAGCAGCCTGCCAGTGTAAATTTACAACACAAAACTGCAATGGAAGGTGAAGTTACAGTGTTTTACCTGTGTGTCACTGGAGTACTGTTGAATGATAGATGTTCTGTTGTCCACATCCTCATCCTCTGCCTCCTCTTTGTCACTGTCCACAGGCTCCACCGCTGCCACATGCCCATCTCCAGCCTCATCCTCCTGCAGAAATGGCACCTGGCGTCTCAAGGCAAGGTTGTGCAACTTGCAACATGCCACGATGATCTGGCCCACCTTCTTGGGTGAGTGGCACAACGAACCACCTGTTAGATGGAGGCTTCAAAACCTGGCTTTCAGGAGGCCAAAGGTTTGCTCTATAATTCTTCTTGTTCGCCCATGTTAACATTGTAACGTTCCTCTGCCCTTGTCCTGGGATTCCTCACAGGGGTCAGTAGCCATGAGAGGTTGGGATAACCAGAGTCACCTGCAAATATTGAGGGATAACTGTTAGCCAGACACTCACCCTTAGGGCCAACCCCACACCCATATACCAACATACACTGGGTGAGGACCATGGGCTCATCTATTAACCACACCCAGTGCCTCTGGAGTTGAGACTTCACATATGGGATGCTGCTATTTCTCAGGATATAGGCATCATGCACAGACCCAGGATACTTTGCATTCACATGGGAGATGCAGTGGTCCAGCAGGCACATTATCTGAACATTCATCGAGTGAAAGCTCTTTCGATTTCTCAACACCTGTTCATTTCTCCAGTGGGGGACAAAGGCAATATGTGTACCATCAATTGCCCCAACAATGTTGGGGATAAGTCCCATTGCATAGAAGTCAGCTTTCAATGTGGTCAAATCCTCCACCTGGGGGAATATGATGTAGCTGTGCATGTGTTTCATCAGGGCAGACAACACTCTGGTCAGCATGTTTGAGAACATTGGCTGTGACATTCCTGGGGCCAAGGCCACTGTCACTTGGAAGGAGCCACTTTCCAAGAAATGAAGCACAGATAGGATTTTCACAAGAGGGGGGGATCCCAGTGTGCTGACGGGTAGTTAGGATCAAATCTGGCTCCAATTGGGCACACAGCTCTTGGATTGTGGCCCTATCAAGTCTGTAGGTGAGGATAATGTGCCTGCCCTCCATTGTTGCCAGGTCCACCAGGAGCATGTACAAGGGGGGATGTCTCCATCTCCTAATCATCCTCAGTGGTTGTAATCTTCGGGGCAAAATGATGAGCTACTGGTCAGTTTCCGACATTTCCTCAATGTATAATGCATTGCATGTTAGGACAGAAACAGTATGCTGATGTTTAGTGTCAAAATGTGCTTAAGTCTGCTGTAACCCAGTTAGGTGCCATAGCCTGCCCCACCTAAAATGGCAGATGCCTGTCCTGTGTGGAGGGACAGGTGGAAATGAGGTAATGCCGCTGATATTTTGCGCTGTTGGGGGAGGCGGTCAAGTACAGCTGTGCAACTCCTCATTGGTTATCATTGGGCCCTATGGGTTACAGTAGCCAATGGTGATGTACGCCGGCGTTGACGGTACGCACTGCCGCAGACATGCCCGCCATTTTCTATCTGTTCACTCACTTGCTACCTGACCTTCAACAGGAGAGGACCTACACTGCAAGTGCTGCTGTGACCTGTGTCTGGAAGCAACCATGACTCGAGTCACTGGGGAAAGGGCCCCTGTCTTTACCGCTGCAGAGTTGGAAAGACTGGTGAATGGGGTCCTACCCCAGTACTAATTGCTGTATGGGCCTCCAAACCAACAGGTGAGTACACTGTGTGTACAATACATGGGGCATGAATGCATGGAGTGCTGTGTGTGAAGGCCTCGTGTAAGGGGGGGGGGTTTGAGGGGTCCTGGGCAGCGCCCTGCATGTATGGTGGACAATGTATATGCGTAAGGGGATGGGAGGGATATGGTGGGCCATGAGTGTAACAGGCCGGACAGTATGACAGATACCATTTTCTATTTTTATTTTTCTGCAGGTCAGCGGCCATCAGAAAAAGGGTACATGGCATGCCATCACCAAGGACGTGCGGACCCTGGGGGTCTACGGCAAGTGGAGCGCCCACTGTCACAAATGGTGGGAGGACCTGAGACGCTGGGCAAGGAAGATGGCAGGGGCCCAGCTGGGGATGGCCTCCCAACGAGGAAGGGGTGTCTGTCGAACCCTGACCCCCCTGATGTTCCACATATTGGCGGTGTCATATCCAGAGCTGGATGGGCACTTGGGGGCATCACAGCAGCCACAAGGGGGTGAGTACAGTTCCTAATATACTATTTGCACATAGAGGGGTGGTATCTAATAGGGGATGTGCGCCTGTTGGTGCCCCTAGGCCAGGCCGGACATTGCAGGGTGGGCTCCATGTTGGGCAGGGACTGATGCACTCCATCCCCAAACAAGGTAGTGGGCATCCACTGCTGGGCAGGGATCTGTGGGTCTCAGGTATGCTGCAACTGGCATTAGGTATTACTGTCCATGGCCTGGTGACTAGCAGTGTGAGTGGTAGTGCATTGCCTAGTGTGTAGGACTGTCCCCTGTGTGTTGTGTACGCCAACGGTGGTGTTGTTGCTGGCATTGACCAAGTGTATCCTCTGTCTCTCCCCCCCCCATTTTTGTTTACTCACCCTGTCTTCTGTGCATTAGCATCATCTGGCAGAGGAGCAGAGGCACCGGTGACTGAGGAAGCTGCATCCAACAGGGCCCAGGAGGCCGAATCCATCGACGCTGAGGGCACCAGTGGGACGGAGAGCGAGGGGAGCACCATGGCGGAGAGTGGAGGGGCAGTTCTCAAAGTGATACCTCCTCTGATGGAAGCTCCCTGGTTGTGGCGGACAGCTCTGTGGCCACCCCAACTACAGGTACAGCTGCCACCCCCGTAACCAGCACCTCCCTCCCAGCAGACCCTCAGTGAGTTTCTTGTACCCTCTCACCCAGGAGGGTGGGCATCTCCTTCACCCCAGGCACCTCAGGCCCTGCCACATTTAGCCCTGCTGCCCTGAGTGAGGAGGCTATTGACATCCTGTGATCCATCTCTGTTGGGCAGTCAACTATTGTGAATGCCATCCAGGGGCTGGCAGCCCATTTGCAACATACAAATGCATTTCTAGAGGGCATTCATTCTGGCATGGTGACCCAACAGAGATCATTCCAGACTCTGGCCTCCTCCCTGATGGCAGCCTTTGTCCCTGTCTCCAGCATCTCCCTCCAACTTCCTCTACCCAGTCCCATTCCCCTGAACCCCAACCTATCCCAAGCACACATCTGGACCATCATGCACCTAGGACAACACACAGGAGTGGTTTAGGCAAACACAAGCACCACATATCATCCCACAGACACTCACACAAACACCATCCAGAAGCAGACATGCCAACATCCACTGCCTCCACTGTGTCTCCCTCCTCCTAATCATCCACCTCCCTTCCAGTAGCGTCTACACTCACACCTGCATGCACTACAACCTTATCCACTACCACCATCACGCCTATCAGTACACGCCCCTCACTGTCAGTCACCACCCCCACATCCATGCTCACGTCCCCTGGGTCCTCTCCCACTGTGTCTGTGCCCCCTCCTCCCAAAGTACCCAAACGCGAGCACTCAGACACCCAACAGCCATCAGGCCCATGCACCTGCACCCAAATACAGCAGACAGTACTTCTTACAACCACTCCCTCTTCCTCCACTCCCAAACCTTCACCGTCTTCCAGCCCCAGTGTCCCTAAGAAGCTTTTCCTCTCTACCCTTGACCTCTTCCCCACCCCTCCCCTTGTCTTTCACTTCAGGCCAGGGTGGGCAGAACCCAGGCCAGCACCTCAGCCACCCAGTCCATGGCCACTGTAGTTTTGGCAGCTACTGCAGGTGTGAGAGGCTCGAAGGAGACACCCATCAGCACTGGCAGTGTGCCAGTACCAGCTGCCAAGGGGAAGAGCAAGGAGGCACCATCAGCTGCCAAGGGCAAGGAGGCACCACCAGCTGCCAAGGGCAAGGGTAAGGAGGCACCACCAGCTGCCAAGGGCAAGGGCAAGGAGGCACCACCAGCTGACAAGGGCAAGGAGGCACCACAGCTTCCAAGGGCAAGGGCAAAGGGCCTGCCCCTGCAGGCAGGAGGGACAGGAGGCCTGGTGCTGTGAAAGGATCTGAGCCTCCTCCACCAACCATGGCGCTGCAGTCGTCCGAGGTTACAGGGGAAGCGTTGGAGCCTCCCCCCACCACTGGCAGCAGCACCACCACCAGCACCGCCACCTGCACCCCCACATGCACCACCACCTGCACACTGGCAGCAGCATTAGACCCAGTGGGCAGCCATCCGAGGCTGAAGGGGAATAGCTGGAGCCTCTTCCCCCCCCCTGTCAGCATCGACACTAGCACCGGCACTGCCACCACTGTGCAGTCGTAGTCCTCCATGGAGTGTTATGCATCCTGCCCACTGCAGATATGCAAGTGCTGCATAATAGGGTACAAAGCCCCCTCCAGAACCAGTTGAAGAAGGCATCCACTCACTGCATCATTGCTGGGATGAAGCACACTGGGCACGAGGCCCCCTCCAGAACCAGTGGAGAAGCCATCCACCCACTGCATCCTTGCCAGAATGAAGCACACTGGGCACAAGGCCCCCTCCAGAACCAGTGGAAGAAGGCATCTACTAGAGACTGTGGTCTTGCACTCCCCAGGACCAAGCAGTGGGCAGACCACCCACTTGAGAGACTGTGGCCTTGCACTCCCCAGAATCAAGCAGTGGGCAAACCACCCACTAGAGAGACTGTGGCCTTGCACTCCCTGGGACCAAGCCGTAGGCCAACCACCTACTTGAGATACTGTGTTCTTGCACTACCCAGGACCAAGCAGTGGGCAAACAACCCACTTAAGAGGCTGTGGCCTTGCACTCCCCAGGAACAAGCAGTGGGTAAACCACCCACGTGAGAGACTGTGGCTTTGCGCTCCCCAGGACATCGCAGAGGGCATGTAGCCCCCTCCAGGAGCAGTGGCGTTTTACCATCTTCCTGCTGAGGTGCCCCCCCATTCCCCTTCCCCATGAGGTGCCTGTGTATTTTCGACCTGATGCCCCAGCAGTGTTCTCTCCGTGTTGAGGCAGGAGTCAAGCGGGCCTTGGCCTATGTGATATGGCCCTGTGGCCTAAGGACATTATGGACTGGGCAGTGTCCCTCCATTTGTATATATGTAAATACAGTTTTGATTTTTTAGGACGTATTTCTAGTATTTTATCTTATTACACTTTACATCACACTTTTACATTTACACTTTAATCTATTCCTTTTGTCCTTGCATTATTCCTGAGGGGTGCAGGGTGAATATGTAATGTTGTTGCATCTGGTTGTGTGTATGGTGTTGGGGGTGAGAGTGTTGCGTGTTGCTTGTGTGTGTCACTCTCTTTTTCCTCCCCCCTCCCCTGTGTGCAAGGCGGCAGTACTCACTGTGGTCGTCGTCGCCGGCGTTGGTATTCCTGGTGTAGGAGGAGGTAGACCAGCATGGGGAAGATCTGCAGTTCGTGCTCCATGGTGTTGCGCTTCTTCTTGAGTGTCCAGAGGTGGGTCCTTTGCCTTCTGTGTACTGTTTCTGCCATGCATTTGATGTTGTTGGTACCGCCCCAGAATAGGTGACGAATAGGCTAGTTGTAATACTGTGGGCGGTACATTGTCTTACACCTGGCTGTTGGCGGTTACCACCACAGTGCTTGTTGCTACCGCCGTGGTGGTCAGTGTGTTAAAGTGGCTGTCTTTCTGAGCTGTTTCCGCTGTGGTCATAATTCCTTTTTTTTTTACCACTGGCTTGTTGGCGGTATTACCGCCGCTTTCTCACCGACCGCCAGCATTGTAATGAGGGCCTTAATGTTTTTCACTTGTTCCTTTGATAAAGCCTAACTGCTCAGAGCCGCACCTACAAGAATTGAGCTATGGTTTTTCAGATAAATCTGACTGAACTCTCTACTGGTGGTGAGTTTATTGCACCGTGAGGTCAATCAACCACATTATATGATAAAGTGCTTTCCTCACACTTGGTAATGGAAATTACATTTCGTGGCTGGAGAAATTGAACCTTTGTTGTATTTTGAGAGCAGGTCCTCAGCCATCAAACAGCCCACACATAAATGCCTCCCTCCTTATTTAATATCCCTTACCCTCCTCTTCTTAAGAAGTATCATTCACACGTCTCTAAATGCAGAATTCCCACTCTCTGCCCTGGAATTTCAGATGTTGCCAGCCCCAATGCAAATTGCCTCAGCCTACCAGAACCTGCAACCTCTTCACACCCTGCTGTCTAATTGAAAACATAGTACCTGTTTGTACCTAGAATTTTGTCTTCAATGCGTCTAAGCTATTTATTCTGTGGATTGATCACATTGCATGTTTTTGCATACATTATTGAATATTACTGAATACAGTTGAAAAAGGGTACTTTGGCTACATCAATACATTAATCTTAATTACAAGTATGTGGTTTATTTTTTGGGCTTGAAACAGCATCTGGCCTTTTACTGATTTTATTCACATTTTTCATGGTGAGTTGGCATATCACTGTACACCCACAAATAGCTTGAAAGAGAATTAGCTTGGAAGCAAAATAGAGGAGCATGAGGTTGGGAAGCCAAGGGCCTGATTTAGAGTTTGGCGGACGGGTTACTCCATCACAAACGTGATGAATATCCCGTCCAGCATATTACAATCTCCATAGGCTATAATGGGATTATAATACGACGAATGGGATATCTGTCAGGTTTGTAACGGAGTAAACCCCTCTGCCATATTCTAAATCAGCCCCTTTACTACAATTTAAAGTCACAATTATTACAAAAGGGGTTATGCTGTGGTACAATATGGCACAGTACAAATTCTACATGACAAAGAACAACTTTTGATATTCAGTGAGATACACTACTGTGAAAGATGACAAGTGCTTTGCCCAGAATCAAAGAATGTTGAGTCAACACTGACATTTGCACCTGGTTCCCCAGTTTCACAGTTGGCAGCTCTGGGTGGAACTCCCTAACAAATTGTAAGACCTGTCAGCCTTATGGTTGTCTCCCCCTAAACCTTTTGTCTGCTTGACTGTTTTTTGTTGGCCTTAGGACTCAGTGTACTTTACCACTGCTAACCAGTACTAAAGTGCTTGTGCTCACTCCCCTAAACATAGTTTTGAGAGACATATAACCAACTGGCATATTTAATTTAATTATAAGTTCCTAGTAAAGTGCACCACATTGTTCAGCACCTGTAAATGAAATGCTACTGTTAGGCCTGGAGAACTGATTCTGCCTCCCACTTAAGTAGCCCTCTAAAAATGTCCCAGGCCTGCCATTGCAGCCCCTGAGTGTTACACTGCAATATTGACTTTGCACTTAAAATCCCTTGCAAGCCTTAAACTCCCCCTTTATGTTATATATATATATATATATATATATATATATATATATATATATATATATATATATATATATATATATATATATATTTATATATATATATATGTGTTGGAAAATGGGTTATTGGTAGGGCAGGTAGGTACCTACACCTAGCAACAAGCCACTAACCTCCACATAGGTACAGTTAGGTCTCAGTAAATTAATCCCAGCTCAACCCTTGGTAGCTTGGCAACGAGCGTCAAGGCTTAACTTAGGAGACAAAGTGTAAAGCATTCAAATATCACAAAACAGTAATTAAATAAAACACGGGAAACAGTTTAAAAATCCAAAACCAATTTATATAAATAGCTTATATTTTTATCTTTAAAATGACACAAAAACGATTAAAATCGGTTCAGGGGAACCGGAGATATGAATTTTTAAAGAATTATTACTTTTCTAGCGCTTAGAAACAAAAAGCGCCAATCGGGTCATCTGGTTGCACCAGGACCGGGGCAAAGTCAAACTTTCAGGCCGACCGCGATGGAGCCCTGCTCGGCTACAGGTCGCGGGAGGCCTCGGTCAAAAAGTTACCTTCTGACTTAGTCTTTATTTTGAAGTTTTTCTTCACCGGGACGAACCTGCAGTTGAATCCGACCTCCTGGAGCCCTTGTCCGGATACGCGATGTGGGTTTCCTCGTGGAGACTTTTACCTTCGGACTTAGTCGTTTTTTCGAGATGAAAATCCTTCGACCGGGGTAAACCTGGATCTTGATCCGACGTCCATGGAGCCCTTCTCGGATACAATGGCTGGGAGGTCCCGGTCAACTTTTACGTTCGGACTTAGTCTCTTTTTTGGATGTTTTTCTTTACCGGGACGAACCACGAAGTCAGGCCGGGTCGCGGTTGAGGCAAGCCGGCTAGAATTTCCGTGGCGGGTCGGTCCCTCTCTGGAGCTTTTTTCCAAAAATTATCAAATCTTTTCCAAACTTCTGGGGCTTCACCCAGATGTTCTTTTAAGGTTCTTTTGGGGTCCACAGCTCACCCCAAGGGTCCAGAAGTTCTGTGATGGTCCTTGGGGGGTGCGGACTTCAACTCCCAGAATGCACCTGGCGCAAACTCCTTTTTGGCCACTGGACAGTGGTCAGCTGGTCGCTTTCTTCAGGAGTTGGTGCAGGGGACTCTGGTTTAGCAATTTTTCACCTGTAGCAAACAGGGAGTCCCTCCTTGAACCAGTTGAAGCCAGGCAAAGTCCTTCTTGTGGTGAAGCCCAAGTGTGCAGCTGGTGCAGTCCTTCTGAGTGCAGGGTCCAGGTGCAGGCCAGGGGTCCAGCAGGGCAGTCCTTCTTCTTCTTTAGTTCCTTTCTTGTTGAATTCTGGAGGGGATCTGAGGTGTGGGTGCAGGTCTGCCAGTTTTATCCTTGCTTCTGGGTGAAAAGCAGGGGGGCCCTGGTTCTCCAATCAGGAACAGGGTCGTCCCCCTGTGATGACCACTTCCTGGGAAGTGTGGCAAAAATCCATCCCAGAAGGCAACAGTCTCTAAAAATCCAACATGGATGAATCTGATTTTTGGAGGTTACATCTGGCTGAGCCCACCCACTGGTGTGGCTAAAAATCATAAACACACCCCTCTCCTGCCCTCTCCTAATCTAATCAAGGGGGCACCTAAATGTCTGGGGTTGCAGGATGTGGGGGTGTTGCTGGGTGCTTCAAATGTCCTTCTCTGACTTTGAAGACCAGTTTGGCCGCCCTCCCCCTTCCTGCCTCACCATCTGCTGAGGGGAGATTTCTCTCCCCCAAGCACATTCCTTTGTGTGAAGTCAGGCCACTTCACACCTCATCAAGGTAGCCTGGCAGAAGCTGCTGCAGGCTGGCCAATCAGAGCACAGCAGCAAAAACAATGCAGAGCTGAAATTGGCAACTTTTTAGGTAAAGTCTAAACTTTTTACCTGAACAAGTTATATTAAATCCAACAACTGGAAGTTGTGGGATTTATTACAACAATTAATTTGATACCAAATTCTTGGTATGTAACATTTAAGGAGACTTTAAAATTTAAAATAAAGTCTGCCCATTCTAGCCTATGAAGGCCATTTACTTCAATGAGGGAAAAACAAATTTGGCTGTTTTTACCTCACCAGGGCTTATAAATCTATTTTCATAAAGTCCCTGCTTATAGTTACATGGCACCCAGCCCTAGGGGCACATAGGGCACACCTTAGGGGTGACTTATATGTAAAAATAAGGTAGTTTAAGACTTTGGAAGTACCTTTAATTCCAAAGTCGAATTTGCATATAACTTTAATTTAAAAGCAGCCAGCAAGGCAGGCTTGCTTTTAAAATGACACTGGGCACCTCAGCAATGCACCTAGGTGTGCACCACCTATGCTGTGGTCCCTAAACCTACATGCCCTACCATATACTAGGGACTTATAGGTAGATTAACTTAGCCAATTATAATTAGCCTAATTTGCATATCCATTTTACACAGAGCACAGGCCCTGGGACTGGTTAGCAGTACCCAGGGCACCATCAGAGTCAGGAAAACACCAGCATAAAGTGGAAAATGGGGGCAAAAAGTTATGGGGCCTCTGCAATCAGCCCTGTTTTCTCACACAACCCCCCCCCAGCCCACACGCCCAGGAGACTCAGCCCAACCCTGGGAGAGTCTTCCTGGCTTGTTAGGCGAGGAAGACAGTGAAGAAAACTAGCTGTCCCTTTGCAGGGCCTACTCTGCCTTATATCCTCCTGTCAGGGTCACTCCCTCTGGGTAGTGAAGCCATCCCAACAGTAAAAGGACCCAACTCAAACTGAAACTTCCCTCTAGGGGGTCTTCCTCCTCTCTCTCTGCCAACTTGGGTAGTGAGGTGCCCACCTCCCCTACTCCTAACTTTGCTAGGGCAACACCTAGCTTACCCAAAGAGGTCACCCAACACTTGAGCAACCCCACCATGACCAACAGGGTCAGGGGGCCTACTTTACTATTGGCCCTGGGGTCTGCCTCCCAGGCCAAGTACAGTGCTGCCAGGAAGGCTAGCACCCAGCAGAGGCTACTGACAGCTGTCAGTACCCAGAACCACACCCTAAGCTCTCCACTGACAGGTGGCTGAGCTGCTTTAGGGGCAATTGTGAGGTCCTGGCACCCCTCTTGCTGTCTAGAGTGGGGGGCTACCACTTCCTGTGGCAGACACCCTCCTTCCACTCTCCCTTCTGTCAGTGCAGGGGCAACACCCTGCATCTGGACAGCTGCCTGACTACTCAGGACTTCCTTGGGGTCAGGTGAGGCCTCACCAGTGCCAACTCTGGGCTCCCCCCCTACTGGGGCAGAAGGCCTTTGGCTCCCTGGAACTCTCCTTAAGAGTGGCCTACCCTTCCTTTTCTTCTTTCCTTTTCTTGGGGACCCCTGTCTCCTAACTGTAGGGACTGACTCCCCAGGACTTTGGGTTGGGGGGGCGCCCTGGGCGACCACCCCATCTGGGACCAGACTCACCTCTGGGAGGTCATTGCCCAGGATACAATCTAGGGGAGGTCAGCACTGACTACCACCCTAATCCAGTCAAGGATACCCTCCCTCTCTAGGGGCACTATGGCTACAGGTTTGGAGGTGACCTCCCCTGTGGCTATCCTGACTTTCTTTGTCTTTCCTGGGACATACATGTCTGGGGTCACTAACCGGTCACTCACTATAGTGTGACTGACACAGGTGTCTCTCAGGCCAGTGGTAGGGATCCCATTCACTTGAATGTGGTGGAAGTGCCTACTCCCACCCTCAGGGATCACAAGCTTACCATCTGGTCCTGTCTCCCAGCACAATGCTAGGAGGACTTCATCATCTGAGGAATCCTCCTCTATGGCTACACTGGACAGCCCAGTGCTAACCACCTTCCTTGGACAGGCTGCATCTCCTCTGAAGTGACCTGTCTGCTGACAGTCAAAGCAAGCTCTACTGTCCAAGAGTTTTTTTAACCCTGGGTCTCCCTGTCTCTGCTTGTCAGAGTGGGAGTGGGATTTACTCTCCTCCTTCTTAGGGTTCTGGGGTACAGAGGGAGTCTCTGTGGTGGGCTTACCACCTCCCTCCTTAGGTTTTTGGGGACCTGTCCCCCCCTTCTTGGAGTCTCCCCCCTGGGACTTGACAACCACCCTGGTTCTCAACCACTCATCAGCTGCCTCCCCTAGCTCTCTAGGGTTGGTCTGCTTAGAGTCCACTAGATGCTGGCGTAACCTTTCTTGGATACAATTGGTCAAGATGTGCTCTCTCATGATCAGATTGTATAACCCCTCATAAGTATCTACTTTGTTGCCAATAATCCAGCCCTCTAGTGCCTTTAGTGAAATGTCCTCAAAGTCAACCCAAGACTGGGTACTGACCTTCTGGGTGTCCCTGAACTTCATTCTATATTGCTCTGGGGTCAGACCAAACTTCTTGGCTAAGCACTTCTTCATACTAGGGTATGAATCGGCCTCCTCCCCCCTTAAGGTCAGAAGCCTATCCCTCCCTCAGTTGGGGACCAACTCCCACAAAAGGGAACCCCAGTATTGAGGCCCAACCCTTCTCATTTGGAGTGCCCTCTCAAAGGCCCCCAGCCACTTATCTATGTCATCCCCCTCTACATAAGCAGGAACTACCCCCTTGGGTAATCTGGGGCAAACTCCCCCACCCATGGACACCTCAGCTTCTTTATCGCTGCTTCCATCTCTTTTCTCTTTGTATGCCCACTTTTTCTTTTCTAGGGCCAGCTTCTCTGCTTCCAAAGCTATGTATGCTAGCTGGGCCTCCAGCTCTCTTTCTCTGATGGATGGGTTCTCTCCTCCTGAAAGGACCCCCTTCCCACCACTAGCTTTGGATCTGCCCCTAGTGACTGTATTTACTGAGGACCGTTCTTCCTCGTCCTCACTTAGGGTCAGATGCCTTCCCTCCCCTGAGTGGTTAGAGCTTGCATCCTCCCTTCTTTCTCCCTCCTCTGGAGCTTCTTCTGACTCTACCTCTTGGGCCTCAGCCCATGCTGTCAGGGATTTAATCAGGATTTGCTTCCTGAGATCAGTGGTTGCAGGCAACCCTCTTTCAATACACAACCCCCTAAGCTGGACTACTGTCAGTGTGGGTAGGCTAGCCAGATCAAGCTCCATGGTTCCCTAGTTTTGTGTCAACAAAAACTTTTTGCAGCATAAAGTGGAAAATGGGGGCAAAAAGTTATGGGGCCTCTGCAATCAGCCCTGTTTTCTCACAATATGTATATATATATACATGTATACATATATATATAAATATGTATATATGTTTGTGTGTGTGTGTGTGTGTCAGGCCCTAGGAAGCCCATAGGGTAGGGTGTTCTGTAGTTAAAAGGTCGGACATGTGCCATTTTGTAACACTTTGCGCCACATTATGCCTGTGTCGGGAATAATGCATGCAAGGGGTGCGTTCTCCCATTAGGGGGACTGCAACAATAGTGCAGTGGAGTCTAAGAGATTCCACTGTGTCAATTCTAGAAGCTATTTTTACCTCCTGCACAGAGCAGGCATTAAAAGGTGGCATACTATTGTTTTCAATGGGCCCCTATGTACTCTGCAAGATTAGCGCCAAATTTTGGTGCTAATCCTGCACAGAACATCAATGGCATCAAAAATGTTGAGGCTATTGCCCCTAACCTGCGCCATGGTGTGCCGCATATTAAATGGGGCGCACACATGGTAGTGGTAGGGGTGCACTAAGGGTCAGCGCCATGTTTCTTAAATTCAGGCCTTAATGTTCGCAGGGAAACACTAGAGAGTAACTCTTTCTCTACAGAAGGTGCAGGGTAAATGCTCCTATTAACAACACTACTAATAAGGGGAACAAGCAAAACACAGTCCAAGCAATGAATAACAGATATATTTACAGAATGTCCTTGATGCATACTTAGCCCCATTCCATGTTCTTCTAAAGGTAACTCTTGTTTCTCCTTGTACTGGAACTTAGGTATTCTTCTTCAAAGTTTATGCAAAGTCTCTTTTATATGCACAGTTCAAAGTCACTGATATTCATATCCAGAATTAAATGTCTCAGTCTATCCAACAGCACAGGAACATCAACATAGAATTTAAACACAATGCTCAGTTCAAGGAGGTTCACTAGGATCCACAGTGTTATCCCAAAACTCTCAAAACTTTCTCTCTCCATCATTTATAGGGTATTCTCATTTTCTTTGATCTGCTCAGTGCTAGTCCTTTATTCTCACTTTCACTTGGATCAGGGATCTTAGTATCCTTTTGAATTGTTTGTGGCTCACGTTCTTTAGGCAAATTCAATTTTTCTCTTGCTTGTCTTCACCATTGAGCTCCAGCTTCGACTCACTTTCTTCCAGCATGTAATGATATCTGTATTTATGATATCTGTATTTTACCAGTGCTCCATCTTGACAACTGACTCTATTTTGTGTTTAACTTAGCTTTAAATACCGTCATATTGGTGGTGCTGGTATTTTTCCTTGCACAACTTATGCAGCATGTTTATCGCTCATGTTTTCACTCTTCATGCGCTTTCTCACGAAGGGCAGGCACATAACATGGGGAAGTGAAAAGCACAGATGATAAGATGTACCAGAAGAGAATGATTATGGTACGACAGGGAACTGTTCAGTCTTTGGAGCGCATCTTGAGATGTGGCCAAATCTCTAACATGCTCTTTCAACACAGACTGATACAACCAATGTTTGAACAGCAACTTACAAGATGGGAAGGGGGAGTTTCTAGAATACTCCTCTCCATCTTATTTAAGGTATGTAAGAGGGAAACTTGGCGGCTGGAGTAAGATCAAACTCATTCCAGAAGGGAGACGCCTTTGCCTGGTTCATTCCCATTGAGAGTAGTTCTCTCTTTCTGCAGTCATCTGGGTTCCCGGCTTGAAGTTGGCAAAGAGATGATGTCTTTACCTCGCCCCATGGCAATGCACTTTTAAATCTTATTTTCAGCTTTGCATTGTATATGAATATATAATTACTATATGTAGCTATAGTATCCATTATTAAAGTAATATATTTTTATTGTGTGTTTCTATGACCATCATTATTCTACTGCTGTGATTATTTTTAGAAGTGCACTTGTGTGCTGCATTTGACATTCAACATATATGCCTTCCCTTTACGAACCTTAAGAGGTGCCTTAATAAATTCATTACTTAGACTAAGAGCTCTGCACTGTTGGAATTCCTTTTATTTGTGTTTCCTCTCAGTCTGAAGCACTAGGTCCTTCATCAGGGTCTGAATCTGCATTTGACTGATTCACAATCAGAGGAAAGGATTTGGATGTTCCACTTCAACTGTGGTTTGTCCAAGCCCCTCTCAGGCCAATGATGTGCTGTTTCAGACTGTTTGACCACTGACAGCTAGACTAACCTGCTGCTATCATCTCTCTGTTACTGGCGGATCTTCTGGAACAGGTGCTGCCGTATCAAGTGGACATTCAACTCTGCAAGTATGGGAAGTGTGAATCCAGTTGGGGAGACCTCCACATTTCACAACAGTCATCGTAACCAGGATGACTTGGTATGGTCTGCACCAACGGGATTTCAAACATGTCTTTCTTACGTATTTCTTCACCAAGACCTAGTCGTCAGGGCTGAGGTCATGGCATTGCTCCTGATGTGGATGGACTGTAGCTGCTCCAACCTGATGAGGCACACAATGCACCAGGTCAGCTAGCCCTTTACGGTAGTCAAGGACCATTTCATCTGTATTGTCCAAAAGTGATTTGCAGAAATTTCTGGAAATCTCATTGTCCTCCCCATGATGATCTCATGAAGAGACAGTCCTGTCTTCCAATCAGGTACACTGCAAAGACTCATCAACACAATAGGTAAAGCATCAGGGGATTTCAGAGATGATAAAGCATATACCTTTGCCAATCTGAATTTCAGCGTCCTATTCACTTGTTCAACAAGACCCAAAGTCTCAGGTCTATTGCTACAATATAATCTTTGTTCTACTTGTGATGCTGCACACAACTGTCTTAGGACTTCATTATTGAAATGAGTCCTGCGATCTGATTCCAGAGATGTCAGGAAGCCAAAACCTAGGTATAAAGATCTCTCAACAGCAATTTTGCTACAGTGAGACTGTCATTTCTCCTGGTCAGGTAAGATTCGACCGAACACAAGAAGATGCACCCTATCACCAGGACCTATCTTTAGCTGTTACACATCGGCATCCAGAGGAAGTCGGTTAAAGGGTTATCCTGATCTCCCTTCACACAACACATCTGTGACATAATACTTCAGCCATTTATTTGAACTTGGTATTAAATCATGTTTGGATAATAACCTCACCATAGCATCCCTACTAACATGTGCTGGACACTGGAAAATACCTAGCCATTGGGGGTAATAAACTATTTGGCAACACTGGTCTTCAATTCATTGAAACACATATGTCAAACAACCTTCTCTAATCCAACTCTGCTTTTCTTCCTTTGACACTTCTTCATGAAGCCACTTTACCTCTTCTCAGGTATCTGCTGTTGTCACCAAAAGGTTATAATTGGTCTCATCCATTCCCTCAATGATGTATTCTCCATTAATAGCATGAACATTGTGAGCACAGTACTTTGCAATCTTCTCTGCATAACTATTTCCTACTGTCACATGATCAGACCCCATATGCTGTGCAGCGCACTTGACCACTACAACATGTTCAGGTAACTGTAGCACTTCGAGGAGACTTCTCACTTGCTCACCGTTCCAGATTGGGACAACACCAAGGCCATATTGACTATTAGCAAAAATGTTCACTTTTAGCTGATCAGAAAATGCATTCCCTAGTAAGAGCAATCAATTCCGCCACTTTTGCAGAGAATACTCCTTGAAGTCAAGAGGCTTCAACAATACCTGAAATGCAAACAGCATAAATAGGTCTCAGACGTCCTCCTCTGTCTCAAAAACATGAGCCATCAATATAGAGCACAAAATTAGATTCAGGTAGTGGCTCATCCTGTATGTCCAGTTTCGGTCTAGTGCACAATTCAGTAACATTGAGACAGTCCTGGTCTACTTCACATTCAGCATCATTTTCATGATCAGGTACAGGTAACAAGGTGGAAGGATTTAGAATTCCACAGCGCTTGACAGCCACTTTTTCTGCTGCAAGAATTATTTCTTCATATTTTCTAAAATAGCTACTTATCAGGTGCTTTGTTCTAGTGCTTGATAACAACAACTCCACTGAATGGGGGACATACACATTTAATGGGTGACCAATGACTATATTTTCACACCTTTCTATGCTGACACTGACTGATGCTACCACTTCAAGGCAGTGCAGAATCGACAGGATCTAATGTAGCAGAGTAGTAAGCCACAGGCCTTTTGGTGTTTCCATGGGCTTGTGTAAGCACTAAGAGGGTGCAGCCCTCCCTGTCACCACAGAAGTGCTAATCACTATTTGTAATCAGGCATTCCCAGTGTTAGGCACAGCAGACACCTTATTTCAGCTCTAGGAATGCAATCAAGCAATCATTATCCCAAGTGACCGGATAAGACACATCCTTGTGTGTCTGCCTATGTAAAGGCTTCACCCACTAGAGAAATGTTGGATATCCGCTGGCAACTGTAGCCCACCTTCCTCAGATACATCCTGACTTCTCTCTGTGTGGTTGGCTGGTTCATTTTAAAAATGGCTGACAATCTCTCCTTGATACTTTCCTCGCTACTTTTTCAATGTGATGTCCAAGATATTAAACTTCTTTTTGACAGTACTGCAACTTTCCTGCAGATACTTTACGTCCATTCTCAGCCAGGTGGTTCAACAGAGCAATAATATCTTGTCTGCAATCTTCTTGAGTATTTGACACCACTAATAGTTTGTCAATGTATTGTATCAAAACTGAATTACAAGGCATGACCAGGAACTCCAGATTTCTCTTCAGAATCTGATTGAAAATTGAGGGGCTCTCAGTTAATCCCTATGGGACTCTGAATCATACCAAAATGCGATTTTCAAACCAAAATACGAAGAGGAACTGACGGTCATCATGCAATGGCATTGGCACAAATCAATGACGGTGAACCACTCAGCCTCACATGGAACCTGAAACAATTTCACAGCTGGATTTAGTACCATGGACAACAAGGAACAACAATGTTGTTCACCCTTTGTAAGTCCTGTACAGTCCTGTACCTCCCACTCATTTTCTACAAGCTCATAGTGGGAGAATTGTGGGGACTACCCATAATTTCCAAAAGGATTACCTGCTTTATCATAGACTCAATCACTGGAGTTATCCCAGAAATCATCTCAGGTGTCAAATTATGTTGAGGTATTCTCGGGTATTCATCATTTGTCTTGACAGTGAATCAGACAGGCTCAACACCTTTAATCAGTCCAACATCTTTTCCTGAAAAATCCCACTCTTCAGATTTAACTGTGTCTTTCAGATCTGGTGATATCATCAACAGTAAACAGAGTGAACAATGTAGTGTAAGATCCATCATGTGCCAATTTATAAGCGACACCCTCATCATGAGTCTGCATCTCTATGCCTGTTGGTGTACAATAGATGATGCAGCTCAGTTTGCAGAGGAGATCCCATCCCAGGAGACTCACTGGGCTGGAATCACACACAACAAATCTGTGCTTCTTTTCAAAGGACCCTATTTTGCTGCAGTTACTTGGGTTGTCATCTGTTTATTTACTACTACTACAACATGGACTATTTTTCCCAGGAGAGGTAGGTTTGGGACTTCTACTGTTCTCAAAGTCAATTGGGTAGCACCATTGTCAACCAAAAGCAAATATGACATGAATAGCCATTCATTACACAATATACAAATGGACCACTCTGGTCTACCTCCCTGTTTGTGCCAAGTATGCAATCTTCCTCCCCTAGCAGGCACCATCAGACAGACTGATAGGAGCCATAGTTCTCAAGGGTTTCAAACATCAGAAACTGTTGGAAAGGATTATTATCCTGAATCACATTTGTGTTTATATTTGGAACTTGAGAACAAATTTAGGCTTGGACCATTAGCATTCTGTTGTGGCATTGGTGGTTGTGGACCCTGCATCACTAGAGCTTGGGGGACATTCAAATGTTGCCCTCTCTGTCGCTGTACATTCTGCATTTGTTTTGGATTGTTATACTGAGTTGGCACAAACCCTGAAATTTGAAGTTGATTAGCTGAATTAAGATGATATTCCCTCTTCCAATGTCCCAACGTGTTATAGATGTGACACAAGGTTGTCTTTTTCAGACTATTAACATCCACTCTAGGACTGGGATCAGTGGGGACTCCTCATCCTCTACCCTGCATTTGATTACACATCTTGCATGGCGTCAAAATTCCCTACAAACAGCTGAATCTGACTACTTTTCTAAGTCACTTTCATCTGAGCAACCACCAACTTTCCTTTATCTTCTTATGTTTCATCTCAAGTTTGTCACTACAGTATTTGGCATATCTCAAAATCTTGTCTCCCGACTTATTCTGCCAACAAATCAAATGCTGCTGAGTCATCATGCTAATTTCAGGCCTTCACAAACCTCAACACAAAATGTCCTCTATCCTTAGTCTCAATTGTCTCTATTCCATTATTCCGCTTGAAAGCCTGTAACAATCTCTCATAATAAGCATGAATCAATTCTTTAGCTTTCTGAGTTGTTCTACCAATCTTAGTCCAATTTATATCTTGGGGTGGTACTTTGGATTAAAAGTCATGATCTGTTGATACTTTTCCATCTCCAACAGCGAAGGACCTCTTGTCGCTAAGTTTCTTGGCAGCTCTGGTTCAAGCCACTGAACAGACACCTTACATTCGCCCACAAATCACTCTGATCCACAACAGTAAACAGAGTCTTCAAGTCAACCCACAACACCTGAGATATTTTCAGAAATCTCTCAACGTGCTTTCACCACTCCACTGGCCTTTCATTTAACTTTCTGAAATCAGTAGTAAGTGATGCAAGATCACTTCTGCTCCAAGGCACATAACCTAACCAGGCACTTCTCTCAACTAGAAGATTACTGCACCCCCCCCTCCCTTCCCCTACTAAAGGAGATGATTCCCAAAGGGTTTCTTTCAATCTTTTCTTATTCCCCATCACACTTCCCATTTATTTAATTCATTCCATGTCCAAATATTTTGAATCAATTCCTCAATTTGAGTTTTCTTCTCTGGAATTCTTATATCAATTATGTCTTTGTTGCTAAAACATACCTGCTAGCTTCTCTGTGAAGCTTTGGTGTTATTCAAATCTACCTCATACTTTTGAGATAACTCTGCTATTTTATCATGCATTTGTCCTGCACATTAAGTAATGTCCTTACACATGAATACAAACTCACTCTTATGATAAGTATCTAAGTGATCAAATGCAAGATTTCCATTAATCATCTCATCCAATTTTAATTTCAGTTTTATCACATCCACTGAGTTCCCTCTTGGTATTGACTGAATTGCTCCATGACTCAACTCTGTATTCATGCTTTCACTTGAAGGTGTACCATCATTGAAAGCCTTCACCCAGTCATATATTTCCTTGGCACTAATAGTTAGTGTTTATACAGGAACTTTGGGCACATTCCAATTTCCCTGTGCACTGCGACTAAGATTTAAAGACAGTTCACATATCGATGTTCAAGCTGTGGCAGTTTCTAGTAAGTTCTTATAAAAGTACACCCTGGGAGATCTAAAGTCGAGTCTGTACTCGTGACACATGGAATACTTGTATGTATTGGAACTAAAGGAACAAGATCTAAAGTATCAGTACTTGCTGCAACTCTACTTGATCCACCAACTGCACCTGGGATGGCCAAGTTCTAAGTAGTTTTTCCTAGGCATTCTGGTTTATCCATAGGACCCATAGGACCAATAGTAACTGGGTCAGTAAAAGCATCAACAGTGCTCCGGTACGGGAGAACGTAATCCTGAACCCTCGCCTCTCAGCTCATAATGTACAAGGAGTCACTTTTGTCGGGGCAGTTACAAACACAATCTTTCTATTACCACCAGTGCCATTATCACCATCTTCTCAAACCTCATTATACGGGGGTGGATGCTGAGACAATAACACATTCAAAAGACTATCTCAGCATCATCTGCGGGGTAACATCTAGATCAGTATAGGTTCACTCTGTGCAATAATATCCACTATACCAATCATCTCACATTCACACAAAGATAAACCCCTATCTAAATTGTGTCATCAACAACATCTCACAATGAACACCACCACAGTTAGCAGACAATTGCTATATGGTGTCTTCTATACATGTTAATACAATGCCAGCAGCTTAGGTCACGTTGGACTCAATGAAACTTTCAACTTCTTCACTAATCACCACACTAATGCAACATTCAAAACATTTCCACAAAACGTCATCCAAATCCACAAATGCTGCAAACTAAAGATGAAGCACTGCAATTCGTAACCCTATTGATACTCACTCCTCCTTTGCCAATACGACTCTCTTCTGAATCTCCAAAGCTCCACAGATCCTTCATAGTCCTGACATGGGCACTAGGGACTGGGCTCTGGGGACTCACTGATCTAGAAAACAGAGTTCTCGTTATCCATACTTTGAGATCCTAATCATCTGCTGCTACCATCTGGGGACGCATCTGTTACATTTTCTAGTTTTTCTATTTCTGATTAATTTATTCAGATGTTTCAAGGGGTAAGGAGAAACACAACAATACTTTCAATAAATTTACAATGTAACCCATTCAGCCAAATATTGACTCTCAGAAGCGGAAATTAAAGTTCAAAGGTTTCATCAGAAATTCAAAGCCAGATTTATGTAAATGAGTCTCAGACACATACTGTAAAATATCACCAAAGGCGAATAATAGTGTCTAATCAGGTTAAATCATACAAGCATAAGGCATATCAATAATTCAGTTGCAGCAATACAAAGGTATTTATGACATTGGCGGTAGCTGTTAAAGTGGCGGTAATACTGCCAACAGGCAGGCGGTAATTACCGCCAAATTATGACCATGGCGGTGATAACCCCCATAGACAGTCAATGTACTACACCAACCGCCAGGGTGTTAACACCACTGACCATTGCAGTAGCTATCAACAGCCACGCGGAAGACAAAGTACATCCCACCATATTAAGAAGTTGCAAACCACCACGATTTCCAGGGCGGTACCAACTCCATCAAAATCCTGGCAGAAACAGAACAAAGAAGACTAAAGACTCACCATCAGAGACACAGATAAGAACAACGTCACCATGGAACTGGAACTTCAAGTCTTCCCAACGCTCTTCTAAGCCATGCTCCACCTCGAACACCAACGCCGACGAAGAGGACAATGGTGAGTACAGCTGCCTAGCACACAAGGGAGGGAGGGAGGAAAAGGAGAGTGGCACACATATACGCACAATACACACCATTCACACACACACCAAACATACAACCAGCTGCAGAGGAAAAACAATGTCACAGGACCCACGTCATAATAATGCAAGGACAACAGTTAGGCAGTACTAATATTGTAATTGTATGCCAACAGCCACCATATAGTCCATATGACAAAAAATACTTGATTCACTGTTCCGTAAGGGCCAATGGCCAGTCCAAAGGCCAAAAGGCCCACATGGACATAGGGCACAGTCTAAGGCCTAACTCGTTCCCTGACGTAATCCGCACTACACTGTACAGGGGAATCATGTTGTGAATGGTCAGGCACCTCAGGGGAAAGGGTGTGGGGGAACCTCAGCTGAAGTGGGGGACTTGCCCACTGGTTCTGGAGGGGGCTCCATGCCCATTACAATTAGCTGGGGAGTGCACGGTGACAGTCTATGAGTTGGTGGACTTGCCCACTAGTTCCGGAGGGGGCTCCATGCCCATTACAATTAGATGGGGAGTGCAAGGTCACTGTCTCTGAGTTGGTGGACTTGCCACTGGTTCCAGAAGGGGGTCCATGCCCCTTATAAATAGCTGGGGAGTGCAAGGTCACAGTATCTGAGTTGGTGAACTTGCCCACTGGTTCCGGAGGGGGCTCCATACCCCTTACAATTAGCTGGGGAGTCCAAGGTCATAGTCCCTGAGTTGGTGGACTTGCCTACTGATTCTGGAGGGGGCTCCATGCCCATTACAATTAACTGTGGAGTGTAAGGTCACAGTCCCTAAGTTGGTGGACTTGTCCACTGGTTCCGGAGGGGGCTCCATGCTTCTTACAATTATCTGTGGAGTGCAAGGTCATAGTCTATAAGTTGGTGGACTTGTCCTGTGGTTCTAAAAATTCTGGACCCATGTAATTTACTTTGCCACAGCAGTACGATTTTAGTATCAAAAGACCGATAATGACTAGTACACTAAGCATGAGCATTTTCGCTCAATTCCAGCAGCGTTTTCACCTCGAAATCGCCATTTTCGTCCTGCACTCGTGGCTCCCATTTTATACACGGCAGCCATTTTTAAAAGTTGCCCTCACATAGGCTTATAATACAGTCAGATTTGATTCCAAGGACACGTACACCTTGATTGACTTTTCTCTGACCTGGGCAAGCTGGAACCATTGCCTCAGGCCAAACCTGTTTGGTCAGTCCCTCTCCCAGTGGCCGAATCAGATAGCATCAAGGCACACCATGCCATAAAACCCTTATTATCGCTCACACACCCTGCCTAATCTTGCTCACACCTGCACCTGCTCTTTTCTTCTTCTTACTTTACGAGGGGGAGGTGCCTGTTTTTATTGGGGGTCCCCACTTATCTGATGTAAAATACTAGGCCTTGCCGGGTAATTTATTATGGGTTGGATTACATGAAATATGAGGTTTCATCATGACACTGTTTTTTCCTTTGCAGTGAAAACATGTGAATGACCAACCAAAATGTCAAGAATGTTTGCCTGAAGCTTAAAAAACTGTATATAAGGAAACCTGACTTTGCATTGACACACAGTCTCCTGAGAACATACAAACCGTGCTGTTGTACTTCTAGGACACTTGTTACTCGGTTGCAGCCAATAAATTCGATCTTTGACTTCACCTAGAAGACTCTGAGTTTCTGTGGTCTGAATTAGGAAAGTACCCGAGGTCTTTGGGTGTACCCTGGCACCACTGGGTTACCGGATCAGTACCGGTTCTGAAAAACCCAGTACCTCAGTTGGCGCCCAACGTGGGGCGATACCAGCGGTACCGGTCCAAGCCTGAGGTCCGTGAGGAGCTTCGTGTGAAAATTCTGGAGGAAGGCCGCCACTTCATCGACCCCTGCATGTCGACGTGGTCCGAAAGTCTTTGCTGCGAGGTTCCCCTCTTCCCGACGGCTACGAAGGACTGCTGCCCTGGCTATCGCCCTGATTTGGACCCTTGATGTTTGGTAGAGCGAAACGATAAGACGAGTCTTCTGGTGACGTCATCGATATTTTCAGTTAAGTATAAGTGGAGCGTCTCCCAGTCCTTAGTTGGACACTTGGTTTGGTCCTTAGTTGGACATTTGGTTTGGTATCACTTTGATTTGGAACTTGCAAGTACCAAAGCCGAAGGACTCGTGTATTCACGAGACTATCGTAAACGATAATCCTTTGAAGTTTGAAGCTAGACTAGTGAGCGAAGATGCCTGGTCTTAGCAGACTTGGAAATTTGTTTTGTCTTGGTTGTAAAAGGGACTTCCGGTTGGAGGACTCATGTCCGGTTCCTCCGATTGGAACTCCAACCTATGAACTATATGTGAAGCACGGAGTAGGCCCCATCACATATAATGAAGTATGGATCCGTTACACCAGAAAAGATGGTGTTTTAAAATGGCCCCAAAATCGTAGCTTTGACACAGAAATCTTAGATAACCTCGAAGTTAGACTTTTTAAGAAGAAAGCCCGGCCGGCAATGTTTGATTCTTTACGCTTATGGCGTAAGGAAGCCAAGCAAAAGGAAATTAAATTAGCTAAGAAAAATAAGAGAGAAAAAGGTATTTCGATTATGCAAGCTGCTATACAGTTTAAAGATAACGAAGTAGAACAGTTGAATGAGCAGTTGCATAGGCGACATAAAATGACAGTAGATAAATGCTATCCAGTTTTGCCGCCTCTTCAGCAAGATGCAGCAAAAGACTCTGAAAAAGATCCCCTAATGTCGCATTTGCTAAGTTCGCCACCACCCTATGCGCAGAATGCCACGGCACCTCCGCAACCTCTAGTTGCACAACCAGTGGTTGCATTGCCTCCTGCTCCTCCACAGCACCCACCAGCTATTCTTCAGTTGGTTCCTATTCCTCCGGTGCAGCCTCCTCAAGGGCCACCGGCTTTGACATCTGCTCTGCCTTTACTTCCTACAACTTTGACTACTATAGCGACTACCACTCCTGGTATTGTTTCTGACACTGCTTCTGTCTCTGCCTTGTCTCATTCTGTTTTTCCTCCTGTTCATTTGTCAACCTCTCCCTATATCCGTCAGAGAATGACAAACACTGTGACTAGTCTTTTAACTCCTCTCTTTGGGTCATTAGCTACGACCCCAGTTTCAGAGCGGAAACAATTGCGTAGCCAATTGCCTGATGGTAGGGAGAAAGAGACACTGAATTATTTGGCGCATAAACGGGTTACTGAACCAGCGAGATATGAACTAGAGTCTGTTATGGATGTCTTCCATCAGTGGGAAGAACCGAAACAGAGATATGTTTTTGAGAAAATGTGTACTTTTCTTTCTGAGGATTTAGAGGAAAATGGTTTGGAGCCCAATCCGCCTAAGTTGTGTCGTGTACGGTTCGATTTTGCGACAGGTTTGATTGTGGGTTCAGATGTCGAGAAAGCAGTTGCGATGTTATTGTCGTTTAGGACTGAAGGTGTTTCCAGGTTATTGTTTAAATATGATTCTTCTGCTAAAAAGAAAGGGAAACAGTACCCCATGAGAGAAGTTGCCCCACAATGGAGGGAAGGGGACCCAAATGCTAATCCACCTGTCCTGCCTCATTTCCAGCATGTATGGGTACACGTTCCATGGATGCGAGCTGAAGTTTTAGCCCTTAAGTAGACATTGCCTGATCCCCGTAAGAATCCTACAGGGTATTACAAGGAATTGTCACAGACTGCGGGGTCTTGCATTATGAATTTAGCTGATATAGACATGTTGTTTGGGAATGTTGTTCCACAGCCTTTATGGGGAAAGATTCGCCATACAGACCATGCTCAAGAGTTAGGTGACACATGGGCTAATATTGCTGCTGCAGATGCCCGACAAATTGGTGGTGCTAAACCTGAGCCTTTAGTGACAGAGCTTCCTGGTAGGATTATTGATTACATGAAAACTATAATGCCTGCGATGCATGTAAACTGGGATAAATTGTCTGCATGTAAGCAAAAGAAAGAAGAAACGGTATCAGATTTCTTCACCAGGTTTGAAGAAACGTTTGTGGACCACAGTGGTCAAGATATGAGCACGGAAGGTGGTCAACGTTTGTTCGTCGATAAATTTGTGCATAATCTGCTTCCTGAGTTGTGTAAAAAGTTAAAAGATTCAGAAAGTTCTTGGGCAGTTTCCTCTTCAGCGCAGATATTGGCTACTGCACAGTACTACGAAAATAGAGATAAAGATGAGAGAGATAGAGTAGAGAAGAAAACTAAAGAATTGAAAACGAAGGTTCTGTTACAACAAGCTTACCCGCCACGTGGTGGTCAAAATAGTGGTGCACAGAGTAACTATCAGAACAACTATCAGAATAACTATCAGCCCCAACCGTTTCAGAGAAACTCGCAAAGAGCCGAGTATGCTCAACCACGTATCCCAGTAGGTCACAATCAGTGTTCATATTGCAAGGAAGAGGGTCATTTCAAGTATAGTTGCCCTGCTTTGCTACAGCGCGCAAATGGTACTTCTGGTTTAAGAGGTCGAGGTGTTCCACAAGCACCTAGAGGAAGAGGACGTGGATATGTTCCCCAGAGCACGCGCCCATTCCTCCCTCAAAACTCAATGAACAGATTTGATCAACAGGTTAATGCATCTGGTAGGACGGCTCAGTACTATACTGATGATTACTATACAGAGGATGAGCATTTGGACAGTAATGATTGCTAGGACAGCCATAGACAAAGAGAGGGAGTTGTTTCAGTTCCAGTAGATCAGAGTGGGCCTTATGTTAAGGTGATTGCATCAGGTGTGTCAGAACCTTTTCTGTTGGATACTGGTGCTACCAAGAGTTCTATTATGCACTCAAAACTCCCTGGCGCACCTTTGTCTGGCGAAACAAATGTATCAGTAGGGTTTTCCGGCGCCCCAGTTAGAAATCCGATTTCTAACCCTATATCTCTTTCTGTTGGACCTTGTAAATTTGAAACACCCCTTATTTTGACGACAGGTTGTGGCGAGAACTTGTTAGGATTAGATCTGTTAAAGAGATTGTATGCGACATTGTATTGCTCTCCTTCTGGAGTGCAACTCACATTGGGTAAGAAAGTGGTTTCACCAATGTATTTGTCAAAGGACAGATTTCCACCAGAATTTTTGTCTCTTCCTAATACTCTTTGGGCTACTGGACCTAATGATGTAGGTCTTTTGGAAATTCAGCCATATGTGATAACATTAAAAGCCAATGTTAAAATGCCACGTATTCCCCAATACAAGATCTCTAGTGAAGGGGCAAAAGCGTTGTTAGCAATTATTTGTGATCTGATTGAGAAGGATGTAATTGAAGAGACAAGAGGCAACGTTTGCAATAGTCCTGTTTTGCCTGTCTTGAAGCATACTGACCCTACTCAGCCACATGTTTATAGGTTTGTAATTGATCTTAGAGAGGTGAACAAAATAGTTGTGCCACAGTTTCCAGTCGTCCCCGATATCACTGCATTGTTGACAATGATTCCAGCTTCAGCCACTTGGTTTTCAGTGATAGACCTGAAAAATGCTTTCTTCAGCATCCCTATTGCAGAAGAGAGCAGGGACATTTTTGGCTTCAATTTGGGAGGACGAAGCTTCAGATTTAAGAGAGCTCCTCAAGGCTATTGTGAAAGTCCATCTATCTATAGTCAGGCTTTGAAAGCACAACTTGACACTCTTATGTTACCTGATGGCGCCACTCTCATTCAATATGTCGATGATTTGCTAGTTGCTGCAGATACTAAGGAGATCTGCAAAGAAGCAACATTGTCATTATTGCATCATTTGTCTGATTTACACCACAAAGTGTCCCTTTCAAAGTTACAGTATTGTCAAAAAGAAGTGACCTATTTAGGTCATCTCTTTTCGAAGGAAGGAAGGTAACTGACCCCAGAGAGAATCAGGGCTGTTGCAGCAATGAGTGTGCCAAGAACACAGAGAAAAGTGAGTGCTTTCTTGGGTATTACATCATATTGCAGACAATGGATACCTAATTTTTCGTTAATAGCCAAACCCTTGGTGGCATTAACTTGTAAAGATACACCAAATCCTATCCCATGGTCTGAAGATTGTCAGAAAAGTTTTGTCGAATTACGTGATACATTATGTTCAGCTCCTGTGTTGGGTACCCCCAACTACAGCAAGCCTTTTACATTGTATGTCCATGAGAAAGAAGGTTATGCGTTAGCAGTTTTGACACAACAGTTTGGAGACAGGAAGCGTCCATGCGCCTATTTCTCTTCAACCTTAGACCCAGTAGCTAAGGCACTACCAAGCTGCTTAAGAGCGGCAGCGGCAACTGCTGTTTCTATCCGACAGTCTGCTGGTTTAGTGATGAATAACACATTAATCGTAATGGTTCCACATGCAGTGGACACATTGTTAAACAGAACCAAGACACAGCATTTAACTAGTGCTCGATTGTCAGGTTACGAGTTGACATTGTTAGCAAGCCATGTACATATAAAAAGATGCACTACACTTAACCCAGCTACGTTATTGCCAATTGTGACGGAGTTAGATACTTCTGAACAACATGATTGTCTCCATAGAACAGAAGAAGAAACGAAAGGGAGAATAGACCTTCTGGACACTCCCCTTGCAAAGAGTGATGGTACTTTGTGGGTGGATGGTTCATGCCTTAAGCTCACGAATGGTGACACGACTGCGGCGTATGCTGTGACAACTTTGTGTACGATTGTTGAAGCTGCACGTATCCCACACAATTCAGCCCAAGCAGCTGAGTTAATAGCCCTAACAAGAGCATGTACAGTATCAAAAGGAATGAAAGTGACTATCTATACCGATAGCCAATATGCGTTTGGTGTGGCCCATAGTTTGGGGCGTTTGTGGAAGGAACGTGGGTTCCTGACCTCGCATGGAACTAAAATACAGCATGGTCAGTTGGTAAATGAGCTCCTTGATTCACTTACTTTACCGTTGCAAGTTGCGATTGTGAAGTGTAGCGCACATAAAAAGGTGACTGATGATGTTGGTCGTGGGAATGCATTTGCTGACGAGGTCGCAAAAGAAACGGCAAGGAATGTGATGAGCCGAATGTATGTCGCGGGCCCTGCAAGATGGATTGGTGATGTTGGAATGTGTGAAGACACGATAGAAAGCGTGAAATCGATTCAAGCTGAAGCCACAGAGAGAGAATTGAGTGTGTGGAGAAAAAGTACGGGTAAATTGGATGCGAATGGTTGTTGGGTCGAGTTGTCAGAACATCAAAGATGGTTGCTACCCGATGCGTATGTGCTTGCAGTAGTTACAATGGCTCATGGAATGGCTCACATCAGTGTGAAAGGGATTTGTAAGTTGTTGGCCCCAGTATGGCAAAATGCAGGAATTCCCAAGTGCGCAGAAAATGTGGTTAAAAATTGCATGTTATGCCTGAAACACAACCCTGGTAGAGGAACCCCAACTCCAGCTGGTCATTTTGCACCTTCTACGTATCCGTTTGAGGTTTTGCAGCTAGATTTCATCCACATGGAGAGGTGCAACAACTTAAAATACGTACTTGTTGTTGTTTGTGCCTTTTCAAGATGGGTGGAAGCCTATCCCCTAAAAGACAATACTGCGCTATCCACAGCCAAAGCCCTTGTGAAAGAGTTCTTCCCTAGATTTGGAATGCCGAGAATGATCTGGAGTGACAATGGAAGTGAATTTGTGGGTCAAGTGATGAAGAAAGTATGGGAATGGCTAGGCATAAACCAAAAGTTTCACGCTGCAAATCACCCCCAATCAGCTGGATTAGTGGAGTGCTATAATGGCACTCTAAAGCTAAAATTGGCCAAGATACAAGCGAGCTCTGGTCTTAAATGGCCTGACGCTCTACCCTTAGCACTCCTATCAACCAGAATGACTGTACATTCACGAGTGAAACTTAGTCCTTATGAAATAGTCTTTGGCCGCCCGGCCAATATATGGGGAGTGCCCAGGCCCAAGAAGTTTAGTGAGATAGAGCATCCTGTTTTGCTTGACTATCTGTATGAATTGATGGCTAAATTGCGTGTTTTACATCAACAGGTCCACAACACCCTGCCTCCGGTCTCTGAATCTCCAGGTCATCCCATTGAGCCTGGATCCTGGGTTTTAATGAAGAACTTTCAGCGAACCAAAAACGAGCAGCCCAGGTGGACCGGACCGCACCTCGTTCTTCTCTCCACAAGATCAGCTGTTCGAGTAGAAGGGAAGAAACACTGGATCCATGGGACCCATTGCAAAAGGGTACCCCTACCTCTGCCATATGACCGGTGGGTTCAGGAAGGTGTCGCCGACTCAGAGACTGAAACCGTGCCACGTTTTCTGCCTTTCAGCGATGCACGAATAAAAGGAACACTCACTGAGAAAGAAAGTGATGACATTTTACAATCAGCAGTATCACCGTCAGTTCGATTGGACACTACAGAACCTGAACTCCATTTTCAGGACCACACGATACCTGGGACTAACCGTTATAATCTACGACCAAGAATAAAGGACAAATAAAACAGTTTACTTTTCTTCCCTTTAGCAAAGTTCTCCAATATGGAAAATTATTTTTGAATGACTTTTTTTTTTTTTTTGTGTTTTTCGAACCTCCATCCGGGTTCAGCTGTAGGATCGTGGCTGAAAAGACTTAGGGGGGTAGCCTGTGGACACACGGTCTACAGGTCTGGTTTGTTCTAGGGCGGCCTGGAACATTCAGAACACTCCTAAGTGAAGTAAACCAACCGCCACGAATGGCAACGGTTAGAGGATGGAATCTTTCCAAAATGGAGAACATGTTGAAAGACTGAGTTTCAAGAAGAGAATATGTGAAACGATAACCAGGAAACGGTTTTTCCTGCTGTGCATTTTTATGTTATTTAGTATACTTATGTTTTTTATAGGATATGTTTTATTCTGTTTTAACGTGATATTGGCACCCACTACCTCGTCTACACCTCCTCCTTCCACTGTTTCCCCACATTCTTTTCAACTCCTCCCTAAACATGAATCTGCTAGGAGACTAGAGTTCATTAATAACTCCTTCATCCAGCTTTTGCACCAACACCAACTAGTGATAAATACAACTAACTGTTGGGTGTGTGGCCTTATGCCTCACACAGCAGATAAAGGTATCCCTTATCTGATCCTGCCTTTCAGCCACAATGGTTCCGTGTGGGCATTCAGAACGATATTCACCTATGCACACTACCCCCTACGTTTTGCGGAACACAACCCTAAGAAAAATGCTTTAGTTAAAGGTATCATAGACATGATGAAGGACAATATCTTCTACGAGACTATCCCCAGAGATGAGACAATAGCATATATAGGATGGAACATGACCGGATATGAAGCCACAATGAGTGAGAAACAGCAAGCTAAGATATCTTCCCTGATTTGGGTTGTACCCCATCAGGGTCACCTGTGTCTGCAAGGTACTGGCAAGAATCCCAGAGCTCAGCTAGGGGAAAGCGTCTGCACTGAGACATATGTCTTCGCATCTCAGACCTCCCCTCCGCTCTTGGCAGCTAAGGGTACCTATTTCATCTGCCATGATAGAGCCTTTACATGGTTGCCCCCTGACTTTTCGGGCACATGCTTCGTTTCGTTCCTGTTGCCCCCTACCTACACAGCAGCAGCAGATTACCACAAGACAAGGATAGTTAGAGGCGTCTTCAGTGAAGAAGACACTGCAGGACAAGAATTTGGGGACTTCGTAAAGGGTTTTCTGCCGTTCTGGGGACAAATAGGTAACAGCAGGAGCATAAGGCAATTGATAAGAGTGGTTGAATCCACCGTGGCTGGAACCGCTGGTGCCCTTGGTAACTTGACTGCTGAGCTCCAGTCGGATCGTCTTATGACCCTTCAGAACAGGGTTGCATTAGATGTCATACTTGCAGACCGGGGTGGAGTATGTACATTGATCCAATCGAGTTGCTGTGTTTTTGTCCCAGATAACGCTCCAACAGTATACCAGGCCATCTCCAAACTGCATAGAATTTCCGAATCTATTCATTTAGATAGAGGAGATTGGTCATTAATGGGATGGTTCTGGGAACTGATATCAGCATGGGGATGGAACATACTGATGGTCATTGGGATGATCTTGGCCATTCT
Organism: Pleurodeles waltl; assembly: GCF_031143425.1. Taxonomy (NCBI): domain Eukaryota; kingdom Metazoa; phylum Chordata; class Amphibia; order Caudata; family Salamandridae; genus Pleurodeles; species Pleurodeles waltl. Next base: position 239,831,042 of record NC_090437.1, on the reverse strand, counting down.
TTTCCTGTTCTGTCTATGCGTGCAGTGTGCTCCTGGGATATGTGGCCTCTGTGTTACATCATGCATAAGGAAACCTGCACCAAGAGACGAGCTAAATACTAGGATGATGTTACAGCAACATCTCAACGACTTTAGAAACATAGACCTGGACTCAGATTAGCATGAGAATAGGTGTATTGCCTATGTAAGGGCAAAAGGAGGGTTTGTGGTTCTAAAAATTCTGGACCCATGTAATTTACTTTGCCACAGCAGTACGATTTTAGTATCAAAAGACCGATAATGACTAGTACACTAAGCATGAGCATTTTCGCTCAATTCCAGCAGCGTTTTCACCTCGAAATCGCCATTTTCGTCCTGCACTCGTGGCTCCCATTTTATACACAGCAGCCATTTTTAAAAGTTGCCCTCACATAGGCTTATAATACAGTCAGATTTGATTCCAAGGACACGTACACCTTGATTGACTTTTCTCTGACCTGGGCAAGCTGGAACCATTGCCTCAGGCCAAACCTGTTTGGTCAGTCCCTTTCCCAGTGGCCGAATCAGATAGCATCAAGGCACACCATGCCATAAAACCCTTATTATCGCTCACACACCCTGCCTAATCTTGCTCACACCTGCACCTGCTCTTTTCTTCTTCTTACTTTACGAGGGGGAGGTGCCCGTTTTTATTGGGGGTCCACACTTATCTGATGTAAAATACTAGGCCTTGCCGGGTAATTTATTATGGGTTGGATGACATGAAATATGAGGTTTCATCATGACACTGTTTTTTCCTTTGTAGTGAAAACATGTGAATGACCAACCAAAATGTCAAGAATGATTGCCTGAAGCTTAAAAAACTGTATATAAGGAAACCTGACTTTGCATTGACACACAGTCTCCTGAGAACATACAAACCGTGCTGTTGTACTTCTAGGACGCTTGTTACTTGGTTGCAGCCAATAAATTCGATCTTTGACTTCACCTAGAAGACTCTGAGTTTCTGTGGTCTGAATCAGGAAAGTACCCGAGGTCTTTGGGTGTACCCTGGCACCACTGGGTTACCGGATCAGTACCGGTTCTGAAAAACCCAGTACCTCAGCCCACTGGTTCATAGAGGGTGCTCCATGCTCCTTACAATTAGCTGGGGAGTGCAAGGTCACAGCCTCTGAGTTGGTGGACTTGCCCAGTGGTTCTGGATTGGGCTCGTGTACAGAGGGGGCTCCGTGTACAACAGTCCCTGGAGGGTGGCCTACATGCCCTTTGCTGGTGGTAAGGGCTGCTGTGTCCCAACTGGAGGTGAGGGCTGCTGTGTTCCAGTTGGAGGTGAGGGCTGCTGTGTCCCAGTTGGAGGTGAGGGCTGCTGTGTCCTAGCTGGAGGTGAAGGCTGCTGTGTCCCAGCTGGAGGTGAGTGCTACTGTGTCACGGCTGGAGGTGAGGGCTTCTCGCCTACTGCTGTTGGAGGGGGCCTCTTGCCTCTCTTAGTTGGTGGAGTGGGAACCTTCCCTTTCCTAATTGGTGTAGTGGGATCATTCCCTCTCTTGGGTGGTGGAGTAGGATCCTTCCCTCTCTTGGGTGGTGGAATGGGATTCTACCCTCTCTTGGGTGGTGGAGTAGGATCCTTCCCTCTCTTGGGTGGTAGAGTGGGATCCTTCCCTCTTGTGGGTGGTGGAGTAGGATCCTTCCCCCTTTTGGGTGGTGGAGTGGGATCTTTTACTTTCCTGCCTCCACAAGTAGGAGGTGACTCTAGTGTCCCCGTGGACTGTTTGGCTGAGGTGCAGGGCTGGGTCGTTGTGACCCTGCTCTTAGTGTAGGATGAGGGGGGAGGGGAGGGAACAGGTCAAGTTGGGCAAGGAAATGCTTCTTAGGGACGGTGGGGCGGGACGAGGGAGGAAGGATGAGAGTGGAGGTTGAGGGAGTGGTTTCTGGAGGTGTATGTCTCCTGACTTCGGGTGCTGGTGCATGGGCAGTGTGCTGATGTGAGGTGGATGGCTGTTGGGTGTCTGAGTGCGAGCGTTTTTGTATTTTAGGAGGGGGCAGACAGGGTGGGAAAGGACACAGGGGACGCGTGGATGGATGTTGTGGTGGTGTCTGCAAGTGAGGTGTGTGTGCTGCTTGGTGTGGTGATGGTGGTGGTGGCTGTTGATGCAGTGCATGCAGGTGTGAGTGCAGATGTGACAGTGAGGGAGGAGGAGGGGGAGACAGAGGAGGCAGTGGATGTTGTTGTGTGTGCAACTGTCTGTTGTTTGTGTGAGTGCTTGTGAAGTGTGCTGCCTGTGTTTGTCTGTGCCACTCTTGTGTGATGTTTTGTGTGCATGCTTACCTGTATGTGTGCATGGGATGGGTTGAGGAGATTGGGACTGGGAAGTGGTAGTTGGAGGGGTGACGGTAGGAACAGGGACAATAGCTGCCATCAGAGAGAGGGCCAGAGCCTGGAACAATCTCTGTTAGGTCGCCAATACACCGTGAATGCCCTCCAGGAATGCATTGCATTGCTGCATTTGGGATGCCAGATCCTGGATGGCATTCACAATGATTGACTGCCCTACGTAGATGGATCTCTGGAGGTCAATAGCCTCCTCACTCAGGGCAGCAGGGCTGTGTGGGGCAGGGCCTGAGGTGCCTGGGGCAAAGGAGATGCCCACCCTCCTGGGTGAGGGGGCACGGGCATCTCAGTGAGGGGCTACTAGGAGGGCGGTGCTTGTACAGGGGTGGCGGTTATACCTGTAGCTGGGGTGGTTCCAAAGGTGTCCACCACCACCACCAGGGAGCTTCCATCGGAGGAGGTATCTGAGTCAGTGTTGTCACCTCCTGTCTCCACCATGGTGCTCCCCTCGCCCTCCGTGCCACTGGTCCCCTCGAAATCAGTGGACTCTGCCTCCTTGGTCCTGAGGTATCCAGCTCACTCTGCCACCAGTGCCTCTGCTCCTCCACCAGTTGATGCTAATGCACACATGGATCGGATGACAGAAGAAAAAAGGGTGGGGAAGAGAAAGGGAGCACTGGGTCAATTACAGCACCAACACCACAGATGGCATACACATTACTGTCACACACAGAGATCAGGATTGAGCACCATGCATTGCACTGGCATTACATTTGCTAGGTACCACAGCAAGATGATAGCAAAACACCGCCAATTGCACCACTCCTGGGAGTCACTAAGCCCTGTCTGACATGAAAGGCACCCTAGCTAGGTTACCAGATTTAGCAATACAACCATTACCCTTGAGCTGGATCACACTGTGTTCTCTGAGCTGGCATAAAGGGGCACCCACCACCAGGTTCCCATGCCACCTACCAATCATGGTTGTAGTGCACACTGTACTTACCCCATTGTGGCTGCTGTGATGCCCTCAAGCGCCCATCCAGCTCTGGGTAGGCCACCACCAGTATGGGGGCCATCAGGGGGTCAGGTTCCAATGGGCACCCCTCCCTCATTGGGAGGCCATCCCCATCTGGGCCTCCGTGGTCTTCCGGGCCCAGCGCCTTAGGTCCTCCCACCTCGCACTACAGTGGGTGCTCCACCTGCTGTAGAACCTCAGGGTTCGCACATCCTTGGTGATAGCATGCCACAATCCCTTCTTCTGATGGGCGCTGACCTGCAGAGGAAACACAGACAGGAGGACAGCATTAACCAGACAATCCTGCCTGTTACACATATGGCCCACAAATCCCCTTCCATCCCCATTGGCACAACCATCAGCCAGCGCCTACCATGCACACCACCACCAGACATACAACCCCCCCAAATGAAACAATGCATGCAAACTTGTCACATGCCTCGTGCCAAAGGTGTCCTCACCTGTTGGTCTGGATGACCATACAGCAGCCCAGACTGGGATAGGAACCCATCCACCAAGCGCTTCAACTCCTTTGAAGTGAAGGCAAGGGCCTTTTCCCCTGTCACACGGGCCATGGCAGGATCCAGACACAGGTCATATCAGCACATGCAGTGTAGTTGTAGTCCTGTGGAAAGTCAGGAAACAAGTGTGGTTATAGGCAGAAAATGACAGTTACGTACAGGTCGGTGTGATCCGCCACCACGGCCGGTCATCTCCGTTGGCCACTGTACTCCATAGAGTCCCATGTTATCCAATGAGGAATAGCACGGCGGTGCAAGACCGCCTTCTGCCATGACGCGCAATGCTGGCAGAGTTAGCTCACTTCCAACTATCCCCACATACAGGACAGGCGGTTGTCATTTGATGGTGGTGTACGATATTCAGATAATTGAGAACTGCATCATACCTATAATTTGCACATACATTGTCATTACCAATGTCCTATCACGTTACTGCCCTATGAACACTGAGGTGGTGGTTCCATTGTTCTAATTGTGACAGCCTACTCACTCTTGTGTACCTGAGATACTTATCACTGCTGAGGAATCGGAGGAGGAGGCAAGACCCCGTGTACGGACCCCTTGTGGACTTGGCTACACTGGGAGACAGGCACATTATACTCAGCTATAAACTGGACAGGGCCACAATCACAGAGTTGTGTGCTCAATTGGAGCCTGATCTGATATCTGATATCCGTCATCCGATTGGAATCCCCTCTTTTGTGCAGGTGTGGCTAATTGGTGAGCCTGACTCCCCTCCCAATGTATGTCAGTGTATGTCTTCTGGTGTTGACCAAATACCATTGTGTAAGGATAATGTTTGTCCCTCAATACTTGCTGGTGACTCTAGCTACCCAAACCTATTGTGGCTCCTGTCCCGTGTGAGGAATACCAGGACAGGGGCTGAGAATCATTATAACGATGCACATGGGTGAACCAGGAGAATTATTGAAAGGACCTTCGGCCTCCTGAAGGCCAGGTTCCGATGCCTTCATCTGACAGGTGGATCCCTGTGCTACTCCCCCGAGAAGGTCTGCAGGAAAGTAGTGGCATGCTGCATGTTGCACAACCTGGCCCTCAGATGACATGTGCCTTATCTGCAGGAGGAGGAGTCTGGAAATGCCCCTGGGGCAGCAGTGGACCCTGAGAACAGTGAGGATGAGGAGGCAGAGGATGAAAATGTTGACAACAGAAAATCAGTTAGACGTCAATACTTCCAATGACACACAGCTGAGACAGTGGAACTGACCATTCCTCTGATTATTGATGTTTTCTATGTGGCTCTATCAGAATGACATTCATTTCCTTTTCATCTCTACTTACTGTCCCCTATGGCTTCTCATTTTGCAGATGTTGATGATATGACAACAAATGTTGGTGATATGACAACAGTGTACTGATGTGATGACTACAGACAGATACAGTTCATAAAATGTATGCTATCACAGAGTTCAGATCATTTGCACATGATGTGACTGTTTCCATAAATGCACATTTTCATCACATAAAACACTTTCAACTAGGTTGTGTTCAAGGGTGTTTATTGTAGTGCAAATAATTGACGGAAAAGTGCAATGGAATGGGGTGATGTGTTGAGGAAAGTCCAGGGTATTGTTCCAGTCTGTTTTTAGCACAGGTCCAGTGTGCGAGGGACAATTGGAAGGGGAACAAAGGCAGTTCAAAGTGGACAAGGTGACAAGGTGCCACACAAGGAGGACATTCAGGAGGGTCTCATTTCCTGGCGGCGTCTTGGTCTTGGCAGGTGTCTCTGGCTTCTGTCTGGGTCATAGGGAACGTTTTCAGGGTGGTTCACCTTTTGAAGGAGGAGGGGTGCGCGTGGCCTGTGGGTCCTGTGGCAGGGCCTACTGCCCACTAGCTGCAGCAGAAGTGGTGGGCTGGTCAGTAGACTGGCTAGTGGTAGGGGCCCACTGCTGTGCTGTCCATTTCCTCATGATTTTTGCCATATCTGCCAGACCCTGCTATGGAGACCATGGTGGTGTTGAGGGCCTGCAAATCCTCCCTGATCTCCTGATGGTGTATCTCCTCCAGCCGCTTGTTCTCCTGTATGTTGGTAAGGATCTGGCACATCTTGTCCTGGGATTGTCGGCAAGCCTCCAGGACATTAGCAAGTGCCTCCGGGAGAGTCTGATACCTGGGCCTGTCCTTCCTCTGGCGCATAGCGGTCCTCCCAGTATCCCTGTTTCCCTATGCCTCTGTCCCCTGAACGGTGTGCCCACTGCCACTGCCACTGACCCCAGGTTCCTGATTGTCTTGGGGGTAAGGTGTGGACTGGGATGCCTGTACAGGTGGGCACACTGCTGATTGACGTCTACTGTGGACAGAGGTATGGGGCGTTGGGTGGGTGCTGTGGTGTTGGATATTGATGAGGAGGCTCTGTAGTGGACTGAGTGGGCTGGGGTGGCTGCCTGACCAATGGTCCTTGATGTGCCAGGTAGTTCATTCAGATCCTGAAGTCCAGAGTTTATTTCATCACTGGGGGCATCTTCTGTTGCGGGACTGGTTAGTCATGGGCCTCCTCGCCACTAGGATTGGCTGCGGCACCAGTGGGGATGTAAGTGATGGATTATACTACATGTCTGTGACATATTGTATATCCCTTGCTTTCCCTCTGCTGTTGCCCTGCACCTTTGTTTGTGTGTGGTGATGTATTGTGGGCTTCTTAGTTCTCCATGCTGTGCATGTTTTGGTGATGGGCTGTCAATGCATTGGTATTACATGCAGGGCTTGACATTCGGGTTAGTCAGATGTGTAGGTGCAGTGTGTGGGATGGAGTGGAGTGAGGGTGAGGGGGTGTGATGGCATGCAGGTATGGGAGTGATAAGCAGTAAATCTTGACTCACCAGTGTCCAGTTCTCCGGCAACTCCAGTGAGTCCCTCAGAATGCAGTATTGCCAAGACTTGCTCTTCCCATGCTGTGGGCTGTGGGGCAGGAGGTGGGGGTCCACCGCCAGTCCTCTGGATGGCAAGTTGGTGCCTTGCTGCCACGGAAAGTACCTTCCCCCATAGATCATTCCACCTCTTCCTGATGTCGTTCCTTGTTCGTGGATGCTGTCCCACCGCGTTCACCCTCTCCACAATTCTCCACTATAGCTCCATCTTCCTGGCAAAGATATTTGTTGTAATCTGTGCTCCAAACAGCTGTGGCTCTACCCTGACTATTTCCTCGATCATGACCTGCAACTCCTCACCAGTGAAATAGAAGTGCCTTAGTGGAGACATGGGTGTTGTGCGATGTGTGTTGTGCAGAGGATGTTAAGTGAAGTGGTGGGGTGTGGGTTGTGGGGTGCGTGACGGATTGATGGGTGTTTGTGGTGCATGTATAGTTGTGTCAGTGGTCTTCGTGTTAGTCTTGTGGCACTTTTGGTATTTGTAAAGGGTGACGTGTAATGTGGGTGTGTGTTTTATAGTACTGTTGGTGTGTGGGTGTGGTGTGTATGAGTGTCAGGTGTGTTTTTCTGGTATTGGCCAATGTTGTGTTGTTTTGTATGTGGGTGGCCATTCTGAGCTCGCCGGTGTGTACCGCCAATGGTTTACCGCCATTGAATGTCCGCCGTGGTGATTCGTGGGTCATAATGTGGGTGGCGTTGTTTTGTTGGCGTAAAGATATGGGTTTTTGTACCACCATGTGAGCACTGACCTTTGGGTTGGTGGATTTGTGTATGTGGAAGTATTCTGTTGGTTTGGTGTGTGTGTGTCATAATTTGGCGAACGGATATTCACCATTGCGGCGGTATATTGTCGTCTGTCACCGCAGCGGTAAGCAGCATTTACCGCCAATGTCGTAATGAGGGCCTAAATTTATTAATGCAAATTAAACTAAGGGAAAACCTAACGATTTCTCTGGGAAGATGGGGAATAGAATTGTAATCAAAAGTGTCAGTATAACAGTAATCTCAGTAGAAGTTTAGCAAGAGAAAGATGTACATATCATATAGCCACATCACTAATGTAAAGAGATCTGTGCCCCTCTGAGCCTGAAGGGATCTGCTCTAGTCAAAGGGTCAAAAGGGTCTGTCTAACCTAATTAATTACCACTTCAGACCTTTCAGAACTTTGGAGAGTTGTCATCATCATCGCCAGTAGTTTTTCAACTTTCGCACACAGTTTGGAATTTGTAACTCCCATAAGGCTTTCATCTCTTGAACAAACATAAGGACAACTTTGGACACCTCCCATGTCCAGAACCTCAGAAGGGTTTCATCTTCATATGATCTAATTAGAGCTTCTTGTCCTTGCCAAAGTGCCTCCCCATACCCTTAACAGGCCTGTCATTAACTGTAGACTAGTGCAAACGCACCTGTGAATAACGAAAATGTAACACAAGCAAAACTCCACATTAATGGATTTGGAGCAGGCTTTTGGAACAGGCCTGAAACTCAGCTTTTCCAAGCATTCATTCTGTTCCTAGGCTTTTTCAGATCTCTATGAACGTGGAGTACATGGACCACCTCTGGTCTTTGTAGAGAGACACTATCCAATAGGAATTTGCACTCTGATCTGCTTACAGACCACTGGATGTTATCCAGGTTAAGCAATACCAGCTTTTTCATTTGCATTCCACTGTGATGTGCCTGTCATCACTGTATACATGTCAAGGTCAAGCAAGTCCTCTTGAGCTTTTACCTGACAATGGCAACGTTGTCCTGTCACAGTTAGGACAGCCACACAGTTACGTCTCTGACAAACTTTTCTAACATTACCAGCATACCACATCGCAATAAGGATAGGTGTGATTTCTCTCCAGGCACCTTCCTATGGTGAGTGCTGAACCATGGGAAGCATGGAGGCTGCTGGGAGATGCAAATCTCGTATCCATCTTGGAACAATTGTTTTTTGGTACGTTTAGGCACCTGACTTAATATGTCTGCCTCTGCTGATCATTTATGAGGCACTTACCGGCATATAAGTTATAAAAAACTGGAAAACTAAAGTATTGATTGTGAACAAATAACTCTTTTTACTTACCATAGAACCTGGCAAATCAATGTCACCTTTCCACAGTAACAAGAGACATAGGACACCATAGCTTGATGCTTGTGAATTCTTGTATCTGTATTATGTAGTCTGCCAACCCACCTCCACCCTTCCTGTTATTACACCAAGAACCACCAATAAGAGGGAAAGAGAGGTCAATAGACTTTAATGCCTGAGTGCAATTGATGATTTCAGGTTGAACAGGAAGAGGTGTTTCTCGAACACTCACTGGACTTGGAGGGACAGGCAATAGGGGACATATATATGAAATAAGAAAAGGGCAGGAATGCACATTTTTAACATAATGTGCTGCCTAGTACCAACACAGGCACCCTTGCACCATGCAAGGGTGCAATGGTGTCTGCATTGTAAGCAGAATTGCTTTGTGCAGGAAGGGTCACCTGTTTCTACGAGTGCTGCAGAATGCAGCACACATAGAAACAGAAAAAGCTAAGAAAAGAAGATATTTCTCCTTGTTATGCTTCTCCTGGGGAGGCATAGCATTTTGACACATTTCCAGGTTTACCAGTATTGGTAAATCTAGGAATGCAACAGAATCCATAGATGGATATATGGGAACACCCACATTCCACTAATGGAACATCTCCCTGCTGCAGAGTAACGTAAGGCAACAATTTGTGCTGTGTTGTGTAATTCTGGATTTATCAAGCCGTGCAGGGCCACGCAAGGTGGCCTACCATGGCTTGATAAATAAGAGCAAGGTTTTTCATCACTCTTGTGAAACAAAAACCTCACAAATATACCCCGGCAACTGTCTAGGCAGAGACTGATCAGCCTGGCAAATCTATGCTCTGTTTAGAAGCTAGACCGCTGGCATTTTTACTGCACATAAATAGTGTTAATAAATAAAATAAAAAGAACAGAGACTTTTGCTTCATAGATGGTGCTGCAAGAAGGTGAACAACTGCATGCATGTCAGGAGATGGATGTCAGTTTGGAGAGATATTTTTGTCTAGTAGAACATTTGTTAATCAAGAGATACATTTTTTTCAAGAAGAAGTGACAACCTTCGCCTTCACTAAGGGAACAGGCAGTAGAATCTAAATCCACAAACATTACTGAACAGTTGATAAATGATCGGCCTGTTATGAGGTGATGTGACAAAAGGATTCAGGAGTAATGATGGAGAGTATGACAAATGTGGTCCTAATGGCAAGTATAAGTGAGAAGAATGTGCTGCAGTGTGAAGGCCAGTTTGTAATATTTTAATTGATGGAGCTGGGATTCCTTTGCTTAATGATTCAGGGCTGAAACTTCTCGTGATGTCCCCTAGATACATTTAGGGACAAGAACCTTATCCAGGAACTTTATCTTTTAAATGTCAAAAATGAAAGCTGTGGTTGTATAATAAGTGAGCTGCTAGGTAAATTCAAACGGCAGATTTTATTTCACAAGTCAGCATGCCTAATAAAATCTATGTCTTAAAAAAACAGATCCGATATACTAGGTTGGCAAGGTTTTTTGGATATCACGTTAAGAATGAAGAGCAAGGAACATCTTTTAGTAATAGAACATCGTTGGAGGTACACAAGGGAAGACTGGCCAGTTACTTACACCTTAGTTGAAGTTGTTAAAAGGAATCAGGACATTTTTGAATATGTGTAGGACAAACTAAGCAAATTCGAATTTGCCATTAAGGTAAAGGGGTATGTTCTTACAACGCATGTTGACAGAAATAGCTTTGAGATTTAGGGAAGACCTCAGCAAAATATTACTGGAGTTGTGCAAGCAAGGAGTAATTGAACCAAGAGAGAGTTTACTATGTATAGTTGTCACCTATTGTGATTACACATGAGTCCAACAATGAGCTGAAGATGTGCCTATACTTTAAGAGTATGAACAATGCCATCTGGGTAAATGGTCTGCAGTGCACTTATAAGGCACTGGATATGCTTTGAATGGGACATGTGTCTTAATTATGCTTGATCAGAAAGCAGTTTGCAACCAGGTGATGCTGGTGAAGGAATTCAGTTATTAAACGGCATTGTTCACCCTCGACGATGTCTTCTGCCTTTGAACAAAGCTATTTATTTGGTTTGGCATGCTGAGCAGTCATGTTTCAGAAATTAAATATTGAAGTATTGAAGGAGGTGAAAGGGGTGCTTATTTTTCTGGATGGTGTGTTGGTTGGTGTTCGGTATTGATATCATGAAGAATGAGGAGATATTTGACGAGGTGATAGAAAGAATTAAAACAGAGGTTTGCATCTCAGAAAGGATAATTGTGTGCTTCGTGACAGTCAAGTGGAGTATCTGGGCACCAAGGCCTTGGTTAAAAAAAGCGATTGAGGAAAGCCCATCCTGACACATTATACAGCAACAGATTTCATTCTGAGTAGTTGACTAAGTTCATTAAGAAGTTTGCCACTGAGGTTGGTCCTTTAATTACGTTGTTAAACAAGGGTGTAAGCTTCCATTGGGGGACTAAGTAATGTGAGTGCGGCATTCAAGATTAAGAACACACTTGCCTAAATATCTTTGTTGAGCATATTCAGCCATGGGCAAACTAGCTTTATCATGGTTAGCTAGTGATTCTGGTCTGGGGACTGTCATAAAAAGCTGACGGAAAAGAGGATGTTGTGGAAGGACAATAGTTTGATGACTGTGAATGTTTCGAGGCCACTGTGGTTTGAGTGGACAAAAGTTATGTTTCTTAACAAGACTGGAGGAAGACGTTAGGATGAATAAAGAGATAAGCTACATGAAGTGGCTGGCCAAGAGACAGTAAATTACTAATTGAGCATATAATTGACTTTTGAAAGTCCACTGCTTTTTTTAGAATTAAAAAACTGGTATATCCTCAGTGATCAGGCTGAGACTATTGGCTACTGCCCATGAGAGGCACCATGGGATGACACTCAAAAATAAAAGATTGCAAGAAAAGTACTGGTGACCGAGCCTAGACAGATATAAGGAGCGAAGCAACACAAAAGAAGGCCAATAATAATTTGAGCTGTAACACTCTCCTATTATGAAGGCAGGATGCCCAAGCAAATTTGGATAAAGCTGGAAATTGATGTTTATGGCCCATTGCATTTTTACCAGCTTACAGTAGATATTTAATTCTGCTTATGGATCAGCAGTCAAAATGGGTGGAAGTACAATATGTGAAGCATCCTACCTCAAGGAGTTTGATGAATTTTCTGACTAATGTGTTTTCACTGGAGGGATGTCCCATTGAACTTTGTGTAGATAATGGGATGCAGTTTGATTCAGGGTATATTCAGGAGATCCTAAAAGATCTGAAAGTAAAGCACACAAGATGAAGCCTGTACCACCCATTAGGGAATTATAAGTCATAGAGAGCAAAAAGGTTAATGAATGAGTGTATGAGATGGGCTGGTGGATGTGCATTGCATGATGCCATGAGATCAATGCTATGGGCTTACAGCAATATCGCACATGTAACAATGTCAGTGTCACCTTGTAGGGTGTTGCAGGGAAGAGAGCCAAAGGATGTTTTTCAACCAGCCAGGCTAATGTCCCTGATGGAAATATGAAGAGTGAATGTTTGATAAAGAAATTATTGGAGGCAATGTAGAAGAAGAGTGAGATGGGGCATCACTGGCTGAAAAGTGCGGGGAAGGCATCTCTCATCAAAGGAGATTTTGAAAAGATTAAACTATTGTCCAATGTAAGAAACGTTAGTTGTAGTACAGAAAGAGCAAAAGGGTGGTTAAATGTATGAGATAGATGTTAGGAAAATACTAAATCAAAGAAATCATAGAGAATACTTTCTGTTTTAGAAGGTACCTTAGAGAAAAAAACAAAAAGGTACCTGTCCTTAAGGCAGTCAAACTCTGAGGCCTTTGGGGAAATGTAAGCATTATGTAAGACATAAAGAGGTCCGGTGTTTACTTGTTCTTCAGTTTGTGTATTTACTTTATTTTTGTATATGTGACAGAGGTAAAGATTTAGTATGCCCTAACCTGGTTCATGTAGTGGGTTTTATCTCTAGGGCATTCCATGACTACACTTAATGATCTGGAACAAGTGGATCAGTTGTGAGTGACCCTTGGAGAAGACAGCCGCCGCACCTAGAGTGCTGCAAAATAAACTTATCACTTCCATTTTACTCAGTGTTTTAGGATTTAATATTCAGCTGCTCTGCTGTTTCTTCATATGGGTGATGTTCTTTTGATTGCACACAGAGAACAGTCCAGGTAACGTTCCAGCTAAATTTGAAGGGTTCTGCTTGGCCACATATGTATTGATTATCGTACCAATGTGAATGAATCTTGTTATTGGCCTCCAAGCTGCTACTCAGAAATGTGCTGATTTCAAATATTTATGACTGTGGAAAAGTATTACAATTTGACTGTTTGGGTGTCAATTTTTAGGCTTCAGGGAAAGATATATGCCGCAAGAAACAATTAAAGCATGATTTAACCAAAACCATTGCAGGGCTGGGCTATTTTAAGAAGATATTTGGAGGGTGAGTCCTTTCAGCAGCTTGTTTAGTTCACCTTGCAAAATCTTGCTCTTTGCTTCATTGCCCCAAATGACTTGCAGATTCTTTTAACATGTGCAATTGGGGGCAGAAGGAATTGGGCATTGTGCTATATGTGCTTTATTGTACTGGGTACACTTTGGGTCAAATTTACAGGCTTCCAATTTGATAGTTTTCAGGAGGGGCTGGTACAGAATGTTTTGCGTTCTTCCAACATATTAAAAATAATTTTTATTAAGGGATTTTCCAGATAATTTTGCAAAATGAGATAATAAGGCTGATGCACATTATTTAGTATTAGTAGCCGTTTGTTCTTGTATGAGCAAAGTGTATTAATTAAATATTATGCGTGCCCCACACAATTGTTGCAGGGAAACGTAAGATAAAAAAGACAGGACTCCTCCTGGCAAAACAAAACACAGGGCCAGAGTTACACTGTTTTGGCGCAAGGCAGCACCACAAGCCTTCTTGCTGCACTGCCCTGCCTCAAAATAAAAGGGCATGAATGCACCGTATTTATGAGATATGGCATATTCCTGTCCTTTTCCCCTGCTCTGGCACAAAAATTGCCTCAGGGTGCCTGCGTTGCAGAGATTATTGTTTTTGTGCAGGAAGGTGCACCTTCCTGCATAAAAGCAATCCCAAGAGGAGTTTTCCTCTTTCTATGGAAGCTATTGATTGACTTGATTAATTAGGGATATATGTTGCACAGTCATGCGCATCATCTTCAAAGTCTAATATAGGATAAGCGAAAAATGTTGCAGGGCTCACTGTATGACACTTTACAACCTACAAAGATAATAGTGTCAGGTTCACCTCATATCCTGACAGGCTATGTGAAATTAGAGTAGTCTTAGCCTTCTTAATGATCGAAAACACTGCATGTTCTGCGTAGAGCATCAAATGTCCCCCCATAAGAATGAGGTGCTCTTCTGCCCCGCAAAGGCTGCAGTGGTGAGTGCTTGCTTGGAAGGATACTTTCATCACTGAATCCAACTGTCCACTAAAATATGCTATGGGGTTTGTGTCCTAAGGTATATTTCTGCGTTTTTGAGATGATCCTGTGGCGCTGCGCCGTATTTACAAGGCAGCATTAAGCCACTTTTTGTGGCTTAACACCACCTTATAAATACAAACCCTTAACATGCTGAACTTTGTGTGGAAGGGGTGTGCAATGGATGTTGCTGTGGAGAGTTTCACAGCAACACCCATTGCATTTTGACACTGCTCTGAATTTATGCGATTTGGTAAATCTGATGCGGCGCCAAAATCTAGTACGACCCAATAAGGAGAAATGCTTTAATTTCTCCTCGTTTTTTGCTCTTTTTATGTGTGCTGCATTCTGTAGCACACATAGAAATAGCAAATCGCAACTGAAGATTGTTTTTGTGCAGGAAGGTGTCCCTTTCCGCCAGTGGTGGCTGGTGATATTTGAGAGTGGTAGGGCATAAAAGTTAGGTATGGCTTTTATGTAGCAAGTGAAGCAAGCAAGTCTAATGGACAAACGCAGGATCTAGGGTATGTCCTCCTCCCAAGAAAAAATTTAAAATAAAATTGACAAATGGTGTATTTGAATGCAAATGAATTTAGTGAGAAAGCAAGGTTAATAAAGCAGTGTGAATGTAAAGCCTTGAAATATTAAACACATTATTAACTGCCCCATATCTTACTGCAATAATAAGTTCAACGGTTATTTTAATGTGCAAATTGTACAGCATGACAACTTCAGGCTCTTTAAAGTGTGTGCTTCTGCAGTGTCTTGCAGTTCATACAGCATCAACTTTGGAAGAACATTTTCTAACCAGGCTTCAAGAAACACCCACAGCTGCTGGCTGCAATCAGTCATACACAAATATGTGCAGTCAGGTCTTTAAGTGGGATGAAAAAAAAAGTGGGGGCTCTCTAAAAGGGACATGTAAGATACATTTCTGTGATTACCTTAATGTGTCACCGACCTGTATTTTGGTTTCTCTTTGAGATGTTATTTCATCCAAAAATATAACACAACAACTAATATACACCTAAAACTTGTCAGTCCTATTGGCTTTGTCAATGGTTGTTATGATTTCTTATAAATAATTAACATTGGAAATGTTTCAATTCTGAAATTGTAAGACTGTGAAATAAATATTATTGAGGCCTGTGGAGGGAGTATAGCCTTCAGTTATGTGTGTTTTATGTTGGATATGTATGCCCTTTTTTCTGCACATCTCATCCATCAACACGTTTTCAATCTCATCTTTTTCCTCCTAGGCACCCTCTTTTCACTGTCGCCTGAATGCACATCCTTGCATCTCCCTCATTTTACCATCTCAAACACACACTGCACTCATACACATTTGAACACTTTTTTCCTTTTGATTTTGCCTTTTAAATACTTTGACCTCTTTGCACAACCTTCGCACACATTTTCACTGAATTTCAGCTGGAATACATGACCATTGTTCTATGTGCTCTGCAGAGGCACCAACACACTGACAGGCTCTGTCTTCAGCCTCAGCGCTAGCGCTCTTAATCGAAGCCCCTCATAAACACCTGTCAAATGTCCAAGTATGCGTTTTGGAAGAGTAATAATATGCACAAAAAGAAATACAGGAACTGAATCCAACATTAAGGAAAATGTGAAAAAAGAGAGGAACAAAATCACTGACACACATTACCTGAACATTTTCAACGTTCATTGTTCACAAATCAATCCATGTTTTTGGCATTAATGTTAAGGCCATGAAGGTAGGCCCAGTTTGAACCCATACAGCAGATAACTGCCTTTACTGTAAGCACATTCTCGCTTTGAGCTTGACTTGGTTATGTGCATAAACTTTATAAGGGAACTCAGAACTCTGCTCGTCTTTGGAACAATTTAGCAGAGGAACACATACAGCAGCTCCAATTCTGAAGGGGTCAGCGATCTGCAGCCAGGGCCTGGGGTGTCGAAGTGGGTGGAGTTAAGGTGACAAGGGCTTTCAGCACAATATAAATAACCCAAGATTATAATTATAACATTTCCCATTACTGAGGACCAGGCACTAAACAAGACAAGCTGCATTGACTCCTACTACTGTGAATGACACATGCCTGACCTCATGCAGGAATGAAGACTTAAAAGCCCAAAACCACTACTCTAACAGCATCACTGGCCTATAATGAATACCACAGTAGACCACAATGGGCTTTAGAAAGCTAAGTCCTGCATCAAGCGTCACAGTGCAGAGAAGTCGATTTACTGCCTAGCTTCCATCTCCTACTTCAAAGCGAGGCAGGGCAGGCAAACTGGGACAGACAGCCCAGAGTTAAATAGATCAATTTCTTTAGAGATACAATCACATCCCTCTACAAATGGATCTATTTAATATTTTTTTATGTTATTGTGCAGGAATTTCAGAGGGGCATAACCCTTTAACCCTAGAGGAGAAACCACCCCTGCTACCTGCACAAAACATTCTCCCCTACAACACAGCCATCCTTGCACCAAGGTCAAGGGTTGCTGCCTTGGGGCTTTAGCAGCAAATTTAGCACTGGTGTAGGGGAAAACACATGGGTGCACCATATTTGTTTATAAGGTGCATCCCTGCATTTCTAAGGTGACACAGTGCTGCCAATTTTGGCGCAGCACTGCACTGCACCATTTTATTGTAAATATGCCTCATGGTATCTTTTCTACACTGGTGTTTTGTAGGACTGCAAACTAACATCATCAATGTACTCCAACAAGGTACTGTCACACTGGTAGGTTGACCAATCATTTTCACCACACTTTTAAAAATGCTAGGGGACTCACATACCCTTGAGGTAAACAACAATACAAATACTGAGTCTCCCAATAGGAAAATGTAGTCAAACAATGGTTTTCTGGGTAAAGAGGGATGCTAAAAAAAAGCATTCTTGAGATTTATAACACAGAACTATGTAGCATCCTAAGTAAGGTTTGTCAAAATGGTAGAAGGGTCAGGAACAAGTGAAATTCTGGTACAAATACATCATTCAAGGGGAACAGGTTTTGAACCATATGCCAAGTATAATCTTAGATTTCTTAACCAGATAAATAGGAGTATAACAAGGGGACACTTGAGGATAAATTAGTCCTTGCTCTAGCAAAGCATGTATAGGAGGGGTAATAAGCTTGGACTTCCTCTTTAGAATGAGGATACTATTTCATCCTAGTTAATATAGCACCTTCCTTCAGTGTAATTCTAAATTTAGTAGCAGTATGAATAAGACCTACATCATGAGGACCCTTAGTCTAAAAAGTGCCTGGTTGTTGGGAAAGATCTACCCCATGATCCTGCAGAGTTCCATCAGGCTCAAAATGCATAGTCATATTCAATTTGGCCATACAATCTCTCCCCAGTAAAGTAGCTGGGACAGCTGCAGAGAACAGTAAACAGCCATCAATGTACCTCGCTCCTATTTGCACCTGCACTGGTTTAGTAAATGGAACCCTCATTAATGTCCCAGGGAAACCTTGTGTGTCCATTTGATCTATTAGAAATTTGGGATCTCCCTCTGTGCATCACTGACAATACTAGACACATGAAACTACTCTGCGGCTACCTTCATTGCATGCATCCACCCACATAATATATCTAGAAAGGCTCCTACTTTGAGTTGGATTTGCGGTTAGGGGTGCTCGGTGACTTTGCTGTGGTAACATTTGTTGCACCTGAGGCATTGCTGGTTGCTGCACATTTCATGGTGGCATCTGAGGTACATACATTTATTTTCAGGTTTGACTGTGGTTGCACTACTGTATTATCTGGCTGATTATAAACACCTGACCTTCCATTTTGTTCATCCCATCTCTTAGTCCTAAAATCTCTAACGAAATGTCCATATCTGTGACAGCAATGGCATGTTTGATCTATCCTTTGGGGACTTATCCTCCCACTTCCTATTCCTCTTCGTCTTTCTTTTCTACTTCCTTCTGCCCCTACATTTTTCTGCTGTTGTGGGTACTGTGTTGAGTGGTCACTGGGGATGACCCCACCAACATTGCTGTCATTTGAGTGGTGGGCACTACCACAGCTCCTTCCACTGCTCCCTTATTTGCCATGTTTTGCTGTACTAAAATTGCTGCTGCTTTCTCTGTCACCTCCTCCTTGGTTCTCTCATTCTCCTGCTTCTGTTTACAGAAATAGAAATGGATAATATGTCTCTGGCCAGGACCTAGCTCATGTTATTAAGATTGCCTTGTACATCAGAGGATAAACCCTTTTTCATTTTTACATTTTAATTTTGCAGTTCTGCCTGTTACTTTCCAACCCTGACCTACTTCTTGAGTCCACTTTGTCTTCATCCTACCGAGAAACTGAGCAGGGTCCTCATTTGGCTGCATTGATTGTGCCATGAGGGGACCCAAAATCGGGTCTGTCAGGATACATTTTCCTCAATTGATCCCAAACTACTATTTAAACTAAATTGAATGGAGAACAATCATACCTAGTCTCAGTAAGGGTAGAATTTCACACTCCAGCTTTCTGAAAACAGCTAATCCATTTCCCTTCTCTCTCTGTAAGTGGTGGTAACAACTTTTTAAGATTCTCCTTGTCCACTTGGGGCCAAGTAACATAATGAGGTGCCCCAGGTTGCTTCCATATCAGGGCATCTGATAAATGGGAGTGACAGAATATTGGGGGTTATGCTGTCTGGCATAATTTTGCCCCCGCATGAACAATTCCACATGTAAGGATTATCCCACAAGGCATCTCCCTCACAGTAAAGAATACAGTCCTCAGCATGTGCCATGTTATGTGAATCCAAGGACCCTTCTCATGGCCATGGACTCATTTGTGAAACTAAGGCCCATATTTATACTTTTTGACGCTAAACTGCGCTAACGCAGTTTAGCGTCAAAAAGTTTTGCGCCGTCTAACGCCATTCTGAAGCGCCAAGCGGGCGCCGTATTTATGGAATGGCGTTAGACGGCGCAATCAGACCGGCGCTGCCTGGTTTGCGTGGGAAAAAAGCACGTAGACCAGACAGCGCCGGCGTATGGGGAAAATGGCGCATGGGCGTCTTAAAATGGGGCAAGTCAGGTTACGTCGAAAAAATCGTCTTAACCCGACTTGCGCCATTTTTTAACGACGCCCATCCCCCATCAACATGACTCCTATCATTGTAAAGATAGGAGTCATGCCCCCTTGCCCAATGGCCATGCCCAGGGGACTTCTGTCCCCTGGGCATGGTCATTGGGCATAGTGGCATGTAGGGGGGCACAAATAAGGCCCCCCTATGCCACCAAAAAAAATATAAAAAATAAAAAATTATACTTACCTGAACTTACCTGAATGTCCCTGGGGTGGGTCCCTCCATCCTTGGGGGTCCTCCTGGGGTGGGCAAGGGTGGCAGGGGGGGTCCCTGGGGGCATGGGAGGGCACCTGTGGGCTCATTTTGAGCCCACAGGCCCCTTAACGCCTGCCCTGAGCAGGCGTTAAAAAGTGGCGCAAATGCGCCGTTTTTAGCCACGCCAACTCCCGGGCGTCTCTTTTGCCCGGGAGTATAAATACCACGTAAAGGCCTGGGAGTCATTTTTTAGACGGGAACGCCTCCCTTGCATATCATTAATGCAAGGAAGGGGTTCACGCTAAAAAATGACGCACATTCCGGGAACTTTGGCGCTATTCGCCTCTAACGCCATAGTATAAATATGGCGTTAGTTGGCGTTAGTTTTGCGTCGAAATTGCGTAAAAAAAAACGACGCAATTTCGGCGCAAACGGAGTATAAATATGGCCCTAAGTCTTCAGTCCATTCTGCCACATTATCCACATAAGGTACAACCCTGTACCAACTGTTTTCTCCTTCAGTAACTGTCTCACTAGGGGTAAGATCAGTGCCATGCAAAACTGATTGAACACTCATACGCTGCATTGGTTCCTTAGCTCCAGAGACCATGTCCTGCTCTCTTTCTTAAATACCAGTGCAATTAGGAATTCCCATTGCTCTCTTTGTATGGTCAAGATCAATAAGAGGCCTTTCTTGAGAAGTCATATCATAAGTAGGGTGCCTAGTCTCTAAAAATTGAAGTATTTTACCCATATTATCTACATGCCTATGAATTGATTCTACTCCATTAGTAGATATCTCAAAAGTTCCCTGAATCTGTCCTGAACTATTATCATAATATTCTTCTCTCTTTGTTTCTTTCACATCCCTTGCATCATCAGTTTGTGATAACTATTCCTGAATTTCTTCCAAACTCTTAATATTTACATTTGCTATTGAGTATATTCTGGGAGGTAAAAATTGTAGAGCAGACTGCTTGTCCAAGGACTGAAGAGAAGGAACATGTGGATGCTGTAAAAAAATGTGAGAATTTTGAGTGAAGTGATGACTTTAGTTAAAAAAGACAAATGCTTATCAATGGGTTTACAAATGTTTTGGGAGGTATTAGACAAATTGTCTATCGAAGGCGATAACTTAGTGCGAGGTAACAAACTAGTATCACCAGAAAGTTTTTGAAAAAGGATAATGTCTACAACTCACATTGGTCATTTTGGTGCAACTATTACTAAAAATAGAATAAGAAATGATTTTGTTGACCGAAAATGCATAGAGAAATAGATAGGTTTGCCATGATGTGCATAGGATGTTATAGGAGTAATAAGATAGTGGTCAACAAGAGTACTGTGGAATCACTTGTTCATTAATTGAATAGAGCATGGCAAAGACTAGATCTCCATTTCTTAGGACTTTTATATATTTTACCTCCCAACATGAGATATTTCATATGGTAATAGATCATTTGTGTAGATGGATTGAGGGTAAACTGATTAAGGTCCTAACTCCCAGAAGTGTAATTGATTGTTTGAGAAACATTTTCATGTGAGAAGGTTTTTTTGGGTTGGATTTTCACTGATAATGAAATGCAATTTCTTTCAACCAAGACCCTTTAATTTTTGAATAGGCATGGTAGTAAATATATCAGGGACCCTTATATCATCCACAAAGCAATGGTAAAGTAGAGTGTTTCAATAAAGTGTTGGTAGTTTGTATTAAGGCTGAACATAGAAACAATACATGTAGATCAAGCTATCAAAGTCTTAGTTTGATCTTACCTTACCACACCACATGTAGCCTCCAGTAAAAGTCCTTTTGATCTTATGAGGGGAAGGATAGCATTCATTTAATTGTGTCGATTTTGGATTGTAAAATTGTTTCATGATTGGAGCAATGTAAAAAAAAGGGAAACAGTTGAAATAATGCTAATGCAGTGAATGTGAAGACAATTAGCAATACACCCTGTAGTGGAGTTTGTAGAGTGAGAGTGGAAGACTGGGCAAGGGTAAGATAGCCTGCGTTGATGAGAAAGGGATTAACAAAATATAAGGAACCTCAACAAATGTGAGATGTTACGAAGGAATTCACCACAGTTGACAGATGAAAATTGGTGGAATAAGTCCTAGATAACATTAGATCCTTGTATACATTTTAGAAGCTTCACCAATATTAAATATACTGAGAAGACCAAAGAAATCAACCATGAAATCAACAGCGGCAATACCAGGGTAATCAGAAAAAGTACTCAGGCTCACTTGAAACCAAAGAACTTGCTGGATTGCATTGTTTCAGGAAGAGGAAGTACTGCTTTCTCTATTGCATTCCACAGTAGTACAATGCTTTGCATTCAGTATTCATTCTATGATTTATATGTCTATTGTATTTCTATAGTTTTGTTTAAAATATGTAAGAAGTGATGTTTAGAGTACAATTTATTTATTTAGTATACTGCTGTGTCTGAGAAGTCATTACAGGCCTCAATTTCAGGATTCTCAAATTCCACTGTGACTTCTTGTAACTGTGTCAGTGGATAAACACTAGGGGGCAAATTTAAGAAATGTTGCACTGCACATAGTGAAGCGCCACTTTCCTTGTGCCCTTTAGCGCCCCCCACCATCATCATCTGTGCGTAGAATTTAAAATACTGCACACCAATACGCAGAGTAGGGGGGCAATAGCGTAATTTTTTTAACTCTATTATGTACTCTGCAGGAGCAGCACCCAAATTTTATTGCTACTCCTGCAGAGTACATAGGGGCCCATTATAAATAATGGAAGGCCCTTTTAACGCTTACTCTGAGCAGGCATTAAAAGTGCTGAAAAAAATGATGCAAGGAAATCTCTTAGATTTCCTTGCGCCATGTTTTCAGCCCCCCTAATGGGGGACTCCCCCCTTTAATACATTATGCCTGGCGGAGACATAATGTGACAGAACGGTTGACAAAGTTGAGCAATGCATGCATTGTGCCACTTTGTAAATATGGCGCAGGGAAAATGCCACTTTAGCACTGCTTCAACATACAAAAAATGACGCTATGGCGGTGCCAAGGAGGCACTAGGTGCTTTTAAATCTGGCCTCAGGTACCTTATGGAAAGTACTCATTTAGTGATAGGAAGGTGGAGCAGCGGAGGGTTACTAGGGGTTTCAACATTTGAGGACTACTAAGGCTTATCACAAAAAACTCACCATAAGGCTAGGGTGGCTTCTTGCTTCAGAATTTTAGCTCCTACATATTTGCTCTTAAGGTATGTAACAATATGCTCTAATATTTTTTCATCAAATGTCCCTTCCTTTTGCCAAGGTTACATATGATTCTGAGTAGCCTTAACCAACTCCTGACAGTATTTCTCTAATTGTTTCTGGTCACCTGGAAATGTACTTTGCATATGCTCTAAAGGAATCTCCAAAATTTCCCATATTTCTATCAGGATTTGCGTTTTAACTTTTATTTGTCTACTTAAGATGTCTTCTTTTACATTTTTACACTAGTCCTTACAAACAAAAAATCTGACAACTTCTCATCAAATGTTAAACATTATACATCACAACACAATGTAACCTTAACCACATCACTCCGTGGCCATATTTCTATTTACACACATACATCCACACTCATCATCAATATTTAAAAAATATGAACACTTCAGCTACTTCTTTATATGAATCACCATTGTTCTAACTCTAAACAGTAAATACTGTTCGTAGCAGCTGGTCATTTCCCTTCACGCTCCAAGAAAGGATAACCCTCAAACCATACGTCATATAGACCATGTATTGATGTCTGAACATTACATCAATGATGATATTTTGAGCATTCAGATTATAGTTGGAGGTACAGATTAGAGACATGCGTTTTTATCCATCTCTCTTTGTCACAATATTGGACCACATATTGGAAACTCAACTTCGAATCACCAACATTGACCACACCCAACTGTTACAATGGGAAAAACACTGTATTGACTACTCAGTGTCTTAACTTAATATTGAGCAACATATGTACACACTCCTGCATGTGATACCCTTATATCTTTCTATCGAGGTTACATCTGTGTTTAGCATAGCCCAAGACACAAGTCATATAATTTATGCAAAACATTGAACAAAGTCTGCATTGGTCCTCAACTTAAAAGATGGTAATCACTAAATCCTACCGGCCACCGTGAATAGGCAGAGTTTTAGAGAGAACACAGTGTCTGCTTACCTCATCAGAGGTGTGCAAAGACCTTTGCAGAGGGGGTAGGCAGTATTTCAGTGAAATCAGTCAGCTGAGCTTGCCAAATATTGCGGGGGAAATCCAAATACACAAGACAGGACTCCTCCTGGTAAGGCAAAATGCAGACTTTTACTGTCACAGCAGAAAAAGTATCTATCTCCTTACAGGTAAACAGCTGGTCTCAATTTGGTGCTTCACAGATAACCACTTATTTGGCAATATGAAGAATACAAAAAGTAAGTTTAGCAAATACATACTTGTTGCAAAATCACATCATTGGTGCCCCTTCCATTTAACCTATTTCTTACACATTCTTTACTGCAGTTCTAACGAAACTTAACAAACTAACCACATTCTATTATTGACTGCATGTGTATTTGTATGTGTGCTTTATCACCTGCTCCCAAGATCTCTTATACGTTTTTGCATACCTTAGGTAATTCAATCTCCTACTCACATCCTTCAATCACGTTTGTATTCTACTGACAAAATGTAGTATGTGCCTGTGTGCTTAAGACTATAAATTACTTTAGGCTCAGAAACACAGGTTTTCCTTTAACTATGACCTTGCTGGTCATGCATTCTATTTTCAAGCAAGCTCTTCACCTCTCTGGCATCAGCACAAAGTTTAGGCCTACATTGCTCTTTCACCACTTACTATTTTACATCATTTTCTACCAATATCTGATGTAGTGTAATTTCTTCACATTTCATTTCCTCTTCAACACATCCAGTCACTTCAAGATCTCTTCAAGCTAACCTTTCTTCCTTCAAAAGAAGATAAAATAATGTGGAAGTGCAGTCTACCAGTTTCAGATTTCTGTCTCAACAAAACTTTGAAATGAAAGTCCATCTTGATGGGACTGCGTGGCATGGTACACCTCTCTACTTAGGTCCACATCATACAGGCACACACATATACATAATGATCCCAAGTCTCTTTATATAGAATTAACTTGACACAAAGACCAAAGGATGATAGGCTCACTATTGGGTTTAAAATCAGCCACTGTTAAATATCTATTTTCTAAGGTAGCAGCTGTTTACCCGGCCATCGGGTGAACAGTGAGTTTTTTCTGTTATTTACTTGGATGCTGACTAAATAGTAGGAATGGCAAAAAATCTGAAAAACTGCATTATTTACCCCGTAGCCAGTTAAACAGAAGAGATTCTACACTGTTTGCGCATCGGCCATCAAAATAGCAGCAAAACGTCATTTTTTACCAGGCTACTGACTAAATACCAGAAATTCTCAACTGTTCAGCTGGTGGTTGTACAAATACCAAAAAAATGTTCACTAGTTACCTAATCACTTCTTAAATAGTAGAGATTCTACACTGTTCGGTTGGCAGCCGTTCATATAGCAGGTAACCTTAAGTACTTAACATAGTGCAAACCAAATAGCAGCCATTTTGCTCTGACAAGTTGGCAGGCATGTAAATGGATGGGGGAAAAACATATTTACCCAGACACTGACTAAACAGTAGATTCTGCACTGTTAGCTAGCAACTATGAAATAACACAAAAACTGTATCCGGTTTCTGGATAAATAGTAGAGATTCTGTACTGTTTGGCTGACAGGCAGGCAAATAGCAGAAATGCTTCACTATTTACCCGGTGGCTGTCCTAATATTGGATACACTGCACTGTTTCATTTTAAGTTTTGGATAGCATTGTTTCTCCTTCTCTTCCCCCATTCTCCGGGAAGCTGCTAACATACTGTCTTAAAGGGATCCTTTACCCTTTGCAATGTAGTTACCACCCCAACCCGGGGGTCATTAGCTCTTCAACGGTTTGCGACAGCCATTGCAGTCACAAACTATCAATAAATTCCTTGCTGAATTGGAAATGGGAGGGAGGAAACCCCATTCATGAACCCTCCTATTTGCAATTCAGAAACATTTTGTGAAAGTTTTTTTGCTAATCTAACAGAATTTTTCTACTAAGAAAAGTGTTTTGTGCTTAATAATAAGTACTTTTGTGGTCACAAACCTTGTGATTTTGCGACATGAGGTACTTAGGCCCATATTTATACTTTTTTAGCGCTTCATTTGAGCTGTTTTTTTTCGCAAATGCGGCGCAAACTTACAAAATACAATTGTATTTTGTAAGTTTGTGCATCTTTTACATCAAAAAATTACGCAAATGCGGCACTAAAAAAGTATAAATACGGGCCTTAGTGTTAAAACTGACTTGGATGGAGCACTAACTCATAGGTCTAAAGGTCCAAATGATTTAATGTTTTCAAGTTATTTTGACAGACATGGCACAGAATGTCACTCCATTATACCATGGGCTAAGACATAGGAGGACATTATGAACAAGGGGAGAAACACCGCACCACCGGCGGTGGCGGTAACTACCGCCAACAGGCTGGCGGTCTGGTCCGCCAAATAATAAAGCACATAAGAAACAAGCAGCGGGCCACCCACCCACCGCCATTTTGGTAGTCCCGCCGAACACGAGGGAGGTCACCCTCAGCCCTGTGGAAAGACCCTACCCGCCCACCACATTATGAAACACCACACCGCCATCAGTTCTGGGGCAGAAACCACCGCCAGCCAAAGCATGGCAAAAATGACCCATATAAACCAAAACACTCACCGGAGGCATGCAGAACACGCCCACACAGACATGGAGCAAGAGTTGGAAATAATCCCAGTGCTTATCCTTGCCATATTTCTCCAGGGCCGTGACCGACAACGAAGACGACAATTGGAAGTACCGCAGCCTAGTACACATGGAAAGAAAGGGATCAGTTACACACCCACCCCACCCACACCGCAACGCACTCCCAACCCCTCCCACCATCCCAAGCCATACATACCATAACAAGATGTACTTACCAGACACAAGCCAACAAATACCTGCACCCATGCACACACCTGTGCACACCATACCCCTACAGTGAAACGCTGCACAAAGGCTCAATATTGTGCCAACAGAATTGCTAGCACTAAAATTTACTTCAATGGCATTATAAACAAATGTACAAACAAGGCCATTGGCGAGTCCATAAACAAGTCCCTTAAGGGCAAATATAGGCTACACTTGACTCCTACGATGGTAAAGGAAACTCCACTGAGAAGGGGCATCATTGGGGCTGCCAGGCACCTCAGGGAACAGGAGCAGGGGGTAGCGGGGTGGTGAGTCAGGTCTTGAAGTGGGAGTCTTGGGCTTAAGTTTAGGAGGTGGAGGTAGAGAGGGTTTGGGCTGACCCTTGAAAGGAGGGGGAGTGGGCATGGACCGGGGGTGGCAGAGGGTCCTGGAGCAACACGGGGCTTCTTCCTCCCTAAGGAAGGGGCACCGGATTTGGGAAGGGAGAACTGGGGTGGCTTTAACAAGGAAGGAGTGGACTGGGCTAGGGCATGAGAATGTTTAGGGACAGGATGGGGTTGGCCAGTAGGTTCAGACAGGTCAACACAGGAGAGGAAAAGCTTCTTAGCTTCAGTTGGAGGGGATTTGGAGCCAGGTCTGGGAGTTGAGGAGGAGGGAGTGGTGGTACAGGGTGTAGATGTGCTGGACATGGATGCAGGTGCCTGTTTAGTCTGCTTATGTATGGTGGATGTGTGTGGTGTGGACGAGTGTGAGCGTTTGAGTGTTTTGGGAGGAGGGGGTGGGCACAGTGGGAGAAGACAGGCTGCCAGTGTAAATGGATGTTGTGTGGGTGTCTGCAGGTCTGGTGAGTGTGCTGCAAGTGTACGTGAATGTAGTCAGTCACTCAGTCAGTCAAAAGAACTTAATTTCGGCTACAGGAGCCACAAAAGCACAGCAACAATAAATAATTACACAGAATTAAATAAAATATATACTGTACATGTGATTAGACAAAATAATAAAATTAAATACACTCCCAGAGTAGGTTTATACATTCTTGCTAAAGCCATTATACAGATAGAAGTTTCCCTCTGACAATCCAACTTGCCCCAAACAATTTGGCAACAGCAATCACTAGCATAGGGCGAGTGTCTGATCTAAGAATTCGGAGAGCTATGTCAGACCTGCGAACTCTCAGCAGTCTACAAGCCGGGACCAGCCATTTCCTGCATGAGGCAGTGTATGCAGGGCAGACAAATAGGACATGAGGGAGTTTTTGAATGGGTGCTTTACAAGCTGGACAGATGGTTGTTTCATCATGTGACCAGCGACTAGTAAATAGTCTAAATGGCAGGGTGCCAATACAGAACTGGAAGTACAACTTCCTTTCTCTTGGCACCGTGATTATGTCCCAGAAAGCCTCATATTTGCACATCTCTTTTAGGGTGGTAAAGTCACATGATAGTGTACCCAGGGCATTGGGGTTCCAGGAGATCCTTATGGGCGGCAGCATTTCTTTTTCTACCCACAGGGAGCCCATGCAAAGGGTTATACAGGACTGCCATTGCCTGAGTGAAATAGTGCATGCACTTTCTCACAGATATTTTCACTGCACCAGGTCACGTGTAAGTCACCTTTTTGTCAAGCCTTCAGACCCCTAAGGCTGGGTGCAAAGTACTATTGGTAGCACAATCCCATGCACTCTGGGGGCTCCACAGTGGACCCCCAGTACTACCATACCAGCATTCTGAGGCTTTCCAGGCAGCCCCAGTGGCTTCCACCTCACAGACAGGCTTCTGCCCTCCTAGGGCTTGAGAAGATCAGTAGTTTGGGTTCCCTCTCCAGACAACAGGCATGGATCCAGCAACACGGGTGGTGGACTAAAGTGACTCTGACAGTCGCAACGTCCAGCTGTCCAACTTTGGTGGAGGTAAGAGCTTGCCTCCCCACGCAAGACAGTACCCCCATGGACCACGTGACTTGCCAAGGCTTGTTTGTAACCTTCCAAGACGTTCTTCACGCACAGCACAGCTTAGGGCTCCAGCACTCCATCCTGTAATGCACAGCTTCCTAAGTGGTTCTCCGGCTGCATGGGAATCCTTTGTGTCGTGCTGCATGGGCCTCCATTTGCACCTTCTTTGTACCCCTGCTGTGGGATTCCTGTGCGAGATGCCTGGTCTTCTGAGGGTTCTCTGCTTTGCTGAGAGTCCCCTCTGTTTCCTCCTCCTGGGAGGAGGCCACCAGGTCCCTCCTGGTCGTGGGCAGTGACATTTTGCACCAACTGTGTGTTTGCCTAGGTGAGAAACCGACTTTCGCATTCCACTATTTTAGTATATGGTCTGTGTTCCCCTTGGCCAATTGCCACCTAATGGGATTTTCACTATTTGCACTGTTTCCTACTTTGTACTTACCTGTTTTTGGTTACTAGTATATATATTGTGTAATTTACTTACCTCCTACGGGAGCATCATCTCCAAAGTATTTTTGCCATTGTGTCACTAAAATAAAGTACCTTTTATTTTTGTGACACTGAATATTGTCTTTCATGTGTGTGAGTACTCTGTGACTACAGTTGTATTGCAAGAACGTTGCATGTCTCCTAGTTCAGTCTTGGCTGCTCTGCCTACAGCTACCTCTAGAGACAGCCTGGCTTCTAGACACTGCCTACATTTCACTAATAAGGGATAACTGGACCTGGTATTAGGTTTAAGTATCTTTGGTACCCACTACGAACCAGGCCAGCCTCCTACAGTAGTAAGTTGTCACGTCCCTATTACGGTCCCCTCTGATTGGCTGCTAAGACAAGGATGGCAGTCTGCAGAGCTTCATTCCTTTTTGTATTTCCAAATGGGATATTGTTTTAAGCAACCTCTGATCCTCAAAGGGCAGGTGCTTCTTTTTAAAGGAAAATGTTTCCCGTTTTGAAGGACAACTGGGATGAGCAGGCACCAGATCCCTGGACCACTAACTACTCTCCCAGAAAGCTCCATTATATTTGTAAAGGAGAAGCTGCCCAAAAGGGACCGCTTTACCCTTGCGAATCAGTGTTCACCTCTTTTGCGGTGTCAGTTACTTTTCAATGGTTTATGGTCACAATTGGAATCACAAACCGCAAATATATCAAAAGACCTTATTTTGAGGTTGCGAGGGGCCGCAATTGCGATCCCTAGCTTGCCCCTTTCGACCCCTGGCACTGTCTCTGTGACCACTTGGCTCCATTTTGGCCATGGCTTGCATTGCGCATTTTTACAGACCGCTTTTTAAAAAGTATACAGAAAAGCAAGGCCCTGTGTTTGAAAGAGTTAAATCATTTCAGAATGCATGTCAAGTCATTCTGCGCGAGCGGAAGCAAAAAACATGGGTCATGAAGTGTTCATAAAACTTAATATTTGCATTAGAATTAGATCCTTTTTTCAGTCAATAAGCTAGTTACTCGTATTATTTATTGTAAAATTATATTTAACTGAGCGTGCTGTTTTTCATTTTAAGTACACGACTAGCAGTGACCATCCTGACCACAGCACCTCGATTTCCCTTTGCAGAACACACTAGGCTGCCTTCCATATCGGACCCTGCTCGGTGATTTTTGCATGAGAGCCTGCTAAACGTAGCTCAGTTCAAAGTAGAGCCCTGCTTTAGTTTACCTTCAGTCCTTTTTCCCCTTTTAAATTCCTGTCAGAGGCCCAATAGAATACAGTCAAAGCTGCTTCTAAAAATCAAGTGTGAAACCTCAACTACATATAAAGCTGCTAGAAGAATTTGGCTCACTGTCTTAAGTCAGGTCAGTTGGGCAGTGCTCCTGTTGAAGAGAACTGCTGGTAATACCAGTTATTACAATATAAACATCAGTGATTTATCTTTTTATTTACTCAACATTAGCAGACATTGGCACAGTGCGAGTGTACACCAAGGAAACACTTCTGGCACTGGCAAATACGGAGTATGATTCTTGCCATATTGTGATAATCCATGCCAGGAATGATAATTGCCTACTCCTGGTTTATTAGTACTGGCACTGGCACCACAGTGGTAGTGGTAAAGGGTTATAAAACATGGAATATGGTACCTCTTTTTTGGCAATGCAGACTGTCGGCAAGTATGCCACCTGTTGATAGATGTGAGCTTCACGTGTGACTCTGCTGGCTTGCTCAGCCGCTCTTTGGCGTGTTCTGAATTTTGGAATGTGCAGTTGTGTATGCTGTCTAAAACCAGTGCTTAGAAGTGTAGTCAATTACCTATTCTAAGGTACGTACTGATATCAAAGCATTGCTGAAAATGCATACACTGGCCAATTTAAATTATAGTAATTCTGCTAAGATGTTCATACACAGTGCAGAAGAAATGAAGCAGAAAATTGAAGGCACAGTTCCGTTATAATATTGCACAAAGCCTATCAAGTGCAGACACAGTCCCGCTGAATGCTTGAACACTAACAGGTACTGTTTCTGCCCCTTTAAATAATAACAACGAAGACAATTGTAGATTGTGACCAATTAATTAAAGTTGCAACAGCATTGTAAAACAGGTCCGAGGTATGTCTGTAGAAAATGTAGCATCACTATAGGAAAATATAAATATTGCTACCTTAGATATCAACATTGTTGACAGGCGTAGCAGTGACCGTTCGAAATGTGTTCCTAATTGCGCTTGTTTTTGTTTGTTTCTACTGGAATGTATTTATTTCAAGTTGCCGTTTTCATTCTGAAAACAAAGCTTGTCTTTTATTTTCCTGCTTACCATTAAAAATGTGTCACAGGTATTATGGCTCACCTCTATCCATTTCCATTATTTATTCACCAATTTTATGTTGTCTCCAGATTACCCTTCTTTACGGAGCGTAGGTCAGACAAGCACTACCTCTATTGTTAAGTGTCTATGCTTTTAATGGCTTAGAAATGAGAAAGACGTAATGGGAGACAAGGCACAGAAAGCAAAAAGCAAAGAGGAAGCAAGATGAGATAGGAAGATGAGGAGAGATTCAAAGGGAGGAGGAGAGGGAGAAGATATCCAGAGAAAGGGAGGGTAATGATCGAAGAAGAGCAACCGTGCAAAAGAGAGAGAAGGGTGATGGTGAGAGGATTACAAATCATAGGGAATGAGGAAATAAACTGATGGAAGAAAAACAAGTAAGTGATAAAAAGGAGAGAGAAGACGAAAGAAAGGTTGAGAGAAGAAGCTGTGAAGTTGTTATGGTTGCGGAAGGGAGTCAAGGAAACAGAAAACGTATAAGAGATCAAAAGAGAAATGATCGGAAAGGGAGATGGGGACATTAGTGTAGGATGAAACAGGCGTGGTACAATGCACCATTTGCCACATTTTTTTCAAAGATTTATTTGGTGCAAACTCTTCCTCAGGGTTCACTGTGTTTATTGGGATAACTTACTTTGCTCACACAGCACAGTATGGTGGCTGCTATGACATCATTTGCCAGAGCTGCTTTTGGTTTCCTGTCCTACCTTGACTGGCCTCAGAGGTAGAACATTCAGTGCCAAGAACACAGGTGTGGCTTGCCCTTTTGGGCATCGTGGTACCACCCTCCATTTGTGTGTGTGTTTAAAAAAAATAAAAAATGGAAATTCATGGGAACTGAGGTAATTGAAATGGTTTTACAAGTAAGTTGTGCATGTGCTTCTTGCTAAGAGTGTGACCGTGAGAGTGAAAGTTTGTGTATGTGTGGTCATTTATGTATGTGTGTTAGCCTGTGAATGTGTGTGAGACTCACCAACAGATAGTAAGTGAGCATGAGTGAGATTGAATCTTAGTAAGTGAGTCAGATTAAGAGTGACTGTAGGTGAGTGAGAGTGGGTGAGTGAGAATGTACTAGCAATAATACATGTAAGGGACTGGTAAAGATTGTGAGAGAGAATATGGATGTGAGAATGAGTGAATCAGTGACAAAGAATATGGGAAAGTGAGTTAGAATGAAGGATTGAGAGTAAAAGAGAGTATGAGTATGAATGAATCAGTCAGAATGGTTGAGAGAGAGTATAAATGAGTGAAAGCAAGTGTGAAAGAAAGTGAGAATGAATAAGTGCAAATGAGTAAGAGCAAGTGTTGGTGAATGAGAATGAGTGTGAGTGAGTAAATGCAAATGAGTGGGACTGGAAAGGTAGTGTCATGCTTGTTAGCCTTGGATTTGCCCAGGCATACTCCAGACATTCTTGGCTTAGAGAGGCACCCAAGGCAAAATATGTGTGCCGGTGTACTGAAAGCAATTCTGATTACTACAGACACCTTTGATCAAATTCTTCTACTGGCATACAAGAGTTAAATCTTGGCATAACAGGTCTATGGTGAAATACTAGTGCTGGCATGCTCAAAGTAATTCTTAACATATGGGGCACCCTTGGAAAAATTGTGGTGCTGGCATATTTGAGGAAATTATCAGCATAAAGTGAAGCCATGATACAATGCGGGTGCTAGCATGTTGAAGGTAACCATGAGAAAATGCTGGTCCTGACATTCTAGAGATCATTTTTAACATGTGGGGGGCGCAGAGCACATTGACAAATGGGGTTGATTGGCACACTATGAAAAGACGTAAGTATTAAATGAGAGCTTGTTGGGAGCCTTTCACTTTTAGCTAATCTGTGTGAAAATTGTGCTTTACAATGTACTATTTGACCCAATATTTTAAAACATTTTCTTAGTTTCAGAAACTCTTTGCACACTCCGTTGAGGAAGTCTGTCTCATTGACTTCATTTGCTAAAATTCAGACCAAATATTATTCCCCACCATTTTCGAAGTTCGCATCAGCACCACAATATAGGTGGTATCTAAAACAGACATTTGCGTTTGTTTTGTATTTTCATATCAATGATACAGTTATTGATGGCACGTCAGTGATGTCAGTTATTTGGGACGTCCTGAAGGTTAAGGTCACCACTTCCTGAAAAGATTCAGGATCAAAAGTCATATGATGTAATTTCCTGTAATGTCATTAAGGTCAAAAGATGTGATGTCACTCCGCTACCCATGGTATTTAGGTGAATCAACGTCCATGGCCATATCTCCTTGTAAACACAAATAGGAAGGGGCATCCCTTTTACTCTCACACCTAACCCTAATTCAGAATGTGCAACAAAGCCCTTTTCGCAACTCGGAAAGGCTTTTGCACACCTCAAAAGTAATTTAGGGCCAGATCTAAGAAGCATTTAACAGATGCAAAGGACATATTGGGCCATTTGCAACCAGTAAAATGCATTTTGGCATCTACCAACCCTATTTTGCAAGTCAGTAACCTATTACCGACTCTCAAAATAGGGTTTCTGAGTCACTATTATAAACGGTCATGTAGTAGTAGTACAAACTTTATTCGACTTTCAGCAAGTCATAAAAGTATCAAAAAATACATGCATATATAATAGCACAATAAATTGAATTAAATACTAAAAATAAATATCAAAGTTAAAAAACATATCATCGGATTTCCCAATCACAAGTATTTAAATAGACTGGTTAAAATTACACCAATACCCCCATGAACTTTCTTACAGTTAATACAGAAGATAAAAAATCTGCTAAAATTCCACACATTTCAGTAGAAGATAAAACCTGAAGTCTAACATACGTGCTAAGGCACTGACGCAAATTAGTCGATCTTAAAAGGGGCACTAAAAGGCGCTTTCTCTGTTTAGCGTACAATTTGCAAAATAAAACCACATGAATCGTGGTTTGGGATCCCTTTGCGTCACAGGGACATGGCCTTAAGGCAGTGCTCCGGTCATTCATAGTTGGAAAGGTCACCAAGCGATGGAAGGTGTCCAGCCTCAATCTTGTAAGAACAAAGCGATGCCGGTGATTTACCACGTTTACCAGGTAGGGCTGCATGCCCTCCACAGACAAAATTAATTGGTTAGACATAATGATGGACTTTTTTGATTCTACCTCCCATCGCAATTCTTCTAGATACTTTAATGTCGAGGCCCTCAGTTCCTTCCTGGTGATTTTTCCCAGTGAGTCTGGGTTTGTATAATATTCTTTACTGCCCATGTTTTCAAAAAAGGTCATTAGATATCTCAACCAGGGGACCCTTGACGAGTATGTTGACGTCATACAGTCAGATAAAATAGCCTTATTTAATCCAGTATGCTCAGAAGTCCAGACTTTATGCCATAATAGTAGTGGCTGGATCTTTATCAAATCAGCTAAAAACAAGACCCCTAGCTCCATGTGACTGATATACGACGATGTGCTGTTAGGTACCATTAACAGGTGTCCGAAGAAATCATTTTCCACCGTCTGGATCGGTTTACAATTAATATACCCCCAGATACCTGATCCGTACATGGCAGCCGGGATACACTTGGCTCTGTAGATTTTTACCATGTTCAGCGGGGTAATCCCCCCTAGCCTTTTTGAAAAAAAGCTCAGAGCCACTGTTTTCTTAATAATCTGCTCTTTTTTCGTTTTCATACAATGTGACCAGGAACCCTGTTTGTCAAACATTATGCCCGGGTATGAGATTGTTCGGGCTATTTCCACCTTCCCCTCCTGGATAGTAGTATTATAAGTCTTACCATATTTCCTACCGTAGTTTGTTATAAAAGTTTTAGAACGGTTAACGGTAAGTCCCAAGTCTGTCATAAAAGTAATGCAGGCAGTTAAAAGTTTTTGGAGGGCAAGTGGTGTCCTGGCCATAAGCACTGCGTCATCTGCATAGAGTAGCGCCGGGACAGCACGATTACCTATTTGGGGAAGATCTTCACATTTACTTATCAGCTCACATTCTAAATTATTTATATATATTGAGAACAGGAATGGAGCGAGTACACAGCCTTGGCGCACTTCTCTATGTATGTCAAATGGCCTGGTACATTCCCCTCTTCGCCCGTACCTCACTCTTGCTCTACACCCAGTATACAGGTCCCGTATAAACTGAATTATTGATGGTTCTACCCCCATACTGCTTAAGATGTCCCATAGCTTCTCATGTAGTACGCAGTCAAATGCTGATGATAAATCTATAAAGGCCAAGTACAGATTACCCTCTCTAATCCTTGTGTACTTTCCAATAATGATGCTTAGATTCAGACCCTGCTCCACCGTGCCTATTCCTGTGCGGAAACCATACTGGACTGGAGATAGGATACCATTTTCTTCTGCCCATGTTTGAAGTCTGTTCAGGATAATTCTCCCTGCTAATTTAGCTGATGTTTCAAGTAGGGAGATTGGCCTGTAGCAGGCTGGATTGAGGCGATCACCTTTTTTATATATAGGGACAATATTAGAATCTCGCCACGATGATGGGGGTCCTTGTATGCACATGGCCCTCAATGTCTGCGTCAATAAGGGGCCCCATAGCTGCATGTTATTCTTATATAAATCTATTGGAACACCATCAGGACCCGGCGATTTTTCCCGCTTTACTTGAATTTATGGCTTCCACAACCTCCTCAAGGTTAAACTGAGGTGTTGTAATCAGACGTGGGCCTTCCTGGGAACCTTGGCCTTTTAAGGAATCTGTAGGAGTTACATCACTGGGCTGCAAATATATCTTAGAGAAATAGGCAATCCATTCTACTTCCGAAATTGCAATTTCCATCCTAGGGGTATCTCTATCCCCTAGCACAGGAGAATGTATTGTTTAACAGAAGAGGGTGTTGTCCTTCATACAACTAGCTTTGTGTAAGGTTTCCCACAGATTTCCTTTCAAGATGGTTTTCCTTTTTTTTATAGCTGTCTTATATTCCTGTCTAAACGTACGTACTTCAGTCAGGCATCTTGTTGGGGCACTTATAGCCTTTTTTAGTCTCTTATGTGCTTTTGAGCAGTCATAGTCAAACTAACCCATTTCCCTTTTCTGTCCTGCCTTTCCCGTTCTAACATTAAGAGCTTCTTTTACGCCTTGCATAATCTGCAAAAAGGCACTTAAACACTTTCCTGGCTCTATGTTCTCGGTAAGACAGTCTACAAAGGCTTGATTATGGTCACATATTAACTGTTTCAGTAAGGTATTTGTGTCTGTCTGGGACCATCTAAGTGTGTATCCATTGCGCGGAACTAGTTCGATGTCGTTTGCCAGTATGACCGTATCAGCTTGGGCCGATGTAGAGGGAGTTAGTAAGAGTTTCAAGCTCTGAGGGAAATGGTCACTTATTGCAATATCATGAAGTATATACTTAGTGAGATAATGTGCAAAGTGGGTTGACATTAAAACATAATCAATCACTGTATCAGCGCCCCTTCCATTAAAAGTTGGTTTAAACTGAGGTTCTTCAAAGTATAATTCATTTACAAAAGACAAGTTATATTTTTGAGGCATTAAGTTTATTGCATCTCCTTGAATGTTATGTGAGAAGTGAGGTCTTGGACCAATTTCTTCAATATCCCAGCCACATATCTTTTCCGAGATTTCTTTACAGAGATGAACATTAAAATCACCACCCCAAACGATGAGTGTCTCACCTCTATTACTTGCACATATTTTCTTTAAATCCTCTCCCATCGCCGTTAGGATATCGGGAATTTCTCCTGATGGGGCGTTATTGTAAAAATGATTGATTACTAAGTGAGTCTTCTGATCCAAATTACTCTCTATCATTTGATAGTGCAAGTTCATAGTTTGCATCTTTAGGTTCTGCACCCATAGCTTATTGGAGATATATGTACATTGGCCTCCTTTTGACCTGCCGTGTTTGGTCTGCACAGCCGGTGTGTGGAATGTCGTGTAACCATTTATATGGGCTGGGTTTAATAGCCAGGTCTCCTGAAGACATATGCATGAGAGGTCTTCTATAAAATTCAACCAAAGCTCATCACTAATCTTGTTAGCTAGGCCTGCGATGTTCCAGTAAAGTAAGGCTATTTCCGGTTTCTGTTGGGTTTGACAATACGCATTATTTGTAATTAAAGGGGGTGTGCCATCGTCTTTTGTATGAATTACTTTTAAGGGGAAATTTCTCTGCTTTAACTGGGTTCCTGCTGAATTCCTTTCCAGTACCACATCATAAAATATCTCTTCCTTATTCGTACCAAGCCCTTCTGTATGTACTTCCTGGACCATTTCATGGGAAGGGACTTTCTTATTCAATCTCAGTCAATCCAGACCTTCTAAGGTAGTAAGAAGTTGGAATCTATTATGAGAAGAGATAGGATCATGTAAACAGCACCCCTTCCTAATAGCGAGTTCCACTAGAATGTAAAAAATGAACAGAAAGCTTTCCAGTTTTGTTTTTGCAATGCACCCCATTTTCCTGTTGCTTTATTTAAAAAGCAATCACAGACATGGTGGTCTGCTGACCTCAGCAGGCCACCTTCCCTGTGATAGAGGTCTGTCTTATCCAGGTGACTGGTTGACACCTGTTCGGTATAAGTCAATAAGGACGCTCAATGAAGGACCACACACCAATTATAAATAAAATTTAGCTTTACTAGAATTGCAGGTAAATGTAGGCATTTAGCACATTAACAATAGTAGAATGAGAATATCAATGAAAAGCATCTATTTATATATAAATACACTACAAAGAGCATGTATGTATATATATATATATAAGCAAAGAGTTCATTGACAGATATAAGGTATGATTAACTGTATACCAAAATGCATC
Source organism: Pleurodeles waltl (assembly GCF_031143425.1). Taxonomy (NCBI): domain Eukaryota; kingdom Metazoa; phylum Chordata; class Amphibia; order Caudata; family Salamandridae; genus Pleurodeles; species Pleurodeles waltl. The sequence continues at coordinate 239,792,890 of NC_090437.1, read as the reverse complement.
ACACTACGATGTTCAGGAAGCAGAATATAAATGAGTTGGATACTTCAGATAAGCTTGGATTTACTGCACACCAAAATGCATGTTTCAATTACTGCAGCAGGCTCTCACTACGATGTTCAGGAGGCAAAATATAAATGAATTGAATACTTCAGATAAGCTTTGATTTACTGCACACCAAAATGCATGTTTCAGTTACTGTAGCAGGTTCAACCTACGAGGTTTAGAAAGCAAAATATAAATAAGCTGAATACTTCAGGTTATAAACACAGTGCAAGCATAAATAATCAGTCATAATAATAGAGCAGAGAAACAAAGGCCTTTCATCCCTGTGTGGAACTTAACTTAGTCCACGAAATGCTGGGAAGCCCTCTACCGCCTGCTTGGACCTCTCTCCCCCTCAAGCATCACGGTCAGCAAAACAGGGAGGCAGCACTGGGCCATGGCACCTTTCACAACTCCATCTGCGAGCTTTAAATCCTTCACCCACACTTCAGTGCTTTAATAACTCGAAGCTTGGATTCTATCTCATTCAGTACTTGGCTGCTCTGCCCTTCTCCAGCCTTTGTTTTCATTCCATCTTCTCCCTGTACTCTCGTTCTCAAGGTTGAGACGGAGTCTTCTACACAAACAAGCTTGAAAATAATATCATGAACTTTTCCACGTTGTTTGGGGGGTTTGCATGAATACTAATGAGGCAGGCCTATTGTGAACCATTTTGGATTTGCAAACAGTGTTAAATGCACTGTTGTACATAGATGTTTGCGATTTCCTAATAACGAATATTAAAAATTTGCAAACCCAAAGCTACATACATATGGCCCTCAGTACATTTTAGAAAATCGTCTTTCAACTAAAAAATTATTTGTGCATTAGGCCCTATTGGCCAGATTTACAACCATTTTTAGCGGCTGCAAATTAAGATTTGTCTTGTTTGTGACAGCTAAAGGGGCCTCTGGAATGTACAAACTCTATTTTGCGAGACGGTAACTTATTACTGACTCGCAAAGTAGGGTTTGGGAATCGCTATTAGGACAGAGAATGCCAAGGGCGTCCCTTCCCAATAGCGAGCCACAGGGGGGCATGCAATTGTTTTACGACCGGAATGAGGTCACAAAACAATCGCAGTTTACCGCCTAGTTCAAGTTGGCAGTTAACCAGTCGTAAACAGGAATAAGAGCAGGCAGTGGCCCCACTAATCACTGCCTGGTCCTAAAAAAAGAAGCAGAAACGTTTCATTTTTCTTTTTGAAATGCATCCCATTTTTCTTTAGGCAAAACTGACTGCATTTCAAAACATAAAAGTTGCTTTATGTAAAAGCAAACACAGACACAGTGGTCTGCTGTCCCCATCAGGACACCATCCCTGTGTTATTGCCCATTCCCAATGGGTCGCAAAATGCTACCTGCCTCCTGAGTATTGCCAAGATAGGTCGATTGAGACCCCATTGAGAATCACTAAATGGGTCTGTGACACATTAGTACCATTCATTTTGTCACTTGCAAATTGGGAATCACGAAAATATGCGATTTGGGAATCACAAAAAGAAATGGTCTTACATCTGGCCCTCTGTTCATTCATGATTTTTTTTTTGTTGGATTTAGTACATTTATTTTCACTGGATTTAAACTTTGGCCTTCATTTGAAATTAAATACTCTTCAAATGTGTAGCACACATCCATTCCTTTATAGTAGTTACAGCACTGGAAGCAAAATACGTTCTTTTGATTGTGTCTTAAACTGTGAATGTATTTGCTCTGACTATGAAGAAATGCACTGTCTATACATTCTTCCACAGCAATTGTATATGCATTAACCGATAGAATAAGCTATCTCTATTGACAGCCAAAATGTACTTAATGATTATTCATTAGAGCTTGCATATTTTACCGAAATTTCATGGCTCATTTTATGCTCTTAAAATGTGTGGCGTGTACAAGAATAAATGCATGCCTTGGCTTTATATATACAAAAAATATTAAACTTCTAGCTATCACATATGAATGGAATGGTGCTGCGTTCATACTTTTTGCCATGTACTAGAGATATATTTTTATTTTAATGTATCCAGTAGCATTTTTATCCTTTATAATTTATTGACCTTGAGCTTTTATTGACCGTTCAGTATTGGGATGGCACAATTCTTTGTCAGGACCTGAGGAGGACATTATGTATATGGTCCTGATTTATTTCTGGCCAGCATTATTATCTAAAGCTTAGGTAAAGTAGGCCCCACATGCAAACTTGCAGTGTGAACCCAAAACACTGCTACTCTCAGGTGGATGAAGTGTTTCTTTTCAGTTGTGTTAGAGTACCCAGCAGTGATACAGCCCTACTTGAACTTTCTGAAGGGAGCAAGAGCAGCAGTCGAATCATGGAAGAGTAATCAGAGCTGACTCCCTGTACATGGAAAGGGAACATGAGGATATGGAAGAAGAGTGTCACTTCCCTGCGGGGAAAGATTTTGTGGAAATCATAGAGTCCTCTGTGTAAACGGCAGGTTACACAGCCCTTAACCCCCAGGGAAGCTATTACTCATTTTGGCAATGCCAGTCAGTATCATCCACTAGGCACCGAAGGGTCCTGAGTCTATTTGGCCCCAGAAGCCCAGGAAAAAAATTAGGGCGCTCCCACTTAAGGCAAAATGGAAAAGGGAGATCGTCGCTTATCAGGTCCCTTTTGACAGGTTCAAAAAGGCTTAGCTTTGCAAAACCATGTGATGCTAAACTATAGAGAGGTTTCTTCTATACACCTTTAAGTTCAATGACAAAGACCCCAGTGATATCTTCTGAAATGGTGAGGTGTGGGAGGATGATGGTGACCTTCATTTGTCAGAAAGTCAGGCCCCATCATACCAAGACCCATATGTCACAATGAAATGTACCTTCTCTCAGGTTCTGCAGGGCAGCAATTTATGACATTCATGGAAATTGCTTTCAAATGACTTGGCATTTTGGGAAAATGACACAAAATTTGCTTAATTGTGAAAAATGTGAATCCATCATTTAGCACAATAGTTTCGCACAAAATGCACTTTCATGTCAATTTTTGATGCAAGGACACATTTGATGGTAAAAAAAAAAAATAGTTAAAAAACTACAATTGGTGTGAGTAAGAACTGGTGACATTTTGGCAATTTGCATAATTTCTGAGTCTGTACAGTACAATTTAACATAATTGTGCAACATGGGTTAATGGAATAATTGCAGGGATTTTGCTTAAGGAGTGTATATCAACACTTTGAAAATTAGGTGAATTGCGCTGGTATAATTAGAATTTTGCTTAGGCCTTTGGGTTGGGATTATGTAAAAAGTTCTGGGATCCAACGTGTTTAACCTCAAAGGCATTTACAATCAGAGATGTGCACAGTGGGCACTAGCTGACAAGATGGTGGTTTATATGTCACATCAGCCTTCTAAATAAAAAGAGATGGGATGCCAATGAGAGGAATATCCTCAGCCACTTTGGAGGTGAAGGTGGCTTTTGCTCCAGAAATAGTTGCAAAGAAGGACATCTTTCCTATCAAATAAGTGAAATATAATAGCAATTACCAGTAGACTCACTAGGATTTTGGACATGGTTGACTAGGTGAAGGTATCAGGGGGGCTTATGTGACCTGATATTCTGTGTGTGAGGTCCCAAAGTGCTTTATCTTTTCTTAGTAACACAAAAGTAATGTTATCCACTGATTAGCGGAAATCTTTCCTGATTGGAATGGATCTAAGCTGGGTGATTTGGTTACTTCAGAGAAATGAGCAGTTGCAGATGTGGACTTGTTTGGGGAACCATTCATTAAAAAATGGACACATTTGTTTAATTGTTTACCTTCTTGGGCAAGACAAAAGCTTCCACCATCACAAGTTCCATAGAGAGAAGAAGAGCAGGCCATTGGCTGGACAAGTGAATGTTTCACAACCATGGAAACAGAAACTTCAGAAATGCTGCCAATGCTTCAGGAGAATTAACAGGTAAGAGTTATCCATTTACTTTGCATAAAGGTTGGGGGAAGGCTTGCTATCTTCATACAGGCATGGCACAGAATACTATATCATGCATTCATTTGCAATGCTTCCTTAGACAATTCTATGCTGTCTCCATAGAAGCAACACAATTCTGATCCTTTATTTTCACTCAAAAACACAGCTCTTTGTCAGACACGGATGTGAATGAACTTGTGAACAACAAAGCAGTATTGCACCCCAGGGGCTTCCAAAGCAATTTATGCTTAATGAAAAAGATTGATACATGATTCAGAACTGTAATACAACTGGAGAAATTAAATTATTGTTTAGTTTACCAGCAGATAAGGTGGAGGGTACCTATCTTCTAGGCAATATTTTGCTATCATGTGGTTGAATAGTAAGACTGGACCTGAAGGACCCTGTAAGAAATTGGGTTTCTGGCTGGCAGAGGTATGCAACCTGTCCAAGTAGGAACCACATTCCTAGGAAGGGTAAGTCACCAACACATCCTAAATCAACCTGTTTTCACCCTCTGGTTGCTTGGCACAGAGCAGTCAGGCCTAAATTAAGAGGCAATGTGTTAAATATTAGTGCAACACTTCAAAGAGTAAATCAGCAAATACACAACAAGAAGACTCAACACCAAGATAAAAAATAGACTATATTTTATGTGTAAAACAAGACCAAAACAACAAAAATCCAATAAATTGAAAACAAGACCAAAATGACAAAAATCCAATAAGTAGAATTTGAGATCTGAATTTGTCAAGAATATCTGCAAATGCAGTGTTTAGTAACTTAAAGCACCAATCACAGCTGTCCAGTAGCACTAGACTGGGGTAAATCCAAAAGTTCAGGCCGACCGAGATGAAGCACAGGCAGGTTACAGGGACAAACCTTGGTCCGCTGAAAAAGTACCTTGAGTAGAGGGTTGCGTCAATGTTGAAGATCCGATTCAAGGATCAGCGGGGATGATGCGAAAGTGATACATGGATTCCAATCCGCGCAGTCAGGGATGTGCCATTGTCAAGCTGCACAGTTGTTGATATCCTCAAGCAGCCATGCAACATTGAACCCCTTGTGATGAAGGCAAGGTGTCCTCGTCAGGCTGCACAGCTTTGAAACTGAGGACAATGCACAGGTTCCTAAGTAACACAGTTGGTGCTGGGATGTTTCTGTCCTCAGTGGCAGCGGTTATGTATCAGTGTCGGTGAAAGATGCAGAGGTTTTGATCAGCGCAGTGACAACAATGCATGGATTTCTGTATAAATCAGCTGCAGAACCCACTTCCAAGGTCCCAGGACAGGATTGGCACCCCTTGGCAGGGTAGGACTCACAGTTGTCAGGGTCCAGAAGCTGTACCAAAGCGGAGTAAAGACTTTGAAGTCCCTGAGACTTCAGAACAGGAGGCAAGCTAGCAAGCCCTTTGAATCAATTTGGTTCTGGGGATGTAGAGATGCAGGTCCAGCCCTTCTTACTCCCAGGCAAGAAGGTTCAGCCGTCACCAGAGCAGGCACAGCAAAGCAGGAGCCTAGCAAAGTCCAGCGTATTTCCGACAGAGTGACAGTCCCTTCAGCAGCACAGCAGTCCTTCTTGGCAGAATGTCTTCAGTTCAAAAGTGTACTGATTTGGTAGGGTCAAAAGTCCAATTCATATACCCAGTGGTGCTTTTGAAGTGGGGGGGGACATCAAAGAGAGGACGCTGAAGTTCAGTTATTCCTGTCCGTCCTGCCCTGGCTCCACATACACTACAGGAGGTTAGGCAGCCCTTTGTGATGGATAAGGACACAGCCCATTCAAGCGTAATTGTCAACTCCCCCCTCCCATCCTCCCAGGATGTGCCATCAACATGTAGATGGCCACTCAGTCATACCTAATTTCCCTTTATTTATGGCGATCTGGAGGGGATGCACAAGAGCCCGGCTGTCATCCACCCAGAAGTGTATTCAGAAACAGGCAGAAGACACTAGATGATTTAAAGTAAGAAAGTGCCAAGTTTCTAAAAGTGGCATTTTCAGTTTAAAACTGCATAGACAGGTTCTGCAATGGCAGACCTGAATCACGTTTAAAGGGATACTGAAGTAGGGGCACAATCAGTGCTGCAGCACCATTTAATTTACAGGCCCTGGACACATGTAGTGCACTTTATTAGGGACCTTTAGTAAATTAAATATGCTAGTTGTAGATAAGCCAATGTTACTATGTTTTAAGTTAAAGGCACATGCACTTTAGCACTGGTTAGCAGGGGTAAAGTGCCCAGAGTCCTAAAGCCAATAAAAACAAATTCAGCAAAACGGGGATGGAAAAGGAAAAAAGTCTTCTGATTACTCTGCAGAAAGGACCAGGTCCAACAGACACATACTTCACGCCACCCATTTTCAACTGTCACTGTTTCTAAAGTTCTTATGAAAGCACCAGGTATTTGAGTTTTTGGCCATCCTGTTTGGGTTACCCTCATGTCTGTAGTGTTTCACCAATCTCCTAAAAACACTGATTCTCTTTTTGTGATCCAGGGGCTGAGGAACATTGTCTATTTCGATGACATTCTCCTCTTGAAACAATGACTGGAAAGTCTGCCAAAGCACATTTGCTAGATAGTTGATCTTCTGCAAAGCTTATGTTTTCTTTTCTATAGAGAAAGGTTGAGCATCATGCCGTCACATGTGTCAAACTTCTTAAGCTTCACAGTCAACTCCAAAATGTTGATTTTGATAAATTGATAGTCAATCAGAGTTTTTAAATCATACACGTCTGGGGCAGAAAGTTTGTTTGTATGTATAGTTCTCTGATCTTTTGGCTCATTTGTGACTTTTCCAAAACATTGAAAAGGGTGAGACAGGCCTCTTAAATAGTAACACAACAATTGATTTCAAATGTAATAGTTAAGCATCTTTGCATTTTCAGTTGTTCCGACTTTATATCTTTGATACATTTTATTTTGCCACTTATTTTGCTCATCTGGTATAGGAGGTTGGCCTGGTTTGTAGTGGGTATCTAAGGTATGTACACCTTATACCAGGTCTGGTTATCCCTTATTAGTGAAATGTAATAAGTGTTTAGCAGCTAGGCTCTTTAGGGGTAGTGTGGATGAGCTTCCAAGGCCTAACTAGGAAACATACAAAGCTCTTGCAATACCAATGAAGTTACACATTACTCACAGACATGAAAGAAAATACTCAGTGTTACAAAAATAAAGGTACTTTATTTTGGTGACACAAATGCCCAAAATACCTTAGAAATTATTCTCCCTTAGGAGGTAAGTATTATACACAGTATATGCACTAGAATTCAGAAATAGCTGTAAAAACAGTTAGAAAACAATGCAAATAGTGAAAATCACAATTGGGTGTGGGGGAACACAAACCATATACTTAGAAAGTAGAATGCGAAAGTCGGTTTCCCACCTAGGTAAGTGTTGTGTGTAGAAGGGCACTGGGAGTAGTAGAAAACACCAAAGGTAAGTAATAGAACCCATCCCAGAGCCGAGGAAAGCAGGAGTAAACGTTCCTAGAACACACAAGAACACAAGATTTTGCAAGAACCAGAAGAGACTGCAAGACACCAACGATGGATTCCTGGACCTGAAGACCTGTGCAAGAAGGAGACCAAGTCCACGAAGCACTGAAGAATCCAAGGAGAACAAGAACACCTGCTAACCCAGATAAAGGTGCAAAAGAAGAACCAGTGGTGAAGAGCAACAGTCAGTACTGCATCCAAGAAGATGGGTGCCGGTTCCTGGTTGGTGCAGATGATGTCCCAGGCAGGATGATTGCAGTCTGGTTTGTGTCGCTGGATTCTGCCAACAAGCCTTGGCACACGCAAAGCTCACTGCTAGTGGAAAATGGCACAGCCCAGGACCAGGAGGGACCTGGTGAGCTCTACCCAGGAGGGAGTAACAGAGGGGGCTCTCAGCAACTCATTGAGCCCTCAGAAGACCAGGCAGCGCACAGAGGAGACCCACAGTATGGGGACAAAGAAGGTGTAAAAAGAGGCCCAAGCAGCACTACACAAAGGAATCCCATGCCGCTGGAGAACCACACAGGAAGGTGTGCATTGCAGAATAGAGTGCTGGGGGCCGGAGCTGCATGGTGCATGAACAACTTTGTGGAAGGATGCCAACAAGCCTTGGCAACTGCAAAACATGTGGTGCATGGGGGTACTGTCTTGGGTGGAGAGGCAAGCTCTTACCTCACCAAAGTTGGACAGTTGGACGTCTGGACCGTCAGGACCACTTCAGTCTATTACCTGTGTTGCTGGAACCATGCACTTCTTCAGGAGAGGTGACCCAATCCACCAGTCGTCACTGCAGAGGGGTGCCTGCTGAAGCAGGGAAGTGACTCCTTCACTTCAAGAGAGATTCCTTCATTCTTCTTGTGCAGGCTGAAGAGAGGCATTCATCCGAGGATGCATGGCATGGAAACAGTTGCAGTTGCTGGCAGGAGCTGAAGTTACAATGTTGCAGAAGTTGACTTTGCTTATTTGTTGCAGTTTGTAGAGTTTCTGGAGGGTCCGGATGCAGTTTGTTTTGTAAGAAGGTGAAGTAAAGGATGCAGAGGATTCCCGCTGGAGTCTTGCAATCAGAATCTGAAGAACCGCCCAAGAGAGAGATCCTAAATAGCCCTGAAAGGGGGATTGGTCGGCTACAGAGGTAAGCACCTATCAGGGGAGGGCTCTAGCTTCACCTGCTGGCACTGGCCACTCATAAGCTCCCAAAGTGCCCTGCCAACTTGGAATCCAAGATGACAAAACCCAGGGACCCTCTAGAGGAGCTCTGAGCACCACCCCTGGGGTGGTAATAGACAGAGGAGTGGTCACTCCATTTTCCTTTGTCCAGTTTTGTACCAGAGCAGGGACTGGGGGTCCCTGAACTGCTGTAGACTGGACTATGCAAGGAGGGCACCATCTTTGCCCTTAAAAGCATTTCCAGAGGCTCTGGGGAGCTACCCCTCCTATGCCTATAACAAGTATTTTCAAAGGGAGAGGATGTAACACCCCTCTCCCAAAGGAAATTCTTTGTTCTGTCTTCCTGGGCTTGAGCTTCTTGAGCAACAGGAGGGTAGAAACCTGCCTGTGAGGTGGCAGCAGCTGGGGCTGCCTGGAAAACCTTGGAAGGCTGGTGTGGCAGTACTGGGGGTCCACTGTGGAGCCCCCAGAGTGCATGGAATTATACAATCAATGCTAGAATCAGCATTGGGGTATAATTCTGAGATGTTAGACACATTATATGGCCATATTTGGAGTTACCATTGTGAAGCTGGACATAGGTATTGACCTATGTCCAGTGCATGCGTATAATGGCGTCCCTGCACTCACAAATCTGGGAAAAAGGTCCTGGATAACATGGGGGCACCTCTGCTAGTGCAGGGATGCCCACACACACATGTTCTCTGCACCCAGCCTTCAGGGTTGGAAGGCCTGGTATATGGGTGACTTATAATTGACCTGGTGGAGTGTAAATGGCTGTGAAATGGTGCATGCACCATTTCACAAAGGCTGTATTGGCAGTCCTGTAGAAGCCTTTGCATGGGCAGCAAAGGTAATGCTGCGGCCCAATGCCTTGGGTACCTAAGTACCAAATACTAGGGACTTATAAGGGGTGACCAGTATGCCAATTTGAAATTAAATACTGGGTTACCAGTATGCAGTGACAACATTTAAAGGAGAGAGATCATAAGTACTGGGATCCTTGTTAGCAGGATCCCAGTGACACAGTTAAACACACTGACATCAGGCAGAAATTGGGGGTAATATGCCAAAAAGAGGGTACTTTCCTACATCTGGCAAACAGAAAAACTCACTATATGAATCCCCAGTCCCCTGTCTTATTTTCCTCAGTAAGCTTGCTATGAAAACCTTTTTTTTCAGTTGCATCCGCTGCAATATGAAAACCTTAATCTGGAAAAAGCATTCTGAATCCTAGAAAAATGTGCCATATATAAAGAATTCTAGCACAATCAGGAACAGCCGAGACTTCTCCTGGACCCTCAGCTGACCAACAAAGTATTGATCTTAATCAAGACAGCTCCTGATTCCGACCAAGACGATAGAGCACCTCTAAAGCCCATATTTATACTTTTTGACGCAAAACTGCGCTAACGCAGTTTTGCGTCAAAAAAATTAGCGCCGGCTAACGCCATTCTGAAGCGCCATGCGGGCGCCGTATTTATTGAATGACGTTAGCCGGCGTTAGCCGCCGGCACCGGCTGGTGTGCGTTAAAAAAAACGACGTACACCAGGCAGCGCCGGCGTAGGGGGATATGGGGCTTGGGCGTCAAGAAATGGGGCAAAGCAGGTTGGGGCAATTTTTTTGCCTCAACCCGATTTGCGCCATTTTTTTTCACTCCCAACCCCCATAGAAATGACTCCTGTCTTAGCAAAGACAGGAGTCATGCCCCCTTGCCCAATGGCCATGCCCAGGGGACTTCTGTCCCCTGGGCATGGTCATTGGGCATAGTGGCATGTAGGGGGGCAAAAATCAGACCCCCCTATGCCACAAAAAAAAATATAAAAAAACACTTACCTGAACTTACCTTAATGTCCCTGGGATGGGTCCCTCCAGCCTTGGGTGTCCTCCTGGGGTGGGCAAGGGTGACAGGGGGTGTCCCTGGGGGCATGGGAGGGCACCTCTGGGCTCCTTCAGAGCCCACAGGTCCCTTAACGCCTGCCTTTTGCAGGCGCTAAAAAAACGGCGCAAAAGCGCCCGTACGTAATTTTTTTTGACCCGCTCACTCCCGGGCGTGAATTTTGCCCGGGAGTATAAATCCGACGCACATGCCTCAGAGTCGATTTTTTAGACGGGAACGCCTACCTTGCATATAATTAACGCAAAGTAGGTGTCCACGCTAAAAAATGACGCAAACTCCATGGACTTTGGCGCTAGATGCGTCTAACGCCAAAGTATAAATATGGAGTTAGTTTTGCGTCGGAATTGCGTCAAAAAAAACGACGCAATTCCGGCGCAAACGGAGTATAAATATGCCCCTAAGGCCCATATTTATACTTTTTGACGCAAAACTGCGCTAACGCAGTTTTGCGTCAAAAAAATGAGGGCCGGCTAACGCCATTCTGAAGCGTCATGCGGGCGCCGTATTTATTGAATGACATTAGCCGGCGTTAGCCGCCGGCGCCGGCTGGTGTGCGTTAAAAAAAAACGACATACACCAGGCAGCGCCGGCGTAGGGGAAAATGGAGCTTGGGCGCCAAAAAATGGGGCAAGTCAGGCTGAGGCAAATTTTGCACTGCAACCCGATTTGCGCCATTTTTATTTGACTCCCAACCCCCATAGAAATGACTCCTGTCTTAGCAAAGACAGGAGTCATGCCCCCTTGCCCAATGGCCATGCCCAGGGGACTTCTGTCCCCTGGGCATGGTCATTGGGCATAGTGGCATGTAGGGGGGCACAAATCAGGCCCCCCTATGCCACCGAAAAAAAATATATATTTATACTTACCTGAACTTACCTGAGGTTTCCAGGGATGGGTCCCTCCATCCTTGGGTGTCCTCCTGGGGTGGGCAAGGGTGACAGGGGGTGTCCCTGGGGGCATGGGAGGGCACCTCTGGGCTCCTTCCGAGCCCACAGGTCCCTTAACACCTGCCTTTTACAGGCGCTAAAAAACGGCGCAAAAGCGGCCGTACGTCATTTTTTTTGACCCGCCCACTCACGGGCGTGAATTTTGCCCGGGAGTATAAAACCGACGCACATGCATCGGAGTCAATTTTTTAGACGGGAACGCCTACCTTGCATATAATTAATGCAAAGTAGGTGTCCACGCTAAAAAATGACGCAAACTCCATGAACTTTGGCGCTAGACGCGTCTAACGCCAAAGTATAAATATGGAGTTAGTTTTGCGTCGAAATTGCGTCAAAAAAAACAACGCAATTCCGGCGCAAACGGAGTATAAATATGCCCCTAAATGTTCTCCAATATTTGGGTGCCAGAATAATCGCCAATACCACATGGAGACCACATTAAGTCAACATTAACATGTGCTATCAAATCACACTCCTAGTATGTTTTCTGAGAAACAATTTATGTGATCCTCTTTACATCACCAATTGTGTGACAATGTACCCCCATCACTTCTCCTTTATGCACCACAAACTACTCAACGATCTATCTACTTTCAAACTTTCTCGCGAGAGGATGTACTTTTACTGCCCAGAGGATGGCCATCTGAACAATTTGGTCTCTGTCTCATACAGACATTCTGGACCTGTTGCCTTTCAGGAGCAAAACATTAAATTATGGTTGCTCGGTGAAACTCACTTTCCTGATGACAAAAGTAGATTCTCTAATTATATGACAACACTACTTTCATTTGTGTTGGCCAGAATTTAGAAAACCCAAACCTAGTCATGCATGAGTAATAGAAATTTATTTCTGTGGGTAGCGATACTGAAGCCATGTTGTCCTTTTACTGTAGTGGAGATCCATAGGCATCAAGTTGTCCAATGCAAATGTCTCCCTTTTTGTGCAATGACCCTCGCCCACCCCTACTGAAGGAGTCTTTTTTCATACTTAGGAGTTAACAGCCGAACTCATTATATCCTCCACTCCACAATGAAAACGACACTTATTTATCACCTCCAATGCAAATTACCCAATCTTTCCTGGAACCTGCAACCCCTCCACATTTAATTATATTTTTGGAAACATAGCACCTCTCTGTACCTAGAATGTAGTCTTCTATGTGGCTAGGCTATTTTGTCTGTCGATCTAAAATATTGCACGGTGAATGTATCTGAATACAATTGAAATACTATTTTGGTAACATTTATATATTCGCTGGAATGTATTGTTAATTAACAGTATCTAGTTCATATTATATATAAGACAGCATCTGGCTAGTCGGACAAATTGCTTTTCACTCACTTTTTAAGGGGAGCGTATGTATCACTCTCAGTTAGTTGGAAAATTAATTGGGTAATAGGCAAAATAAGAGAGAATGTGATTTGGAAACAAACAACTATAATTACAACATGAACCCACTGTGTCTGTTCTGAAGAAGTGAACATAATCATGCAAAGAAGAGCGCAGTCAATTAATTAGCTGCTGTGATAAGCTATAGTACAGTACAAAAAAGACATGAAAAAATCAAAGTATGTTCTCTGATGATGTACAGTAGTGTTGGTGCCAATGTATTAATGAGCTAAAATGCTGCCTCTTTCGCATTGTTCAAATCAAGCCTAAAGAAACATCCAGAGCTGACTACATGCTGTAGCTCAGTGTCTCTTAACCTTTTGACTTCTGTACCCCCCCACTAATGCATTACTGGAAGCCTGGGACTCCCACTGAATCATTATTGGACCCTGGGGACCGCCAGTGTGTAATTACTGTCATTCGGAAATCCCAGACTATGCATTTTCGATGATTTAAACTACAAAAAAATAGAGAAACAAGCATTCATCAAACACACATATGATGACATAGTTTATTTAATTCACAAACACATATACAAACATCTAAATTTTAATTTTAATGGGACGGCTGCAGCTTTGAAAATTCAATTTAGTCCATAAATTGCCCCTACTATAATCTGTTTGAAGCACTTGCACCGCTCCCACAAATCAATTATCACACTCTGTCAAACCCATGTCTCAAATATGTGCCATACACTTTAGAGATTAATTAAAAATTTATTTTTTCTGTGAAGGACTCTGGTACACTTTATTAGGGTTAGGTATATGCAGTATAATAAAATTTATTATTTCTCCTCGTTTTTGTCTCTTTCCATGTGTTCTGTATACTGCAGCACTATACTGCAGCACACATAGAAAGAGGAAAACCCCTCTGTGGATTGTTTTTGTGAAGGATGGTGTCCCTTCCTGCTCAAAAACAATCCTACATGCAACACTGGCACACTTGAACCATGGTGCATGGGTGCCTACATTGGTGCTAGGCTGCTGTTTGTGCGCCAGCACAGGGGAAATGGACAGGAATGCACTGTATTTCATAAGTGCAATGTATTCCTTCCCTTTCATAATGGCATAGGGCAATGCTGCAAGAAGACTTGTGGTGCTGCCCTATGCCTATTCCCATAAATATGGCCTTGGATAAGTACAACAAACATCCTGTGACACAGAGCCAACAATCTTTTTCCAGATTCCCAGGATCAGAAAGATCCGATCTGTCACGGGGTTAAGTGTTTTAAGTGTTACTGTGACATAACAGCGTCATTGTCCCATCTCACATGATGGTGATGTGATGGCTGTACAGTGCAACTTTCAAGTGCAAGTTTAGAGTCAGACTGCAGGCCCTTGAACTTTTAGTCATGGGCCATGGCTGTCACAGCAATCAATATATTTTTACATAATGTGAAGCATATTTGTCCCCACAAAGATTACAGAGAGTATTGGATTTGCAATCCATGTGGGCTTTATTAAAAGAATTGCAAAGTTACAAATTCAAATCATCAAATTAGTTGGAAGTTGGAAGTCAATAGCCATTACATGAATGAATTAGTCAATATAATTCAAAGCAATTCAAGATCATAAATGCAAAGACAAACCATTAAAAAGTAACCTTAAAATAACTCAGTCTTCCCTTGAAGGGAAATCCCTACTGAGCTAAGCTACGGAAAGGTCAGGAAAGTTTGGCTAATGGTGTCGGCCTAGAAATCCTCTGAAAGGCGGAATCAAGCTGCGGAGAAGGCATCTGTCAATGAGTCCTTCAGTCAAGGGAAAACAGCATCTGCTGTAAAATAAACTAAAAAGGGTTCTGCTCTAAAAGAAGTTTAATGGGAATATGAACAGAAAATGCTGCAAACATATTCTTAAAACAACAGATTCTAACATTCTCAGTAACACATAATTTCTCCCAACAGCCAACCAATCAATTGAAGACAACAAAGATACAGTTCCATTCTCATTAAGGTCTTACAGGCAGGTTTGACTGTGACCTGCTATTAGCAGATGAAATACATGGACTGCTCACACGTACAGATAAAAGACCTCTTTCAATTAAGAAATCCACCACAATCTCAAAGAACAAAACATTATTTTTTGAATGAGAGAAATAGGCAATACACTTTTTCAATGTTCTTTTACAAGCAAAGTAACAGGTATCTTGAAGTCTCTTTAAACTACAGGCCGACTTTACCTAGAATCAGTGTAAAGTTGGGTAATGTGCATAAAATACATTTGCAGGTGTCTTATTAGCTGATATAGGCGCGCAAAGCATTTAGGGCCTAATTTACATCTTGGCAGAGGGGAATTCTGTTTCACAAACGTGAGAGATATCCCATCCACCGTATTATGATCCTATTAAACCCTATGGAGAGCGTAATACGGCGGACGAGCTATCTGTCATGTTTGTGATAGACTATTCCATTTGCTGAGATCTAAATCAGGCCCTAAATATTGAAAAATGTGTTTCAGATATCATAGAATGAAGCCTGTGCAATTATAGCAACTGAGTACATATACCCCAGCCTCACTGCACAAACTTCCCCTGGAAAAGACGGCCATTACTTGGGTGGCGCATTTTGTTCTCATTTGTGCACATTATACAAACCCAGAGGACATATGGTGATGCTACTATTCAGTATATATGATTTATGCAGAGTTTCAAGAGCCATGACACATTATTTTCGAAAAATACCCACTGAGATTTCTTTTGTGGTTACCAAATATATAGAATACTCATGGAATCCACCACTTAGGTATAAGAGAACCTGTTAGAAATTGGGTCTCTAGTTGGCAGAGGTATGCACCCTCTCCAAATAGGGACCACGATCCTAGTCAGGGTAAGTCAGATACCCAGCCTAAATGAACCTGTGCTCACCATCTGGTAGCTTGGCACAGAGCAGTCAGGTATAACTTAAGAGGCAGTGTGTAAGGTATTTGTTCAACACTGCTTAGTTACAGTTGTGCAGTTAAAGACACCACAAAAAGAGTTCACACCAGTTTAGGAGAACAGAGAATATTTACCCTAAAACAAGACTAAACAAAAATCCAATCAGTAGAAGTTGTGATATGATTTTTTAAAGAATAAACTAAAAGTAGTACTTAAAAGTCAGTAGAAGTCAAAAGGTTATTCAAGGTCAGTCGGGACTGGTGCAAATCCAAAGTTCAGGCCAACTGCAATGGAGGGTAGGCCAGCTACAGATGCCACACAGGGTATGCTGAACAAGTACCTTGAAAGGAGCATATGTTGATGACGAGGAGCAATTGCGAAGGTGATGAAGTGATATTTTCAATGCAGTTGGGTCACTGCATTGTGGTAAAGTCTTGCAGTGTGGTCCGCGTCAGTTTCAAACTCCATAGGGATGAATGTTATGCGTCATCATCGAGCGGCACAGAGCATTGTCGTCGAGCCACACAGGCTGTGGATCTGCTGTCGTCGAGCAGCCTCTGCGTTGGTGCTGAAGGGGCGATTCTGCTTTTCCGACTGGCACAGTTGTGATGATGCATCAGTTTGTGCAGGAAGGACCTGCAAAACCCACTTCTAAGACCATAGACTGGAGGGGGGCAACTCAGCCAAGGGTAAGACTCACAGATGGCATAGTCCAGCAGCCCCAGGAGAGTTGCAAGCAGTTGTTGATGTCCCTGAGGCTGCAGGAGAGCAGGGGGCAAACCAGCAAGCCCATGGAGAAACTTGGGTTCAAGGATGTAGAGAATAGGTCCAGTCCTTCTCACTTCTAGAAGCAGCAGGCAGCAGGCCAACACAGCAATGCAGATAGCAAATTGGCAGTCCTGTCTGCAGGTCAACACTGAGCAGGCAGCAGGACTTTAGTCTTCTTCCAAGCAGTCTTCTTCCAAGCAGAATGTCCCTGGATCCGGCAAAGTTCTGATTTGGTTAGGTTTTGGGTCCAGTACTTATACTTATACTAAGTTGAGACTTTGAAGTGGAGAATCTATAAAGAGAGGCTTCTAAAGTGCACGTGGTCCCTGTCCTTCCTTCCATGGCTCCTTCCTTCCAGACACTCTACAGAGAGTTATGTAGCCCTTTGTGTGGGGTGAGGCCACCACTATTCAGGTGTAAGTGTCAGATCCTCCCTTTCACCTATCCCACAAAAACCCATTAGCATTGGTGGTGGGCCATCAGGATGCAAATGTCACACCAAAGCTCCCTGTTTGTGACTGGCTAGAGGGAATGCACAAAGTCCAGCTGTCATCCACCCTAGATGTATATTCAGAAATAGGCAGAGGCAGAGAATGGTGAAAATAAAATGCAAACTTTCTAAAAGTGGCATTGTCAGATGTACAATTCAAAATCCAACTTTACCATGAATTGTGATTTTAAATTGCGAGTCCATAGACACCAAACTTAAAACTGAGGGGCATATTTAAGAAAAGTGGTGCTGCACACAGTGCAGTATCACTTTTCTTGCACCCCATAGCGCCCCCACCAACGCCACCATGTGGGCGCCTTATTTAAAATACGGTGCACCATGGAGGTAGTTAGAGGACTAGCATCATAATTTTTGATGCTAGTGATGACGCAGAAAAAGAGGGTCTAACATATATTCATATATCATGTAACCAAAATCGTATAATGTAGTGTGATTTTAGTAAAGAAAATAATGCACGAGGGAAATTGTGCCCTCGGGGTAGTTCGCCATCATTATAAACAAGCTTTATTAATCATGAAGAATTGAAAAATGTAGTAATCTGTCATAATTGTAAATGTGTGCCATGATTTCTTGTTGAAACTGTTTATGCTTAGCTTAAATTTAGTAGAGGCTTTGGCCTGGTAGCCTGGTCTCAAATTCTAACTGCGTGGCTTTTCCTTGAACTAATGAAACATATATTCTTGCTTAAAGTTGTATTTTTCCAGTAGAGATGACTAATACACTTATCTCCAAGGTTTCGTACTAGGCCGGTTTCATCCCCTTTGAAGCAAGGTCAGTCTTTGCAGGTGCGGACAATGAGGGTACAGATACCAAAATAATTGGCAACCCATGTTGCAACTTGTGTTCCAAGGCTCCAAGGACGATGTATGCATAAATGAGCGCTAGTAGAAAGACAATTTTCATTGGACAATTTGAAGCCAACCTATGAACCCTCCAATGGAAGACCCTGCAGAATTTGGAATGTTTCTTACTTAAACCCACTGGACAAAGAGAATCCTTGATGCCAATTTGAAGCCAGATGCCAGACTCCATTTTGGACGACACCCTGATGCCCTTTTCTCTATTCCAGAGAAAGAGACTTTAAGAATTCTCACCCTAGAGACTTTAATTTTGATTTGCCCCGGCTTGCCCATGCAGTTGCTTTGCCCCATTCTCCTTGCCGCTGCAAGGAAGCCTGCCCTTAACTTTGCCCCTTTGAAACCTGCCCATGCTGATCGAACCGGTACCTGAGGGACGAAGACTTTTCTTGAATGCTGATTGTATTTGGTAAATATGAAAGGATAATTGTATTATGCATTGTGTTTTTCCTTTTAGGTAACAACTGCTATTTTGATAGGGCCCAAGCTAGAAGTTTTACAAATTTGTATTGACTAAATTCCTTTTGCATGAAGCCCTACATGCCAATGCTAATTAGAGGTTAGTCGAGGTATTCATTCGATGCACCATGCTAATTTGAAATCTTGTTATGCTGACCAATGTACGAAATTAGTCAAATACAGTTACTCATATTAGTGATTTGCATTGCCATAACTGAATGTATCATAATTCAGATTTTGCGTAGATTGTGTTTCTTCCGCCGTTATGGACAGCTAATAATGTTCGTATACATATATCATTTGGTTTTGAGACTTATATACATTGTGCTAGCTTTGTTAATATAGGGAAATAAATTAATTAACTTTAATAAACTGGTGTGGTTATTCATGACTGAAAGGTCATGGTGCGCCGAAATACCAACTGTTGTTGATTTTTTATGTGTTATTTTGATCTATTAATTGAGTAATAATTGATTATTGAGTACCGATTACAATAGTTATTGATTATTGATCTAAGTGACCGGACTATTCTAGGATGAGGAGAGCCCGACTCGGCTAAAAGGTTCACCGACCTCCAACGTGTCCAGGTACAGGTAATTTATAAGGGCTGGACACGTTATCAGTAGATGGTAGCAGAGATTGATAGTTACGCCCTTTGGGACCCCATCCGAACAATAGAAGGAGTCAAGTTAGAATTATCTTTGATAAAACAAGTTGGAGGGATGATGATGCCCTAAGTCCCCAATGACTTTCCCGGAATCTCAGAGCTTGCGAATGGAGGACATGGAGATGTGAGAATGTTTTCGGCGTTTGAGACGGGCCCTGCGAGGTCAAGAGACTCCGGAGTATGTTGAAAAGTGTATGAGACACTTGTTTGATGTTGTGATCTGGTCGGTTTAATAGGTTGATCGGGCGTGGTCAACAAGTCGGTATGAATTTTGAGGAATGAAAGAACATTTTCGACTTTGAGATTTGACGAATTCTAAAGTGCACTAGAATAGTTCATTGATCAGTTGAGGGTAAAGTTTGCGGGTCAAATTTTGCTTGCAAAAGCGGGAAACCGAGAAAGATGGAATAACTGCCGAGGCTAGTGAAAAATCCCTAAGGTTTCTGAAGCGATTGTATTACCCTTCCTGTAGTAAACCAACAGATTTGTTTTCTTCTTTTGGTTAGTGCTCGCGTTATATTGCAGAAATTAGTTTATGAGTGAAGCCGAATGAAAAGAGGACAAGCCGCGGGACTTTGTCAGCCGCAGTGTGTAAGTGTGACGTCACTAGGAGCCGCGCTGGGATAGGTCGGTTGGTGAGAAGGGTCGCGCACGAATTGGACACAGTCTGGGAAGCGCAATTAGTAGGGGAAAGGCAAGCGAAGAGTATTCCGGGAATGAAAGTCACTTATTGATTACACATTTTAGAAAAATAAAAGACGGAAAGATGACATTTTTCAAGCATTTCAAAGCATTTAAGAGTGCCATGAGGGGAGATGTTTATATTAAAGCAAATGTAGGAGAAGAAACACCGCCTGAAGATACACCAACTTACATCGTGATTGAAGAAAAGGGGGTGGCACCATGTCTTTGGCTAAAGCAATGGTGCAAACTGACAGAGAAGCATGGAAGTGTAGCGTTCCCTATCCATGGGTCGTTTAATCTAAGGGTTTTGGAGAATCTAAGATTTGCGCTATATGACATGAAAGTACCTCCAAGACCAGCACAGTTTGAGGCACTAGCAATTTGGGAGCTAATAGCTAGAAACCAACAACAAAAGAAATTTGAGACAAGAATAAGAAAAGTAGAAAAGACACTAGCAGATGCTAGATGGGACAGCACACAAAAGGTTTGGAGATCAGATGTATTGCAGGGGATTAAATTGTTTCCAGCAATTACTGATGAAGCGGAGACGGAAGGAAGGAAAGCTACCTATAAGACAAATAGCAGTCAGTCCAGAGATAGAGAGAACAACAGAAACTCGAAAAGATCAGACAAGTCAGACGATGAGGAATTCATTATACAATTGCTGAATGATCGCCCGCCACCATATGTGGAAAGCAAAAAAGGCTCAAGCATTAGTACTGCCCCTCCAGAACCAATACAGGGTAATGTAACACCGAATTTGATAATATCGCAGAGGCAGAGCAGTTCCGATATGCCTTTCTCACCATAAATACCACAGATCCAGAGAATATACCCAGACGTGCCTAAACTGAAACCTGCTGATAATTATCAGCCACAGGTTCAAAGGCACTGCTGTAATGAGCATAACAGGGGAATGACTTGTGATTCAATGGCGCAGGGAGGACAAAATTATCCAAGACCAACATTGATTCAAGCCGAATCAACACAATTTCTGATGCCTCAAAAGCAGGCACAAGAAGTGCCGAGGCATACTCGAGTAACAGAGAACCAGTTAGGTATGCCGGCAATGATGAACCATATTGTGGGGATTAACATGCCACAGAACTCGGGGAACAGACAGAATCCAGATGCAATATCTCTGCCTATCACTGTAGGTCCACCAGTACCACTGTACATACAGGCAAACCCAAACGTATGCGACCAAGGGGTAGTTATACAAAGTGAGACAGGGAGAAGATGCATAGAAAACACTCCAGAAACAACTCCGATAGCGACACTGCCAAATGGATCTGGGTCCTTGTCGGAATTTAGTCCAATTCCGATTTGTGGTCCGTCAACAGTGGTAAGGTAAAGTCCACCGCTAATAGTACCGTTAACTTCAAAGACTGAAACATTACAGCAACCATCAGTAGCAGTTGATGTAAGTGCTACACTGATGGGACTGAACGCACAGCAGCTAACACAATGGTTCAACAGCCTGAACTCCCCACAGAGCACATCCAGAGGGAAGGGAGAAGAGTACCTGAATAAAATAAGATTGGGAATGGAAGCAGATGAGCTGGTAGAGGGAACAATGGGTCTGAACAGATTAGAATCATACATAGAAGAAGAGCTGAGATACATGTGCCCTAGAATTACGAGAGAAGTAAGCAGCATGCATAAGAAGTTACAAGAAATTGCAGACAGAAACGAGATGGATATAGGCAAGACCAAACACTTGAGCAGAAGTTACAGGCTAGATTTTGAGACAAAAGACTTTGAACACATGAGATCTGCAGGGAAGAAAACACACCCTTAAGGAGATACTGCAGAGCGCGCAGGTCTGGAGATGTTTAGACAAGTGGGAAAGTAGATGGGTTAAGAAAAAGGACAAAAAGAAAGAAAATACCC
Organism: Pleurodeles waltl; assembly: GCF_031143425.1. Classification (NCBI taxonomy): domain Eukaryota; kingdom Metazoa; phylum Chordata; class Amphibia; order Caudata; family Salamandridae; genus Pleurodeles; species Pleurodeles waltl. Next base: position 239,771,297 of record NC_090437.1, on the reverse strand, counting down.
CAGAGTGGAATGAGAAAACACAACAGAATGACGACCTGATAACCATGTTACCAATGAGAGAGACAGCAGGGGGAAACCTTGTACATGTACCATGGCACAGGTGTGATATTCAATCCTTTACGGATGATTTTCCTAAACTGAGAGAGAAACCGATCGAGTAGTGTCAACAAACAGATAGATTTGTGAAACTTGCTAAATGTCTCTGGGAAGACCTGAATACCTTATTTGAAATTGTGGTTCCGGCAGATTTGTGGGAAGATTGCAAAAGGGCTGTAGGTTGGCCGACGAACGAACCAGAGAGAGATAGGGACACAGGTGCGCCAGCACCTACGGTAATGAGTTTATACCATAAGGTGATCGAGCACTTGAAAACAAAGGTTGCGTCGAAAAATGTGGATTGGCAGAGGATTGACAGGACAGCCCAAGAGATTAAAGAGTCAATACATGCATATTATGAGAGGTTGTGGAAAGCGTTTAGAAATTACAGTGGCACGGAAACGATTGAGGCAAAGGACATGCTCCATTTTGTGTTCAAGTTTGTGGAAGGGTTGAGACCCGAAATCAGCCAAATGATTAAAACACATTTGATTTGTTGGCAGTCAAAATCGATCGATGAAGTGTTGAATTATGCAAAATACTGCAGTGATGAGATTGAGACAAAGCAGAAAAGGTTGAAAGAAAAGGTGATGGTGATGCAGCTTAGAGCAGCTCAGACAGGTTTGCAGGGTTTGCAAGGTTTTCAACAACAGATGCCGCAGCAGCAGCAACAGGGAAATGCTATGTTTCAGCCGCAGATGAGAGGCAGAGGCCGAGGAGGTTTTGTGAATAATGGTCCTGATTTAAATACTGTCATGATTCCAAATGGTATACAGGCAATGAAGAAGGTGATGCCATGTCACATGTGCGGAATCGTTGGGCATTGGAAACGGGAGTGCCCAATGATGGTGCAGGAAGGTGTAGGTCAACAAAACAATGATGTCAATGCATTTCGGAATATGAGAGGACCGAAATTGAGAGGTCCAAATTCAAATTTTCAAAACAATGTAAATCACAGGCAGGGTTTACAACCCATACAATCGCAGCAGGTGCAAATGCCCTGTGTGCAAATGGCACAGTTGCAGCCAATGCAACAGCAGTTTCCTATGGTACCTAATCAGCAAATGCAAATACCCTTAGCACCAATGAATCAGCAACAAGCAATGCTTCCTCAACAGGTCACGGGTCAAGGAATGAACCAAAATGACACAGTACACCAATTCCCATTACACAGTGAGAATGGAATAAACGATGCAAGGGAGAGTGAAAGTTCAGATGAGGAGGGAAATTGTATGCTTGCAGCATCTTTGGAAGTTGATCAAAAGGGTCCGTATGTGGAGGGAAGAGTTATGGGTCACCGCGTTTCATTTTTGGTTGATACCGGAGCTACACGCTCCACTGTTAGGAGCATTGAAGTACCGAATTTGCCACTTTCAGGGAGAACAGTTCAAGTAGTGGGAGTTGCAAATAGGTACCTGACGAACCCAATCACAGATCCAGTTCAAGTCAGAATTGGTAACTATCAAGGGTCACACAAATTTGTGGTGTGTGACTCAAGCCCGATATCTCTAGTGGGGAGAGACTTATTGTGCAAATTGGGATGTTCGATTATGTGTTCAAATGATAGGATTAAAATTCAGACAAACAGTGATGGGGAAGAAGAGGACAGTGTAGGAGGGGACGAAGTGGAAACTGTCGATGAAGAGTATCCTCTGATTACTCTTTATCCAATGCTCACTGAAGCAGACATTCCTGCTGAGTTACAGGAAACAGTCGGAAAGGAAGTGTGGGATATGACAGGGAAAGAGGTAGGATTGGTCAAAGGAGAAGAACCAGTGAAAGTGACTGTAAAACCCAATGTAACTTTTCCACAGACCCCACAGTACCATATGGCACAAGACACCCTCATGAAAGTCGCCCAACTCATTGATGAATTTGTAAAACAGGGAGTACTGAAAGAAGTGTTAAGCAGTCCATGTAATTCACCAATCATGGGACTAATAAAACCAAGTGGAAAGGTCCGGATTGTACAGGATTTGAGGAAAATAAATGACATAATAATCAAATGTTGTCCTGTGGTACCAAATCCAGCTGTAATAATGTTTCAAGTTCCCTGTGATGCTGAGTGGTTCTCAGTCATCGACTTGTCACAAGCATTCTTTTCTGTGCCTCTTCATGAGGACAGCCAATTTCTCTTTTGTTTCAAATTCCTAGACAGAGTCTACAGTTGGTGTCGAATTCCTCAAGGGTTTTCGGAGTCACCATCAATTTTCAATCAGATTCTAAAGAAAGATTTGGAATCGTTGGAGTTACCATTTGAGTCAACCCTGGTACAGTACATTGACGATTTGCTGATCGCATCCAAAACAGAAAGTGACTGTACAGCTGACACCATTGCCCTATTCATTACCATGAACCATTTGGGAAGGAACGGACACAAGGTGTCCCCTTCAAAATTACAGTTCTGCCAGAAGAAAGGGAAATATTTAGGTCACCAAATAGAGAAAGGGTCACGAAGAATTATGAAGGAAAGAATAACAAGTGTACTTCAAATGAGTCCCCCAAAGACGAGAAGGGAGGTGAGAAAGTTTTTGGGAATGGTGAGCTACTGTCGCCAATGGATTCCCAATTTCTCAACTCTAGCAAAACCTCTACTGAAACTGACCCAGAAAGATGCGCTGGACGAAATAGAGCTGAAAGGAGATGAGATGGATGCTTTTATTGAATTGAAGGAATGCATGTGCAGGGCTCCAGCTTTAGGTATGCCTGATTACACAAAGCCTTTCACATTGTTTTGTCATGAACGTGATGCATGTTCCTTGTCTGTCTTGACTCAAGCCCATGGTGGCGTAAACAGACCAGTAGCATATTTTTCAGCTACTTTGGATCCGGTCGCAGCAGCACTGCCAGGGTGCTTGCGTGCCGTAGCTGCAGTTGGTATCAGCCTAACTCAAAGTGAAGGAATAGTGATGGGACACCCTTTAACAGTCATGGTCCCTCACTCAGTCGAGATACTTTTGATACGTTCCCAAACACAGCACATGGCTGGTGCTAGGCTTACAAGGTATGAGACAATAATTCTGGGATCACCTAATGTGCAGTTGCACTACGTTGAATCCAGCAACCTTGTTTCCCAGTGAAAATGACGAAATTGAGAATGCTGAAGACATCGAGCACGACTGTCTGCAGGTGACTGAATTTTGCACCAAACCAAGACCTGATATCAAAGATACCCGATTGGAAGAAAATTATCAAGTTATTTTTGTTGATGGTTCATGTTTAAGAGATGCACTGGGAATATTGAAAGCAGGACATGCTGTATGTACGGTAACAGGTGTTCTGGAAGCATCTTGGCTTCAAGGAGTTTACTCTGCACAAGTAGCGGAATTGGTAGCCCTTACTAGAGCTTGCCAACTTTCCGCATTAATGAAAGTCACCATTTACACTGACAGCCAGTACGGATATGGAATAGTGCATGACTTTGGACACTTGTGGTCACAGAGAGGCTTCATGACCTCTTCAGGATCACCAGTGAAAAATGGCGAAAGAATAAGAGAATTGTTACATGCCATCCAGTTACCAGGAGAAGTGCCAGTGGTAAAATGCAGTGCACACTCGAAGGCACAAGACTATGTTTCTCTGGGAAATGAATATGCGGATCAAGTCGCAAGGTTTTGCGCATTGAACTGTATATTGCTCAGGGATGAATGGAACTTGATAAATGAGCCAGAACTTGAACCAAGCGAAATCTTCGCTCTAAAGGTTGTAGATACAATGGATGAATTGAAGTCCTTACAGAATGATGTCAGTGAAGATGAGAAACTCTCATGGACCAAATCGCAGTGTGTAAAGAGACTAGGGGCCAGATGTAGCAACCCTTTTGCGAGTCGCAAACGGCGAAAATCGCCGTTTGCGACTCGCAAACGTGGGTTTGCAATGCACAAATGCATATTGCGAGTCGTTACCGACTCGCAATATGCATTTGCGACTCGCAAATAGGAAGGGGTGTTCCCTTCCTATTTGCGAGTCGGAGTGGTATGCAACTCCATTTGCGACCGCGTACGTGGTCGCAAATGGAGTCGCAGTTACCATCCACTTGAAGTGGATGGTAACCCACTCGCAAACGGGAAGGGGTCCCCATGGGACCCCTTCCCCTTTGTGAATGGACCCCAAATTATTTTTTCAGGGCAGGGAGTGGTCCAAGGGACGACTCCCTGCCCTGAAAAAACCGAAACAAAAGGTTTCGGATGTTTTTGAAATGCAGCTCGTTTTCCTGTGAAGAAAACGGGCTGCACTTCAAAAAAAAAAAAAACCTTTATTTAAAAGGCAGGTCGCTAACATGGAAGCCTGCTGACGTCAGCAGGCCTCCATGTTAGCGAGTGCCTATACTCGCAATGGGGTCGCAAACTGCGACCCACCTCATAAATATTTATGAGGTGGGTCTTTGCGACCCCATTGCGAGTTGCAGAAGGTGTCTGAGACACCTTTCTGCATAGCAAATTGCGACTTGCAATTTGCGAGTCGCACAGACTCGCAAATTACAAGTCGCAATTTGATTTTTTCCTACATCTGGCCCTAGATGAATTATGGGTTTCAAGTGAAGGAAAATTTGTTCTGCCAAACAGTCTTTTAACACAGTTAGCCAGATTCTACCATGGACAAGCCCATCTTGGAAGGGATGCCATGATAAGGCTATTTAAAACTGATTGGTATAACCCCAAATTCCGTCAAGTTGCTGAAGCAGTTTGTCATCGCTGCGTCATTTGCCAACAGATGAACACAGGGAAGGGAACCGTAGTAAATTTGAGTCACATTGGAAGAGCATGGGGTCCCTTCAGCAGGATGCAAATGGACTTTATTGAGATGCCTGTGCATGGAGGCTTGAAGTATGTGTTGGTGGTTGTGTGAATTTTTAGTCACTGGATTGAAACATACCCTACACGCAGAAATGACAGTCTCACAGTTGCAAAACTACTCTTGAGAGAGCTAATACCACGTTTCGGATTCACGATCTCCTTAGAATCAGATAGGGGAAGTCACTTCAATAACGAAATAATAAAATTACTTTGTGCAGCACTGAACATTGAGCAAAAGTTGCATTGTAGCTACCGCCCTGAAGCATCAGGACTAGTGGAGCAAATGAATGGCACATTGAAATCAAGGATGGCGAAAATATGTGCATCAACAAACTTAAAATGGCCTGACGCATTGCCCTTGGTGTTAATGTCAATGAGAAACACCCCCAACAGAAAGACTGGACTGTCCCCACACGAGATCCTCATGGGCAGAGCCATGAGACTTCCAGCAGTTCCTGCAAATGCTCTTTTGAATATTACAGATGATATGGTGTTAGACTACTGCAAAGGTCTAGCTGATGTGGTCCGCTCTTTCTCTCACCAGGTGGAGGCAACCACCTTGCCACCGATCCAAGGTCCAGGACACGCCCTGAAAGCAGGTGACTGGGTCGTGATAAAGAAGCACGTGAGGAAGTCGTGTCTGGAACCCCGTTGGAAAGGACCTTTCCAAGTGATTCTGACAACTACCACCGCTGTGAAGTGTGCGGGAGTTCCCAACTGGATTCACGCCAGTCCCATGAAGGGGGTGACGTGCCCCACGGATGAGGAGGTTGAAGCACTGAAATCACCAGTGTCTGAAAACAGAGTACCAAGCACCGAGACAGAGCGAAGAGGACCTAGAGACGAACAGGTAGAAATAGAGGAAGGAGAAATATTTTCTGAAGAAGAAATGACCGATCCATTTGAGGAGATCCAAGGAGAAGCCTCAGAAAGTGACTGTTAGAAATGGGGTCTTTGTTTGACAGTCAGGTTACCCCCTGTTCAAGCAAGGACCCTCACTCTAGTCAGGGTAAAAGAGAATCACCCTCAGCTAACCCCTGCTTACCCCCTTGGTAGCTTGGCAGAGCAGTAGGCTTAACCTCAGAGTGCTAGGTGTAAAGTATTTGTACCAACACACACAATAACTTAATGAAAACACTACAAAATGACACAATACAGGTTTAGAAAAATAGGAAATATTTATCTAAACAAAACAAGACCAAAACGACAAAAATCCACCATACACAAGTCAAGTTATCAATTAAAAATCAAAAAGAGTCTTTGAGTAGTTTTAAAAACACACTAGCGCTGCTAGAGTGAAAATGTACCTGGTGTGCGTCAAAAATATCCCCGCACGGGCGGGTGTGCGTCGAAAATAACCCCGCACGGCGGTACTCGAGTCAAAAATCCAGCCGCACGATGAGCTGAAGATCCCGCCGCGCAGGTTGCGATCTCCCAACCTCCGTCAGCGATGCTGCGCGTCGTTTCTCCTGCTCCGTGCGTCGATTTTTCGGTCGCGTTTCTTGCGAGCGTCGTTTCTCAGCTGCGGAGCCGGCGGCGCGTCGTTTTTCAGCCGCAGATCGGATTCGCGTCGATCGTTTCCCCGCACGGCGCTCTGTGCGTGGATTTTCTTGTCTTTAGGCTGCCAGCTTCTCCTTTCAGGGTCCCAGGAACTGGATGGGCACCACAGGGCAGAGTAGGAGTCTCTCCAGAGACTCCAGGTGCTGGCAGAGAGAAGTCTTTGCTGTCCTTGAGACTTCAAACAACAGGAGGCAAGCTCTAGATCAAGCCCTTGGAGATTTCATCTCAAGATGGAAGGCACACAAAGTCCAGGCTTTGCCCTCTTACTCTGGCAGAAGCAGCACTGCAGGAAAGCTCCACAAAGCACAGTCACAGGCAGGGCAGCACTTCTTCCTCAGCTATTCAGCTCTTCCCCAGGCAGAGGTTCCTCTTGGTTCCAGAAGTGTTTCTCAAGTCTGTAGATTTGGGTGCCCTTCTTATACCCATTTTAGTCTTTGAAGTCACCTTTCTTCAAAGGGGACTCACACCTACTTGTGAAATCCTGCCTTGCCTAGGCAAGGCCTCAGACACACACCAGGGGGCTGGAGCCGGCATTGTTAGAGGCAGGCACAGTCCTTTCAGATGAGAGTGACCACTCCACCCCTCCCTCCTAGCAGAGATGGATAATCAGGAAATGCAGGTTACACCCCAGCTCCCTTTGTGTCACTGTCTGGTGTGAGGTGAAAAACAACCCAACTGTCAAACTGCCCCAGACAGGGAATCCACAAACAAGGCAGAGTCACATAATGGTTTAAGCAAGAAAATGCTCACTTTCTAAAAGTGGCATTTTCAAACGCACAATCTTAAAATCAACTTTACTAAAAGATGTATTTTTAAATTGTGAGTTCAGGGACCCCAAACTCCACATGTCCATCTACTCTCTAGGGGAATCTACACTTTAATCATATTTAAAGGTAGCCCCCATATTATCCTATGAGAGAGACAGTCCTTGCAACAGTGAAAAACGAATTTAGCAGTATTTCACTGTCAGGACATATAAACCACATTACTATATGTCCTACCTTATCCATACACTGCACCCTGCCCTTGGGGCTACCTAGGGCCTACCTTAGGGGTGCCTTACATGTCAGAAAAGGGAAGGATTAGGCCTGGCAAGTGGGTACACTTGCCAAGTCGAATTTACAGTGTAAAAATACACACACAGACACTGCAGTGGCAGGTCTGAGACATGATTACAGAGCTACTTATGTGGGTGGCACAACCAGTGCTGCAGGCCCACTAGTAACATTTGATTTACAGGCCCTGGGCACCTCTAGTGCACTTTACTAGGGACTTAACAGTAAAACAAATATGCGATCATGGAGAACCAATTACGTACACATTTTAAACAGGAGCACTTGCACTTTAGCACTGGTTAGCAGTGGTAAAGTGCCCAGAGTAACAAACACAATAAAATCAGAGTCCAGCACACATCAACAACCTGGGGAACAGAGGCAAAAAGTTAAGGGAGACCACGCCAAGGATGAAAAGTCTAACAGTGACGAAGGTCCCGAAGGTGACAAAGAGCCAGAGGCAAGTGAAGGCGACAAAAGGCCTGAGACGGGTGAAGGAGCAGGAGAGCCTGATCAGAGGAGGGCTTTCCCAGAAACAGACGATACAGGGAAAGAAAAGGAAAACCTGATTGATCTCCTAGAGGGAGAAGACAAGACAGGACAGGGTGAAACTGTTCCAACTCTTCCAGAAGTGGCCGCAGGTCCATCAGGCGAAAATAGTGCAAAACGAAGACAAAGCATATCGCCAGTGAAGTTAAGGATCAGGGAGACGGTAAGCGAGAATGAAGGACCAAAGTTGAAAGAGAAAAGAAAAGAAGTGTCTGTTGAAACAGCAACACCAAGTGAAGAGAAAGATTCAGCCATAGAAGAGAGTACCAGCGAAAGAGAATCAAAAGGAGATGCAAAATTGAAAAGCAAAAGAATACTGAGCAGAAGGTATTCCGGTCTGGAGTGGGCATACATAGCCACTAACGATTGGTCAGACAAATTTGTATCCCTCAGTCTCGAGAACGAAGAGGCAGAACTTCACTTTGGCACTTGAGGAGTAAAACTCCATGAACTTTACAGGATAAGACATTGATGACCTGATTGACTTTTAAACCGGCTAAGACATTACTAAACTTGATTGACTCTAAAACCGATTTTGAGACAAAGCTGCTAAACCGATTTTGAGACGAAGCTGCTAAAGAAAACTGTGTGAACATTGAACTCGTTCAGCTTTGTATATATCTGCAAACTCGATTTGATAAAGTGTCTTCAACTTTCTGATTCTATACAGATCATGACAGGCTACACTACACAGGGGCATAAAATGAAGTGTTGTAAATACATGTGTATAGGTCTAATAACTGCATGCGTACTAATCATTGTAGCAATAGTTCTTGGAATGCATGGATAGGATGAGAAAGGGACGAATTATGCTTTTACTTCTAAACCTACTACTACTACTGAACTAACAGCTCTGAAGAAACTCGAACAAGACGAAAGACATTTGCATGACAAAAAGGAACTTTTGTCTAACGTTTTCTATCGCTTGTTGAGTGAGTATGTTGAGACAATGGATGTGAAAGATTGTTATGTGTGCACACAAATACCTACCTCAGTAGTGGAAGGGGTGACATATCATAGCATGCCTCTTACGTACGGAATTACATGTAGTATAATAACGTCTAGGTTTTATGCTCAGGAGTATATTCACTATTTTTATTCTAATTACGATGTTACCTTTGCATATGTCCCCATAATTGAGTACCTTACTAAAGTGGCCAGGGATTATTATATAAAATTGATGAGGGGCTTCTTTGAGCTGTTGTCACCTTTTCACACAGCTCACGCACATAGAGAGAACCTTACATGCTTGCTTTCACAGGTGGAGATAAGTTTTTTGGATAACACTGACGATAGGAGGAAAGAAATGAAGGAGACATTAGAAAAGGAACTACACAAAAGGACTTCTGTAGATAACTATGCTTTTGCTGCAATAAAGACACGAGGGAAAATAGCTTTAGATACATTGCACGTAGGGAGATTCAGTATACACCGACATAAATCATATTATGACACAGTTTTTGTGGGAACGAGTGAATGCAAACATACGTTTTTGTTTCAACCTAAGTGGACGTTCATGCTTAATGGACAAGACCCAGTTATTCCAGGGGTATATTATATTTGTGGACTTAACGCCTATTATCGTCTTCCTAAAGGATGGTATGGGAGATGTTATTTGGGAATAGTATTCCCAAAGGTTTATCAACTGGATGACTTAAAGAAATTTCCAAAGCTGTCTGAATCACATCATGTTCAGAAAAGAGAGACAGCTTCTCGTGTGATAGGAGATATATTTGGAGTGTTGATTCCTTCAGTGGGAGTCATATTGAATTCAATTAAAATACAAAAGTTGTCTACTATTGTGGATAACATGCTGACAAAATTCTCAGGAGCTATAACCCTGATGGATGCTGAACTCGCTGCAGAAAGAGCTATGACTCTTCAAAATCGGCTTGCCTTAGACATTCTTTTAGCGAAGGATGGCGGCGTTTGCAAAATGCTTGGTACATGTCACTGTTGTACATATATACCAGACAGCAGTGGAAAAATTAGACAGATGCTTACAAATTTAACTAATGAAAGTACAGATTTGAAGGAATTGAAAGAACCAGGAGTCTGGGAGAAAGTTGGAAAGGATTTGCTTCTGTGGGAAATTGGCTCAGCAACGTTTGGAACGGATTGTTACTAAAAATAGTGAAGGGAATATTAATAATATTAATTTGTTTATTAGGTATTTGGGGAACATGGAAAGCTATTAAAATATTGAGAACAAGAAATAAGAGGAGGAGAGAAGAGAAAGAACAAACCAAAATGGTAGAAATATTCAGAGAAAAATCTAAAGGGATTAAAAGAAAAAGGGAATTGACTGACGTGCCAAATTACTGAACAGAATTTTAATGGAATAAAATTTGTGGGTAGATTTGATGTGATGACATAATTAGTCATCAGAGGAGGGATTGATGACACAGAAAAAGAGGGTCTAACATATATTCATGTATCATGTAACCAAAATCGTATAATGTAGTGTGATTTTAGCAAAGAAAATAATGAACAAGGGAAATTGCGCCCTCGGGGTAGTTCCCCATCATTATAATTTATTAATAATGAAGAATTGAAAAACGTAGTAATCCGTCATAATTGTAAATGTGTGCCATGATTTCTTGTTGAAACTGTTTATGCTTAGCTTAAATTTAGTAGAGGTTTTGGCCTAGTTGCCTGGTCTGAAATTCTAACTGCGTGGCTTTTCCTTGAACTAATGAAACATATATTCTTGCTTAAAGTTGTATTTTTCCAGTAGAGATGACTGATACACTTATCTCCAAGGTTTCGTACTAGGCCGGTTTCATCCCCTTTGAAGTAAGGTCAGTCTTTGCAGGTGCGGACAATGAGGGTACAGATACCAAAATAATTGGCAACCCATGTTGCAACTTGTGTTCCAAGGCTCCAAGGACCATGTATGCATAAATGAGCGCTAGTAGAAAGACAATTTTCATTGGACAATTTGAAGCCAACCTATGAACCCTACAATGGAATACCCTGCAGAATTTGGAATGTTTCTTACTTAAACCCACTGGACGAAGAGAAGTCAGCCATTTTCCTTGATGCCAATTTGATGCCAGATGCCAGACTCCATTTTGGACGACACCCTGATGCCCTTTTCTCTATTCCAGAGAAAGAGACTTTAAGAATTCTCACCCTAGACACTTTAATTTTGATTTGCCCCGTCTTGCCCATTCATTAGTTTTGCCCCATTCTCCTTGCCGCTGCAAGGAAGCCTGCCCTTAACTTTGCCCCTTTGAAACCTGTCCATGCTGATCGAACCGGTACCTGAGGGACGAAGACTTTTCTTGAATGCTGATGGTATTTGGTAAATATGAAAGGATAATTGTATTATGCATTGTGTTTTTCCTTTTTAGGTACCAACTGCTATTTTGATAGGGCCCAAGCTAGAAGTTTTACAAATTTATATTGACTAAATTCCTTTTGCATGAAGCCCCACATGCCAATGCTAATTAGAGGTTAGTCGAGGTATTCATTCGATGCACCATGCTAATTTGAAATCTTGTTATGCTGACCAATGTATGAAATTAGTCAAATACAGTTACTCATATTAGTGATTTGCATTGCCATAACTGAATGTATCATAATTCAGACTTTGCATAGATTGCGTTTCTTCCGCCGTTATGGACAGCTAGTAATGTTCGTATACATATATCATTTGGTTTTGAGACTTATATACATTGTGCTAGCTTTGTTAATATAGGGAAATAAATTCATTAACTTTTAATAAACTGGTGTGGTTATTCATGACTGAAAGGTCATGGTGCGCAGAAATACCAACTGTTATTGATTTCTGATGTGTTATTTTGATCTATTAATTGAGTATTGAGTACTGATTACAATAGTTATTGATTATTGATCTAAGTGACCCGACTATTCTAGGATGAGGAGAGCCCGACTCGGCTAAAAGGTTCACCGACGTCCAATGTGTCCAGGTACAGGTAATTTTAAGGGCTGGACGCGTTATCACTAGTTCGGTGTTTTGCAGGATTAGCATAAAATGTTTTGATGCTAATCCTGCAAAGCAGCCAGAGGCCCATTGTAACCAATGGAAGCCTCCTTTTAACGCCTGCTTTGAGCACGCGTTAAAAGTGCCGGAAAAAAATGACATAAAGAAATCTGTTAGATTTCTTTGCGCCATTTTTATGGCCCCTCTGACGGGGGAATGCCCCCTTTGTATTCATTATGCCTGCCAGTTGTGGATAGATCAATATCATCATGTTTAGAGAACAGAGTACCTGCACTTTAGCACTGGCCAGCAGTGGTAAAGTGAACAGAATTCTAAACCCAGCAAAAATGAAGTCAGAAAAACAGGAGGTTGGAGGGCAAAAAGAGGGGGAACCACACCAAGGATGTCAGGTCTAAAAGGACCCATTGCCAGACTTAGGTACAAACATGTCATGATTAGTTGGTGCAAAGTGTGCACTGGATTTTTGCAATTGGCCCATAAGGTTGTCATGTGGCCTATGAAATAGGAAGTTGCATCACAATTATGCTGATTTACAAATGGTCTCAAAATGACCTACCAGTTGAGTGTTAATTGGGCAAGTTGCTATTGCTCTGATATCCAACGTAGGTATGTGTCATGCAAGGGATTGCTGACCCTCATGCCTGCATTCGCATTGCCAAAAGTGAAACACCTTATTTAAATTAGCAGGCCTTGCTTCTTAAAGAAACAGGTGGAGCGTGTGGGGGACAACTCCCCCAAGTTCCTCATCACAATTCCGCAGAGAAAGTTGTCCAACAGGAACAGCAAATGTTGCCTCCTTTTGTGAAGAGTGAGTAACATTGTGTTGAAACTGTTGCTGTAATCACAAACCAATAATACATCTCAATGCAAATCGCAAATAGAAGGCAAGAGCATTTTTACATTACTTCCTAACTGACTCGAAATTAGTAAACAATGTGTGTACTTTACATTTTAACTTAGACATTCATTTGTTTTTAATTATTTCTCACATTTGTTTTAAAGTACACAACCATTCCTTTGTATTGCTTTTTTACGCTATCATAAACTTTGACTGAACTCCCTTTGAATGAGTAGAAATGTATTAAGCAAACAAAAAAGTAAAATTATAAAGGCACTCTGTACTCAAGAATAAAAGCTATATCTCCATTGACAGCAACATGATTCCAAATGCTTATGGATTTCACCCTGCATATTTTCCGCTGAAATGTAATGAATCATGTAATGTTTTTACATTTTGTAGTGTGTACAACAATGAATGCACTCCTTGCTCTTTATATTTTCAAAAACAGCGAAAGAGTTACTATGGCATATGAATAGAATGCCACTGCTGTGGTGAATGTTCAGGATGCACTAAAGTTATATTTGCAGTTTGATGTGTCCATTAGTATTTCAACCCTTTATACTCTGTTGAACTGGTAATTTTTTTGAAGTTACGGGTTGACTTTTCAGTATGGGAATGGATAAAGTCTATGACAGAAACAGGGACAGGAATTATGCATACTTTCCTGATGAATTTCTGCTCATTAGCCTCAAAAGAAGGTTAAATGAATCAATAGGCCATGCTTCTCGTCACAGGAAAGGCACAAGTTGAACACTTCAGCAGTGCTCCTCAGGTGCCTCTCAAAGGTACAATTAGCAGGACCGAACACGTTGCTCCTTTCTCTCGGATGACTTGTCACCGTGCTGTGAATTACCCCTATTCTAATGTTCTGGAGGGAAGTGGGATAGCTGGCCATTGGTGACCTCTTTATAGGAGCCTAAGATGCTGGCCCTGGTGCAATTCCAAATCAATAATAGAGCTCAGAAGCTACTTCGCCCCTCTGGTAGTATTCATGCTGGTAGCACTGATAATTGCCATGTAAACGTACATATATAGATTCATTTCATCCAGTCCAGGCACTGCCTAAATATCTATTAGAGCAAAAAGAGGATTCCCTGGAGACATGGAAAGGGAATATGAGGAGATTGAAGATGAATGTTACTTCCTGACGGGAAAGGACTTAGTGGAGGTCATAGTATTCTCTAAGGAGAAGGAAGGCAATGCAGCACACTAGCCCCTGGCAAAGCAATTACTCCTTTGGGCTATGATCCAGTTGGTAGCCTCCACAAGGGGAAGAAACCATGGACCCATTAGTCCCAGGAGCCATACTGGAGCAAGGAGGGGACACCTCCATCCCAGGTGAAATGGAAGAAGGAGGAGGCCAGTCTTTGGAATGGCTTTGAAAGGCTTAGAGAACCGTTTGTTACAAAACCACATAGGACACGCACTATAGCCTCTAGTTGGATGGCTGAGGTTTCATTTGTACCCCTTTAGTCCGAAGGCAAAGACATAAATGATGGGTTCTGGAAGGGCAAGGAGGTAGCTGATAATAGCTAGTCTGGTGTATCAGAAGAAGAGTCAGGCCCATTAGGCCTGGGCACCAGGCCTCAGAAGAAAGTCACCCTCTCTAAGATTCTACATAGTCAGGGATACTAAACAAGCTATTTATGTGTAACTTACTTGATCCAGTGATCTTTGCCACCTTTACTTTGCATAGTGGGCAACAACAGATAAGGTAGAGGCATATGTGGCATATCACACAGAATGCCCCTCTCCGTCAGTAGAGGGCAAGATAGCACTTTCTCCCAAAATAGATGGGAACATTGCTACTTTTCTAACCAAGTGTGTAATAGATCCTTCAAACTGGAGTGATAGGTTCTTTACCTCATTGGCCCACTAAAGCATACCCTAGACATAGATGAGGAGGCAATGTTATTTGGGAGCCTTATCCAAGCTGTTTTTTGGGCCAAAGTGCAGTATTTATTGGTAATGCAAAGTGTGAGTTATCTACTCTACGGAGGAGACAACTCTTGATTAAGTGGAATGAAGCTGGGTGAACTGGCGACTTCGGAGACTTGAGAGATTGCAAATCTGGACCTGTTTGGAGAACCATTTGTAAAATAATTGAGCACATTTGTTTCAAAGTTTAGCTCCTTGGACAAGATGCTGGCTTCCATTAAAAAAGTCTTCAGGTGGAACATTTCTGGAGGGTCTGGACAAAAAAAGGAGTCCAATGGGGAGAGCTTCCCCCTTGCAAACGAGTAACCTCCTACTTTGACAAGTTAGCAAGATTGTTTTGCTATCACTCTTGTTGTCACAAACCATAGATATATTTCATTGCAGAACACAAGTAGAAGGGAAGGCCTCTTTTATGATGCCTTAAAAAGCTGATTCACTATCAGTCGCAAATACCCTTTTGCAATTCAGAAAAGCAGCTGTGAATTGCGAAAGGGAATTAATGCAATTGTGGTTGCAAAACATGTGATTTTGTGAATCACAAAATGGTTTTGCACATATGGTCCAAAGTCTAATAATGATCATTTAAAATTATACTTAGGAAATGTAAGTGCTTTGCATTTTAACTTTGGTATTCTTTTGATTTGAAGTATTGCTCACATTTGTTTTATAGTATACAATCTGTCCTTTTTTTATTGCTTTTTGTGCCATTCACATTTAAGAAGAAATGTGCTGAGCAAAGAAAGTAGTTTAAAAAAACATTGGTTAGCAATGTTTCACCTGTAGCACAAAGGGAGTCCCTCCTTGAACCAGTTGAAGCCAGGCAAAGTCCTTCTTGTGGTGAAGCAAAAGTGTGCAGCTTGTGCAGTCCTTCAGAGTGTAGTGTCCAGGTGAAGGTCAGGGGTCCAGTTTAGGAGGCTGGCCTGGTTGGTAGTTGTCTGTACCAAAGGTAATTACACCTTATACCAGGTCCAGTTATCCATTATTAATGAAATGTAGTCAGTGTCTAGAAGTCAGGTTGTCTAGAGGTAGCTGTTGGCAGAGCAGCCATGGCTGAACTAGGAGACATGCAAAGCTCTAGCAATACCACTGTAGTCACACAATACTCACAAACATGAAGGACAATACTCAGCGTTACAAAAATAAAGGTACTTTATTTTAGGGACACAATGCCAAAAATACTTACACAATATATACACTAGTAACCAAAAAGAGGTAAGTTAATAGGGCCTCGGGGGAACACAAACCATATACTAAAATAGTGGAATGCGAAAGTCGGTTTCCCACCTAGGCAAGCGTAGTGTGTAGAGGGGCACTAGGAGTGTAAGAAAACACCAAATGTAAGTAAAATATCCTACCACAGAGCCCAGGAAAGCAGGAGTAAAACACAGCAGGTTTCCTAAAACACACCAGATGTCGTGATAGAAGATAATTCAAGAACCAGAAGAGACTGCAAGACACCAACGATGGATTCCTGGACCTGAAGACCTGTGGAAGAAGGGGACTAAGTCCAAGAAGCACTGAAGACTCCAGGGAGAACAAGAAACCCCTGCTAACCCAGATGAAGGTGCAAAAGAAGAACCACCGGTGAGAAGTCAAAGTCAGTATTGAACCAAAGAACACAGATACAGGTTCCTGGTTGGTGCAGAAGATGTACTATGCCCAATGGATGAATGCAGTCTGGTTTGCGTTGTTTGATTCCGCAAACAAGCCTTGGCTCACACAAAACATCTGGTTGGTGGAAATTGGTACTGGCCGGGACCAGGAGGGACCTGGTGGCCTCTATCCAGGAGGGGGAGACAGAGGGGGCTCTCAGCAACTCAGAGAGCCCTCAGAAGACTAGGCAGTGCACACAGGAGTCCTACAGCACAGTAACAAAGGAGGTGCAAATGGAGGCCCATGCTGCACGACACAAAGGATTCCTACGCTGCCGGAGAACCTGTGCTGTGTATGAAGAACTTCTTGGAAGCACGCACACAAGCCTTGGCAACTGCAAGTCATGCGGTGCACTGGGGTACTGTCTTTCATGTCTTACCTCCACCAAAGTTCGACAGCTGGAAGTTGGGACGGTCGTAGTCACTTTAGTCACTTTAGTCCACCACCTGTGTTGCTGGATCCACACCTGTCTTCTGGAGAGAGGACCCAAGCCACTGGTCATTACTGCAGAGAGGTGCCTGCTGAAGCAGGGAAGTGACTCCGTCTCTCCACCGGAGATTGCTTCAGTTCTTCTGGTGCAGGCTAAGCACAGGCAGTCCTTGAAGGATGCACGACCTGGAAACAGTTGCTAGCATGAAATAAAGTTACAATGTTGCAGAAGTCGTCTTAGCTTCTTTGTTGCAGTTTTGAAGAGTCCCTGGAGCAGTCAGCGGTTGATCCATCAGTAGAAGATGAGGTAAAGAATGCAGAGTATTCATGCTGGAGTCTTGCAATCTGAATGTGAAGAAACACCCAGAGAGGGACCCTAACTATCCCTGAGAGGGGGATTGGTGACCTAACCAGGAAATCACCTATCAGGAGGGGTCTCTGACATCACCTGCTGGCACTGGCCACTCAGATGCTCCCAGAGTGCCCCACCACCTTGGAATCCCAGATGACAAATCCAGGGACACTCTGGAGGAGCTGTAGGCACTACCACTGGGGTGGTAATGGACAGGGGAGTGGTCACGCCCCTTTTCTTTGTCCAGTTTCGCACCAGAGCAGGGACTGGGGGTCCCTGAACTGGTGTAAACTGGATTATGCAAGGAGGGCAGCGTCTGTGCCCTTCACAGCATTTCCAGAGGCTCTGGGAGGCTACCCCTCCCAAGCCTGTAACACCTATTTCCAAAGGGAGAGGGTGTAACACCCTCCTCGCAAAGGAAATGTATTGTTCTGCCTTCCTGGGATTGAGCCGCTCAGTCCCCAGGAGGGCAGAAACCTGTCTGTGAGGGCTGGGGCTACAGTGGAATCTACAGAGAGCTGGATTGGCAGTACTGGGGGTCCATGGTGGAGCCCCCAGGGTGCATGGGATTGGCCCCCCAATACCAGATTTTGATTGAAGGGACAATTCCATGATCTTAGACACCTCACATGGCCATATTTGAAGTAACCATTGTGAAGCAACATATATATTGCTAGCACAAGGGTGCCCTCACACACAGTAACTTTGCACCTAGCCTCCAGTAAATGAAAGTTAGACATATAAGTGACTTATAAGTTACCTTAGTGCAGTGAAAATGGTTGTGAAATAGTGTGTGCACTATTTCACTCAGGAGGCTGTGGCAGTCCTGAAAAAAGATTTGTATGAGCTCATTATGGGTGGCAAAAGAAATGCTGCAGCCCATAAGGATCTCCTGGAACCCCAATGCCCTGGGTACCTAGGTACCATATAATAGGGAGTTATAAGGGAGGTCCAGTGGGCCAATCAGAATTGGAATATGAAGTCATTAACGTGTAGTGACAAATTTGGTAAGTAGAGAGAGCAACACACATAGGCCACAAACTATGAGCACTGGGGTCCTGGCTAACAGGATCCCAGTAAGACAGGCAAACACACTGACAAACAGGCAGGAATTGAGGGTAACATGCCAAGAAAGATGGTACTTTCCTACACAGAACTGACATATAGGTGACTTAGAAGTGAGCTGGTTCAGTGAAAACGGCTGTGAAATAGTGCATGCACTATTTTACACAGGCTGCAATGGCAGTCCTGTAGATGCCTTTGCATGGGCTCCTTATGGGTGACAAAAGAAATGCTGGAGCCCATATGGATCCCCTGGAATCTCGATGCCCTGGGTACCTAGGTACCCTACACTAACATACATAGATGCCAATTTGTAGTCAAATACTGAGTTACAAGTACGTAAGGACAAATTTGGAAACAGAGAGAGCATGAGTACTGGGTCCTGATTAGCTGGACTCCAGTAACAATTTATAAAACAGTGAAACACATTGACAAGCAGGACATAAACCATAAGCAATGGGGTCCTGACTAGCAGGATCCCTGTGACACACTCAAAAAAACACTAACATCAGGCAGAAATTGGGGGTAACATGCCAAAAAGAGGGTACTTTCCTACAGGATAAACAGTGTTCTCTCTCTTTGCTGCTCAGGAGCCAGTTCAGTGTTTTTTCTGCCTTACTTAGGTATTGGTTGGTTGCAGGATCTTATCATTATCATATTACATTACTTACTCCCCCACACACGTCTCCTCACTAGGTTCATTTTACATGCTTAGGGATGTATAACAAGATTTATAGGAGGTGGTAGTGCCCCTTCTGTTTGCAGACATTTTCTCATTAGAATGGCAAACAGGTCTCCTAGAACCTCTTGCTACCTTTGCAAGGATCTCAAAACCAAATGTGATACAGCTTGTTGGCAGTCAGCATAACGGAGAAGCTTTCTTTCCTATTTTGGTGCAGGGGGCGTATGCAGCACAGAAGATGATTCCATGCACTGCAGTATTGCCACAGAGTGGCAAGAGGGTGCATGTCTTCTCCAGTCCCCTGGTCCTGTCCCTCTGTAGCCAGTAGACAAGGATCAATAATCCACTCTTCCTCTGGCAGGAAACACTCAATTTTAGCATACTTGGCACTGTTTATTGAGCCACACTCCCATTGCAGGAAAGGCACGACTCGATCACTGTTGGCACTGCTCCTTTTGTGCTTCTCAAAGGTATTTTGATCCAATTTGCAGGCCCTAAACACATGCTTAACAAACATAGTTAACTATTGTTCTTGCCTTGCTGGTGATTCCACACTGTTCTACAGTGCTTTAGTTTTCTCCTTTGTTCAATGGGCCTGGGCTGTCCCAGCGTCTGGTTGGTACAGCATGTCTGGTAATCAACAGATGCAGATTTTCTTTCCCACCACTTTCTGCATAAGAGCTGAGAAAAACTCTATTAATTAATCCTTTTGTGTGCAGATATTTGTGTTCCTACTGCTGAGGAGCAGAGTAATTAACATGGCCTAACAGAGATATAAAAAGCCTGGACACTTTTCGTGAGCCAAGCCAAGCGGGGCACACTTGTTTCACCCCAGTTTCATAACTCAGGGGACATTGTAGGCCTAAAGGAATCCAAACTGCATTCTAAAGCAGATATCCTCCTGCAGGTATAATGCAGTGTCTCTGCAGACAAAACAGTAAACCATACTGACTTTACCTATGAGTGCCTACTAATATTATAAAGCCTCTCCCAGTTCAATATGTAGCTCTGCAGAAACCCCCCTACAGATACTGGAGGTAAACCTGTGCAATCGATTTACCATGTGATTACCGTGAGTGAGACACATGTAGTGAGACTTACCAACAGTAAAACGCCAAAACTGTGTGACCGAAAAAGCAAAAAATATGGGCTTCAAAACCCTACAGACAAGTAGGTGTGGCAGTGCCTCTTGGCAGAATTCCCATATACGTGACAAGAGAGGAAGGGAGGGTGGCTCTTAGTCCAATAATACATTGGAAAACGGCTACATTTCTAGCTAAATTTGATAAAGATCTTCAAAATTGAATTGATAGTTCCTGGGCCTGATAGGTGCAGTAAACAATATCCGGGAAATGGCTGAGGAGGCAAAGATTTTGGGGAGCCCTATCCCATACAATTTTTTACCTAGGTTAGCTTAAAGGGCAATATATCAGGGCAATGAAAAGTATATGTTATCTACCGTTCCTTCTTTATTAAGTGGACTGAAGCTGGGCGTACTCGCTATTTTAGTTGCATGATAGGTTGCAAATTTGGACCTGTTTTTAGAACCATTTATAAATGAACTGATCACATGTTTTTCATTGTTTAGCTACCTGGACAAGGAACATGCTGCCTTTAAAAATTTCTTTAAGCACAGATCTATGGAGAGGCTAGATGAGGAAACCAGACTTGTTTGACTTTTTTTGGCTGTTTTGATCTTGGCCAATTGTTATGTGTCACAAGGCTTAAGAGATCCCAAGGGCCTAGCATCAGAGATCATGTTTCTGTGCTGTGTGATGGCATCAATTTCGGGCAATCTCCCCAAATCATTTACATAATAGACATTGCAGAGCCTGGAATCATCTTGCATACCATGATAGCAATCTCTGAGTTAAGCCGGGACAAAGATTCAGTATTAGCTGGATCAGACAGACACCTGGAATGAGTGGGTCAATTTTGTACCACTGAGACCTAGTTATAGAGTCAGATGCTGGTGCCCTCATTTAGTTAGTGAATGTGCCAATGTCTCTATAGGAAGATAGTATTCTGAAGAACATTATGGACTGAATATAAACTATCTCAAATCACTGCCAGGTTCATTTGCAATCCGATTCTTGATAAAGGACAGGATAACATGATGTGTTGTGCTGAAGTTAGACAAACTCTAAACAGTTAGGTACATCAATAAATTAGGAGGCCTCAACTGCAAGAGTTTGGCAGCACTGGCCAAGGATGTTTAACACTTCTGCTTAAACAGACAGATATCAGTAACAGACTAGAGTTCTAGTTTACTGTCGGGTGCCAGCAACCTGACATTACAACTTAAGATCTTCCAGGCCCTCAGAACAAGATACAGCCTGTGTGAGGTGGTTGTATTTGCCTCACAATTGAAACATTAAGGCCCATATTTATACTTTTTTTGTGCTGTGTTTGTGTCATTCTTTGATGCAAAAGAGGCGCTAACTTACAAAATACAATTGTGTTTTGTAAGTTAGCGCCGCTTTTGCGCCAAAAAGTGATGCAAACGCGGTGCAAAAAAGTATAAATATAGGCCTAAGTTTCCAGGTTCCTCAGCTATTGTCCAGATCCAGAAGTAGAGGCAGTTGATGTTTTTCTGTAGAGTAAGGGGTTAGGCCTGAACTATGCATTTCGGTCGTATACAATGAGAATGAGAATAGCGGGACAAGTAAGGGGACACTTGATTTTGATCAGACCGTTATGGGGATCCCAGGTGTTGTTCCTAATATCCCTGAACTATTGTTAGGCTTTCCACGGATTATTCTCCAGTCCCAAGCACTTCTGAAAATCTCTCCAGGTCAAGTGTGCCAACTGGGGAGGGAGAGGATTCTTCATTTCAAGGCCGGGAGGCTTCAGAAGAAGATCGACAGTTCTAGGATTTCTGTTTATTCTCAAAGCATAAAGAGATGGGACATTCAGAGAATAATGTTCCATTTGGGACCATGGCCCTGCTCATGTTTTGGGCGGAGTCTGGTTCACAGGAGAACAGAACTTGTCCAAGTACTAAGGCCCATATTTATACTTTTTGATGCACAACTGCGCCAATGCAGTTATGCGTCAAAAATTTTACCGCCGGCTAACGCCATTCCAACGTGCCATGCGGGCGCCTTATTTATGGAATGGCGTTAGCCGGTGCTGCGGACTGGTGTGCGTAAAAAAAAAATGACTCACACCAGGCAGCGCCAGCGTATGGGAAAATGGGGGTTGTGCGTCAAAAAATGGGGCAACTCAGGTCTGAGGCAAAATTCAGGCCTCAAACCGGATTTGCACCATTTTTTTTGACGCCCAACCTCCAATGACATGACTCCTGTCTTAGCAAAGACAGGAGTCATGCCCCCTTGCCCAATGGCCATGCCCAGGGGACTTATGTCCCCTGGGCATGGTCATTGGGCATAGTGGCATGTTAGGGGGGCCCAAATCAGGCCCCCCTATGCCACAAAAAAAAACGGGAAAAAATACTTACCCGAACTTACCTTTACTTCCCTGGGATGGGTCCCTCCATCCTTGGGTGTCCTCCTGGGGTGGGCAAGGGTGGCAGGGGGTGTCCCTGGGGGCAGGGGAGGGCACCTCTGGGCTCCTTCCGAGCCCACAGGTCCCTTAACGCCTGCCCTGACCCAGGCGTTAAAAAACGGCACACATCAGGCTGTGCGCCGTTTTTTAAGGCCCACCCCCTCCTGAGCGTCAAAATGACGCCAGAGTATAAATAAGGGGCACAGGCCTTAAGGTCATTTTTTGGAAGGGAACACCTACCTTGCATATAATTAACGCAAGGCTGGTTCCCCCTTCCAAAAAATGATGCACATGGTGGAATTTTGACGCCCGCAGGGTCGGGCGTCAAAGTATAAATATGGGGCAGGGTTTGCGCCGATTGTGCCTATAGATATGCCCCTAAATTTCCTAACCACATTGGCGAATTCAGGTGTGGCATAGAGCACCATTAACTGCCATTATTGCTCTGGCTGTTGCCAAATTAAAATGGTAAACTAGACTGGACTGCGCAGAGTTCCAATGAGTTTATCCAACATCATCCTGCAATGTTTGTCAAGCACTCAACTCTCACTGGGCACTGATATGCTGCAGACACTGCTGGCACATCAGATGAGAGGGTCCTGACAGAATGGTTACAGCTGGTTGTGGGAATACAGGGTCTGCATGGCCTTGTTTGGTGCACTTTACTAAGCGAGCTTGCTGGTAGGGCAGACTCTTGAGCAACAGTGATAGTGCTTTAAGAGGGCCCTACTGTGGTGGAAGCAGATGTGTTGAAGGCTCATGAAGACTGCAGCTGTGAGCACTGGCTCCAGCACAAGAGATCTCGATTGGCCTCAAAACCCCTTGATGTCTGGATCAGCACAAAGTACAAGTGAACTCAATGGGCTGCAGAGAGCTTCATATTCTGCCTGACAAGGGTGGAGCTCCTCATTTAATATGTGCATACTTGTGCCGTGATTCAGACTCACAGACTATGAGCGACAATCGGGGGTCCATGCAGAGTCTCAAAGAGGTATGCATAGCTTCCGGTGAATCCTTGATCACACTTGTGGCCTACTGGATTTGTCCTCCCGGGAGAAATAAGACTGTTACATGCACAAGGCCGCGGGTAAATTGGTGTGCTCAAGTGCAAAGACCCATTTTCAGATACTTTAGCAGATGTAATTTCCCTGCCTGTGAAATGGGTGGCTGGTTGCTCACAGAAATCTTAAGTAAAAACTGTTGGACCTCTGGGAAAAGTGAGCAGACAATATATTCTCACTTGTTGAAAATGATGCTGTTAACTAAGACGGGTATACTTCTAAATTTGGGGAAACGTGGGGATAATGACAAGAGTACACAGCTATTGTAGGCAATGCTCAATATGGTCCCTTCTTATTGACTTCATCTGTCGGGCTGCAATTTTTTGTGCCTATTCCTCCCAAGATGCCACTGGGTAATATGGTGTTACTGTGTCCCTAATTTTAGCAGGCGGTGGAAAGCCTCTCCCCACTAACTCACCATCCATATTCAGAAACAAGGCTTTGGGGCAACATGTAGGGCAAACTGGTACTTTGACTGCCTGGCACAACACATACATAAAGATGCAGCTGTAGCCCCAACTAAAGACTATGACAAATTTTATACCATATTGGAGGTGGGTGCGGCTAAAAGACAGTCCTTATGAAACAAAATTGATGCTGTGGCAATGGGTCTTAGCCTGCTGAGGAGAGACCAGTGAAAGATGTCCAAAACTGTGACAGAGGTGGAGCCTGTGCTGCAAGTACATGACTGATGGTGCTTTGAAGGTCACTAAAGGCTGCAACAGGGGAAACAATGACAGAATATTGAGGATGTCAGGAAAAATACAGGATCACAGAGCAGAAATGCACCTAGAAAAGTGTTTTTTTACAAGTTGTTGCTCGCAAGGTCCTCTCAAAATTGTTCTCAATTGTGCATGCACACAGAATGCTGGAGGCCTCTCCTGGAGGCCTCTCCTGGGACAGTGCCGCACTCTTGCTATAGCAGCACATTTGATGAACTATAAAGACAGAGACAATTCAATTCAATTGGCACGGCACAATAGACCCTATGAGGTAGATGGTACTAATGTGTCCCCTTTCCCAAATTATTCTCCAGCAGTGCAGCAGCATCAAATAACCTTCACAGTGGTTAAACAAATTCTTACAACACTATTCTTGACGTACATATTGCTTTATCCAGCCAAATTTTAAATAGTGGACAAGGAAAAGACATACTTCATTTTGTAACCAACCTATGCCCTATTATGGACAGAATAGAAAGTGGCAGAAATGCAGGTGGTCCTGGAGGAACCAAAGGACCCTAAGAACAGAACAGGACAGGAAAGCAGAGACAATAAATTAAAAAGACTCCTCTCTAGCTAACCAGAAGCCAGGCTAGAGCTGAAGAAGACTGTGAAAGAATGAGCACAGTGCAGGCAACAGCAGCAACTGGACCAGGACTGTGCTTCTGTGTTAGGAGGTGCAAGTGTGGAAGCTGATTCAGAACAGAGTGAGAGAGTGTAAGAAGCAGAAGTCTTGAGAGTCATGTCCATGATTGGCAATAATACCCTTTAGAACCAGAGGGGAAGGGAAGTTATGAATGATGATAAGATGACACTACCATCGTACAAATTCCCCAAATTGTCATAGATTGAGGAAATGACCTGTATGTGTAACTGTTGACAGCAGTATATGCATCTGGATGCTGAGTGGAGTGAATTATGTGACTTGGGAGAGTGGACCCTGGGATGTGGGTGTTTTGATAGGCAGTAACCCATAATTATTCACCTTGTACCAGAAGTATTGCACTGCTTACTGCCATGCTAGCTCCCCGTGCCAATACGCTCAAGAACACAGGAATGATTGTTGGGTAACTCAGAAATGTTTGGATTTATTGATTGGACATTGATAGAAACAGTTGTTTCTTAAGGTTCTTATGGTGTGAAAATCTTGCAGAAAGATGTTTCATGTAACTTCATCCCAAATAGGGTGAGAGAAAGTAAAATATTGGGCTACAATCAGTATCAGCAAAGTATTACCATTAATGCTGTAATAAATGAAAGGACCAAAGATGTAGGCTTGTGTCCTGGAAAATAAGAAGTATGGGCAACCCACCTAAATGCTTTTATGTGCATAGTCATCTACAAAGTTACAGTGTGGATGTTGCCTGTCTGCAAAAAAACACATTTGGTGGAAGAAGAAGTGGTGCAATTATGAAAAACATGAAAGAGTTAATTGCATTATATGACACTTTCTTCATATATGGGGTGCTTACATGGGTCAAATTAAATATCCAGTTTGTGGTACAAAAAGGTTGACAAGGACCTGGTTGTTCGAAACAGAATATTGGATGAGTCATTGGACAGCATGAAACTTGTTATAGACAATGTTTACACCCTCACTTTGAGACAGTGAGACTTTGTTGGAAGGCTACACTACAAGCAGATCATCAGGCTGGGAGATTTTTATTGTGTTCCAAACACTAATATAGATAGGTTCTACCTGTCTCTGGTAGTAGCATTATCTGTCTGTATAATCCCAGCCCCTGATATATCTCCGTAAAAAAATTGTAGGCCAGAGATTTTCATTATTGAGTTGTGTCTTTTTAATCATTAGGGAAGTTGTTTAGTTTGGGTAGACATTGCTGATCCAGGCCAATTTTTTCTGGGAAACATTTTTGAAAATTGTTATAAGTGTTGCAAAGATGATATAATATTTCATGAACCATGAGACCTACATACCTCATTTTGGAGTGGAAACGTGGGTTTTGGAGTTCAAGTAGTCTTAAATAGACAGATAATAACTCCTCTGTGCAACTCTTCCTCCATTTTCCAAAATAGCGGTTCTAATAGAGGAAGAAGAGACATATATATAACAATGAAACAACTAATAATTGTTTTTAATCCTTTTATGTATACACCAAACAATGTTTTTGATCTAAATATGTTTATCACTCCTGTTTTAGACACATAGGCGGTCATTACAACCCTGGCGGTCGGTGTTAAAGCGGCGGTAAGACCGCCAACAGGCCCGCACTAAAAAAAATGGAATTACGACCTTGGCGGAAACCGCCAACAAAGACAGCCACTTTAACACTCTGGCCGCCACGGAGGTACAAACAAACAGCGCTGTGGTCACCGCCAACAGACAGGCGGAGGACAATGTACCGCCCACAGTGTCACAACCTACCAATCCGCCACCTTTTCCGGGGCAGATTCACAGCGAACAAAAACACGGCGGAAACTGGACTTCGAAGGGAAACACTCACCTCTACGCACCCCACGAGGAACCAGGATGCCATGGAACCAGAGCTTCAAATTTTTCCAGCCTTTATCTTCTTGCTCCTCTACCAGGAGCACGAACGCAGGTGGCGAAGACCACAGTGAGTACTGCACCTACGACACAGGGGAGGGAAAAAACAGGGACACACATACACAACGCATCCACCCCCACCCTCACCCATGACAACATACACACTAATACATATTGATACATTACAGTTACACTCCCCAAACCCCCTGAAGAATGCAAAGACAAAAGGAAATGAGTGTAACCATTGTAATCTATTAAAATCCAGTACGCAAAAATATATATACACTATAAACAAATATATGCACCAAGAATAGAAGTCCAGGTATTGCTCCATTTAAGTCCATGGAACACTGGGCCCACACTGCATTGTCAAGGCCCACACAAGGTACCCAAACATGACGGAGAGAACACTGCAGGGGCATCAGATAGAAATAAAACAGGCACCTCAGGGGGAAGGGAAAGAGGTGGGCACCTCAGCCGGTTGAGTGCACAACGCCAAATCCATGAGGGGGCCACATGCCCACTGTTCAATCCAGGGAAGTGCAAAGCCACAGTCTCACAAGTCTCTACAGTGGGTGGTTTGCCCACTGTTCAGTCCTGGGGAGTGCAAAGCCACAGTCTCACAAGTCTCTACAGTGGGTGGTTTGCCCACTGTTCAATCCTGGGGAGTGCAAAGCCACAGTCTCACAAGTCTCTACAGTGGGTGGTTTGCCCACTGTTCAATCCTGGGGAGTGCAAAGCCACAGTCTCTCAAGTGGATGCCTTTCTCCACTGGTTCTGGAGGGGGCTTTGTGCCCAGAGTGCTTCATCCTTCCAAGGACTGAGGTAATGGATGCCTTTCTCCACTGGTCCTGGAGGGGGCTTTGTGCCCAGAGTGCTTCATCCTGCCAAGGACTGAGGTAGTGGATGTAAATCTCCACTGATACTGAAGGGGGCTTTGTGCCCAGAGTGCTTCATCCTGCCAAGGACTGAGGTAGTGGATGTAACTCTCCACTGGTTCTGGAGGGGGCTTTGTGTCCAGAGTGCTTCATCCTGCCAAGGACTTAGGGAGTGGATGTGAATCTCCACTGGTTCTGGAGGGGGCTTTGTGCCCAGAGTGCTTCATCCTGCCAAGGACTGAGGTAGTGGATGCCTTTCTCCACTGGTTCTGGAGGGGGCTTTGTGCCCAGAGTGCTTCATCCTGCTCGTGGCGGACTCAGTAGCGTCAGTGCTCTTGGCGCTCATGGGCCTGCGGTGCTTGTTGCGGCTATGTCCTGTTCAGCGGTGCTGGTGGCGGCGGTGTCATTGGCAGCGGTGCTTGTGGCGGCGGTGTCCTGTTCAGCGGTGCTTGTGGCGGCGGTGTCCTGTTCAGTGGTGCTTGTTGGGGCGATGTCCTTGGCAGTGACTCAGCTGCTGCCGGTCCTGTCTGGGCCTGCGGGGCTGCTGCTGGCGGTCCTGTCTGGGCCTGCGGGGCTGGTGGTCTTGTCTTGGCCGGCGGGGCTGGTGCTGGCGGTCGCCTCCTGGGCAGCGGGGCTGGTGCTGGAGGTCCTGTCTGGGCCAGCGGGGCTGGTGCTGGCGGTTGCCTCCTGGGCAGTGGGGCTGGTGCTGGCGGTCCTGTCTGGGCCTGCGGGGCTGGTGCTGGCGGTTGCCTCCTGGTCAGCGGGGCTGGTGCTGGCGATCCTGTCTGGGCCTGCGGGGCTGATGGTCCTGTCTGGGCCAGCGGGGCTGGTGCTGGCGGTCGCCTCCTAGCCAGAGGGGCTGGTGCTGGCGGTCACCCCCTGGGTAGCGGGGCTGATGGGGGTCACCTCCTGGGCAGCGGGGCTGATGGCGGTCTTCTCCACTGTGCCGATCTTCCCAGACTTGCCGAGTTTCTTGTGCCCCTTCCCCACCTTGGAAGATGTCGCAGCTCACTCCCACCTGTACCCCTGGGAGCAGCTTTGGTGGCTGGTGTCTTCCCCCTCTCCCGCCGGACACTGGCAAACTTTTGATGCTTGACAGGTGGGGGACTGTCCGTGCTGTGGCTCCTTGCCACACTGGCTGCCCTGCTGCCTGGTGCACTCTAGAATCCAGTGACTACTGGCACCACTGATCCCGCCGATGTTGTGGATGAGGTGCTAGGTTGGGACCTGAAGAGTCGGGCCCTAGGGGACTGACGGGGTGGGGGGGTGAGGAAAAGAGGTCAAGGGTGGACAGGAAAAGTTTCTTGGGAACACTGGGACGGGTAGCTGGAGGGAGTTTGGGAGTGGAGGAAGAGGTTGTGGTTATAGGAGGTGTACATTGGTGACTTTGGGTGAAAGTGCATGCGCTAGAGGCTGTCGTGAGGTGGATGGCTGTTGGGTGGGTGTGTGTCTGCGTTTGTGTACCTTGGGAGGTGGCGTCACAGGCACACTGGGAGAGGACACAGGGGATGTGTGAATTGTAGTGGGGGTGGTGACTGCACGTGAGTGGGGTATGGTGGTGATGGAAGTAGTGGCTGTAGATGTAGTGCATTCAGGTGTGAGTGGAGACGAGACTGGGAGGGAGGAGGGAGACGAGGAGGAGGGGGACACAGTGGAGGCAGTGGATGTTGCTAAGTCTGGATGTGTGTGATGTTTGCGTGAGTGCCTGTGGGATGTGTGTGGCTTATATTTGCCTGAGCTTCTTTCGTGTGTTGAGGTGTGTGCATGCTGGTCTAATGGTGTGCTTAGGGTAGGTTGAGGTACAGGGGTGTGGGTCTGGGTGGAGGAAGTTGGAGGGGGCAGGCTAGAGACAGGGACCATGGCTGCCATCAGTGCTGAGGCCAGCGTCTAAAAAGCTCGCGGAAGGGCTGCCTGACCAGAATGAATGCCTGCCAGGAATGCATTGGTTTGTTGCAACTGCCTCTCTACACCCTGGATGGCATTCAAAATGGTAGACTGCCCAACAGTGAGAGACCTGAGGAGGTCAATGGCTTCCTCACTGAGGGCAGCAGGGGTGACTGGGGCAGTGCCTGAGGTGCCTCAGGCGAAGGAGATGCCCACCCTCCTGGGTGAGCGGGCACAGGGCAAAGGCTGAGGGGCTGCTTAGAGGGCAGTGCTGGTAGGGGGGGTGGCGACTGTACCTGTAGATGGGGGGGGGGCACAGATAGGCCCACCACCACAAGGGAGCTCCCATCAGAGGACGAGTCCGTATCACCGGTGTCAGCTCCTGTCCCCGCCGTGGAGCTCCCCTCGCCCTCCGTCCCACTGGTGAAATCAGACTCCGTAGTGTCACCCTCCAGGGCCATGTGGAATGCAGCTCCCTCCTGCTCCGGTGTCCCTGCTCCTCCGCCTGATGATGCTAATGCACACAAGAACAGGGAGACCACAAAAAGGGGGGGATGACAGAAGAAAGATATGTTGAGTGCATGCATTACCACTACCGTTGGCGGGCACAACAGACACAGAAGCCCCCTGCACTACGCCGCGCACTTGGGTCCACTATTCAATCCCTGGGACATGGCCTACAAAGCTATGGCCGATATCTGCACACATGGATGTCACAGGAGCCTGACTAGGTGTAGTTGACACTGTACACAGGTGGGGTGGGGTGCCACAGGGTCTGCCTGAAAAAGGGGACCTAACTAGCACACTCGCCCTGGCCTAGGGAAACCCACAGCCCACCTCCCCCACCTCCACTACGTGCTGAATCAGCAGAATGAGAGTGTACTCACCCCCTTGTTGCTGCTGTGATGCCCTCAAGCGCCCATCCAACTCCGGGTACGCCACCGCCAGGATCCTGAACATCAGGGGGGGTCATGGTGTGACGGGCACCCCTCCCACGTTGGGAGGCCATCCCCAGCTGGGCCTCCGCCGTCTTCTTGCTCCAGCGACGAATGTCCTCCCATCTCTTACGGCAGTGGGTGCTCCGTCTGTGATAGGCCCCCAGGGTCCGGACATCCTTGGCAATGGCATGCCGAATATACTTCTTCTGGTGGGCCCTGACCTACAGGAATTGTACAGGGGAAAAAGAGAAGTTATTACCAACTGCACCATCACAGTCATTGGCCTGCATCCCCACCCTTGCCATGTGGCACATGCACTCACCGTCATTTCATGCAGGCCTCATTCTCCCCCGCCCTATCTTTCATCCCCCCCACTCCACACAGGCACAGCCCATACAGCATGCTCCCAGTGTACTTACCTGTTTGTCTGGAGGACCATAGAGTAGCTTGTACTGGGGGAGGACCCCATCCACAAGTTTCTCCAACTCCTCCGATGTGAAGGCAGGGGCCCTTTCCCCAGACGCACGAGCCATTGTCTTTTCTAGACTGAGGTCACAGCAGCACTTGCAATGTAGGTCGTCTCCTGTCGAAGATCAGGTATCGAGTGATTGAACAGATAGAAAATGGCGGTCATGTCCGCTGCGGTGCGTACCGTCACCACCGGCGTACATCGTCATTGGCTCCTGGGACCGATAGGGTCCAATGTTAAGCAATGCAGAATTGCGCTGCGGTCTTCGACCGCCTACCGCGACGGTGTACAACGCCAGCGCAGTTACCTCACATCCCATTGTCCCACTTTACAGGCCAGGCAGCCGCCATATCAGTGGCCCACATGGCTTTATTTTTAACTGCGTCAAACATACCTAAGCCTTGCCTCAACACTCAGACATGCAAATTTCGGATTATGAATCGTGTTCTGTGTAAGCTGTGTGTACGTACTGAGTTGGTTGACTCTGTGCTCGCTGTTGTCCTTCATAGGCACCGTCCGCTGGCATATGTGAGGAGATGGCGGCATCCTCCGGTGTACAGACCGCTGGTGGACCTGTCGACAATGGAGGAAAGACATGTAATCATCACCTACAGGCTTGATCATGCCACAATCCTGAAACTGTGTGCCCAGTTGGAGCCAGACCTGATGTCAGCTATCCGCCATCCCACAGGAATCCCCGCTCAAGTGCAGGTGCTGTCAGTACTCCATTTCCTTGCAAGTGGGTCATTTCAAATAGCAGTGGCCATAGCATCAGGGATATCCCAGCCTATGTTTTCCAACGTGTTGTCCAGAGTGTTGTCTGCCCTACTGAAACATATGCAGAGCTACATCGTTTTCCCTCAGGTGGAGGATTTGCCTACAGTGAAAAGTGACTTCTATGCCCTGGGACATATCCCCAACATCATAGGTGCCATTGATGGGACACATGTGGCCTTGGTCCCCCCCAAGCAGGAGTGAACAGGTGTACAGAAACCAGAAGAGTTATCATTCGATGAATGTGCAGATGGTGTGTTTGGCAGACCAGTACATCTCACATGTGAATGCCAAATTCCCTGGCTCAGTGCATGACGCTTACATCCTGCGGAATAGCAGCATCCCTTATGTGATGGGGCAACTCCAGAGGCACTGTGTGTGGCTATTGGGTAAGCACCTGGAAGCAAGTCAGTGGGAATAGTTGTCTGAGGATATCCCTACAGGTTAGTGTGTGTCTAACAGTTGTCCCTCGACTTTTTCAGGTGACTCTGGTTACCCCAACCTGTCATGGCTACTGACCCCAGTGAGGAATCCCAGGACAAGGGCAGAGGAACGCTACAATGAGGCCCATGGGTGAACTAGGAGGATTATAGAGAGGACCTTCGGCTTCCTGAAGGCCAGGTTCAGGTGCCTCCATATGACAGGTGGTTCCCTATTCTACTCACCAAAGAAGGTGTGCCAGATCATTGTGGCCTGCTGTATGCTTCACAACTTAGCTTTGCGACAACAG
Source organism: Pleurodeles waltl (assembly GCF_031143425.1). NCBI lineage: Eukaryota > Metazoa > Chordata > Amphibia > Caudata > Salamandridae > Pleurodeles > Pleurodeles waltl. The sequence continues at coordinate 239,738,845 of NC_090437.1, read as the reverse complement.
GTGCCTTTTCTGCAGGAGGATGGTCCAGATGGAGGTGTTGTGGCAGCTGTGGAGCCTGTGGACAGTGAAGACGAGGAAGCAGAAGAAGAGGGCATCGACAACAGGAACTCGGTTATCCTGCAATACTTCCAGTGACACACAGGTAAGAAGACAAACCTGTCTACTACATGTACTTTAACACTACTACCTCTCTACTGTCTGTCCTTTTCACCCAGTGTATGGTCACTGAGTTGTCACTTTCCCTTACGCTTTCACAAATGTGAGTCCCACTGTGTGACATCTGCTTTGTTTTCTCAAGGACTAGAGCTGTGTGACATAGGTATGTTGACATTAAAATTGAAAGAGCATTTTGTCACTATAATTGCTAGTACACTATTCCGAAATCACAGCCAGACTCCAGATTGTTTTGTTCTTTAAGGGTGTTTATTTAAATGCTCAATATTGGAGGGTGCTGTAAAATGGGGAGTGGTGATGGCAGAGGAATGTACATGCAGAGTCTATTCTATTAGTCTCACAGGTGCATTGCCCAAAGGGGCATAGGAAGTGGAGCTGGGGCAGTTGATTCCTTCAGCACCCCTAAGATGGTGCCCAGGGTGGAATTGATGGATCTGAGTTCCTCCCTGAACCCCAAATACTGTTCCTCCTGCAGCCGATGAGTCTCCTGAAACTTGGCCAGTACTGTTGCCATTGTCTCCTGGGAATGATGGTATGCTCCCATGATGTTGGAGAGGGCCTCGTGGAGAGTGGGATTCCTGGGCCTGTCCTCCCCCGTCACACAGCAGCCCTCCTAGGTCTCCTGTGTTCCTGGGCCTCTGTCCCCTGAACCGTGTGCCCACTACCACTGCCCCCAGGTCCCTGGTGTTGTTGGGGTGATGGTTTAGCCTGGGTTCCCTGTAGTGGTGGACACACTGCTGATTGACGTGTCCTGGGGACAGAGGTTTGGGCACGCTGGGTGGGTGCTGTGCTGGTGATTCCAGAGGGGGGAAGCTCTGTGGTGGCCTGTGACTATGTGAGGGGAACCGACTGTCCCGAGGTCCCTGGTTGGCCGGGCTCGTCGTCTAGATCCAGTTGGACAGAGCTGCTGTCATCACTGTGGGCCTCTTCTGTTGGTGGTGTGGACATGTGTGGACCCTCCTGTGCGGTGACATTGGGTAGGGGTCCTGCAGGGGTGTAAAAGCATGATTATTGCACCTGTGTGTCCCATGGAGTGCAATGGGTGGGTGACCATGTACCCCTGTGTGGGACATTGTGTGATGATGGTTTAGGGGGGTGTATGGGTATGTGCTGTGGCCATGCATTGGTGATGGGTGTCCATGCTTTGGTGTTGCATGCAGGGCTTGGTGTTGGGATGTGTGGTTTGTGATAGTGGGATATGTGTGAGGAGTTGGAGTGATGGGGGTGAGGGTGAGGGTGGGGGTATGTGATAGCATGCAGGTAGGGTGGGGGATAAGGTAGTTAAGGTTTGACTTACCAGCGTCCATTTCTCCAGCTACTCCTTCGAGGCCCTCAGAATGCAGAATGGCCAAGACTTGCTCCTCCTATGTTGTTAGTTGTGGGGGAGGAGATGGGGGTCCACCGCCAGTCCTCTGAACCGCGATGTGGTGTCTGGATACCACGGAACGCACCTTCCCCCATAGGTCGTTCCACCTCGTCCTGATGTCATCCCTATTTCTTGGGTGCTGTACCACTGCGTTGACCCTGTCCACTATTCTGCACCATAGCTCCATCTTCCTAGCTATGGAGGTGTGCTGCACCTGTGATCCGAATAGCTGTGGCTCCACCCGGAAGATCTCCTCCACCATGACCCTGAGCTCCTCCTCAGAGAACCTGGGGTGTCTTTGCCGTGCCATGGGGTGGTGTGGGTGATGTGTGGGGAAAGCGTGTTGTGATATGTGGGGTGATATTTAGTGGTGTGTTGTGTGGGGTGCGTGGATGTTATCTGGGTGATGGCGTTGTGTGCCTGCTTGGTTGTAGATTGTAGTGTCTCTCTCTGGCCTTCTTTCGGGATTTTGGTCATAGGGGTTTGTGGGTGATGTGGGTGTATGTTTCTTATTGTATTGGGTGTGTGGGAGTGGTGTGTGTATGTGTATCTGGTGTGTGTATTTTGAATAGTCCAATGTGGTAGTGTTTCGGATATGTGTGTGTATTTTGAGCGCGGCGGTGTGTACTGCCAAATAGAATACCACGGTTGAAAGAGCGCCGCGTGGATTTGTGGGTCGTGATAGTGTGGGCGTATTCCTGTTGGCGTGACGGTGGAGGTTTTGTTTTCGCCAGTTTATCACTGACCTTTGGTGTGGTGGACTTGTGTGTGTGTCTCTCTTCTTTTCTTTTATAACTTTATTTCGGCTATAAGCCATAAAAGTTGACAATACAAGACATAACATGATTAGGAAACATAACACTTTAAAAATTATAAGAATATAAACAGCATTGTTTTTAAACATTTTTGTTTTTACGAAATCTCACGGCGTATAAAAATATTAGATCGTTAAAATTTGGCTTCAATCAATTAAAATTTATCAAACTAAATAAATATAATCTTAAAACCAAGTTATTAAGAACACGCGATTATAAGAATTCTAGTTCATGTCTCCTATGTATTTTACAAGAACCTCACCACTGGGGAACCAATTTTGTCATTTATCTCAGTTATCTGGTATAGAAAAAGAGAAAATTACATAATTTACTGTTTAAGAACCTTAGATAAATAGTGAGGTCACAGGATTATAAAAACATACAGTTCATCATTATTCTTTAAATCTACAAATCCAGACCCTTGAGGCTTTAACTTCATCCGGTAAAAAACTGATATATTAAATGAATATAGTCTAAAAATAATGTGTTGGGATTACACGTTTATGATAATTCTTTTGTTCTTATTGTCCATGCACTTCGCAGGTATCCTACAACAGAAAAAACTATTTTATCATTTGTGTCAGTTGTTAAGAGTCGTAATGCCGTATTCCATTCCCTTATCCCGATTGCCCTACATAGTGGAGCAATCCACTTTTTCCTAGGTACCAGATATCTAGGGCAGAAAAACATAAAGTGCGCAAGTGACTCTTTTGTCTTTTGACAATGATGGCAGTATGTTGAATTACAGTCCTCCGGTCTCCATTGTGCTGTAAATGTCTTGAGCGGAAGGGTCCCTAGTCTGAACTTAATAAATAGTGTTTTAATGTAGGGAGGATTTACATTATCCATGTAGGTCTCAAACTTGGGGCTACATTTGTGGTCTAAGAACTGCAAAGTCAGACTACCATGATTTTTTAACCAAATTTGAGTCAGGATGATCTCCAAGTAGTGTGTGTGTCTCAATTTTGGCGGATTCCGAGCTGTGGAATTCTGCAGCTGTGGTGATGTGTTGGCTGTCTTCTGCACGGCGGTAAGCGGCTTTTACCGCCAATGTTGTAATGACCCCCATTGTCATAGTTCACTTTATTTATTCGTTTCGGCAATTGCTTGTGGTACATTTGCAGAATGTTGAACATTTGAGAAGAGCATATCAACAGGGACATCTTTTTATAACACAGGATTTGCAAATACATGTACATATAAGTTCTGTGGATACGGGCTTTAGAAACGTTGTACATTTTAGCAACTTATTGATATCTTCCCATCCAATTTCACATGGATCTTTCTCTACAAATGCATGATCTAAAACATACACATCTCCTGATCAAGTAGAAAGCTCTTTTAATGTGTCCATGTGTAGAATATGATTTTGGTGGAAGGTCACTGACCGGTACTGATCTCTTGAACTCACTAGACATTCAACAGCAGTAAACCATTGGTGGTACATACCGCCACTCTCACAATGGACACCTACATACAAAACAACACCACATTGGACAATTCAAACAACACACACCTGACAACAATACACACACAACACCCACACCACTATAAAACACCCACCCACAGTATCCACAACCCCTTACGAATATAAATCATTGCCACCAGACTAACACTAAGACCACTGAGACAACTAGACCCACACACCACTCACACCCATTCACCCCTCACACACTCCACATCACACACCCCAACATATTACCCAACACACCCTCACCAACACACACCACATAACACCCATGGCACCACAAAGGCACCCCTGTTTCACTGAGGAGAAGTTAAGGGTCATGGTAGAGGAAATTGTCAGGGTAGAGCCACAGCTTTTTAGAGCACAGGTGCAGCAGATATCAATAGTGAGGAAGATGGAGCTATGGTGGAGAATTGGGGACAGGGTTAACGCTGTGGGACAACACCCCAGAACAAGGGATGACATCAGGAAGCGGTGGAACTACCTATGGCTAAAGGTACGCTCCATAGAAGCAAGACACCAGCTCGCTATCCAGAGGACTGGCTGTGGACCCCCACCTCATCCCCCACAACTCACAGCATGGGAGGAGCAAGTCTTGTCAATACTGCATCCTGAGGGACTGGCCGGAGTTGGACGAAGACTGGACTCTGGTAAGTCAACTTTCAACACTTATCACCCCCCAAAACCTGCATGCCATCACACCCCCCCACCCTGACTCCCATCACTCCACTCCATCCCACACACTCCACCATCATATCACACTAATCCCAATGCCAAGCCCTGCATACTGTACCAGTGCATGGACACAGCTCTGCATGGACACTCATCACTAAACATGCACAGCATAGGGAAACTAACAATCCCACCATACACCAACATACACAAGTAAAAGCTGGCAGGGCAACAACAACCATAGAGGAGAAGCCAGGGATGTACAAATGTAATACACATGAAGCATATTACATCGTTTACATACCCACAGATACCCCAGCCAATGTTACTGGACAGGAGGTGCCATCACTATCCAGTCCCCCAACAGAAGAGGCCCACAGTGATGACAGTAACTCTGGACTTTAGGATCTGGATGATCTACCTGGCCCATCAGGGATCACTGGCTAGTCGGTCACCCAAGCCCAGTCACAGACCACAACAGAGCCTCCCCCATCAGGAACCAACACCACATCACCCACCCAGTGTCTCCAAACCTCTGTCCACAGGACACGTCATTCAGCAGTGTGCCCACCTCTACAGGGACCCCAGGCCACACCTTACATATAAGACAATCAGAGACCTGGGGTCAGTGGCAGTGAGCACACTGTTCAGGGGACAGAGGCACAGACCAACAGGGACACCGGGAGGACTGCTGTGGACCAGGGGGAGGACAGGACTAGGGAACCGACTCTCCAGGAGGCACTCTCCAAGATCCTTGGAGCCTGCCAACATTCCCAGGACACGATGGGCCAGATCCTAAGCAACATGCAGGAGAAAAGGGGGCTATAGAAGGGACAGTATCGGGGATCAGGGAGGACCTGCTGGCCATCAACAACACCCTAATCTCCATAGCTGGGGTGCTGGCAGACATGGTCAACATTATTAGGGAGGCAGTGTCACACCAGCGGGACCCTGCCACTAGCCAGTCTTCTGAACAGCCCTCCACTATCGCTGCCGCTAGGGGCCAGGAGGCCCCGCCACAGGACCAACAGGCCACCAGCACCCCTCCCCCTGCAGAAGGTGAACCACCCGCAAACGTTCCCTGCAAACCAGACAGAAGCCAGAGACACTTGCCAAGGCCACCGCCAGGAAATTAAACTCTCCTGATTGTCCCCCTTGTGTCCCACTCAGACACCTTGTCCACTTTGAACTGCCATTGCCCCCCTTCCTATGTCTCCATGAACAATGCATCTGTGCTACAAACAGACTGGAAAAAATACCCTGGACTTTCCTCCATCATCACCCCTTCCCATTGCACTTTCCCCTCTATATATTAGCACCACAATAAACACCCTTGGATAAAAATCGACTTTGAGTATTTCACGTATTTCAATTATGTATTGATTGAAACAGCTACAACCATTGCAAATGAACTGGACATAGAATGGACATAGAATTAATGAGCTGGCTGTGATCACACTAGGAGAATTTGTCAAAGCAGGATCCCAGTGAGACAGGCAAAAACATAGTGACATCCAGAAAAAATTGAGGGTAACATGCCAAGGAAGATGGTACTTTCCTACATTTGTCAAATCAGCAACATCTGCAAAATGAATATCCAGAGGTAACAGTAGGTGGGCAAAGAAGTGGGAAATGCCAGCATGTCAGTGCCACACTGAATACAACCAAAGTCATAGAAATGTAAATTTGCACTATCTCACCTGTGTGTCATTGGAAGTACTGGCGTATCACAGATGTTCTGATGTCCACATCCTCATCCTCTTCCTCCTCATCCTCACTGTCCTCAGAGTCCACTGCTGCCACAGGGGCATCTCCAGTCTCCTTCTCCTGCAGAAAAGGCACATGTAGTCTGAGGGCGAGGTTGTGCAACATGCAGCATGTCACTACTATCAGGCAGACCTTCTTGGGTGAGTAGCACAGGGTTCCACCTGTTAGATGGAAGCAATGGAACATGGTCTTCAGGAGGCCAAAGGTCCTTTCAATGATCCTTCTGGTTTGCCCATGTGCCTCATTATAACGTTCTTCTGCATTTGTCTTGGCATTCCTCACAGGAGTCAGTAGCCATGATAGGTTTGGGTAACCAGAGTCACCTGCATATATTGAGGGACAACATTTAACCACACACTATCCTATATGGCCCACACCATAGGCATATACCAACATATAAAGGGTGGGAACCAGGGCTCACCTATTAGCCACACCCTGTGCCTCTGTAGCTGAGCCATCACATTTGGGATGCTGCTATTCCTCTGGACAAAGGCATCATGCACCAACCCCGGATACTTAGCATTTACGTGGAAGATGTACTGGTCCGCCAAGCACACCATTTGCACATTCATGGAGTGGAAACTCTTACAATTCCTGAACACCTGTTCATTCTAGCGGGGGGGACAAATGCTATATGTGTTCCATTAATTGCACCAGTCATATTGGGGATATGCCCCATTGCATAGAATCCGGCCTTTATAGTGGCCAAATCCTCAACCTGGGGGAATGCAATGTAGCTGCACATGTGTTTTATCAGGGTAGACAACACTCATGTTAGCACATTTGAGAACACTGGCTGTGACATTCCTGCTGCTAATCCCACTGCCACTTGGAAAGAACCAATTGCAGGAAATGGAGAACTGATAGCATTTGCAAAAGAGGGGGGATCCCAGTGGGGTGACGGATAGCAGATATCAGGTCAGGCTCCAATTGGGCACACAGCTCTGTGATTGTGGCCCTGTCTAGTCTTTAGATGAGTATTATGTGTCTGTCCTCCAGTCTAGCCAAGTCCACCAGGGGTCCGTACATAGGGGTATGTCTCCATCTCCTCTTCATCCACAGCAGTAGATATCTAAGGGACAAAAGAGTGAGGAGGCTGTTACAAACTCAACAATGGAGTCACAACAGCAGTCCGCAATGTGCAAACATGTAATAGGACAGTGTAATTTGTGAAGTATGAGCCTATTGATCCTGTGACGCAGCATTAATCGATAGGCCTGTACACCTCCCCTGAAATAACGTCCACCTGTCCTGTGTGTAGGGACAGGTGGAAGTGAGGTAATGCCACTGACGTTGTGTGCCGTGGCAGTAGGAGGTCGTGGACCGCCGTGCAGTTCCTCAGTGGTTATAATTGGGCCCTATGGGGTGCAGTGGCCAATGGTGATCTATGCCGGCGGTGACGGTATGCACCGCCACAGACGTGACCGCCATTTTCTATCCGATTCCTCACTTGTTTAGTGAGCTTCCATGGGAGAGGACCTACACTGCATGTGCTGCTGTGACCAGTGTCTGGAACCTACCATGGCAAGTGTGACCGGGGAAAGCACCCCAGCCTTCACTTCTGAGAAATTGGAGCAACTGGTGTATGGGGTCCTACCCCAGTATGAACTGCTGTATGGGCCTCCAGACCAACAGGTGAGTATACTGTGGGCATGATGCATGCGGCAGGAATGCATGGAATTGTGTGTGTGAAGGCCTCGTGTAAGTGGGGATGGGTGGATGTCCTCTTGGAGGTGTACACGTTGTGTGCTGGGCTATCTGTGTGCCAAAGGTGATGGAAAGGGGTATGGTGGGCCATTTATGTTACTGGCTGGAATGTTTGTCTAATGCTGTTCTCCTGTCTGTATTGCCTCTGAAGGCCAGCACCCATCAAAAGAAGGGAATATGGCGTGCCATTGCCAAGGACGTGTGGACCCTGGGGGTCTCTGGCAGACGGAGCTCCCACTGTCGGAAACTGTGGGAGGACCTGAGAAGCTGGGCATGAAAGACCATGGAGGCCCAGCTGGGGATGGTCTCCCAACGATGAAGGGATGCCCGTCGGACCCTGAGCCCCCTGATGGCCCGCATACTGGCAGTGGCCTAGCCTGAGCTGGATGGGAGCTTGTGGGCATCGCAGCAGTCACAAGGGGGTGAGTACAGTGGCTATCATTGAAACTCACGGCTTGAGGGGTGGTATCTGGGTGGTGATTGTGTGTCAGTGGGTGCCCCTAGGCCAGGCCAGACATAGCAGCGTAGGTCCTCTGGTGGCTAAGGGTTTAATTGTGAAATACTACTTACCTAGCTTGTTAGCATTCACTACTGGTCAGGGCTGCATGGGTCCCAGGGGTTCTGCAGTTGGCAGTGTGTACCCCTCCTCATTCCTTGTTGAATAGCCATTTCACTGGTAATGCCATGCATAGGGGGTAGGCCTGTTCCCTGTGTGTGAGGGTGCTTTGTACGCCAATGGTTGTGTTGGTGCAGTCATTGACCCAATGTATCCTTTGTCTCTCTCTCCCCCCTTTCTTGTTTTGTCATCCTGTCCTTATGTGCATTAGCATCATCTGGCGGAGGAGCAGAGGCACAGGAGACAGAGGGAGCTGCATCTCACAGGACCCTGGAGGCAGAGTCCACCAATGCTGAGGGTATCAGTGGGACGGAGGGTGAGGGGAGCACCATAGTGGAGACTGGAGGGGGACAAAACAGACTCTGATACCTCCTCCGATGGGAGTTCCCTGGTGGTGGCAGACGCTTCTGTGACCACCCCAGCTGCATATACAGCTGCCGCCCCCCGTACCAGCACCGCCCTCCCAGTAGCCCCTCAGAGAGTTGCCCGTGCCCTTTCACTCAGGAGGGTGGGCATCTCCTTCACCCCAGGCAGCTCAGGCCCTGCCCCAGTGAGCCCTGCTGCCCTGAGTGAGGAGGCTATTGACCTTCTGAGACCCATCTCTGTAGGGCAAACAACCATTGTGAATGCTATCCAGGGGCTGGTAGCCCAGATGCAGCTATCTAATGCATTCCTGGAGGGCATTCACTGTGGATTGGCTGCCCAACCGAGATCGATTCAGGCTGTGGCCTCCTCTCTGATGGCAGCCATTGTCCCTGTTTCAACCGCCCCCCCTCCAATTCCCAGTCCCCTATGCACAAAAGAAACCACCCAGGAGTGTCACAGGCAAACACAAGTACCACACTTCATCCCACAGGCACTCACACAAACAACATTCATTTGCAGACACAACAACATCCACTATCTCCACTGTCTCCCCTCCTCCTCATCCTCCTCCACCTCTGACCCAGTTACATCCACACTCACACCTGCATGCACTACATCAATATTCACTACCAGCATCATTACCACACCAAGCAGAGCACACACCTCACTGGCAGACACCTCCACAACATCCATGTACACGTCCCCTGTGTCTTCTCCCACCGTGTCTGTCCCCCCCTCCTAAAGCACACAAACGCAAGCACTCAGACATCCAACAGCCATCCACCTCACAACAGCATACAGCCCATGCACCTCCACCCACATCCAGCAGAAAAATACCTCCAACAACCACTCCCTCATCCTCCACCCCCATTACTTCTCCCTCTTCCCCTGCCCCAAGGTCCCTAAAAAGCTTTTCCTTTCCCAGATTGACCTCTTCCCTACCCTTCCACCCCCCATCCTGCACGTATAGGCAGGGTAGCAAGGACCTAGCCCAACAGTCCACGGGCCCAGTGGTAGCACCACCTACTCGTGGTGGAAAGGATTCCAGGCCAACAATACTGAAGGGGAAGGAGCCTGCAGCAGCTGTGAAGAAGGGGAAGGAGCCTGCATCAGCTGTAAAAAAAGCGAAAGGAGCCTGCTCCAGCTGGCAAGAAGGGGAGGGAGCCTGCACTAGCTGCAAAGAAGGGGAAGGAACCTGCACCAGCTGTAAATAAGGGAAAGGAGCCTACATCATCTGCAGAGAAGGGGAAGGAGCCTGTACCAGCAACCAGAGGGGGGAATAGCTATCCACCAGAGCCAGAAAGGGTAAGGGACCACCAACCCATGAGCAGGTAGAGAGGAGGCAATCTACGCCAGCAGAAGCTGACAGCCATACACAGCCACCATCACCAGCTGTCACAGAGCCCCCACTGCCAGCCGTGGTTTTGCAGCAATTGGAGGGTGCAGGAGCTGCGCAGGAGCCTCCCACAACCACCACCACAGTGCAGCCATAGAAGGGTGCAGAGACTGAGCTGGAGCCTCCCACAACCACCTCCACAGTGCAGCCATCGGAGGGTGCAGGGGCTGAGCAGGAGCCTCCCACAACCACCACCACAGTGCAGCCATCACTGCCGGCAGACGCCATACAGTCCAGCCTCCAAGGGCTGCTGTGCAGCTTGCCCCATCCAGAACCAGTGGGCAAGCCACCCACCTGAGAGACTGTGGCCTTGCACTCCCCAGGACAGAGCAATGGGCATGTTGCCCCCTCCAGAACCAGTGGGAAAGTCACCCACCTGAGAGACTGTGGCTTTGCCCTCCCCAGGACCAAGCACAGGGCATGTTGCCACCTCCAGTACCAGTGGGCAAGTCACCCACTCCAGGAACTGTGGCCTTGCAGTTCCCAGGACCAAGCACAGGGCATGTTGCCCCCTCCAGAACCAGTGGGCAAGCCACCTACTCCAGAGACTGTGGCCTTGCAGTCCCCAGGACAAGCACAGGGCCTGTTACCCCCTCCAGAACCAGTGGGCAAGTCACCCACTCCAGAGACTGTGGCCTTGCACTCCCCAGGACCACACACAGGGCATGTTGGCCCTCCAGAACCAGTGGGCAAGTCACCCAATCTATAGACTGTGGCTTTGCACACCCCAGGACCAAGCACAGGGCATGTTGCCCCCTCCAGAACCAGTGGGCTTGTTTCAGCATCCAGCTGAGGTACCCCCCCACCCTCTGAGGTGCCTGCCTTTTTGCCAACTGATGCCCCTACAGTGTTCTCTCCGGATTGGGGCAGGATTTGAGTGGGGCCTTGGACTTTGCCCTGTGGCCATGTGGGCCCTGTGAACTATGGACTGGGCAGTGTCCCTTTTTATACACTTGTACAGATCTGTTTAATGTGTGATTGGGATTGTTAAATGTATTGTTGGTCTAATTACATCCATTTTCGTAAATTCCTGTTGCCTTGGCATTATTCTGCAGATTTTCATGGTGAAATTGTTTTTGTTATTAATATGGTTGTGTGTATGGTGTGTGTCGGATGTGTGTTGTGCGTGTGTGTGTCACTCTCTTTTTCCTCCCACCCTCCCTTGTGTGCTAGGCGGCTGTACTCATTGTCGTCGTCTTTGTTGGCATTGGTGTTCCAGGTGGAGCATAAAGTAGAAGATCATCAGGAAACTTGCAGTTCGGATTCCATGGCGGTGTTCTTCTTCCCTGTGTCTCCGAAGGTGAGTCCTTTCTCTTCTGTGATGTGTTTCCTCCAGGCATTTGATGGTGTTGGTACCACCCCAGAAAAGGTGGCAGAGTGATGTGTCTTAATATGGTGGGTGGTACTTTGTCTTCCGCCTGGCTGTAGGTGGCTACCGCCATGGTGACTGTTGTCTCCGCTGTGGCGGTCGGTGTGGTACTTTGGCTATCTATCGAAGATATCACCGCTATGGTCATAATTTGGTGGTACTTAACGCCAGTCTGTTGGTGGTATTACTGCCACTTTATCACCGACCGCCAGGGTCATAATGAGGGCCATAGTTCCCAACAACAGCAGTTTTCAATGAGGACACCTTTTCAAATTGAAATTCTTCAAGTAAAAGGTTTTTTTTCAAGCTCTTGTACGAGTTTGTACTTCACTGGTTTGGTTGAAGCATCTCCATCAAATAATGCTTTTGTTTGAAGAAGATTATGCAACAGAATGTCCTTGATAAATGTATTGCTTTCTTTTGCTACATCCATCTCTCTATGTGCTTGCGAAAAAAAAAAATTGTAACCTGTTTTGCAGTGGCTAGTTGGGCGAAACTCTTGCTATGGCAACGAAGCTTGAAAGTTTAGCTTTAGTGATTATGTCAGAAAACTTTTTCACTTTCAAAACAAATCTCTCCTGCTTCAGTACTGCGTATAGTTTCCATCCATGTTCCACGACATCTAGTAGATGTGCCTTTATATTGTTATCCACATATTGTTTGGTCACATAGTTGTGAAGTCGCACAGGCTCAGTTATTTCAAAGGGGTTTTACTTGCTGCTGCATGAAATGAAGAAGACTGTCAACATGTTTATTAAAATGTTCCCCTCTCTCACAAGTTTGTGGTGAGAAACAGTTCCACAACAGTCCATCAAATTTTGAATTTGTCTTCTCTGAAAACACTACAAATAGAAAGGACCTCATGGTAAATTAGCTGCCATTGAACAACATATTGACCTTTAGGTGTCTGATCAACAATTCCCTTGGAGATTCTCTGAGATCGCTGAATTGTCTGTCCGGTTTCAAATCTGGAGCCACAGCATTTAACCTTCCCTCTCTTTCCCCGCAAAATGTCTTTGGATGTATTTTCTGTAGAGGTATGGTTTTCTACATCTAGCTTCTTCACTCTTTCTAAATAGCTGGACCCATATCTCAAGTAGTTTATGCAATCAAATTAGAGAATCACAGTAATCAGTGACTCCACAGTCTTCACATGTAGCTAACAATCACCTTCCCCATAAACATGTACCAAGTTTTTCACTAGAGCTATCACATGTAAAACATTTTTCTAGTACTTGGAAAGTTCTGATTTTTCTTCACATTCTTGGACAAACTCCACGTACTTGGTTTTCAGATTTTCTATTTTTTGAACTGAGTATATTGAACATTGCCTGGTTTTGTATTATGTCTGTTGAATGAAGTGCACCCTGTGTCTTGTTCACTTCTGAGATAGGAAATGCAAAACCTAATTTGTCATTCTTGTTCCAAAAAGCATTCCAACACAATGAGCCTAATTACGACCACCAGGGTCACGGTGGCGGTCGGACCACTGCAAATGCAGCGATCTGAGTGCCACATTATGACCGCAATGGTAGGGTCGCAGTGGGACCACCAGCACTGCCAGATTATGATTTAACGACAGCCTGGCAGTGCTGGCGGTCTTATTCCCCCAACCAGCGCAGCAAGCAGCACTGCCCTGGGTATTACGACCCCCTTCTCTGCCAGCAATTTCCTGGAGGTAACACCGCCATGAAAGCGTGGTGGAGACGGGGTGCAGTGGGCCCATGGGGGGGCTGCACTGCCCATGCACTTGGCTGGTGCACCCTACGCACTACAGCATTGCCGCCGGCTCTATTACGATCTGGAGACAATGCTGTAGGCCATTGCCAGCTGGTCCATGAGGCAGAAATTGAGTTTCAGCCCACTGACCCAAGGGGAAACTCACAATGGGCCCGGCAGGGAGGCTGCCACATTGGCAGCAGCCTACCATTTGGGACTTCGGCAGATGGACTTTTCCATCCGCCGAAGTCATAATAAGGCCCGATGTTTCTATAGCCTCAGATATGATGAGCATACCTTCTAACAAACAAACATAGGCCCTCATTACAGCCCTGGCAGTAAATCCCGCTTTCTGCCATGCAGAAGACCACCAACATACTGCTGCAGCCGCGGAATTCCGCTACAGGTATTACGACTCACAGCTCGAAATCCACCACAATACAGACACCCACACAAGTCCGCCCCACCAAAGGTCAGTGATATACTGGTGATACCAAAACCAACACCGTCACACCAACAGGAATATGCCCACACTATCACGACCCATGAATCTACGCGGCGGTCTTTCAACTACAGAAATCCATTGGCGGTATACATCGCCGTGTTCAAAATACACACACACTTACAAAACACAACCACATTGGACAATTCGAAAAACACACACCTGATACGCATACACACACCACACCCACACAACCAATCCAATATAAAGCACATACCCACATCACCCACAAACCCTCACAACCAAAAGTTTGAAAGAAGGCCAGAGAGAGAGAGACTACCTAAAACAACACCAGCATCCACAGACAAACAACACCATCACTTACACAACATCCACGCACCTCAAACAACACACACCAACACATCCCCTCACACATCCCAACAGAAACCACCTCACACATCACCCACACCACACCATGGCACTGCAAAGACACCCCAAGTTTTCTGAGGAGGAGCTCAGGGTCATGGTGGAGGAAATCGTCCGGGTAGAGCCACAGCTATTCATATCACAGGTGCAGCACACCTCTATTGCAAGGAAGATGGAGGTATGGCACAGAATTGTCGACAGGGTTAACACAGTGGGACAGCATTCAAGAACACGGGATGACATCAGGAAGAGGTGGAACGAGCTATGGGGGAAGGTGCGTTCCGTGGTATCCAGACACCAGATTGCTGTACAGAGGACTGGCGGTGGACCCCCACCGCCTCCCCCACAACTAACAACATGAGAGGAGCAAGTCTTGGCAATACTGCATCCTAAGGACCTCACAGGAGTAGCAGGAGGACTGGACTCTGGTAAGACATATCTGTAATACTTTATCCCCCACACCCCACCTGCATGCCATCACATACCGCCACACTTACCCTCACACTCATCACCCCAACAACCACCAACACAACCAACACATCCCAAAACCAAGCCCTGCATGTAACACCAATGCATAGACACCCATCACCAAAGCATGTCCAGTACAGAGACTCACTCATGGCCCAAAATCACAAATCACACAAGGACCAAGCTAATAATGCAAGCACAGGAGTAGAGGGTCACACACCCATTGCACAAGATGGCACACACAGATACAATAACGATGCATTTACACCCCAACAGGACCCATACCCAACTTCCCCAGACAGGAGGTGCCAGACATATCCAGTCCCTCCACAGAAGAGACCCACAGTGATGACAGCAGCTCTGCACGCATGGATCAAGATGACCAACCCGACCCATCAGGGACCTCGGGACAGTCGGTTCCCCTGACACAGTCACAAACCACCACTGAACCTCCCCCATCAGGAAACACCACCACAGCACCCACTCAGCGGGCCTATCCCTCTGTCCCCAGGACATGTCAATCAGCAGTGTGTCTTCCACTACAGGGAACCCAGGCAACCCCACTAACACAGGACGATCAGGGACCTGGGGGTAGTGGCAGTGGGCACACAGTTCAGGGGACAAAGGCACAGCATAACAGGGAAGCTGGGAGGACTGCTGTGCGACAGGGGGAGGACAGGCTCAGGGAACCCATTCTCCACGAGGCACTCTCCAACATCATGGGAGCTTACCACCATTCCCAGGAGACCATGGGCACGGTACTGGCCAAGTTTCAGGAGACCCAGCGGATGCAGGAGGAACACTACCTGGGATCAGGGAGGACTTGAAGTCCATCAACACCACCCTGGTCACCATTGCAGAGGTGCTGGCAGACCTTCTCAACACCAGGAGGGACACAGTGGCACAGCAACGGGCCCCTGACACTAGCCTGGATGATGAACAGTCCTCCATCTCCACCAGCGATATTGGACAGGAGGCACCGCCACAGGAACAACAGGCCACCAGCACCCCACCCCCTGCAGATGGAGAACCACCCTGCAAACAGTCCCAGAGATCCAGGAACAAGACAGAGAACATTGACAAGACCCCACCAGGAAATATGACCCCCCTGAATGTCACCCTTCTGTCCCACTATGTCACCCTGTCCATCCTTAAACTGCCATTGCTCCACTTTCTCTGCCCCTTTGGGCAATGCACCTGTGAAACAAATAGACTGGACTCTGCCATGGACATACCTCCACCATCACCCCAGCCCATTTTGCAACCCCCTCCACTTATTTGCACAGGAATAAACACACTTCAATCACAAAACAATCTGGAGTCAGTCTGTGCTTTCACAAATTGTTTAATTGCAATATCTATGGAATATAGCAATATCAATTTACTTGTTCACATACCAATGTAACATAGCTGTAGGCCAGGAGTAAACATAGCAGACGGCACAAAGTGGGACCCAGATCTGTGAAATGGAAAGGCAAAGTGACAAGTCAATGTCCATACACTGAGTGAAAATGACAGACTTATGCTAGCTCCAACAATAGTATGAGATGTTGGAAGCAGTGACATCTTCTTACATGTGTCTCACTGGAAGTATTGTAAGATGATGTTGTTTCAGTTGTCGATATCCTCTTCTTCTGTCTCCTCTTCTTCACTGTCCACAGGCTCCAGAGCTGCCACAAGACCACCATCTGGCCCATCCTCCTGCAAAAAAGGCACCTGGCGTCGCAAAAAGCCAAGTTGTGCAGCATACAGCAGGCCACGATTATCTGGCACACCTTCTTCGGTGAGTAGTATAGGGAACCACCTGTCAGATGGAGGCACCGGAATTTGGCCTTCAGGAGGCTGAAGGTGCGTTCTATTATCTTCCTTGTTCGCCCATGTGCCTCATTGTAACGTTCCTCTGCCCTTGTCCTGGCATTCCTCACTGGGGTCAGTAGCCATGAGAGGTTGGGGTAACCAGAATCACCCGCAAATGTTGAGGGACAACTGTTAGACACACACTAACCCTTAGGGACAACCCTCTACCCAAACACCTATGTCAACTGTATTGGGACCTTGGCCTCACCTATTAGCCACACACGGTGCCTCTGGAGTTGACCCATCACATAAGGGATGCTGCTATTCCTCAAAATGTAAGCGTCATGCACAGTGCCAGGATACTTGGCATTCCCATGGGAGATGTACTGGTCTGCCAAACACACCAGCTGCACATTCATCGAATGGTAGCTTTTCCGGTTTCTGTACACCTGTTCATTCCTGCAGGGGGGAACAAATGCCACATGTGTACCACCAATGGCACCAATGATGCTGTTGGATATGTCCCAGGGCATAGAAGTCACCTTTCACTGTGGCCAAGTCCTTCACCTGAGGGAAAACGACATAGCTGCACATGTGTTTCAGCAGGGCAGACAACACTCTGGACAACACGTTAGAGAACATTGGCTGAGACATCCCTGATGCCATGGCCACTGTTGTTTGAAAAGACCCACTGGCCAGGAAATGGAGTACAGACAGGACCTGCACTAGAGGGGCTATCCCTGTGGGATGGCGGATACCTGCATCTGGTCTGGCTCCAACTGGGCACACAGTTCCTGGATTGTTGCACGATCAAGTCTGTATGCGATTATGATGTGTCTCTCTTCCATTGTTGACAGGTCCACTAGGGGTCTGTACACCGGAGGATGCTGCTATATCACCACCTGCCCCAGCAGACGTGCCCTATGGAGGAGAACAGCGAGCAGAGAGTCATCCAACACTGAGGTATCACAATGTGTTTTATGGCAGAAACGTTACTAATCCGCAATGTGCTGGTATTTGTCTGAATTCCCAGCCTAGATAGGTGTGACCCAGTTTTCATTTATCCCATGTGGCCCCCTGAAATGGCGTGTGCCTGACCTGTAAGGTGGGACAAGGGGATATGAGGTAACTGCGCTGGCGTTGTACACCGTCGCAGTGGGCGGTTGAAGACCGCAGCGCAATTCTGCATTGGTTAACATTGGGCCCTATGGGTCCCAGGAACCAATGACGATGTACGCCGGCGGTGACGGTACGCACTGCTGTGGCCATGACTGCCATTTTCTGTCTGATCACTCACTTGATACCTGATCTTCAACAGGAGAGGACCTACACTGCAAGTGCTGCTGTGACCTGTGTCTGGAAGCGACAATGGCTACAGTGTCTGGGGAAAGGGCCGCTGCCTTCACTTCAGAGGAGTTGGAGAAACTAGTGGATGGGGGCTGCAACCCACTTGGCCCTGGAGGGTGAAGCAACGGAGTCTCAAGCCACCAGTGGGACGGAGGTCGAGGGGAGCTCCACAGCGGGGACAGGAGCATACACCAGTGACAGCGACTCCTCCTCTGATGGGAGCTCCCTTGCGGTGGTGGGCACCTCTGTGCCCACCGCATCAACAGGTACAGCCGCCACTCCCCCTACCAGCACCGCCCTCCCAGCAGCCCCTCAGCATGTGTCCTGTGCCCGCTCACCCAGGAGGGTGGGCATCTCCTTCACCCCAGGCACCTCAGGCCCTGCCCCAGTCAGCCCTGCTGCCCTCAGTGAGGAGGCTATTGACTTCCTGAGATCCCTCACTGTTGGGCAATCTACCATTTTGAATGCCAGCCAGGGTGTTGAGAGGTATTTGCATCAAACAAATGCATACCTGGAGGGCATTCATTCTGGGCAGGCGGCCCAACAGAGAGCATTTCAGGCTCTGGCCTCAGCACTGATGGCAGCCATTATCACTGTGTCCAGCCTCCCCCCTCCACCTTCCTCCACCCAGCCCCAATCCCCTGTACCTCAGCCTATCCCAAGCACACCATCAGACCAGCATGCACACTCATCAACACACAAGAGTAGACATGGCAAACATAAGCACCACACATCCCACAAGCACTCACACAAGCACCATCCCCATGCAGACACTGCAACATCCACTGCCTCTACTGTTTCCCCCTCCTCGACGTCATCCTCCTCCCTCCCTGTCTCATCTCCACTCACACCTGCATGCACTACATCCTCAGCCACTACCTCCATCACCAGCACGCCCATCACCACACACCGCTCACGTGCAATCACCAACCCCACTACCATTCACACATCCCCAGTGTCCTCACCCAGTGTGTCTGTGAGCCCTCCTCCCAAAGTGCATAAACGCAGGCACTCACCCACCCGACAGCCATCCACATCACAACAGCCTCCAGCCCATGCACCTTCACCCAAATTCAGCAGACGTACACCTTCTACAACCACTACCTCTTCCTCCACTCCCAAACCCCCTCCATCTTCCCGTCCAGTGTGTCTAAAAAACTCTTCCTGGCTAACATTGACCTCTTCCCTACACCCCCTCCCCCGTCCTTCCCCTAGGGCCAGGGTTTCCAGGTCCCAGCCCAGCAGCTCAGTCACCAAATCCCCAGGCACAGTAGTGCCAGCAACTGTGGGGTCATCGAGTGTGCCACCCATCAGGGCTGCCAGTGTGCCATGTAGCGAGGCCAAGGACATTCCGCCACCTGCCAAGGTGAAAAAGGTGCCCACATCCCCGAGGGAGAAGCCGCACCTACCAGCCACCAAGGGCTCAGCAAAAACAAAAGGGGATAGTGGCAAGACAACTGCGGCACCATCAAAGATGGGGAAGGGACAAAAGCACAAGAGCACGTCAGGAGAGGGCACAGTGGCACTGACTGAGGGACCGGTGTCACACATTCTGTCCACGACCACACCAACCTGTACGGCGGCGAACACCGCATGTTGCTCCGCCACCACAACCGCCACCTACAGAGCCACCTGCACTGCCACCTGCACCACCACCTGGACAACCACCTGCACAGCCATCGGCATGTCTACAGCCTCAGCAACAGTCCCCAGCCTCTTCCCCAGTGGGCAGCCCTCCGAGGCTGCAGGAGACGTCCTGCTGTGTACCTCAGCCGGTGCTGACCCATGCACCACCACCAGCACTGCCGCCACGGACACCGCCGCAAGCACCGCCACCAGCCCCGCGACGTGCTCCGCCAGTGGCACCATCGCTGACATGGCTACCATCCCCAGTGGTCAGTCGTCCGAGGCTGGAGGAGACTTCCTGGACCCCGGCCAGCTTCCATGAGGCATGACTTCCATCACTGTTTGCACCTGCAGGTGGAATGTGAAGCGGCAGCAGTGTGGGGTATGTCGCTGCCTCCATGGCATATCAAGATACCTGTACCTTGGCACACACACCCAGGTGAGGGAATTGTACCAGCCACACTGCACGTGGAGCACTCTGGGCAACATGCCCCTTCCAGAACCAGTGGAGAGATACATCCACTACCTCAGTCCTTGGCAAGATGAAGCACTCTAGGCACCATGCCCCCTCCACAACCAGTGGAGAGATACATCCACTACCTCAGTCCTTGGCAGGATGAAGCTCTCTGGGCACACGGCCCCCTCCAGAACCAGTGGAGATTGACATCCACTTGAGAGACTGTGGCTTTGCACTCCCCAGGATAAAGCAGTGGGCAAACCACCCATTGTAAAGACTTGGGAGACTGTGGCTCTGCACTCCCCAGGATAAAGCAGTGGGCAAACCACCCACTTGAGAGACTTGGGAAACTGTGGCTTTGCATTCCACAGGATAGAGCAGTGGGCAACCCACCCACTTTAGAGACTTGAGAGACTGTGGCGTTGCACTCCCCAGTATAAAGCAGTGGGCAACCCACCCACTGGAGAGACTTGAGGGACTGTGGCTTTGCACTCACCAGGATAAAGCAGTGGGCAAACCACCCACTGGAGAGACTTGAGAGACTGTGGCTTTGCACTGCGCAGGATAAAGCAGTGGGCAAACCACCCACTGGAGAGACTTGAGAGACTGTGGTTTTGCACTCCCCAGGATACAGCAATGGGCATGAAGGCCCCTCATGCAGCAGTGGGGTTGTGCGTTCATCTGGATGAGGTGCCCCCTCCCCCTCCCCCTGAGGTGCCTGTATATTTTCGACCTGATGCCCCAGAAGTGTTCTCTCCATTTCCAGTCAGGTATCTAGTGTGGGCTTCACCCATGCATTTTGGACCCAGTGGTCCACGGACAATGATTGGTACACTATCCGGACTTGTGTAGTTGGTGTACATATTTGTATATACTGAATTTCGATTTTTGACTATCAGATTTTTCATTATTACAATCAATACAATCATTTCCTTTTGTCCTTGCGTTCTTCCAGGGGGTGAGGGGGTGTATATGTAATGTGGCTGCATGTGTTTGTGTGTATGGTGTTGTGGGTGAGGGTGGGGGTATTGCATGTTGCATGTGTGTGTCACTCTCTTTTCCCTCTTCCCACCCCTGTGTTGTAGGTGCAGTACTCACCGTGGTCGCCAACGGCGTCTGTCCTGCTCCTGAAGAGCAGCATAGGCAGGACCTGTAGTTCGGGCTCCATGGCATCCTGGTTCCTCGTTGGGTGTCGAGAAGTGAGTAGTTTTCCTTCTGTGTACTATTTCCGCCGTGCTTTTGATAGTGTTGGTTCCACCCCGGAAAAGGTGGCAGGTAGGCCTCTTATAATACAGTGGGCAGTACTTTGTCCTCTGCCTGTCTGTTGGCAGTTACAGCCACAGTGTTTGTTTCTACCGCTGTGGCGGTCAGAGTGTTAAAGTGGCTGTCTGTGTTGGTGGTTTCCGCCGTGGTCGTGATTAAATTTTTTTTTTATGCCGGCCTGTTGGCGGTATTACTGCCGCTTTAACACCGACCGCCAGAGTTGTAATGAGGGCCATAATGAGTTCTGCTGAATACTGACTGGACAGTTTTGCTTTCAAAGATTTCAGCATCAATAAGTGCATCTATGCCACAGCCACTGAGATAACTTTCTGCACACCGCAACACACACTTTATCATGTGGAAAATGACCATCATTGAACAAATATCATGAAATTCTACTGGATTGCTCATAAAAATGTTAGCTACAATACAGAAAACATCTTCATCCCAGAATATTGGCGGGATAGGCTGATCTTCAAGCTGAGCACACACAATTTGGAAATGTTTTAGAGCTGTGCATACTGTTTCACAGTTTATTACTGAAGATGATATTATTGGTAAAAGCCCATCCTTCTTCAGTAGGGCAATATTCTGGGAGATTGGAGCATGAATTCCAGCCCACAGAGGAACTGGCTTTTCTTCATTCTTCATTCTGCACCAAATACGCAATATGATAAATTCATATAAATTATCTTTGCAGACTGCATCGTCATGTAGAAGAAGATCTATGTCCTCACCCACTTCAAAAACGTTCTGGTAGACTGGGATGTGTTGATGGCTTGTGATTTTGCACATGTTGGCAAGGCAGTTGAGTTATAGGTTTGCAGCTTTGTTTGTTAATGCCAACAACTGACACAGCTTGTTTCCAGCAGCTACTTCATTGATACAGCCTTGAAAAAGCACCATGGTGGTAACATGTGTGCTGGATGTTCCAGACAAAGAAGAGCTGTCTTTAAAATCAAATTTGATCAAGAGCATCAATTGTAAATTCCTTCCTGGTAAAGTGAGTTCGAAGTGGTGTGCTGTTGGATTCACAAGATTTTACAGTATGACCTGCTAAAAAGTTCCTGCTCCGTACTATGTCATTATAAATGTTGATATGCCAATCCTATTAATTGAAGTGATTAGCTCTCTACTTTTGCACTTGTCATAGATTGTGTGGCCAGTCATCATGTAAGCAGAATTTTATTTTTGCTGTGATGTAATTAATAAAACATGATTTAGAACAGACAGTGAATTTTCATAATAAGCCTGTTGGTTCATGGTATTGCCTTCCACTTCTTCGCTTATATCTTCAAAGCCATCTTCAATGTTCTCGGCTTCTGTTCCAACTAAAGAACTTTAGTTTGTAACAGTTTTGCTTTTCTGATATTAAACAATGTTGCAAAAAATGTGAAGGCAACATCAGGCATTCTTGTTGACTTCCATGATTTGCAGAGCTCTGGGGGATCACAACATATGTTCTCAAGTCCAAAATCTAAATCTTTCATGATATTTCTTAAAATGGTTCCTGCTGATTTTGCTGCATCCTGTGATATTATTTTATCAGCAAGAACTTCAGGAGTCAAATCAGCTAAGAACACCATAAATGGCTCATTCTTTTTGTTAGAATGACAAAAACAAATTCTGTAATTGTACAGTCTAACCAAAAATGTCATAATTTCATTATTATGGATCAATACCGTTTCATCAATGTCGACCAATATTTCTCTAATTCACTGAGTGTGAACCTTTAGCCAGCACTCAAGACTGGCTTTAAAACTTCATTTGCTTTTTCAAAGAGATCAAAGTTAACTGAAAGCTGGTGCGGGTGGTTACATTACATTACTACAGGGAGCTCATTCTACATTCATATTTTTGAATGTATGCATGCTTGCAGTTCAGGTGAAAATACAAGTCTGTTGCAAATATATGCACCTCACTGTTTAGATCAGCTACTTGGCTGAAAACATCATCTTGGAAGAAACTACCTGCCGATAAAAGCATGTTTGAGACTCACATACTGTGTACTTTGGCACATATTTATACTTTTTAATGCCGCATTTGCGCTGCATTTTGATGCAAAAACGGCACAAACATACAAAATACAATTGTACTTTGCAAGTTTGCGACGTTTTTGCATAAAAATGCGGTGCTAAAAAAGTATAAATACGGGCCTTTGTCTTTTTGTCAATCCTTTTTGCCCTTGTTCCAGCTAACCGCAGATAACATATTGAAGATCCACTGCTTTAGGATCAGTTGTTGGAAGTGGATGAGGGGTAGCCATCAATCTTCTAAGTGGATGGACATTAGGTTTGTTTGCCCTCTCTTTCTCAGAAGACTCTGAGGGCCGTATTTATACTCTGGTTGCGCCGAATTTGAGTCGTTTTTTTCGACGCAAATTCGACGCTAAACTAACGCCAACTAACGCCATATTTATACTATGGCGTTAGACGCTTCGGGCGCCAAAGTGCCCGGAGTGTGCGTCATTTTTTAGCGTGAACCCCTTCCTTGCGTTAATGATATGCAAGGGAGGCGTTCCCGTCTTAAAAAATGACTCCCAGGCCTTTACGTGGTATTTATACTCCCGGGCAAAAATGACGCCCGGGAGTGGGCGTGGCCAAAAACGGCGCATTTGCGCCGCTTTTTAACGCCTGGGTCAGGCATGGCGTTAAGGGACAAGTGGGCTCAAAATGAGCCCAGAGTGCCCTCCCCTGCCCCCAGGGACCCCCCCTGCCACCCTTGCCCACCCCAGGAGGACACCCAAGGACGGAGGGACCCATCCCATGGACATTAAGGTAAGTTCAGGTAAGTATTTTATCTTTTATTTTTTGTGGCATAGGGGGGCCTGATTTGTGCCCCCCTACATGCCACTATGCCCAATGACCATGCCCAGGGGACAGAAGTCCCCTGGGCATGGCCATTGGGCAAGGGGGCATGACTCCTATCTTTACAATGATAGGAGTCATGTTGATGGGGGATGGGCGTCGAAAAAAAATGGCGCAAGTCGGGTTACGACGATTTTTTCGACGTAACCTGACTTGCCCCATTTTAAGACGCCCATACGCCATTTTCCCCCTACGCCGGCGCTGTCTGGTGTACGTGGTTTTTTTCCACGCAAACCAGGCAGCGCCGGTCTGCTTGCGCCGGCTAACGCCATTCCATAAATACGGCGCCCGCATGGCGCTTCAGAATGGCGTTAGACGGCGCTAAATTTTTTGACGCTAAACTGCGTTAGCGCAGTTTAGCGTCAAAAAGTATAAATATGGGCCTGAATCTTATACTAATTCACTGCTTTCTGCTTTTTTTCGACAAATGTTTCCAGGTTTTTTTCCATAGTATATGACTTGTAGCACTTGTTGTTACAATCATCCTCTTCACTCATCAGTTTAAATCTTTTATGAACTTCGTCTTGCCATATTTCTGCAGCATTTCCAACTCTTTTCTGTCCTACAGCAGTTAATGTTTGCCTTTCTTTTGGATTACTTTGGCATATGACGCATTTTTCTTTGTTGAAGGAGTCCTCAGATTTTTTAGTTAGCAACACTCTGTCATGAGGTAAAGATCCTCTGTTATCACCTGCTTCGCTCACGTTGACAAATTTGAATCAATGGAAAACTTGAAAAAAAGAATATCAAAATAAATTACCAATATAATGGCTAAAACACAACAATTTAGAGCCACCATTTTGGAAAATGGCAGAAGGGTTGCTCTGAGGAGTTATTTTCTGTCTCTATAAGACTACTTAACCCCCAAAACCTATGTTTTGACACCAAAATGAAGTATATAGGTCTCATGGTCTCTGAAATATTACATCATCACTGCAACACATCCGCCATTTTTAAAAATTTCATCCAGATAAAATAGGTCCGGGTTAGCAATGTCTACCCAAGCTAAATTACTTCCCCAATGATACAAAAACACAAATCAAAAGTGAAAATCTCTGGACAACAATTTTTTTAAGGAGGTATATCAAGAAGCCAAAACTAGTACTCCAACTATATTGCAAGTTTGGATACAGTCTTGGCATTTTATGGACACCTGGCGTACTATTTCCACATAAACAGAATATTCTCATCATTCTTTTGTGGATGAGTTTGTATTCTAAAATTGATCTCAAGTGTCACACAACTCATGTTAGATGATGTTGTCCTGCAACAATTATCTTGCATGCACAATATCAGAGCATGCTCCATTCCTGCTCTCTCTAGACTGGGCATAGCAGAGCTAGAAA
This sequence comes from Pleurodeles waltl, assembly GCF_031143425.1. Classification (NCBI taxonomy): domain Eukaryota; kingdom Metazoa; phylum Chordata; class Amphibia; order Caudata; family Salamandridae; genus Pleurodeles; species Pleurodeles waltl. The sequence continues at coordinate 239,713,371 of NC_090437.1, read as the reverse complement.
AACTAAAATGAGACTGCAGCCAGTGGCCCTAATTGATAGAGTTTATGCTTAGACCATAACCTTACACATAACAAAATGTTTTGAATACAACAATGGCCCAATTTAGGAATCATGCCAAGAATGGGATACCTTTAAATTATATCTGAGTGTGGTGTGTATCACCACTTATAAAAGGTTTAAGTGGAATTTGGCTAATTAAGTATTGAAACTGCAGAACAACTTAGAAGGGCAGAATTCAAGGTAGCATCAGGTGAGCAGACACTCCAAGAGCTTGTCCCCACAGAGTGCAGTGTGCTAACTCAACTCATTTGATCATGCTATAAAGAGCTATGTGAGGCAGCATGTAGAGGGTGACAAACCGGGTAATCTCCTAGCCTGCTTGCTCTACTGTGTAACTGACAAGATGCTCCAGACATGTACTTGTGACACATGATGAAATAAATGAAGTAGCAGCACAATACTATCAGCATATATACACAACACAGGGGTGGCTATGCGGGACCAAATTAAGAAATAAAGAGAGGGGGCTAGGTTAGTCAAGTTGAACCAGCATCAATGGATTTGGATGCATCACTGGAGGTGGCTAAACCTAAGGCTCTGATTTAAGCCAGAGTAAATATAGCAATGCCATGCTGCACCACGTTTGAAACACAGGGATGTGCTGTATTTACAGAAAATGGCACAGCCCTGTGTTTCCCCTGCGCCAAAGCTAATTCAAGCTGCCTGCACCAACGCAGTCATCCTTGCACCGTAGTGCAAGGGTGGTCTGTGTTGAGGGGTGTGATTGTTTATGTGCAGGAAGCTGTTTCTTCCCACACATAAACAATCTATTATGGCGATGTGACACCTCTATTTACCAAAGCGTAATCTTCCTGCGCGTAAACAATTGTCCATGGCATTTTTCTTCTTCTATGTGTGCTGCAGAGGTTTGCGCCGCCTTGCCTTATCCCATATCTATGAAGCTATGCAAAGCCATGCAGGATGGCTTTGTGTCACTTGATAGATATGATTGAGAGGCCTGTGTCACCAGAGCATCTAAAAAAGTGATGTTCTGGTGGTGCATGCCTCTTGTAAATAATCCAGTGGGTGTGAGAGTGATGGAGAGGGACATATTCTTGAATACAACTTCTAAATATGAATGTGGCAGATCTACGAAACAACTTGTGATCAGTGGAGATGGTATAAATGTGATGACAGGTGTAAGAATATTACAGCAGTGTGGTACAGATATTGTTTTGTAGAGATGTGAGAACTACATGTGGTTGGGCATAGCTGATCCCTTCATCGGGATGGAAGAAATAAACATGGAGGCAAGGAAGTCATAGAAATGTATTTGATAATGTGGTAGAACTCCAACTGTCTTCAATGTATGTATGAGTCAGTAAGCTTCTGCATGTAAACATGTGCCCATATTTATGAGATTGTGGTGCAGGGCAGTCCAGCGAGTCACCTTGCTGCCCTGTGTCAAATTGAAAGGACAGACATGTACTGTACCTTTGGCATATGGTGCATTCCTCTTCCTTTACTCTCCACTGGTGCCATTTTGGGAGCCTAGCTCTAATGCAGTCACCATTGCACCATGGTATAAGGGTGCATGCACTGCATGCATGATTGTTTTTGGGCAGGGGATGTAAAATGCAGCACACAGAGAAAGAGGAACAAAACAAGGAACAAAATGGGGAACGCACCCTTTGCATACATTATTCCTGGTGCAGGCATAAGGTAGCGGAAAGGGTTACAAAGTGGCGCAATGCATGCATTATGCCAATTTGTAAATATGGCTCTGCGTTTTTGCCCTTCTAACGTCACAATAGCGTACACAAATTATGTTAATGTGGCATTAGCATGGTGCTAGGGGCACCTAAATTTGCCCTAAATGGATTTTTTATCTAAAAAACAAAGATTACAGGGAGGTTATAGTTAGGTTTATATTTTGCACATGCACAAAACCATAGAAATTCTGCTGTTATAGTGCCCTAAAGTAACTCTAACTCACTCCCTCATCACGCACAGTTTTTTCTTCATTAATTTCACTGCTAATGCTTCCTTGATATTTTAAATCATGTAATAAAAGTTGTCATGAGTTAGTAGTGCATGGCGAGGGTCTGAGTTATAGTTACCTTAGGCTGCAAGTTATAGTTACTTGAAAAAACTATAACTATAACTGCTGAATTTCTAAGGTTTTGTCTGAGTAAATTCAGAACTTAACTATAACGTCCCTATAACCTTTGTTGTTTTATGGGACTTTCTATGTTCTTTTTAATTCTATTCCTTAACTATAACCTCTCTGTAACCTTTGTTTTGTCAGTGAATTTCTATGGTATTTTTTTACGTAATGTATAGTAATTCACATTACTTTAGTCAAACTACTGCCATGCATGGCCTTTGGCTGTGCGTGGTGGGTGTTGCGGTCATGCCCTGCAGCCTGGCTCTGTGTCCAACCTCCTATAACCACCCATCCCTGTGGCGCGCACAGGCATCAGCCGTGTGCAGGGTTTGCTGCAGGGCTAGAGAGATAAAGACACACACACAAAGTGAGAGATTGAGAGAGAGGGATAGAAATTAAAAGAAGAGATTGACAGAGAGAACATGAGAGGGAGAGAACGGGAGAAAGAGGGAGAACAGTTTTTTTAGGATTTCATGAATGATATGCATAGAATTTGATATTTTAGGACAAAAGTGTATTTCTCATTTAAAAGAAGTGACATCATCTTTCAGTATGAACCATAAACTGTTGAGGTTTAAAAGAAATAAAAGAAGGACAATTTCAAGACACACCTGGAGTAGAACCCTCAATTTTCAGGGTGAGGGTCTGTAACTTTAACATTTAGGCCATAAGTGACTCCTTAGTGTGTTGTTTTCAGACATACTTATGACAGTCAACCCATATATGTGGTTGGAAAGAAACGTGAATGTTCCATCACTAGGAAGGTTTAACAGTCAAAACACTAGTAAATAAACAAACACACTTCCAGGCAATACGAGGATCTGAACCTTCAGCCTACCGAGTGACAGCACAAGACCTTGACCATTAGGCCAGAATTGACTCTGTTCTGCTCTGCATCCAAATGTTACTATGACATTCATACCAAAGATCTTGCTAGTCTGACTCTTTGAAGTCAGTATATGGAGAGAACATTTCAATAACAATCTCTCTCATAATGTGATGGAAGAGAGAGAGACAGGGCTGCAGGGAGATCCTAAAGGCCCCATCAGTCCTAGCCGACTTCCCACGTCCTGCAGGAGCCGGCATTGCTCCTGCAAGCAAGGAGGCTCCCGTAAGTAGGGAGCTGCTTTAAATAGCCACTCCCTGCTTGGGAGAGCACTGCTTTCATCTGCTTCCCTGCATGCATATTTGCATGCAGGGAAACAGATGAAAACTCCACTTTCTGCAAGCAGGAGCTGTTTGACAGCTCAAGCTTGCAGAAAGCAGAGTTAAGTTTGTTTCTGCTTGGTGGGAGCTGTTAGGGCCATACAGTGTCCCTGCAATATAGCATTTACCCCAGGGAAGTAGTGGTCACTGGCATCTCGGGGGGCCACATGACCCCCGCCCCAACATGCAGTTCAACATTTACCCCAGGGAGGGGGTGGACACAGGGCCTTCAGGGGGATGCTCTGCCCCCGCATACAGATTTAGTTTAGCCCCAGGGAGGTGGCAGTCCCCAGGGCTCTAGGGATGCCATTGGGCCTCCCCCATATCCAAACACTGTTTTGCATAGGGAGGTGGTGGTTCCTGGGGTTAATAGAAGCCCTAGGAGGGGGTCTCTGTGCACTCCTGCTCCATTTCTGACATGCCCCAGGACCTGGCCCTCCCAGAGGCTTCATCAAAACAAGCGCCGGAGCCTGTGCTTGTATTTTAGAAAACAAATTCACCCGATCTGCCACGACTTTTGGCAAAAAATGTAAGAAAATTATTTTTTTTGCAATGAGGGGTCCCTCTGGGACTCCAGCACAAGAGCTAAAGATTTCATAAAGATTTGTTATCAAACGGCACCAAAGATATACCCTTAAAGTCAAAAAACACTTTTTCTGAGTTTTCCATAGAAACTAGGTCGTGACTATAAGTACCTACTGGCGACCGACAGTACGATATATATAGTGATACTAAACAACCCAGGCTTCAGAGTGAACATCCTGTAGCTGGGAAACTTGTACTGACCAGTGTCTAGCACATGTATTAAAATACTGCCCTGTTCACTCACTATGTCCCAGGTTTGCAAGGACACAGTGGGGGCATAATACTCATGCAGGTATGCCCTCACATATAATATGGTGCCTTCCGCCTTAGGGCTGGAAGGCCTGTCATAGGGGTATCTTATCCATAGTGTATGCAGTGTATGGTGGACAGGGTACATAAGCAGTATGCCATGTTGAGTTTGTGTCTTAGGTTTGCACCAGGACACTCACCCTGCAATGGCAGGGATGGGTGCATCTGGATGCATAGTCCTAGAGAGTGGCTTAAACAGTGCTGCTGCCCGCAGCGGCCTACCCTTAGTACCCTATGCCCTGGGTGCCTAAGAACCTCTTACTAGGGACTTATAGTAGTCGCTAAAGATGTTTTCAATTACCTTTACAATGTTTTAGGGATAGAACCTGGTTAGCAGGATCCTGGTGCACTCTAGTCCATATGGCGTCCAAAAGCTAGTCAAAAAGTGTGGAGGGGTACTGCAAAAAAGTGCCAGTTTTCCACAGTACTTCTCACAGATGATTTATTGCATGGGAACCTGAGTATATATCCAACAATACTGGTCCCACAGGTGATGCTCCCCCTGACTAATGGTTCTCTTGAATGAGGTCCTAATCTCAGACATTTTCTCTCCATATTTAAAAGCTTTACATTTAGTACACTTAGTAAAGCCATCCCAGGGGGTTAACCTTGTTCTGTTTTTCTTTGTGTCCCCATATCACTTCTCACTGACCTCTTAATGACTTTGATTTCCTGTATGTTATCTGTGGACAGTTTGTCACTAATGCACCTATAGTTGGAAATTCCTTAATTAGGTGCCAATGCTTATACAAGATACCTCATACTCTCTGATGTTCAAGATTATGGGCCTCATTCTGACCCTGGCGGACGGCGGAGGCCGTCCGCCAGGGTACCGCCGCTGAATGACCCGGCGGCCATTCAGACATTTCCTCTGGGCCGGCGGGCGCTCTCCAAAAGAGCACCCACCGGCCCAGAGGAAATGCCCCTGCAACGAGGACGCCGGCTCAGAATTGAGCCGGCGTAGTTGCAGGGGTGCGACGGGTGCAGTTGCACCCGTCGCGTATTTCAGTGTCTGCTTAGCAGACACTGAAATACTTTTCGGGGCCCTCTTACGGGGGCCCTGCGGCACCCCCTACCGCCATCCTGTTCCTGGCGGGCGAACCGCCAGGAACAGGATGGCGGTAGGGGGTGTCAGAATCCCCCATGGCGGCGCAGCAAGCTGCGCCGCCATGGGGGATTCTAAGGGCAGTGGTAAACCGGCGGGAGACCGCCGGTTTGCCTCTTCTGACCGCGGCCGAACCGCCGCGGTCAGAATGCCTTGCAGGGCACCGCCGGCCTGTCGGCAATGCTCCCGCCGACCCTGGCCCCGGCGGTCTTAGACCGCCGGGGTCAGAATGACCCCCCATATGTAGTAATAAATCTATGAGTCTGATTCTCCTGTTTCTTTCTCTTAGTTTTAGAGAAATCATAAAGAACTGTCTCCCTTATTTGTGCCCTTGCTCTCTTTGAGGCGATTGTAAGAATTGTATCGGAATACCCCAGTGTTGGAAGTGTTCTATCAATTACACTTCTGCTACATCATAATCTTGCTCTGTGCTGCAAACTCTCCTGGCTCTAAAAAATTATCCAATACAAATTCTCTTCACTGAAAGGCCAGATGCTATTAGCATGGAGGGTAGTATATCTTGCTATGGGGTTTCTGTATATTGTAGTCTCCAACCTTTAATCTCCCACTAATACCACTACGTCCATAATTCTCTGGCAGTATCACTTATTTTTCCTTTAAATTTCAAATTAAGATCATTGTTGTTGCTCTCAGAAATTAATTGGTTGGCTTCCTCCTCTGTACCTTTCCATAGCACAAAGAGGTTGTCAATAAACCTTAACCACTCTATGATGTGTTTAGACCAGTGATCCATGGTATGACACTCACACTGCGAAGCAGGTGCCCATGGCTATATCACAGAGTTGTTGAAACAACTCATTGTTGAAGAGAAAGATATTCCTTGTAAGACACCATTCCATGATCACTAACAGCATTTCATTATGTGCTGCAAACTTTATAGGCCTCATTCTCAAATAATGCTGTGTGGCATTCAACCCAGCCTTCTATCTTATGATGGTATACAATGCAGACACATCAAGAGTCATTAACAACATGTCATTCTCCCATTTTATATCAAAGATACGTCATGGGAAATCAGTAGTGTCCTGAATGTAAGATGGGAGTGTGGCTACAATGAGGTTTAGGATATAATCTGTGTATTCAAATATACTGTTCTGGGCTGAGATAATAGGATTTCCCGGTGGTGTATTTTCATCTTTGTATATCTCTGGTATTAAATAAAGTACTGGTAGCTTGCAATGCTCCTGTTTAAAAAAATTGTGCTCATCCCAGTTTAGGAGTTCCTGTTCCTTCCGATAGTCCAGTCTGTCTTTAAATCCGTCCTTCACTTGTAAATAATCCTCCATAGAGATACGCTGGTAACTATTTCTATCATTCAATTAGGAATAGATTTCTCTAAGATATTTCTCCTTGTCCCATAGTACAATATTTCCTCTCTTATCAGAGGCCTTCACGATTACGTTATCCATTTTCTTGAGTTCATCCAAAGTTGTAAATGTCTTGTACTCTTGTTGGTCTCCAGGTTTTGTCTTCTTAGCTGACACGAAATATAAATCTCTCAAATCCCTTATCACACTCTCAGAAAACACGTCAATATTATCTTTTGAAATCTGTGGCAGGTATTTGGATTTGTGGAGAAAAAGTGTGCCCCTCCTTCTTGTGTATCTATCATGGCCAGGTGTTCAACCAAACGTGTACTTGTCATTTCTTGGATTATCTCAGGATTTGCCTTTCTCCAATTTCAATAGATCTTTCATGTGTTCAATGTCCAATACCAAATGGTTAGATGAACCCAGTCTTCCCAGTTCACCTTGATTCAAATTCACATCTTGTTAGTTCCTTTCTTTCATTGCATGTATTTTAGTTAATTTTAATTCCTGTACAAATTTATATAAGTTGATTCTACTTTGATGATAATTGAACTGACTTTTGTAACAATATGAGAGTCCCAAATACAGTACTTCTTGTCCTCTTCAGTTAGTATTGTGTCACTTAGATTGACAATAGTTTTCTGTTGTTTAAATTCCTCTATTGTTACTTGCAGTTGGTCTGGGTTGTACACCCAGAGGATTTTCCTTGTTGTTCTCTTCCTTTACTGGCCTCCCCTCCTTTGTTTCCTCCACCTCATGGTCTTCGTCGCCCCCTTTGGCACCTATAGTCCACTGTCTGATCTCTTTAGTCTGTTTGTAAAAAACAACACTTTGTGTGTCACAGAAGGCCGTGCCGCTCCTCCTGTAACTTTTATTACATCTTCTTGATCCACTTCTGAATATATATATATATATATATATATATATATATATATATCGACACATATATATATATATATACATATGTATATATATATATATATATATATATATATATATATATATATATATACATACATATACATATATATGTGTGTGTGTGTGTGTATATATATATATATATATATATATATATATATATATATATATATATATATATATAAACAATACAACAGACTTCCACTGGAAGGACGCACACTCAGGAATTCACAAAAAAAGTGAGTTTATTAACACAACACAACGCGTTTCGGCTGTCAAGCAGCCTTGATCACGTGTCACGTGATCAAGGCTGCTTGACAGCCGAAACGCGTTGTGTTGTGTTAATATTCTTTAAAAAAATATATTATTGACATGCAAAGGAACGCGTTTCGGCATTTTTGCCTTTGTCAACCTAGTGGTCGCCGTATTGGTTTCCCCTTATATATCACATGATCTGTTCTTTCAATAACATCATTCTTTTTACTTTTTTATACATATCTACATATTTGCCAGTCTCCACAACCATTAAAGAAATATTAGCACCTTTCACATTATTTTTCATACTTTTTAAATTGTTTTACCACATCTCTAGTATTGTTCGTAAAACCACCTAAACAGGACAACATAAAGATATGGATAGTAACACAATATTCATGTTGATTCCATCTCAATTGCAATGTATATGTGTAAACTGGGTACTTCATCCTATATTTATTTTACTTATTAATCTCTAGATGTTCATTGATTCCTTCCCAATATCAATAATACAATTTTTATTGTCAACAGTCATGTTATCTATTTTGAATTGCCTTGGATTTCATATCATATAACTAACCAATACATTTTCTTTTCTTAATCATAAAACCTTCTTCCTGGTTATTAATATTCATTTTTAAGGACATAACTGGCAGAGTAACCAATGTCAAAACCGACATCTATTACCTTAGCTCTCTAACTGAATTCCCTTACCTCCTTTTCAGTACTTTTAATCACATAAATATCATTACAAATGAATGTAAAGTTCCTCATTACTATTTAATTTATTAGGTTCCTGGGTATCTAACATTACTATATATCTAGATTCCAAAGTTTTTAGTTTTTTCTCTCTATTTCCACCTCTAATATCTTTGGCTATTCCATCAATCACACTATATTTTATTTCACCCACCTTTCCATTACGTCTTTCATGAATATGGTGAGCAACATATGCATGCAATATACTGTTCCCTGCAGTAGGTTTTCTATATATTGTGGTTTCCATTTTCCCATTTTCTATCCTAATCTTAACACAAAAAAATCTATCTCTTGAGTATGTATATTACCTGTAAATTTTAAATTCGAATCATTTACATTAATATCTTGAATTAATTTTCTTGCATTTTCCACATCACCTTTCCATACAACAAAGATATCATCGATGTATCTCAGCCACATAATAATGGGGTCATTCTATTGAGCACTTGTTCCTCCCACCAACCCACATACAAGTTTGCATTACTTGGGGCGAAATAGGTCCCCATCGCTGTTCCACAGCTTTGTTCAAAGATTTCATTGTTGAAGAAAAAAAGATGGAGTTTTAGACACCAATTAATCATCATACTCAACATTTTATGGGTCTTGCCCTAAAAAAATGTTCTACTGCTCTTACTCCATCTTCATGTGGAATACTGGTATATAGGGCTGTGACATCCAAGGTCATAATGATCATTTTAGTTTCCCAACTCACATCAAACACTTGTTGTAGGAACTCTGTAGTATCCTTCAAATATGATGATAAACTCACTACTAGTGGATGTAAAAATACTTCTAAATATTGTGACACAAATTCAAACAGACTACCTTGTATTGCTACAGTGGGCCTGCCCAGAGGTTTCTTTTCAGTTTTATGTATCATAGGGATAAAATAAAAAACAGGGAGTTTAGGATGGTCTACCTTCAAAAAACTATATTCTTCACTACTTATTAACCCTTGCTCTTTCCATAACACAAGATTTTTTATCAAATTCTATTTTTATATTGTCAACATATTTCATATCAACTCGCTTATAACAGGTTTCATCATTGTGTTGTCTATATGCTTCATCTATGTAATCTTGTAGTGGCCAAATCACAACATTCCCTCCCTTATCTGAACTTTTCTGCCAGTTCTTTGACCATTTTTCCAATGTTTTTGTATAACTAGTTATAGTCTTCGAAGTTTTCTCTATTTCTTTAGATCCTAACATTTTCAATTCTTTAATTATTATTTCAGCAAACTGGTCAATCAGATCCCCAGAGTATGCTGTTATTGTCTTAGAATTTGGTTTTAAAAAGTATCCTCCTCTTTCATCCACTTTTACACCTTTAGATTCCAATTTGTCTACAATTTCCATCTCATCAATAGATACCATAGCATTTTCTTCCAACTCCCACAACTCTTTCATTAAGGAAATGTACTCTTTCAATACATTTTGTTGCTTACAAGTCACATCACATCCAATCACTGACTTAGATTTTTCTCTCTTAAGTTCATGGATTTTCATCAATTTTAATTTTCTCACAAAGAGGAAAAGATCTAATCTACTTTGCACATAGTCAAACTTATTGACCTCACAGAATGATAGGCCCAGTGCTAAATTCTTTTAATCTTCTTCATCTAATCTACTTTCACATAAATTCAACACTGTCTTGTTATCCATCAATGGCACTCATTATGAACACGGCGGGAAACACCGCACTGCTGGCGGTGGCAGTAAAAACCACCAACAGAGGAGCGGTCCGGACCACCAAATAATGAACTAACTGAAACACAGGCATCCTGAAAACCACCCACCGCCAGTAGAGGAGTGCAGACAACCACGGCTGAGGCCGCCCACAGGCCGACAGAAAGGCCCAATCCGCCCATCAAATAATGAACCACTAGTCAGTTCCTGGGCGGGAACCACCGGTAAGCAAAGCCAGGCGGAAACGAACCAAATATAAGGAAACACTCACCGGAGGCTCACACAACACGCCGAAGCAGACATGGATAAAGAGCTGCAGATCATGCCAGCCCTTCTCCTTGCCATGTAACTCCAAGTTTGAGACCACCGACGAAGACGACGATGGTAAGTACTGAAACCTATGAAACAAGGCAAGAAAGGACTCAGTTACATACCCACCCACTCAACCCACCCTGCAACGCTCCCAGAACCCTTCACAACAGCACAACCCATAAATCCCACAGCAAGAGGTACTTACCCCACACAATGCAAATCCAACCTGAAGATAGTACATACAAATGCCCCACACACACAAACAATGAAACGAGAGACCAGGGATCGAGAGTGTGCTGCCAAAACACAGGCCACACATAAACATTTAATGCAGCTCTCTGAGCAAATGATTGTCAATTAAGGACAATAGCCATTCCATAGTGCTAGAGTTCAGTGGGCTACAATGGCCCCAACCTGACTCCCAAAGGGGCAACAATGGGGCATCCAGGCACCTCAGGGAGCAGGGGCAGGGTATGGTGGGGGTGGGGATTTGCGACGGGGATGGGCCTTGGATTTGCACTCGGAAGGTGGAGGGGGTTTGGGTTTGCCCCTGGAAGGTGGGGGAGTGGGCTTGGACCAGGTGGAGCCAGATGGAATTGGCTCTGCACGGGGCTTCTTCCTCTCTGGGGAAGGGGCACAGGAATGTGAAGGGCAGACAGGGGCTGCTGAGAAGTGGAAGGAGTAGAAAAGGCAAGGAGGTGCGCACGTTTAGGGACAAGACGGAGTGGGCCAGTGGGTTGGAAGAGGTCAGCACAGGAGAGGAAAAGTTTTCTGGGAGCAATTGGGTTGGACCTGGAGGAAGGCGTGGGATTGGAGGCAGAGGGGGAGGACATAAGTGGTATAGGGGTGTGTGTTGTGGGTGCAGGTGACTGGACAGTATGCTGAGGTGTGGTGGATGTGTAATGGGTGGGTGTTTTGGGGGTGGATACAGTGGGAGAAGACAGGCTGCCAGTGTGAATGTATGTTGTGTGGGTGTCTGCAAGTCTGGTGAGTGTGCTGCATGTGTCAGCCAAAGTAGTTGTGGTGAGTGCAGGTGTGGTGTCTGGGGTGCATGTATGGATGTGTGCTATTGTGGTGAGTGCAGGAAAAGGCTCAGCAAGTGTGAATGAAGGTGCAGTGCCTGGGGGTGTGCATGTAGAGGGTACAGACAGGGAGGCGGAAGAGGTGGGCACACTGGGGGAAGTGGATGTTGCTGTGTGTGCATGTGTATGTTGGCTGTGTGAATTCTTGTGGTAGGAGGTGTGGTGCTTGTGTTTAGAAGTGTGCTTCTTGTGTGTTGAGGTGTGTGAGTGCATGTCAGGTGGTGTGCTTTGGACGGGTGAAACGAGAGGGGTGCTGGAAGGGGTCGAGGAGGTTGGAGAGGGGATGGAGTGAACAGGGAAACTGGCTGCCATCAAAGAGGAGGCCAGAGCCTGAAAAGATCTCTGTAGGCCAGACATGGCACCGTGAATGCCACCCAGATAGGCATTGGTCTGCTGCATCTCTGATGCTAGCCCCTGGATGGCATTGACAATGGTTGTCTGCCCTACGGAGATGGTTCTCAGGAGGTCAATAGCCTCCTCTGTGACGGCAGCAGGGCTGACTGGGGCAGGGGAGGAGGTGCCTGGGGTGAAGGAGATGCCCACACTTCTGGGTGAGTGGGCACACTTGGTGGGGAGAAAATGGGAGGACGGTGATGGCATGGGAGGTGGCGGAAGATGATACAGTACGTGTGAGCCCACTAGGGTCCGCCACCGCCAGGGAGCCCCCATCGGAGGAGGTATTGGAATCACTACCTCCAGTGGTAGTTGCCTCCCCTGTGGTACTCCCCACGCTCTCCAACCCACTGGTCCCCTTGGTGTTGGATGACTCTGCCTCCGAGGATCCGTGGGCCGCTGCATCCCCACTAGCCGGTGCTTCAGCTTCCTCGCCAGATGATGCTGATGTACACAAACAACACAAGAGAACAGGGATGGGGAGAAAAAAAACAAGAGAGACTCTTGTAAATAGCTGAAAGGAGTGAACATAGTGGTCAGACATACACCCACCCAGAAGACCCTCCAACAGACAGCACCTTCCACTATACCCATGGCCATGCCCCTGACTAGTGACCAGAACCCTGCTCTACACCCATTCCCTAAACAACCTAAGGAGCCGACGTGTAGGTGACCTGACCCAAACACCCCTACTCCTTATGGGGGCCATTATGTAGATGGACATTAGTCAGAGTCCCTGCAACTAAGCAGCATAAATCTGAATGCACACACAGACATCCATCAAGGGTAAAAAATGTGGTATGTGTACTTACCCTCTTGTGACTGCTGTGCAGCCTTCAAGCACACATCCAGGTCTGGGTACGCCACCGCAAGGGTGCGTAGCATGAGGGGGGTCAGTGCCCAACGGACACCCCTTCCCCATTGGGAGGACTTCCCCAGCTGGGCCTCACAGATTTTTCATGCCCAGCGCCGCAGGTCCTCCCACCTCTTCCTGCAGTGGGTGCTTTGCCGGTTGTAGATCTCCAGGGTCCGCACCTCCTTGGCAATGGTATGCCAAAGTGCCCTCTTCTGGTGGGCGCTGACCTAAAAGGGACACACAGAAATGTAACACAGAGGTCAGGCACTTGGCAAATATATACAGCTGGCTACACGTCCACTATGGGATGGACTGTACAAACAGACTAACAGCAAATACGCATGCAGCATGTCATGAACCATAGCCCATCCAGGGTCAGAGGTGTACAAGTATGTACTGCCAACACCATCCATTACACACAACCATTGCCCACAATCCCCCGACTCACCTGTACCTCTGGCTGTCCATAGAGCTTGGCGTACAAGGGCAGGACCCCGTCCACTAACCTCTCCAATTCCTCCTGGGTAAAGTCCAAGGCCCTTTCCCCTGCAACACAAGCCACTTTCATGACCAGAGGCAGGACACAGCAGTACACTGTGGAGTACCTGCTTGCACCAGATCAGGGAGTCAAGTGAAGTTGGGGTGACGACTTTGCGTACATACCGCGTTGGTGTGCACGGTCACCGCCGGTGGCTATCATGATACGCTAGTATTCCCCATTGACATCCATGTTAACCAATGACTGCGCACGGCGGTAAAAGCTGCCTTACGCTGTTACGTCAACCGCTAGTGGTATGAGGTCACTTCCACCACAACAGTTCTGTATTACATGGGGCAGACATTTTGCCAAAAACTATACATTTAAAATAGTGCTATCTGCACAATACAGGCCCTAATATTCACCTAACATATCTATGCATGTGACCATTAACAATACCACACCTGACAAACACTGATCAATAATTATGGTCTAGTTGATTTTAGGTCAAAAACATTTCACATCTGAGTCCCTACAATCAAGTCAGCAGTGCTCAATGACTGACAACATGTGCTGATGCATGTGTCTTCCTCACACGTGTTTCAAATTCCTCCTAGGTACAGGCCCTTTCGGCGAGGAAGGGCCACATCAGTGTACAGACCACTTGTGGATATGCAGACCATGGTGAAGCGTCACATCATAATCAATTACAGACTCACCCGTGCAACTATTCTCTAACTTTGTGCATTACTGGATCCTGCACTGACTCCGGCAAGTCGCAATCAGCATGCCATCCCTACTGAAATGCAGGTGCTCTCTGCACTCCATTTCCTGGCCACGGGCTTTTTTCAAGTGACAGTGGGCATGGGTGTTGGATTTTCACAGCCAATGTTCAGCTTGATAATGACAATATTTCTGAATGCATTTGTACAACACCTGCAGTCCTATGTGAGGTTTCCCCAAAGTACTGACCTCCCTGCCATCAAGTCTGACTTCTCTGCCTTTGCCAACATACCCCATGTGATAGGTGCCATCGATAGCACCCACATACCTATAATTCCCCCAAGAGTCAGTGAACAGGTGTACAGAAGCAGGAAGAACTTTCACTCCATGAACATTCAATTGGTATGTACTGCAGACCAGTACATCTCAAATGTGAATGCCATGTTCCCCGGATCAGTCCATGATTCCTTTGTACTGAGGAACAGTAGTGTGCCACACAAGGTGGAACAACTACAAGAGGACAGAGGGTGGATCATAGGTAGGTGTTTCTGTCACTAACTGCCACCTAGCAGACAGCCAGGCTGTCTGACTCTAAGGCTTGTCAATGGCAATTCTGTTTTGCACCTTTTCCATGTGATTCTGGCTATCCCAACTTGGGTTGGCTCCTGACACTAGTGAGGAATCCTGGGACTGATGCAGAGAGGAATTACAATGAGGCCCATGGACATACTAGGAGGGTGATTGAGCGCACAATAGGTCTCCTGAAGGCTAGATGTTATCTACATATCTCTGGGGGTTCCTTGGCCTATGGGCCTGAAAAGTGTGTAGAATCGTGGTGGCCTGCTGCATGCTGCACAAGGTGTCAGTGAGGAATTCTATCCCCCTCTTGGAGGTGGAGGGTGCTGTATATCCAGACCAACTTCCTCAGAGAGGGGACAAGAGTGATGGTGATGATGAAGATGTCAATTCCAGGACCCAACTTATACAACTATACTTCCAGTAACTATGTGGGACTAAGGGCTGAGATTGGTGTTTGTGAAACATACTGTCAGTGTGCCTTGTCACCTGGGGGGGGGGAGGGGGTTGAATGTACTAATTGTAACTGTGTCCAGCTCTGCATAGGACAGAATACAATTTAGTGGTCATTTTTCTCAACATATTTTAGGCACAACAACATGTAAGGTGAGTGTGTACTTTCATGCTACGCAGGTACAAATAAAGTAGTCATCAGCTAGTTGCATCCATACTTCACTTTGTCACACATTATGACAGGGGACAGTGTTACAGGTGTGATATGTGTTTTATTTGGTGCAGGGATTGAATCGTGCTAATTACAGTGATGGCAGTTGGTCATGGGTGGTTATCCTAAATGCCAACATGGTGGCAGCCTTCTTGTAAGTATTGGTAGGTCCATCATTGCTTACATGGGTTCTTATTTATTGTTAGCACTGTTTGGTGGTTGATTGTGTGGGATAGTTGGTGGACAGATTGCTGCAGAGTCACTTCTTTGAGGGGGCCTTGTTTTTGGCAGGTGTTCCAGTCCCATATCTTGGCCTGAGGGTCCGTTTGGGCGCCTGTTGTTGACCTATAGGGGATGAAATGGTTGTTCCTTGTGTTTCCTCTGAGGGTAGTTAGTGGGAAGTTGCTGCTGATGCAGTCTTTGTGCAGTCTGTCTCCTGTGCTGTAGTGGGGGCTTCCTGTACTGTGTGGGTCTCAGACTGGGTTTGTACAAGTGCAGCAGTGCACCTGTGACATTGTGCATTTTTCACTGCTCCATGGCCTCTTGTTGGTGTTCCTGCTGCATCCTCTGTCTCTACTCCAGGGTGGATACTATCTGGGCCAATCTGTCCTGGGTATGCTAGTAGGCCCCCAGGACCTCAGATATCATATCCTGGGCTGCAGCATCCATCCTGTGGCCTCTCCCTGGGCCAGTGATGCCCTCCCACTGGGCCTAGCCCCCTGTGCCTGTGTCCCCTGCACAGGTCTGGAAGTGCCACTTGTACTGGGGCCATCATCTTCCTGCCTGTTGGTAGGGGGTGACTGTGGCCTCTGTACTTGTGATCCTCCAGTCTGTGGCCTGGATACAAAGGTGTGGGGCTGTTGCCCTGGGCTGCTGTTCTTGCCTGGGTGGTAGGGGTGTCAGTGGTATCGTGGATGGGGCTGCTGGATGGTGACAGTCCAGGACTGTGTGAGGGGCCAGCCTGCTCATCAGTGTCCAGGGTTCCATTCCCTGTGTTCTGTGAGGTGCCTCTGTCTCCCTGGGGGGCACTGGCACTCCTTGTCCTGTCCATAAGGGTGGCATGGGTGGTGGTGCCTGTTGGGGGGAATTGGATAAGTCTGTTACATTTGCATAGTCGGATGGGGTGCACAGGCCTGGTAGGTTTATGAAGCTTACACACCTTGGGAATATGCAGGATGCTTTAGTGGGGTTAACATTGCTTTTAACTGAAGGTGTGGAGGTGCACTGTGGGTATTCTAGCCCCTTGTGTTTAATTGCAGGGGTGGGTGGCTGTGCACAGGGGGAGGGATGTGGACCTGTTAGTGGGTTTGTGAGCATGCATGGGTGGTGGATTCAGTGCCTGTGGGCTGGGTGGGGTGTTGGTCCTGGTGTGTGTTGGAGGAGTGGGGTGGTGCATGCATTCCAGGTGTGATGGATATGGGGTAAATGTAGACGACTTACCCGAGTCCATTCCTCCAGTAAGTCCAGTGAGTCCCTCAGGATGCAGGATGGCCAGTACCTTTTCCTCCCAGTCAGTGTAGTCGGGTGGTGTTAGTGGAGGTCCTCCCCCAGTCTTCTGGTCTGCAATGTGGTGCCTTGATGCCATGGCCCTGACCTTCCCCCGCAGGTCGTTCCATCTGTTGCAGGTGTCGTCCCTGGTGTATGGATGGTTTCCCACTGCATTGACCATGTTGACAATGGTCTGCCATAGCTCCATCTTCCTGGCGATGAGTGTGGGCTGTACCTGAGCCCCGAATAGTTGTGGCTCCATCTTCAGGATCTTGTCCACCATGGTCCTGAGCTCCCTTTCTGTGAAGCATGGATGTTTGGGGGGTTGACATGGTGAGTGTGGTGAATGGTGTCAGGGGTGGAATCGCGGTGAGGGTGCTTGTTGGACCTGGCTTTTTGACGGGGACATCCCCAAACTTTTTTGCCTCCTTCCTCCTATTTTTCCTGACCTGTTGGTGTTGGCTTTTGACCTCTGGGCACTTTACCACTGCTAACCAGTGCTAAAGTGCATATGCTCTCTGGGTAAATTGTACTACTGATTGGTTTATCCATGATTGACTATTTGGTTTACTTGTAAGTCCCTGGTAGAGTGCACTACATGTGCCTAGGGCAGGTAGATTAAATGCTACTAGTGGGCCTGCAGCACTGGTTGTGCCACCCACCTCAGTAGCCCCTTAACCCTGTCTCAGGCCTGCCATTGCAAGGCCTGTGTGTGCAGTTTCACTGCCACTTCGACTTGGCATTTAAAAGTACTTGCCAAGCCTAGAACTCCCCTTTTACTACATATAAGTCATCCCTAATGTGTGCCCTAGGTAACCCCTAGAGCAGGGTGCGGTGTAGGTAAAAGGCAGGACATGTACCTGTGTAGTTATATGTCCTGGTAGTGTGAAACTCCTAAATTCGTTTTTACACTACTGTGAGGCCTGCTCCTTTCATAGGCTAACATTGGGGCTGCCCTCATACACTGTTGAAGTGGCAGCTGCTGATCTGAAAGGAGCAGGAAGGTCATATTTAGTATGGCCAGAATGGTAATAAAAAATCCTGCTGACTGGTGAAGTCGGATTTAATATTACTATTCTAGAAATGCCACTTTTAGAAAGTGAGCATTTCTTTGCACTAAAATCTTGTTGTGCCCTTCAATCCACGTCTGGCTAGGTTTAGTTGACAGCTCCTTGTGCATTCACTCAGACACCCCCCAAACACAGGGTACTCAGCCTCACTTGCATACATCTGCATTTTGAATGGGTCTTCCTGGGCTGGGAGGGTGGAGGGCCTGCCCTCACACAAAGGACTGCCACACCCCCTACTGGGACTCTGGCAGACAGGATTGAGCTGAAAGGGAACTTGGTGCATTTCTTAGAGACTCTTTGAAGTCACCCCCACTTCAAAGGCACAACTTAGTATAAAACAGGGCCTCTGCCCTACCTCATCAGACACTTGCTGGAGAAGAAACCTGAACCAGAAACTACATCCTGCCAAGAAGAACTGCCTGGCTGCTCAAAGGACTCACCTGTCTGCTTTCTACAAAGGACTGCTGTCTTGCTGTTGCCCTGCTGCCTTGCTGAACTCTTGTCTGGCTGTGAAAGTGCTCTCCAAGGGCTTGGATAGAGCTTGCCTCCTGTTCCTTGAAGTCTCAGGACCAAAAAGACTTCTTCCTTTCACTTGGACGCTCCGTGCGCCGAAAATTTCGACGCACAGCTTGTTTCGCGGCGAGAAAAATGCCGCACACCGACGCTGATCGACGCGACGCCCTCGGGACGATCGAGACTTCGACGCACAACCTCGCAAGGACAAAGCCGCCCGACTTTCCAGGAGAAATCGACGCAACGCCTACCGTGAGCGCGAAACTTTGACGCACGGCCTCGCAAGGACAACGCCGCCCGACTTCCAAGGAGAAATCGACGCGACGCCTGCCGTGAGACCAAAATTCCGACGCACGGCCTCGCAAGGACAACGCCGCCCGACTTCCAAGGAGAAATCGACGCAACGCCTACCGTGAGATCGAAACTTCGACGCGCAGCCCCGCAGAACGACGTGCAGCCGGAAATCAAGCAGGAGAATCCACGCACAGACCCGGGACATCTGGTAATCCCCGCGATCCACGAAAAGAGACTGTCTGCGCGCCGGAAAATGACGCCCGACTTCCCCGCGTGGAAAAGAACGACGCAAGTCTTTGTGTGCTGAGGAGAAATCGACGCACACACCCTTTTTCCACGCATCTCTTCTCCTGTGGCCCTCTGAGGAGATTTTCCACCAGAAACCAGGTACTTTGTGCTTGAAAGACACTTTATTGCTTTTTAAAGACTTAAGACACTTAATATCACTTTTCAGTGATATCCTTACAAATTCTTATTGCAACTTTGATCGTTTTGACCTGCAATTACCCAGATAAATATTCTATATTTTTCTAAACACTGTGTGGTGTATTTTTTGGGGTGCTATGCTATGGTGTTGTATGATTTATTGCACAAATGCTTTACACATTGCCTTCTAAGTTAAGCCTGACTGCTCGTGCCAAGCTACCGGAGGGTGAGCACAGGCTGATTTTGGATTGTGTGTGACTTACCCTGACTAGAGTGAGGGTTCTTGCTTGGACAGAGGGCAACCTGACTGCCAACCAAAAACCCCATTTCTAACAGTGCTTTTCTGTGGTTCGGTGTGAGTCTTGTGTTTTTTGGCGTTCGGTGTGTCTGCTTCTGGTGTTCTCTGTCTTTGTTGGCCTATTTTTGTTGCAAAGGATTGTGGGGTATGTCTGTGAGTGTTTTTATGGTGTTGTGGATGTGCGTCAGGAGTGTGGGTTTCTAACTTATCCAATGTGTGCACTTCTTACTGTTGGGTCCACTTGCTGCCCGTAGCGGTCTGCACCGCCAATAGTCGTCCATCTTCCACTGACCGCCAAGGTGATTTGTGCATCATTATTTGGAGGGCGGGATGTGGGTGTGCTCGGCGGTGGCAGGGTGGGAGGTCCATCATTTCCACCGATAGGGTCCTGGCGGAGGCTGGTGGACTGTTAATTTTTGACAGAATCTGGGTTTTGGTTCATTATATGGCGGGTTTCTATTCACCGTCGCCACAGCGGTGTTTACCGCCGTGTTCATATTGACCGCCATTATCGCTTGTTGCTTCAAGTCATCTCTTCTTGTTCGTCTGTATGCACTTCTTTTACCACCTCGTCTTTTCTTTCTCTGCCTCTTCCTTTTGATCTGCCACTTCCTCGCCATGGTTTGTGATTGGTTCTCTAATCTTGCCTTAAAAAATCTAATTCTTCTTGCAAGGTGGTATATGATTTAACTCTTGCCATTTCATCCACAACTGTATCAGAACTTTCACTTATCTCAACATTTCTTTCTCCCATTTTTACGTTTGCTTCTTTAGTATAAGTTCCATTTAATTTTTGTCTTCTCCAATGACCAAACTTTCTAACAAATGTATACATTTGCCCGTTTCATAATCTATTTCATCTCTATTAAATTTGCGTGCTTTCTTTTGAACAATATCTTCTTCCATTTTTCTCAGTCGATCTTCCATTGTTTTATTTAAAGTTTCTACTAACTTCTTATCTGCAAACAGTTCAATTTGTTTGCTCACTAACTCTATCTTTTTCAATTGCTTTGTCTCTATCTATTTGAGCACATTTGATCAATATTCTCATCATTCCCACTGAGCTTTGAGCTCATTCCTTTAATAATTTAGGGTTAGGGTCATCATATGTTGAAATAATCATAATTCTCAATGCTTTAGGGACTCTTTCAGCACCCAACTATCTTGTTAACAACTCACATTCCCACCATTTATTCAGTTCTCTTTTTTTTCAACCTTTCAAGTTCTTTAAACATGTCATAAATGTCTATTCCGCTGTTAACATCTTTACATCCTTGTTGTCTCTTCTCATTATTTATTGGTTTTGCGAATATCATTTCAGCTCTCTGATTTCTTTTATCATATGTGTTTTGTATTTTACTGGCCACCCTTATATGTTATTTTCTTTCCACTGATCAGCAGTTATTATCCAAACAATTTGTGAACCACTCTCAACATATTATTGCTTTTTGATTGCTTCTTTGATGAGTGGCACCCAGCTCCATTCAAATAGTTCACTCAGATTAATCATGCTTGCCTTTCGTTGTTGTGTTGTCTCACTCCGGTGCCCTCTGACTCTGCAACAAGCCCTCACTTGACTTTTGGAAATGTAGATATATCAGACTTCAAAGCAGGGGCAGAAATGTGAATATCCAGTCACTTTGCACGGCGCGACTTCTCCGCACCTGAACGCCACTGGTGCCAATGTCAGACGTGCGCCATCGCGTCTAAATAATCTTACTTGCCTTATCTCTTCAAAAAAGATTTGGCACACCACAAACGAAAATATTCCTAAAAAAAGAATTTTATTGGCACGTAAAGGAGCGCATTTTGGCATTATTGCCTTTGTCAACCTAGCAGTCATCATATTGGGTTCCCCTTATATATCACATGATCAGTTCATTTCAATAACATCATTCTTTTTACTTTCTTATATATATCTACATATTTGCAAGTCTCCACAATCATTAAAGAAATATTAGTACCTCTCACATTATTTTTCATAATTTTTAAATTGTTTCACCACATCTCTAGTATCGTTCATAACAACATAATGATATGCCGAAATGCATTCTTTTGTGTGTCAATAAAATTGTATTTTTAAGAATATTTTCGTTTGTGGAGGGCCGAATCCTTTGTGAAGAGAAAAGGCAAGTGAGATTATTTAGACGTGGTGGCGTGCATCTAACATCAGCACCACCGGTGTTCAGGTGCGGAAAAGTCACGCCGTGCGAAGTGACTATATATATATATATATATATATATATATATATATATATATATATATATATATATATTTATATGAAAAAATGGGTTTACACTGATTTATTACTTTTTTTACAATTAGCTGGGGAGTGCAAGGTCACAGTCTCTGAGTTGGGGGACTTGCCCACTTGTTCTGGAGGCGGCTCCATGCCCATTACAATCAACTGGGGAGTGCAAGGTCACAGTCTCTGAGTTGGGGGATTTGCCCACTGGTCCTGGAGGGGCTCCATGCCCATTACGATTCGATTAGTTGGAGAGTGCAAGGACACTGTCTCTGAGTTGGGGGACTTGCCTACTGGTTCTGGAGGGGGCTCTGTGTACAAAAGTCCCTGGAGGGTGGCCTACATGCCCTCTGCTGGTGGTAAGGGCTGCTGTTTTCCAGCTTGTGGTGAGGGCTGCTGTTTTCCAACTAGAGATGAGGGCTGCTGTGTCCCAACTGAAGGTGAGGGCTGCTGTGTCCCAAATGGAGGTGAGGGCTGCTGTGCCCCAGCTGGAGGAGAGGGCTCCTTGCCCACTGCTGTTGGAGGGGGCTTCTTGCCTCTCTTAGATGGTGGAGTGGAGTGGAAACCTTCCCTTTCCTGGTTGGTGGAGTGGGATACTTCCCTCTCTTGGGTGGTGGAGTGGGATCCTTCCCTCTCTTGGGTGGTGGAGTGGGATCCTTCCCCCTCTTGGGTGGTGGAGTGGGATCCTTTCCTTTCCTGCCTCCACGACTAGCAGGTGTCTCCACTGTCCCCGTGGACTGTTTGGCTGAGGTGCTGAGCTGGGTCATTGGGACCCTGCTCTTACAGGCAGGATGGCATAAGGGTAAGGGAAGAGGTCAAGTTGGGCAAGGATAAGCTTCTTAGGGACGGTGTGGTGGGATGAGGGAGGAGGGATGGGAGTGGAGGTTGAGGGTGTGGTTGTTGGAGGTGTATGTCTGCTGACTTTGGGTGCAGGTGCATGGGTAGTGTGCTGATGTGAAGTGGATGGCTATTTGGTGATCTGTGTTGGGCCACCAATACAGAGTGAATGCCCTCCAGGAATGCAGTGCATTGCTGCATCTGGGATGACAGCCCCTGGAGGTCAATAGCCTCCTCACTCAGGGCAGCAGGGCTGACTGGAGCAGGGCCTGAGGTGCCTGGGGTGAAGGAGATTCCCACCATCCTGGGTGGACGGGCAAGGGCAAGCTGGTGAGGGGCTACTGGGAGGGCGGTGCTGGTACGGGGGTGGCGGCTATACCTGTAGCTGGGGTGGTTCCAGAGGTGTCCGCCACCACCAGGGAATTTCCATCGGAGGAGGTATCTGAGTCAGTGTTGTCACCTCCAGTCCCCGCCATGGTGGTCCCCTCACCCTCTGTCCCACTGGTCCCCTTGGCTTCGGTGGACTTTGCCTCCCGGGTCCTGTGGGATACAGCTCCCTCTGTCGCCAATGCCTCTGTTCCTCCGCCAGATAATGCTAATGCACACATGGACAGGATGACAGAAGGAAAAAGGGGGGAGAGAGAGAAAGGGAGCACTTGGTCAATTGCAGCACCAACACCACAGATGGCATACACATTACCGTCACACACAGTGAGCAGGATTGAGCACCATGCATTGCACTGGCATTACATTTGCTAGGTACCACAGCAAGATGAGAGTGAAACACTGCCAACTGCACCCCTCCTGGGAGTCACTAAGCCCTGTCTGACATGTAATGCAACCTAGCTAGGTTACCAGATTTAGCAATACAACCATTACCCTTGAGCTGGATCACGCTGCATTCTCTGAACTGCATTAAGGTCCACCCACTAACTGACACCCACCACCAGGTTCCCATGCCACCTACCGATTATAGTTGTAACACACACTGTACTCACCCCCTTGTGGCTGCTGTGATGTCCTCAAACGCCCATCCAGCTCTGGTAGGCCTCTGGCAGTATGCAGGCCAACAGGAGGGTCAGGTTCCGACGGGCACCCCACCCTCGTTGAGAAGCCATCCCCAGCTGGGCCTCTGTGGTCTTCCGGGCCCAGCGTCTCAGGTCCTCCCACCTCTTCCTATAGTGGGTGTTCCCCTTGCTGTATACTCCCAGGGTATGCACAGCGATGGCACTCCAAAATCCCTTCTTCTGATTGCCTCTGACCTGCAGAGGAAACAGAGACAGGAGGACACCATTAACCAGACAATCCAGCCTGTTACAAATATGATCTACAAATCCCATTTCCATCCCCAGTGACACACACATAACCCAGCTCCCCACATGCACACCACAACCAGACATACAACCCCCCCAAAAGACACGATGCTTGCACACAAATCTCTATGCAACCTTGTCACATGCCTTGTGCCCAAGGTGTACTCACCTGTTGGTCTGGAGGCCCATACAGCAGCCCATACTGTGGTAGGACCCATCCACTAAGTGCTCCAACTTCTCCAAAGTGAAGACATGGGCCCTTTCCCCGGTCACATGGGCCACAGAAGGATCCAGACACAGGTCACAGCAGCACACGCAGTGTAGGTGTTGTCCTGAGGAAAGTCAAGAAACAAGTGAGGTTCTAGCCAGAAAATGGCGGTCACATAAGCGCGGTGTACAGCGTCGCTGCTGATCCCCATTGGCCACTGTACTTCATACAGCCCCATGTTATCCAATGAGGAATAGCACGGCAGTGCAAGACCACCTTCCGCCATGACGCGCAACACCGGCTGAATTAGCTCACTGCCACCTGTCCCTACATACAGGACAGGCGGTCGCCATTTTATGGTGGTGGACAATATTCAGATAATCGAGAACTGTGTCATGTCTATAATTTACACATACATTGCCAATACCAGTGTCCCACCACATTACTGCTCTATGTACACAGAGGTGATGGTTCCATTGTTCAAATTGTGACAACCTACACACTCTCATGTCCCTTAGATACATGCCACTGCAGAGTAATTTAGGAGGAGGAGTCAAGACCCCGTGTAAAGAACCCTTGGGAACTTGGCTACACTGGAAGAGAGGCACATAATACCCACCTACAGACTGGACAAGGCCACAATCACAGATCTGTGTGCTCAATTGGAGCCTGATCTGATATCTGATATCTGATATCCGTCATCCCATTGGGATCACCCTTCTTGTGCAGGTTCTATCAGTGCTCCATTTCCTGGCAACTGTCTCTTTCCAAGTGACAGTGGGCTTGGCAGCATGAATGTCACAGCCAATGTTCTCAATCGTGTTGGCAAGGGTTTTGTCTGCCGTGGTGAAACACATGTGCAGCTACACTGCTTTCCCCCAGGTGGAAGATTTGGCCAATGTGAAGGCTGGATTCTATGCAATGGGACATATACCTAACATTATTGGGGCGATTGACAATACACATGTTGCGTTTGTCCCCTCCACCAGAATGAACAAGTGTTCAGGAATCTGAAGAGTTTCCACTCACTCAATGTTCAAATGTTGTGCCTGGCTGACCAGTACATCTCCTACGTCACTGCCAAGCATCCTGGGTCGGTGCATGATGTCTTTGTCTGAGGAATAGCAGCATCCCAAATGTGATAGCACAACTACAGAGGCTCAGGGTATGGCTAATTGGTGAGCCTGACTCCCCTCCCAATATATGTCAGTGTATGTCTTCTGGTGTTGACCGTATACCATTGTGTAAGGCTAATGTTTGTCCCTCAATACTTGCAGGTGACTCTGGACACCCAAACCTATTGTGGCTCCTGACCCCTGTGAGGTATGCCAGGTCAGGGGCTGAGAATCATTATGATGATGCACATGTGCGAACCAGGAGAATTATTGAAATTACCTTCAGCCTCCTGAAAGCCAGGTTCAAATGCCTCTATCTGACAGATGGATCTCTGTGCTACTCACCAGAGAAGGTCTGCCAGATAGTAATGGCATGCTGCATGTTGCACAACCTGGCCCTCAGATGACATGTGCCATATCTGCAGGAGGAGGAGAATGGAAATGCCCCTGTGGCAGCAGTGGACCCTGAGGACAGTGAGGATGAGGAGGCAGAGGAAGAGGATGTGGACAACAGAACATCAGTTAATCGTCAATGATACACAGGTGAGACAGTGGAACTGACCATTCCTCTGATTAATGATGTTTTCTGTGTGGCTGTAACAGGATGGCATGCACTTCCTTTGCATCTCTACTTACTGTCCCCTATGGCTTCTCATTTTGCAGATGTTGGTGGTATGACAACAGTGTACTGATGTGATGACTACAGACAGATACAGGTCATAAAATGTATCAGTGTTCATATCATTTACACATGATGTAACTGTTTCCATATATGCACAATTTCAGAACCTAAACACTTTCACTTAGGATGTGTTCAAGGGTGTTTATTGTAGTGCAAATAATTGATGGAAAAGTGCAATGGAATAGGGTGATGGTTGAGTAAAGTCGAGGGTATTGTTTCAGTCTGTTTGTAGCACAGGTCCAGTGTCCAAAGGGCCATTGGAAGGAGAGCAAAGGCATATCTAAGTGGACAACGTGACAAGGTAGGACACAAGGGGGACACACTGGAGAGTCTCATTTCCTGGCGGTGGTCTTGGCAGGTGTCTCTGGCATCTGTCTGGGTCTGGGTCACAGGGAACATTTGTGAGGTGGTTCACCTTCTACAGGAGGTGGGGCGCTGTGGCCTGTGGGTCCTATGGCAGGGCCTCCTGCCTACTAGCTGCAGCAGAAGTAGTGGGCTGGTCAGTGCAGTGGCTAGAGGTAGGGGCCTGCTGGTGTGCTGTCCATTCCCTCATGATGTTGGCCATATCTGCCAGCACCCCTGCTATGGAGACCATGGTGGTGTTGAGGGCCTTCAAATCCTCCCTGATCTCTTGATGGTGTACCTCCTGCAGCCGTTTTTTCTCCTGCATTTTTGTAAGGATCTGGCCCATCTTGTCCTGGGATTGTTGGTAAGCCCCCAGGACATTAGTGAGTGCCTCCTGGAGAGTCGGATCCCTGGGCCTGTCCTCCCCCTGGCACACAGCAGTCCTCCCAGTGTCCCTGTTCCCATGTGCATCGATTCCCTAAACGGTGTGCCCACTGCCACTGACCCCAGGTCCCTTTTTGTCTTGGGGGTGAGGTGTGGACTGGGGTGCCTGTACAGGTGCACACACTGCTGATTGGTTTGTCCTGGGGACAGAGGTGTGGGGACGTTGGGTGGGTGCTGTGGTATTGGATACTGATGGGGGATGCTCTGTGCTGGGCTATGAGTGGGCTGTGGTGGCCGACTGACGAGTGGTCCCTGATGGGCCAAGTAGTTCATCCAGATCATGAAGTCCAGAGTTACTGTCATCACTGGGGGCATCTTCTGTTGGGGAACTGGTTAGTCGTGGCACCTCCTCACTGCTGAGATTTGCTGGGGCACCCGATGGGATGTAAGTGATGTATTGTACTTCATGTCTGTGACATATTGTTCATCCCTTGCTTCCCCTCTATTGTTGCTATTGCCCTGCCACCTGTGTTTGTGTATGAGGATGTATTGTGGGATTGTTAGTTATCAATGCTGTGCATTCTTTGGGGATGGGTGTCCATGCAGGGTTAGGAGGGCTGCCCATGCATTGGTATAGCATGCAGTGCCTGGCATTGGGGTTAGTCAGATGTATAGGTGCAGTGTGTGGGATGGAGTGGAGTGATGGGAGTGAGCCTGAGGGGGTGTGATGGCATGCAGGTATGGGGGGTGATAAGTAGTAAATATTGACTCACCAGTGTCCAGTCCTCCGGGAACTCCAGTGAGTCCCTCAAGATTCAGTATTGCTGAGACTTGCTCCTCCCATGCAGTGAGCTGTGGGGGAGAAGGTAGGGGCCCACCGCCAGTACTCTGGATGGTGAACTGGTGCCTTGCTGCCACAAAATGTACCTTCCCTGTAGGTCATTCCACCTCTTCCTGATGTTGCCCCTTGTTCTTGGATGCTGTCTTACGGCTTTCACCCTGTCCACAATTCTCCACCATAGCTCCATCTTCCTGGCAACGGACATTTGCTGTACCCGTGCTCCAAACAGCTGTGGCTCTATCCTGACTATTTCCTTGACCATGACCCACAACTCCTCATCAGTGAAAAGGGGCTGCCTTAGTGAGGACACGGATGTTGTGTGGTATGTGTTGTGCCATAATGTGTACTCTAATGTATTCATATTAATGTGGTACATTGAAAATCATAGTAATCAGGGTGCAGTCATAAGTAGAAATGTAGAAAAGTTAAAGGCATGCTTTTGCAATGACAGTTATTGTCTAAAAATAATACATGTACGCAATAATATTCAATGTATTGGGACTGCAACATTACATTTACATGTTATATTATTACAGTCATACATCATTTATTGTACTTTTGTGGAGAAATGAATGTATAACCATGTATTTGAATGTGCATTAAATCTTGTGTTAAATTGACTTGAGCTAAGGCATGAAATGTTTTTCTATGCTCAACTTGCTGCATTTTCTTTATTTGCAGGAGAAACTCTGCAGTTAATGAAGGGCCTGTTGTGAGTTTGAGATGAAGAGGTACTGGAGGTTTGTTGACAAGGATAAGGAGCACTAACTGAAGGATGAGAGAGAACTCCTCTTTGAGCATCAGGACACAGGAGGTACCCAATCATTGGTTCTTATGTTTGGTTCATGGGATGACATTCTGATTGGAGTTGCAAATTCCAAACTGTGCCTGGAACATGGAAAATTACTGGTGATGATGACGTAGACTCTTGACAATTCTGCTAGATCTAAACTGGTATTCAGTAAGTAAGGGAAGTTAGACCCTTTCTACCTTTTCACTAGAGCTGATCCCTTGAGATTTAGACAAGCAAAGTTCTCTCTACTGTACTTTGGCTAAAGTGGCTTCATCCTATGCCCATCTCTCTCTTGTAGAACGTCTACTGAGGTTTTTGTTTTGCTGACACTTGTTGATTATTTTCCTATTTCTGACATTTCTGGAGAATTATTTAGATTTTCCTTTAGCTTGATTAGAGTAATGACATTTATTTAGGTGTTAAAAGGTTAGACAGGAAGATCGCAATTTGGACTCTGAACATCAAGTGTTGATTCCCATCTCTTGTATTGCTGCAACTGAAATATTGGTATACTTTATGCTTGTATGATTTAACCTGGATAGACCCTTCAATTCGCCTCTGGTGATTCTCTACTTGTATAGTATATTTCTGAGACTCATTTACATAAGTCTAGCCTTAGATTTGTGATAAAACTTGGAACCTGAACTTCTGCCTCTTGGATTCAAGGTGTGACCAAATGGGGTACATTGTAAATTGATTGAAAGGGTGTTGGTTTGTTTCTCCTTGCCTCTCAGAACTCCTAAAATGATGTATCAGAACCAGGGAAATTAGAAAATGGGCCAGATGCATTCTTAGATAATAGCAGAGTATGGTTAGGATCCTAAAGTAAGGAGAGCTAGAACCCTGTTTTCTAGATTAGTTAGTTCCCAGAGCCCTGTCCATAGTACTCATGCCCAGACTTTGGTGGATCTGCAGAGTTTTGGAGATCAGAAGAGGAGTTATATTGGTGATGGGGGAGTGAATATCAGTAGGGTCAGGAATTACAGTGGTTAATGCTTCGTTTGCCATGTTTGTGAATTTGGATGATGTTTTGCAGAGATGTTCTGAATGTTTTTTGGGTGGGGCGATTAGTGGAAAATTTGAAGTTGTTATCAGTCCAACGTGGCCTGAAATCCCAGGATAGTATTACAAGGTGGAGAAGACACCATATTGTAATTGTCTGCTGGGTTTGATGGCATTCCTCATGAGACATTGTTGATGGCACAATTGTAATAGGGATTTTACTTTGTGTGAATATGAGACCATTTGTATAGTGGATCTTAATATGCAGACTGAACCTATACTAATCTGAGTGATGTCCCGCAGGTCAAGATTTCAATCAAAGTGGTTGCTATTCTTGTGAGACTGGGTACTGTTGATTCTTTAGTGAAGCAGACAAAGGTTATTTTATTGTGTTTTGTTGTATACATGTGTGATGTTGAGGAGATTGTGTGCATGCAGATTGTAAAGGAGAATTGGAGGCGTGAGATATGATGTCAAAGTTTGACACACTGGTATAGCTCAGTTGGTTTGTTGAGTTGCTGCTATTGGTTGTAGATGTCATAAGGGTTAGCACTGCTATTAGTTGTTATTATTGAATACAGGATTGTGAATTTGGGTGTTATTTCCAGATTCAAAACAAAATGTTACTGTGCTTATTGATATTTGGTTGGAGGAAATGAAATGTTTCAGGGTCATGCAAGGCTTGTTTAGAGGATATGTGCTTATACCTAGTAGAAAGGGAGAGGAGGCACCTTCTGAAGACACCCCAGGTCATTATATGATGATAAGTATCGGGCTCTATACTTGTGTTTGGCTTGGTCAATTGATTGCATAAGATCACAGAAAAAGAAGGTGCATTGAGGTTTACACTAAATATTTGTTTTCAGAATTATTGAAAATTTGAGGAGGGTGATGTGCAAGATGAAAACACCTCTCAGACCTGCACAATATGAAGCTCTAAATGTTTGGGTACATGCTGCTCATTCCAGAGAGAACGATAAATATCAGGGTAGAGCCTGAAAGGCGATACACACCTATGTGGATGCTAGGTGGGATGCTCAACTGAAAAGGTGGAGAACTGACATGATAGAGGGAGTTAGATTGTATGCAACCTTAATGAGTAAAATGTTTGAGGGAGAGAAGGACAAGAGAAAAGACAAGAAATGAAAAGTGGAAAAGCAAAAGCTACCAGATAATATGAAGCAGGTCAGCCTTCTAGATGTGCTATTGTTTGAATGTCCACCCCATATAACGAGACTCAGGAGGCAGGTGGAAACGGCACAGGTGGTAGTGGAAAAGATGTATTTGCACCAGCAAATATAACCATGGAGTTGAGTCAGGGAAAATTCAGTCACTCCCCAGAGAGAATTTGGTAGATGTGACAAAATTAAAATTAGAGTTAGATGAGATGATTAGTAAAAATCTTGATTTGGCTTGTTTACACACTAATCATGAGAATTAACTTGTTTTCATGTGTAAGGTCCTTACCAAACGTGCAGGACAGATTTATGACAAGCTAGTGGAATTAGCTCCAAGATACAAGATATTTGAGCAAGACCAAAGCTTTACTGAGAAGTTATCATGAACTGATATAAAATATTCAGAAATTGAATGAATTGGACAAATAGGAAGCTTGATAAGTGAGAAAAAAGGATTCAAAGAAACACACAGGGGAGCGTTCTCCTGTAGTGGGGGGTGGGGGCTGCAACCAACTTCCCTTTGAGAGAAGTGCCTGGTGGAGGTTATGTGCCTTGGAGTAGAAGTGATCTTGCATCATTCACGATTTCCAAAAATGAGAGAAAAGTCAATGGAGTAGTACAAGCAGGTTGAGAGGTTTGTGGACATTTTGCAGTTGTTGTGTGCCGATATGAAACCTTGTTGGACATTGTGGTTTCGAGTGATTTGTGTCTATTAAGTGGTCTGAATCTGAGTCACCAAGAAGTCTGGTGACAAAAGATCCATTGCTGTTGGTGATGAAAAAGAATGACTCAGGAACCCAAAGAAAGAATTCATGCTTATTATGAGAGATTCTTCCCAACATTAAAGCATATAGTGGAATGTACACTCTTGAGACGAAAGGTATGGGACATTTTGTGTTGAAGTTTGTGACAGGATTGAGACCTGAGATTAGCATGATGATTGAGCAACATTTGATCTGTTGGCAAAATAAATCTGTTGATGAGATTTTAAGATATGTGAAGTACTGCAGTGATGAGCTTGAGATTAAACAAAAGAAGCTAGAGGAAAGCTTGATGGTTGCTCCTATTCAGCCATTTGTAGGGAATGTTGGTGTGATGCAGGGGATATATCAACAGGGACCAAATCCAATGCAAGAATGAGGTAAAGGACTCCCACTGGATCCCATTACTGGGATGGATATCAATAGTTTGAAAAAGACAGCACCTTGTCATATTGGTAACATATCGGTAACAAATGTGGGCATTGGAAGAGGGACTGTCCTAATTCTGCTAATCAGCATCAAAATGCAGGGCTTGTGCCATAGTAACCCTGCACAAATGCAATATGTACAAAGAAAGAGAGTGCATATTACAAGATGCTCCAAGATCCAGTAATGCAGGTTTCACAACCCCCAATTCCACAGCAGAATACTAAAGGTCGTAGACTAATTTTGAACCAAGTCCAGAATATAAACATAAATGTGTTTCAAGACAACAATCCTTTCTAATGAAAGTTTCCAATGTTTGAGGCTCAGATCAGTCAGTCTGATGGTGCCTGAGAAGGGAGCAAGATTGCGTACTTGGCACAGTCTCGGAGGTAGTCGAGTGCAGTCCATTAGTAAATGGTGAAGTAAATGACCGCCTGTGTCATTATGGGTATAAACTGGTGCTACTCTGAGAACATTAGAAGTCCCAAACCTACCCTTCTTAGGGAAAAATCGTCTAAGTTGTAGGAGTAGCAAACAAATATATGACAACTCAAGGGACGACAGAAATACAGGTGAAAAAAGGGACTTTTAAAGGGAATCACTAATTTGTGATTCCACCCCAGTGAGTATTCTGGGAAGGGCCTTCTCTGTAAGTTGAACTGTATCATCAAGTGTACGCTGATAGGTATACAGATCCAGACTCATCATAAGGATGTTATCTTTAACCACTTCGCTGCCAGGCCTTTTCCCCCTCCTGTGCCAGGCCTTTTTTTGCCTATTTGGGGCAGTTCGCGCTTAGGCCCTCATAACTTTTTGTCCACATAAGCTAACCAAGCCAAATTTGCGTCCTTTTTTTCCAACATCCTAGCGATTCTAAAGGTACCCAGACTTTGTGGGTTCCCCTGAAGGAGGCCAAGAAATTGGCCAAAATACAGTGAAAATTTCGTTTTTTTCAAAAAAATTGGAAAAAGGGGCTGCAGAAGAAGGCTTGTGCTTTTTCCCCTGAAAATGGCATCAACAAAGGGTTTGCGGTGCTAAACTCAGCAGCTTCCCAGCTTTCAGGAACAGGCAGACTTGAATCCGAAAACCGAATTTTTCAACACAATTTTGGCATTTTACTGGGGCATACCCCATTTGTGCAATTTTTTGTGCTTTCAGCCTCCTTCCAGTCAGTGACCGGAATGGTCATGAAACCAATGCTGGATCCCAGAAACCTAAACATTTCTGAAAAGTAGAGAAAATTCTGAATTCAGCAAGGGGTCATTTGTGTAGATCCTACAAGGGTTTCCTACAGAAAATAACAGCTGAAAAAGAAAAATATTGAAATTGAGGTGAAAAAAACATCAATTTTTCTCTACTTTTTACTCTGTAACTTTTCCCTGCAATGTCAGATTATCGAAAGCAATATACCGTTACGTCTGCTGGACTCCTCTGGTTGCGGGGATATATAGGGTTTGTAGGTTCATCAAGAACCCGAGGAACCCAGAGCCAATAAATGAGCTGCACCCTGCAGTGCGTTTTCATTCTATACCGGGTATACAGTAATTCATTTGCTGAAATATAAGGAGTAAAAAATAGCTATCAAGAAAACCTTTGCATTTCCAAAAAGGGCACAAGATAAGGTGTTGAGGAGCAGTGGTTATTTGCACATCTCTGAATTCCGGGGTGACCATAGTAGCACGTGAATTACATGGAATTTCTCAAATTTCTTTTTTACACACACCCCTATATTTGGAAGGAATAAATGTAGAGAAAGACAAGGGGCAATAACACTTGTTTTGCTATTCTATGTTCCCCCAAGTCTCCCGATAAAAATGATACCTCCCTTGTTTGGGTAGGCCTAGCGCCCGCGACAGGATATGCCCCAAAACACAACGTGGACACATCACAGAAAACAGAGCTGTTTTTAGCAAAGTGACTACCTGTAGATTTTGGCCTCTAGCTCAGCCGGCACCTAGGGAAACCTACCAAACCTGTGCATTTCTGAAAACTAGAGACCTAGGGGAATCCAAGGAGGGGTGACTTGTGTGGCTCGGACCAGGTTCTGTTACCCAGAATCCTTTGCAAACCTCAAAATTTGGCTAAAAAAACACATGTTCCTCACATTTCTGTGGCAGAAAGTTCTGGAATCTGAGAGGAGCCACAAATTTCCTTCCACCCAGCATTCCCCCACGTCTCCCGATAAAAATGATACCTCACTTGTGTGGGTAGGCCTAGCGCCCGCGACAGGATATGCCCCAAAACACAACCTGGACACATCACAGAAAACAGAGCTGTTTTTAGCATAGTGACTACCTGTAGATTTTGGCCTCTAGCTCAGCCGCCACCTAGGGAAACCTACCAAACCTGTGCATTTCTGAAAACTAGAGACCTAGGGGAATCCAAGGAGGGGTGACTTGTGTGGCTCGGACCAGGTTCGGTTACCCAGAATCCTTTGCAAACCTCAAAATTTGGCTAAAAAAACACATGTTCCTCACATTTCTGTGGCAGAAAGTTCTGGAATCTGAGAGGAGCCACAAATTTCCTTCCACCTAGCGTTCCCCCACGTATCCCGATAAAAATGATACCTCACTTGTGTGGGTAGGCCTAGCGCCCGCGACAGGATATGCCCCAAAACACAACGTGGACAAATCACAGAAAACAGAGCTGTTTTTAGCAAAGTGACTACCTGTAGATTTTGGCCTCTAGCTCAGCCGCCACCTAGGGAAACCTACCAAACCTGTGCATTTCTGAAAACTAGAGACCTAGGGGGATCCAAGGAGGGGTGACTTGCGGGGCTCGGACCAGGTTCTGTTACCCAGAATCCTTTGCAAACCTCAAAATTTGGCTAAAAAAACACATGTTCCTCACATTTCTGTGGCAGAAAGTTCTGGAATCTGAGAGGAGCCACAAATTTCCTTCCACCCAGCGTTCCCCCACGTCTCCCGATAAAAATGATACCTCACTTGTGTGGGTAGGCCTAGCGCCCGCGACAGGATATGCCCCAAAACACAACGTGGACATATCACAGAAAACAGAGCTGTTTTTAGCAAAGTGACTACCTGTAGATTTTGGCCTCTAGCTCAGCCGCCACCTAGGGAAACCTACCAAACCTATGCATTTCTGAAAACTAGAGACCTAGGGGAATCCAAGGAGGGGTGACTTGTGTGGCTCGGACGAGGTTCTGTTACCCAGAATCCTTTGCAAACCTCAAAATTTGGCTAAAAAAACACATGTTCCTCACATTTCTGTGGCAGAAAGTTCTGGAATCTGACGGGAGCTACAAATTTCCTTCCACCCAGTGTTCCCCCAAGTCTCCCGATAAAAATGATACCTCACTTGCGTGGGTAGGCCTAGCGCCGGCGACAGGAAACACCCCAAAGCGCAACGTGGACACATCCTAAATTTTGGAAAAAAACAGAGGTGTTTTTTGCGAAGTGCCTACCTGTAGATTTTGGCCTCTAGCTCAGCCGGCACCTAGGGAAACCTACCAAACCTGTGCATTTCTGAAAACTAGAGACCTAGGGGAATCCAAGGAGGGGTGACTTGCGGGGCTCGGACCAGGTTCTGTTACCCAGAATCCTTTGCAAACCTCAAAATTTGGCTAAAAAAACACATGTTCCTCACATTTCTGTGGCAGAAAGTTCTGGAATCTGAGAGGAGCTACAAATTTCCTTCCACCCAGCGTTCCCCCACGTCTCCCGATAAAAATGATACCTCACTTGTGTGGGTAGGCCTAGCGCCCGCGACAGGATATGCCCCAAAACACAACGTGGACATATCATAGAAAACAGAGCTGTTTTTAGCAAAGTGACTACCTGTAGATTTTGGCCTCTAGCTCAGCCGCCACCTAGGGAAACCTACCAAACCTGTGCATTTCTGAAAACTAGAGACCAAGGGGGATCCAAGGAGGGGTGACTTGCGGGGCTCGGACCAGGTTCTGTTACCCAGAATCCTTTGCAAACCTCAAAATTTGGCTAAAAAAACACATGTTCCTCACATTTCTGTGGCAGAAAGTTCTGGAATCTGAGAGGAGCCACAAATTTCCTTCCACCCAGCGTTCCCCCACGTCTCCCGATAAAAATGATACCTCACTTGTGTGGGTAGGCCTAGCGCCCGCGACAGGATATGCCCCAAAACACAACGTGGACATATCACAGAAAACAGAGCTGTTTTTAGCAAAGTGACTACCTGTAGATTTTGGCCTCTAGCTCAGCCGCCACCTAGGGAAACCTACCAAACCTGTGCATTTCTGAAAACTAGAGACCTAGGGGGATCCAAGGAGGGGTGACTTGCGGGGCTCGGACCAGGTTCTGTTACCCAGAATCCTTTGCAAACCTCAAAATTTGGCTAAAAAAACACATGTCCCTCACATTTCTGTGGCAGAAAGTTCTGGAATCTGAGAGGAGCTACAAATTTCCTTCCACCCAGCGTTCCCCCAAGTCTCCCGATAAAAATGATACCTCACTTGCATGGGTAGGCCTAGCGCCGGTGACAGGAAACACCCCAAAGCGCAACGTGGACACATCCTAAATTTTGGAAAAAAACAGAGGTGTTTTTTGCGAAGTGCCTACCTGTAGATTTTGGCCTCTAGCTCAGCCGCCACCTAGGGAAACCTACCAAACCTGTGCATTTCTGAAAACTAGAGACCTAGGGGAATCCAAGGAGGGGTGACTTGCGGGGCTCGGACCAGGTTCTGTTACCCAGAATCCTTTGCAAACCTCAAAATTTGGCTAAAATAACACATGTTCCTCACATTTCTGTGGCAGAAAGTTCTGGAATCTGAGAGGAGCTACAAATTTCCTTCCACCCAGCGTTCCCCCACGTCTCCCGATAAAAATGATACCTCACTTGTGTGGGTAGGCCTACCGCCCGCGACAGGATATGCCCCAAAACACAACGTGGACATATCACAGAAAACAGAGCTGTTTTTAGCAAAGTGACTACCTGTAGATTTTGGCCTCTAGCTCAGCCGCCACCTAAGGAAACCTACCAAACCTGTGCATTTCTGAAAACTAGAGACCTAGGGGGATCCAAGGAGGGGTGACTTGCGGGGCTCGGACCAGGTTCTGTTACCCAGAATCCTTTGCAAACCTCAAAATTTGGCTAAAAAATCACATGTTCCTCACATTTCTGTGGCAGAAAGTTCTGGAATCTGAGAGGAGCCACAAATTTCCTTCCACCCAGCGTTCCCCCACGTCTCCCGATAAAAATGATACCTCACTTGTGTGGGTAGGCCTAGCGCCCGCGACAGGATATGCCCCAAAACACAACGTGGACATATCACAGAAAACAGAGCTGTTTTTAGCAAAGTGACTACCTGTAGATTTTGGCCTCTAGCTCAGCCGCCACCTAGGGAAACCTACCAAACCTGTGCATTTCTGAAAACTAGAGACCTAGGGGGATCCAAGGAGGGGTGACTTGCGGGGCTCGGACCAGGTTCTGTTACCCAGAATCCTTTGCAAACCTCAAAATTTGGCTAAAAAAACACATGTTCCTCACATTTCTGTGGCAGAAAGTTCTGGAATCTGAGAGGAGCCACAAATTTCCTTCCACCCAGCGTTCCCCCACGTCTCCCGATAAAAATGATACCTCACTTGTGTGGGTAGGCCTAGCGCCCGCGACAGGATATGCCCCAAAACACAACGTGGACATATCACAGAAAACAGAGCTGTTTTTAGCAAAGTGACTACCTGTAGATTTTGGCCTCTAGCTCAGCCGCCACCTAGGGAAACCTACCAAACCTGTGCATTTCTGAAAACTAGAGACCTAGGGGGATCCAAGGAGGGGTGAATTGCGGGGCTCGGACCAGGTTCTGTTACCCAGAATCCTTTGCAAACCTCAAAATTTGGCTAAAAAAACACATGTTCCTCACATTTCTGTGGCAGAAAGTTCTGGAATCTGAGAGGAGCCACAAATTTCCTTCCACCCAGCGTTCCCCCACGTCTCCCGATAAAAATGATACCTCACTTGTGTGGGTAGGCCTAGCGCCCGCGACAGGATATGCCCCAAAACACAACGTGGACATATCACAGAAAACAGAGCTGTTTTTAGCAAAGTGACTACCTGTAGATTTTGGCCTCTAGCTCAGCCGCCACCTAGGGAAACCTACCAAACCTGTGCATTTCTGAAAACTAGAGACCTAGGGGGATCCAAGGAGGGGTGACTTGCGGGGCTCGGACCAGGTTCTGTTACCCAGAATCCTTTGCAAACCTCAAAATTTGGCTAAAAAAACACATGTCCCTCACATTTCTGTGGCAGAAAGTTCTGGAATCTGAGAGGAGCTACAAATTTCCTTCCACCCAGCGTTCCCCCAAGTCTCCCGATAAAAATGATACCTCACTTGCATGGGTAGGCCTAGCGCCGGTGACAGGAAACACCCCAAAGCGCAACGTGGACACATCCTAAATTTTGGAAAAAAACAGAGGTGTTTTTTGCGAAGTGCCTACCTGTAGATTTTGGCCTCTAGCTCAGCCGCCACCTAGGGAAACCTACCAAACCTGTGCATTTCTGAAAACTAGAGACCTAGGGGAATCCAAGGAGGGGTGACTTGCGGGGCTCGGACCAGGTTCTGTTACCCAGAATCCTTTGCAAACCTCAAAATTTGGCTAAAATAACACATGTTCCTCACATTTCTGTGGCAGAAAGTTCTGGAATCTGAGAGGAGCTACAAATTTCCTTCCACCCAGCGTTCCCCCACGTCTCCCGATAAAAATGATACCTCACTTGTGTGGGTAGGCCTACCGCCCGCGACAGGATATGCCCCAAAACACAACGTGGACATATCACAGAAAACAGAGCTGTTTTTAGCAAAGTGACTACCTGTAGATTTTGGCCTCTAGCTCAGCCGCCACCTAGGGAAACCTACCAAACCTGTGCATTTCTGAAAACTAGAGACCTAGGGGGATCCAAGGAGGGGTGACTTGCGGGGCTCGGACCAGGTTCTGTTACCCAGAATCCTTTGCAAACCTCAAAATTTGGCTAAAAAAACACATGTCCCTCACATTTCTGTGGCAGAAAGTTCTGGAATCTGAGAGGAGCTACAAATTTCCTTCCACCCAGCGTTCCCCCAAGTCTCCCGATAAAAATGATACCTCACTTGCGTGGGTAGGCCTAGCGCCGGCGACAGGAAACACCCCAAAGCGCAACGTGGACACATCCTAAATTTTGGAAAAAAACAGAGGTGTTTTTTGCGAAGTGCCTACCTGTAGATTTTGGCCTCTAGCTCAGCCGCCACCTAGGGAAACCTACCAAACCTATGCATTTCTGAAAACTAGAGACCTAGGGGAATCCAAGGAGGGGTGACTTGTGTGGCTCGGACGAGGTTCTGTTACCCAGAATCCTTTGCAAACCTCAAAATTTGGCTAAAAAAACACATGTTCCTCACATTTCTGTGGCAGAAAGTTCTGGAATCTGACGGGAGCTACAAATTTCCTTCCACCCAGTGTTCCCCCAAGTCTCCCGATAAAAATGATACCTCACTTGCGTGGGTAGGCCTAGCGCCGGCGACAGGAAACACCCCAAAGCGCAACGTGGACACATCCTAAATTTTGGAAAAAAACAGAGGTGTTTTTTGCGAAGTGCCTACCTGTAGATTTTGGCCTCTAGCTCAGCCGGCACCTAGGGAAACCTACCAAACCTGTGCATTTCTGAAAACTAGAGACCTAGGGGAATCCAAGGAGGGGTGACTTGCGGGGCTCGGACCAGGTTCTGTTACCCAGAATCCTTTGCAAACCTCAAAATTTGGCTAAAAAAACACATGTTCCTCACATTTCTGTGGCAGAAAGTTCTGGAATCTGAGAGGAGCTACAAATTTCCTTCCACCCAGCGTTCCCCCACGTCTCCCGATAAAAATGATACCTCACTTGTGTGGGTAGGCCTAGCGCCCGCGACAGGATATGCCCCAAAACACAACGTGGACATATCATAGAAAACAGAGCTGTTTTTAGCAAAGTGACTACCTGTAGATTTTGGCCTCTAGCTCAGCCGCCACCTAGGGAAACCTACCAAACCTGTGCATTTCTGAAAACTAGAGACCAAGGGGGATCCAAGGAGGGGTGACTTGCGGGGCTCGGACCAGGTTCTGTTACCCAGAATCCTTTGCAAACCTCAAAATTTGGCTAAAAAAACACATGTTCCTCACATTTCTGTGGCAGAAAGTTCTGGAATCTGAGAGGAGCCACAAATTTCCTTCCACCCAGCGTTCCCCCACGTCTCCCGATAAAAATGATACCTCACTTGTGTGGGTAGGCCTAGCGCCCGCGACAGGATATGCCCCAAAACACAACGTGGACATATCACAGAAAACAGAGCTGTTTTTAGCAAAGTGACTACCTGTAGATTTTGGCCTCTAGCTCAGCCGCCACCTAGGGAAACCTACCAAACCTGTGCATTTCTGAAAACTAGAGACCTAGGGGGATCCAAGGAGGGGTGACTTGCGGGGCTCGGACCAGGTTCTGTTACCCAGAATCCTTTGCAAACCTCAAAATTTGGCTAAAAAAACACATGTCCCTCACATTTCTGTGGCAGAAAGTTCTGGAATCTGAGAGGAGCTACAAATTTCCTTCCACCCAGCGTTCCCCCAAGTCTCCCGATAAAAATGATACCTCACTTGCATGGGTAGGCCTAGCGCCGGTGACAGGAAACACCCCAAAGCGCAACGTGGACACATCCTAAATTTTGGAAAAAAACAGAGGTGTTTTTTGCGAAGTGCCTACCTGTAGATTTTGGCCTCTAGCTCAGCCGCCACCTAGGGAAACCTACCAAACCTGTGCATTTCTGAAAACTAGAGACCTAGGGGAATCCAAGGAGGGGTGACTTGCGGGGCTCGGACCAGGTTCTGTTACCCAGAATCCTTTGCAAACCTCAAAATTTGGCTAAAATAACACATGTTCCTCACATTTCTGTGGCAGAAAGTTCTGGAATCTGAGAGGAGCTACAAATTTCCTTCCACCCAGCGTTCCCCCACGTCTCCCGATAAAAATGATACCTCACTTGTGTGGGTAGGCCTACCGCCCGCGACAGGATATGCCCCAAAACACAACGTGGACATATCACAGAAAACAGAGCTGTTTTTAGCAAAGTGACTACCTGTAGATTTTGGCCTCTAGCTCAGCCGCCACCTAAGGAAACCTACCAAACCTGTGCATTTCTGAAAACTAGAGACCTAGGGGGATCCAAGGAGGGGTGACTTGCGGGGCTCGGACCAGGTTCTGTTACCCAGAATCCTTTGCAAACCTCAAAATTTGGCTAAAAAATCACATGTTCCTCACATTTCTGTGGCAGAAAGTTCTGGAATCTGAGAGGAGCCACAAATTTCCTTCCACCCAGCGTTCCCCCACGTCTCCCGATAAAAATGATACCTCACTTGTGTGGGTAGGCCTAGCGCCCGCGACAGGATATGCCCCAAAACACAACGTGGACATATCACAGAAAACAGAGCTGTTTTTAGCAAAGTGACTACCTGTAGATTTTGGCCTCTAGCTCAGCCGCCACCTAGGGAAACCTACCAAACCTGTGCATTTCTGAAAACTAGAGACCTAGGGGGATCCAAGGAGGGGTGACTTGCGGGGCTCGGACCAGGTTCTGTTACCCAGAATCCTTTGCAAACCTCAAAATTTGGC
The DNA here is from genome assembly GCF_031143425.1 of Pleurodeles waltl. Lineage (NCBI taxonomy): Eukaryota > Metazoa > Chordata > Amphibia > Caudata > Salamandridae > Pleurodeles > Pleurodeles waltl. The sequence goes on along the minus strand of NC_090437.1, from coordinate 239,672,142 downwards.
TAAAAAAACACATGTTCCTCACATTTCTGTGGCAGAAAGTTCTGGAATCTGAGAGGAGCCACAAATTTCCTTCCACCCAGCGTTCCCCCACGTCTCCCGATAAAAATGATACCTCACTTGTGTGGGTAGGCCTAGCGCCCGCGACAGGATATGCCCCAAAACACAACGTGGACATATCACAGAAAACAGAGCTGTTTTTAGCAAAGTGACTACCTGTAGATTTTGGCCTCTAGCTCAGCCGCCACCTAGGGAAACCTACCAAACCTGTGCATTTCTGAAAACTAGAGACCTAGGGGGATCCAAGGAGGGGTGAATTGCGGGGCTCGGACCAGGTTCTGTTACCCAGAATCCTTTGCAAACCTCAAAATTTGGCTAAAAAAACACATGTTCCTCACATTTCTGTGGCAGAAAGTTCTGGAATCTGAGAGGAGCCACAAATTTCCTTCCACCCAGCGTTCCCCCACGTCTCCCGATAAAAATGATACCTCACTTGTGTGGGTAGGCCTAGCGCCCGCGACAGGATATGCCCCAAAACACAACGTGGACATATCACAGAAAACAGAGCTGTTTTTAGCAAAGTGACTACCTGTAGATTTTGGCCTCTAGCTCAGCCGCCACCTAGGGAAACCTACCAAACCTGTGCATTTCTGAAAACTAGAGACCTAGGGGGATCCAAGGAGGGGTGACTTGCGGGGCTCGGACCAGGTTCTGTTACCCAGAATCCTTTGCAAACCTCAAAATTTGGCTAAAAAAACACATGTCCCTCACATTTCTGTGGCAGAAAGTTCTGGAATCTGAGAGGAGCTACAAATTTCCTTCCACCCAGCGTTCCCCCAAGTCTCCCGATAAAAATGATACCTCACTTGCATGGGTAGGCCTAGCGCCGGTGACAGGAAACACCCCAAAGCGCAACGTGGACACATCCTAAATTTTGGAAAAAAACAGAGGTGTTTTTTGCGAAGTGCCTACCTGTAGATTTTGGCCTCTAGCTCAGCCGCCACCTAGGGAAACCTACCAAACCTGTGCATTTCTGAAAACTAGAGACCTAGGGGAATCCAAGGAGGGGTGACTTGCGGGGCTCGGACCAGGTTCTGTTACCCAGAATCCTTTGCAAACCTCAAAATTTGGCTAAAATAACACATGTTCCTCACATTTCTGTGGCAGAAAGTTCTGGAATCTGAGAGGAGCTACAAATTTCCTTCCACCCAGCGTTCCCCCACGTCTCCCGATAAAAATGATACCTCACTTGTGTGGGTAGGCCTACCGCCCGCGACAGGATATGCCCCAAAACACAACGTGGACATATCACAGAAAACAGAGCTGTTTTTAGCAAAGTGACTACCTGTAGATTTTGGCCTCTAGCTCAGCCGCCACCTAGGGAAACCTACCAAACCTGTGCATTTCTGAAAACTAGAGACCTAGGGGGATCCAAGGAGGGGTGACTTGCGGGGCTCGGACCAGGTTCTGTTACCCAGAATCCTTTGCAAACCTCAAAATTTGGCTAAAAAAACACATGTCCCTCACATTTCTGTGGCAGAAAGTTCTGGAATCTGAGAGGAGCTACAAATTTCCTTCCACCCAGCGTTCCCCCAAGTCTCCCGATAAAAATGATACCTCACTTGCGTGGGTAGGCCTAGCGCCGGCGACAGGAAACACCCCAAAGCGCAACGTGGACACATCCTAAATTTTGGAAAAAAACAGAGGTGTTTTTTGCGAAGTGCCTACCTGTAGATTTTGGCCTCTAGCTCAGCCGCCACCTAGGGAAACCTACCAAACCTGTGAATTTCTGAAAACTAGAGACCTAGGGGAATCCAAGGAGGGGTGACTTGCGGGGCTCGGACCAGGTTCTGTTACCCAGAATCCTTTGCAAACCTCAAAATTTGGCTAAAATAACACATGTCCCTCACATTTCTGTGGCAGAAAGTTCTGGAATCTGAGAGGAGCTACAAATTTCCTTCCACCCAGCGTTCCCCCAAGTCTCCCGATAAAAATGATACCTCACTTGCGTGGGTAGGCCTAGCGCCTGCGACAGGAAACACCCCAAAGCGCAACGTGGACACATCCACAATTTTGGGAGAAAACAGTGCCTACCTGCGGATTTTGGCCTGTAGCTCACCCGGCGCCTAGGGAAACCTACCAAACCAGTGCATTTCTGAAAACTAGAGACCTAGGGGAATCCAAGGAGGGGTGACTTGCGGGGCTCGGACCAGGTTCTGTTACCCAGAATCCTTTGCAAACCTCAAAATTTGGCTAAAAAAACACATGTTCCTCACATTTCTGTGGCAGAAAGTTCTGGAATCTGATAGGAGCCACAAATTTCCTTCCACCCAGCGTTCCCCCAAGTCTCCCGATAAAAATGATACCTCACTTGTGTGGGTGGCCCAGGTGCCTGCAAAATAATAAGGCCCAAAACCTGAAGGGATAGAAGGGATAGCACAGCAAGTTTATAAGGGCATATTCTTTTATACATCTTTAGACGGACTCTGCTTTGGGGACCCACATAAGTGAGGTGTCATTTTACTTGGGAGACTGAGGGGAAAACTGGGGAGTAGGAATTTTGTGCTGGAGCGGTGATCCTACTAAGAAAAATCAGGAAAATATGCTTTTTTATGCAAATTGTGAGGTTTACAGAGGAGTCTGGGTAAGAAAATGTTGGGGGAGCCACACAAGCCACACCTCCCTAGACTCCTTGGGGTGCCTAGTTTTAAAAAGTTTCTGGGTTTTGTAGGTTTCCCTACATGACGGCCGCACCCAGGACCAAAAACATAGGTGGGCCCTCCCCCCCAAACACAGGTATTTTTGGAATATATCACTTTGATGTGTGCACATACGTCCGTGATGTGCCAAACACTAAAATTGTGAAAAGAAACACACTTAGGTTATGTGAAGAAGACCCCTCACCCACCAACCAAGTTGGTGGCATGCTTCATCATCGGGGTCCCACCTGAGGCACCTAGCGTGTCTCAAGTGTGCTGCGACGCCTGATTACAGCGGAGCAGGTTTTGTCATTTGTACCACACATACTGGTTGGATTTGGCACGAGGGTGAGTGATGGTTCAGTAGATCAAATTTTATTAACAAGAGATTTCACAAAAGTGAAATGCACTGGTAATAACTGAAAGGCCAAAAAACTGAACCAATGACTCACAGCTCGTGAGCTGTAAAGCCACGACAAGGCACCAACCGCTTTACAGTCCATTCACACACCTTTCATACATGACATGCACTAGACCATTCACGCCGCCAGCCACGGGCCCAGCACATTACAAGACTCGCATCCACAGACAGCGCCAGTCAAGGGCCCATCACTTTCATACGCCCACATGCCTGATACAGCAATCACACCAGCTGATGAGTGTGTGGACTGGCGTTTGGCCGGCACTGCCAGCCAAGCGCCACCCCACCCACACCACCAGCCAAGCGCCACCCCACACACACCGCCAGCCCAGCGCCACCCCACACACACCGCCAGCCCAGCGCCACCCCACACACACCGCCAGCCAAGCGCCACCCCACACACACCGCCAGCCAAGCGCCACCCCACACACACCGCCAGCCAAGCGCCACCACACCCACGCCGCCAGCCAAGCGCCACTTTACACATGCCATCCCCTTTTTTTTGTTTTTAAACAACAAAGAAACCACTAATCATAAATTAGTACAAAACTACAAACACAAAAGCTCTAACTGAATACATGACTAATGCCAACCGTGAAACCGAACATATAAAAATATAAAACACCAGTTTACGCTCACGGAATTTCCCAATAATTCTTCTGTGTGTGGTAGCTCCTGAAACAGCCACCCACACACAGCCCAGGCTTTGAAGGACAATCAGGGCAGTACATCCTAGTCTCCTTCCTGATACCTCTTCGAGCACAGACTCTACATCTCTTAGCAGGAAAGTTTTTTTTGGCCGTGGGAGGAATGTGCTCAGCAAAGTGACGATCTTTCAATCTAGCCACATCCTCCACCACTGCTTCTCTAGGAACTCTTGCCTGTTCCAGCACAACAAGGCTAGCTATGATAGACTCCTGAAATTTCACAAATGTCATCCTTGACTCTGGAGAACTATCCTTAAACACAACAAAAGCATTAAAAGTTGCCAAGTGGAACAAGTGAAGCGCTAATTTCTTATACCACACATAAGACTTACGAGCAGCAGTGTAAGGTTCTAACCTCTGATCTACTCTATCAACACCACCCATGTGCTTATTATAGTCTAAGATGCACACAGGTTTGCGCACTTCGGCAACCTGACCCCAAACAGCCACAGGTGAAGTACTCTCATCATGGATGGTGCTTAGCATGTATACATCCCTCTTGTCTACAAATTTCAGAGCTAGCAGCTCATCATTCCGCAAGGCACTGCACTGTCCCTTCTCAAGTTTTTTACAGACAAGCTCTTTTGGATAGCCTTTCCGATTAGAGCGGATTGTGCCACAAGCAACAGTGTCCACTCTGAACAACTCCTTGAACAACCGAACTCCAGTGTAGAAGTTATCTACATATAAATGGTGACCTTTGTTAAACAGTCGTCTACCAAGTTCCCACACAATTTTCTCACTAACTCCAAAAGTGGGAGGACAACCAGGGGGGTCAATATTGGAATCCCTACCAGTGTAGACCCGGAAATTATAAACATATCCTGTACTACTTTCTGACAGCATATACAATTTAATTCCATACCGTGCCCTCTTGCTAGGAATGTACTGCCTAAAAACCAAACGACCCTTGAACAGGACCAAAGACTCATCTACAGATATTTCTTTCCCTGGAACATAGATCTCTGAAAACCGATCTACCAAATGATCAAGGACAGGTCTAATCTTAAAAAGACGGTCAGAATCAGGATGATCTCGTGGCAAGGCTAAAGCATTATCTACAAAATGCAACATCCGAAGAAGAAGCTCATACCGGTTACGACTCATGATGGCAGGAAATATAGCAGTTGCCATCAAGGGACTAGTAGACCAATATGAAGACAGCGACGGCTTCCTTATCAGCCCCATCAAAAAAGTTAAACCCAAGAACTTTTTCAACTCTTCCAGATTTGTGGGAATCCACCGGCTAGCTCTAGAGTGTGGCCTAAGTCTGGCAGCGTTGTCCCTCAAAAACTGCTCTGCATACAAATTAGTCTGCTCAAGAATCTCTTCCAAAAATATATCGTCCATAAACAACTCAAAAAAGTTGACGGGCAAAAAGTTTTCCGTATTAACTCGACACCCTGGAAAACCAGTAAACGCAGGCAACTGTGGCTGCTCCATGTTTGGTGCAACCCATGCGTCAGGTCTTCCAATGGGAAGCCTTTCAGCCGCTGGCTCCTGCACCATTGGCACATCACTGTCCTCCTCTAAAACAGGCCCTTCATCAGCACTGAGAGTGGCTTCATCATCAGATGATTCATCTCTGACAGAAAATTCACTTCCAGAATCCTGCACTTCCTCCTCTGCCTCAGATGCAGAGTCAGTCTCATATTCATGGTCAGAAGATGACTCAAAAAGCACACTAACAACCTGCTGAGCGGTCATCCTACGGCTGGCCATGATCCTTCCTACTAAAATTAACTGGACAAATACACCACCAACAACCAGCACTGTGTAAGATAAGTAACAAAGTATAAGTTTATCACTAAGAATTATAAACTCAAAAACTATACTGCTCACTTGCCTGAAAAAGCTTGACTCACCAGCAACTACTCTGCACAGCCACAGCAATCACCAACGATATCCCACTAAAAAGAGAAAAAAAAAAGCAAATTAGACATAAGACAACACAATAATCATTGTGCATAACTCTAAGGACAATTTCACACACAATCCTGCATTCAGTACACCACCTACAAACATGTCATTCATGCATTGCAACAATACTCACTTGGAGTAAATTTATTTACTTACCTAAAACATGCAACTACGCAAACCGCAGGACAACTACTGCCAAAACTGCAACAAGCCACAGCAAAGTCAGCAAAAGCTTAGAACTAAAACAAAAAGGAGAAAAACTGTTATTATCATAAAAGTAAATACTTCGCCAGTTGACAAACACTCCGCCACTAACCATTTTTTCATTTTCCCGAGTCTAGTCTTCTCTGCTTGGGGGAAGGTGGGCCTAAAAAAAAAATAGGCCAATCTACCCCCAAGGGGAGGGGGCAGAAATCACCCAGATTACATTGCACCCTTTGGGGGGGGGCGACCCTTGCCCAAGGTGCCACACCCCCACACAAAGCACACACACACATACATAGTATCCCTGGCGCTATGGGGATTCTGCCCCCCTTGGGGACAGAAAGGCCTAAAAAATAGGCATATCTGCCCCCTAGGGGGGCAGAACTGCCCAAAAATACATGTGGGACCCTGGGGGCGACCCTTGCCCAAGGGGCCACCCCCCAACACAAAAAATAAAAATCAACAATAAAATCCCTGGTGTCTAGTGGCTTTCTGCCCCCCTTGGGGGCAGATCGGCCTAAAAATAGGGCCAATCTGCCCCCAAGGGGGGCAGAAACGACAATAAATACATTGCGCCCCTGGGGGGAGCGACCCTTGCCCAAGGGGCCACCCCCCAACACAAAGCACACATACATACATACTATTTCTGGCGCTATTGGGATTCTGCCCCCCTTGGGGGCAGAAAGGCCTAAAAAAAATAGGCCTCTCTGCCCCCAAGGGGGGCAGAACTGCCCAAAAATACATGAGGGCCCCTGGGGGCGACCCTTGCCCAAGGGGCCGCCCCCCAACACAAAAAATACACATCAACAATAAAATCCCTGGTGTCTAGTGGCTTTCTGCCCCCCTTGGGGGCAGATCGGCCTAAAAATAGGGCCAATCTGCCCCCAAGGGGGGCAGAAACGACAATAAATACATTGCGCCCCTGGGGGGAGCGACCCTTGCCCAAGGGGCCACCCCCCAACACAAAGCACACATACATACATACTATTTCTGGCGCTATTGGGATTCTGCCCCCCTTGGGGGCAGAAAGGCCTAAAAAAAATAGGCCTCTCTGCCCCCAAGGGGGGCAGAACTGCCCAAAAATACATGAGGGCCCCTGGGGGCGACCCTTGCCCAAGGGGCCGCCCCCCAACACAAAAAATACACATCAACAATAAAATCCCTGGTGTCTAGTGGCTTTCTGCCCCCCTTGGGGGCAGATCGGCCTAAAAATAGGGCTAATCTGCCCCCAAGGGGGGCAGAAACGACAATAAATACATTGCGCCCCTGGGGGGAGCGACCCTTGCCCAAGGGGCCACCCCCCAACACAAAGCACACATACATACATACTATTTCTGGCGCTATTGGGATTCTGCCCCCCTTGGGGGCAGAAAGGCCTAAAAAAAATAGGCCTCTCTGCCCCCAAGGGGGGCAGAACTGCCCAAAAATACATGAGGGCCCCTGGGGGCGACCCTTGCCCAAGGGGCCGCCCCCCAACACAAAAAATACACATCAACAATAAAATCCCTGGTGTCTAGTGGCTTTCTGCCCCCCTTGGGGGCAGATCGGCCTAAAAATAGGGCCAATCTGCCCCCAGGGGGGGCAGAAACGACGTAAAATACATTTGCCCCCAAAGGGGAGCGACCCTTGCCAAAGGGGCCGCCCCCCAACACAAAAAATACAAATCAACAATAAAATCCCTGGTGTCTAGTGGCTTTCTGCCCCCCTTGGGGGCAGATCGGCCTAAAAATAGGGCCAATCTGCCCCCAGGGGGGGCAGAAACGACGTAAATTACATGTGCCCCCAAAGGGGAGCGACCCTTGCCCAAGGGGCCGCCCCCCAACACAAAAAATACACAGCAACAATAAAATCCCTGGTGTCTAGTGGCTTTCTGCCCCCCTTGGGGGCAGATCGGCCTAAAAATAGGGCCAATCTGCCCCCAGGGGGGGCAGAAACGACGTAAAAAGCATGTGCCCCCAAAGGGGAGCGACCCTTGCCCAAGGGGTCGCTCCCCTACACTAATATTCACTCACACACACACACATACAGAAATCCCTGGTGTCTAGTGGGCATTCCTGCTGCCCGATCGCATCGCGATCGGGCAGCAGGAATGCTCAAAGAGACATCGAGGGAAAGGAAAACCCTTTCCTTTCCCTCGATGCCTCTCTGAGAGCACCCCCACCCCGCACGAAGGTGAAATACTCACCTTCTCCCTTGACGCGCTGGAAGCAAATGGCTTCCAGCGCGTCATTCCCCGTTTCCATGAAATCAGCGCGCGATCGCGCACTGACGTCATGGGGGGGGGCGGGGGGGGGTGGGCGTGAAAGGGGAAGGGATTCCCCTTTCAGCCCTGGCCTGGGGGTGTTGGGGGGCGGCCCTCGGGGGAAGCGCTAGCGCTTCCCCCGACTGCCAGTCCCTGGACGTAATGGTTACGTCCATGGCGCCACACGGGCGCTGCCATGGACGTAACCATTACGTCCGTGGCGGGGAAGGGGTTAAGCTGGTGAATGATGGATCTTATAGTACATTGTTTACTCTGTTGTCCATTGGTCACCTACCAACAGATCTTAAAGACACAGTTAAACCTGAAGTGTGGAATTTATCAGGAAAAGACAACGGACAGATGAAAGACTTTGAGCATGTCTGAATTACAGTTAAGCCAAATGCTAAGTATCTGGGAATGCCTTACTACAATTTTACACCTGAAACGATTGCTGGGATAACCCCATTGATCAAGTCCATGACTCAACATGGGATCCAGAAGGAAATTATGGGAAGTCCTTGTAATTCACCATTATGGGTTTACAGCAGCCAAGTGGGAAATACAAGATTGTACAGGACCTACAAAGGGTAAATGACATTGTTCTTCCTTATTGCCCTGTGGTACCAAATCCTGTGATATTGTTTCAGATTCCATGTGAGGCTGAGTTGTTCACTGTCAATGATTTCATCCACAGCCTTTTTCTCAATACTGTTGCATGAGGACAGACAATTCCTCTTTACATTTCAGTTCGGAAATCGTGTTTTGGCATGTTGCCAATGCCCACAGGGGTATACTGAGAGGAGATCCTTTATGTTTTCAACCAGATTCTTAAGAAAAACCTGAAGTCCCTGGCAATGCCCTATAACTCAATCCTGTTAAAATGCATCAATGGCCTAGGGTGTCGTTGAACACTCATGAAGCTTGCAAGTGAGATACAATTGCACTGTTGATCCACCTGACTGAGAATGGACATAAAGTATCCCCAGGAAAGTTGCAGTACTGAAAGAAAGATGTTCAATATCTTGGACATCACATTGGGAAAGGAGTTTGAAAACTGCAACAAAACAGTATTTAAGCCATTGTATAAATGAATCCGCTAACTACGCAGAGGGAAGTCAAGACGTTGCTGGGAATGATGGGCTACTGCTGCCCGTGAATGGCCAACGTTTCCTAGTGGTCAAACCTTTACAAAGGCTGAAACACAAGGATGTGTCTGATCCAGTACCCTGGGATAACAAATGACTAATTAATTTCCCAGAGCTTAGAGAAAGACTCTGTTGTGCCCCAGAACTAGGAATGCCTGATTGCAATGAATAATTTGCATTTTTCTGCAGTGAGAGGGAGGGCAGTGCTCTCTTAGTGCTTATACAAAGACATGGCCTGAAGAGTAACTTCTCTGCTACACTAGATCCTGTAGCTTCTGTGCTGCCTGGTTGCTATAAAGCAGTGGCAGTGGTCAGTGTCAGCATAGAGAGGTATGAGAATATAGTGATGGGTCACACTTTAACTGAGTTTGTTCCCATTGTAGTGGAGTTGTTGTTGACAAGGACTAGAACCCAGCACCTGACAAGGAGCCACTGAGCCAAGAATGAACAAATCATTTTTTCAATGGAAAACCTGATTGTGAAGCTGTGGTGTTCTAAATCATTCCACTTTGTTACCTGTACCTGATCATGAAAAAGATGATGAATGTGAAATGAACCATGACTGTCTTGATGTTACTGGATTGTGCACCAAACCGAGAACAGACTTACGAAATGAGCCACTACATGAATCTGATTTTGCGCTCTAAGTTAATGGCTCATGTTTAAGAAACAGTGGAGGAAGTCTGAGAGCTACTTATGCTGTTTGCACAATTTCAGCAGTTGTTGAAGCTTCTTGGCTTCAAGGCGTCTTCTCTGCACAAGTGGCCAAATTGATTGCTATTACTAGGGCATGCTTGCTTCTGATCAGGTGAAAGAGAACATTTTTACCAAGTCAAAACAGCTTTGGTGTTGTTCACGACTTTGGAAAATTATGGTCCCAGAGGGGAATTATGATGTCTTCTGAATCCTTAGTGGCAAACAAGTGACTAATCTCCTCAAAGCGCTACAGTTACCTGAACAGGTTGCAGTGGTCAAGTGTGCTGCACATCGTTCTGGGTATGACCATGTGATATTAAGAAATAGTAATGCAGATGAGATTACAGAGGTCTGTGCTCACAATGTTTGTTCTTTTAATGAAGAATACACCAATGAGGGAATGGATAAGACCAATTATAACCTTTTACTGACAACAGCAGATACTTGGGAAGAGGTAAAGTGGCTTCATCAAGAAGTGTCAGAGGAAGAAAAGCAGAGTTGGATTGGAGGAGGTTGTGTCTAAAGAGATGTTGACATTTGAGTTTCAGTGGATGGACGCTAGTGTTGCCGACCAGTTTGTTACTCCTATTGGCTAGGCATTTTCACGGTTTAGCTCACGTTGGTAGGGATGCTATGGTAAGGTTGTTTGGGCAAACACTGTTTAATCCCAAATTCATATTAATGACTGAAGCTTTGTGTCGCAGATATGTTATGTGTCAATAGAACAATGTTGGAAAGACAACTGCAGTACCATTAAGTCACATATGGAGATCAGGATGACCCTTTAACAGAATGCAGTTGGACTTCATCGAGATGCCTATGTATAATGGGCTGAGATATGTCCTGGTGATTGTCTGTATCCTCCTGTGGTGGGTCGAAGCTTACCCGACCAGGAGAAATGACTAACTGTAGCAAAATTGCTATTGAGGGAGTTTATGCCTAAATTTGGCTTCCCGACTTCTCTCGAATCAGATCACAGGACTCATTTCAGTAATGAAGTCCTAAGACTGTTGTGCTCTGCATTTCAAGTAGGACTGACATTACATTGCAGCTATAGACCTGAGTCTTCAAGAGAAATCCAGATTGGCAAAGGGGTGTGCTTCAACATCTCTGAAATCACCTGATGCTTTTCCACTTGTGTTGATGAGTGTTTGCAGTGAACCTGATCAAAAGACAGGATTGTTTCCCACAAGATCATCATGGTGAGGGCAATGAGGGTGCCAAAATAACTGTAAATCCACTTCTGAACATTACAGGTGTTATGGTCCTTGACTACTGTATAGGACCTGGTGCGTTCTGTGTCTCATCAAGTTGGAGCGGTTACAATGCCTCTGCATCAGTAAAAGTGCTATGTTCTCAGCCCTGGTGACTGGGTTTGTTGAAGAAAAACATAAGAAAGACATGTTTGGAACCTTGTTAGCACAGGCCATGTCAAGTCATCTTGACTACAACAACTGCTGTACAGTGTGGAGGTTGAGAGTTGAATGTCCTCTTGATGCAACAGCACATGTTCCCGAAGTGCCGGTGGTGACAGAGAGACAATAGGAGAGGGTTAGTCAAGCTGTTAGGGGTTAAACAGACCCTGAAACAACACATGTTCGGTCTGACGGGGGTCCTGAGCAGACCACAGTTGAAGTTGAAGCAACTGAATCCCATCCTGTGGTGGTAAACAAGTCAAGCTCAGATTTCAGACCATGGCAAAGGACCAAGCGCTGGGAGGAGGCAAGTGGTGGAAACTGGAGACTAATGACCCAGAAGGCAGAAAGAGAGAAATTGAGTTTGCCTAAAGACATGTGCCACAAACATTCCTGGAGGATATTGCTAACTTTGATCTAAGCAAAAGTGAGAATGAGGGAGTGGCACTCAGAAGATAAAAGAAAACAAGAGTGCTCTGTAAGAGCTACTCTTCAACTGAATGTACATATGTTGCTGCAAATGACAGAGAGAAAATGTTTTAGAAGTTAGAACCTCCTTGAACTAAATGTTTGGTATGAATTCTGTTTTAAGGTTCCTGTGCTGTTTGATAGACTGAGCCATTTCATTACTATGTGATTATCAGTGACTTTGATTTAAAGACACTCCATAAACTTTAAACACAGTGTAGGGCTAAGGAAGTCTCACAAAGAATTTGTGTATATACGTGTGTCTGGTATGCATCATTTGGTATTTGTTTTGCTGCTTTGCACAGGTAGAATTGACAGAGAATACTCTACTGCTGCTGCATTTGAAGATCTGATGAAATCATGGGTGCTAATCAGAAAAGTGGACATAAGCACAAAATAGGTGCAGTATAGTATTAATAGTGCTGATAATAGAAACATTTTATCTACACCCGGTATAGAGAAAGATTTACCCTCCTGTGTTCCCCCGCAAACGTTGTGATTTTTTGCTTTGCAACCTGGTTTTACAAGTCGCATTTTGCCATTCGGTATTTCCAGTAGGAAATTGTGAAGTGCAAATTGCGATTCACAAAATCCAAGTCGCAAATAGATGCATCAAAAAATCGCAAATTGCGATTTTTCGCAGAATGGCATTTTGCACATGCAAAATACCACTAAGTGAAACCAGGCAGTAACCAGGTGGAACCTACATAAAGAGGCCCAGAATGCCTCAGACTCTGTTCCACAATGGCTGCACTGTACGTCATGGCGAGGAGGATGAGGATCTTGGCAGGTTGCGAAGAGGGAAGAGGAGACAGGAGCGCATTTTCAGAGTGCGCATTACACTTTTTAACCAGACTGAGGAAGAAATATTTGAGAGGTATAGGTTGAACACAGCCATGATACTTGATCTGATATCTGAGCTACAACCCATACTGCAGCACAGAACACTAAGGATTCACAGAATACCCACCCATGTGCAGGTATTATGCTCCCTCCACCTACTCGCTTCAGGGAGCTATCAAGGGGTCATAGCAGCAGCTGGAGGGGTATCACGGAGTACCCCCTCTAGAGTTTTCAATGCATTTATTAACGCCATGCTGAGCAGGATACAGCAGTACATCAAATTCCCCCACACCCCACAGGATATACAGCAGACACAAATTGATTTTTACCACATAGCACAGTTCCCCCATGTCCTAGGTGCCATAGATGGGACACATGTGTCAATCTGTCCACCATCAGCCACAGAGTATGTGTACCGCAACCGTAAATACCAACATTCAATGAATATACAGGTGATATGCAATGCCTCCTATATCATCACTGATCTCGTAGCCAGGTACCCAGGGAGCACCCATGATTCGTACATCTTTTGCCATAGCGGCATTCATAGAAGACTGCTAGCTGGGGAGTTTGGAGAAGGATATCTACTAGGTATTGTCCCTCTATACAATGGCGCATTAATGGCGTGCTGTTGTCAGATGGCTCAGTTACTCATCATACCCTCTGTCCCTTCCAGGAGATAGTGCCTACGCAGTGCGCACCTACATGATAACGCCCTACCTCAATCCTGCAACACCTGCTGAACGGAGATACAATGCAGCACACAGGGCGACCCGCAACGTGGTGGAGCGCACCTTTGGACTGCTGAAGAGTCGCTTCCGGTGCCTCCACAAAAGTGGAGGGGCACTACAGTACAGCCCAGAGACCACATGTAGAATAGTGGCTACTTGTGCAATCTTGCACAATATAGCTACCACCAGGGGCATACCTGTAGAAATATGTGAATCTGAATCAGATGAGGATGATGATCCCATTCCACCCCTACAGCCAGCAGAAAGGACCAGTGCAGCAGAGGGAAGGCAAAGGTGTGCTGACATCACACACACAACCATTTCAGATGTAAGTATGAATAATACAAATGCACTGACAAATGTACCTGTAGTGAATTCAATTTGTTACCTTAATGTCAGGTAATGTTAGTCCAACGAATAGCAAAAGAAATGATTGAACAAAACTAGAAACAATAGAAGTTCAGAGTAATGCACTATTACTTCATAGTGAACTCATTATCCCTCTGGCCGCTACAGTTACTTTTTGCGGCCACGCACACCACTCGGATGCCCAGTTGCCTCACTGGCACCTCGATTGTCCACCTCAGGGGCAGTGCTGTGCCTGGCACTGCGCCGTCTGGTGTCCATTGCGGGTACAGCTAGACTGCTGAGGCTGGAAGTGTCCTCTGTGACCCCAGTCCAAGCTCACTAGGTATGGCTGACCTCTGTCCCATGATGTTGTCAATCACATTAGTGATTTGGACAAGTCCGTTAGCCAAATCCCTGCTGCTGTGTGCTGCCTCCACCTGTGCAGCCACTGCACAACGTGCAATCAGTGAGGTTGAAGTAGCTAGCCTGTTGACAGAGTGACAGAAGCCCCCGCACTTGTTCATAAATCGTCGCTCCTGTCTGCGGTGGCTCACCCTGTCATGGCGCAGCTCCTGGCATAGTTCACGCACAGCAGAAGTGAGGTCCCGTGTGTCCTGGGATGCCTGCACCTGTCCCTCATGCAGCTGTTCTATGTTCGCATTCAGGCACAAAAGCTGGCGATGCAGGCCCCCCATGTTGGCGTTATGTTGCTGCATTTGTTTTTGTAAGCCAGTTATCCTTTTGTTCTGTAGGCGCTGCTGCTGCAACATAGCTGCTTCAAGCCCACCAAAGAAGGAGGGACCCTCACCTGCCTCAGTCGCCTGTGCACCGGCATTTGTCGCCATCCTGTGGGGAGCTGTGGGCTGCTGAAAACTGACCTCCTGCATTTGTGTGCGCCTGCCAGTTGGGGATAATGTATGTGGCCCTTCCTGCTGCTCATCCGAGTCCTGACTGAGCTCTGGCAGTGGCAGTACCATGGGCCTGCGTCGGAGTGGCACAATGGTGAGAGACCCACTTGTGTTCAAGTCTGGGGCTGGATGGGTGTCAGTCTCCCCTACACTGGCACATGCAGCAGCTGCTAGGCCTGGCCCACCTGCAGCGACAATATGCAGCATGTCAGTTATGTTTGTTACACTTAAGGTCACACCATGGTAATAAAGGTACAGGTACTTCTCTTCACTGTGTTGTGGGTGTTGTGTTCCTCTGGGTGTTGCTCTACTTAATTAGATTGTATGTGCTACTTTCTGCTCTGGATTGTGGACTGTCAGTCCCATAATGCATTCTTGTGCTGCTTCTAAGATGTGTGAATGGACTACTTCTCACAATGTTTTACATTACTTGCTAATTCCTAAGGGGTTTTTGTGCATACACATATGAGGTTACAATTCAATATGGCACTTACCTTTGCCGGTACTTGGTGTGCCGGAGGTGTCTATCTCTGCGACCACAGTTACTGCTTCAAGGAGGAGTGTGGACTCCACTAGGTCCTCTAATGGGGTGGATGGTGCCTCTGTAGGTGGACCGCCTCCTGTGCCCCTGGCCGCAGGAGGCATACAACCTCTTCTTTATTTTGTTGACCGAGCGCTGTGCCACTCCAATTGCGCAGATCTTGGTTTGTATATCTGCCCAGAGTCTCCTTTTCTCACTCTCCGGCACCTGGAGTGAGCTGTTACCAAAAAGGCGGTCATGGCTCCTGACCACCTCCTCTGTCAGCACCTCCAGTTCTTGCTCGCTGAATTTGAGATTCCTCTTTCTTTCTCCCTTCTCCTTTCCTTGGGCTGAGGTGTCCATCCTTGTTCAGGTGTGCTGCCTCCTTCAGACTGTTGCTCAGTGTGGCTGGGCTGCTCTCTCTGGATGCTGCTTTGGGTGTGGCACCAGAAACTGCCTGGGATGACTCACTTCCTGCTTGTGATGTGATCAGGCTCCTCCAGGTGTGCTTTCTAGAAATTTCTCACAATTTGCGATTTTCAATTACTGAATCGCAATTTGCGAAAATGCAAATTGCGATTTGGTAAATCGGCCTCGCAAATCACAATTAGCGTTTTTTAAGAAATCGCTATTTCCGAATCGCAATTATGTACATGGCCTATTGCCAGAAATCGCGATTTCTTAAAAAGCACTATTTGTGATTTGCAAGGCCATTTCTTCATACATCTGGTCCTACATCTCAAACAGACAGAGATCTTAAAGCACATCACTGGTGAAAAATAAAGAAGAGATTAAACACTGAGTGAAGGGAAATCTACCAGCTTTAACTTTAGATTGGCAACACAAAGGGAAGTTTTGCATGCATATTGAGCAGAGTTATATAGATCCAATGTTTATAGGGAAGAGTGATTGTAAGCATGTTTTGAATGTTAGAAGAAAGAGTGTGTTTTTTTGTGGACAGTATGCCTATTTCAAATTGCCGAAGGTTTGTCGTGGTACATGACACCTTGATATAGTATTCCCAAAGTTTTATCATGTGGAGCATTTTGTGAATCCGGTGTGGAATTAAAAAAAAAAACAAATAGAGAAGGTGTTAGTGCTGCAGAGGTGGTGGGAGACATATTCTGTGCATTGATTCCATTTGTAGGTGTGATTTTGAATGACCTAAAGATTAGAAAGTTGTCCACAAGAGTGGATAAGTTAACTACTAGCACAGCAAATTCATGATTGGTTGCAAACACAGAGACGGTACAGATAATATCTATGGTTTTTCAAACTAGACTAGCGTTAGACCTGTTGCTCGCAAAATAAGGCAGAGTCTGTGGGATGATGAAAGTTCTGCAATGCTATACTTACGTCCCAGACAAAAGTAAAGACTTGGAAAAGTATATTCAGGACATTTCTGGGTTGAAAAAAGATTTGAAGGAATTAGAAGCGAGTGGTGCTTGGGAAGCGATTGGAGATGGATTTGCATCGGTAAGCAAATGGTTTGGAAACTTAGGAAATGGAGTTGTAGGTTTTGTTTTGAAGTTGTTGAATAGTTCGGATGGTGAGATTGAAAATCTTTCAGAAAGTGAAGGTTGAAAAGGCAAGAAAGAGAAAGAAAGTGGATGATGAGCTGGAAGATACTCAGTGTAAATATTATGAAGGTATGAAGCATCAGAAGAATCCAGATGAAATCTGATGTAAACATCAAGGTTTTAGTCGGTCTCATTTGAGAAAGGAATACGATTGTGATGAATTAATATGTCATCAGGGGAGTTGGGAGAGCATAACTTTGCCGTGCTATTATGCACCAAAGAAGGGACATTAAAATGTAATCAACAAACATAATTAATATGTACTCTAATGTATTCATATTAATGTGGTATATGGAAAATCATAAAAATCAGGGTGAACTCACAAGTAAAAATGTAGAAAAGTTACATGCATGCTTCCATAATGGGAATTATTGACTGAAAAAATAATACTTTGATGCATTTATATTCAATGTATTGGGATTACGACATTACAGTTAAATGTTATTTAATTACAGTTATTCATCATTTATTGCACTTTTGAGGAGAAATGCACATATAGCCATGTATTTGAATGTGTATTGAACCCTGTGTTAAATTGACTTGAGCTAAGGCCTGAAATGCTTATGCTTAACCTTCAATGTGGAGTTTTGCTTGCACTGCATTTTCTTTGTTTGCAGGTGCGTCTGCACAAGTCTGCAGTTAATGAAAGACCTGTTGTGAGTTTGAGATGAAGGAACAGGGGAGGATATGTAGGTGAGGATGGGGAGTGCTAACTAAAGGGTGAGAAGAACTCCCATTCGAGCTTCTGGACACAAAAGGTCTTCCTCATGTTTGACTCATGGGATGAAAGGTTGATGGGAGTTGCAAATTTCAAACTGTGCATGGAAAATGGAAAATTACTGGCAGTGATGACATGGACTCCCTGCAGTTATGCAAATCTAAAGTGGTGTTCATTTAGTTAGATGAGGCAGACCCCTTGAGACTTAGGGGCAGATTTATGGAAAGTGGTGCTACACCGAGTGCAGCACCACTTTCCCTACGCCCCTTAGCGCCCCCCTACAGCCACCATGTGTGCGCCGTATTTAAACTACACTGCACCATGGTACAGGATAGGGAGCAATAGCATAATTCAATGTGACACTATTGATGTATTCTGCAGGAGTAGCGCCAAACTAGAGTGCATAGGGACCCATTCTAAAGAATGGAAGCCCCCTTTTAATGCCTGCTCTGAGGCGGCGTTAAAAGTGCTGTAAAAAATGGTGAAAAGAAATCTCATAGACTTCCTTTAGCCATTTTTTTCAACCCCCTCCCCCCCAACAGGGGAACGCCCCCTTTGCATGCATCATGCCTGGGGCAGGCACAATGTAGTGCAAAGGGCTACAGAGTGGCGCAATGCATGCATTGCACTACTCTGTGAATACGGTGCAGGGATTTCATTCTTGTTGGGCCACAGTTAATGAAAGACCTGTTGTGAGTTTGAGATGAAGGAACAGGGGAGGATATGTAGGTGAGGATGGGGAGTGCTAACTAAAGGGTGAGAAGAACTCCCATTCGAGCTTCTGGACACAAAAGGTCTTCCTCATGTTTGACTCATGGGATGAAAGGTTGATGGGAGTTGCAAATTTCAAACTGTGCATGGAAAATGGAAAATTACTGGCAGTGATGACATGGACTCCCTGCAGTTATGCAAATCTAAAGTGGTGTTCATTTAGTTAGATGAGGCAGACCCCTTGAGACTTAGGGGCAGATTTATGGAAAGTGGTGCTGCACCGAGTGCAGCGCCACTTTCCCTACGCCCCTTAGCGCCCCCCTACAGCCACCATGTGTGCGCCGTATTTAAACTACACTGCACCACGGTACAGGATAGGGAGCAATAGCATAATTCAATGTGACACTATTGATGTATTCTGCAGGAGTAGCGCCAAACTAGAGTACATAGGGACCCATTCTAAAGAATGGAAGCCCCCTTTTAATGCCTGCTCTGAGGCGGCGTTAAAAGTGCTGTAAAAAATGGTGAAAAGAAATCTCATAGACTTCCTTTAGCCATTTTTTTCAACCCCCCCTCCCCCCCCCAACAGGGGAACGCCCCCTTTGCATGCATCATGCCTGGGGCAGGCACAATGTAGTGCTAAGGGCTACAGAGTGGCGCAATGCATGCATTGCACTTCTCTGTGAATACGGTGCAGGGATTTCATTCTTGTTGGGCCACAGTTACGTCAAAAACAATGATGTTAATGTGGTGCAAGCTGGCACTATGGGACTATAAATATGCCCCTTAGAGAAGTAAAGATCTCTCCACTATACTTAGGCTAAAGTAGCTTAATTTTTTTATTTTAATTTCTTTATTGCCATTTTCTTGCAAATCATCATATTTAGCGTGGGATACAATAATGAGTATAAATATATATATATATATATATATATATATATATATATATATATATATATATATATATATATATGCAAGATGTATTGACAGACTCCTCACATTATCCTGGCATTTATAATGTTATAGTAGCAGGTCATACATTAACATTTGATGAATGGCAAAAGGTAATTAGGGATACGTGCTTAGGGTAATACTAAGGGAACATGTTGCACTCTGATATACTGATAATTAGTCAATATGTACATCACTTGGTAAAACAAAGTAACACTGTAACTTTCTTCATTGTTTTTCAAAAAGAAACCATCTGGCTGGCACTATCATGTGTATTTATTTGAGACTATGTGGATGGGTGTGATTGGAGGATGCTATAGACATTTAGAGCACTGGTTGGTGGCATGTCTACGAGGGGATGAAGTAGGGGGAGAGAAGAGGGTAGAGGGGCATATCTCATTGTGTTCCATCCAGGAAAGTGCTGGGTTTCCGAGTGGTGTTTCACTATCAGATGTGAGGGTGGTGGACAGATTGCATATTGGCTTAATCCTCTCAATTGCCCTATCCATCCTGGGAGGATTCATTTTGTCAAACAATTTGATGACATAAATATCCCACATCGTAGCTACATCTTCACCCACCGTGACCTACTCACATGCATTATGGTGTCTACCTCCACTAGGGCGCATTTATGGGTCACCCGAAACCAACACTCAAACGTGAGTGGATGTAGGGTTTTCAGTTCACAGCAATCAGTCTGTTGTAGAGGACCATCGCTAGGTCTACCAATTACAGGTAGTGCTCAGTTTCCTTTGTAACCCCTAGAAAACAAAGGGGTGGATGTAGTGGCAGTTTAACATCAATTACTGTTGACACCTGTTCTACCATCCGAGTACAGATACGAAGCAATGACATTTCCAAACCATGTGAATAAATGTAGCATTCATTTGGGCACATCTTGTGCATGCCGGGGGTGCCCCTGGAAACATTTTCTGTAGGTGGTGCAGTGTAAGGAACGTTTGATGTATATAATTAAATTGCGGGAACTTTAAGCAATATTTCCATGAAACTTACTTTACTTGTTCTAAAGTCATGGTCCTTTGTTTGGAGGTTAGTCTGTGCCCAAGTAATCATTCCATCTGGGCTTGTTTTGGGTCAGTAATTTACTGTTTCCCCCCTGCAGAGCAACGTATAAAACTGACTCCGCCTTACAGCCGAGTCCATGCATTAAAAAGCATTGAGACCCAAGTGAAGTGGTGGTTCAGCATGTCCCTATGTTCCCTCATCCGAGATTGCCGCCTTAATGGCAGTGTGTGCAAGAAAGAGACCTGTCCAAATCTCATTGAGTTCCTGTTGTTCCTGGAAGGACGACAATGCCCCGTCCCTGAGCAAATTACCCAATTGGGTAAGTACAGATCACGCCTTGGGGAGGGATAATGAACCCTCAGTAGATTCTTCATAGCCAGTATGCTCCATAAGGGTAGCTGCAGTGCATAGGAGGTCGGTGTTTGTCTGGGCTGAATATAATGATTCCAGATGAGCTTGGCCACTCATGTGAGACTGCCCATCTCCTTCGTTGATCTGTGAGGTGAAAACAGCCATTCTAGCATATCCATCGGGCGGTTTCTCTTTTAGGGCTGAGGGGCTGTGCCCCTCTGAAATTCTTACACATTCACATAAAAAATATTAAATAGATCAATTTGTTTGGAGATCCAATCATACCTCTAAACAAATTGATGCATTTAAGTCTGGGATGTCTGTCCCAGGCTTCCTGCCCACCTCGCTATGAGGCATGAGATGGAAGCCAGGCAGTAAATCAACTTTCTACACTGTGACGCACAAAGCATGGCTGACAGCTCTAAAGCCCTTCATTTCCATTGTGGTCTATGGTAGTATCCACTATAGGCCTCTGATGCTTTTAGCATCATGATTTGTAGTGTCTGAGTCACCATCCCTGCATGAGGGCTGGGTAGGCATCCGTCATTCACAGGCATAGGTCCTACCCTTTCCCCATTCGCCATGCAGTAAGAGTGGATGCAAGCACCTGGATTTAGTGCCTTGTTTTTGGTAAATGTAAGTATTCTAATGCTAGTCTTGTGTTATTTTTGTTGTACTGAGACCCCTTGTCATGTTAACCTCCCCCATGTGACACCCTAGGCCCTGGCTGCAGATCGTTGGTTCCTTTAGAAGTGGAGCTGCTGTATTTGTTCCTCGTGAAATTGTTTCAAATGACGAGCACAGTTCTTGCTCCCTTGCGAAATGATTCAAAATATCACAGTCAAGAGCAAGAGGAGAAATATGTGCTAACAGTAATTAGCTGTATGGCATTAAAACTAGCCCTATTGTCCTGCCCTTAACATTAATGCCACAAACATGGATTGATATGCAAACAATGAATGTTAAAAAGTGTGTAATGTATGTCAGCAATTTAGTTCCTCTCATTTCACATGCTCTACTTAAAGTTCTCTCTAAGAGAGTTAGCTGTTTCATCATGCTGTTTTTCTGTGCATTGAATTACTCTTGCATAGTGCATACTTTGACTCATGCTGTGTGTTTATGAGGAGCTTTGATTGAGAGCACTGGTGCTGAGGCTGAAGGCAAACCAAAGTGCCTGATAGTGGGTTGGTCATTCTGCAGAGCACACAGAACAATGGTAATGTATTCCAGTTGCAAATAAAATTTAGTGTAAATGTGTGTTAAGGGGTGCGCAGAGGTCAAAATATTTAGAAGGCAAAAGCAAAATGAAATAAAGTGCTTGAATGTGAATGAGTGCAGAGTATGTTTGGGGTGGTAAAATGAGGGAGATAGGAGGGAGTGCATTCCGGGGAGAGTGAAACGAGGGTGCTGAGGACAAAAGAGAGGAGGTTGTAAATGTACAGATGGATTAGATGTGAGGAGAAAAAAGACATACATATATAATGTAAAGTCCGCATAACTGAAAGTCATACCTCTTCCATAGTCCTCAATAATATTTACTTCTCAGTCTCACAATCTCAGAATTGAAACAATTCCAATGTTAGTTATTTATACCTAATCATTGTCTTTACTCATTTACTTCAAACAGCTAACTACCATTGACAAAGCCAATAGTACTGATAGGTGTTAGGTGTATGTCAGTTGTGTTATATTTCTGGACGTAGTAACATCTCAGAGAGAAAGCAAAATAGAGTCCGTGTGACACACTATAGGAATCTCAGAAATGTATTTTACATGTTCCCTTTTAGAGAGTCCCCACTTGTTTCATCCCACTTAAAGATCTGTCTGCACATATTTCTGTATGATTGATTGCAGCCAGCAGCTGTGGGTGCTTGCTGATGCCTGATTAGAGCATTTTCTTTCTTTCAAAGTTGATGCTGCATGCAGTACAAGACACTGTGCAAGCACACACTTTAAAGGGCCTGAATTTGTTGTGCTGTACAATTGGCATATGAAAGTAACTGTTGCATTTATTAATGCAGTAAGATATGGGTCAGTTTTTAATGTGTTTAGGCCCGTATTTATACTTTTTGACGCTACACTGCGCTAACGCAGTTTAGCGTCAAAAAGTTTAGCGCCGGCTAACGCCATTCTGAAGCGCCATGCGGGCGCCGTATTTATTGAATGGCGTTAGCCGGCGCTAGCAGACCGGCGCTGCCTGGTGTGCGTGGAAAAAAACCACGTACACCAGGCAGCGCCGGCGTTGGGGAAAATGGCGTTAGGGCGTCTTAAAAATGGTGCAAGTCAGGTTGACGCTAAAAAATCGCCTCCACCCGATTTGCGCCATTTTTAACGACGCCCAGACGCCATTTACATGACTCCTGTCTTAGTAAAGACAGGAGTCATGCCCCCTTGCCCAATGGCCATGCCCAGGGGACTTATGTCCCCTGGGCATGGTCATTGGGCATTGAGGCATGTAGGGGGGCACAAATCAGGCCCCCCTATGCCAAAAACAAATATAAAATAAATACAAATGTATACTTACCTGAACTTACCTGAATGTCCCTGGGATGGGTCCCTCCATCCTTGGGTGTCCTCCTGGGGTGGGCAAGGGTGGCAGGGGGGGTCCCTGGGGGCATGGGAGGGCAGCGGTGGGCTCATTTTGAGCCCACAGGTCCCTTAACGCCTGCTCTGACCCAGGCGTTAAAAAGAGGCGCAAATGCGGGGTTTTTTGCCCCGCCTACTCCCGGGCGTGATTTTTGCCCGGGAGTATAAATACGACGCATTTGTGTCGCAGTCATTTTTTGGGACGGGAACGCCTACCTTGCATCTCATTAACGCAAGGAAGGCGTTCACGCAAAAAAATGACGCTCTTTCCTCATACTTTGGTGCTAGACGCGTCTAACGCCAAAGTATAAATATGGCGTTAGTTTTGCGCCGAATTTGCGTCGAACAAAACGACGCTAATTCGGCGCAAACGGAGTATAAATATGCCCCGTAGTATTTCAGGACTATGGGGGTTATTCTAACTTTGGAGGAGGTGTTAATCCATCCCAAAAGTGACGGAAAAGTGACGGATTTACCACCAGCCGTATTACGAGTCCATTATATCCTATGGAACTCGTAATACGGCTGGTGGTATATCCGTCACTTTACCGTCACTTTTGGGACGGATTAACACCTCCTCCAAAGTTAGAATAACCCCCTATATGTTCCCACTGCTTTATAAACCTTGCTTTCTCAATAAATGCATTTGATTTCAAATGCACCATTTGTCAATCTTTTTTACATTTTTTCTTCTTTGGTGGAGGGCTCACCTTGAATCCTACGTTTGTCCATTAAGTTTGCTCGCTTCACTTGCTACATAAAAGTCATACCCAACTTTTACACCCCACCGCTTTCAAATGTCACCAGTTGCCACTGATATCCATGTCCCCAAGGTCTGCCTGAAACAGGCTGCCTTCCGTCGTTCTATCTACAGCCAGCCAGCACATAGGCCACTGCAATTTGCCTGGTGCAAAGTACAGCTCTAGGTCCAGAACCCCAAGTCCCTCTTCAAGCAGGGTACATTGCAGTATGGGCAACAAGACCTGCTTCCGAGCAGGTCCTGACACTAGTTCAGATTTTCTAAGTCTTAAAAAAGGGTCTAGTCAGTATCACTGGCAGAGCCGCAAAGAGATGTAGGAGTCATGGGAGACCGAACATTTGAGCCACTGATGTCCTGCCCAGAGGTTAGAGGAGCAGTCACACCCAAAAATGCATGGATTGCCGAATCAAGGTCATGGTTGCCATCAAGTAAGTCTTTATATGTATGGTTAACATTGACACTGAGATAGCAGAAGGTCTTAAAAGTCCAAGGGAGACACCCCATACTTGGCAACTCCCAGTGTTCCTGTTCAATCCAGCATAAAGGATATATACAGGATTTACCCCAATCAACCTTGAGGCCAGCTATTTCCCAAAAGAAATCAAGAAGACCATTAAGGGCTGGTAGCGTGGAGGCATGGTCCCATATATATACTAAGAATTTGTCCGCATACACAGTATGCCAGACCGGTCAAATCTTGATGCCCCAATCAGGGCCACTGATAAGTAACATAACTGCTAATGGCTTCATAACTAAGGCAAAAAGTACCAGAGTTAAGGAACATCCTTGGTGAGTCCCTCTTCCTATCTGAAAAGAGAGCGAGATCTGATGGCCGTGAGGACTTGCACCCAGGGGGCAGTGTATAAAAGCTTGACCCAACCTAAGAAATTAAGGCGCATCTCAAATTCCTGTAGCTCCTGTAATACATAGGACCAACTCAGTGTATCAAGCACTTTTTCAAACTCCAGCGAAACTGCCACCTACAGGTCACTCCCCTGGACAATACTTCCATTATGTGATAAAGGCTTCAAATGTTCAAATGTGTTGCTCTTTGGGGCACCAATCTGCATTGATCTGAATGGATAAGGGTACCAAGTATCGAAAGCAATCTACTGGCAAGCACTTTGCTTAAGATTTTGTAATCAATGTTCAACATTGACAGCGGTTTGTAGGAGATCACCTCCACGAGGTCACTACCTGGTTTTGGAAGCACAACTGTGGGGCTTCACATACGGAGGCTGGCAGAATACCCCAGTGGTGTGCCTCTTGATTGACCTCAAGCAGGCAAGGAGCAAAAGTGGCTCTAAAAGTTGCATAGTACTCTACGGGGAACCCGTCGGTACTGGGGGTCTTGCCGCACTCCATCTGATGGATCAGTAGATTAATCACCTCTATAGGGAGAGGTTATTCCAAGTCCATAAATTGCAATGGGGTTAGGCAAGAAAAGGCCACCATAGTGTAACCGATCATAGCATTGAGAGAATACTTCATTAATGTCTACTTGAGTATTTCTAGCACGTCCTGTGCTATCGTGTATGGCACCCACCAGAATCCTGGAGGGCCTCTGATTGCTGTGACCATGCCAGTGTGCACCCTGGCTTGTCACTATCTGCATGCCGGTGGGTTAGAAAGGGCTTATATCCAAGTCACCAAGTTGCTTTGCCTTTTCTTGCTATTAGCGGCACAAGTTTGCCATGGAGTGAGTGTAGAGAGTGTTGTCACTTCATCAGTGCCAGTGGTCAATGATTTTGTGATTTTGGGTTTCCCAATCAGTGCAATTGAGATCAGGTGAGCTTGGGAGGGTGGTGATGAATAGGTAGGGTGGTGATGAATATAGGCAGGAACAAGTAGAGTGCAAATAAAGGAAAGGATAAGGTCACTCAATAGCAGGATAGATCCAGCTCGTCCAAACCTTGGTTTGGGGCATCAGGTTCAGAAAAAAAGTGCAGGCCTGGTTGTCATTGATGCTGATTTGAGGTAGTGTGTGCACTATAGTGTGGGCAGGGTAGTGGCATGAGGAGTAAAGTCATTGAGTTTGGCGTACAAGTAGTGATGAGCCATCTGTATACAGAGATCTCCCTGTACAACAGGAGAGGAGGTGTAGGTCCAGAAAGTTATGTCATCGTAGTCTGCAGGGCAAGCCTCAGCCCTTCAATGTGTAGGTACAGATAGTAAAATGTGCTAGTCAAGCAACTGGCATCAAAGACACTCAGTTGCACTGCAGGCAGAACTGGTGGGCCAGATGGAGAATTTTGGAGGCTTCCTCTCAGGGAGAATCTATAGCAGGTAAGCTGCTTTCCTGTGGACCTGTCAAATTCATGGAAACTTGATGCAAAAGAAAGCTCTTTGCAAACAGGGGTGACAGCCATGAATTTCACTCCTTCTGTTAGCACTTGTGGTTCCTTCTACAACTCTCATCATGGAGGTAGAGGCCCCGTTACTCACTGTGAGGCCTCCGTGTGTTGGGCCAGATTGATCTGGTGGTGCGGCCTGCCTCTGTGTTGTCCCCGCTCCCGGCATCTCGAACGGGAGAATGACACTGCTCACATGGTCTGGGGTCAGCATGGGCCCCCACCACCATGCAATCTTCAAGTCTATTGCAGAGGAAGAAGGGAGTAGCACCGTTGGATCAGCCCAATTTTGGTCTGCAGGTGAGGCTGTACAAGTGGCAGGGCCACACTTGAGGTAGATTGGAGCTGAGGAGCACTTATGCGCACCCACGTCAGCAGATCTCCCAAGGTCGGGAGTCACACAACTCTATGAGACAGCTCCACTGCAGCCGCAGACCTGGTAGTACTGTTCGGGGAAGGTCCCAATGATACCTCTTACACAGGTGACCGAGTTGCTCCTCTGCTCCTCCTCGTTGCCTTCATCAGCAGTCATCCACCATCACGCTCTAGCTTTGTTTTCTGCACTCTAGCTCTGCATCAGTGACCAGGCAGAGTAGCACGGGTGAGAAAGGAGCATTAGTGGACTTGATGCTTCTTATTGAGGCAGGATGTAAGTTGGGCCCTGCACAGAGCTCAGTTATAGAGAGTCTGATGCAGCCACCATCTTGGTTGGCCATGCCCCCCTGAAGTGGATCACTTTATGTAGATCTTTGTCTTGCAGAACATCTAGTAAGGTTGTGGTTATGCTGAGAGTTTTTGACTCTTTTCTATTTCTTACATTTCCAGAGAAATCTTTAGGTTTTCCCCTACCTTAATTAGAATAATTAGATGTATTCAGGTTTCAAATGGTTAGAGAGGAAGGGCTTGATTAACAAAGGTAAACTTAGACTTTTGTTCTAAACATAGACCAAAAGTGTAAGTATACAACTTTTGGTATTCACAAAGGACATTTACAAGTAGTATCTTTACATCCACACTTGTGGCAGATTCTCCACACTCGAGGTGGAGAATCAGCACTCCAGGTGGAACATCCACATCCACAGAAGAATCTCCTCACCTGAGGTGGAATAATTGTAATTTCATACACCTGCAGACAAGTAATACCATCTGCAACCCTGCACTATAAACCACAGAAAAGCATCACACTTTCAAGGCTCTCGTCTTTCCATATCAATACTGCGCCTGCCTGTCCTGTGCCTGGAAAATCTAACAACATGTTGCATTTGAGGAAGAGGAAGAATTTTACTGAGGAGGAGACCACCATGATACTCAATTTCATAGTGAGGCAGTACAAAATATTGCATGGTCTCCCCCCACGGAAGCAGTGCCACACAGAATGCAGCCCTGTGGCGGCATTTGGCTCCTGCAGTCACTGCATTGGGTGAGAATGTCTTTACAGTCACAGGGCTGAAGAAGAAGTGTCAGGATGAGAAAAGGCAGGTGAAGGAGAAGTACAGCAGGAGAAGGGTGACCAGAGCACTCCCTGATTGACCAACCGGAGCCTGCCTCCATCTCACCCTACTTAAGAGGGATATCCTCACCACGATCCATCCCGATTTTTTCCACGGGTTGCCTTTGAGGGATGATCTCAATGTGGTGCTAGGTAATATGTGATGAATCTAACAATTACACTAATTGATAATTGTCTGTGAAACACTACAAATCTGACTATATATGTTGTCCCAAAAATGTGTAAATGGCATGGCTAGTCAGACGATCATGGTTCTCATTTAGTCCATTGTAGTACTAGTCACAGAATCACCTGTGATGAAAATGTCAATTTCAAATTTCTCAGTCTAAAACAGGACTGTTGTATTCACATAACAGTAGATAATGTTCTTCATTCACCTACCATTACTGTTGGCCTGTAGGTGTAAGTGTGTAAATATGTGACAAGTTGCACATATTCAATGGGTTTTGGTTATGTGTGGTGACCTTTCCCTTTTATTGCCACATACAGTCACCTACTGCAGCAGATGTTGATGCCCCAGCAGGGAGATAACATTATGGGCCACATCAACCCACCAGTACAAACTAGTACCTAAATATGGCCAGGAGATGGTCCATACTCCTACAATGTGGTCAGACAACCCGTAGATATATCCCATAGAATCCATCAACATTCCCAAACCATTGAACTAGATAATGTTGTGCATCAAATGTGTCAACTCAAATGCAAATTGAAAACACAGATATCAGTGTAGACCCTGTGACGTCGTCCAGAAAACCACATCACACAGCAATCTCTGCTACATGTACGGATGTGACATCTAGTCAGGCACCACACACTGGGTTTACATAACAATGACTTTACCAAATGCTCGCTGTTGGAAATGGGGACTTTGGATGGCAGTCAGGTTACCCCATGTCCAAGCAAGGACCGTCACTCTAGTCAGGGTAAAGGAGAATCACCCTCATTTAACCCCTGCTTACTCCCTTGTTAGCTTGGCACGAGCAGACAGGCTTAACTTCAGAAGCAATGTGTAAAGTATTTGTACCAAAACACACATAGTAACTCAGTAAAAACACTACAAAATGACACAGCACAAGTTTAGAAAAATAGGTAATATTTATCTAAACAAAACAAGACCACAATGACAAAAATCCAACATACACAAGTCAAGTTATGACAGTGAAAAGATTGTTAGCGTTCAAAAGTACCTGTGTAGCATCAAAATAAAGCCGCACAGGCGACTGTGCATCGGAAAAGGCCAGCGATGTGTCAATTTCTCACTCAAAAGTGACTGCGTGCATCGTTCCTCCTCCGGTCAGGTCGGTGTGCGTCATGTCTTCTCTCCTGCAAGAAAGCGATGCGATCTGGACGGGCACCTCAGGTTCGGGCAGACTTTGCGTTGATTTACAGTGTCCAGTGATGTTGCATCGAAATCTGGTCACATGGTGTCAAGAAACCACGCTGAGTGGAGTTTGCATCTTTAACAGCAGCCTCTGCAGGTGTTGTACAATGTTTCTCCAGCCATGTTACGTTGATCTTCCAGCTGCGATACAGGTGGAGTGTCAATGTTAGCCGTGAGGCCATCGGCACGTCATTTTTCAGCCGCGGGGCGTGTGGTGAGTCGAAAGTTTCCCCGCACAGAGGTGTTTGCGTGGATTTCTGTAATTTTCCACCAGCTGCACTCCTCAAGGGCCCAGAGACAGGTTATGGCAGCACTTGGGAGGCAGGACTCTCAATAAAAAGCCCAAGTGCTGGCAGAGAGAAGTCTTTGTTGTCTCTGAGACTTCATAACAGGAGGCAAGCTCAGTTCAAGCCCATGGAGATTCTTCACCAATGGGAAGTCACACAAAAGTCAGTCTTTGCCTCTCTCAGGCAGAAGCAGCTACTGCAGGCCAACCGAGCAAACCACAGTCACAGGCAAGGGTGCAGTACTCCTTCTCCAGCTTCTCCAGCTCTTGGCAGAGGTTCCTCTAGGTTCCAGAAGTAATCTGATTTTCAGGGGCTTTGGGTGCTCTTCTTATACCCATTTCTGCCTTTGAAGTAGGCCTACTTCAAAGAGAAGTCTCTGTTGTTTTCAAGATCCTGCATTGCCCAGTCCAGGCCCTAGACACACACCATGGGGTCGGAGACTGCATTGTGTGAGGACAGGCACAGCCCTTTCAGGTCTAAGTGACTACTCCTCCCCTCCCTCCTAGCACAGATGGCTCATCAGGATATGGAGGCTACAACCCAGCTCCCTATGTGTCACTGTCTAGAGGAGAGGTGCAAACAGTCCAACTGTCAAACTGACCCAGATAGGGAATTTAAAAACAAGCAGAGTCACAGAATGGTTTAAGCAAGAAAATGCCTACTTTCTAAAAGTGACATTTTCAAACACAAAATCTAAAAACAAACTTCACTAAAAGATGTATTTTTACATTTAGAGCTCAGAGACCCCAAACTCCAAATGTCTATCTGCTCCCAAATGGAATCTGCGCTTTAATCATATTTAAAGGCAGCCCCCATGTTAACCTATGAGAGAGATAGGCTTTGAACAGTGAAAAATGAATTTGCCAGTAATTCACTGTCAGGACATGTAAAACACTTCAGTACATGTCCCACCTTTAACAAATACTGCACCCTGCTCATGGGGCTACTGAGGGCCTACCTTAGGGGTGCCTTACATATATAAACAGGTACACTTGCCAAATCGAATTGGCATAGGTATACATTAGTGATCTGCAATTTAAAGATAGGAAGGCCACATGTGGCCCTCCTGACCTTTAAATGCGGCCCCCTGGTTAACAACAGCACCAGGCAGCTGTTGGCTCAACACAGTACTGGCATCAACCAGATATCACATTAACAGGCAAACATGTATTTGAAGGTAACTAATAGTTAAAGGAAGCAAGTAACTAGGGTGTCCTGCACCACCTACCAATGAATCCACCTTCATCTTTAGGCGCATCATGCACTATAAGTATGATGTGGTCTCTTCAAAAATCTAAAGGAGTGTGCCTCAAAATACAGACCTCTTTCACCTTTGCTCATCAGATCTTGTCAGTGCTTTTCAGATTTATATATATATATATATATATATATATATATATATATATATATGTAAAAATTGTCCAAACAAATTGAGTAACATTACTTTTTTTTCTCCCCTCCCAGGACAACAATGCCCATTGTGGATTGGTTGGTCAGACAATTGTGCCTTGCACATTTTGTGTGGCCTGTATTCCCCTTATACACGAACATCATTATAGTCTATTTTACCTGACACTGAACAAGGTTTTGTACTGCACACATCCAGAAGTCATGCATATCAAGATCTGCTTATATGAGATTATGAAAGTAGAGGGGGTGATCACACATTTTGGTCAAAGGGAGATGCTGGGATGATCCCCAACTTTGCTGGTTTCACATTGAGTAATTCTGCCACCAGATTGATATGTTTTACTTCCGCTACACCTACCTTACCACCCCAAACCCCCCTTCCCAAATGGAAACCTGCTGTCATCGTGCAGTACTCATAGACATCATTTACCACACATTTGGGCTCTTGGATTTTGATAGTAACTCTCTATGTAATGGTACTTCAAATCAATTGCTTCTACTCACAAGAGTCAATATGAGCAATTATGTAAGCAGTATATTCACTTACCATACATTTTGCATCATCCTTTCATTAGGCAACATGTAATAAAGTGGTATACTGTTGTGAGCCATATGTGAGCATATGGAGATAAGAGACCCCAGTGATATTAAACACACACCACATGCAGCTAACATGTAGTCCACTTTGTATGAGTGTGAGTGTTGGACATGGCATCATTGGCATGGTCTCCCCTAACTTTTTGCCTCTACTTCCCAGGTTGTTTCTGTGTGTTGGACTCTGTTTTTGCTGTTTTGTTTGCTTTGGGCACTTTACCACTGCTGACCAGAGCTAAAGTGTAAGGGTTCCCTGTATAAATTGTATGTGTACATTGGCTTATCCGTGATTGGCATATATGATGTATTAGTAAGTCCCTAGTAAAGTACACTAGAGGTGCCCAGGGCCTGTAAATGAAATGCTACTAGTGGGCCTGCAGCGCTGATTATGTCACCCACATAAGTAGTCCTGTAAATATATCTCAGGCCTGCCACTGCAGTGTGTGTGTGCAGTCTTAAACTGCCTATTCAACCTGGCAAGTGTACCCACTTTCCAGGCCCAAAACATCCCTTTTTATACATGTAAGGCACACGTAAGGTAGGAACTAGGTAGCCCTATGGGCTGGGTGCAGTGTATGTTAAAGGTGGGAAATATATCCTGACAGTGAAATACTGCCAAATCCATTTTTCTCTGTTGCAAGGCCTATGTCCCTAACATATTACCATGGGGACAGACTTTAAATATGCTTAAAGTGCAGATTCCCTTTGAGAGCAAATAGAAATGTGGAGTTTGGGTTCTATGAACTCACAATTTAAAAATACATCTTATAGTTAAGGAGGTTTTTAGATTGTTAGTTTGAAAATGCCACTTTTAGAAAGTAGGCATTTTCTTGCTTAACCATTCTGTGACTCTGCCTGTTTGTGGATTCCCTGTCTGGGTCAGACTGACAGTTGGGCTATTTGTGCACCTCCTCTAGACAGTGACACAAAGGGAGCTGGGGTGTAGCCTACATATCCTGATGAGCCATCTAGGCTAGAGTGGAGGGAGGAGTGGTCACTTACACCTGGATGGGCTGTGACTGCCCTCAAACAATACAGTCTCCAACCCCCTGGTGTGTGTCTGGGGCCCTGCCTAGGTAAGACAGGATACTGTGAACCACAGAGAATTTAATTTGAAGTTTGCCTACTTTAAAGGCAGAAAGGGGCATACGTAGGGGACCTAAAACCCCAGATTTTTAGATTTCTTTTGAAACCAAGAGAAACCTCTGCCAAGGAGAAGAGCTGAAGAGATGGAGGAGGAGTACTGCCCCTTTGCCTGTGACTGTGCTTTGCTGGGTTGTCTTGTACTGTAGTTGCTACTTCTACCTTAAAGGGGACAAAGACTGGACTCTGTGGTATATTCCTGCTTGTGAAGAATCTCCAAAGGCTTGGACCGAGCTTGCCTCCTGTTTTGAAGTCTTAGGGCCAGCAGAGACTTCCTCTGTCCCCACCTTGACTCTCTGCTGAGACTCTGCCCTGCAAACTGGTGTTCTAACCAGTCCCTAGGCCCTTGAGAGGTGACGTTGGTGGAACAAGGATGGAAATCCACTCACAGAACCCCGTGCGGGGAATATGTCGATGCACCACCTGCAACGCAGCTGAAAAAGGAGGCGCCACCCACTTCGCAGCTGAAATCGATGATCCAACTGTATCGCAGCTGGGAGATCGATGCAACACCCACTTACGGCTGCTGATAATGACGCAAACCGTAGTCAGTGCAGTTTTCCAACACCATGCAGCCAAATTTCTCATGCTTCATCGTTGGGCATCAAAAATCAAGGCAAGCCTATGCGGATCCGAGGTGCCCCGTCTGGAAATTGATGCATCGCTCTCCTGCGGGAGAGGAAAAACTATGCATTACGTATGCAACCGAACAAGGAACAATGCACTGCCTCGATTGCGAGTAAGGAATTGACTCATTGCTGACTTTTTTGACCCACGCTCGCCCGTGCAGCTTTATTTTTTAACACAAACCTGGTACTTTGTGTAAAATCAATGTTTCTACTGTTTCCTATGAAGTAAGACTCTTTTGAAAGTCCATATCTTGACTTTTGTATGCTGTATTTTTGTTGGTTTGCTCTTGTTTGATTTAGATAAATATTGCCTATTTTTCTAAAGTGGTGTGGTGTCCATTGTCACTGTATTACTGTGTGTGTTGGTACAAATACTTTACACATTACCTCTGAGATAAGCCTGACTGTTTGTGTCAGGCTACCAAGAGGGTAAGCAGGGGTTTTCTAAGTGTGCATCTCCATTGCCCTGACTAGAGTGAGGGTCCCTGCTTGAAGAGAGTGCAAACTGACTGCAAACCAGAGACCCCATTTTTAATAGTGAACAATTATGTAGTATGTGTACAAATCATAGAGCTGATAACAACGCTAAGCAAGTGCTGACTTTATAATCCTTAGATCTTACTAGGCAATGTAATGATTTTTCAACCAAAAAGCATGTGTATTTTCACAGCAATGTTCTGATATTACACATACAATGACATCTGTCTCATGTTTGCCCTGTATACTCTTCAGTATTTACTAACCCTCACCTTCAGCATTGCTATTATATGAGTTTCTGGACATTTAAACTAGGCATGGGCAGAACTTACAGAGTTCTACACCACTGAATTCCACAGAGTTATCTAAAAACTCAGTGAGATTCTGCAGAGTTCTGCTAGCGGCAGAATGCAATTATGCCTCCAGGTCCTAGTAATAACACTAGTACCTGGAGGGTTGCCACACCCCTTCTCTTGTCTGACTTGCACCAATTGTATATGTGAGAATCTCTCTGTCCAGAGTTGACGGTTCATCAGGGGCATAAAAAATGGATCGTATTAAAGAGAAAGTTGTTGCCAAGCTTGTAGGACTAATGAAACCCAGGAAGTCCTGTCAGCTGATTATGCCATATCAAGTGTGCTCTGTACTGGCCGTGGGGGTCTTGATGTTTTAGTGTGCAAGACAAAAGTTCTCCAATGATGCATCAGATTAGAACATATAAAAATGTAAGGGCTGAATATATACATCAGAAAGCTCAGAAGTAATTGTAAGAAAGATAAGTACTTGGAAGGATTGTTTGTATGTAGGAGCTTTGAAACAATCTCGCAGCAGAAGCAGGGAGACACACTGTAAGTGAAACATATATATTCAGGGATACCTAGTGGCTCCCTGGACTAATGCACTTACTGTAGTGTGCTGTGTTAAGATTCATGCCCTAAATTAAAATTCTGGTGGGGCCCATTCAGCCTCTCATCCCTTTCAGGTCAACATGAGTACCATCTTCAGTTGAGTAATGCAATCAATATTTTTTTTACACTCGGGCCCTGCCTAATCACAGTGGATCTGACTATCAAAGGCATTTTTAAGTACTGGAAGTAGAACAGTGGGAGTTCTATTAAACATAGATGTTCTGAACCGGTTCTGAAACACCTTTTAGCACACATGCAACGTGGGTGGGTTCTTTAATAATTTGACCTAAAAATATAAATATTTTATATATATATATATAGAGAGAGAAAGAGAGAGAGATCTAAATAGATATAGAGATAGATAGATAGATAGATAGATAGATAGATAGATAGATAGATAGATAGATAGATAGATAGATAGATAGATAGATAGATAGATAGATAGATAGATATGTAGTTGTAGGTGTGTTTGTCATGAAGAATTCTTAACAAGGTAAGATGCTTTATGGTTTTAACATGCAATGGACCAAGTGAGTCAGAGGTTTAAATCTTACCCAGCAAGGTCGGCTGGTCGTCCTACCAAGGCCAGTACCAAGTATTGGTAACTGGAGTAACCTTGATGTCTGTTATTGAAAGTGATGCAGAATAGCAAGAACTGCATCCATACCTAACCCAGTGCATAAAATATTATTTTAAGAAGTCATCTGTGGTGGTCTCTGTCAGATATGCAGGTGGCATCACGTCCTTTCTTTGTGGACTCGATGAAAGGAGTGCCGGCAGCAGTCACACTCATTTTTGCCAGCTGTGTCAGGTAGAAAGGCTGTGTGTTATGATACCACCGATGCTTCATATTCTCTGGTGGAGGTTAGGGCTTGTGCTAATTCTACACCTGTACACACAGCACCCCTTCACAGACATTCAGATCTCATGAATTAGCAAAGAGCTCACACACATTCTGGTGAAAGAAATTGTGAAAAGCTGCTTACCTTTCCAGGTCACCTAAAGCCGGGCCCCCTGCCCTCCTCACCAGAGCCCATTAGCACGTCTGTAATGTGAGTGAATCAGTGGTAAGGCTGACCAGCCCTAGCTTGGAACAAGCAAAGAACTTGGATTATGTCCATCACTTTAAAGATCCACAGTGCCATGGCTATAGGGGCTGATGAGCACTAGATCTGTGTCATGCTCAGTTCACCGGCTTGGTGCTCCTCTGAATATCTCTCCAGTGCGGCAAACTCATACATTGTGTGACGTCACAGCAGTGAATGTCCAGCTCATTGTACATTGAATGACGTCACAGAAGTACACTGGCATGATGTCCCGGCAGGGAAAAAACTTGTTGAACATCGCAAAACTATGGCCAATTCACATTTTGGCTTGAGAAGTGTAACCACAATGGGAGCAGAAGGAGCCAGAGGCTCACCCTTGGCTGGGCGACAGGTGCATGATGATGACAGTGTACAGCCCGAGTGGCTCTCAGAAATAAACTGAGGCAAATACTGCTGGCTTCCATGCCTCACTCAAGTTATTCTCTGTGTACTGGCTGTGGCACTTGGGTGCCTGCGCTGTGGTGAGCACTGCTATGCTGTAAACTCCACTCCACTGTGGTTGAAGAAGGTTTTGCCAAACTCCGCACTCCAAGTGGAGCGCGGAGTGCCAAAAACTCTGAGAACCCTGTCAAGTGAGCAGAGGTTACTGCACATTCCTAATTGAAACAGTTATCGTTCAAGGTAAAGTTTTACAAATGAGGCTAGGACTCTGTCAGGATGGATATACTAACACCTAAAAGTAGATCCAGTGTTATCCCATAATGTGCAGTCTCAATAGCCATATACTTACTATCAAATCTCATCTGTTGTGTAGCATACAGAAGCTCTATATAAGTGCAAAAGAGGGTGAACATCAGACAGTGTATATGGAAAGTGCCTTATGTGGCATGTCAAGACAGCTTTGTCCATGCTGTATACTGGTAACCACATGTGCATAGTTAGGACTTTGATCTAGAATTCTAAATGACATATGTGCCAATGCATTGAAGATGTGTGTATGTCGTCTTTGATATGCTTGTATCATTCTGAGTAAGGCAAGCATCACAAAGTCAGCTTTACTTCATTATGCCAAAATGTTATTCAACATATAAACAAATATGCACAAAAAGCATGCATAAGACAGTAACCGACACCCATACCCCTCACATACCAACATCAGAAATTGTGCAAGCCCTTACTTTCCCATTGGGTACAACAGTTATGAGGTCCTTGTAGATTAGTCATGATTTTGAAAGTACATTTATTCATTAAAATGCAACTATAAGTGAAATTTTCCATAGTTGCGTTCACTTCACCATAGATCACAGTAAGCCCTCATAAAGCAGCCTTTCAATTGCTCTAAGGAGACAGGGGCCCTCATTATGACATTGGCGGTAAATCCCACTTACCGCCACGCTGACTGCCTCTAACTTACATCCACCGCAGCAGATATCCTTTCACCATATTATCACACACACACGAATCCATCAGTATTCAGCCACAGACACAAATCTGCCACACCAGCGGTCAGTGATAAACTGTGTGGGTATCAAAACCCACACCGTTATGCCAACAGAACAATGCCCACCACATTATGACCCACAAATCACCATGGCAGACATTCAACGGCAGTAAACCATTGGCAGTGCATACCGCTTTCCTCAAAATGGACACACACATACAAAACAACACCACATTGGACAATTCAAGCAACACACACACCTGACACCCATACACACATCACACCCACATCACTATAAAATACACACCCACATTACCCACAACCCTTTACCATTACAAACCATTTCCAGCAGAGAGACATCAAGACCACAGACTCAACCAGAGCCACACACTATACACACTTATACACCACTCAAGCACTCCACATCACACACCCCAACACATTATCCAACACACCCTCACCTACAAACCTCACACAACAGCCATGGCACCACAAAGACACCCCCGTTTCACAGAGGAGGAGCTAAGGGTCATGGTAGAGGAAATGATCAGGATAGAGCCACAGCTGTTTGGAACACAGGTGCAGCAGATATCGATAGCTAGGAAGATGGAGCTATGGCAAAAAATTGTGGAAAGGGTCAACGCCGTGGGACAGCACCCAAGAACTAGGGATGATATCAGGAAGAGGTGGAACGACCTACGGGGGAATGTATGTTCCATTGCAGCAAGACACCAACTTGCTGTACAACAGACTGGCGGTGGACCCCCACCTCCTCCCCCACAACTAACAGCATGGGAGGAGCAAGTCTTGGCAATACTGCATCCTGAGGGCCTGGCCAGAGCAGGAGGAGGACTGGACTCTGGTAAGTCAACTCTCTACTACTATCACCCCTCTCCCTGCATGCCAATACATACCCCCACCCTCACTGTCACTTCCATCACTCCAACACTTCCCACACATCCCATCATCACATCTCAATTATCCCAATGCCGAGCCTTGCATGCTGTACCAATGTATGGGCACCCATCTCAGCCCTGCATGGATACTCATCATAAAAGCATGCACACCATAGAGAACTAACAATCCCACCATACACCAACATATACAAGTGAAAACTGCCACGGCAAATACAACAAAAGAGGGCAAGCCTCGGATGCACAATATGTCAGACAAAGAAACCACAACACATCAATTACATCCCCACAGGTACCCCAGCCAATGTCAGTGGAGAGGAGGTGCCAGCAATATCCAGGCCCCCAACAGAAGAGGCCCACAGTGATGACAGCAACACTTGTCTTCAGGATCTGGATGACCAACCTGGCCCATCAGGGACCTCTGGACAGCCGGTTACCCAGACCCAGTCACACACCACCACAGAGCCTCCCCCATCAGGAAACACCACCACAGCACCCTCCCAGCGTATTCACACCTCTGTCCCCAGGAAACATCAATCAGCAAAGTGTCCACCTCTACAGGGACCCCAGGCCACAACTCATACCCAAGACAATCAGGGACCTGGTGTCAGTGGACACACGGTTCAGGGGACAGAGGCACAGGCCAACAGGGAAACTAGGAGGAGTGCTGTGTACCAGGGGGGGGGACAGGCCCAGGGAACCGACTCTCCAGGAGGTGCTTGCAGAGATCCTGGGAGCCTATCAGAATTCCCAGGACATGATGGGCCAGATCCTGGACAATGTGCAGGAGAACAGGCGGCTGCAGGAGGGACAGTACCAGGGGATCAGGGGGGACTTGCAGACCATCAACAATACCCTTATCTCCATAGAGGAGTGTTGGCAAACATGGTCAACATTATAAGGGAGGCAGTCACATAACAGCAGGCCTCTGCCACTAGCCAGTCATCTCCACAGCCTTCCACCTCCACTTCCGCTAGTCGCAAGGAGGCCCTGCCACAGGACTCACAGCCCACTAGCACCCCTGCCCCTGCAGAAGGAGAACCAACCAGCAAACATTTTCTGTGATCCAGACAGAAGCCGGAGGCACTTGCCAAGACCCCCGCCAGGTAATGGTAGGAATCTATGGGGCAAAAGAGTAAGGAGCCGGTCACAAACTGAACAATGGAGCTACAACAGAACTGTGCATGCTGTTAACTTGTAATGGGTTAGTGTGATTTGTCCAACATGTCCTAATTTCACCAGTGATGCAGCTATTTTCCAGGGCCTGCCCACCCACTGAAATGGCGTCCGCCTGCCCTGTGTGGAGGAACAGGTGTAAGTGAGGTAATTCCGCTGATGTTGTGCGCCGTTGCGGGAGGCAGTCATGAACCACCGTGCAATTCCTCATTGGTTAACATTTGGCCCTATGGGTTACAGTGCCCAGTGGTGATCTATGCCAGCAGTGACAGTATGCACCCCTGCAGACGTGACCACCATTTTCTAACTGATCTCTCTATTGCTACCTGATCTTCCACAGGAGAAGACCTACACTGCATGTGCTGCTGTGACCTGTGTCTGGAACCTACCATGGCCTGTGTGACTGGGGAAAGGGCCCCAGGCTTCATTTTGGAGGAGTTGGAGAGACTGGTGGATGGTGTCCTACTCCAGTACGTACTGCTGTATGTGCCTCCCGACCAACAGGTGAGTACACTGTGGACACGTTGCATGTGGCAGGAATGCATGGAGTGGTGTGTGTGAAGGCCTCATGTAAGGGGGGTGGGTGGATGTCCTCTGGGCTGCGTATAGGTTGTGTACTGGGCTATGTATGTGTAAATGGTGATGTGAAGGGGTATGGTGGGCCATAACTGTAACAGGCAAGACTGTGTGTCTAATTCAATTTTCGTGTGTGTATTGCCTCTGTAGG
This sequence comes from Pleurodeles waltl, assembly GCF_031143425.1. NCBI lineage: Eukaryota > Metazoa > Chordata > Amphibia > Caudata > Salamandridae > Pleurodeles > Pleurodeles waltl. The sequence continues at coordinate 239,632,198 of NC_090437.1, read as the reverse complement.
TTAGGGCCCATCAAAAGAAGGGTATATGGCATGCCATTGCCAAGGAAGCGCAGACCCTGTGGGTCTATGGCAGGCAGAGCACCCACTGTTGCAAACTGTGGGAGGACCTGAGACGCTGGGTACGGAAGAGGACGGAGGCCCAGCTTGGGATGGCTGCTCAATGACGAAGGGGTGCCCGTTGAGCCCTGACCCTGCTGATGGCCCTTGAGGGCATCACAACAGCCACAAGGGGTAGAGTACAGTGACCTTCACTACAACTTACGCATAGTAGGGTGGTATCCCGGTGGGGGATGTGTGTCAGTGAGTGCCCCTGGGTGAGGCCTGAAATTGCAGCGTAGGTCCCCTGGTGGTTAGGGTTCTGAAGGGATAATCCTACCTAGCTTGTAGGCATCCACTAGTGGTCAGGACTGCTTGGGTCCCAGGTGTGCTGCATTTGGTGGTGTGTGCCCCTCCCCATGCCTTGGTGGCAAGCGATTTCTCTGCTAGTGCTATGGCATATTGAGGAGGCCTGTTCCCTGAGTGTGAGGGTGGTGTGTACGCCAACGGTGGTGTTGGTGCAGCCATTGACCCAGTGTATCCTTTGTCTCTTCCCCCTCCTTTTTTTTTGTAATCCTGTTCTTATGTACATTAGCATCAACTGGCGGAGGAGCAGTGGCACGGGCGATGGAGGGAGCTGGATTCCACAGGACCCAGGAGGCAGAGTCCACTGACGCTGAGGGCACCAGTGGGACAGAGGGTGATGGGAGCACCATGGCAGAGACTGGAGGGGACAGCTCTGACACAGATACCTTCTCCGATGGAAGCTCCCAGGTGGTGGCAGACACTTCTGGACCACCCCAGCTACAAGTATATCTGACATCCCCGCGGACCAGCACCTCCCTCCCAGCGGCACCTCATCGAGTTGCCCGTGCCCACTTACCCAGGAGGGCGGGCATCTACTTCACCCAGGCACCTCAGGCCCTGCCCCAGTGCGCCCCCCTGCCCTGAATGAGGAGGCAATTGACCTCCTGAGATCCGTCTCTGTAGGGCAGTCAACAATTGTGAATGCCATCCAGGGGCTGGCAGCCCAGATGCAACAGACTAATGCATTCCTGGAGGGCATTCACACTGGATTGGCAGCCCAACAGAGATCGATCCAGGCTCTGGCCTCCTCTCTGAATGCAGCCATTGTCCCTGTTTCTACTCTCCCGCCTCCAACTTCCTCTTCCTAGTCCCATTCTCCTCAACTGCAACCCATTCCAAGCACACAGCCAGACGAGCATGCACAAAAGACAACACACAAGAGTGGTACAGGCAAACACAAGCACCACACTTCATCCCACAGGGACTCTCACAAATACCATCCAGATGCAGACACACCAACATCCACTATTTTCACTGTCTCCCCCTCCTCCTCCTCCTCCCAGTTCCATCTACACTCACACCTGCATGCACTACATCATCATCCACTACCAGCATCATCACCACACCATGCAGAACACACATCTTACTGGCAGACACCTTCACAACAGCCATTTACATGTCCCCTGTGTCCTCTCCCACTGTGTCTGTCCCCCCAAGGTACACAAACGCAAGCACTCAGACACTCAACAGCCATCCACCTCACAACAGCATATAGCCCATGCACCCGCACCCAAAAGCAGCAGACAGACACCTCCAACAACCACTCCGTCTTCCTCCACTCCCATTCCTTCTCCCTCTTCCCGCCCCAATGTCCCTAAAAAACTGTTCCTATCCAATGTTGACTTCTTCCCTAGCCCTCCCCCCATCCTGCACATATGGGCAGGGTTGGAAGAACCTAGCAAAGCATCTCAGCCACCCAGTCCACAGACCCAGTCATCACCACACCCACTCATGGTGGAAAAGGATCCAGGCCACATGTCCTGAAGGTGAAGTAGCCTGCACCAGGCAGCCTGAAGGGAAAGGAGCCTGCCCCAGCTGCCAGAAAGAGAAAGGATCCTGCCCCAGCAGGCAAGAAGGGAAAGGAGCCTGCCCCAGCTGCCAGAAAGAGCAAGGAGCCTGCCCCAGTAGGCAAGAAGGGAAAGGAGCCCGCCCCAGCTGCCAGGAAGACAAAAGAGCCTGATCTAGCAGGCAAGAAGGGAAAGGAGCCCCCCAGCAGCACCACCACCTCCACTGTGCAGCCATCCGAGGTTGCAGGAGATGGACAGGAGCCCCCCCCCCACAGTGGCACCACCACCTCCCCTGAGCAGCCGTCTGTGGTTGGCGGGGATGGACAGGAGCCTACCCCCACCAGCAGCACCACCACCTCTACTGGGAAGCCATCTGAGGTTGCAGGGGATGGGCAGGAGCCTCCCCTCACCAGCAGCAGCACCACCACTGAGCAGCCATCACTGCTGGTATGCAATCCTGGCTCCAAGGGCTGCTGTGCAGCCTGCCCCCTGTAAATCCAGTGGGTATGAGACCCACCTGAGAGACTGAACTTTCACTCCCCAGGATCAGGAGCACAGGGCATGTTGCCCCCTCCAGAACCAGTGGGCAAGTCACCCACCTGAGAGACTGTGGCCTTGCACTCCCCAGGACCAAGCACAGGGCATGTTTTCCTCTCTAGAACCAGTTGGCAAGTCACCCACCTGAGAGACTGTGACCTTGCACTCCCCAGGACCAAGCACAGGGCATGTTGCACCCTCCAGAACCAGTAGTCTTGTAACATCTCCCGGCTGAGGTGCCCCCTGGTCCCCTGTCACCCTGAGGTGCCTGCCTATTTACCAACTGATGCCCCTGCAGTGTTCTCTCCATGTTGAAGCAGGTGACATGTGTGGCCTTGGACTTTGGCCTGTGGCCATGTGGCCTACGAACATTGTGGACTGGGCTGTGTCTCTTTTTCTGTACATATGTATATATCTATTATCTTGCCTAACTTATTTTTCATGCTGTGTTGATCTCATTACATTCACTTTTTCAAAATCATTTTGTCCTTGCATTATTCACTGAGTTACGGGGTTAAAATGTTTTTGTAATGCAGATGATTGTGTGTATGGTGTGTGGGATGCGCGTTTTCCTCCTTCCCTCCCTTGTGTGCTAGGCGGCTGTACTCACCATCATCGTCTTCACCGGCGTTGGTGTTTGTGGTGGGCAGGAAACAAAAAGAGCAAGAAATCTGGGCCCATATTTACAAAAAAAACGTTAAACTGCGTTAGAGCAGTTGTGCATCAAAAATATTACCGCTAGCTAACGCCATGTTTATAAAATGACGCACAATGGCGCTAAGTAATGGATGGCGTAAAACAAAAATTACACTAAACTTTGCGACATGTTGTAAGTAAAAATTATGCTAATGCTGCAAATGTGGAGTTAGCATGATTAGCTGCACGCTTTTGACACTAAGGCCCTCATTACAACATTGGCGGTAAATGCCGCTTACCGCCATGCAGAAGACCGCCAACACACCGCCGCGGCAGCGGAATTCCGCTACAGCTATTACGACCCACAGCTCGGAATCCTCCAAAATTCAGACACCCACACAAGTCCGCCACACCAAAGGTCAGTGATAAACTGGTGATACCAAAACCTCCACCGTCAAGCCAACAGGAATACGCCCACACTATCACGACCCACGAATCCACGCAGTGGTCTTTCAATCGAGGTATTCCATTGGCGGTACACACCGCAGCGCTCAAAATACACACAAATTTTCAAAACACAACCGCATTGGACAAATCGAAATACACACACCTGAAACACATACACACACCACTCCCACACACTCAATACAATATAAAACACACACCCACATCACCCACAACCCTTACAACCAGAATAGCAACAGAAGGCCAGAGAGGCACCACCATCAACAATCTAGCATCCACAGGCACTCAACACCATCACTTACACAACATCCACGCACCTCACACAAGACACACCAACACATCCCCTCAAACGTCACAACACACACCACCTCACAAATCACCCACACCACCCCATGGCACTGCAAAGACACCCCAGGTTTTCTGAGTAGGAGCTCAGGGTCATGGAGGAGGAAATCATCTGGGTAGAGCCACAGCTATTCAGATCACAGGTGCAGCACACCTCTATAGCTAGGAAGATGGAGCTATGGCGCAGAATCGTGGACAGGGTCAGTGCAGAATCGTGGACAGGGTCAACGCAGTGGGACAGCACCCAGGAACACGGGATGACATCAGGAAGAGGTGGAACAACCTACGGGGGAAGGTACGTTCTGTGGTCTCAAGACACCACATTGCAGTTCAGAGAACTGGCGGCGGACCCCCACCTCCTCCCCCACAACTAACAACATGGGAGGAGCAGGTCTTGGCTATACTGCATCCTGAGGGTCTTGCAGGAGTAGCAGGAGGAATGGACTCTGGTAAGGCAAATATTAACTATTAAATCCCCCACCCTACCTGCATGTTATCACATACCCCCAGCCTTGCCCTCACCCCCATCACTCCAACTCCTCACATATGTCCCATTATAACAAACCACACATCCCAACCCCAAGCCATGCATGCAACACAAAAGCATGGACACCCATCACAAAAGCATATCCACTACAGATACCCACACAGACCCCAAAACAATTATCACACAAGGTACTACGCAAGAGTGGAAGCACTGGGGTACAGGGTCACCCACCCATTGCACACCATGGCACACACAGATACAATAATCATGCTTTTACACCCCTGCAGGACCCCTACCCAACGTCACCGGACAGTAGGTTCCAGACATGTCCACCCCTCCCCCACAGAAGAGGCCCACAGTGATGAGAGCAGCTCTGTCCATCTGGATCTAGATGACCAGCCCGGCCCATCTGGGACCTCGGGACAGTTGGTTCCCCTGACACAGTCACAACCCACAACAGAGCCTCCCACCTCAGGAAACACCAGCACAGCACCCACCCAGCAGGCCCATACCTCTGTCCCCAGGACACGTCAAGCAGCAGAGTGTCCACCACTACAGGGAACCCAGGCAAACCCACCACCCCAAGAACAGCAGGGACCTGGGGACAGTGGCAGTGGGCACACGGTTCAGGGGACAGAGGCCCAGGAAAACAGGGGAACTGGTAGGGCTGCTGTGTGACAGGGGGAGGACAGGCCCAGGGGACCCACTCTCCACAAGGCCCTCTCCAACCTCATGGGAGCGTACCATCATTCCCAGGAGACGATGGCAACGGTACTGGCCAAGTTTCAGGAGACCCAGTGGCTGCAGGAGGAACAGTATTTGGGGATCAGGGAGGAACTCAAGTCCATCAACACCACCCTGGGCACCATTATAGGGGTGCTAAAGGACCTTGTCAACACCAGGAGGGACACTGCAGCACAACAAGGGGCCCCTGACACTAGCCTGGACGATGAACTGCCCACCACCTCCGCTAGTGGACAGGAGGCACCTCCACAGGACCACGACTCCAGCTCCCCACCCCCTGCAGATGGAGAACCACCCCGCAAATGGTCCCAGAGATCCAGGAAAAAGACAGAGAACAATGCCAAGACCCCCGCCAAGAAATGAGACCACCCTGATTGCCATCCTTCTGTCCCACTTTGTCACCCTGTTCATCCTTAAACTGCCCTAGCTCCACTTCATATGCCCCTTTGGACAATGCACCTATAAGACAAATAGACTGGACTCTGCCATGGACTTTCCTCCGCCATCACCCCTGACCATTTTAAAACCACCTCCTTTATTTTTCACTTAAATAAACACCCTTGATTCACAAAACAATCTGGAGTCAGTCTGTGCTTTCACAAATGTGTATTTGCAATAACTGAGGAAAATACCAATGTCCATGCAATTTGTCAATATACCTATGTCACACAACTCTAGTCCATGAGGTAACATACCAGAGGTCACACAGTGGGACCCACCTCTGTGAAATGGAAAGGCAAAGTGACATACACTGGGTGAAAGTGAAAGACAGATGATAGGTCTTACAATTTTATCAGATGTAGGAGGCAGTGATTTCTTCTTACCTGTGTCTCACTGGAAGTATTGCTGGATCACGTTGTTTCTTTTTGTCTATGTCCTCCTCTTCTGCCTCCTCTTCTTCACTGTACACAGGCTCCACAGCTCCCACAAGACCCCCTTCTGGACCATCCTCCTGCAGAAAAGGCACCTGTTGTCGCAAAGCCAAGTTGTGCAGCATACAGCAGGCCACAATGATCTGGCACACCTTCTTTGGTGAGTAGTAGAGGGAACCACCTGTCATATGGAGGCACGAAACCTGGCATTCAGGAGGCCGAAGGTCCTCTCTATGACTCTCCTAGTTTGCCCATGTGCATCATTGTCGCGTTCCTCTGCCCTTGTCCTGGGATTTATCATTGGGGTCAGTATCCATGACAGGTTGGGGTACCCAGAGTCATCTGCAATTGTTGAGGGACAACTGTTAGACACACACTAACCCTTAGGGACAACTCCAGACCCAGACAACTATTCACATGGCATAGGGTCCTTGTCCTCACCTATTAGCCACACACAGTGCCTCTGGAGTTGCCCTATCACATAAGGGATGCTGCTATTCCTCAGAATATAAGCTTCATGCATTGAGCCAGGAAATTTGGCGTTCACAGGGGAGATGTACTAGTCTGCCAAACACACCATCTGCACATTCATAGAATGGTAGCTCTTCCAGTTTCTGTACACCTGTTCACTCCTGCGTGGGGGGACCAAGGCCACATGTGTCCCATCAATGGCACCTATGATGTTGGGGAGATGTCACAGGGCATAGAAGTCACCTTTCACTGTAGGCAAATCCTCCACCTGAGGGAAAACAATGTAGCTGTGCATGTGTTTCAGCAGGGCAGACAACACTCTGGACAACACGTTTGAGAACATAGGCTGAGACATCCCTGATGCTATGGCTACTCTAGTTTGAAAAGACCCACTTGCCAGGAAATGGAGTACCGACAGGGCCTGCACTAGAGGGGGGATTCCTGTGGGATGGAGGATAGCTGACATCAAGTCTGGCTCCAACTGGGCACACAGTTCCTGGATTGTGGCACGATCAAGTCTGTAGGTGACTACTACATGTCTCTCTTCCATTGTCGACAGGTCCACCAGTGGTCTGTATAACAGAGGATGCGGCCATCTCCTCACCTGCCCCAGCGGACGTGCCCTATGGACGAGAACAGCAAGCACAGAGTCAGCCAACACGGAGGTAGTAAACATACAATTTTATTGCAGACATTTGTCAATCCACTATGTGCCTGTCTCTGTGTGTATGCAAGGCCTAGATATGTGTGACGCATTTAAAATTAATGCCATGTGGCCCCCTGAAATGGCGGCTGCCTGACCTGTAATGTGGGACAAGGGGATATGAGGTAACTGCGCTGGCGTTGTACACCGTCGAAGTAGGCGGTCGAAGACCGCAGCGCAAACCTGCATTGGTTAACATTGGACCCTACGGGTCCCAAGAGCCAATGACGATGTACGCCGCAGACGTGACCGCCATTTTCTTCCTGTTCAATCAATTGATACCTGATCTTCGACAGGAGAGGACCTACACTGCAAGTGCTGCTGTGACCTGTGTCTGGAAGCGACGATGGCTCATGTGTCTGGGGAAAGGGCCCCTGCCTTCACATCGGAGGAGTTGGACAAACTAGTGGATGGGGTCCTCCCCCAGTACACGCTACTCTACGCTCCTCCAGAAAAACAGGTGAGTTCATTGTGAGCATGCTGTATGGGCAATGCCTGTTTGGAGTGGTGGGGATGGAAGATACTGGGGTGGGGGGGAATGAGGCCTGCATGGTCGGACCGTGAGTGTATGTGCGTGTGGGCAAGGGTGGGAACGTGGGCCAATGACGGTGACGGTCCGGACGGTTAAAGTTTTTCCTTTTCCCCTGTACTGTTCCTCTAGGTCAGCGCCCACCGGAAGAAGGATATTTGGCGTGCCATCGCCAAGGACGTCCGGACCCTAGGGTCCACCACAGACGGAGCACCCACTGCCGTTAAAGATGGGAGGAAATTCGCCACTGGAGCAAGAAGACGGTGGAGGCCCAGCTGGGGATGGCCTCCCAACATGGGAGGGGTGCCCGTCGCACCATGACCCCCCCTGATTTTCTGCATCCTGGTGGTGGCGTATCCAAAGTTGGATGGGCGCTTGAGGGCATCACAGTAGTCACAAGGGGGTGAGTACCATCACATCCATCTGACTCTGCACGTATTGGAGGTATCTGGGTGGGGGAGCTGGGCAGTGGGTTCCTCTAGACTAGGGCAAGCTTTGTAGGCAAGGACCCTTTGTGAGGCAGGCTAAGTGGCACCCCAACCCCACCAGTGGTAAGAGCCATCAACACCAAGTCAGGCTCCTGTGACTTCAAGGTGTGCAGCAATCGGGCATAGGCCATGTACCCCATGTCTCTGTGATTAATTAGGGAACTCTAAATGCATGGCGTAGTGCAGAGGGCTGCTGTGTCTGTAGTGTCCACCAACGGTAGCGGTATTGCATGCACTGAACATGTCTTTCTTCTTTCTCCCCCCCATTTTTGTGGTCTCCCTGTTCTTGTGTGTGTAAACATCATCAGGCAAAGGAGCTGGGCCACCGGAGCAGGAGGGAGCTGCATCCCACGTGGCCCTGGAGGCCGAGGGGAGCTCCATGGCGGGGACAGGAGCAGAGACCAGCAACACCGACTCCTCCTCTGATGGGAGCTCCCTTGCGGTGGCGGGCCCCTCTGTGCCCCCCGCATCTACAGGTACAGCCGCCACCTCCCCTGCCAGCACCGCCCTCCCAGCAGCCCCTCAGCATGTGTCCTGTGGCCGCTCACCCAGGGGGGTGGGCACCTCCTTCGCCCCGGGCACCTCAGGCCCTGCCCCAGTCAGCCCTGCTGCCCTCAGTGAGGAGGCATTCATTCTGGCCAAGCAGCCCAACAGCGATCATTCCAGGCTCTGGCCTCTGCACTGATGACAGCCATTGTCCCTGTGGCCAGCCTCCCCCTCCAACTTCCTCCACCCATACCCAGTACCTCAGACTATCCCAAGCACACCATCAGACCAGCATGCACACACCTCAACACACAAGGGTGGCTCCCGCAAACATGAGCACCACACATCCCACAGGCACTCACTCAAGCATCATACCCATGCAGACATGCCAACATCCACTGCCTCCACTGTGTCCGCCTCCTCCACGTCTCCCTCCTCCCTCCCTGTCACGTCTCCACTCACACCTGCATGCACTACATCTTCAGCCACTACCTCCATCACCGGCACACCCAGCACACCCATCACCACACAACGCTCACGTGCAGTCACCACCCCCACTACCATTCACACATCCCCTGTGTCCACTCCCAGTGTGTCTGTGATCCCTCCTCCCAAACTACACAAATGCCGCCACACACGCCATCCACCTCACAACAGCCTCCAGCCCATGCACCTTCACCCAAAGTCAGCATACGAACACCTCCTACAACCACTACCTCTTCCTCCACTCCCAAACACCCTCCATCTACCCATCCCAGTGTGTCAAAAAAGCTTTTCCTCTCAAATGTTGACTTCTTCCCTACACCTCCCTCCCCGTCCGTCCACTAGGGCCCGCCTTTCCAGGTCCCAACCCAGCACCTCAGCCACCACATTACCGGGCACAGTGGTGTAAGAAATATCCGGATTCTGGAGTGCGCCAAGCAACAGGGCTGCCAGTGTCCCAAGGAGCGAGTCCAAGGACATTCCCTCACCTCCAAAACACAAGAAGTTGCCCACATCCCGGAGGGAGAAGGCCAAAACACCTGCCACCAAGGGCTCAGCCAAGACAACAGTTGGGAGTGGCAAGACAGCTGCGCCACCGTTCAAGGTGGGGAAGGGCCTGAACAAGAAAGGCAAGTCAACATCGCCGCCTACCTGCACGGCGGACAAGACCGTCACCGGCACCGCCACATGCACTGCCACCACCGGCACCGCCGCCAGCACCCAAGATACTGAGCCCTTCACCAGCACTGCAGACACTGTGCCCTTCAGCAGCACCGTGGTCAGGGAGCCCGCGACCAGCACCGCTGCATATGACACCGACGCCAGCACTGAGGTCAGTGAGCCTGCCACCAACACCGCTGCCCAATGACCGCCGTAAGCACTGCCGCTACTGAGCCCGCCGCAAGCACCGCCAGCGGCCATGCGACATCCTGAGCCAGTGGCACCACTGCAGACATGGCTGCCATCCCCAGTGGTCATTCTTATGAGGCTGGTGGTCAGTTCCAGGGGCCTGGGCAGATTCCATGTTGCCCCACTGTCAGTGGACTGTCACATCCACTACCTCAGTCCTTGGCAGGATGAAGCACTCTGGGCACCAAGCCCCCTCCAGAACCAGTGGAGAAAGGCATTCACTACCTCTGTCCTTGGCAGGATGAAGCACTCTGGGCACAAAGCCCCCTCCAGAACCAATGGAGACTGTTATCCACTACCCCTGTCCTTGGCAGGATGAAGCACTCTGGGCACAAAGCCCCCTCCAGAACCAGTGGAGACTGTTATCCACTACCTCTGCCCTTGGCAGGATGAAGCACTCTGGGCACAAAGCCCCCTCCAGAACCAGTGGAGACTGTTATCCACTTGAGAGACTGTGGCTTTGCATTCCCCAGGATACATCAACGGGCAACCCACCCACTTGAGAGACTTGAGAGACTGTGGCTTTGCACTCCTCAGGATAAAGCAGTGGGCAAACCACCCACTGGAGAGACTTGAGAGACTGTGGCTTTGCACTCCACAGAATGCAGCAGTGGGCAAACCACCCACTGGAGAGACTTGAGAGACTGTGGCTTTGCACTCCCCAGGATAAAGCAGTGGGCATACCACCCACTGGAGAGACTTGAGAGACTGTGGCTTCGCACTCCCCAGGATAAAGTAGTGGGCAACCCACGCACTGGAGAGACTTGAGAGACTGTCGCTTTGCAATCCCCAGGATACATCAATGGGCATGGAGTCTCTCGTGGAGCTGGCATTGTGCACTCATCTGGCTGAGGTGCCCCCTGAGGTGCCTGTTTTTGTTCGATCTGATGCCCCTGCAGTGTTCTCTCCGTTTCGATCAGGTATCTTCTGTGGGACTCGTCCATGCATTTTGGGCCCAGTGGTCCACGGACTATATTGGTTCAGTACCTTGACTTGGTGTACATATTTGTTTATACTGTATATAACATTTTTACAAATGGATTTTACATGATTACAATCGTTCAACTCATTTCCTTTTGTCATTGCGTTCTTCCATGGGGGGCTGGGGGGTGTAAATGTAATTTTTCAGCATGTATTTGTGTATGTGTTGTTGTGGGTGATGGTGGGGGTGGGGGCGTTGCATGTTGCCTGTGTGTGTCACTCTTTTTTCCCTCCCTTGTGTTGTAGGTGCAGTACTCACCGTGGTCATCGCCACCATCGGTCATGCGCCTGGTAGAGGAGCAGGAAGACAATCGCAGGGAGTATTTGGAGTTCAGGCTCCATGGCGTCCTAGTTCCTTGTGGGTTGTGTAGAGGTGAGTGTTTCCCCTTCCAAGTCCTTTTTCCGACATGTTTTTGTTTGCTTTGAATCCGCCCCGGAAAAGGTGGCGGATTGGCCTGTTATAATAGTATGTGCAGTACATTGTCTTCCGCCTGACTGTTGGCGGTGACCGCCATGCTGTTTGTCTGTACCGCCGTGGCGGTCGTAGTGTTAAAGTGGCTGTCTATGTTGGCCGTTTCTGCCGTGGTCGTAATCCCATCTTTTTTCCGCCGGCCTGTTGGCTGTATTACCGCCGCTTTAACACCGACCGTCAGGGTTGTAATGAGGGCCTGAATGTGTTTAGGGTCTGTAACATGTCACCGAGCCACCAATAGCAATTAAATGATGAGTCATCTCAACAGCCACTACAGACATAGATTGACATTTCACTATCCCATTGCAGAGGATGATGCCTTTCCTCCGGCCAATCTGCCTGTCTTGGATTTCACAGATGACATGGATGATCAGCTGCCAACCATCAATGAAGAGACTCTCCAGGATGTCCTAGGTTCCTTCCAAATATCACCTCCATTCGTAGGGAGGACACACAGGCCCTCATTACAACCTCTGCGGTCTTTTCCAAAAAACGCCAAGGCTTCATGCACCAGAATACCACCAGTGCTAGCGGTATTTCTGGATCCCTATTACGACTTTTCTGCTGGGCCAGCGGAAAAGTCACATCAACATTTCTGCTGGCTCACAATAGAGCCTGCGGCAATGCTGATGTGCAGCGAGTGCAGTAGCACCCGTTGCATGGACAGTGCAGGGGCCCCCAGGGGCACCCCAGGTCCCCCTTACCGTCAGCCTTTCCATGTTGGTGTTTACCGCCGTGGCCAGGCTGGCGGTCAGGGACTCATAATCCCCAGGGCAGCGGTGCTTGCACTGCTTTCCTGGGGATTATGACAGCCAGGCGAAAGCTGGTGGTATAGGCTGGTGGTATGGCGGTGGCTATTGCATCAAGGTCATAATAGCTGGCGGAACACCGCCAGCCTGTTGGTGGTGTTACTGCCAGCTTACCGCCGACCGCCAGGGTCATAATGAGGCCCACAGTGTTGCGGGGTCTCCACATGAATCATCCAACTACCAAAACACAGCACCGTCAATCTTGCCACAGCCCTGGACTCTGAAGACCCAGACATCACCTTTCAGGGGACAGTGGTAGGAATCCAGTGGGAGCTGGCCAAGCACTTATGAGTGGGGATCGAGACCATGACAGGGAGCTTAGAGGCAGTGCAGAGGTGCCTCAGTGTAAATAAGGACAACTCAGCTGTCATCAAAGGTACCCACTCCCCAGTACGTGGACTTTAGCAGTCCTTGGCCGACATAGCTGCTGTCATGAGGCAAAGGCTTTAACAATTGATCTCCCAAAGTGGCAGTAGCATGATAGATAACAGCTTGGGGGTGATACAAAAAGCACTTGAGTCCATACAGTGGGAAGTGGCCTCCCGCAGGGAAACATTCTGTGGCGGCCCGTTGACCTTTTTTCCTAAATGTTGACTCTACGAGTCTACGACTACGTCCCATTGGTAAACACAAAAAAGGGCCACTGAAGCATGCGCAAATGCAAGATTTCTGTGCATGCTTCCCATTCCAGAGGCCCTCTTCTTTGTTCCCTGCCCTGGAGCCGGAGCCGGGGTGACGTCACACGCCTGTGGTAGTTGGACGCGAAGACCCTTTAAAAGTCAGCTGACTTTTAAACAGTCTTTTGGAAGCTTCCCTCTAACTTCTCTGCCTGCATCAATGTCTCTTCACTCTCCCTGATTTAAAGGTAAGCCCCCATGATCTGCTCCCCTATGGGTGGTCAGGGGTACAGGGGTGGTCAGGGGTTCGTGGGGGGCAGGTCGGGGTGTATCGTAATCTGTGCTTAATTTGTATATAAAAATGTGCTGGTGTCCAAATCCCTCCTCTTAAACATGCGACTGCTGCAATTAAATGTGGAACACAGAATACTGAGGCAGTGTAATCCTGAAGCCATCTCGGGCCTCTTCATTCCATATAAAGCCACTCCCTTCCCCCTTCAGCTCACTCTTGCAGCTTTCTGCTTTCTCCCTTTGTGACGCCTTTTCATTTTCCTCTTCCTCCATCTTTCCCATATGTGTATTTTCCTCACAATAAATGCTTGAGGTAGAAAAAGAAGGGAAGCCCTCAAAAACAAGTGCTGGTGTTCTGCATCAGAAACAACAAGCACAAATTAAGCACTGATCATTATTCTAGTCTGCCTAATTTTTATTTATTTGCATTCTTAGGAACTGAAGCCTAACGGTAGTAATGGTGGTTGAAGTGCACAGCAACTGCCGGGGTTCTAATGGGTTAAGCTGCCAGTTTCATGCATCAGGTTGCGCGGCAATAAGAGTGACTTCTGTGTGTGTAAATATGTTTGAGTGTGCGTGCCCATGAGGTGCTTATATGTATGCCTTCATGTATGTGGAGTAGGAAGAGGTATGTGTACCTGTGCTTCTGTTTCTCTGGGATTCTCAAGCACTGCATCTTTCCTATGATATTTATGTATAGTATTTTCCACCTGAAGTTCCATGAAAGCAGCAGCAATCAGCAGGTCCTTTCCTGCCTCTGCTCATTAGTATATGTAAAGCGCCCCTCCGCTCCTGCGGCTGCTGGTCATGGCTCCTAAACACTGATTGAGTTATCAGGGCAGAATAAAGTTAGGGAGATGCTGTGTTCATTTGCGCAAACACAGAGTGAGGTGGCAAAGAGTGACCAGCTCAGCAAAACCTTCAGGGAAATAATGTTCAGCTCTTTCGGCGGTAAGCCCAGCAGACTGCACTCAAAATGCACATTTGATTAGAGCACAAACCTTTAGTGGAGGTATACATCAAAGGAGCCAAGCCACTGTTGAGTTGAATGTGTAATGCACAGAATGCTTGTTTGCGTGCTCACCTTTGTGTGTGAATAATGTGTGCGGGTGTGCATCCGCACATGTATTTGTGGTTCTGTTGGGTATGTGCCTATGTGGTTATAATGTGTCTGTGTGGTTTTGTGTTAGGTGTGTGTGTATTTGGGAGGCTTGTGGAATGTGTTCATGGGGCGTGTGTAGTTGCCTATGTGTGTATAGTATGTGTGTGAGTTTGTTATGTGTTTGCTTGTATTGTGTGTGTGTGTGTGTGTGTGTGTGTGTTTGTGTGTGTGGGTTTCTTTATGTTTCTGGGCTGTTGGGGTATTGAGGGTGCAAGTGTGTGCAAGGGTTAGGTATAGGGAAGCTCTGACAGTATGGTCAGCACAGTGAACGTCCGTGTGTATGAGCAGCATGGAAGCCAGGTTTACAAACCTATTGGTGGGGCCCAGCTTATATGAGTGGAGGTTGGTGCTTTGAGAGTAGTGAGGCATAATAATTGATAAACAAGGGGGGAAGCTTAGATAGCGGCTATATTTTCCACAGATGCATCCTGCATCCCTCATTATGGGTATTATGCGATTTGGTTTGGGGACACTAGTGGGCTGGAATCTACAATTCAGGATAGTATCCAAATGTCAGCTAGTTAAGAGGTTTTCCCTGGAATGGGCGATAGCTGCTCAGCCCCCTTAATATGGGGTCCTTTTCCAGGCAGTTTTCACCTATTCTAGGGAAAAACCGCTGACATTTTCCATTTCCTCTGAAGAGACAAAAAGCACCAGCGGGAAGGCTGGTGGGGTGGTGGTTGATTTTGCTGGGCAAGCTTGTGCCTGACTGGGGGCAGCACTGTCTACAGGGGTTGGTGGAGAATGGACCTTTGTAAGTAAAATAGTTCAGTGATTAAAATATCACACCCAACTCTGACCTACAGAGCCCTAGCCAACACGGCTCCTCCTTGGGTTTGGATATACATTTGTGACTCTAGGAAAGTTTTAGCCAGACCTCCCGTAGGGTGTATCACAGAGTAGCATCTTCTGGAGCCATGCTTTGTACGCAGATTCAACTTCAGTGCTGTGCCCCTGGAAATAAGCTGGTGAGGCCATGTGGCAGTCCTAAATATCTCAGAAGGAGATCAAGCACTTAGGGTCAGATGTAGCAAAAAAACTAATTGCGACTTGCAATTTGCGAGTCCCTGCGACTCGCAAATTGCAAGTCGCAATTTGGTATGCAGAAAGGTGTCTCAGACACCTTCTGCAACTCGCAATGGGGTCGCAAAGACCCACCTCATTAATATTAATGAGGTGGGTCGCAGTTTGCGACCCCATTGCGAGTATGGGCACTCACTGGGATGGTGGCCTGCTGGAGACAGCAGACCACCATGTCCGTGACTGCTTTTTAATAAAGCAGTTTTTTTTTTCTAAGTGCAGCCCGTTTTCCTTAAAGGAAAACGAGCTGCACTTTGAAAAAAAAAAAAAAAAAACTTTCGTTTCGGATTTTTTCAGGGCAGGTAGTGGTCCATTGGACCACCGCCTGCTCTGAAAAAATATTTTTTTTTCCAGTCACAAAGGGGAAGGGGTACCATGGGGACCCCTTCCCGTTTGCGACTGGGTTACCATCCACTTCAAATGAATGGTAACTGCGATTCCATTTGCGACCACTTTCGCGGTCGCAAATGGAATTGAATTGCATTGCGAGTCGCAAATAGGAAGGGAACACCCCTTCCTATTTGCGAGTCGGAAATACATTTTGCTAGTCTGATCTGACTCGCAAAATGCATTCCTGCATATCGGTGAGGCTTTTGCACCTCGCAAACGGCGTTTTTTTACGTTTGCGACTCGCAAACGCTTTACTACATCTGGCCCTAAGTCCTTCTCCCCCTTTGGGCTGGACGGGGTTGGGATCTTTAAGGTCCTGCAGCCAACCTCAAAGGGGGTTTGGTGCAGATTGGGCAGGTGCAAGGAGTTTGGTACAGGGAAAAGAAAGGTTAGTGAGGTTAGGTGAAAATTTTAGTTAAACCGTAACATTTTAAACTCAAACAATTGGAATTCATCAGTTATATTTAGCTCAAGTTGATTTCTATTGCTGCGTCCCCTACCATTCCGAAAAAAAAAAGTCTAATAAAATGGCCTACTTACCAGTCATTGGTCTGCTCATTACTGCATGATGCCTAGCAAGTTGCAATCATAATTGCAAAAAATCTTTTTTATAACATGCTCCTCTGGGAATGGACAAAGACCAGCATTCTAACAATTGCACATTTAATCATAATGTGCATCCTTTCCTTTTTACACATCACTTTTTATGGTTAAACAAAACATAACTTTGGTGTTGCTCAGAGGTCTGCAGCGAGACGCAGGGTCGGTCCATCTTCATATGGAGGTGTCGCTCTATTGCTCATGAGGCAGTGTCAGTCCATCGGTCGTGAGGTGGTGTCAGTCTATTGCTCATAAGGCAGTGTCGGTCCATCGTTCGTGAGTTAGTATCGGTCTATCACTCGTGAGGCAGTGTCAGTCGATCAGTCATGAGGTGGTGTCAGTCAATCACACGTGAGGCAGTGCCGGTCTATCGGTTGTGAGGTGGTGTCAATCCATCGGTTGTGAGGTGGTGTCGGTTCATTGGTTGTGAGGTGGTGTCAATCCATCGGTCGTGAGGGAGAAATCTGATTACTGGTCCTTGTTACTCATTGCACAGTAATAAATCCGCCTGAGAGCTCTGCAATGGCCTACAGTCCAGTTACCAAGCCTTGCAAACGACCCAGATCCATACAGACTAAACACAACACAGATCATTCCAGGCAGCATGGGAAGAAGAGTACTTGTTTGTTGAATGGCCAAAAGAGAAAACCACCTGTCTGCTTTGCAAAGAGAAAGTAAATGTTCTTAAGAGATATAGGCCCTCATTATGCCATTGGTGGTAAGTCCCACTTACCGCCATATCGACCTCCACCAAAATACCGCTGGCGTGGCAGATTACATCCACCCATTTTATGATACACACATAGCAATCCGTCACTATACAGCCACACACACAAGTCTGCCAGCCCAAAGGTCAGTGATAAACTGATGGTACAAAAACCCACACTGTTACACCAACAGAACTACGCCCACAGCATTATGACCCACAAATCACTGCGGTGGACAATCAACCGCGGTAAACCATTGGGGGTATATGCCGCTTCGCTCAAACTACACACACACATACAAAACAACACCACATTGGACAATTCAAACTACATACACCTGACATCCATACACACACCACACCCACACACCCACACCACTATAAAGCACACACCCACACTACCCACAACTCCTTACAACCCAAAAATATTGACAACTGAGAGAGACAGACCAAGAGCACCCACAGAACCAGAGCCACAAAACACCGTTACCCATGCACCATCCACACACCTTATAGCACACACCCCAATACATCACACCCTCACACACACCACTCACACACACCACTCACACTACACCCATGACACCATAAAGACACCCCAGGTTCTCAAAGGACGAGCTAAGGGTCATGGTGGAGGAAATCATCAGGGTACAGCCACAGCTATTCGGATCACAGGTGCAGCAGACATCCATTGCTAGGAAGATGGAGCTATGGCGGAGAATCGTGGACAGGGTCAACGCCGTGGGACAGCACCCCAGAACAAGGGAAGACATCAGGAAGAGGTGAAACGACCTATGGGGAAAGGTACGTTCCGTGGTAGCAAGACACCAGATAGCAGTACAGAAGACTGGCGGAGGATTCCCACCTCCTCCCCAACAAATAACAACATGGGTTGAGCAAGTCTTGGCAATACTGCATCCACAGTGCCTGGCAGGAGTAGCAGGAGGACTGGACTCTGGTAAGTCAAATCTTTACTACTTTCACCCCTCTACCTGCATGCCATCACATACCCCCACCCTCACCCTCACTCCCATCACTTCACCACCTCACACACACCCCACAATTACAACCCACCCCTCCCAAAACCAAGCCCTGCATGCAGCACCAATGCATGGACACCCATCACAGACCTGCATGGACAACTATCACTAAAGCATGCAAACTAGAGACCATCACCTAGCCCACCAAATCACTACTCACACAAGGCAAAGCTGCCAGGGCAATAACAACCATACAGGGTAACACACCCATGCACAAGATGTCACACGTAGAAACAATAACACTGCATTTACATCCCCACAGGTCCCCCATCCAAAGTCACCGGAGAGGAGGTACCAGCAACATCCAGTCCCTTCCCAGAAGAGGCCCACAGTGATAACAGCAGCTCTGGACACCAAGATCTGGATAACCAACCTGGCCCATCAGGGACCTCCGGACAGTCGGTTGCCCAGGCACAGTCCCATACCACCACAGAGCCTCCCCCTCAAGAAATATCACCACAGCACCCACCCAGTGGGCCCATACCTCTGTCCCCAGGAGACGTCAATCAGCAGTGTGTCCACCACTACAGAGACCCCAGGACACCCCACAAACACAGGACAATCAGGGACCTGGGGTCAGTGGCAGTGGGCACACGGTTCAGGGGACAAAGGCACAGGACAACAGGGAAGCTGGGAGGACTGCTGTGCGACAGGGGGAGAACAGGCCCAGGGAACCGACTCTCCACGAGGCACTCACTAACATCCTGGGAGCATACCACCATTCTCAGGAGACGATGGGCCAGATACTAGCCAAGTTGCAGGAGAATCAGCGGCTGCAGGAGGGACAGTACCTGGGGATCAGGGAGGACCTGAGGGACATCCACACCACCCTGGTCGCCATTGTAGGAGTGCTGGCAGACATGGCCAACACCATGGGGGAGGCAGTGGCACACCAACGGGCCCCTGACACTAGCCACACCGATGAACAGCCCTCCACCTCCACCTCCACTGCACAGGGTCCCTTCACTTAAGATAGGCCCCACCTGGCTCCAGGTGACAGCTAACTGTACCACTGAAGGCGGACCCACCTGTGGCACCCTGCTGAGGGGACACCCTCCCCAGCCATTGCAACCTTACGGGACCCCAGGAGGCACCCTGGGGCTGGGACACCAACGGTGTACCAAGCAGGGGTCCGCTAAGTAAAGGCCTCTGCCGCCCGTCACTCATCGACAACTCAGAGCGCCCCCTAACAAACGTGGCCCCCTGCCCCCTTCCTTTGTCCCGGGGTCTGACCCCACAGGACCTACCTGATTGGTCAGGTGGTTGGCCACCTCAGGTTTCAACCGACCTTGCTCCAGGATGACATCCTTTTGCTTCCTTGGATAGCCTCCTACCTTACCCTGACACCGCAGGGTCCACTGCTGACTCCCCCTCACTCTTTAGGGTTAGTCACTTAGCCCACCTAGGGAACCTAGGGGCTAACACCACACTTCCTTCGGGGCCACCCATCACCATGGGTCACCCCTGGGTCCCTCACCCTCCCACCTCAGGTTTCAACCGACCTTGCTCCAGGATGACATCCTTTTGCTTCCTTGGATAGCCTCCTACCTTACCCTGACACCGCAGGGTCCACTGCTGACTCCCCCTCACTCTTTAGGGTTAGTCACTTAGCCCACCTAGGGAACCTAGGGGCTAACACCACACTTCCTTCGG
Source organism: Pleurodeles waltl (assembly GCF_031143425.1). Classification (NCBI taxonomy): domain Eukaryota; kingdom Metazoa; phylum Chordata; class Amphibia; order Caudata; family Salamandridae; genus Pleurodeles; species Pleurodeles waltl. The sequence goes on along the minus strand of NC_090437.1, from coordinate 239,612,332 downwards.
GGCCACCCATCACCATGGGTCACCCCTGGGTCCCTCACCCTCCCCACCAGATAACCTAGGCGGATCAAGGGAATCATAACTTCCTCGCACCCTTCCCTCACCATGGGAACACCTGTTGGGGTTCCCACCTCCGGGAACTCCTCGGGGGGGTCACTACCTGTGGGTATGAAATCTTCCGCCTCCACCCTTCCAGTGGATTTAGCCTTCGCCAATGGCGGGTAAACAAAATCTCTTCAGGAAGAATGACTAGCTGGGGCCCCCTCCCTTTGGAAACCAGTCTTTTCCGTAACAAACATAAGAATTTCCCAGGGCCCCCCTAACCACTTCCTAACCCACGAAGTCATGCCACCCTACCATCCCAGTCTGTGATGTGGGTATCAGTTGTTGTCCCTAAACCTTTAGAGAAAAACCCCTCCTCATGCGGGCCCAGTGTGTGTAGTGTTAGAGTTCAAAAGGCTAACCTATGGCCTATAACACTTTGTGAACATTTCTTGGGAAGCTTCCTCCCGGCATCCTGTCACTTTGTGCAAACAAACTAGTTCTAACAACACAGTTAAAACCTTTACTTTTCATTTTCTCACTTGACATATGTGTGCACAGGGCTTTCCCTTCTCATATTTCTAGTTCACATGACCAAAACTTTGAACCTTTCTCAGATCCTTACGCTCTCATATTTGCTCATTACTGCATAGGTAAGGTGTGGTCAAACTGGGCTTATCAAGCGCCATGAATGCATACTGGAATGGGATACTATGTTTGCCGCCGCTGAACCCCAAATGTTGGAAGGTGGGTCATTAGTTGTGTGGCCTGCACAAGTAACGAGTCCGCACACGACTGCCACTGTGAACCAAACACCCCGTTGTAGCGCTTGACTCTCATAGGGTAGCGTTGCAGAGCACACAAGCATGACTCTCAATAAATGATTGTCCAGTCTGTGCTTTTTCTTTTGATAAAGGAAAGGTATATTTATTATTCACACACACTACTCAATACTATGCAACAATCTACAAATATATACAAAGTGATGGAATCACTCTGGGCAAACATTATGTAATCTCTCAGGTTTCTTCAAGGGGGAGTATAATCCAACATTCAGCATGGCAAAACAATCCCAGTGCCCCCCTTGCAACATTTGAACATTTGACAGTATTCAACATTTTGACAGTACAGTGAAATGAAGACACCTACATTTATAATTAAATACTTTCATCTTGCTAAGAGATGGCTGTCAGTGTTATTATTCAAATTAGCCTAATCAGGGAACATATGGGACCAAATTCTAGCACTATAACCATTAGAATTACTTTTAGATTACTCCCAATTCACCATAAAATAACAGTTCAATACACGGGACACTACCAGCCTACACCCATGGGAGGCACCCTTCCACAAGCAGAAACAAAAGTTCACCAAAGCTTGTGCTTCAAACACCAGTTTGAACCCTTGAGGTGTTATCTTTCACGTGTCCCACCCTACCTAGGGTGGGGACACCAACCAATGTTGGGGGGAGGCTGCACTGCTCCTGCAGCTCCCCCTGTCTCTGGGTATTCACTTTTTGGTGGCCCTATCTCCCTGGAACCACCACAGCCGTTTTGGGGGCTCAAACTGTGGCCCCTGCCCCGCAAAGCATGCTGGGGCAGCTGCATACATGATGAGCGGCTCTCCCGCTGAGCTGGGGAGAGCTGCTGTGCCTCGCTCTGTGCCATTTCTTCCGGGGGGTGCCGTCCCACCCGGACACCCCCGCACCAAACAGAGAATCCCTCGATGCAGGGCGGCCCAGGGAGCCCACCCATGAATGCCCCCGCCGGCTCCCCGCACGGGCAGCACCTCCGGTTGCGGCCGAGGGAGCCGACCAGCTGCCGGAGGTCTGCCCGCTCCAGCGGGCGGACACAGAAAGACTCGCCGCCGGACGGGCCGCTCGGGGGAGTGCAGCGGCACTCCCCCCTTCCTCCTGGCATCTTTGGGGCCCCGGGATGGGGTCCAGGGCCCCTCCTCACCTTGGTGGGGAGCGCGACGGCGCTCCCCAAGGCCCTCCTTTTCTCGGGGCCCCGGGGTGGGGTCTGGGCCCCTTCTGGCCTTCTTCACTGGGAGCGCGACAGCGTGCCTTGGCTTCTGCTTCGGCTGGGGGGGCGCGACGGCGCCTCCCACTCCTGAATCTTCACGGGGCCCCCTTCCTCTGCTGAGAGGGGGAGTGCAAAGGCACTCCCCTTTGCTCCTCTTTCTCCTGGGGCAGGCCCCAGGCCCTGGACCACCCTGGGGGCACAGTCTCGTGTGCGGACTTGTTACTTGTGCAGGCCACACAACTAATGACCCACCTTCCAACAAGTCCCCTTCAGGATCAGTGGCTTTGTACCATCTTCCGGCCGAGGTGTCCCCCCGTTCCCTGTCCCCCTGAGGTGCCAGTATATTTTCAAACTGGTGCCCCTGTGGTGTTCTCTTCGTGTTGTTGCAGGAGTCAAGTTGGGCCTTGGCCTATGTGATGTGGCCCTGTGGCCCACGGACATTGTGAACTGGGCTGTGTCCCTCCATTTGTATATATGTATATATTGTTTTGATTTTGAAGGGAAAATTTCTAGATTTTTATCTTATTAAACTCACTTTAATCAATTCCTTTTGTCCTTGCATTATTCCTGAGGGGTACGGGGTAAACATGTTTTCTTACTGCATCTGCTTGTGTGTCTGGTGTTGGGGAAAGGGGTGTTGCATGTGTGTCACTCTCTTTTTCCTCCCTCCCTCCCTTGTGTGCTAGGCAGCAGTACTCACCGTGGTTGTCTTCGCCGGCGTTGATGTTCATAGTGAAGAAGGAGATAGATGAGCATGGGGAACACCTGCAACTCGGGCTACATGGTGTTGTGGTTCTTCCCTGATTCTCCAGAGGTGAGTCCTTTGCCTTCTGAGATCTGTTTCCACCGTGCTTTTGATGTCGTTGGTACTGCCCCGGAAAAGGTGGTGGATAGGCCTGTTGTAATAGTGTGGGCGGTACATTGTCTTCTGCCTGGCTGTTGGCGGTTACCGATGCGGTGCTTGTTGCTACCGCCGTGGTGGTCGGTGTGTTAATGTTAAAGTGGCTGTCTGTGTGGGCGGTTTCCGCCGTGGTCATAATTCCCTTTTTGTTACAGCTGGACTGTTGGCGGAATTACCGCCGCTTTCTCACCGACCGCCAGGGTTGTAATGAGGGCCACAATCTGGAACTGCACTACAAAACTCGACACGCAGGATATACTTAGAACTTCCCATTGCACTCAAAACTGCGTTCAGCAAAAGTGGCTTTGTTAAAGCAGTTGCTTCTTTCCCAGCAGAAGCTCTTCCTTTGCCAAATGAAGGAATATGAGGCAGTTACAGAAGGATTGTTTAAAATATTCTACTTGCTTGCCAAACGTCAGAAGCTATTCACAGATGTAGAGCTGGTGAATAAATGTTTCCTTTCAGCAGCTGAAATTTTTCTTGAAAACTATAGCAACAAAGCCAGCATTGTAAAATAAATCAATGCATTACAGCTATCGGATTCCACTTGTGCACGCAGAATAGAGGCAAAGGGTGAAAATGTCCAGGAACAGTTGATCAAAGCAGTCAGAGAGTCACCGTTCTTCAGCATTGCCATGGATGAGTCCACAGATATAGGCTATGTGGCCCAGTTATTAGTTTGAGTGAGGTATTTGGACCAATTGTTTCCTCCCTAAAGAGGAGCTCCTGTGCCTTCTACCACTGCGAGGGCACACAAGAGGAGAAGATATACTGGACAACACCTCAAACTACTTTGAAACATATCACATACCATTGGACACTCTTGTCAGCATCACAACAGATGGGGCTTCTGCCATGGTAGGCCATGACATAGGCTTTGTATCTCTGCTTAAAAAAAGCTAGTCGGACAGACTGTGATAGACTACCACTGCATTATTCATCAGGACGTTTTTTGTGCAAAATTAAAGCAAGGAAACCTGAATAACGTCCTAAAACCTATGGTGAAAATTATTAATTTTATTTGTACCAAAGCCCTTAACCATAGGCTCTTCAAAGCTATGCTGCAGGACTCTGAAGCTGAATATACAGACCTCCTGATGCATACTGAAGTGCGATGGCTAAGGGAAAGTTCTGGAGCGGTTCATTGCTTTGCTTCCTGAATTGAACAGTTTGTAAATAGTAGCTGTCAATCATTCCCAGAACTAAAGGATGTGAAATGGCTTTTATTGCTCCATTTACTCTCAGACCTATTTGCACACTTCAATGCTGTCAATTTGATGCTGAAAGGCAAACAACAGATTGTGTGGTCCATGATGAATGGTATTTACTCATTTGAAAGTAAGCTTGTGCTATTCAAAGAACAACTGTATGTTGCTGACTTTACTCACTTCCCAAAACTGTTTGCTATGACTCAGAGGTTTCCAAATGCACAAGAAATGCTGCCATCGCTAAGCCTTGGACCACATCTTGCAGAAATTTCTGAGAAGATAAAAAGGTTATTTTCTCAATTCAGAGCCCTCACCCACCTGTTCCGGCTGATTGAAAACCCCCAGATGGTGAGCATATGAAATCTTGATATTGTTGAGCTTATTGGCATGAATGGAGCTGATAGACATGCAACATAATTCAGCTCTCAAAAATTTATTTGGGGGGTAGGCGCCAGAAGAATTCTGGAACATTGTGCCTTCTGACAAATTTCCTGATCTTTTTACAGTGGCCCAGAAAGTAATTTGTTTGTTTGGGTCAACATATGTTTGTGAAAGTTCGTTTTACACAATGGGACTGTTGAAGAGTAAACTCAGAAATAACTCTTAAGGCATCCTGTTTCAGACATAGTACCAGATTACAGGACATTAATAGGAGACATGAAGTGTAAAATAAATTCTTAGCATATCTTTCTCTGACGTACCTATTTTTCGGTCTCAGTTAAACCTGTGCTTAATATCCGCTTAGCGAGGATTACCATGCAATGCCTCTTAAGAATGCTATTATATAATAATCAAATTGTGTTGTCAAAATATCTAGCTTTGCACTTACATCTGGCTTCGAAATACAGCATTGTCTAGTAATTTAGTATTTTTTTTACACCGGTAGACGCACCGCTTTGCCCCCCTCCCCCCTGCAAGCAGGCCCATCGGTGCGGCCCTCGGCCACAAACCAGACTGTAATTTTGGCTCCCAGCAAAAAGTTTGTGACTACCCGTGCCTTATGTGTTCCCACAAACGGCAGCTGCCTGGACCTTTGATTCCACATCTCTATACACTGATGTGTGCGTGTGTTCCCCTTGCCTTCAACAACAACACCATCTTCCTCTCTCAACTTAGATCAGGATCTCTCATGGGGTCAGGGAACTGAACACTGTACTGCACTGGAAAATAAACTTGCTAACACCCACAAAGCCATAGCAGCACATGTTGGCACTTATGCAACAATCAACTTAATCTACATCCTCAGCATTGCATCAAACATAATGTCAAAACCCAAACTCAGATGATGTTATATTATTGGTCACAAGTGCCATTTTAACATTGCATTGCACACATTATACCCTGTCACAGAAAACCCTGGAATGGCAATGTGACACACAAGGTGACACTTTCTGGCTGCATCCGGGTCTTCAAACTGGGACACCTCTCCAAAAGTGAAGGGTGGAGGTCCACCTGCAAGACATGAGAGGAACACATTGCTTTGTGATTTTTTTAACATTTAAGAGCATGGACAACTGTGACAAATTCAACTTGTTTAACTGAGTAAGCTAATCAACTTTGAGTTAGGAATGAACAACTGCCAACCATTACATTTCTGTCTGTAAGACAAAGGGCCAGAAGGAAAAGGCCCTGGTGCCACGAGAGCATCACTTTCCATGATGCTGCTGTGGTTCTTTTCACTGCATCATATGTACAAGGAGCTGTTATTACACTTTTTGTAGCGTAACACCTCTATGTATATATAGGGCAGCTTGACACAGTATTCTGCATCAGAGAGGCATGCAGTGGTTGTTGCAGTGGCTGTCCCATTGTAACACCCATAGCGTTTGACTATGCCCCATATTTGCAAGACATCGTAATTACTGAAAGCGCCAAAAGAGTAACAACACCCCAGGGGTGGTGTTAGCATGGCGAAGAGGTGAGGAATGCTTTAATACCTCCATGTTTCTTGCTTCTAATATGTGTGCGCCATTTGAAGGCACACACAGAAGAGGTAAAATGCCATGGATGTTTGCTTATGTGCATATAGGGATCCTTTCCTGCACATTTACAATCCAACATAACAGATGTTTTGGAACTAGTATGTGGCTTGTATTCTGCAGCACACATAGAAGTGGCATGTCACCATTGTAGATTGTTTATGTCCAGGAAGGAATACCTTTCTGCACATAGACCTACCCTCAACAAAGACACACTTTCACTATGGCCCAAGTATGCCTTCTTTGGCTCTGGCTGCTGAGTTATGTGCTGCTGCAGGCTCACATGCAGGCCTGCCCCATAGTCTAGGAATTATGAGACAGGCCTGTGTTTAAAATCCAGTGCAGCTCAGTACTGCTGATGTTGGCACAGCGCTGTGCTGCCCCTGTTTCTCACATATGTGGCTCATAGTTATCACACAAGAACATGCACAGATTTGGGTGGCAGACATGTGTACATGTTTCAGATACATATTTGTTACAATATTAGGGGACAGGATACTGTCCATTGGCTAAAGCTTTGACACTTGTAGTTGACCTATCTGAAGAAGAAGGCAACCACTCAGTTGCTTGCCAGTTTTCAGTCCCATAGCACCAACACATGCCTTCATTGTGTGTGCCATATGTAATATCTGGCCCACCGTGGCGGATGTCAGGACACTGATGTTGGGGACCCTGTTACTATGGTTGCACTTGGCATGTTTAGCTCCATTCATGATTATGCTACAATTTCAAAGCGGAAATTGGTTTTTGATGACAAGGGAACAGTGAGGTAATCAACCAGCCTTAGGCAGAAAAAAAGTTTACTCCACTAAAGGAACAGTGCAACCAAGTTGATGTTAAGGATACAGTTTTTGGGTGCCACCTTTGGCAGCAATACACAACTTACATTCCTCAGGCCTGGTTCTGCTGTCATGTGACACAAGCCTTTCACACTGCCACAAGGCTTGCACTTGTCACAAATTGACATATGGGGGGTCATTCTGACTCCCGCCGGGCGCGGTCACTGCACGCCCGGCGGGAGCCGCCAAAATACCGTACCGCGGTCGGAAGACCGCAGTGGGTATTTTGAGGTTTCCCCTGGGCTGGCGGGCGGCCTCCAAAAGGCCGCCCGCCAGCCCAGGGGAAACCGTCCTTCCCACGATGAAGCCGGCTCGTAATCGAGCCGGCGGAGTGGGAAGGTGCGACGGGTGCTGTTGCACCCGTCGCGTATTTCACTGTCTGCCAAGCAGACAGTGAAATACTCGTAGGGGCCCTCTTATGGGGGCCCCTGCAGTGCCCATGCCAGTGGCATGGGCACTGCAGGGGCCCACAGGGGCCCCGCGACCCCCCCTACCGCCATCCGGTTCCCGGCGGGCGGACCGCCGGGAACTGGATGGCGGTAGGGGGGGTCGGAATCCCCTCGGCGGCGCAGCTAGCTGCGCCGCCTTGGAGGATTCAAACGGGCGGCGGCACACTGGCGGGAGGCTTTACCGCCGCGGTCAGAATGCCCTGTGGGGCACCGCCGGCCTGTCGGCGGTGCTCCCGCCGACCCTGGCCCCGGCGGTCTAAGACCGCCGGGGTCAGAATGACCCCCTTGGTTAGGTAGTAGTTGCCACCATTGGCAACATCAGCTTCAAATAATTACAATTTTTTTTTGCATCATGAGGCAATAACTCCTTCTTACATTTATGTAACTGTCATCTAACTATGCACATACATGACTCACACACAAACACTTACGACTGAATATACTCCTGCATCATGTTTCCCACCATTTTAACATTACCTACCCCATTTGCATAGTTGTAATGAGCATGACGGGCATGTATTTTTGTGCATGGGAAACATGTACCCTTGCACCATTGCACGTGTGTCTGATATTTGACACTTTATATATATGTGATATACAATGTGCACAAAGTGGAATGTGCATTTTGTCTGCAACTGGTGCATTGCTAAGCTCTCTTAAACACTGTTTGGTTTAGACACTAAGGGGCACATTTATACTCTGTTGGCACTGGATTTGCGTCATTTTTTTAATGCAAATCCGGTGCAAACTTAACTCCATATTTATAATTTGATGCTAGAAATGGCTAGTGTAAAAAATATGGTGTTTGCGTCATTTCAAGGATGAGTGAAACTGCCTTGAGTCAATGAGATGCAAGGTAGGCGTTCCTGTCCAAAAAATGACACAAACACCTGTTCATCCAACAGGGCAAAAATTACGCATGGGTGGGAGGCGGACTTGGAAAATGGCACAAAGCCTGATTTGTGTCAAATTTTAACGCCTGGGTCAGGGCAGGCATTAAAATGGGGAAAACCCACCACTACTTAAGGAAAACACACACAAGCAACATGATTGCTCAAGAAGGACAACAAGGAGGTGCTACTGATGCAGCATGCCAGACGATGCAGAGCACAGGACCACCAGCAGCAGCGACCACCACCCCAACGTGGCCCTCAAAGGTAACACCGAAGGCAGGAGAGGGTCTTCAGGACCAGGACAACCCTCCAGGGCCTCAGGGAACAGGATGTCATCCGGAGGTACAGACTCAACTGGTAAGCCCTACAGCAGCTGCTGCGCCAAATTGAGCCACAGATAACAGCCAGCGTGCAGATACCACACAACATACCACCAGTGACCAAGCTGCTGGCTGCCCTGCACATGTTGGCAAGTGGCTCCTTCCAAATAACAGGTGCCCTGGACGCTGGGGTTTCACAGCCCTCATTCTCCGCCTTCCTTCCTAAGGGCCTAGATGCCATCATCTCACTCACACCCGCCACGTCAGCTTCCCCAACACCCAGCAGAAGTAGCAGGAGATCAAACAGGGGTTTTACCAAATACATGGCTTCCATCATGTGCTTGGTGCAATTGACTGCATCCATGTCTGGATTGTACCACCTGCTTCAACAGAGCATCTATACCGGAATAGAAAGCACACCCACTCCATAAATGTGCAGGCCATAGTTGACAACTAGGGATTGTTTACCAACACCTTGACCAAGTATCCTGGGAGGGACCATGATTAATTCATCGTTCGCCACAGCACCATCAGTCAGCAATTCCAGGACGGATGATATAGCAATGGCCTTCTTGTCGGTAAGTACATAATCTTAGCAATATACACACAGCACAGCAACCCTGTGGGACACACAATACATACACCACTACATTGACATGTGGGCAGGAAGACACCAAGGTATGACACTGGTAGTTACGTGTGCACCCTGACACAATGGGATACACACCTATGGACAAATGACGACTGCCAATAACAATAGATGCCACTCTAGAGCTACAAGGGACCAATGTCAAAGCACACAGTGACAATGACATGGCCTGCACTGGAAGTACAATTTGGAAGGTGAACCATTTACTAATACATTAGGCCACATAGTCAATCCCACACCCCCAGCCATAACAATCAATAAGTAATGAGGAAGGGGTGTGCAGTGTGTGTTGCTGCAGGTCAAACAATGTGAGACACATAGCATGATGATGCTAACTCACATCTAGGTGTCATGGAAATACTGACAGTCCCAACATCACACATCACTCCTGGGGTGATGTTGCCAGATAGCAAAAAGGAAGTCGACTGTGCTATGAACACATATTGAAGTGCCACTAATGCAAACTGCACACTGCTGCACGCACTGAAAGAGCCAATTGTCCATCAAAATAACAGATGTACAGGGAGATGGTCCTTCTTGCTTAGAGACAGCCACTTCCACTTCCACAAAGCAGTTAGCCAGGTTACCTGGAGTCAGTTGAGTAGTGTAGGTGCACGGTTGCACATGAGCCACTGGCAGATGGAACTACAAAGGTCTCCATAGAACCAAGTGACACATGGGACAATTGTGCATTGTCAATACAGAACACCTCAGTGCTGCCAACTTAGAGATGAGTTGGACATTGTCACCAAGCCTAATCAAAGGGCCTCACTTCTGGATTTCATCTGCAATGACATATGTCTAAGTGGATGGGATGTCCAGGCCATGTAGTGCAACAATGTTACCACCACATAGGAATCTATTGCGTGTGTGGAAGTATCTTGTCCCCTCCAGTGAAAGCACACTAAAACATGTTGCTCACCACACAATGCATGGCACATACATACTGAACTGCAGTTTGGAAACAAAACCATAGATTTCAGGTCAATGAGCCAAACACAAGTTGTCAAGTCAAACAACCCAATGCAGAAAAAACCTCACAGAAGTCCAGGATCTCACACAATGGCACAAACACATATGAGTCACAGACGACACAAGATATCAACTGCCATGCTACATGACATTCCAGGTGCAAGCACTAACAAAATACTTACTCCTATTTTCTTTTTCAGCTGATCAGGGTTATGGGATCCAGCCATGAATCATGACCCCATTCCCCAACCCAAGCACAGCAGCAGAGTGTGCCTATAATGAGGCACATCGGAGGACATGCACCCTTGTGGAACAGACCTTTGGCATCCTGAAGTCCAGATTCAGGTGCCTGGACATCACAGGAGGCAGCATCCTATATGCCCCAAAAATGGTCTGCAAGATCATATTGACTTGTGCCATCCTGCACAAGATTTGTGTTAGGAGGAACATCCCCCTATATGAACCTGAGCAAGAACTGCCTGAGGAGGAGGAGGAGGGGGAGGCGGATGGTGCCAGGGAAAATGAGGGGGAATATCCAAACACATCTACAGGAATGTGCCGCAGACAACAGATTGTTCAGAACTGTTTTCACCAATAGTCACTCTAAACACATTGTTATGATATGAAAATAAACACCTCACTTAATCACACAATCCTGCTCAGGTTACTTATTTCTCCATCACATGTTCTTTAGGAATGTGAGTATTACCTCAGGGTGCATGTCACAAAGACAAATCTGACTACTTCAGATGCAACATCACATGTGATGCGTATGATTGTACAGCAAACATCACACACACATATTTAAAAAAACTGGTAAAATACAAAGATGTCTTTATTTTCTTCCAAGACAGCACTCCCTCGTCCGAGTCCCTTCAGTAATGAATTTCCAACTGCCACCCTCTCAGGGTCTACATTCCACCCCGAATCCTTTAGCATGAAAGTTCTATCAGATTAATTTTCCTACAGAACCTAGCCTTACATCACCTTAACATACAACATATTTCCCTTCTTAAATCAATAAAACAATTAAAATTTTAAACTATTTACAATGTCTCTTGGAATAATTAAACAGAAAACTTATCTTACAAAGTCATTCAGTTTGGCTGGTAAACATCTTGTGCATGCACTAGTCCTTACCCGTGAATCTATGGAATCATTCTCTTTCACTATGTCACCATCACTACTCGGTGTACTTGCAATTTCATCCTTGTACAAAAAGTTGTTCTCTAATCTAGTCTCATTTGGATTCATATTCCATCCTGATCCCATTTTCATCTTCGAACCCGCACCTCCTTCATTCGACAATAGCTCACACCCAGCTTTGCACCTTGCCAATCTCCTCACATTCCATACTTTTCCATCTTGTGTTACTACACTCTTGTTCTATATTTTGATTACTTTCATGGCTTTACCAAACTTGAATGAACCTTTGCTCACAAAACCTGGCTTGCATATTCTGACTCAATCTCCTACCACAATTGTGGGTTCTTTCACTTTCCACTTGCATCATATATTTCCTTAATTTCTCTTGTTTTCTCCTTACATTGTCCTTAACATCCTCAATACACATTCTCTCCCACTCTCCCTTGTTTCTTCTTAAACCCCCACGGACACAGTTTGGAAACCAGATGTCTTCCCTTCAACAACTTGAAAGGACTAACTCCTGTGGTGCTCTGGGGAGTTATGTGGTAACGTTATAATTTCTCTCTCAGTTTCTCCTTCCACTGACCTCCAAACCCAAATGCTCACACAATACTTTCTTTGAGCACGCGTTTGAATCTCCCAACTTGTCCATTACCTTGCGGTTCATATAGTGGAGTAGTGATGTGTTTAATATTGCTATAGCTTAGAAAACACTGCATATCCTTAGCCATCAATTGGACACCATTGTCAGATATCAATACCTCCGGATACCCTTCTCTAGCAAATACTTCCTTGAAGAACTCAATGATAGTACCAGAAGTAGCTTGTGAAACTAACTTCACCTCAGGCCATTTAGAATGGTAATCTGTCAAAACCAGAGCATATCAAGCTTTAGCAGACAGAGAATAATAAGGGCCCGAAATATGAAACCCTAATTTCTGCCAAGGCGAATCCGGCCAAGGTATAGGCCTAAGAGGATCTGGCACAGTATTCAATATTTTTTCTGCATTGACACACACACCACATTACCTCACTACTCTGTCGGCCATCTTATCCAGCCCTGGCCACCAAAAACAGGAACATATTATTCTTTTCATGGAAGACAAACCAGGATGATCTTCATGTGCCAGTTTCAAGATAGTCTCCTGCATTCCTCTCGATGGAATTCACTTTCCTTCTTTAAACACAAGCTCATTCTCAACCTCAAACCCATCATTCCCTTTGTGAAATGATGCTATTTCTGCTGAAATCCTTTTTTTATCAGGCCAACCACACCTCAGATATTTTCTCACCTCTTGCAGAGCTAAATCTTCTTCATCATACTTCATCCATTCCACCTCTTCTATACTTTTGAATTCACCAGTCATATACTCTGACACAACAGACACATTATCTGACCCCAAATCATTATCCAGTATATCTACCTTTTCTACTCCCACTTGTGGAAGACTCGACAAACAATCTGCCACAACATTGCTCTTTCCAGGGACATACTCAACAAGAAAGCAATATTCCTGCATTCTTGATACCAATCTGGCAATACGAGCAGTAGCATTCTACCCCCCAACAGGAGAAAGGATCCCAACTAATGGCCTATGATCAGTCTGAAGAATGAAATTTGACCCCCAAATGTAATTCTGGAAATGCTCAACAGCCCAAGTACAGGCTAATAGTTATTTTTCTATAAGTATAGCATACTTCCTTTCAGCATCTGTTAATGTACGTGAAGCAAAAGTAACATTCCATGTCGCTTCACCACACCGCTGAGACAACACTGCCCCTATACCATACATGCTAGCATCAACCGTCACTATGCATCGTGCTCCCACACCAAAGGGCAAAAGAGCAAAATCCTCAACAATTTCTCTCTTAATCATCTCAACAGTGTATCCCTTTTTTTCTGTTCATATGTACTCAACTCCTTTCCTGGTAAGTTCTCTCAGTGGTTCCATTTTAGTAGCAAAATTTGCAATAAATTTGCTATAATATTCACATAGACCTGCGAATGATAATAATTTTTCCCTATTGTCAGGAGGAGGAGCTTTAATAATTGCTTCAACCAAAGACCGTTTTGGTATTACTCCATCTCCTGACACTGAGGGCCATATTTATACTTTTTGACGCAAAACTGCGCTAATGCAGTTTTGCGCCAAAAAAATTAGCTACGGCTAACGCCATTCTGAAGCGCCATGCGGGCGCCGTATTTATTCAATGACGTTAGCCGGCGTTAGGCGCCGGCGCTGCCTGGTGTGCATGAAAAAAAACGACGCACACCAGGCAGCGCCGGCGTAGGGGGATATGGAGCTTGGGCGCCAAAAAATGGGGCAAGTCAGGCTGAGGCAAATGTTTCGCCTCAACCCGATTTGCGCCATTTTTTTCGACTCCCAACCCCCATTGAAATGACTCCTGTCTTAGCAAAGACAGGAGTCATGCCCCCTTGCCCAATGGCCATGCCCAGGGGACTTCTGTCCCCTGGGCATGGTCATTGGGCATAGTGGCATGTAGGGGGGCACAAATCAGGCCCCCCTCTGCCACAAAAAAAAAAAATAACTTTTCAGAACTTATCTTAATGTCCCTGGGATGGGTCCCTCCAGCCTTGGGTGTCCTCCTGGGGTGGGCAAGGGTGGCAGGGGGTGTCCCTGGGGGCTTGGGAGGGCACCTCTGGGCTCCTTCCGAGCCCACAGGTCCCTTAACGCCTGCCTTGTCCAGGCACTAAAAAACTGCGCAAAAGCGGCCGTACGTCATTTTTTTTGACCCGCCCACTCCCGGGCGTGAATTTTGCCCGGGAGTGTAAATACGGCGCACATGCCTCGGAGTCAATTTCTTAGACGGGAACGCCTACCTTGCATATCATTAACGCAAAGTAGGTGTCCACGCTAAAAAATGACGCAAACTCCATGGACTTTTGGCGCTAGACGCGTCTAATGCCAAAGTATAAATATGGAGTTAGTTTTGCGTCGGAATTGCGTAAAAAAAAACTACGCAATTCCGGCGCAAACAGAGTATAAATATGCCCCTGAATGTTCCAAATACTCCACAAACTTAGAGAAGAAATGACACTTCTCTTTTTTTAAGGTCAGTCCACTCCTGTTGAACACTTCACACACATTTTTAACGTGTTCCCTGTGCTCTTGTTCATTTTTTGAAAATATTAACACATCATCTTGTAAACATTTTACATATTTGTCCATGTCCTTAAATAATTGAAACATTGCCCTCTGAAACACTGATGCCGCAGAGGCTGGACCAAAGGGCAAATTGGATCAACCCCTGCGGTGTAATAAATGCTGTACAATGTCCAGAGTCTTTAATTTGGTGGTATGCTGATCTCAAATCTAGCGTGGAAAAAATCTTAGCACCATCCAACATGCTAACTGTCACGACTCATGTGCTGCTTACGCCTGGAATCCGCAGATCGAGTGGCGTGAGTCTTGAATGTTCGGCTTTGGCCCAGATAGGGGCGACTCTTTCTGGTAGCCACGGTGCTGTAGGCAATGGAAACCCCAAGAACAGACCGTTCCCTTCAGAAATAGCGCCAGAGGGAAAAAAAAACTAAAAAAGGGGAAAAAACCTCCAAACAGATAGATTCCTGAAACAGGAACAAAAGAACAGGAATCAACAAAGGCAAAATACAGGAAATACACTGAGTTGACGAAAACTAGCACAGAAAGGCAAAGAAACAGGAGCGAAGACACCATCCAAACAGAAAGTGTTGCAGCGCAAGGAGAGAAAGAATCACAGTCCTTAAATACCAACAAACAGGAAGCGACCGACAGGAAGTACAAAGACACCATCTTAGATAGGGAAAAGAGACATAGAATAGAATGAACTAGGAACCATAGAGAGCAGGGAACAAGGAATGTTGGGAAAAGAAGGGAGATATGGGAAGGGAGAAAAAACATAAAGGAAGGCACAACCAGATAGCCAGGGAAAAGCAGAGAAGAAAAGAAAAGAAAAGAAAATAACAGAACAGAACAGGTGAGTGGGGGGGTTTCAGACCTGCCTGTGTGCGTAGTGCAAAAAAGGAAAACGAGGCCCCATGCCAATCCTGGGGCCTCGGAAAATGCAGAGTAGCCTGGGGGCGCGACGCGCCTTGTGGCCGCATTCCGCGTCCCGAGCCGAATGTTCGGCTCGAGATGCACGCGGCGGCGCGACAGCTAACTACCTAATTTACGTTGGGTAAAGGATGACAATTTGCAATGATATTTGCATTCACTGCCCTTAGGTCCACACATAACCTAACAGATTTATCAGCCTTTCGTGACAAAACTATCGGAGATACCCACTCAGATGACTCAATCTCCTCTATGACATCTTCATTAATCATGTGCAATAAAATATGTTTCAATTCTTCTTTAACGCTAATTGGTACATTCCTGAGTTTCTGCACTACTGGTTTGACATTACCCTTACCCTTATCTTGTGACTGTACCCCTCCCGTTTTCCTACCTTATTAGTGAAAACTTCAGGAAACCTTGATATGATCCAATCCCTTTCCTCACAACCTTCTATCACCAGCACAAGTTCACAACTCCTGGGATTCAATATAATCCCCAATTTAACTTGGTCTCTCCATCCCAGAACATTGAACCCCTTTCTTGCAACACACAACTTTATATTGGCAAACCGACCTTTGAAAACTATCTCAGTCTCCACATACCCAACAATATCGATTTCAGTTCCATCAAAACTTTCAGCCACAATGTCTGATGCCTTTAAATCAGTCACCTTCCAAACACCACGTAACTCTTTGGCGAAATGATCTTGTGTAAGAATCATCCAAGGTGACCCTAAATCAGCCATAAGCTCCAACTCTGGCTCCATTACTAGTACTTTACACTTTGGTTGACTTATAACAGTACAATCATCTATACCCCACTTACTGCTTTTTAGTGACAAGACCATGCCCTTCTCATCTTCTCCTCTCATGCCAAAATCCATCTTCTCTGCCTTTGCTCATGCACACAACCTTCCCTTTAGAGCTACTATTACCCCTCCTTAAACCTTTACACACCATAGCAAAATGACCAATCCTGCAACATTTCTTGCATTCCTTCCCAACAGCAGGGCACAAAGGTGAATTGGCAATATGATTCATATTACCACAACAATAGCATGATAATTGTTTAGTTTTATCATGTCTATCCCATTGTCTACTGAATGTATTGTTCCTGGCATCAGATATACTACTAGAACCACTGCTCCCTATAGCACCTACAATTTTTGATTCCCCTGTTAAAAGTTTGTCCAATTCTTGTACAGATCTTTCTGATTGCTCTAACACTTTCCCTGTAGTAATGTCTTCTTGTAATTTTGGTTCACCCAACACCCATAGTTGCTCTTGAATCCTTTTGCTTTTAACATGTACTATAATTAGATCCCGAATCATTTAATCTTTCATCGTTCCAAAGTTGCAATGCATATATAATACTCTTAATGCTGTGAGAAATTCATCAAATGTCTCTTCCGACTGTTGTGCTCTTGTGTAAAATTTGAATTTATTCAAGGCTATGTTTGCTGTAGGTTTAAATCTATTTTCCAACCTTAACAATGCCTCTTTAAATACATCAATTTCTCCTTTTTGTTGCCCTTGAATAACAATTTGCAGTATAGTCCTGAAAATCATTTGTCCTTCTGAGCCTAGACAACGCAATAAAATGCTTTTCTTCCTCTCTTGTGACAAATTGTCATCATCAATAGTCTTCATATAAGTTAGGAATTCCTCTTTCCACCTAACTCAAGGTATAGGTGGGTCACTCTTATTTTGTAAGAACTTAGTTGGAGGTTCAAACTGCATACTTATAGAAACTACTTGAAATAACAAAATGTGAAGCAATAAAATGTATGCAAAAATGTTAGCAAAATTATAGACTCCAGATGTTGATCTGCAACTACTGTACAAGTGTGCAAATCACTGTAGTACAAGCTTGAATAGTCGCCACCCTTTTTTTTGCTCCAACTCTTCTTTCCAGTTTAGTCTCTCTTCACTTTCAACCACAATGTGGAATGAACACAAAAACGGAAGAAGACAGGGTGAACATCCACTTCCGGATAATTTCAGTCCTATAAGATCAGAATCCACAGGATAAAGGGGTAAGTCAAGTGATTCATGCTTAGCGCCTGTATCATTCAGTGCGAGTGTAACTGGTGACAGTAACCATGCTGTTGACGTGCAATGACACTGCATGCGTGGAACTGGTGAGGGTAGCAAAGATGATGAAGCGCAATGATGACACTTCTCTCACTCACACATGTGACTGAATACACACGACCCTTGCACGGAAATGTCTTTCAAACAAAAATATAGGGCTGCGATTACAAAAGGTTGAAAATGCCTCTCTAGTATTTGGCGCTTGTTTTCTAGCATTCTCAGTACAGCACTGTCAGCTCCAATTACCGTTTATTGAATGATCTGTCAACTCCAACTACTGTAAATAAAATGCTGCCATGGGTTCCCTGGAGGTGACACTGCTGCAACAGGTGTTCCTCAAACTCGTCGCCACTTGTAATAAAGCTCCGATCCACTCGTAAATGGTCAAATACAAAGATGTCTTTATTTTCTTCCAAGACAGTACTCCCTCGTCAGAGTCCCTTCAGTAATGAATTTCCAACCGCCACCCTCTCACGTTCTACATTCGACCCCGAATCCTTCAGCATGAAAGTTCTATCACATTAATATTCCTACATAACCCAACCTTACATCACCTTAACATATAACAGATATGTAATTAAACACCTCACTTTATCACACAATCCTGTTCTGGATACTTATTTCTCCATCACATGATCTTTAGGAATGTGAGTATTACCTCAGGGAGCATGTCACAAAGACAAATCTGACTACTTCTGATGGAACATCATATGTGATGCATATGATTTTACAGCAAACATCACACACATATTAAAAAAAACATCTTTCACATATGAAGGATGAAATCATGGGACCACAGCATATGACACATATCCACGTTGCCAATATGGTCTACTGTAGCACATGACACACAACTATGACATCTCCAATCATAAGGTAAATAAGCGCCTCATACATGAGGCAGTGGATGTTATATATCAGTGGTAAAAGGAATGTATGAACAGACCACTGACATTAGTATGTGTGACCTTTGCTATGTCTGCAAGGAGCTTGTGTGACAGGAGGTGCATCAATCCTGAAATTGGATAGCATGAGTGTCCAAGGTATGACGAGTAATGGTCACAACACATGCCCTGCACAGTCCATCCCTGGTAATAAGTCCTGCCACTGCCATGTGTTTAGTCTCTAACCTCCCATCTCTAGGGGACGCTCTAAATGGACTGTCTGTACCCTAGGAATCATCATTAACACTCACCCAGACTCACATTCTGACTCCTGTTTGCTTCCTATTCCATATGGCATGCTATAGAAGAACTACATTAGCCTGCATGGACTTCTGGTCCCATAATGCACTGCCTGGTAGTCAGTAATCTTCTGTCCATTGCTTCCTATGGGAAAAGTACGGTTGTCCCCTTATACTGGATTTTCTCCTCCAGGACTTGTGAGAGACTGAAGCTGCACACACCTGTGAACTCTCTCGTGCAGCCCAGCCATGCGACTCTGCCCTGGCCTTGCTGCTGCCTGGAACAGATTACAAGCTGGCATTCCCTGAAGCTCCTCGTCGTGCATTGGAGTACAATTCATTTGAGCCCTTGTTGGATTGTGTTACAGTCCTGATGACGCCTGAACCTGCTCTCTGTTTACACAGTGCTGTTCCTGCTTGTTCCAGTCAGACTCTGCTTACTGTTTCTCAGCCTTGTTCATGTTTGTTTCTGCCAGAGCCTGGTCTCTGTTATCCAGTCTTTGCATCAACCAAAGCCTGCTCCCTGTGCCTGCCTTTGCCTCCCAGTTGGTTCCCTTGCCCTCTGTTTCCTCTTGGGGAATCGTGTCTGGTAAGTGTTCATTCAGTCCTCACCTGTATAGAAGTATTTAACTTTGTATTTGTTCTGGCACCTGGTTTCCAGGAGGCTAATACAGCCCCCATCCTTTGTCTAGTTTTCCATGTAGTCATTAGTGCCTAACAGTGACAGTGTGCTATGGCTGAATTCCAGGTTTTGTTACTGCATCTCCTGCCAACAAATAAAGGGTAGTCTTGTGCATGTAAGGGCAATCCATGTTTGTGACCTGAGGGTCCAGGCACAGTTTCACTTCTGCTGCCACCTTTCTATGGGGCTTGCGTGGTGACTAGCTGTGAGATTAATCTGCACAGAGGCACTGACGTTCCTTGTTGCTGTGGGAAGTTCTGAGCCCTACCCTGTGTACAATTGTACTGATGAGCCCTGCATGTTTGTCCATTACTGACCTGTTACAAATTTGTCCACACTAAGGTTGCTCTGTATTCACTCTTCTGTATTATCTGCCTTAACATAGCTGCCCAATCCTCGTGTATGCCTTTAGATGCTCTTCTGCTTTAGGACAATTCTTCCTTGCAAGATACTCTGTGAACTCAAGAGTTGCCCCAACAGACTCCTGACTAGACCTGCACGAAACCGTAACACCATGGAGCCCAATACTGACACAGGGTACACATGCCCACACAATTGAACAGGACACTTTTGTACAATGCACCTCTGAAAATATGTGAACACATGAAGCCAGGTCTGCAGGTCCACAACAGCAACATGAGTAACATAGGTAATTATCATTAGTCAAACTGACGTGTACATAACAATGTTTTGATTGGAATTGAGGCACAGTGTTGCTAACACTGTACCTACCAAACGTACAAATGGCTGACATATGTGTAGTTTACACACAAGTCACCATGAAGTTGTAGCCAACAATTAATGACATGTGAGTGGTAACATAGCCCTCATCAACCATACTCAATCATCCCTGTGTATAGTTTGTCATGTTTGTAGATACCTTAGGCCTTAAATATACTATTATTACACTGCATTTGCCTCATGTGTTAATGCAACAGCAGCACAAACTTACAAATTACAAAAATATTTTGGACGTTTTTGCTGCTCTTACTTCAGAAATTAGACAAAAGCAGCACAGAAGATTTAGAAGTCCTGGCCCTTGTGCATAAATAACTGCCCACATTATTTTGGCACTCTAGTATTGACACTATGTGACCATTGACATGTTACATGCATCACTAATCTCTAGCAAAGTAGATGTGTCACATTACACAGAGACAAAGTGGTTGTGTAGGTGCTGCTAATTTTAAAGTGCTGTAGTGCAATATTTACATAGTCTAGGTTTGTGAGCCCATTAGTGTAAAGCATTCTATTGTGACGCAAAAGAAGTGCAAGATAGAGGGACATCCCATTGGACATCCTGAGATGAAGTGTCATTCAGTGCAGAGGAACATGAATTGCCAATTGAGTAGTGAGAGACAATTGCAGTCCATAATGGTAAGGTTAACAGTGTGTCAGAGAGGAGTGCATGTCACCAACTGTATCAACACTGGCATGTTGTCAAGCACAGGACAAAGGAAAATCAGTGCCCATGTGGCATGAGCTGGTGCTACCGGGTACTCCAACGGGTGAAGATGATCTGTTCCACATCTTTATCCTCTGATATGTGTGTTGTCTACTCTGCCCTTGATGGTGGTTGTGGTGGGTTTGAGGGGACAATACACACTTCAGTGGTTGGAGAAGTGGAGTCTGAATTCCCGGCAGCTGCCATCTGTGGAACTAGATAGGGCATAATTGCAGCAAGGAGGAGCTGCTAAATATTGAGTATGGCATCCCAGCCATGTCTACCCTGAGGGAGTCCAGCTTGTTGTCATGCATGAAGCTGCAAGATTGGTAGGGCAGGTGTTGTGGGAACTCTCTCATAGCAGTGGTGAGGTCCCTCACACACTATTGAACTCCTTGTAGTAGTGATTGTGTGACTTGTATGACTGCTGACTTTTCTGTGGATATCATTGTGCACATGTGTATCCCTCAAGGCTGGCTGCCATAGTTTGCATCCCCACCAGCACCTCCTTGGCCAGCTCCCGCTGTACTCCCACAACTGTCCTCTCAAAGGTGGTCCCAGTGTCATCAGAGTCCTCAGCTGTGTTTGAGCTGGCAGGTCGTACTATTGGGGTAATGGGTGGGTCCTCTGGGATGGCTACTACATGTGTACTCCTCCTTGCGACTCGAGGTGGTGTCTGGAGGGTTGCCAGGACATATTGGAGGGTTTCCTGGCTGATGATTGTTAGCTGGTCATCCATGTCATCAGGGTAGTCCAGGATAGACAGATTAATAGGAAAGCCATCATTCTGTGCAACGAGATATTGTACAATTAGTGTGTCTGTGTTGTGGCAGTTGTAATGTGATGTCAGTGACTTCCTATTGGTGGTACATTAAAATCTTGGTTGCCATGCATTGTTCCTGTCATTAATGTTTGCAGTGTCTCAGGGGTATGCCCCTCCTTCATGTCACATCTAGTGTGGGCAGTCTGCGTCACATCTTCTAGGTGCTGGTTCAGTCCAAATTGTGGCTTGCCACCTTCTTGTCCTCATCAACCCTCCCTCTGCTTCCATTAGCATGGTGAGGCCTTGCAATGCGTGTTGAAGTGCTGATGCACATGCACCACAGATAACAATATGGCCCTGTCCCAGTCTATCATTTTTCACATACACCTATATGGTGCTCAGACCTGCACCATGCCATGTATTGCATTTCCATGAAACGATACAGGTATCACCATTGGTAGTTTCTCATGTTGATGTTTGTGTATGTGTGCTACATTGCATTGCACTGTTGGGCCTCGCAGAGTTCCATTTCCTCTTATGACTGTACAGGTGTGGTTGCCTAGCTACACACATATGTCATCCCCCTCACTGTTGTCTTGGCACTATGACACCTGAGATGTTGCATGGTGGCATTGCAGCTATTGTGACACAGGCATGGGCAGCATGGATATGAGATTACTGCTGTGTACTTCATAATATATGTGACAGTGCTTGATGTTTATGGAGTCTATGGACATGAGCAGTTGACAGGAGTTGCACTTGGATAGGGATTGATGGGTGTTAATCACGTAGTCATACTGATCCCTCATGTTGAGTGTGTTTGTGCCATGGGTACCTAACTGCCATTTCCTAATTCACCAGCACATACAGCCCTGGTAGTGGTGGCAAATGTTGTCAATGATAAATGCCGCTTGAGCCAATGGCATGAGACTGGGCATTGTCCTCTAGCTTACATTCTGACAATACCATCTGTCCTGTGACAGCAGCCCAGCTTTATGTTCTACCCTACCCTTCTGGTCTGCTTCAGCATTTGCAGCAGCCTTGGCATGGTGGTGTAATCCCATGCAAAGATTATTGGTCTTGTGTTGTGCTGTGCCCCTGGATGCCCCTGCACAGCCCATGCACCTGTGCTGTTCCCCTTTCCCCTTTCCACTGCCTAATTATGTTCCTCCCCTTTCTTGCACCTGATATTTAGGCATTTTTGTTTCCCATGCAACTTATCCTGCATATATGTTGTTTCCTTGTAGTCTGCCCTGTCCTGTGATTCCTGTGATGATCTCCTCCGGATGACAGCTGAAACCATCTCCTCCATCTTGTCCAGGTCCTCTTGCGGTGCTGGACTCCCACCTCTGGTCTGCAGTGCTGCCTTCCTGTTCCTTGCCATTTTCTTCTTTGTCCTGCACGTGCAGTCATGCCAGCATTTCTTACACTTGGTGACAGTTCTCCTGACCTCTGCCACACTGTTAATCTTGTCCACAATTTCTTGCCAAATTACCTCTCTCCTTCCAATTGGCAATTTAGAGGTGATGAATAATTGATGCTGGTGCTCTGTCACATCTCTGACCAGGATTTCATGCTCCTCTGCGCTGAAGCGACACTTCCTCTTCTTCTTGTCTCTCCTATGGGTCTTGCCTGTGTCCTCCTGGCTGGTTCCTGATTGATTAGGGTCTCCCTGTGGTCTCTCCTGGCTTCTGGGATACATTTTGGGACTCCTTACCACTGTTTGCTGCGTTTGCATCTCTTTTTGATGCTATTGTGCTGAAAATTAGCGCATGTCCGTTCAACAATGTTTTTTTATGTTGCACACTGGATTAAAGTAATTTTTCCTGCTTTAACGTCATTTTGCTTTACGACAAGGTGCAATAGTTAGCGTCAGGAAAAATTACTCTAAACTATTCTTAGCGCCACCGTGCATCAAAGTATAAATCTGATGCGTGGGTGGTATTAAGAAATGACGCTAGCCAGAGCTAAAAAAAAATACGCAAAACTGCCAGGAGGCCATGATTTACACTTTTTGGTGCAAAACCGCAACAACGCAGTTTTGCCCCAAAAAGTTTAGCACCAGCGTGCACCATTTCTGAGCACCAGTCAGGCACCATATTTATGGAATGGTGCAAAGATTAGGGTAGCGTAAAAAAATGATGTTGGCCGAGTGGGGCTGGCGGTATTGAAGAAGGGGGGCTTGCACCAAAAAATGACATTAGGGAGGTTAGAGAAAAAAAAATGACTCTAAACTACCTAGAGTCATTTTGTGATGCAAAATCATCCATACCACATGACTCCTGTCTTAGAAAAGACAAGAGTCATGCCCAACACCCAAATGGCCAGTAGAGGGGACCAGGGTCCCCTGGTCATGGGCATTGCACCCAGGGCCATGTAGTGGGCCCCCAGTGGCATTTAAAATAAAAATACTTACCTGTACTTTACCTATACTTACTTGGGATGGGTACCCCATCCTCCGCTATCCCTCTGGTGTGGGTGGGGGTGACCATGGGGCCTGTGAGCTTATTCCAAGGTGTTCCACCATGGAAATAGGCCCACAGGTCCCCTAACGCCTGCCATGACCCAGGCGTTAAAAAATGGTGCAAAGCTTGAAGCATTTTTTTACCCCTTTCCCCCTCCCCCATGTGTGATTTTTGCACGGGAGGATAAATGAGATGTTAGGGCCTTGGAGTCATTTTTTGCCCGGGAATGCCTACCTTGCATCTAATTGACGCAAGGTAGTTTTCAGCAGGCAAAAAATGAAATGAACTCCAATATTTTGGTGCTAGACATGTCTAGTGCAAAAATATAAATATGGAGTTAAATTTGCACCAGATTTACGTAAAACAAATGACGCAAATCCGGCACAAACCGAGTAGAAGTATGACCCTTAACTACCTGTCCTGACCCTTGACAAAAACATGCTGCAGTCAACCTCATGCACATGCAAATGAGGATGTTGCAATGCAAAAGGGGTACTTAACAACTGGTTCACCAATCTGAATCACCACGTGATCCAAGAGATCTCCGTCTCGCGCAATGAGGTCTGCACACCGGTGTTTGAGTTGGTGGCCTGTCCGCATGCCACTAAAGATCCTCCACAGGTTGTGGAGCACCATGCCCCACTACCGCTTCCGTGCCTCCGTTGGGTAGCCCTGTATGACTCGGCAACCCATGTTCAACATCATGGGGATGTAGTGCTTCACCCACAAGATAAACCCTCCCAGTTCATCTCCACTCATGTGCTGGGCTCTCCCCTTCCCTGACATATTGCAGTTTCCTTTCACTGCAAATAAATCACCCCCCCAAAATATTTATTACTACTCCACCTAACTTTAAATACCTCAATAGACTATGCTACCCCAAGACAAACACCCAAAATAACAAATATTATGACAGGACAAAAACACTACACAAAGATTACAAAATTGACATGACAGCAACAGGACAAAGCACAAAAAACTCAGACAAAAACACCACTCCTCAAACAGCACAAGGTCCACACAACCTCCCACAATCACGGACAAAAAGAAGAAAAAGTGAAAGTGAAATCATTGTACCATGTTTGCAGCAAGGAAGACCTGTTTCATTACTTGTTGGGCATGTGTATCGCGTTTTCTGCTGTCGGTCATTTCTTTTGATGGATGACGGTCAAGTGTGTTTTTGTTTCCATATAGGCTGGCAAGGCCTGTCGACTTGTGATTGACGCGTAGGGGCCAGACGTAATTTTCTTGATTCGTGATGTATGGAGAGTTGCCATTTGCGTCAACATTTTTGATGCATAGCAGGAATGCGCTGATTTTGTAGGAAAGGTGACAGTGCACCTAGATTCACATTCCTTGTTACAGGGCCTATGCATCTATGTAGTCAGTATGTTATGGCTACATGTGTGTGCAAGTGCATTCATATATATAACTGTAACATCGGAATGTGTTACCTTATGTTTGTATGTGTGTGTGATGCATGCGATGACTGCTACTATTATTTCTACATACTTGTTACCACATGTGTACTGGAAGTGTACATATGTGATATAACACAAATTTGTGAGTCTACAACATTGTCATGTCTGATTTCCTAATCTACGTTTGACAACATCACTTTAGATATGATGGTCTATGTCCAATACATGTTCATGCATGTGATACCCTTGAGAAATCATACACAAAGGATGATGTAGACTACTTCTGGGTTGATTTCACATAACCCATGGCAATGTGAGTGCATGTGTGGCCACACTGTGGTGTGTTATATGGTTCAGGGTTCATGATGCTCTGCTACACTTGTAACATATGGTTCCACATGCATACATGATGTAAAAGTTGGTGTACTGACATTTTTCAATGATGGTCACTGTGTGACGTGTGTGTGGAAAGATATGTTTTGTGTAATATGTGTAATGTATTCCAAAGCGGTGTGTTTATGGGATATGACATCTCCCTACTCTATCCTCCAGCATGGACATATGCTGCCCATTGTTTTATGGCTGTGTATTCGTATCTGTGTCACCTATGTTCCCCTATGCGGGAACATATCTGAAGGTCATATAAGTCTATGTATCTTCATGTGAAGCATATACATTTTCATTAGTGGAAAGTTGATTTTTGTGCATACTCCAATACCCGATACCAAGCCTGCGTCATTGAAGTGGTACATATGTGCAGTGAATTCAGATGTATGTGTCAAAAGGCACACACTTGGTACATACAATTGACCAAAACATGTTTGTTTTGACTGTTAGATACAAAAGCATACAGCTGTATTGCAGGATTGCTGTCAGGCAATGATGGCACCCTAGTCATCATTGATCATGTTGCACTTTGTGTGCCCACACAGACCCATTGTTGCATGTACTGATCACTCAGCTGAATCCACTGTGCAATCAGCAGGCCCCTGGCTGTGTCAAGAGTCAATGTAGCCTCAGCAGGGAGTTAGGGTATTAGGGTGCAGATCTTCCTTCATCATGATTATTCTTCAGCAGCATGTCGTGCAGTCTCCTGCAGACAGACAACTGCACAAATGTGATCCCATGGCCTAGCATGTTTTGTTTCCTTTAGGATACTTGATTTCAGGCTTTCCCTATCATTTACAGGGGACTGGCTGCTTGTTTGTGTAGGACATTTGGCATGGTTTAACACAAATGGTTATACATTGTTTGGAGTTTCTGTATGATGCTTGGTTAGAGCATTTACATCTTGTGTAACTTGCTTATGTTTTTCAACCAAGGGGACAGATAATGTCATCTGTCACTGCCATCTGTCACAATGGTATGTGATGGGTAAGTACATAGTTGTTGTTGTTGCCAACACAAATGTGTTATGTACTGACCTTGACATCCTCTGTGAACATATGTCTGGTGATCACATGGTAACATTGTTGTGTTGTACAGTCAGTATTGGTCTATGTGAGTTCCTTCTCCAACATTAACGGCATATCTTGTTTGGAATGGATTCGGTCCTACATTGATGGCATTCTTTAGGCTGCTTACCCTTTGTATACATCTTCTACTACAACATTGTCCCTTCATACATGGACAGGACGCTACGTGAGACTTGTGTACTTTGTAGATTAACACATCTCCTACTGGCTACGTGATACTATCCCTTCCATTTCCAGGCGTTGCTAGGTTACATGACTTGCACACACACAACAGTACAGTAGTCACAGCACTTGTGCAGTGTCAAAGTGTCCTTTCCATGTTGAATCTCCAAGTGTCTGAGGGAGTCTCTCATCTGTTCTTCCACATCCTTTGATGTACACGGGCATGCACTCACATCTGCATTCTACAGCCTATGTCATTTTCACCAGGAGTGTATCTTGTTAGTGTTTGGAGTAATCTCAGCTAGGATTATGTGAAATGCCACATGCAACATTTATGTCTCCTTCTTCACACATACAAATTTGGATGGGTCTGTGACATGTGACATGCTAGAATTACATGCACATCCCAAACAGGATTGGCTGTTTAGACCCAGATATTTTAAGGTTTTGGTCCCAATATGTCACTTTCTCTTGGTCAGACATGTGAGTGTCACTGAGAGGTATGTTTGTTGTTTTCATATGTCATGTGTGATAGTGGCAAAAATACTTTACTGGGTTACCTTGCAGACACAAACCAACAATTGTAGGTAATTGCTAATCCTTTCCTACCTATACCATACACCGGTATCGCAGTCTTCACATATATTTCCAGATTAGCTGCAGGCATAAGTCAAGACAACACAATTGCGTGACATGTGGCTAAGAATGTCCTTTGGAAGTGCTGCAAACTACGCCTACGTTCCAGCCACACAATCATTATGTACTACATTCTCCCATTTTATGAATCATTCCTGGCTATGGGGCATATGTGTGGAGAGTGGAGCAGCACCCATTGGTCTTGTGGCCCTTAGCGTACTTCACAGCCAGCATGTGTGTGCTATATTTGAGAAACAACACACCATGAGGCAGGGTTGGGGCCAATAGCGCTCACAGTATGTAGCATCATTTATATATTATGCAGGGATAGGGACAAACCTTTGGTCCTGACCCTAACTGATACATAATGTTTAATTGATACCAATGGTTTTCCGCCTTATCACACCTGCTCAGTGCTGGTGTTACAGCTACCCACCTGAGATGTGACACAGTTAAGTTCCTTAGTTTCAAGTAGATCATTTTGAAACACACCCTACTGTATGTATGCCCCCTCTTGCATACATCTTGCCTGGCATAGGCATGATGTGACGCAAGGGGGTGGAATTTGTGCAATGTATACATTATGCCACTTAGTATTTCTGGTATGTGGATCTAGGCCTTAGAGAACCATGTGAGAGTGAGTAATGTGGTGCTGATGTGCTGCATGGAGGCGCTAGAACCTCTTAAATCACAACCCATGTTCCAACATTCTTTGCAACTGTTGTGGTGTTTTTTTCTTGCTCTCCGAGGTATGTGCAACTTACCAATGGTATATGAAGCAGATAATGAGTACGCCATGGACTATCTGATACAAAGTGATTTAATGGTTATATTTGCAGGGTGTTTTTTGTCGTACAGTGTCTAGGTGAAGAAGTTCAGTACAATTTGTTGTCTCCTGCAAACTCCTGCAGCAGTGTTTTACTCTCCCTTCACCTGTGCTGCACCATTGTCATCCTCCTCCTCATTGGGGACATCTACCAGTTCATCCCAGGGGACCTTAGTCTAAATACAAATGTTATGCAACATTGCACATACAAGGATTATCTTGCATACCAGTGGTGATTCATACAACAGGCTTCCTCCTGTCAGAGCCAGGCACCTGAACCTTGACATCAGGAGCCCAAATGTCCTGTCCACTACATTTCTTGTTGTTCTGTGCCCTTCATTGCATGCCTGCTCTTCCTCCCTTGTCGGGTTGCCAAAAGGGGTCATCAGCCATGGCTGGATGCCGTAACCTTGGTCGGCTGCAAAGGAATGTGAGAACATGTATTGTATTGTATTGTAATAGTATTTATATAGCGCTTACTACCCCTGACGAGGCGTCAAAGCGCTTTTCGGTGAGTAGCACGCTACTCTTGAACCCAACAAGAATTAGTGATGGATTAGTATCGGGAAATATGAGTACAGTTTTAGTATTATTATGAGTAAATTTGAGCCGTGGATATGAGAGTTTGTTAGTTAGATTAACTGGAGTAATGGAGGGGTGGAGGAGGAAAGAAATCCAGAAGTGTTAATTGGGAGTATATCCCTCATTTATTAAACTCAAAGGCTTGGGATGAGTAAAGGGGGATGGAGGAGGGAAGAGTCTGTGGAAGGGTTAGGGAGAGCATAGTAGCAGGGTGAGATAAATGAGGAAGAATTTAGTAGGGTTGTGTGGGAGATCATGGTAGTAGAGTGAGGTTTGGTGAGTTAGTTGTGGAAGCGGAGGGAAGAGCTTAGGCAGAGTTATTTAGGAGATGAAAGTAGTAGAAAGGACTTGGGATGAGTCAGAGTGGGAATGGAGGATAGTTTGATAGAGACATGCCATATGATGATGGGTACATAAGTGTGATAAGATGAGAGCAGGGATTCATGGATATCTAGCATAACAACCCACCCAGGTGCCATGCAATGACCCACGAACATGCCATGCACAGAAACAACATATACACATACATACATATATATATATATATATATACATACACACACACATACATACATACAAACACACATGAATACACACACATATATGTACATATACTACATTATTAGAAACATGGGTAAATACATAAGGTATGAGGTGTAAGTACATAGGGTACCCACTACAAACAAGGCCAGCCTCCTACAACAGTACCTTGCGTTCGGTTCACAAAAGGCTACCAAGAACACAGTTTTAGACAGAGGTTCAGTGATCTTAGTTTAGAGTTTATGGGGTGCTTAAATATCAACTCCTGGCAAAAGATTTCAAAATTAAAGCACATGGTGTGGGGTAGCAAATTTAGACATGCATACAGTTTACAGGACGGATGTGTAGAAGTGTGCAGATTATATTGGCAGTTCTCACATTTACAAGAGGCCCAGGAAACTGGAAAGCCTGATCAAATACCTCATACTAGATTATCAGTATTCCCCTTAGAATTTTTATATGGCTACCAATTCAAATTGTCGGCTTCAGCTTCTGGTAAGACTTGTGTAGACCAGAGTGACCTCAATCAGTTTAGTGCCAACATTTGCCCTAGTCATTCATTGATATATATTGCAGTTTTCTAGCATGCAGACAAGACTTAAATTGGGGGGCGTGGGTCAAATAGCTTTACACAGAACGTAATTACAAGTGAGAACCAACACATCAAAATGTTGGACAATTTTTTTTTATAAGGCCATTTCCATGGCTCTGTATAGACTTATCGCAGGTGAGTGCGATACAGAGGTAACTGATATTTTGATCCTCTTTAGAAGGTTTTGAAGAAATTCTTTTGGCACACACTCAGGCAAAGTGTTCCTTTCATTTGTAAGGCTGTAGCTCGGTAAGGAGGATACAATATGTTCAGTTTACCCAAGGCTAACATATAGGCTCATAATGCACTGGAGAAAGATTTAGTCACACTGGCTGGTGTCAGTCATGCATATTTGTGGTTTCCTATGTGCCATGGCGGATGTTAGTTTTAGGTGGAATGCTGACTCAGACTTGCCTCTGGTATTGTGAGTGTTCCTGTTTGGTTGAATGGTTGCATTAGTGTGTGGTGGTGGAAGTTGCTATGATGTGCCTCAGGGACCTGGTGATTGTCAAATTAATTCTGGACTGACAGTTTGACCTTGCCAAATATGTGTTGTGTTGTCCATATTTGAGGCTGTGTCCTATTGTTAGTGGAAACTACCACCACCTTGCACCACAATAGTGTCATTTGTATTGACACTATGGTAGCCCCACAAGGCCAAACTCAGGCCACCATGTTTCCATGTGGCACTAAGCATGCAGTGCAACACTTAGAGATCCTTTGTGGCAGATTATCCCTGTTCCAGGCATCATGTGTATATGGGGGAGATTCACACAGTAGGATGACTAGCAAAATTGGTATAGAGGATTCTCCAAGATTCCTAGGCATTATTTTTCGTAGATACTTTAAACTGCTGCACAGAGCAGGTGTTAGGAGGGGGCACACCATTTATTTGAATGGATCCCTATGTACTGTGAATGAAATGGTGAGGTATGGTATTGACCCTATTATGCCTACTCTGTTGCTGTACATTGTATACAGCGTCCACATATGGCAGTAGGGTGTGGCAAAGGGGCACAATTACAGTGGTGCTGCTTTCATTGCTGCACACCTTTCATGACATGTGGCCCTCAGTCCCTTCACTTTAGACCTGCAGAAGAGTGATGTTCTGGGACTTTTACCATATTTTGTGTGCTGTGTGCCATAACACATGTGTTGTGCCCCGTGTGTAGCATGTGAATCCCACCACTTGTCCCTTGGAAAAGCTCCCTTGCACAAAGTGGTGTTGCCAATTGCAGGCTGTTGGAAATGGGGTTTGTGGTTGGGTAGGGTATGCACGTAGGCCAGACAGAACCCACCCACTCTAGTCAGGGTAAGGGAGTTACACACCCTAGATTACCCCTGCTCACCCCTTGGTAGCTTGGCACAAGCAGTTAGGACTATCTCATAGGCAATGTGTAAAGCGATTGCACAACACACAACACCAGTGACCACTATCCCCACCACAAAGAAAACCCAACACTAAGCTATGTTAAAATAGACTGTATTGTACACAACATCACTAGACCAAACACAACATGTCAGTAATACCCTGCTACCAATGGCAGTTGATAGAACATTACTGTTAGAAATGGGTTTCTGGTTGGCTAGGGTATTCACCTAAGCCAGTCAGGGAAAGGGAGTTACACGTCCAAGATAATACCTGCTCACCCCCTTGGTAGCTCGGTCGAGCAGTCAGGCCAATCCCAGAGGCGATGTGTAAAGCATTTGCAGAAAACGCAAAACATGTGATGCACTATCTCCACCACAAAGAAAACACAACACCAAGTTATATAAAAATAAATGTTATTGTACACAACACTATTATTAGACCAAACACAACATGTCAGTAATACCCTGCTACTCAAGCAGCTGTCAGAACGTTACACAATAGTTACTCTGCAGAACCAGCAGTAGTCACACATAACACACAGGGTAGTTATTATCCTGCAACATAAGCAGTAGTCAGGAAATTATATTACTAAATAAATGCACTTGTCATAGAAATATCATAAATGCCCATATCAGGAACATCATAAGACATATGGCAAGTCATGAAAACATATCAGCAGTGAATGTCCATAAAAGGAACATCAGCAAACATATATGGCACATCATCAAAAACACGTATCCTCAATGCCCAAACATCATCACTGAAATTATGCATGGTATGGAACATTCTCATATGCCCATATCATCATCAGTATGTTTTTAGGGGTGTCACAACCACTGTCAGATAAGCACCTGCACTTCTATTACAAATGGGTGGCAAGCTCCAGCCTCACTCATGAAGTGCATGAACTCCTATGTGGGGAAATGCAGTACTCTGAGGAGCACTCGTGCACCTAGTACATCCCTGGCAGCAGAAGGGGGGCTCGGCAGGGACGGGGCCTCCAGTGAGGATTCCCTTCCAGTCCTGTGAGCTGTCCAGCAAAGCGGTGCTTCGAAGAGCACCACTGAATTAAGGAGGAGTCCACGCGCTCCTCCCTCGTCTAACACAGCTGAACGGGGCTCGGCAGGGAGGGGGCCCTTAGTGGGGGTTCCCTTCCGGCCCTGCGAACTGCCCCCTGCAAACTGCCCCGAGGGCACCTTAAATGAAGAGGGGAGGGAGGGGGTCCTCACCACTGGGACACCCAGGGAGAAATCACTCTGCTTCTCCTCCTTAATAGAAGCATTATGGTATTTATGGTATTTCTCTGGCCGAGCCTCCAAAACTCAGGGGGCACAAACGGTTGGGCCGTGCCTCCGGGGATTCCTCTGGTGGGGCCCGACAGACATTCCCTGAGGCCTCTGCTGCCCGGCTGGTCCCTGGCAATGCTTGCACCCTCGTAGGGGTGATTAAGGGTCATGAAGGGTCGCCGCCCTCCTCCTTTGCTCACAGGCCATAGAGTTCACTACACACTTCAGAATAAGGAATGCCCGGTCACAGTGGTGATCTCCTTGGCTGCACAGTTCCCAGAGCGCTCTCAAAGTTCTAGGGAAAATACAACTAAATCTCTCCTTGAGATGCTAAGTACTTAAAAGAAAAGGTGCCCCAGCTATAAAAATGAAGCGCACCTCACACTTAGCAGATGAGAACAGGGGCCATGGCACCCAGCCCCTTGGGGACAACAGTACAAAGGATGCACAGGGCAGGAGGGCCCAGCAGCAGACCAGCACAAGGTGAATGCAGTCAGTTTGCAGTTCCTCCACATGACTAAGCAGGTCACAGGTCAGCACAGCAGCAGCAGTCCTTTGCGGTTCCTGGTGAGTCCCTCCAGCAGAATTCTGCATCCAGTTCCAAAAATGTCCCCAAATTGTGGGGAAAACTCCTGTGTACTTATACTCAGTTTTGCAAGTGTTTCACAAAGAAGGGGAGAGGAGGTTCCAACCAGTTACAACTGGTTCTGGGAGTGCCCCATCTCTCCTACAGCACAGGCTCCAAACATCAGTTGAGGGTAAACAATCCTTTTGTGTGAGGACAGGGCACAGCCTTTACAAATGCATGTGTGCCACGCCTCTACCTTCTCTCAGCCCCGGAATTCTATTCAGTATGCAAATGCAACTCTGTGACACGTCCACCTCCCTATGTACAGGCTGTCTGAAAAGTATGCACAAAGACCATCTGTCAGTCTGCCCAGATTGG
This sequence comes from Pleurodeles waltl, assembly GCF_031143425.1. Taxonomy (NCBI): domain Eukaryota; kingdom Metazoa; phylum Chordata; class Amphibia; order Caudata; family Salamandridae; genus Pleurodeles; species Pleurodeles waltl. The sequence continues at coordinate 239,578,387 of NC_090437.1, read as the reverse complement.
AGTCAAGCTGCAAAACACCAGAGTCATAAGCACAGAGAAATGCTCACTTTCTAGAAGTGGCTCTTCTATAATGATAATACAAAATCCACCTACACCAGTAAGCAGCATTTCTCACTACCATTATAACCATACCAAACATGCCTACACTACCCCTCATAAATCGGACAATAACCCCTAAACGTAAGGCAGGGCATTTCCAATACAATCCTATGTAAAGGCAGCACTTACAGCAGTGAGAAACCAAATAGGCTGTTTGTCACTACCAGGACAGGCAACACAACCAGGCAAATGTCCTGCCTTCTACATACATAGTACCCTGCCCAAAGGGCTAGCTAGGACCTACATTAGGGGTGACAGACATGTAGTAAAAGAGGAGTTCTGGGCCTGGCAAGTAGATTTAGATGCCAGATCCGTGTGGCAGAAAGCTGCACATAGGGGTCCTACACTAGCGGCCCTGAGACAGGTTTGAAAGGCTACTTCAGTAGGTGTCACAAGCAGCACTGCAGGCCCACTAGCAACATTTAATTCACAGGCCCTGGGTATAGAGATACCACTGTACAAGGGATTTATAGGTAAATTAAATATGCCAATTAGGTATAAGCCAATCATACCAACTTTCGAAGGGAGAGCTCCTGCACTTTAGCACTGATCAGCAGTGATAAAGTGCTCAGAGTCCTAGTGCCAATAGCAAGAGGTCAGAACAAATAGGAGGAAGGAGGCAAAAAGTCAGGGGATGAATCTGCCAAAAGGGCCAGGTCCAACAATTACACAGTACTATTAATCAGCGAAAGTCAGCAGTAGCCTCATATAACAAATGGCCCTCATTACAACCCTGGCTGTAAATACCGCCTACCTCCATGCCGACGGCCGGCAACATACCGTGACCGCAGGGGTATTCCGCTACAGGTATTATGACCCACAGTAAGAAATCCGTGACTATACAGACACCCACACAAGTCTGCCAGACCAAAGGTCAGTGATAAACTGGCGGTACCAAAACCCACACCGTTACTCCAACAGGAATACGCCCACAGTATCACTATCCACGAATCACTGCAGTGGTCTTTCAACCATGGTAAACCATTGGCGGTACACACCGCAGTGCTCAAAATACACACACACTTACAAGACACCACCACATGGGACAATTCAAATTACACACACCTGACACACACACCACACCCACACCCCCACCACTATAAAACACACACCCACATTACCCACAAGCCCTTACAGTGAAAAAAAGATAGCAAGCAGAGAGAGACAAGCCAGGAGCACACACTCAATCAGAGACACAATACATCATCACCCATACACCATTTACGCACCTCACAACAAAACACCCCACACATCCTCACACATACCACTCGCACCACATCCATGGCACCCCAAAGACACCCCAGGTTTTCAGAGGAGGTGCTAAGGGTCATGGTGGAGGAAATCATCCAGGTAGAGCCACAGCTAGTCGGATCACAGGTGCAGCAGACGTCCATTGCAAGGAAGATGGAGCTATGGTGGAGGATCATGGACAGGGTCAACGCCATGGGACAGCTCTCCAGAACTAGGGGTGACATCAGGAAGAGGTGGAATGACCTACGGGGGAAGGTACTTTCCATGGTTGCAAGACACCAGGTAGCTGTACAGAGGACTGGCGGTGGACCCCCACAACTAACAACATTGGAGGAGCAAGTCTTGGCAATAATGCATCCTGAGGGCCTCGCAGGAGTAGCAGGAGGACTGGACTCTCTTAAGTCTAATCTTTATTACTATATCCCCCCCACCCTACCTGCATGCCATCACAAACTCATACCCCTACCCTCACCCCATCACTCCACCACCTCACAAATACCCCACTATCACAACCCACCCATCCCAATACCAAGCCCTGCATGTAACACCAATCACAGACCTGCATGGACACCCATCACCACAGCGTGCCCAGTAGAGAGACTCACCCAGCCCACAAAATCACCACACACACAAGGCAAAGCTGACAGGGAAATCACAATCATACAGGGAAACACACCCATACACGAGATGGCACATGCAGATACAACAACACTGCTTTAGCATCCCCACAGGACCCCTACTCAACGTCACCGGAGATGATGTGCCAGCTACATCCAGTCGCCCCAGAAGAGGCCCACAGTGACGACAACAGCTCTGCATGGCTGGATCAAGATGACCAACCTGGCCCATCAGGGACCCCTGGCAGTCGGTTACCCTGCCACAGTCCCAACCCACCACAGAGCCGCCCCCCTCAGGAAACACCAGCACAGCATCCACCCAGCGGGCCCATGCCACTGTCCCCAGGACACGTCAATCAGCAGTGTGTCCACCACCAGGCAACCCCACAAACCGAGGACGATCAGGGACCTGGGGTCAGTGGCAGTGGCCACACGGTTCAGGGGACAGAGGCACAGGACAACGGGGAAGCTGGGAGGACTGCTGTGTGACAGAGGGAGGACAGGCCAGGGAACCCACTCTCCAGGAGGCACTCACCAACTTCCTTGGAGCATACCACCATTCCAAGGAGACCATGGGCCAGATACTGTCCAAGTTGCAGGAGACCCAGCGGCTGCAGGAGGGACAGTACCAGGGGATCAGGGAGGACCTCAAAAACATCTACACCATCCTTGTCACCATTGTAGGGGTGCCGGCTGACATGCGCAAGACCATGAGGGAGGCAGTGGCACAACAATGGGCCCCTGACACTAGCCACACCGAAGAGCAGCCCTCCGCCGGCACTAGTGGACAGGAGGCCCACCACAGGACCAACAGGCCACCAGCACCCCACCCCCTGCAGGAGAACCACCCCGCAAACGGTCCCTGCAATCCAGGCAGAAGCCAGAGAACATTGCCAAGACCTCCACCAGGAAATAAGTCACCCTTCTGTCCCACTCTGTCACACTGTCCATCTTGAACTGCCATTACTCCCCTTCCTATGCCCCATTGGACAATGCACCTGTGATACCAAGAGACTGGACTCTACCCTGGACCTTCCTCCACCATCACCCCAGCCCATTGCACATCCCCCTCTACTTATGAGCACTTAAATAAACACCCTTGGAACAAATACAAATCTGGAGCCTGTCAAATGATTGAAATATGTATTAGTTCAACATGATCAAAGTATTGCAATTCATATGCACATTTAAATATACTTTCGAATGACCTTTGGTGGGCAGCAGTACACATAGCAGGAGCCAGAGTGGGACACAGAGACCTGAAAATAGAGATGCCAAAGAGTACAGTAAGTGGCCATAGACATAGGGAAATCAGGCTGCCATGTACAATGTCCAACAGAAAACTGAAAAATTAAGTGAAGTTACAGTGTCTTACCTGTGTGTCAATGGAAGTACTGCTGTATTATATTACTCCTGTTGTCAACATCTTCTTCCTCTGCCTTCTCTTCCTCACTGTCCACAGGCTCCACCGCTGCCACAAGACCATCTCCAGGCTCATCTTCCTGCAGAAAAGGCACCTGGCGTCTCAAGGCCAGGTTGTGCAACATGCAACATGCAATGATGATCTGGCACACCTTCTTGGGTGAGTAGTGCAGGGATCCACCTGTCATATGGAGGCACTGGAACCTGGCCTTCAGGAGGCCGAAGGTTGTTTCACTGATCCTCCATGTACGCCCATGTGCCTCATTGTAACGTTCCTCTGCCTTTGTCCTGGCATTCCTCACAGGGGTCCGTAGCCATGAGAGGTTGGAGTCACCTGCAAATATCGAGAGTTACCTGTTAGACACACACTAACCCTTAGGGACAACCTCATACCCAGACACCTACTTATACTGTGTGGGGACCTTGGGCTCACCTACTAGCCACACCCCAGTGACTCTAGAGTTGGCCCATCACATATGGGATGCTGCTATTCCTGAAGATAAAGGCGTCATGCACAGAGCCAGTGTATTTGGCATTCACATGGGAGATGTACTGGTCCGCCAAACACACCATCTGCACATTCATAGTGTGAGAAAGTAGCCTCTTTCTAGCCTTGTTACCCCCACTTTTGGCCTGTTTGTGAGTATATGTCAGGGTGTTTTCACTGTCTCACTGGAATCCTGCTAGCAAGGGCCCAGTGCTCATAGTGAAAACCCTATCTTTTCAGTATGTTTGTTATGTGTCACTGGGACCCTGCTAGCCAGGACCCCAGTGCTCATAAGTTTGTGGCCTATATGTATGTGTTCCCTGTGTGATGCCTAACTGTCTCACTGAGGCTCTGCTAACCAGAACCTCAGTGGTTATGCTCTCTCTGCTTGGCATTGGCATACTGGAACACCCTTATAATTCCCTAGTATATGGTACTGAGATACCCAGGGTATTGGGGTTCCAGGAGATCCCTATGAGCTGCAGCATTTCTTTTGCCACCCATAGGGAGCTCTGACAATTCTTACACAGGCCTGCCACTGCAGCCCGAGTGAAATAATGCCCACATTATTTCACAACCATTATATACTGCACATAAGTAACTTATAAGTCACCTATATGTCTAACCTTCACCTGGTGAAGGTTGGGTGCTAAGCAACTTAGCGGGTCATTCCGACCCTGGCGGTCGGTGGCCGCCAGGGCCACCGACCACGGGAGCACCGCCAACAGGCTGGCGGTGCTCCTACGAGCATTCTGACCGCGGCGGTTTAGCCGCGGTCAGACGCGGAAAGCCAGCGGTCTCCCGCTGACTTTCCGCCGCTCGTAGGAATCCTCCATGGCTGCGGAGCGCGCTCCGCAGCCATGGAGGATTCCGACTCCCCCTCCCGCCATCCAGTTCCTGGCGGTTCTCCCGCCGGGAACCGGATGGCGGGAGGGGGAGTCACGGGGCCCCTGGGGGCCCCTGCCGTGCCCATGCCTATGGCATGGGCACGGCAGGGGCCCCCGTAAGAGGGCCCCTAAAAGTATTTCAGTGTCTGCAAAGCAGACACTGAAATACGCGACGGGTGCAACTGCACCCGTCGCACCTTCCCACTCCGCCGGCTCTATTACGAGCCGGCGTCATCGTGGGAAGGGAGTTTTCCCCTGGGCTGGCGGGCGGTCTTGCGAAGACCGCCCGCCAGCCCAGGGGAAAACTCGGAATACCCTCCGCGGTCTTTCGACCGCGGAGCGGTATTTCGGAGGGGGGAAGTCTGGCGGGCGGCCTCCGCCGCCCGTCAGACTCAGAATTAGGCCCTTAGTGTGTGGGCATCCTGGCACTAGCCAAGGTGCCCCCACATCGTTCAGGGCAAATTCCCCGGACTTTGTGAGTGCGGGGACACCATTTCACACGTGCACTACATATAGGTCACTACCTATATGTAGCTTCACAATGGTAACTCCGAATATGGCCATGTAACATGTCTATGATCATGGAATTGCCCCCTCCATGCCATCCTGGCATAGTTGGCACAATCCCATGATCCCAGTGGTCTGTAGCACAGACCCTGGTACTGCCAAACTGCCTTTCCCGGGGTTTCACTGCAGCTGCTGCTGCTGCCAGCCCCTCAGACAGGCTTCTGCCCTCCTGGGGTCCAGCCAGGCCTGGCCCAGGATGGCAGAACAAAGGACTTCCTCTGAGAGAGGGTGTTACACCCTGTCCCTTTGGAAAATGGTGTGAAGGCAGGGGAGGAGTAGCCTCCCCCAGCCTCTGGAAATACTTTCATGGGCACACATGGTGCCCATTTCTGCATAAGCCAGTCTACACCGGTTTAGGGATCCCCCAGCCCTGCTCTGGCGCGAAACTGGACAAAGGAAAGGGGAGTGACCACTCCCCTGACCTGCACCTCCCAGGGGAGGTGGCCAGAGCTCCTCCAACGTGCCCCAAACTTCTGCCATCTTGGATTCAGAGGTGTGCTGGCACACTGGACTGCTCTGAGTGGCCAGGGCCAGCAGGTGACATCAGAGACTCCTTCTGATAGGCTCTTACCTGTGTTACTAGCCTATCCTCCTTCCTAGATAGCCAAACCTCCTTTTCTGGCTATTTAGGGTCTCTGCATTGGGGAATTCTTTAGATACCAAATGCAAGAGCTCACCAGAGTTCCTCAGCATCTCCCGCTTCACCTTCTGCCAAAGGATCGACCGCTGACTGCTCAGGACACCTGCAAAACCGCAACAAAGTAGCAAAGACGACTACTGCAACCTTGTATCGCTTCATCCTGCCGGCTTTCTTGCCTGTTTCCTGGTGGTGCATGCTCTGGGGGTAGCCTACCTCCTTCTTGCACCAGGAGCTCTGAAGAAATCTCCTCTGGGTCAACAGAAACTTCCCCCTGCAACCGAGGCAACAAAAGACTGCATCACCGGTCCTCTGCATCCCCTCTCAGCACAACGAGCATGGTCCCTGGAACTCAGCAACTCTGTCCAAGTGACTCCCTCAGTCCAGTGTCTCTTCAGTCCAAGTTTGGTGGAGGTAAGTCCTTGCCTCCCCACGCTAGACTGCATTGCTGGGTACCACATGATTTGCAGCTGCTACGGCTCCTGTGCACTCTTCCAGGATTTCCTTTGTGCACAGCCAAGCCTGGGTCCCCGACACTCTAACCTGCAGTGCACAACCTTCTGAGTTGTCCTCCAGCGTCGTGGGACTCCCTTTTCTGACTTCGGGTGGACTCCGGTTCACTCCTCTTCTAAGTGCCGGTTCTGGTACTTCTGCGGGTGCTGCCTGCTTCTGTGAGGGCTCCCTGACTTGCTGGATCCCCCCTCTGTCTCCTCATCCAAGTGGCGACATCCTGGTCCCTCCTGGGCCACAGCAGCATCCAAAAACCCTAACCCCAACCCTTGCAGCTAGCAAGGCTTGTTTGCAGTCTTTCTGTGTGGGAACACCTCTGCAAGCTTCTTCACGACGTGGGACATCCATCCTCCAAAGGGGAAGTTCCTAGTCCTCTTCGTTCTTGCAAAACACCAAGCTTCTTCCATCCGGTGGCAGCTGCTTTGCACCCTCAGCTGGCATTTCCTGGGCATCTGCCCACTCTCGACACTGTGCCGACTCTTGGACTTGGTCCCCTTGTCTTACAGGTACTCAGGTCTGGAAATCCACTGTTGTTGCATTGCTGGTGTTGGTTTTCCTTGCAGAATCCCCCTATCACGACTTCTGTGCTCTTTGGGGGTTGAAGGTGCACTTTACACCTACCTTACAGGGTCTTGGGGTGGGCTATTTTTCTAACCCTCACTGTTTTCTTACAGCCCCAGTGACCCTCTACAAGCTCACATAGGTTTGGGGTCCATTTGAGGTTTGCATTCCACTTTTGGAGTATATGGTTTGTGTTGCCCCCATACCTATGTGCTCCTATTGCAATCTATTGTAACTTTACACTGCTTGCATTACTTCCTTTTGCTATTACTGCATATTTTTGGTATTGTGTACATATATCTTGTCTATACTTGGCATCCTCATTCTGAGGGTACTCACAGAGATACTTTTGACATATTGTCATAAAAATAAAGTACCTTTATTTGTAGTATACCTGTGTATTGTGTTTTCTTATGATATTGTGCATATGACACCAGTGGTATAGTAGGGGCTTTGCATGTCTCCTAGTTCAGCCTAAGCTGCTCTGCTATAGCTACCTTCTATCAGCCTAAGCTGCTAGAAACACCTCTTCTACACTAATAAGGGATAACTGGACCTGGTATAGAGTGTAAGTACCCCTTGGTACCCACTACAAGCCAGGCCAGCCTCCTACACATAGAGTGATAGCTTTTTCTATTCCTGTAAACTTATTTATTTCTCAAGGGGGGGAGGGGGGGGGGGGCAAATGCCACATGTGTACCATCAATGGCACCAATGATTTTGGGGATATTTCCCAGGGCATAAAAGTCAGCTTTCACTGTGGCCAAATCATCCACCTGGGGGAATACGAGGTAGCTGCGCATGTGTTTCAGCAGGGCTGACAACACTCTGGTTAACACGTTGGAGAACATTGGCTGAGAAATCCCTGATGCCATGGCCACTGTTGTTTGGAAGGAACCACTTGCCAGGAAATGGAGCACTGACAGGACCTGTACTAGAGGGGGAATACCTGTGGGCTGGCGGATAGCTGACATCAGGTCTGGCTCCAGTTGGGCACACAGTTCTTGGATTGTGCCCCGATCAAGTCTGTAGGTTAGGATAATGTGTCTGTCCTCCATTGTCGCAAGGTCCCCCAGGTGTCTGTACACCGGAGGATGTCGCCATCTCATATTCAACTTCAGCGGTTGAAGCCTATGGAAGCAAACGGTGAGCAGAGGGTCATATTCACTAAAGATTATTTTTTTCCTTTACAGAACCAGTATGTGAATCCGACAGTCAGTTGCTGTGCCAGTGTCTGCTGTGACGCAGTTAGGTGCCATGCCTTGTGCCCCCCTGAAATGGCAGCTGCCTGACCTGTGAGGAGGGACAAGTGGAAATGAGGTAATTCCACTGGCGTTGTGTGCCGTCGCAGTTGGCGGCCTAAGAGCGCCACGCAACTTTGTATTGGTTATCATTGGGCCCTATGGGTTCCAGGAGCCAATGGCGATGTAAGCCTGTGGTGACGGTACGCACCGCTGTGGACGTGACTGCCATTTTCTATCTGTTCACTCACTTGCTATCTGACCTTCAACAGGAGAGGACCTACACTGCAAGTGCTGCTGTGACCTGTGTCTGGAAGCGACAATGGCTCATGTGTCTAGGGAAAGGGCCACTGCCTTCACTGCAGAGGAGTTGGAGAAACTGGTGGATGGGGTCCTACTCCAGTACACGTTACTCTACAGTCCTCCAGGAAAACAGGTGAGTACACTGTGAGCATGATGAGTGGGCCACGAATGTATGGAGTGCTGTGTGTGTAAGCCACATGTAGTTGGGGGATGAGGGGTCCTGGGCAGAGTGCTGCATGTATGGTGGTCAATGTATGTGCACAAGGGGATGGGAGGGATATGGTGGGCCCTGAGGATGACAGTCCGGATGGTATGACTAATCCTTTTATCTGCCGTCTTTTCCCTGCAGGTCACTGCCCACCAGAAAAAGGGTATTTGGTGTGCCATCGCCAAGGAGGTGCGGACCCTCGGGGTCTTTGATGTGGAGCACCCACTGCCACAAAAGGTGGGAGGACCTGCGCCGCTGGACAAAGAAGACGGCGGAGGCCCAGCTGGGACTGGCTTCCCAACGAGGAAGGGGTGCCCATCGCATTATGACCGCCATGATGTTCCGCATCCTGGCGATGCCTATCCAGAGTTGGATGGGTGCTTGAAGGCATCACAGCAGCCACAAGGGGGTGAGTACAGTTTTTGAATCATGACTTTGCGTGTGTTAAGAGTAACCTGGGTGGGGGATGTGGGCTATGGGTGCCCCTAGGCCAGGGTGATTATGGCAGGGTAGGTCCCTTGTTGGGCAGGCTACATGTACATATAAGCAGGGACCTTATAAAAATATTTTTATAAGCCCTGGTGAGGTAAAAACAGCCAAATTCGTTTTTCCCTCATTGTAGTGAATGGCCTCCATAGGCTAGTATGGGGAGACTTTATTTTAATTTTTAAAGTCCCCTTAAGTAACAGATACAAGAAGTTTGGTATCAAATTAATTGTTATAATAAATCTCACATCTCCCAGTTGTTGGATTTAATATAACTTGTTCACGTAAAGAGTTTTAAACTTTACCTGAAAAGTTGCCAACTTCAGCCCTGCAGAGATTTTGCTGCTGTGCTCTGATAGGCCAGCCTCTGGCAGCCTGGCCAGGCGGCCTTGATGAGGTGTGAAGTGGCCTGGCGTCACACAAAGAGATGTGCCTGTGGGAGGAGATCTCCCCTCAGCAGATGGTGAGACAGGAAGGGGGAGGGCTGCCAAACTGGTCTTCAAAGGCAGAGAATGTCATTTGGAGCAACAAAGCAACACCCTCACATCCTGCAAACCCAGACAATTAGGTGCCCCCTTGATTAGATTAGGAGAGGGCAGGAGAGGGGTGTGTTTAGGATTTTTAGCCACACCAGTGGGTGGGCTCAGCCAGATGTAACCTCCCAAAATCACTTTCAGCCATGATGGATTTTTGAGGAATGTTTCTCCCTGGGATTGATTTTTGCTACACTTCCCAGGAAGTGGTCATCACACGGGGAAGGACCCTGCACCTGATTGGAGAACCAGAACCTCCCTGTTTTTTACCCAGGAGCAGGGATAAAACTGGCAGACCTGCACCCACACCTCAGATCCCTATCAGATTCCAACAAGGAATAACTACTGGAGAAGAAGGACTGCCCTGCTGGACCCCTGACCCTCACCTGGACACTGCACTCTGGAGGACTGCACCAGCTGCACACTTGGGCTTAACCTCTTAAAGGACTTTACCTCTCTTCTACTGCTTCAAGAAGGGACTCCCTGTTTGCTATAGGTACAAAGGAGCTTCCCAGAGTCCCCTACATTAAGTCCTGCAAGCAGAGCCCAGCTGACCAGCATCCAGTGGCCATTTGAGGATTCTGACCAGGTGCATTCTGGGAATTGTAGTCCCAACTCCCAAGGAGCAACTCAGAGCTTCTAGAACCTTGGATCAAGTTGTGGACACTTCAAGGACACAAAAAGGACCTCTGGAAGAAGATCCAGAAGTTTGGAGACGTTTGGAGCAACTCCATAAGTTGAAGAGGTGCATTGTGGGAGTTGTAGTCCCAGACCCCAAGAGGCACACCAGAGCCTCTGAACCATTGGCTGGTGCTGTGGGCCACTTTCCGGAATCAAACACTTCTGAAAGTAAGTGTGACAGTGTTACCTCGTGGGTGGTCTGAACTCTGGACTTTGTTCCTTTCCAGTGTGACCTTTTTAACCCTTTGACCTGTAGTTGTTTCTATGCGCTAGAAAGCATGAATTCTTTAAAACATTCATACCTCCGGTTCCCCTTATCTGATTTTATTTGTGTTGGTGTCATTTTAAAGATAAAAATATAATCTATTTTTATAAAGTGATTTTGGATTTTTAAAATGTTTCCTGTGTTTTATTTAATTACTGTTTTGTGATATTTGAATGCTTTACGCTTTGTCTCCTAAGTTAATCGTGGTCGCTCGTTGCCAAGCTACCAAGGGTTGAGCTAGGTTTAAATTACTGAGACCTAACTGGACCTAAGTGGAGGTTAGTGGCCTATTGCTAAGTGTAGGTACTCACCTGCCCTTAACAATAACCCATTTTCCAACACTGACTGCCAACACAAAAACCCCATTTCTAACATACTCATGCATACATCTGCACATACATTCCGATATACATTGTAAATCAAATCAAATCAAATCATTAACATTTATAAAGTGCGCTACTCACCCGTGCGGGTCTCAAGGCGCTAGGGGAAAAAGGGTAGTTATTGCTGCTCGAACCGCCAGGTCTTTAGGAGTCTCCGGAAAGCGGAGTGGTCCTGGGTTGTCCTGAGGCTGGTGGGGAGGGAGTTCCAGGTCTTGGCCGCCAGGAAGGAGAAAGATCTCCCACCCGCCGTGGAGCGGCGGATGCGAGGGACAGCAGCGAGTGCGAGGCCAGAGGAGCGGAGGAGGCGGGTGGGGACGTAGAAGCTGAGGCGTCTGTTGAGGTATTCCGGTCCCTTGTCGTGGAGGGCTTTGTGTGCGTGGGTGAGAAGTCGGAAGGCGATCCTTTTGCTGACTGGGAGCCAATGCAGGTGTCTCAGGTGTGCGGAGATGTGGCTGCTGCGGGGTATGTCGAGGATGAGGCGGGCCGAGGCGTTTTGAATGCGTTGCAGGCGATTTTGGAGTTTGGCTGTGGTCCCGGTGTAGAGGGTGTTGCCGTAGTCCAGGCGGCTCGTGACGAGGGCGTGGGTCACGGTTTTTCTGGTGTCGGCGGGGATCCAGCGGAAGATCTTGCGGAGCATGCGGAGGGTGAGGAAGCAGGCGGAGGACACGGCGTTGACTTGCTTGGTCATGGTGAGAAGAGGGTCCAAGATGAAGCCGAGGTTGCGGGCGTGGTCTCTGGGGGTCGGTGCGGTGCCGAGGGCCGTGGGCCACCAGGAGTCATCCCAGGCGGACGGGGTGTTGCCGAGGATGAGGACTTCCGTTTTTTCAGAGTTCAGCTTTAGGCGGCTGAGCCTCATCCAATCTGCGACGTCCTTCATACCCTCTTGTAGGTTGGTCTTGGCGCTGGCGGGGTCCTTGGTGAGGGAGAGTATAAGTTGGGTGTCGTCGGCGTAGGAGGTGATGATGATGTCGTGCTTGCGTACGATGTTGGCGAGGGGGCTCATGTAGACATTGAAGAGTGTCGGGCTGAGTGATGAGCCTTGGGGTACGCCGCAGATGATCTCGGTGGTTTCTGAGCGAAACGGAGGGAGGTAAACTCTTTGGGAACGGTTTGAGAGGAAGGAGGCGATCCAGTCCAGGGCCTGGCCTTGGATTCCGGTGGAGCAGAGGCGGGTGATTAGGGTGCGGTGACAGACGGTGTCAAAGGCAGCCGAGAGGTTGAGCAGAATGAGGGCGACTGTTTCACCGTTGTCCATCAGGGTTCTGATGTCGTCAGTGACTGAGATGAGGGCGGTTTCAGTGCTGTGGTTGGTTCGGAATCCGGTTTGTGAGGGGTCGAGCAGGTTGTTGTCTTCCAGGAAGGTGGTCAGCTGTTTGTTGACGGTCTTCTCTATTACTTTGGCTGGGAAAGGCAGAAGAGAGATGGGGCTGAAGTTTTTCAGGTCGCTCGGGTCAGCAGTAGGTTTCTTTAGTAGGGCGTTGACTTCGGCGTGTTTCCAGCATTCGGGGAAGGTAGCAGAAGAAAAAGAAGAGTTGATGACGGTCTGGAGGTGCGGGGTGATGATGTCGTCGGCTTTGTTAAAGATGAAGTGCGGGCAGGGGTCCGAAGGGGCGCCGGAGTGGATAGAGTTCATGATGGATTTGGTTTCTTCTGTGTTGATGTGGGACCAGTTGTTGAGGGTGATGGCCGTGGATGCCGGTTCGGTGGTGTTTGGTTGGGTCTGTGTCCGAAGCTGTCGTGGAGGTCGCTAATCTTGCGATGGAAGAAAGTGGCGAGGGATTCGCACAGATCCTGTGAGGGCGTGACGGCGTTGGCGTTGGCGCTGGGGTTGTAGAACTCCTTGACGATGCTGAAGAGTTCTCTGCTGTTGTGTCTGTTTTTGGCCAGTCTGTCGGTGAAGAAGTTCCTTTTGGCAGCGCGGATCAGGTGGTGGTGTTCGCGGGTAGCGTTCTTGAGGGCGGTCATGTTGTAAGCGGTGCGGTCCTTGCGCCAGGCTTTTTCAAGGGCGCGACAAGTTTTCTTTGATTCTTCGAGGCGCCGCAGCCCCTGTGACTTAGTCCTGTCAGCACCGGAAATCCATGCATCATCCCCGGGTCATCGGAAAACCCTGCAACTCGAAGAGGATCCATGACCGAGCGCCAGAAATCGGCACGCAGCCGTCCCTGCGTGAAAACTAAACGATGCATCACCTTGTGCAGGCCGAGAAATTGACGCACACCCCTTTGTTTTCCACGCATCTCCTTCTCTGTGTTTCTTTGTGGAGATTTTGAACGTGAATAAGGTACGTTGTACTTGAAAGAGACATTTATTGCTTTTAAAAGACTTTTTATCACTTTTATATCACTTTTACAGTGACATCTCAACATATACTTATTGCATTTTAATCGTTTTGACCTGCATCTTATCATATAAATATTACATATTTTTCTAAACACTGTGTGGTGTATTTTGGCGGTGCTATACTGTATTATTGCATGATTTATTGCACAAATAATTTACACATTGCCTTCTAAGTTAAGCCTGACTGCTCAGTGCCAAGCTACCAGAGGTTGGGCAAAGGATAATTTGGATTGTGTGTGACTTACCCTGACTAGAGTGAGGGTCCTTGCTTGAACAGATGGTAACCTGACTGCCAACCAAAGACCCCATTTCTAACATACTCATGCATACATCTGCCCATACATTCATATATACATTTATCCATAAGCAAACTGTACATACGTAAAGAGTAAAGGTGTAAAGAGTATGTTTACTTATTTGTTCAGAGAAATACACAGGGGCATATTTATACTCCGTTTGCGCCGGAATTGCGTTGTTTTTTTTGACGCAATTTCGACGCAAAACTAACTCCATATTTATACTTTGGCGTTAGACATGTCTAGTGCCAAAGTCCATGGAGTTTGCGTCATTTTTTTGCGTGGACACCTACTTTGCGTTAATGAGATGCAAGGTAGGCGTTCACGTCTAAAAAATCGACTCCGAGGCATGTGCGTCGGAATTATACTCCCAGGCAAAATTCACGCCCGGGAGTGGGTGGGTCAAAAAAAAATGACGTACGGCCGCTTTTGCGCCGTTTTTTAGCGCCTGCAAAAGGCAGGCGTTAAGGGACCTGTGGGCTCTGAAGGAGCCCAGAGGTGCCCTCCCATGCCCCCAGGGACACCCCCTGTCACCCTTGCCCACCCCAGGAGGACACCCAAGGCTGGAGGGACCCATCCCAGGGACATTAAGGTAAGTTCAGGTAAGTGTTTTTTTTTTTTTTTTTGTGCCATAGGGGGGCCTGATTTGTGCCCTCCTACATGCCACTATGCCCAATGACCATGCCCAGGGGACAGAAGTCCCCTGGGCATGGCCATTGGGCAAGGAGGCATGACTCCTGTCTTTGCTAAGACAGGAGTAATTTCTATGGGGGTTGGGAGTGAAAAATAATGGCGCAAATCGGGTTGAGGCGAAAAAATTGCCTCAACCTGACTTGCCCCATTTCTTGACGCCCAAGCTCCATTTTCCCCTACGCCGGCGCTGCCTGGTGTACGTCGTTTTTTTTAACGCACACCATACGGCGCCGGCGGCTAAAGCCGGCTAACGTCATTCAATAAATACGGCGCCCGCATGGCGCTTCAGAATGGCGTTAGCCGGCGCTAATTTTTTTGACGCAAAACTGCGTTAGCGCAGTTTTGCGTCAAAAAGTATAAATATGGGCCACAGAATCTAGATGTATACATATAATAAAATTGTAAATGTTTACATATTCAGGAATATGCAGTCCATTGCTGTTTGAGTATTGTGGTTATGTAGGAAAGAGCCAAATCTTGAGTAGTCTTCTGAATATAAGCTAGTTATCCGTGGATCTTATATTTGATGGCATTTAGGGGCATATTTATACTCCGTTTGCGCCGGAATTGCGTCTTTTTTTTGACGCAATTTCGACGCAAAACTAACTCCATATTTATACTTTGGCGTTAGACGTGTCTAGCGCCAAAGTCCATGGAGTTTGCATCATTTTTTTGCGTGGACACCTACTTTGCGTTAATGAGATGCAAGGTAGGCGTTCACGTCTAAAAAATCGACTCCGAGGCATGTGCGTCGGATTTATACTCCTGGGCAAAATTCACGCCCGGGAGTGGGCGGGTCAAAAAAAATAACGGACGGCCGCTTTTGCGCCGTTTTTTAGCGCCTGCTAAAGGCAGGCGTTAAGAGACCTGTGGGCTCTGAAGGAGCCCAGAGGTGCCCTCCCATGCCCCCAGGGACACCCCCTGTCACCCTTGCCCACCCCAGGAGGACACCCAAGGCTGGAGGGACCCATCCCAGGGACATTAAGGTAAGTTCAGGTAAGTGTTTTTTTTTTTTTTTTTTTTGGCATAGGGGGGCCTGATTTGTGCCCCCCTACATGCCACTATGCCCAATGACCATGCCCAGGGGACAGAAGTCCCCTGGGCATGGCCATTGGGCAAGGGGGCATGACTCCTGTCTTTGCTAAGACAGAAGTCATTTCTATGGGGGTTGGGAGTGAAAAAAAATGGCGCAAATCGGGTTGAGGCGAAAAAATGGCCTCAACCTGACTTGCCCCATTTCTTGACGCCCAAGCTCCATTTTCCCCTACGCCGGCGCTGCCTGGTGTACGTCGTTTTTTTTAACGCACACCAGACGGCGCCGGCAGCTAACGCCGGCTAACGTCATTCAATAAATATGGCGCCCGCATGGCGCTTCAGAATGGCGTTAGCCGGCGCAAATTTTTTTGACGCAAAACTGCGTTAGCGCAGTTTTGCGTCAAAAAGTATAAATATGGGCCTTAATTCCATAGTTTGCCCGCTTGAACACAGAAAGATGTGCCATGTCTTTTTCTTGCATGGTGGTGTTTTAAGTTGTGGTGCCAATCTTGAGAGGAGGTTTTTTTTAAAATGTATTTGGTGATTTTATTCTTTATGAAATGTTCTCCTGTTCTATGTATTGCTTTGTAGGCAATACAAAGTAGCTTGAAGGTGGATATTCTGGCAACCTGTAACTAATGTAGAGCCCTCAAAGCAGGGGAGATGTGGGCTTGTGGCTTTTCATGTAGGAGTAGTCTGGCAGCCGAGTTCAGAATTTATTGTAGTTTTTCATGGTAGATAGAGATGATCGATGGTAGAGGCCATTGGCGTAATCCAGTTTAGATAGTACAAGACAGACAGTAGTCTGCACCTTGTGTGGAAATCTGTGGACGGGGAAGATGCATCACAGAGTTTTTAAGTGATGAAGCTTGATCTTGCTAATTTGTCCAATTGAGCATTCATTGTTTACTTGGAGTCCATGGTAATTCCAAGGTTTCTTACTTCCTTAGATACTTTCGGAGGTGGTCCCAGATCGTCAGGTGCCAAGTGGGTCATAATTTTTCCAATCACCAAAGTGAGTATTTCTGTTTTGGGAGCATTTAGTTTGAGATGGCTCCATGTCATCCACTGATCAACAGCTCTGGGGCAATTGAAGGTTTGTGAGTTTTCAATGTCTTTGGGGCATTCCAGCTTAATGAGTATTTGTGTGTCATCTGCATAGTTGTAGCATCTGAGTTGAAGTCCATTGATCATTGCTGGTAATGATATCATGTAGATGAAAAAAAGCATGGGTGAGATGATTGAGCTTTGAGGGACCCCTGCTTTTGTGAAGTAGGGTTTGGACAAGAAAGAGGGAGTTTCAATGACATTTGTTCTGTTTTGAAGGTAGGAGGTGTTCCAGTCAAAAGCAGTCCCTTCTATGCTGGCTTTGTAAAGTCTTTGCATTAGGATGTCATGGTCAACTGTGTCAAATGCATTTGGGAGGCCCAAACAAAGTAGTTCAACAACTCCATTGCAGTGTATTGAGTTTAAAAAATCATCCCAGATGATGATGAGGGCAGATTTGGTGCCTCTTCCTGGGTTGAATCCAGTTTGGAAGTCTGAAAGTATGAAATTATCTTCAATGAATTGTGACATCTAGATGAAAGCTGAGCAGTTTGCCCAGGAAAAGTCCATTTGTAACTGGTTGGAAGTTGTTGGGATTATGCGGGTCCAGGTTTGTTTTCTTTTATAAAAGGCATTTGATTGCTTTTTTTGAGGTCTTAAGGAAGGATTCCTGTAGTTAAAGAATTCTTGATGATTCTTCTTACTGTTGTAGCAGCAGAGGTAGATAAAAGAATGTTCTTGAAAATGTGTGGTCGACAAGGGTAGGAAGGGCAGTCGGAAGGCCTGCTTGCTTTGACTAGATCCATAATTTCACATTGTCATATATGTTTGAAGGACTGCAGAGGCTGGGCTGGTTTACTCTTGGAGGGGAGTTTTGGAAATGGGTTGGTGCTGGTGGTTTTCCTTTGTTTTCAATAGGAGTCCAATGTGTTTGCCTTGGTTGTGTAATGATTTGCCAGTTTGTGAATTCTTGCGTAATGGGATAAGCTTCTTCCATGCATTCATGTTTTCAAAATGTGTTGAGTATAAAATTCTTTATTTACAAATAAAGCATTTTTAATTTTGGCTGAGTAGTGCTTTTTTGATGGATGATTGATATATTTTGTTAGGTTTTCATAAGTGAAGTCTGACTTGAATGTTGTTTGTTTTGTGCCAGGTTCATTTCAATCCTTTGATTTGTTGTTTTATCTTTTTTAGTACTGTGTTTCTCCATGGTGCTTGTTTTCTTTTGTTCTGTTTTTTTTTTTTCTGAGTGGTATTAGGATATCGAAAGTTCCCTGTGGCCACTCGTAACATTTTTTAACAGAATTTATTGTGTCTAGATTTGTGCTGTCTGTTAGTTGTGTTTCTAAGAATCAAAGTTGAGTTTGTTCCATAGTCGAGAGCTGGATGAATGCAAGGTGGTCTTGGGTGTGTTGATGTATTTTTATGTTAAAAAGTTACCAAATGGTGGTCTGACCATGTAACTGGTGTGATGCTTTGAACGGTAACTAGCTCTGGGTTTGCAAAAATTACATCTAGGATGTGTCCAGCGAGGTGTGTGGGATTGTGTACAATTTGAGGTAGGTTCAATGTGACTAGGCCAGTGATAATAACTTTTGGATGGGGCATTTTGGGTCTGTCAAACCAAGGCCCATATTTATACTTTTTGACGCTAAACTGCGCTAACGCAGTTTAGCGTCAAAAAGTTTTGCGCCGGCTAACGCCATTCTGAAGCGCCATGCGGGCGCCGTATTTATTGAATGGCGTTAGCCAGCGCAAGCAGACCGGCGCTGCCTGGTGTGCGCGAGAAAAACCACGTACACCAGGCAGCGCCGGCGTAGGGGGAAAATGGCGCATGGGCGTCTTAAAATGGGGCAAGTCAGGTTACGTCGAAAAAATCATCGTAACCCGACTTGCGCCATTTATTTTCGACGCCCATCCCCCATCAACATGACTCCTATCATTGTAAAGATAGGAGTCATGCCCCCCTGCCCAATGGCCATGCCCAGGGGACTTCTGTCCCCTGGGCATGGTCATTGGGCATAGTGGCATGTAGGGGGGCACAAATCAGGCCCCCCTATGCCACAAAAAAAAAAAAAAAAAATACTTACCTGAACTTACCTTAATGTCCATGGGATGGGTCCCTCCGTCCTTGGGTGTCCTCCTGGGGTGGGCAAGGGTGGCAGGGGGGGTCCCTGGGGGCAGGGGAGGGCACTCGGGGCTCATTTTGAGCCCACTTGTCCCTTAACGCCATCCCTGACCCAGGCGTTAAAAAGCGGCACAAAAGCGCCGTTTTTGGCCACGCCCACTCCCGGGCGTCATTTTTGCCCGGGAGTATAAATACCACGTAAAGGCCTGGGAGTCATTTTTTAAGACGGGAACGCCTCCCTTGCATATCATTAACGCAAGGAAGGGGTTCACGCTAAAAAATGACGCACACTCCGGGCACTTTGGCGCCCGAAGCGTCTAACGCCAGAGTATAAATATGGCGTTAGTTGGCGTTAGTTCTGCGTCGAATTTGCGTCGAAAAAAACGACGCAAATTCGGCGCAAACGGAGTATAAATACGGGCCCAAATGTTTACATCCCTAAGAATACATAGGTTGGAGTATATTGTTATAAGGTTTGAAATTGTGTATAGAAATGTGTCTAAAAATGTTGAATTTGCTAGATGGTGGCCTGTAAAGCAGGAGAAAGTTACAGGAGGAAGTTGGTATAGGGTTGCATCTGAGGATGAGAGCCTCATAACTATTTATGGAGATGCTGTCTGTTTTGCTGAGATTTATTGCTTGTTTAAATATCACAGCTAGTCCACCTCCTCTTTTGCCTATACAGTTTTGTGTAATGGTTTGATAGCTTGTGAAACAGAGTCATGCAACACTTAGGCCATGTCATCTCCCAACCATTATTCAGTTTTGAAGAGTAAGCCAGGTTGTGTGTCACTGAGTAGACCATAGATGTATTGCTTGTTTTTAGAGAGTGATTGAGCATTTAAGAGTAGGCAGTTTAGGGAGTTTGTTTTGGTGGTAGCGTAATTTTGTTTTGTAAAAGGGTGATCGTATATTTTGAAATAGCAGCAGGTGCGTCATTAGTGCTGATATTACCTGTATGAAGGTCACAGTAGTGGTGATTTTCTATATTGTGTCCCTCATCAAGAAGATTTAGAATGCATTTTGGTGGGTCTGTGTGTGTTGGTGGTGGAGATGGTGGTTGGGAATGACATCGTGAGTGGTGCTCTTTTTGTAGAGTAGCCTTGTTGTGTAAAAGTTAATGGAGTATGTGAAATTGTGAAGAGTGGCATGTTGTTTATTTTGTTTGCATCAGTTTAAGGTGGAAGGAGTATGGGTTGGGGTGGTGGTGGAGCATGTAGGTCATATTATAAGGATCTAAATCTTGCAATGGATGAGAGGTGGGTGAATGAATGTTGCTGTGATGGGGTGTTTGTGGTTGATGTTGGTGAAGATTGAAAATGTAGGAGTCACGTTGGTGCAGGATTTGTATTATTTGTGTAGTCATGAAGGTGGGTGTTGGTGTGACAGGAAGTAATATGAAAGTGTGTGTTATTTTGATGAGCAGTGTGTGTGTTTTGCTTTGTGGAGTTGTGAGAGGAGATATTTATGTAGTGCTTTTCTGTGTGGATTTGTTTGCGAGTTACTGCTGGTTAGTGGTATTTGAATAGTACAAGGGGTGGTGATGTGTTTTAGAGAACAGTGTATGTGTTGAGTGGGAAGGGATAGACAAGAGTTATGAGTGTTTGTGATAGATTTGATCACTGGAAGAGGTAATATTTCTGGTGGACCGGAGTGGAAGGATTGTATGGTTGTGTGTTATAGGTAAACAGAGGAGGAGGGTGTTGGTGGAAGGTGTGATGGAAGGATGAGTATAGGTTTCACCATGATAAAGCGGCCTCCATAATTGCACACAAACAACAAAATGTCATCAATTCACTTAGCCCACCCATGTAGCAATAGGTACTCCTGTACATCTCAAAGATCCCATACTTTCCTTACTCCTGTGCTCCTTTAATACAGATAAGGGGAATCAACAATCAACATTCTTACTTGCAAATTCTGTTACCATCCTCTCCTTCCCAAATCTCTAATGTTGTAGGACTCATTCCATTTACAATGCCAGAACTGTACTCCCAAACCAGCCTCTCACCAGTCTAGCGGTTACTGACACACGTCATGAATAACAACTTTCTCTCATCTTCTTCTTTCATCTTTTCTGGCTATCGGTGGTTCTACCCTACAACGTCTGTGAACGACTTAGTAAGATAAGTGTATATGAGATCATGTGTGGAAGAATCAGGCTCTGCAACTCTTCATGAATCTACCTCAAGACTTTTCTCTTGGGGAGGCTGTGCAAGGGGATTGTGAGTACACTTGTGTCGCAACAAGTGGTGTATGGTTTTTACACAGAGGCCTCCCATTAGTCTATCTACCTTCCTCGCCTGGTAGTTACAAATTGTTTATTTTTGGTGAGCAACGGAGAAATAAGTGGCTTTCTCAATCCACACATTTGTACTTGCCAGATCTGAGCACTCCCCTTCACCCGACAGTATCCCCTCAAGCAGCGAATGCTAGAGATAAAATTAAACAAGTACTCTTTTTCTGGTCTTCTCTACCAGTCCAGTGTGCATCAGTACACATCAAACCAGCATCATTAAGTGATAAACTCTGTGTCTGCTGGCCACATTATCTACTCTACTGATGTGTGCTAAGTCAACTACAGTGTCAGGATTCATTGTAGTGGTCAGTAAGAACTTGCCCTATACCTTTGCTATTCTTTTTTATTTCAATTGCCTCTTTGGAGGTTTCAACAAGGAACATACTTCTATCAAGTTCTGTTTAGGTCACTGAAGAGAGATAGTGAACAACTGCAGCTGTGGCAGCCTCTTTATGGCAACCCAGTGATAAAAAGAAGAGACAACAAAATATGCTACCTTTCCTTTGCTTCTATTATACATAATTCACACAATGTGACATTCACAAATGAAATATTCTGTTTCATTCCCACAAGAGCCCGCTGTCTTTTATTGATCTACTACAAAGGCCAGTAAGCTACTTAAAAAATTCCCATAAATGCTGGACTTACTTTGCAGGGTGTTCTGTGGTGTGACTCCTATCATTGCTGGTCATTTCATTCTCAAAATTGTTAAAAAGACTCATTTCTGTTAACAATAAAAGGTTTTGTTTTAGCTCAAAAATGTTTTAGTGTCAAGAAAGGATCGTATGTATTTGCTGTGGACAGCCTGTACAACCGTACCTTATTCACTACACTTTTAATACTTATCAATGCCTGGAATTAGCTAATAGCACCAATATGACAGCTTTTACCACTTATTATATACAATTTGGCACACCTTTAGTAATCAAGTATGCGAATCTGAAAAAAAACACATGCTGCAAATGCAAATTATATTCAAATGGAACACCAAAGCCACACAAAGGAAAATGCAGTAAAATCAGTAAAGTAATAAGGAATAGTCCTACATAAGCAATGGCTTGACAAAGCACATGAATAACATGAAGCCAAATATCTTTATGGGATCCAATATGACATTCATCCTGCTGATGACCAAATAATTATTTCAGCCTAACAATGTGAAAGATGCATGTGATGCAAAGCTTTCTAACAATAATGCAATGGACAAAAAAAACAGAGCATTACATCACATTATAACTCAATTAAATGTGCAGCCCTACAGTATATACTCCTTTGAATTGACTTACTAAATTCATTATTTGAGTATTGGTCAAACAATTCAGGACCCACCTGTACACCCCCGGCTTAAGTCATGATCCAATGCATACCAATAAATTGCCATGATTGCTGCATCAACATCCATCAACCCCAATGCGTAGCCCGAGGGAGCTAAGACCCTTCAGTACATACTAATTTTTAATGTCCCGATGACTCCTTTGAGGAAGGACCTTTTTTCCTTAATTGTAACAGTTTGTTTGCTTGCTCAGTTGTTTGTGAAACACAAATTTGACCATCTACCAACACTTTAAGGGACTGATTTAAGAAAAGCAGTGCTGCATCCAATGCAACACCACTTTTCTAGTGCCCCTTCGCGGCCCCTACCTCCACCCTGTGTGTGCTGTATTTAAACTATGGCGCACCATGGCGCAATGTAGGGGTAGTATGGTCCAAATGTTTGACCCTATTGATGTACTTTGTAGGATTAGTGCCAAAGTTTAGGCGCTAATCCTGCACAGTACATAGTGGCCCATTGAAAGCAATGGTATGCCCCTTTTTAATGCCTGCTCTGTGCAAGCGTTAAAAGTAGGCACAAACAATGACGCAGTGGAATCTAAGCCCTTGGAGGCATTTGATTACCATCCTACCATGTTGGGACAGGCTGGTTAAGCTATAAGTAAAACTACCATGTATATTTTACAATCAGTGTAACCCAAGGTGAACAAGGAGCCCACTTGAATATTACGGGATGACTGTGGGGGGGGGGGGGCTATCCCTTTGATGCTCCCATAGTGAGAGAAGGAGCTCCCTTGGCGATGGCTTGGCTGTGGTGGTGTGGTGATGGTTGCCCTTCCCCCCGCAACGCCATGGGAAAGACACGTCCCACCAAAGCGGTGGGAGACGTGACACTACCAGGAGATGTTTCCACATCAGACCTACACCCACACTAGAATAACTTTTGACATCTTGAATCCACACTCAATAGCCACTCAGAGAAGTTCGAGAGGATCCTACACTCTATACTGGACAGCAAAACCTCGCTACAGGCTAAAATGGGCTCAGTGTCCTTGGAGGTGAACTTATTGAGAACAGACCATCGCAAACTAGTGAACAGGCTTGGGCGGTCCAGGCTGTGGCACAGCACCAAACCGATTAATTTACTGCCCTCTGCTCCAATATGACGAGGGACTCCAGGTCCGAGACTTGTGAATCGGAGGCTTCTTCGACCTGTAGCACTGAGGTCCCCCACATCACCCCTGGTTCGGTAGATGTCCTTATATAACTTCGTACCTCCCATACGATGCTCACTGATAGACCAGGGATGCTGCCTTGTGCCTGTGTATCGCTGGCGCTGACAGGGACTATTTGCTGAGGATGACTAAATGGAACTCTTCACACCAAGATCTGGGCCCAGGCAAGATGCCCTGGAAAGTACTTGCAAGTCACGCCCCCATGCAATGCTAACTTGGACAAGTTATTCCATATGTTATCTTTGCAATCATTACTGTGTGAATGTTTATGTGTGCTGGGCAGCATACCACAAGGTTTTGGCCCTGGGGGGATTGTTGCTGCATTTGGGGTGCTTGTTTTAGATCGTTTTGCAATGTCTTGTTGGAAACAGAGTTGTTGCTTTACACGTGGGACACTGACACAGTGGGAGAATATGGGAGGTTTATAGTGTGCTGGATAGAGGGGTCGAAGTGGTCAGGGAGCAACCGGTTGCTCAATAGGTTCATACTGCATGCACTACATTAGTCATGATATCTAACACCCTACCATCGGAGTATACTTCGCAATACAGAATGATGGCATGGATCGTGCAGGGAATGGCATCCCTCGCTATACGCCATAGGGTGTACTCGTATCTTAAACGCAGACAGGTGCACATTGCAATGCATCAGGAGACACACCTTATGGACACAGAGCTAGATCATTTACAGGCCAGATGGTGGGAACAAACATATGGCACTATTACCTCCACCTATGCGAGGGATATTCTTATTTGAGTGGCTCCAGGAGTCCCCTTTGCACTGATCGCCCAGAAGATAGACACGGAAGGGCGTTATGTTACACTGGAGGCAGCAATATATGCACCCAATGCTAATCAAACCATCTTCCTAAATTCTCTTACACCAGCGCTTTTTTGGGACCCACTAATTCCAGCGATATGGAGGGAGACTAACCCTGTCCTGGCTTCCCACTTGGACTGCTCCCATCCCCTCTGCCCTTTGCCACAAGCAGCTGTACATCCTGCCATTTCAAAAGATGGAGCATACATATGGGCCTTCAAGACGTGTGGCGCCTGAGCCACCCGCAAGAATGCAAGTACTCATTCTACTCAACCTTCCATGACCTACACACTAGGATTGTTATCCTTTTCTGCACTACCCAGACTGGCACTCTCTGGTATCAGCCGGAATACTTAGCACAAACACATTCAGACCATAATCAGTTAATGTCAACCCTGTCATGGGGCACACAATGACCTGTCATCCCTGATGCCGACAACCTGAGGCCCTTTTGGATCCACCATTCCGTGATGCACTATCACACCTCACTCAGCACTTTTTTAAAACAAATACTGGTTCTGCTTTATCCTTTGCCGTGGAATGGGAGGCACATAAGGTAGTGATCCATGGTCAATGTATGGCGACCACCTGGGGGCATTAGGCGGCAACTGATGTGTGACCTCTCTATTACGGAACGTGACTTGCATCAAACAGAGGTACAGGTCACTCAAGAAAGTGAATTGCCTTCCCAACTTCGCCAACAACGTTACGAGACGGAAGCCACCTTGTGCCATCATGACTTCCATACACGGATGTCTCTACAACATGCTCAGGGTGATTGCTCGGTAGGTTGCTTGCCTGGCTGCTACGGGGAGAACACCGAAGCACTCCACCCATGGCGGTTCACCTAGCTATAGGCACAATATTTACATCACAGATGGCTATGAATGAAGCATTCCAGGACTACGATCAAAAGCTCTATGAGAGACCTGCATCCCCACATCTGACCTGTGTGCAGAAGTTCATAGGCGGAGTATCCCTTCCTAGGCCTTCCAGTACCCAACAAGATACTACTGAGGAACCCATTCAAATGGATGAGATTAAGGAAGCCATTTCCCAAACTGCTTGTAAGAAAACACTGGGCACAGATGGCCTATGGATTGAATATTATGCCACTTACTCCACTGCTGTAACACAGCGACTCTTGGAGGTATTCCAAGAGGCATTTGAATAGGGTCGCTTGCCGGAATCTTTACGGGAGGCCTTGATAGTGGTATTGCCTAAGCCGGGGCAAGATCCCTTAGATCATACCAAGCCCTTTCTTTATTAAATCTGGATTGCAAGATACTAGGGAAGATCCTGGCAAACCGCTTACTTCCTGTAATACAGAATTTAGTCAACCGTGATCAGTTAGGCTTCATACCGGGCCGCAGTACTTTCACTTGTATACGGCGCCTGTTGCTTATCATTCACAATACCACAACTGATGCCCTGGACCATGTAGCAGTCTCCTTAGACATAGAAAAAGCCTTTGACACCCTGGGTTGGGATTTCCTTTTTGCGAGTCTTGAGGCCATGGGTTTCGGACCGCGACTTCTGAGACGAATCAGCGCATTATACGCAGAACCGCTGGCCAGAGTGAAAACGGGACAGGTGATATCCAATAGCTTTGCTACACAAAGAGGGAAACAGCAGGGATGCCCGCTTTCACCGCTTCTGTTTGCCTTGGCGATGGAACCCCTTGCTTATCACTTGCATGACCGTGCTGGAATCTAGGGAATTCCAGAATTGGGGCATCACCATGTTGTGTCTTTATACTCAAATGATGCTCTCATTTATCTTCAGGATGTACGAGCTACACTTCAGGAGCTCGAGCGAGTCCTGGAGACCTTTGGGGAGGCCTCTTGTTTATGGGTTAACTGGCCCAAGTCATGTATATTCCCACTAGCCCCACACTCCCATGCAGAGAGATCCTGGTTAACTCACAACTGCAGGGGAACTATGACTCCTTTAAGTATTTAGGAGTCATTGTTTATCATACAGCACGAGATCTTGTTGATGGCAATTTACACAAAGCGGTTGCAAATATCTGTAATTCCCTCACCTTCTGGCGTTCTTTGCCACTGTCGCCAATAGGTTGTGTGGCGATATCTAAGATATGAATTCTCCCCAGATTGCTTTATTTATTCTCAGCACTACTTTTTTTTTAAACGCTCGATGGTCTACTTTTAGAATTGATTTGGGGAGATGGACGCCACAGGGTAGTCCTATCCAAGCTCCATAGACCAATGACAGAGGGTGGATTGGGAGCTCCGAACTTCAAGCTGTACTACGCAGAGGCTCAATTTCAGTGACCGATGACCTGGTTATTTTCGCAGGGATGTCCGGTGTCGCCCACTGTGCGGGACCAGCTGGGGAATGTTGCAGTGTACAATTGGCTCACAGATTCCAGTGGCCCCCATAGAACTATGACGCAACTGATGAGGGTAGCACACGCATGCTAGCACCGCTTTATACATCTTAAGGACCCATACATCCCATACTCACTGGAGATCTCCATCTGGGACATACCCAGGATAGCAAAAGACACGTGCTATAGATCGTGACATGGATTGAAGCAGGGGTCACCCGAGTGGGAGATTTATACTCAGATGGCACACCTATGTAATTTCAAGACATCACTGTCAAATACAGTATTGTCCCTGGGCAATTTCTCACTTTTTTATTGCAAGCCATACGTGTCTTCTGGGGCACGGTAGTAACAGAACCGCCGACTTCACAGGCATTACACACTATTATGTTGAAAAAGGGAGCACACCACGCTATTACCACTTTATAGACAGTGCTCAAGACACCCCGACCAAATCTCA
The DNA here is from genome assembly GCF_031143425.1 of Pleurodeles waltl. Lineage (NCBI taxonomy): Eukaryota > Metazoa > Chordata > Amphibia > Caudata > Salamandridae > Pleurodeles > Pleurodeles waltl. The sequence goes on along the minus strand of NC_090437.1, from coordinate 239,551,272 downwards.
TGCCGACTGCACGTGTGAAGTGAAATACAGTGCTGCCGCAACCACTGACTGACTTGGAATAGAGTGGGGCTCTACATACAGTAAAGGAGATATCCTGAAATGCTAGGTTTAGATTCACACAATTTAAGTATATACATCAAGCCTATCTGGACCCCCATCGTATTCATGTATGTTTCCCACACTCAACCCGGGTTGCCCACGCTGTGCCTTACCCTCAGCGGGGTTTTATCACATGGTATGGGACTGTCCAGTTTTACAAATTACTTGGGGTAAAGTTACTGAATTAGTATCAGAATTGACCATGCATCCCCTACCCACCACCCCTACTTCCTGCCTCTTGAGTCTTCGCCCCCATAAGAAAGGTGATAAATACCTTCATCAATTCATTGATCTGGCTTTTGTGCTATTTAAACGTTGGATAGCCATGGCATAGAAATCCCCTGTCCCTCCAGACATTCTCCAGAGGTTAAAAGACCTGCTAATTTGGGCAAGAGCAGAAGCGCGTCATATTCTGTGGCTTCGGGCTTTGGGCTCATGCTATTCTCTGTAAAGGTGGTGATTGCTGGGATCCTATGGTATTAAATGTGGAAGCCAAAAATGATTTACATCCCACCTGAAAGGTGGGAAACCTTTGGATGTCTGTATTACTAAATTCCTTTATGCATCATGTCTGATCCCGCTGTATACAATACCCAAGAACCCTCGCCCCGGATACTCCTTCCTACACTACCAATCACAGACAATTCTTCCCACTACAGCACACATAGGGGGTTATTCCAACTTTGGAGGAAGTGGTAATCCGTCCCAAAAGTGACGGTAAAGTGACGGATATACCACCAGCCGTATTACGAGTCTATTATATCCTATGGAACTCGTAATACGGCTGGTGGTAAATCCGTCACATTTGGGACGGATTACCACCTCCTCCAAAGTTGGAATAACCCCCATAGTTCCACAAGTGTTATGTTTTTCACATGCTGGTTATGTTTACATTTTGTAAAATATGTTTATACTCTTGTGTCACGAGATGGCCTTTGAAAGAACACTGGCTACACAATGTCTAGTTATACGCGGCTCAACGGCGTTTGCGATAATGATGGATTGGCCATTGAAGTGTTTCAATGTAAAGACTCGAATATCATTGGTAAGCCAAAAAATAAACATAAAAATAAATTTTTAAAAACTGTTTGTTACATACATCACCCTGTTCCTGGATTAGATTAATTACTATCCCCGTGTACCCATCTTGTTTTACCATATTTTGATTTTCAAGTGCATATAAAGTCCGACATATTTTTCTCTAAGAACAACAGCACGCCTGCAAACAATTATGAAGGGCAACACTCAATAAAATGTTAGTTTGCTATTTGTGTCTTAAATACCTTGGAATTATCTTATCGATTTATAAACATTTGCATTTGTGATGAACCTTGAAAACACCAAGGCCCAGATTTACTTACAGTACATGCAACGCAGCATAATGCAGCAAGTAACTGTGCTGCACTGCATTAACAGGATATTTCTGCTCTCTTGCTTCACTGTTGCACTTTTGGCTGCCATGCACCAATGCAGACACCCTTGTGTCATAGTGCAAGGGTGTCTGCATTGTGGGGAAAATCGTTTTTGTTCGGGAAGAGGTCCCTTCCAGTATGAAAACTATTCTTTAAGTTGTTCCCCGTTGTGTACCTGTGATATAAAATTCAGCATATATGTAAAGAGGGAAAAACAAGGAGAAAGGAAAACATTCCTTTTTTAGGCCTGCCTCAAGGAGGTGCAGTGTTTTGGAACAAATACTTGTCTACTGTTCTTCGTAGATGTGGATTTGGTTCAAACCCAATTGGTGTTTGCATGGGAACGCACATGGAATGCCCTCATGATGCAATTTGAAGCAAGGCAGCACATTTTGCAGTTTTGCGTTACTGTGGTGTGCAATCCAACATAAATCTCAATTTGTATACAACTACAAATCACAGCACAAATCTTCATGTCAAGTTTGTTTTAAAAAAGTAACTCAAACTGAATTAAAAGTATTTGTAAATCTGATCATAATGCACAATTGAAACATCGCCTACACTTCTAACGTTTCCCCAGATAAGTAGCAAAATAGCTTCTAATCTGACTTGTACCTCTGCGCATCCCTGGTTATATCTGACTACCACTTCTCGAGCTGCTTCGGTCCCAATTTCATCCACTCTAGCTGCTGTTGGGTTTTTGCCTTCCTCCTATAAACCAAATGTACTAGTAGTTGGTGGAGGCCAAGAGAAACAAGTGTGTCTGAAATACATCAGCTCAGCACTTGTGACTCGAGGGTGAGGGCCTTTCTGCTCAAGATCTGCTGTTAGTCTTGTGCAGAAGGAATTAAACAATTCATTACTTGTGATCTTCATCACCCTTGGGGTAGTCCTCTTCATAGTGCAGACAGATGATGCCGACCACGCTCTCCCACAGGTATTACTAACAAGCTGCTTGTTACACCAAAGCTCATTGGTATATAAAACTGCCTTCTACATAATCACTCCCTCTTAGGCGATCAAGCCTTAAAATAGAATCCAGGAACTGGGAGGACAGGAAGAAACTTCTGACAATGAGGAGTACCCTAAGAACAATGAAGATTACCGGTAAGTAATGAGTTTATTACCCCTAGTCCTTCTTGTCACAGTGCTAATATATGAGGATGTACTAAAGTAAAAAAGAAGATAGACATAATTTTATGCTGCTTAAACAATATTATATTTTCAGCAATTATTTCATTGCTGTTTTATGTACAAAAGGTCCGAAATTAACTTTTGTGTCCGAAGATAAATCCAATCTGTAGTGGGTTGGAAAAGTGTTGGGAATCGTTCTGTAGCAGCCCTGCATGCCTCCTCTAGAGATACACCTCCCAATTCTGCCCAAGATGTTGCCCAGGCCGATCTAGCCAACACGTTATCTCTTAAAGTGTGTCCTATAGAAACGTTAGCTTGAGAAATTGCATGTTTGAGCAACATGCAGGTGGTCATCATTGCTGCCTTCTTTCCCTTCTTAGTTGATCCAAAAGATACAATGGGGGATTGAGATTTTCTAAAATATCTTGATCTCTCCAAATAGACCAACACAGTCTGATTTTGAAAGAAAAAGGGACATTATTATCTGAGTTTTGGAACACTGAGAGAATGGTCTTCTGGGAGAAATGGAAGCGAGACTGGATTTTAGGCTGAACCTAGGGTGTGATTTAAGGATAATACTATTTGGGAAACGCTTTAGATATGGATAAGAAATCCAAAGAGATATTAAGTCACCCAATCTTTTAGCAGAGGCCATGTCTATCAGAAAGGCGACTTCAGGAGAAATCCAAGAACTGTGTGCTTGATGTCGAGAGAGCGTAGTTTAAACATTACCTATTTTAGATGTGAAATGCTTATATTAACAACGCTAATATTATTCATTGAAACGTATTTTAAACGTGGAGAGTTTTTTCACATGTATAAACTAATGTCAACTGTAAGGAATAATTGCTTGAATTATGGTTAATTGAATATATTAATAGGTACGATAATTGCATTTTATTAGAATCCATAAGCCTTAAATTAGCGTGAGTCAAAAACTAGCTGTGTAGCTCTCATATTAAATCATATTTTTCTGTTTCTCCAGTGTGCTGACTTGCAAAAGGCCATGACCCATCATTTGTTCTTTTCCTCGCTTATTGTATCATTGACTGTTATTCTCTCATCCGCATCCTAGTTGCTTTAGGATAAAATTGCACGCTTTGCAACAAATATGGACACTTTCAAGGATACTGAACCACGGAAAAGAGAACTCTTGACCCGAAGAATGTGCCAGAAAATGAAGTAACCCCGGATATGCCACCTACTAAAGACGTCAATTATGAAGACCAATCAGAAGAATATAATTTATCGTAGAATGACAAATGCATGACTTAATGTATAATTTGATAGGTTACAGATAGTGGGGTGTAGTGATTATCCAATAGAATTTTGGGGGAATGTATTACGAAAAAGGGATAAAAACTCATGACACAAGAGACTAAGGGCATTAGGTAGGGAATGATATCGATTGCATCCAGAAACTCTGTCACTCTATTTGGTGATTTGAGACTTAGACAAAACCATCCTCACCCATAGACTGCCCCATTACACTTTCTTCCTTATGAGGGAAGTGTCCCCTGCCATTCGACTAGATAGATTGACGGCGATCTAACTGATGTCCTGAAGACGAAGACTGATTCTGTATGCTGACCTATTCCGAGGAGGGTAAATTATGTTGTTGCTATTGAAATTCATTTATTTGCCTTTTCTTTCTAGGTACCAACTGCTGTGTATTTTTGATTAGAGACCTTAGTTAGATGTTTTCCAAATTGATGTTCTAAATTGTTTTGCATGAAGTCCAACATGCTGATGCTAATTATGGTTAGATGAGGCATTTCATTTTGACTGACGTGACTGACGTGGTGCTATGCTGAACTAAACATATATGAGGTTTTAGGCGTCTAGATTTGTTCATCTTCATATTACTATCTTGTGACTGTGATCTTTGCATTATTACCATATTGTGACTATGCTCTTTTGCTTCTTGGTTTTGAGATTAATACATTTGCTATTAGATTGTAATCAATAGGGAATAAAATTCACAAAACTTCAGTAAGGTGTGGTTATTCATGACTGAAAGGTCATGGTTGCGCCGAAGGTTTACTAATGTCTAAAGTGAAATATATTGTGGTGATATATGTTGACAATATTATTAATATATTGATTGATATATTGATCAGTTATCTTGTCTTACGGTGTCTCACCACTGGGTCCAACGATTCATCGGCCTAAAACAAGTCCCGATGTGTATAAATTACCATAGAAGGACGCGTTAACAATGTAATGATTGAAAGAGCTCCTTTGTAAGTCTCACAAGTCTGGAGAAAGGTCCCGAGATGGGACATTGTTAGATACTTTGAGTTCCTTTAATCTGAATGATCTGAAACGCTTTTTTAATAAAGGCACATTGGAGCCACATCCCAAGAAGCTCTTCTACAATAATTTATCTCATTCAGTTGGTCTGTTAAGGCAGAAGGAGGCAACCTTTTTTTAACTCATTTTTTTAGGAAATCTCTAATCCTGAAGGATTCTCCTGATGCGGGACCACAACCTGATTGATACCACCAAGAAAAGAAGTGTTCCCAATTCTTTGTATAGGATTTAAGAGTCTCTCTAGAACAACCTAAGAGTTGCAGGTTAGCCCTCTCAATCCGGGGAGGTCCTGGCTTGGCAATTCAGGCTGGACTGTTCCCATGAGGAACAGGGTCAAGACTGATTTGCGTATGGCTGGGTCCAACCTGGAGTGGCATGGTGAGCAAAAGAACAATGGATTAAACCCACACTGTGATTGGGGGAGAGCGTTTGTATTGTTCAGCACTCCGTCCATCATCCTCTTCTGTTGCTAAAGTTGCCCTAAGTGGGAAGGGTATGCCCAGAGGTGGGTCCCTTGCTCACTGTGCCACTGGATTCAAGCTAGCCTGGCTGATGAAGGGTGATACCCTGAAACTGGTTCCAGGATGCTTGTTTCCGGTCTGGGGAGGTCCTGGCTTGGCAATTCGCGCTGGACTGTTCCCATGAGAAACAGGGTCAAGACTGATTTGCATATGTCTGATTCCAACTTGGAGTGGCATGGTGAGCAAAAGAACGATGGATTAAACCCAGATCTGTGACTGAGGGTGAGTGTTTGCATTGTTCAGCACTCCGTCCATCATCCTTTTGTGTTACTAAAGTAGCCCTCACAATCTCCAGGCTATCCGTTGTAACTGACGAAACAGCTTGAATGTTAACAATGGTGTTCAAAGGGGCTTGGGATGAAATGGATGAGAGAGATCGGGATCTATAGACAGTTGAGTATAGAGGGTAAAACAAGATGTCCTCTGCCAAAAAAGAGCACTCAAAATCACTATGGCCTACTTAGCCTCTGAAGCACCTTCAGGCAGAGGGGAATCAGAGGAAAGGTGTAGAAAATATCCAGAGTCCAAGGAATTGAGGGGCTATCTCTCCCGCATGGTCCTTGCAGATATTCTCTGTGTAAAAGAGAAGAGGGCCTTTTGAGGAAAATTCAAAAAGTAGATAAAATATGGAAAAGGAGTTTTGGAAGGGACATATTTTCCTTACCTTGTTTGGGTGTAAGCAGGTTCATTAAGGAGGATAGCCCCCACTCAACATATCAAAAGTAATACCATTGTGAAAAGTATGGCTGTTGGTTCAACTAGAACGCATTTGTCTCATCACACCCAGTAAGCTTGAGGAACTAGGCCACACTATTTTAAATGCCTTCTTTCAAGTTAGATATGAACGGCATATGAACAGCTTCCAACATGAGCATAATACTTGGCATCCTTGGCGTGATTTCCCCTAACTTTTTTTCCTTCAGACTTCCTTATTGCTGAGTGTGTTTTTGCTAGCTTTGTAACTCTGGGCACCTTACCACTGCTGATTGTGCATGTACTGTTTCCTCAAAATGTTTTCCATTTGCTTATCCAAAATTGGCATTTTTAATGTACTTATACGTCCCTAGTAAAGTGTATTACATGTGGTCAGGGCCTGTGAATTAAATGCAACTTGTGTGCCTGCAACATTGATTGTGCCATCCACTTAAGTAGCCCTTTAAACATGACACATTCCTGCCATTGCAGAGCCTATTTGTGCAGTTTGAAACTGCCAGGTTAACTTGGCAAGTTAAACCTCTTGCCAGGCCTACACCTTCCCTTTTCATGCATGCAAGACACCTCTATAGAAGGGCCTGGACAGCCCCAAGGGCAGGGTGCAGTGTATTTGAAGGATTCAACATGTACCTTTAACTTTTACATGTCCAGGTAGTGAAAAAAACTCTTACATTCACTTTTCACTACTATAAGGCCTGTCTGTCTGATAGGATAACATTGGGATTGCCCTATTACATTTTGTAGTGCAATTTCCATTTGGGAAGAGATGGAACCTCCAAGTTTGGAGTATCCAGAATCACAATTTAAAATAACAATGTATTGTAAAGTTGGATTTTAAATTATAATTCTGAAAATGCCACTTTTAGATAATTGGCATTTTTCTTACTTTAAATCATTTAGTACCTTCTGCCTGTCTCTGAATACGTGTCTAGTGTGGGTGACAGATAAGCTTTATGCATTCCTTCTAGACAGCCGCACACAAAGGGAGCTTAGGTGTCCCTGATATGCCATACATATCCTGATGAGCCAACAACATCTTGATGGGTCATCCTGGGCAGGATGGGACAGAGGAGCTGATATTTGCACCTGAAAGGGCTGTGCCTCTCTGTTGGAAAATTGCATTCTCAGAAGAGTCACCCCAAATGTTTTGCCTTCCACCTTCTCTTTTTCTGTCCTCATTTTTGTTGGCTTTAGGACTCCGGGCACTTTGCCACTGCTAACCAGTGTTAAAGTGCATGTGCTCTCACCCTAAAACATTGTAATAGTGGCTCACACCCAATTGGCATATTTAATTTACTTATAAGTCCCTACAAAAGTGCACTAGATGTGCCCATGGCCTATAAATTAAATGATACTGGTGGGTCTGGAACACTGATTGTGCCACTCAAATAAGTAGTCCCTTAAAAATGTCTCAGGTCTGACATTGCCAGGCCTGTGTGTGCAGTTGTACTCTCACTTCGACTTTGTATTGAAAACTACTTTCTAAGTCTTAAATTCCCCTTTTCTTACATAAACGTCACTCCTAAGGTAAGCCCTAGGTAACCCATAGGTCAGGGTGCTATGTAAGTAAAAGTCAGAACACGAACGTATAGGTTTTACATGGTAGTTAAAAACTCCCAAAGCCGTTGTTCAATATTGTCAAGCCTTCTCCTCTCATAGACCAGCATTAGAGCTTCCCTTCTCTGCTTTTAAATGGTACTATCTGAGCTGAAAGGAATAGACTTGTCATATTTGGTACGGTTGGAATGGTAGTAAGAAATCCTACATACTGATGAAGTTGAATTCTACATTACTATTTCAGAAATGCCACTGAGAAAATAAGCAATTATATGTACTTTTAAGGCTCTCTGCATCACCCACAAGGCTGTCCATGGGATTGGGCCTAAGGCATTAACCACCAAGCTGCAATGGCACAGGCCGAATCGGCTGTTGCGCTCGGCCTGTGCCTATCAAATTCAAACAACCCGGACTAAGAAAGTAAAGTGGGGAGACAGAGCATTTACCATTGCGGCTGCTAAAATCTGGAACTCTCTACCATTGAGCATTAGGCAAGAACATAACTATTTAATATTTAGGAAATTGGTCAAGACCTGGCTGTTTCCTCTATAAGTTTGGGAGTTTTCCGGTTAAGTTACCCCGCCTCACCCAGTTAGCGCTTCGATGCCCTTGGGCCGGAATGCGCTTTATAAATACTCAATACATACATACATACATACATACATACATACTTACTGCCATCTGTGCCTTGCAGCCTCTCTACTATCCACATCTGGCCTGTGCTGGTTGACAGCTCCCCTTGGCCATCGCACCAAGACAGTGATAAACACAGGACACTCAGCTGCATTCATCTGCATACAGATGGGTTTCCCTTGGCAGGAAAGGTGGAGTGGCTCTCGCGTACACTTCAAAGGCGAGTGGCCTCCCTCACACAAAGGACTGATAACATTCCACAGGACTCCCCCGGGAGTGGCGTTGGCCTGCTGGGAAAGACTCGGTCACAACATTGTAAAAGCCCCAGTTGGACCTATTGTGTTCCTAAGCACCATAATCGGATCTAATCTTGCAGAATTCAGAACTTTACTCTGTACATTGGATCTTGATGTTTTGATCTTATTTTGTTTAGATAAATATTATCTATTTTCATAAACTGGTACTGTTAGACTTGACATCCTTGGCGTAGTCTCACCTAACATTTTGACTCTGCTTCCCAGGTTGTTGATGTGTGCTGGACTCTTTTTGCTGTATTCGATACTCTGGGCACTTTACAACTGATAACCAGTGTTAAAGTGCAAGGGTTCCTATGTAAAATGTATGTATATTTGGCTTATCCATGATTGCCATATTTGATCTAGTAGTAAGTCACTAGTAAAGTGCACTAGAGGTGCCCAGGGCCCATAACTCAAATGCTACTAGTGGGCCTGCAGCACTGCTTGTACCACCCACCTGAGTAGCCCTGTAAACATGACTCAGACCAGCCACTGCAGTGTCTGTGTGTGCAGCTTTAAACTGACAATTCGACTTGGCAAGTGTACCCACTTGCCAGGCCTAAACCTTCCCTTTTTATACATATAATGCAGCCCTAAGGTAGGCCCTAGGTAGCCCCATGACCAGGGTGCAGTATATGTTAAAGGTGGGACATGTCCTGATGTGTGTTATATGTCCTACCAGTGAAATTCTGCTAAATTCAGTTTTCACTGTTTCAAGGCATATCTCTCTCACATGTTAACATGGGGGCTGCCTTTAAAAATCATTAAAGTGCAGATTATCTTTGAGAGCAGATAGAAATTTGGATCTTGGGGTCTCTAAAATCCCAATTTAAAAATACATCTTTTAGTGAAGTTGTTTTTTAGATTGTTAGTTTGAAAATGCCACTTTCAGAAAGTAGTCATTTTCTTGCTTAAACCATTCTGTGACTCTGCCTGTTTGTGGATTCCTTGTCTGAGTCAGTTTGACAGTTGGGCTGTTTGTGAGTCTCTTCTAGACAGTGAGACAATGGGAGCTGGGGTGTAGTCTGCATATCCTGAAGAGCCATCTGTGCTAGAATGGAGGGAGGAGTGGTCACTTACACCTGAATGGGCTGTGCCTGCCCTCTCACAATGCAGTCTCTAACCCCCTGGTGTGTGTCTGGGGCCTAGCTGGGGCAAGGCAGGATCTTATGAACAACAGAGGCATTCCTTTGAAGTATGCCTACTTCAAAGGCAGAAAAGGGTATTAGTACTGGATCCAAAACCACTAGAAATTAGAACAGTTCCGGAACCAAGAGGAACCTCTTACCATGGAGAAGACCTGAAGAGCTGAAGCACTGCCCTTCCTGTGCCTTGTTGGGCTATCCCGCAGTTGCTGTTTCTGCCTGTGAAAGGGGACAAAGGCTGGACTTTAGGATATATTCCTGCTCACGATGAATCTCCAAGGACTTGAACTGCGCTTGCCCCCTGTTTGGAAGTCACAGGGCCATCAAAGACTTCCTCTGCCAACACTTGGACTCTCTGCTGAGACTCCTGCCTTGCCAAGTGGTGCCCCATCCAGTTCCTGGGTCCTTGAACAATAAAGTTGGCAGAACAAGAGCTGAAAACCAATGCACAAAACATTATGCAGGGAAATTTTCGACACACGATCTGCAACACGGTTGATAAACGATGCGCTGCCGGCTTAGTGGCTACAATTGACACTCCACCTGCATCGCGGCTGGGAGATTGACGTATCACGGCTGGGCAAACAAGGCGCAACACTCGCTTGCAGCTGCTTATAATGACGCAAACCCCACATAGCACAGTTTTCTAACACCGTGGGACCGGACTTTCCAAGATTCGTCCCTGGGCATCAAAGACAACCCGACTCTGTGCTAAAACGAGGTGCCTCATCTGGAAATTGACGCATCGCTCTCTTGCGAGGGAGAAAAACGACGCACGGCCTCCCTTGCGAGGAAGGTATCAACGCATTGCTGCTTTTTCCAATGCACATTCACCAGTGCAGCTTTATTTTTTATGCTAACCAAATACTCTGTGCAAAATCAATGTTTCCATTGTTTTCTATGGAGTAAGACTCTTATTCTTTTGAAAATTCATATTTTAACTTGTGTATTTTGGATTTTTGTCTTCTTGGTCTTGTTTGATTTAGATAAATATTGCCTATTTTTCTAAACTCGTGTGGTGTCTATTTGATAGTGTTTTCACTGTATTACGTGTGTGTTTGTAGGAGGCTGGCCTCGTTTGTAGTGAGTATCTAAGGTATTTACACCGTTTACCAGGTACTTTATTTTGGTGACACAAATGCCAAAAATAACTTAGAGACTATACTCTCTTAGGAGGTAAGTAATATACACAGTATATACACTAGAATGCAGAAATAGCTGTAAAAACTGTTAGAAAACAGTACAAATAGTGAAAATCACAATAGTTCGAAAATGGGCCTAGGAGGAACACAAACCATATACTAAAAAAGGGGAATGCGAACATCAGTTCCATTCTTCCAAGCTCTTACCTCCACCAAAGTTAGACAGCTGGACTTCAGAACCATCTGGACCACTTCAGTCCACCACCCGTGTTGCTGGATCCATGCACTTCTTCAGGAGAGGGGACCCAAGCCACTGGTGGTCGCTGCAGAGGGGAGCCTGCTGAAGCAGGGAAGTGACTCCTTCACTTCAAGGGAGATTCCTTCGTTCTTCTGGTGCACGCTGAAGACAGGCAGTCCTTGGAGGATGCACAACCTGGAAGCAGTTGCTAGGAGGAGCTGAAGATACAATGTTGCAGATGTTGTAGTTGCATCTTTGATGCAATTTGGAGAGTTCCTGGAAGGTCCAGGTGCAGTTTGGTCGGTAGAAGGTGAATTAAAGGATGCAGAGGATTCCTGCTGGAGTCTTGCAATGCGAATCTGAAAGAAACACCCAAGAGAGAGACTCTAAGTAGCCCTAAAAGGAGGATTGGTCAACTAACATATAAGCACCTATCAGGGGATGTCACTGGCACTGGCCACTCATATGTTCCCAGAGTTCCCTGCCAACTTGGAATCCAAGATGGCAAAACCCAGGGACACTCTAGAGAAGCTCTAAGCACCACCCCTGGAGTAGTGATGGACAGGGGAGTGGTCACTCCCCTTTCCTTTGTCAAGTTTCGCCTTAGAGCAGGGACTGTGGGTCCCTGAACCTGTGTGGAATAAGTTATGCAAGGAAGGTACTATCTGTGCCCTTCAAAGCATTTCCAGAGGCTCAGGGAGGCTACACCTCCCATGCCTGTAACACCTAGTTTCAAGGGGAGAGGGTGTAACATCCCTCTCCCAAAGGAAATCCTTTGTTCTGCCTTCCTGGGTTTGAGCTGCTCAAGCAACAGGAGGGCATAAACCTGTATGTGAGGGGATAGCAGCTGTGGCTGCCTGGAACACCTCAGAAGACTGTAATGGCAGTACTGGGGGTCTTCTGAGGAGTCCCCAGAGTGCATGGGATCATCCAACCAAGCTTGCAAAAGCATTAATGAAGTCTGGGAAAATGATCCTGGAGGACATGGGGGCACTTCTGCTAGTGCAGAGGTACCCTAACACAAAGGTACTCTGCACCCAGCCTTCAGGGTTGGAAGGCCTGGTATATGGGTGACCTGGTACAATATAAAGGGCTGTGACAGGATGCATGCACCATTTCACAAAGGCTGCACTGGCAGTCCTGTATAAGCCTTTGCATGAGCTCCCTATGGGTGGCAAAAGAAATGCTGCAGTCCATAGGGATCCCCTGAAACCCCAATGCCCTGGGTACTTAGGTACCATATACTAGGGACTTATAAAGGGTGACCAGTGTGCAATTCGGGATGAAATACTGGGTTACCAGTATGCAGTGACAACATTTAGAGGAGAGAGAGCATAAGCACTGGGGTCCTGGTTAGAAGGATCCCAGTGACACAGTCAAACACACTGACATGAGGCAGAAATTGGGGGTAACGTGCCAAAAAGAGGGTAATTTCTACAGTGTTGGTGGAAATACTTTACACATTGCTTCTGAGTTAAACTTGCTTGCTTGTGCCAAGTTACCAAGGGGGTGAGGGGGTGTAGCCGGGTGCTGGAACACCCGGCTACTATCAATGGAGGCCTCCAGGGAGTAGGATACCCCTGGGGCACCGCCGGGGATGACCCAGAAGGAGAATGCATCGGGAATCCAGATATCCGGATTTCCTTAGCAATAGAGGATGGACTTCCGCAGCGGCCCGGGGAAGAAAAGGAGAGGAATGCGGAAGGAACAGGGAGACGGCCGGACCCCTCGCACAGTGTGCAGAAAAAATTGGAAGACCTAAAGCAAGAAGGAACCTCCGACGTAGGGCAAGGAGGCCCAGAGACGCGAGGACTCGCCACGTCCCTGGAGGGGCATGGCTCAAGCAGGTACGGTCCTGCTTTCAGAGTGGGATTAAAGCCCTCGTGGGGAGGGAGGAGCGAGGTGAAAAGGGAAAGAGGGAGGAGAGGGAAGGTAGTTGAACAAAGCACAGTAAGTGGAAAAGAAGGAAACCTATTGGGGTTTCCTATACAGGTTGCTAAAGGAATTACCTGACTCAATTATTTTTTTTCTTCTTTGTTTTTTATTGTTGGTTGTTTTGGTGAAAGGGGTGACTCCAAGCCTTTAAGTACGTTCCCCATCACTAACACCAACACTTAACTTTCCTGCACGGGTGTTACAAGATGTAAGTGTTTTCTTGAGAGGTCCAGCCCGCAATAGACTATAGTAATAGGCTATTCTTCCCCCCCTACAACCTTGATTTCCTATCACCTCACCGCACCCCCTAAAGACCCTCTCATGTTACTAAAACAACCCCAAAGAAATCCCAAATTAAAGACTTACCTTGCCTTGTTTCTTTACTCGGTTCCTCTGCCGACGCCACTCCGCCACAAGACCTTTGACTGGACCAAAGAGATCCTAACAAGAAAGAAGAAAAAGATAGAGTTATATTCACTGGGAGATAGAGACTTATGGACTGACAGAAAAGAACTCTGTATTACCAATAAACTTGAATCTTCCACACACCCTAAACCCGAGTTGCCTTATATGTCTTTGCCGCTACACCCACCGCTACAGGGGGGTTAACCAGGCGTGTTTCTCCTTTGCCCTGACTAGAGTGATGGTCCTTGCTTGGAGAGGAGGGTTACCTGATTTCCAACCAAAGACCCCATTTCTAACAGGTAAGGAGTACTTTTTGTGGTGTTTTCACTGTGTTACTGTGTAGTCCCTACTTGGACAAGGATGTATACCTCTGCCAACTAGATACCCAATTGCTAACAGTGGTAATCAGCGGTGAAGATAGGACTTGTGTTTGTGCAGTGCCATACAATAACAATATTTACACTACCTACCCACATTTAAAGGCCATTTTGATTTTTTTCTTCTTCTGGAATTTTTCTCTGCTTCACATTTTTTAATTCATCCTATACATGATATCCCTGGCTGGTTCTACAAGCGGAGCCATGGAGTTTGAGCTGGCTAAGCTGGAGGATTTCAGTGTCAACCAGTTTTAAAGCTTCTGCAAAGTGATTGTGTACCTACCCAAGGGGCCACCAGAAAGGCAGAGTTGAAAAAGGCGCTGAGGGCATGGGTAGAGTCCTACACCCAGGGGGATGATGAGTTGGTGGAGCCTGTGAATGGCTCTTCTGAGGAGATACCTGCAGCAGTGGAGGGGGACAACCCAGGAATTGTGCTACCTGTGAGGACAGGGAGCAGTATCTCAAGTCATGACCTAACCGGAGAGGAAAGGAGAGAGGAGAGAGAATTCCAGCTGCAGCTGGCAAAATTAAAATAGAGGTAGAGGAGAGGAAAGCTGAAAGAGCCTTAGCAAAGAAGAAATTACTTCTGTCTCATGAACTGAGCATAAAGGAGTTGGACCTCAAGGCTAGGCAGTCTGAGTCTAGCAGTGATGGTGGCAGCATATGCACAGTACCTGATGGAGACAAGATGGTTCATATCCCAATGACCTGATACCAAGTTATGTAGTGGGAGACTACATTGATAATTAGTTTTCTGCTTATGAAGTTTACTGAGGGTACATGGGGTTCCTGAAGAGCAATGGGGAGTGGGCCTGTGGAAACACATGCCAACACTTAGGAGGGACACACTTCTAACGCTAGAGGTTGGGGACCAGACTGAGTATACTCCCATGAAAGTAATTTAGACTGCCAATTTTGGCCTGACCCCTGAGAAGTATTGCCAGCAGTTCAGGAACAGTAACAAGCTCCCCAGTCAATCCTGGGTAGATTTAATTGATTACTCCAGTAAGGCACTGAATGACTGGGTGTGGACAGCAGTCAGTGATTATTTTGGGTTATACAATTTAATCCTGATAGAGCACATGCTCGGTATTTGTTTTGCAGAGTTGCTCCAGCACCTAGTTGACAGTAAGCTGACTGATCCAAAGAAGCTTGCTGAGGTGGCAGACCTCCGGGCTAACACCAGAGTGTCTAAGAAGGTACCTGGGAGTGACTCCAAGAAGGGTGGTTCAGGTTCCCCCCAGCAGAGTGAGAGGGAGGTTAAAGATGACCCATACAAATCCCTGAGTAAGGGGGAGGAAAGGGGTCCCTTGTCCCCATCTGAAAAGCAATGTGGTAGTTCTGGTAGGCGGTAGCCCAGGGCACCCCAATTCAATCCCTGATGCTTTGATTGTTCCCATTAGGACATAAGCAGGGGGACTCTGTCTGCCCAAAGAAACCACCCACTGGTGGGACCTCTACAATGTGGCCTTACGGGAAGTAAGTTCCCAGGGGCAGGTCATAGACCATGCCATAATCTTCCTGAGTTGGGAGATGGACAGTGGGTGATCCCTGAGGGTGAATGTCGTCACTTCCACCAGCTGGGAGTGAAAGGGGTCCCAGTCACTGTTCTGAGGGACACTGGCGCTACTCATACCATGATGGGAGAGAGAGTAGTTTCCCCAGAGCAGTACACCAGCCAGGTGTGTTGGGTGACTCCAGTCCCTGGGGAGGATTTTGCCTGCCCTATGGCCCTGGTATCCCTGGAGTGGGGTGGGGAGGTGCCCTAGAGAAGGGTCATAGTTAGTCGCCAGATGCCCATAGTCTGTATTCTGGAGAATGATTTATCCCCAGTGGCAAAAGAACCAGGAAGGGTGTCCCTTAAGAGTACCCTGACAATTCAGTTGTCCCGAAGTACCACTCCCTAGAGGAGGGTATGGGAGCCCAGATGTAGGGGCAAGGTGAGAGAGGACTCACCCCTGTCCCCTGTTCAGCCTCAGGGTACACACCCTGGGTTGATTAACCAGTGTCAGGATACCACCCCTGAACTGGAGGGAGGTGAAGTGTAAGTAGAGTGCAAAACTCCTGGGGCTACTGCTCCCCACTCTGAGATTCCTCAGACGTCTGGGAAACCTCTGGAGCCCACAGGAAACTCAGTGCAGCTCCAAGGCTGGAGGAGCAGCTTACCCAATTGTCCTGCTTAGGGCTTCACTTAGAGGATTACCTGTGGCCTGGCTCTTGACGTTGACAGCTGCATACATATGAGTTTCCCTGGGCAGGAGAGGTGGAAGGGCTCTCTCTTACAGATCAAAGGCCAGGAGCTTGCCCTCACACTAAGGACTGATAACCCTCCACTCTGCTCCTGGTAGACAGGGCTGGGTTGAAAGGAGACTTTGTGCACTTCAAAATCACTTTTTGAAGTTTCCTCCACTTTAAAGGCACTTTTGGTTATACATACTGGGTGGGTAACCCAACCAAATCAGACACTTCTAGATCTACAGCTGGACTCTGTCAGAAGGACTGCTGAGCTGCCTAAAGGACTCATCTGGACTGCTTTTCTAGGAGGACTGCTATCCTGCTTGTTGCCATGCTGCCTGCTGCCTGGCTCTGCTGGAAGGACTCTGCCTTCCTCCACAAGTGTTCTCCAAGGGCTTGGATTGACCTTGCCTCCTGTCTCATTGCCAACAAAGACTTCATCTACTAGCTAGCCCACCGACTTCAGTGACTTCAGAACCGGCACCGCTGTCTGATGCTGAGCCACTGCCAGCATCCTCATGATTAGTGTATAATCAGTGGTTGAAACCCTCATAGATGATTCTGACTGCATGGTGTGTGATATTTGGTCATGTATGTACTAACCGTCCTCTAATGCCTTTTCATCAAACCATTAATCTCCTTTAGTTATGGGACAGGAGGGAAAAAAATGGTAGAGCAAGTAGTTCTCTCATTGTCTGGTCTCATATGTTTCAAGCTTAAAGTTTCTGTTTTTATTCACTGCCCTGTTCTTTATTTATTCTTTTTAAATATATTTTGGCATGGTTTTGTGTTGCTGATTGCAATTACAACAGGCAACAGGCCTACACAGTCATTCTGGGAACCAGCAGTCAGTGGCAATACCAGATAAATAGAAGGCTTCTTCCTCTCTAGACTCATTCAGTGCCAGGCACCACAGGATGCACAGGCAATCTCTACTGAAGATTCCACATAGTACACAGCACACATGGCAGTGATTTAAAGTTGGACAGAAATGGGGCAGTTACCAAGAAACAATGGATGGCCCTGATGTACAGTAAGGAAATTCCCTGTGAGCTAGGGCCATTGTTTTTTCATACAGAAATTCCCAGTTTGTAAATTTGCTTGTGAAATACAAATTCAGACACATAGCACCTGCTCAACATTCATCTCTGCATTAAGTGCACCCACCTTACTGGGACAAGAGCGAAGCCTCATCCATGTACTTTTCCTTTTGCGACTAGAAAGATTGCTCAGATACGGGGTGTGTAGCTTCCAAGATCACGAGAATTAACTGTCCCCTTTTCTATACCACGTAAAATGAGAGCATAGGTCATAATGTGATATAAAAACATGATTGATGGCCTTCTCTCTCTGCCATAATTAGGCATGCACTTCCTGTTGACAGATTACACTAAAGGGCTCATTTACAAGCCCCTTGTGCTGCCGTAACATTGTTTTTTTTATGCTACTGCGGCTCAGAACAGTATCCTGCCCTGCGCCATATTTAGAAACAGGCGAAATGGCATTATTGCACCAGTTTGTAAACCCTTGTGCTACATTATACCTGCACCATATATAATGTATGCAAGGGAGATGTTCCCCCACTAGGAGGCCCGCAGGAATGGCACAGTGAAATCTACAAGATTTCACTGCATCATACTAGTATAATTTTTTAATGTCTGCTCAAGGCAGGCATTAAAGTGAAGCTAGGCTGTTCTGAATGGCCATCCCGAGCTTTGCTAGACTAGCATCAACATTTTTGATTCTAGCCAGGCAAAGCGCCACAACTATGTCAGAAATTCTGATGCAGCTGTGCTAACGAACGCCATTGTGCGCTGTATTGTAAACACAGTGCTAACATGGTGTCATTAGAGGGGCCCAGGGTGGCACAAGCAAACTGGTGTATCGTGATTGATGCGCCATTTTGTTGTAAATAAGCCCCTAGATGTTTGATTTTGTTTTAATGTGGAACTATCACTGGAATTGGCTACTTTGTAAAGCCGTGATTTGCTTTACCTGTATGTCCATGGTTTTGTTTCTGTTGATACTATGCTAAAGAAATAAAAAATAAAGGCCCTGATTTAGGAAAAGTCGTGCTGCACCTTGTGCAGCACCACTTTTCATGTGCCCCCTAGTGCAACCATCTGTGTGCCATATCTAAGTTACGGCGCACCATGGTGGTAGTTAGGGGAACAAGTGCCAAAATTTATTGATGCTAGTTCGGAACTTTGCAGGGTTAGCGTAAAATCTTTTGACTCTAATCTTGCAAAGCCCATTGAGGTCGATTGAAAACAATGGCATGCCTCCTTTTGATGCATGCTCTGTTCAGGTGTTAAAAGTGCCAGAAAAAATGACACAAAGAAATCTTCATATATTTCTTTGAGACATTTTTATGCCCTCCCCCTAACAGGGGAATGCCCCCTTTGCATACATTTGGACTGGTGCATAAATGACCATTGCCAGAAATCCTAGCTTGGATTAGCTGGAATTTCCGTAGCTTGTTCATGTCTTTGGAGAAAATATTTGTCTTTCATGTCATTAAGAAGTTAGGAACAATCTTAAATATTCAACACATAACTGTTCATTAATATTCCTATTTATTCATAAAGAGGTATTTTTTTTGTTTTTCTCCACAAAGAAAACCCATCTCGTACATCTTAAAATGTTGCTGTAGATTTCCCACTCTGAAAAAGTACCCCTTCTTACTTTTGACAGGATTTTTTTTTTTAATGGTGTAAGACTGCCTGCGAAATGTGAACTCCCAAAATTTAGTTGGCGTTTAATGCATTTTGCATGATCACATCTCTTTTCTATCCCTAATACTAAAACTACGACTGAAACATTTTTAATGCTACCTGATTTGCCACATTTGTAAGAGCAATTTATGAGCAAAGAATTCCCAAAACCTTGCACGTGTACATATGGATTTGGAATTTACTGTTGCAAAGCGCTTTTTGTGTACCTGCACAGTATGCAGATTGTTAAAATCTTTTTAAGTTTGGCTGTGTGTGGACGTTACCATACTTCAAAGGCCATCACTGACTGGAACATCCAGACCCTCACACCCACAGTAAAATCTATACACATGTTACCATATACCTCATTGAGATTATATTGCACATGTGTATGCTGGCCCGCTCTAGGAGGTCTTCTTCCCGCCTCGGGTTCTGAAACAGCAAGCACTCTGGTGAGAAAACATACCTTAACCTCACCATTAGAGGTTAACTGGATCTTTGTACTTGGTGAAGAATATAGTAGTCAGATGCATTCACTCAAAATCAATGACATAAAACCATAAAAAATAATAGACACCATGAACAATTTAACACTAAATCAAACTCCAAACTGAATAAAGTTTCAAAGCTTTATTACAATAACAAAATCAATGTAAGGTATACTGTGTGCAAACCTAAGTTATAAACATTCATGAAAAAGATTGGCTGACTGAAACATCTAAATAGATTTAACCTGCTAAACATCAATACTGTTAAACACTCCAAAAGAATAATATAAATTAGCAAAACCACAATATGCACATTAATATCTGATTTCAAAGCAGATGATGGTGAAAACAGTAAATCATCAAAATACGATTTTATCAACCAATTTTAGATTTTGACCAACCTTATTTTTAACACTTAGACTTGCATGTGCGGGAACGGGCTAACACATGCAGGCAAAGGCAAAAGAATAAGAGAAAAATAATTTAGAAAAATCGTCTAACTAGGTCTAGAATCTGTAAAAATGTGCTGGTGTAAATATCTAAGCTGAAAGGGAAACAAGAAGCCACATTTAGTTATACCTCTTCTCATGGGACAGCAGACAGGAGTACTTCATCAGCCAGAGCATTCACCTTCACCCGACATCAGTAGGCAGCAGCATCAGGACGGTGCAAAATAAAGGCTGCACATAGGATGTCAGCAGTTCAGAATTAGTTGAGCATCTTAGTACTGAACAGCATAAGTGAATGGGGCAATTAAGACTAGAAGAAACTCATAACACAAAGATTAAATATGGCAGAAGACTTTGGGAGGGACAGGAGGTGAAAATTGTCACCAGCAGCCATCTTCAGGCTTCTGCAGACTCTGACAGACACCTAGTTGACTCGAAGGAGGAGTATACTTACTTAGAATGTTTCAAGCGTCCTCACTAATTCAAAAAATCCATCGTCCTCTGATTGATCCTTCAGGTGGGCTCATCTTACCCACAAGATCCAGAATCCAATGGCTGCTGGTGACATCACCGAGTTTGCAACTATTCTGGATTTTCTCAGCAAAAGCGCGTTGTCATCACAATAATTCACACAGCTACAACAACATATTACATTTTCTAGTTGTTTGTTATTTCAAATTCCTGTCTCACAATACACAGAATGAACTAAGCATTTCTTAAATGGGAATTAGGATTTTCCTGCCTTGTGCGACAGATAGAACAAATACCGTTACATAGTTAATACTGATACATGTTCTTCGTCTTCAATACAATAAGGCATTCAATATCAACTCAGCAGCCTGGGGAAAGAATTCAGGTCAGAAGGAACAGAATAAGCAAGTAATTTTCCTCTACTGCTGCAAAATGAATCTTTCAGGTCTGGTCAAGCTAAAAATAACCTACGTACATTTTAATACAATTAATAGAGTAATAAAACCCATTGCGCACCTTACAATTCAAATCCATATGTAAAGCACATTATTTTATTACAAACATTTACGACGTTAGAACTTTTAAAACTTGCATTTATTTTTCTGCACATAACTCATGCTATTTAATACTTCAATTCTGATATTTAATAAAAACACTCAATCTTAATTAATTTCAGTACTTCATTTAATATAAATGCAAAATATCTTTCATGTTAAAACACAATGTCAAATACCAATGGTGGCCACATGGTCCTCCCTAATTCAAACTTGCATATTTTACATTTCTGTAAATTTCTCAGTTACGCATTTTAAATGTAGGTTAATCAGACACCATATGCTAACTTCTATGCCACAAATATATTAATAAAACGTGATCTATCTCATGTGTAAAGTGAGTATGCACTTGTAAATCACAGTATTTGCACATGTAAGTGGAACATACACAAATAGATGTCTTTAAAAATTGGGCCCATAACTGACAAATTGTCCTTGCCATATGTGACAGCTCCAGTCTGTCCTGGGGTTTTAGGCATCAATGACATTTAAAGGTTGCCCGGGGTCGCAACTGCGACCACCTGGCTCGTCCCATGCGACCCTTGGAACTGTCTTTCCATCCCCTGGCCTCAGAGGTGGCAAAATCAGTCCCAAGTGCACAAGAGCAGCCCCTCTTTCCTTTTTTTCAATTCTGCAATACACTAATAGTGAATAATATGTTTTTATTCACAATGAGTGTACTAAAGAATGAAGTGCAATTTGCTGAAAAATGACCCTTCCCTGCATCTAAGGTAAGTAAAACATGACTTTAAATGTATGTAGTGTGCTTATGTGAGAACGAGTGTGCGTATGTGTTAATGTGTGTGTCTGTGTAAGCATGCATGTGTGAGTGAAAGTAAGGGTTAAATGGTGTGTGATGTCACCTGTGCCACCCCCTGGCATTTTGGTGAATTGACGTTCATGGCTTTAGCCAATTTCACTTTGCATGCTGTAACTTTAAGGCCTTCCCTCATGATAGGCAGTTCAAAGAAAAAGCCCAGAGTGCAATCTGCTTCCCGCTAAACTTCAAAAACTGACTACAGGCGACATGGCCACTTAGCAGTAGAATTGTCAACTAAGGTGTTCTATGAAAATAAAAAGCAGACGAATTTCACTGCGGAACATATCCTCTATGCTGTTTCATTCAAAACTTTTAGCGTTGCCAAGTAGGACATTATATACTTCAGTGGTTCCCAACTTGTGGTCCGGGAACCCCTGGGGGTCCGCAAAGCCTTCCCAGGGGGTCCACAACTGCTTAGAAAATTAAATACTATTAACAGATTAGGTCCCCAGCTGCCAGTAATGACTCAGTGGGGGGGTCCCCAGATTCCAATAATGATTCCGTGGGGGTCTCTGGGTCCCATAAATGATAAATTGGGGGTCCACAGAAGTGAAAAGGTTGGACACCACTGATCTACATGACTTTATGCCGAACTTTTATATGAAGCACATTGTATAGAACATTGTTATTTGTAATAATTAATATTACTCTGTAGACGTGTATTCTAACGTTGTTGAACTCTATTCAAGAATATTCAAAGCCACGACCTTCCGATTAAACACACACATCTCAAAAGGGAGTGGTCAACTTGTTGAGCAGTCATACTAACAAGAAGGATGCATCTTCTTTCTCACAATAAAATGTCGGGAGAATGTTTGTTGTTATGGAAAAAATAAACAATATTATTTTCTTATAAATCCTAGGAACAAAATTATTCAGTACTCTTAACTGCTTTTACTAATATCTAAATGAATTATTCAGGACTCCTAACCCCTCATACTTATGTGTAAAGGATACTCGTGTAGAGATAAAGGAGTTTAAGCTTATTTACATTTTTTTTTAGCTCAAATCCCTCAGAAACTAACATAAACTTGTTTTCACGTAGCTGTGTTTTATTATTTCGAGATGCCACAATGCCGAATGTTACATTCTAAAAGCAGATGAAACGAGAGCATCATTTAATTAAACATCTGGGATGGCATCTGATTAACAAGTCTGTAATGTTCTAAGTAAGATAACATGAACTACACATGGCCCAAAAAATATTTCTAGAACAGTGTTAAAATGAAGGTTACACAGAATGTCTTTAATTTTAATGCTCAGTACAAAGTTTTTAATGCTAAAATCAGGGGCCTGTATACTTGTGTAACCATGGCAGCACAATTCTGTACTCCTTAAAAAAAAGGTGTTGGAACTGCATGTGTGGCCTTTTGAAAATATACTTGTTGCTCAGACTTTCCTTAGGAGTGCTAATGGAGGCATTCGGGGATTACAGTACAGAATCCTAAAACACAGGCCTTAAATTGCCCTTCAAGAGGATGCCGGTATCAGAACCTTGATTATTTTTTCTGCACTGTTCACCAAGGCTCATATTTATACGGAAATGACAGAGAGTGACGCTGCGCCACAATTGGCAGCATAGCGCTCTCTCATTTTCACAATGCAGGGGTGCGCTGTATTTAATTGAATACGGCGCACCCCTGTGTTGTCCCCTGCGCTGCGGCTAAATTGAGCTACCATCGCCAAGGAAGGCATCCTTGCATCTGCATTGATGGGTGTGATTGTTTATGTGTGGGAAGGTGTCCCTTCCTGCACATAAACAATCACTAATGGCGATTTGGCACTTCTGTGTGTGCTGAAGAATGCAGCACACACAGAAGTGTCAAAGCATCAATTTCAAATGATTGTTTATGTGCAGGAAGGGATACCTTCCTGCACTCAAACATTCATGTATGGCATTGTGCTCTTTCTATGTGTGCTGCAAAATGCAGCACACATAGAAAAATAAAAAAAACAAGGAGGAATAAAAGTATTCCTCCTCGTTGCAACTTGCTAACGCCACCCTCGGGGTGGTGTTAGAATTTGGGCTGCCTCAGGTTTACAAAAGCTTGTAAATCTGAGGCAGTGTCAAAATGCAATGGCTGTTGCTGTCGCCACAGCAGCACTCATTACAAAATGTGGCTTAGCGCCACCTTGTAAATACAGGTCAGTGCATAGCGCCACCGGAGTGTCACGAAAAGTAAAGCTTCGATGGTGCTAGGGGCTCATAAAGAAGCCTCCAGGTTTTTAAAGAGGCACTGTTGGCTACATATGACAGCCTAAAGCGTCATGGGAGTGCACAATGGTAATGTATCCCCCATGAATTAAGAATGCATTGTTAAGGCAGACCACCAACACATGTGCCCCAATTTGTGCCAGTAGACACATGTTAACAATTGCATATTTGAAGATATACCGCTGGATTTGAAGAGCGAGAGTCGGGGAGAGAGAACATGGGAGTAGGGTTCTAATCTAGGCTGTGGCATTTAAGAAAATAAATCATGTGGTTTGGGGCAAATGTAATTATAAATATGTATATTAGACAGAGTACATTAATGTACAGTTGGATGTCTCCTTTGACGTCCCAAATATACTGCCCATTACGACCTGGTTCTGAAAACTGATCTCATCCAGATCACCTTCACCACAAAATTCAAAGACCACATACTTTCGTCTGAGATGATCCTGCTATTCTACAAAATAAGGTCCTGTAAAAAACGCAGCAGTACTCTATCAATTACTCCCTCAACAAAACTATTGGCACTAGGATTCCTGTCACCGCCTCAAGTACCATTACCACCACAGCAAGGAATAGCAAACATGGTCTAGTGACAATCAATTTAAACATTATCTCCTCCTGCCTGAGTCACACGTGGAATATCATTTTGGTCTTAAAAAGAAGAAAAGGGAGATATGGGGTCTTCTTGGCAGAAAATACAACTATAGAATATGAGAATACTGCCCCACTGGACACACAATGGAAATACATGTATTCTTCAAAATACCATATTTGAAAGCTTTTTTTCCTTTTTTCAACCATTCAATTCACAGTTAATATTTTAATTTCAATAGAATTAATTCATCAGGACTAATAAAGTTAGCATATTATTTTTGATTGCGCTTGTTGTTAGGATCTGACCATCATAAACTAAAAAGAAGAAATACTGACTAATCCTACCAGTAGTCACTGCCACCCAGAGATCCTACCTGTTGGTGGAAGCCATTTGAAATTGGTTACTCCTTCTATGATTGATAAAATACTCCTCCACTGCCCCTCTTACTGCACCAATAGCTGGATCACAAAAAAATATTGGAGGTGTTAATGCATGTCTTACGTGGTATGGAAGGCAGCACTTCATGCCATATTAGGAAAACAAAGTTGTGGAGGTGGGTAACATGTAACAAAAACAATCTCTATATTTAGGAAGAGAGGTAAATTGTAGCAGTGGTAGTAT
This sequence comes from Pleurodeles waltl, assembly GCF_031143425.1. Lineage (NCBI taxonomy): Eukaryota > Metazoa > Chordata > Amphibia > Caudata > Salamandridae > Pleurodeles > Pleurodeles waltl. Next base: position 239,526,186 of record NC_090437.1, on the reverse strand, counting down.
TTGCACATCAACACCTCTGAATATTAACACTACATTACAGTAATACAAACAACAGTAACAGCAATAAAGCACAGCAGCTCAACAGAACATAACCCCATCAAGATTTCTTTGCTTCCTTTTTATTGGCATTGTTAAACACTCACTAAGGGCAGGCGTTGTATTCAAAGGGCCCCTGGGAGCTTCGTAGGATTAGCATCCCAGTTTTTTATGCTAACCCTGCAAAGCGCCAGACTAGCGCCATAAATTATGACGCTAGTACCCCTGACTACTGCAGTGGCGCACAGTATTTTAAATATGGCACACACATTGTGACCTTAGTGGGGTGCTAAGGGACAGTAGAAAAGTGGCACTGCACTAGGTGATATGACAGGGCCTAGGAAAGTCAAAATATGCCAATAGTGCCACTATCCCATGGCAAGTGTACAAGTGCCATTACAGAAAAAAATTAGTGTGTTTCCAGCATAATTAGCAATGCTCATCAACAGGAGCAGTCCCTTCATGTAAAATGTACAATTATTTCCCACTATACAGTGAGCCAAATAATGAGTGCAAGCAGCTCAATTAAGACCTTGATCTAAATTACATAGAGGGCTCACTGACCCACTTTGTGCATCAGCGCACCTTTAACTGTGTGCAATGGGCTTGGACTGGGGAAACACACCATTTACAGTGAATGCCCTGTTTCCAGTGCACTAGTAACAACATATCAGTGAAAGTTTATTTGAGATCATCCAGCCACCATTCACTGTGGAGGTGGCAACAGGACCTGAACTTTAAAGCGGGGTAGAGAACCTCTCTGCAGGCAGGTGCATTAAGTAACGGTATCCATTTGCAGAAAGCTGCCTGACGGAACCCTGGCACCTTCTTTATCCCTCCTCAAGGGTTGTCCTCAAGGGAAACACAGACTTTGCCCCACCTCATAGTGGCCAACAGTAAGTGTGCCTTCTGTAAGCATTGTTGGCTGTGTGCCTATGCCTACAATATGGTCAGAAAGGTAATGGATCCCCTGATCTGTCTGAGGCATGACCTCATGAATATGAGGTCATGCACCCTTGGATTGCACTGACACACATTGTGTGCTGGTTCAATCAGCATTTCAATAGATACAGCACAAGTGCCTGTGTGCCTGAGTTGGAAGATTGGGATGGATATAGGCTCAAAATTTAACTTTATTTGATTCTGCTCATTACTTGCTGCCGTGAACCTGATCGTACAAGTCCTTCTTTTGATGCTGCTACTGAACCAAGACAAAAATCAACCTTTTTGTCACTGAAACCAAAGATAAGTAACTGTTTTACCTGTTATCTTTGGAATTGTTGGTGTACATTAGCACTGGACTCGTGCATTTAAAAAAAATACTTATAAGCAATCTTACAATGGTGTGCAATCATTTGTGTGTGATGTGATAGTTAGAAAAACTAAAAAAAACACACCTTGATATATCATTAACACTCACCAATCTGGTACTAGCTGCCATGATGGCAATGGCCATCTACACAAAAAGACACATCAATCCCTAAATCGGAATGTGTCAACACAGGTTGTGTAATCATTTTCCCTAATCTACCATACCATATACATAAACAGTACACATCATTGTAACTACATAGCACCAATATAATGTAGTAATTGCACTACACAATACAACAAGTGAGATCACACAGAATGTACAACCAATGTTACCTCTAAACTTCAAACATGTCAAAGATGTATTAAGGTCACAATTTGTGTTAAACATTAGATGTAATTTAACTCTAAAGAGTCCTTTCTCTGTGTAATGGATATATGTATATCATTAACACATCGAGTTAAAGTAAACACACATGCACTTTTCATTCACAAAAATAGAAACATTTATAATTTTGGCATATCTGTCCAGTAACATGATGAATGCTTGCACCAAAATTAACTTGTCTATCACAAATGTACAACACTAATATATGCACTATATAAATATGTCAAAAATAAAACCTTTGCTTGACATTGCCAGAAACGAGGACAGGAGAATAAGTGCATGTCACACACATTTGCATACATGACATTATCAGCAAACAATTACTAATGATTTAAAATTAAGACCAGGACAAAGATGTTGACAATAAATAAAATTGTATTACGTTAACATAATAATAAGCTATGTCTCTCAAATATATTTAAGGAGAAATAAAAAAATTGCAAAATTTTCCAAATAGTCTAGCAGGTGAATTGTGGGCTTCACGCCCAGAACTTGCTTCCTAATTGAACTCCCAAATACAACCTCCTCAGGAAGGGGCATCTATTTAGCACAGAGCAGGAACCTCAAAGATCTTTCTTGGGATGTGGGGGTTTGGATTTGGGAAGGGTGCGCTTGGTTTTGGGAGGGGTGGGTTTAGGTTTAGGAGATGTGGGTTACGGTCTAGAAGGGGTGGGTTTATATTTGGGACGGATGGTTTGAAATGTGAAAGGGGTCAAGGCCAGAGGAACTGCATACCTATTTTGGGAAAATGAGTAGGATGGTTGGCGGGGAGTTGGGTTTTGGAGATAGAGGGAATGGCCATGGGTGATTTGTGTGTGTCTGTTGACGGTATGTTTGCCTGTGGGTCTGGTTTATGTGGTGCACATTTGGGTGTGTGTTGTTTTCCTCCTGGGTGTACGTTGTTTGGGTGAGTGTGGGTGTTTGTGTCCAATGTGTGCTGTGTTTAATGTATGTGTGTGGGTGGATGGGTATGCTGTTGAGGTGCTGGGTGTAGTTGTGGTGCTTTCAGATGAGGTTGTGCATGTGGGTGTGGTGTCTATGGCTGTGCTGATGATGGTTGTGACTGTGCATGTGGGTATGGTGTCTGCAAGTGTGCTGGTGGTGGCGGTGCATGTGGTCCTCCCACCTCTTATGGCAATGGACACTGCCCCGCTGATTCTTGGTGATAGCCTTCCATATTGCCTTCTTCAGATGGGAGTTCACCTGTATAGATAAAAAAAGGGATTACAAAATGTTTTGTGATGTTTTGTTTGTATTGCTTTGACACAGTTTTGTTCCATCTCTCACAAGCATGTAACAGTCAGGAAACATTATTTACCAACATTTTATTTTTCCTATGAAATACTAATATGTAGTGACCTGTTAAGTACCCCTAACATTGTCGATGTCCTCATGTTACTAATCCAGGCTACAAACATCATCGAGACTAGATGTTTGAAACCTGAGCAGTACAAATCATTGTGAGCTACTAATGGCTAGACTACTTGTACATTATTAGCACACACCTCCATGCACAGATACATTGGCTTAATGAAAATGTTTTTAGAAGCAGATACTATGGTGTGAACCACATACTATAACAAGGGGCAGAATGGAAGGGCCACCATCTGTGTCAGTGAGAGCATGGTTTTAGATGATGTATTAACAAGTGTGTGTAGTAATGGGACATTCTTGTATGGGTAATTGAGAGCCTGTATCATGTATACTTGTAGCACAGGATATACCTTTCCCATGTGTGGTACCATTACATGGCTAACACATACAGATCCTCATCTTTCAGAAAATGGGATGTAGGTTAAATTGAAACAAAAAATTAAGGTGGTCATTACAACCCTGGCGGACGGTGTTAAAGCTGCGTTAATACCGCAAACAGGCCGGCGGACAAAAAAAGGGAATTACGACCCTGGCGGAAACCGCCAACTAAGACAGCCACTTTAACACACCGCCCGCCACGGCGGTACAGACAAACAGCGCAGCGGTCACCGCCAACAGACAGGCGGAAGACAATGTACCGCCCACACTATCACAACACACCAATCCGCCACCTTTTCCGGGGCGGATTCACCGTGGATAAAAACACGGCGGAAACAGCTCTTGCTATGGGAAAACGCTCACCTCAACACATCCCACGAGGAACGAGGACACCATGGATCCGGAACTACAAATACTCCCTGCCCTTGCATTCCTGCTCATCTACGACCATCAGCTACGTAGGCGCAGAACATACTGGTGAGTACAGCACCTACGACACGGGGGAGGCAAAAGTTACGGGGACACCCACCCCCACCCTCGCATATTACAACATACACACCAATGCATTCACAAAAATCACAGTAACAACCCACAATCCCCCCGGAAGAATGCAAAGACAAAGCGAACAGCGGTCAAACTTTGTATTGTGCCAATATACTACTCATTCAAAAATATACGGATATATATATCACGAAATCTGTCAAAAATAAATGTACAATACAAGAAGTAGTGCAGATATGTACACAACAATGTCCGTGCCCCAACAGTCCAAAAATGCATGGGCGACGCCCACAATAGATACCTGACCAAAATCCGGGAGAACACTGCCGGGGCATCAGATAGAAACACTACAGGCACCTCAGGGGGAAGGGAAGGGGGGGTACCTCAGCCAGATGAATGCGAAGCCAGATCCACAACGGGGCTCCATGCCCATTGATGTATCCTGGGAGTGCAAAGCCAGAGTCTCTCAAGTCACTTCAGTGGGTGGGTTGCCCACTGTGCCATCCTGGGGAGTGCAAAGCCACAGTCTCTCAAGTCTCTACAGTGGGTGGCTTGCCCACTGTTACATGCTAGGGAGTGCAAAGCCACAGTCTCTCAACTCTCTACAGTGGGTGGGTTGCCCACTGTGCCATCCTGGGGAGTGCAAAGACACATCTTCGCAAGTAGATGCAGTTCTCTACTGGTACCTGGTGGGACTGGTGTCCAGACTGGATGAGTCTCCCCGTGAAAGTACATGTCCTGTCACAGTCCCAGCTGCACATGGGAGAACGATGCCTGATGTGCCGGACTATTCATACCCACACGGTCTTTGCCCTGTTCAGCAGTGCTTTGCCATGGCAGTCTTTGCCCTGTTCAGCGGTCTTCACCATGGCGGTCTTGGCCTTGTTCAGCGGTGCTTTGCCATGGCGGTCTTTGCCCTGTTCAGAGGTCTTCTCCATGGCGGTCTTTGCCCTGTTCAGCGGTCTTCACCATGGTGGTCTTGGCCTTGTTCAGCGGTGCTTTGCCATGGCTGGCTATGGACTGTTCAGCGGTGCTTTGCCATGGCAGTCTTTGCCCTGTTCAGCGGTCTTCACCATGGCGGTCTTGGCCTTGTTCAGCGGTGCTTTGCCATGGCTGGCTATGGACTGTTCAGCAGTCTTCACCATGGCGGTCTTGGCCTTGTTCAGCGGTGCTTTGCCATGGCTGGCTATGGACTGTTCAGCGGTGCTTTGCCATGGCAGTCTTTGCCCTGTTCAGCGGTCTTCACCATGGCGGTCTTGGCCTTGTTCAGCGGTGCTTTGCCATGGCTGGCTATGGACTGTTCAGCAGTCTTCACCATGGCGGTCTTAGCCTTGTTCAGCGGTGCTTTGCCATGGAGGTTCTGGTACGGATATTGGTGTGTGGCATTACGATCTCCACAATGGACATTGGTGTGTGGCATTACGATCTCCACAATGGACACTGGTGTGTGGCATGACGATCTCCACACTGGACATTGGTGTGTGGCATGACGATCTCCACATTGGACATTGGTGTGTGGCATGACGATCTCCACAATGGACATTGGTGTGTGGCATGACGATCTCCACACTGGACATTGGTGTGTGGCATGACGAACTCCACACTGGACGTTGGTGTGTGGCATGACGAACTCCACACTGGACATTGGTGTGTGGCATGATGAACTCCACACTGGACGTTGGGGTGTGGCATGACGAACTCCACACTGGACGTTGGTGTGTGGCATGACGAACTCCAAACTGGACATTGGTGTGTGGCTTGACGTTCCATCATTGCCCAGCGGGGCTGTGGGATTCTGGACCCTCATGGGCTGTGACTCCGGCGGTGGTGGTGGTCTCCTGACCAGTAACGATACTTGGGCCCTCCTGGGCTATGACTCTGGCGGTGGTCTCCTGACCAGTTACGATACTTGAGCCCTCCTGGGCTGTGACTCCGGCGGTGGCGGTGGTCTCCTGACCAGTAACGATACTTGGGCCCTCCTGGGCTATGACTCTGGCGGTGGTCTCCTGACCAGTTGCGATACTTGAGCCCTCCTGGGCTGTGACTCCTGTGGTACTGAAAATTCTGGACCGGTGTTATAAACATCGTCGTATCACAACGATTTTGGTATCAGCAGACCGAGAATGATTAGAATAGTATGCACAAGGATTGTATTCATATTCAGGTGACTAAATCACCCGAATATCAGAGTTTCCGTCCTGAACCCTCGGGTTCCATTTAAACGACAGCCATTTTGTGATTGCCCTCACATAGGCCAATGAATAATGCCGAAAACGAGTCTTTGCTGACTCCTCTGTGACCTGGGCAAGCTGACTCCACTGCCTGAAGCCAAACCTGTTCGGCCAGTTTCTTTCCCAGTGGACGAATGAGATTAGTATCAAGGCACAACACATCATAAAACCTTTCATCACACACAAACCATGCCTAATCTTACACACACCTGTCCCTGTTTCTTTCTTTATGACTTGCTTTACAAGGAGGAGGTGCCTGTTTATATTGGGGGTCCGTCGATATCTGATGAAAGTACTGAGCCTTGCCGGGTAATTGATTGAGGGCTGGACAAACTGAAATATGGGCTTGTCATCATAACCCTGCTATTTCTTTGTAGTGAAAATATGTGAATGGTCAACTGTAAAATAAGGGATGTTTGCCTAAAGCATAATATTTTGTATAAAAGAGAAGGTTAGCTTTGCAAGGAGGGCAGTCTCCTGAGAATATAGACTGTGTTGTACTTCTAGGATACCTGTTACTGGCTGCAGCCAATAAACAAGATCTTTGACTTCACCAAGAAGACTCTGTGTTTCTGTAGTCTGAAACAGGAAGGACTCGAAGTCTTAGGGTGTGTTCCCTGGGACCACTGGGTTCTGAAAAACCCAGTACTTCACTCCGGCGGTGGCGGTGGTCTCCTGACCAGTAACGATACTTGGGCCCTCCTGGGCTATGACTCTGGCGGTGGTCTCTGGACCAGTGACGATACTTGAGCCCTCCTGGGCTATGACTCTGGCGGTGGTCTCTGGACCACTGACGATACGTGGGCCCTCCTGGGCTGTGACTCTGGCGGTGGTCTCTGGACCAGTGACGACGGTGCTGGCGGTTGTGTCTGGACCGCCGGAAATGATGGCGCACTTCTCCGCCGTGACACTCACAGCAGGTTGGGGAGACTTCCTCAGGACCTTCCCCACCTTCTTTTGAGTTACAGATGACTCACCAATCGCCTTGGATCCCATTTCATGGTTTGTCCCACCAGGAGTCTTGACACAGTCCCGTCGTCCACTCTCCAATTTCGGAGCCTTTGGTGGTGGGCTGACAGTGCCTTGGCTCCGGGTCCTACTGCCTGCACTGGTGGACAGGGCACTCCAAAAACCTGGTACACGCACCACTGGTACTGGAGGCTTTTTGGCTGAGGTGCTACGACGGGACTGATGAATTGGAGGGGGGGTGGGGGCAAAAAGGTCAATTTGACATAGGGACAGTTTCTGACGTACACTGGGATGGGTAGCTGGAGGGGCTCTGGGAGTGGAGGAAGAGGAGGTGGTTGTAGGAGGTGTCACTTTAGCTGTTTTGGGTGCAGGTACTGGAGGCTGTCGTGAGGTGGATGGATGTTGGGTGAGTGATTGCCGGTGTTTGTGTACTTTGGGAGGGGGCGTCGCAGACAAACTGGGAGAGGACACAGGGGACGTGTATATGGCAGTGGAGGTGGTGAGTGCAGGTGAGCGGCTTGTGGAGCTGGGTGTCCTGCTGCGAGTCCTAGTGCCTGTAGATGTGGTGCATGCAGGTGTGTGTGTAGACGACACTGGTAGGGAGGAGGGAGAAGAGGAGGAGGGGGACACAGTGGAGACAGTGGATGTTGCTGTGTCTGTATGGGTCTGATGCTTGTGTGAGTGCCTGTGGTGTGTGTGGTGCCTATGTTTGCTTGAGCTACTTGTGTGTGTTGACTTGTGTGCATGCTGGTCTGTAGGTGTGCTTGGGATGGGCTGGGGTACAGGGGATTGGGTCTGGGTGGAGGAAGTTGGAGGGGGGAGGCTGGACACAGGGACAATGGCTGCCATCAGTGCTGAGGACAGAGATTGCAGGGTTCGCTGAAGGACAGCCTGACCAGAATGAATGCCTTCCAGGAATGCATTACCGTGTTTCAACTCTCGTTCTACACCCTGGATGGCTTTCACAATGGTAGACTGCCCAACAGTGAGTGACCTGAGGAGGTCAATGGCCTCCTCACTGAGGGCAGCAGGGGTGACTGGGGCAGGGCCTGAGGTGCCTGGGGCGAAGGTGATGCCCACCCTCCTGGGTGAGCGGGCACGGGGCGAACGCTGAGGGGCTGCTGGGAGGGCGGTGCTGGTTGGGGAGGTGGTGGCTGTACCTGTAGAAGTGGGGGGCACAGATGGTGCCACCACCACAGGGGAGCTCCCATCGGCGGACGAGTCCGTGTCGCTGTTTGGTGATCCTGTGGCCGACGTGAAGCTCCCCTCGCCCTCCGTCCCACTGGTGAATTCAGAGTCTGTGGTGTGGCCCTCCATGGCCATGTGGGATGCAGCTCCCTCATGCTCCAGTGCCACTGTACCTCCGCCTGTTGATGCTGATGTACAGAAAGACAGGGAGAGCAGAAAAAGGGTGGAGACAGAAGAAAGAGAGTTTTAGTGCATGGCATACCGCTACCGTTGGCGGACAAGACAAATGCAGCAGCCCCCTGCATTACGCCGTGCTCCTGCCCTCTGCACATGCACTTTCTGGGATATGGCCTACATGGCAATGGTAGAAATCTGCCCACATGGATGGCAAAGGGGCAACTATACATCAATTTGCCTTTTTTTTTTGCTGGGGTAGAGTGCCACATGGCCTACATAACGGAGGGGCCTTGCCTACCTAACTCGCCCTGGCCTAGGGACACCCACAGCCCACCATCCCCACCCAGACAGCTCCACTGCACGCAAAGTCCATAGGATGAGGTTGTACTCACCCCCTTGTGTCTGCTGTGATGTCCTTAAGCGCCCATCCAACTCCGGGTAGGCCACCGCCAGGATCCGGAACATAAGGGGGGTCATGGTGCGACAGGCACCCCTCCCACGTTGGGAGGCCATCCCCAGCTGAGCCTCCACCGTCTTCTTGCTGCAGCGGCGAATGTCCTCCCATCTCTTCCGGCAGTGGGTGCCCCGTCTCTGGTGGGCCCCCAGGGTCCGGACTTCCTTGGCGATGGCACGCCAAATGTCCCTCTTCTGGTGGGCGCAGACCTACATGACATGCACAAGGAAAGAGGAACAGTCATTACCTACAGCACCGTCGTTGTAATTGGCCCCATCCCAACTCTATCCCTGTGGCCCATTCATCCCCATGCATGACTGTTCTATGTACTCTGCCCCCTTCCCTCATCCACCCAGCCCTGTCCACCCAGGCCTAGCCCATACAACGTGCTCCCTGTGTACTAACCTGTCGGTCTGGAGGACCGTAGAGTAGCGTATACTGGGGGAGGACCCCATCCACAAGTTTCTCCAACTCCTGTGCAGTGAAGGCAGGGGCCCTTTCCCCAGACGCAGCAGCCATTGTCGCTTCCAGACCGAGGTCACAGCAGCACTAGCAGTGTAGGTCCTCTCCTGTCGAAGGTCAGGTATCTAGTGATTGAAGGGATAGAAAATGGTGGTGACGTCTGCGGCGGTGAAGTCCGCGGCGGTGCGCATCATCACCGCCAGCGCACCTGTTCATTGGCTCCTGGGACCCATAGGGTCCAATGCTAACCAATGCAGCATTGTGCCGTGCTCTACGACCGCCTACCGCGACGGTGTCCAACGCCAGCGCAGTTACCCCACAATTCCATTGTCCCAGTTTAGAGGTCAGGCAGCTGCCATTTCAGGGGCCCACATGGCTTCAATTACTACTGCGTCACACATACCGAGGCCTACACTCAAAACCTTTCCCGGATGGGTTAATTGTCTGGTGTAGTCTTGTGTGTGACTGTGGGTACATACCTGGAGGAATGCTGACAGTTTTTTCACTGTTGCCCTAGTTAGGCACCGTCAGTTGGGACATATTGGAAGATGGCGGAATCCGCCAGTGTACCGACCGCTGGTGGACCTGTTGACAATGGAAGAGCGACATGTCATTGTGACCTTTCCGGTTTGACCGTGCCACAATCCGGGAATTATGTACCCAGTTGGAGCCAGACCTGATGTCACCAATCCGCCATCCAACTGGAATCCCCCCTGACGTGCAGGTGCTGTCAGTGCTCCATTTCTTTGCAAGTGGGTCTTTTCAGACAACAGTGGCCATGGCATCAGGGATGTCCCAGCCTATGTTTTCCAACGTGTTGTCCAGAGTGTTGTCTGCCCTGCTGAAACACGTAAGGAGATACATCATTTTCCCTGAGGTGGCGGATTTGCCTACAGTGAAAGGTGACTTCTATGCCCTTGGACATATCCCCAACGTCATAGGTGCCATTGATGGGACCCATGTAGCTCTGGTACCCCCCGCAGGAATGAACAGGTGTACAGGAACAGGAAGAGTTATCATTCGATGAATGTCCAGATGGTCTGTTTGGCAGACCAGTACATCTTGCAGGTAAATGCAGTGTTCCCTGGCTCAGTGCATGACGCCTACATCCTGCGGAATAGCAGCATCCCTGATATGATGAGTGAACTCCAGAGGCACTGTGTATGGCTATTGGGGGACTGTGGTTACCCCAACCTGTCCTGGCTACTGACCCCAGTGAGGAATCCCAGGACCAGGGCAGAGGAACGGTACAATGAGGCCCATGGGCGGACTAGGAGGGTGATCGAGCATACCTTCGGCCTCCTGAAGGCCAGGTTCAGGTGCCTCCATATGACAGGTGGGTCCCTATTCTACTCACCGAAGAAGGTGTGCGACATCATCATCGCCTGCTCCATGCTTCATAACTTGGCATTGCGACGCCAGGTGCCTTTTCTGCAGGAGGATGATCCAGATGACGGTGTTGTTGCAGCGGGTGAGCCTGTGGAGCCTGTGGACAGTGATGAGGAGGAAGCTGATGAAGATGAAAACGACAACAGGGAGTCAGTCATACAGCAATATTTTCAATGAGACACAGGTGAGTGCAATTTCATGTTTCACATTATATTACATTTCACACGTCTACCTCTATCCTCTACCTACATTTCACTCCCTATTTGGTAACTGAGTTTTCCCCTTCCATTTCAGTTTCAGTAATGTGGTAACCTACATGTCAACAGCTTGCACCCTTGAAAGGCTTGTGATGTGTGACATTGGTATGTTGACCTTCCAATCGGTAACCTTTTTTAACACTGTAATTGACAATACAAAGTTCACAATCATTGACTGACTCCAATATTATTGAGGATTCAAGGGTGTTTATTGAAGTGCATAAAAATATAGGGGGGTTTTGAAATGGGGAGAGATCATGGTGGAAGAATGTCCATGGCAGAGTCCTGTCTATTAGTCTCACAGGTACATTGCACATCTGGCCATTGGAAGTGGAGCTGGGGCAGTTCCAATCTGGACAGGGTAACAAAGTGGGACAGTGGGGGGACAATCAGGGTGGTCTTATTTCCTGGCGGGGGTCTTGCCATCTTGCTCTGTCCTGTTCCTGGATCTCAGGGCCCGCTTTTGTGGTGGTTGTCCGTCTGCAGGGGGTGGGGTGCTGGTGTGGTGGTCCTGTGGCGGGGCGTCATGTCCACTAGCGCCGGCGAAGGTGGTGGGCATTTCATCGTCCTGGCTAGTGTCAGGGGCCCCTTGGAGTGCCACGGTGTCCCACAAGGTCTTTTGAATGTCCGTCAGCACCCCTACGATGGTGCCCAGGGCGGAGCCGATGGTCCTGAGCTCCTCCCTGAACCCCAAATACTGCTCCTCCTGCAGACGCAGGGTCTCCTGCAACTTGTCCAGGACCGTTGCCATCGTCTCCTGGGAGTGGTGATGTCCTGCCTATTGGCTTAATTTTGTTTGACCAATGACTTTGTGTTTCACCACTGCGCATATTAGTTGCTCAATGTTCACCAGTGGCACATTGTATGTTTTGTTCAGTTTAGCCGCCTATGGGCTTTGACATTGCATTAGCCATTACATTCTGTATTCTGCCTATTGGCTTTGACATGATGTATTCAGTTTAGCTGCCTATTGGCTTTGACATGCTATTAGGTATTCTGCCTATTGGCTTTGACAAGATATTATATATTACATTTTGTATTCAGCTTAGCTGCCTATTGGCTTTGACATGATATTATACATTGCATTTCGTATTCAGCTCAGCTGCTTATTGGCTTTGACATGATATTAGACATTGCATTTTGTATCCAGCTCAGCTGCCTATTGGCTTTGACATGATATAAGATACATTGCAATTTGTATTCAGCTCAGCTGCCTATTGGCTTTGACATGACACTAGACATTGCATTTGATATCTAGGTTAGCTGCCTATTGCCTTAACGTGGAGTTAGACATTGCAGTTGAGAATCCAAGCTGTATTTTTCCAAGCTGTGTTTTTTTACAAGATGAACCAAGATGTTTTTTCTCACAGTAGACTAGACATGATAAGAGAGGGTACACTGGTTGTTTTTCTCTCCGCTTGAGCTTGGGAAGAGGAGCAGTCTTGGAGACCTGGCCAGTCTCCAAAGGCTTGCGTAGTTTTCCCGAGTCTAAGAGGAGGGGGCACACCTTTGTAACGAATGTCACAGGCTGCAGAGATTCAGATTCGGATCTGCCTGACTTCGTGCTGGAGCTTGGCGCCAGTTGCCAGCATCCCATGTGGGTAGATAAATCTCTTTCTCGCAGCTGACAGGGAGTCATCAGCTTGCAGACCCTAGAAAGATGAAGCTGTAAATAGTTTCCCACACGGTGAAGTATTTGTTTTGCTTTGCATTCAATATCTTATAAATATAACCTGCTGTGTATATTGCAAACTGATATATTTTGATTGATTAACGTGTGCTTGAAATCTACTGATTCGTCATTCACGATATCGCGGCTAGGAAAGAATTAACAACAATAAAAGTCTTCTTTGAACTCAGAAGTGCATTCCTGGTATGTTATGTAAGTGCTAAGAACTAGTTGAGAGCAGAAGCACTACATTTGGTACCAGAAGTGGGGTCGGTTAAGGTAAGAGGCGGTTAAGGGGTAGTTAAGAGGAGGTTAAGGTATGACGAATTGATAGATTTCTAAGTGCACACTTTAAAAGTGTAATTGTTTTTGTTGTTTGGAGAATTACAGGAATTGTTTTCTGTTTGGAGAATTACAGAAGCACGGCAGACCATGTTTGAAAATGCATGTGTTGTTAAACTGCCTGATAGTGCTTTGAGAAATAATTTCTGTTGTGCATATTTAGGAAATGTGCCTTTTGGAAGTAATGATGACAGAAAGGTTTGGATACCTTTATCTGTTTACAGAGAAATGCAGGAGAAATGTAGGCAGTTGGAACATGAAAATAGGAATTTACGTGAGCAAATTAGCCAGAATACATTAATTCAAAATAATGCTGAAAGTTATAAAAATGCTGTTTTAGAAGAATCTTTCTTTTCCCAATTCAGTAATGAGGGGGTTAAGACAGCTTCGAGCTGCTTTGAGTCTTTGTGTGAGCCAGGGTTTTTGGCAGTGAAAGCGCATTCCTTAACTGATAACACGGATGAGAAGGAGAGAGCTCAGAATGTGATTTACGAGTTACCGTTGCAAAATGCACAAGTAAAACGAAAGATTTTAGAGCAAGAGACACCGAGTTTCATTAGCTTGTTTGATTTTTGGAAACAGAATAGCCCTCATTTGAGTGAAATCCTAACACTTTGGTATATGGTCACTGTGAAAAATAATATGCAGCTGCGCGCTTGTGATTTGGCAAATGAAATGATGCAGACTTTAGGTTTCTGCGCAGTGAAATTGAGTGCAAACACTGATGTACATGTAAATCAAGAACAAGGAAAGAAAATAGTGCCCCTAGCTAGGATCATACAATGGATCTGGTACTTGCAAGACAGGGCTAGAGTACCACAGGTAAAAGAGTCACTAGTGAAATTGTGTGCACCATTTGAATTCGTGTCCACTGAAGATAAAAAGCATGTTTGTTTGACTAATGATTCATTGACTGAAATGTTGTTTTATGGCACAGGAGAAGGAACAGCGTTGTACAATGTGTGTCAGATTTTAAAGCAAGAGCTACGTGAGATGTGTCATTTTTACGCTGATTTTTGGTTCATTGCTAATGTTTTAGCTGTTTGTTTTTCCACATGGCTTGCACCTAACTGGTTCAATTACCTTGCAGATGTTAATGAGAAAAATTCAGAGAGAGAAGTGTACACCCAGAATTCTGCCTTAGTGGGGATGGCTAAGTGGGTGCCCCAGAAATGTGAACAGCTGAGAGAAAAAGCCACTTACAGGTGGGCAGAGATGAGAGAGATGCACATTCCCCTAGATTTGATAAAAACTGTGCAGCACGCACAAAAGCAATCTGTCATGCAAGCAGTCACAGAGCAGTTGGGGAGAGGAAAGTTACCAGGACAGAAATGGCAAATTGATCAGGTTTTAGGGAGAGTGATTGCTGCAAATTACCAAGGAAAAATCGAAATTATGCTGATAACTAGAAAAGAATCTGATTCATACATACAAATTGAAGACAGAATGGCCCAAATTGGCAAACATGCAGTGAATGGAGGTTTGGTAAAGAATGAGTCTGCCCCAGCCCTTCTGACAGTGCAAGAAAAGGGAAGCTGTGGCGCAGCAGATAAAAACCTCAGTGCTGATGTGTGGGCTAAAGCCCCAAGTGACCCTCCAGAACCTGCAGAAATCATAATAAAGGGCCCCAAAAACATCCTGCTGATTATAAAACAGGAAAAGAAAGAGGAAGGGTGCATTTCAAATGACAAATGTTATTTGCAAGAAAAGTCATACTTGTTTCTTTTGCAGATCCTACCACGTTTCGCCACTGTCCCTGAGTTTGCTGTGTGGTCCCCCTTCCGGTGTGTGCGTGTGGGATCGGGGAAGGGACCGAACTCCCAACCTGAACCTGGCTGAGTAAAGTGCCAGCACCATGGATCCATTTTGCGCAAACTGCGCCTTCAGTTCATGTTCAACTTGTTTGATTGCATTCTTCCACTGGAACTAAGCTGTGTTTTTGTCCCTTCTCGTATGGAACTCTGACTTTTGCTTATCTTTCAGCAAACCTTTCAGATGGACCGTGCACCTTTACATGAGTAGAACTCATGCCACATCAAATTGCTAACACTGTTGCAGTCTTTTCTGTGTAGACGTATCTGATGTAAAAGGTTATGAGATCTATATGTTAATTCACTTCTATTGCTTTACAGGGATTGCTTTGATCATTCAAATCTGATTTGCTGATAATGTTTTTTTGTGCCGATGTTTTTTGTTTTTTGTTTTTGTTTGAAACAAGAGATATGTGAAACAAAAATTCATTGGTCAAAGGGCGGAATGTCCTGCCTATTGGCTTAATTTTGTTTGACCAATGACTTTGTGTTTCACCACTGCGCATATTAGTTGCTCAATGTTCACCAGTGGCACATTGTATGTTTTGTTCAGTTTAGCCGCCTATGGGCTTTGACATTGCATTAGCCATTACATTCTGTATTCTGCCTATTGGCTTTGACATGATGTATTCAGTTTAGCTGCCTATTGGCTTTGACATGCTATTAGGTATTCTGCCTATTGGCTTTGACAAGATATTATATATTACATTTTGTATTCAGCTTAGCTGCCTATTGGCTTTGACATGATATTATACATTGCATTTCGTATTCAGCTCAGCTGCCTATTGGCTTTGACATGATATTAGACATTGCATTTTGTATCCAGCTCAGCTGCCTATTGGCTTTGACATGATATAAGATACATTGCATTTTGTATTCAGCTCAGCTGCCTATTGGCTTTGACATGACACTAGACATTGCATTTGATATCTAGGTTAGCTGCCTATTGCCTTAACGTGGAGTTAGACATTGCAGTTGAGAATCCAAGCTGTATTTTTCCAAGCTGTGTTTTTGCACAAGATGAACCAAGATGTTTTTTCTCACAGTAGACTAGACATGATAAGAGAGGGTACACTGGTTGTTTTTCTCTCCGCTTGAGCTTGGGAAGAGGAGCAGTCTCGGAGACCTGGCCAGTCTCCAAAGGCTTGCGTAGTTTTCCCGAGTCTGAGAGGAGGGGGCACACCTTTGTAACGAATGTCACAGGCTGCAGAGATTCAGATTCGGATCTGCCTGACTTCGTGCTGCAGCTTGGCGCCAGTTGCCAGCATCCCGTGTGGGTAGATAAATCTCTTTCTCGCAGCTGACAGGGAGTCATCAGCTTGCAGACCCTAGAAAGATGAAGCTGTAAATAGTTTCCCACACAGTGAAGTATTTGTTTTGCTTTGCATTCAATATCTTATAAATATAACCTGCTGTGTATATTGCAAACTGATATATTTTGTTTGATTAACGTGTGCTTGAAATCTACTGATTCGTCATTCACGATATCGCGGCTAGGAAAGAATTAACAACAATAAAAGTCTTCTTTGAACTCAGAAGTGCATTCCTGGTATGTTATGTAAGTGCTAAGAACTAGTTGAGAGCAGAAGCACTACAGGTGGTATGCTCCCATGATGGAAGATAGGGCCTTGTGGAGAGTGGGTTCCCTTGGCCTGTCCTCCCTCTGTCGCACAGCAGCCCTCCCAGTTCCCCGGTGTTCCTGTGCCTCCGTCCCCTGGACCGTGTGCCTACTACCACTGCCCCCAGGTCCCTCTTGTTGTTGGGGTGGTGGGTTACCCTGGGTGCCCTGTAGTGGTGGACACACCGCTGATTGACCTGTCCTGGGTAGGGAGGTATGGGCCCGCTGGGTGGGTGCTGTGCTGGGGTTACCAGAGGGTGGAAGCTCGGTGTTGGGCTGTGGCTGGGCAAGGGTAACCGACTGTCCTGAGGCCCACGATGGTCCGGGCTGGTCATCAAGATCCAGTAGGGCAGAGCTGCTGTCGTCACTGTGGGCCTCTTCTGGGGGTGAAGTGGTGTTGTCTGGACCCTCTGGTGTGGTGACGTTCCTTCGGGTTCCTGCGGGGGCATAAGTACATCATTATTGCATGTGTGTGTTTCATGGTGTGCAATGGTTGGGTGTGCGTGAACCCCAGTGCAGGCATTCCTGTGTGGGGGCTTGTGTGGTGATGGTTGGGGGGTGTTGTGGGTCTGTGCAGTGGGCATGCTTTAGTGATGGGTGTCCATGCTTAGTTGTGTCATGCAGGTCTTGGGGTTGGGATGGGTGGTTGGTGTTATGGGTAGATTAGTGAGGAGTTAGGGTGATAGGGGAGGGTGTGAGGGTGGGGTTGTGTGATAGCATGCAGGTAGGGTGAGGGATATGATAGTGAAGATTTGACTTACCAGTGTCCGTTCCTCCAACGACTCCTGCAAGGCCCTCAGGATGCAAGATGGACAAGACTTGCTCCTCCCATGTTGTTAGTTGTGGGGGAGGAGGTGGGGGTCCGCCGCCAGTCCGCTGTACCGCGATGTGGTGCCTGGATACCGTGGAACGCACCTTCCCCCGTAGGTCGTTCCAACTCTTCCTGATGTCCTCCCTATTTCTTGGGTGCTGTCCCACAGCGTTGACCCTGTCGACTATTCTTTGCCATAGCTCCATCTTCCTGGCTATGGATGTGTACTGTACCTGTGAGCCAAATAGCTGTGGCTCTACCCTGATGATTTCCTCCACCATGACCCTGAGCTCCTCCTCGGAGAAGCGGGGGTGTCTTTGGCGTGACATGGGGTGGTGTGTGTGATGTGTGGGGTGGTGTATGTGTTGATGAGTGTGGTGAGTGTAGTGGTATGTGGTGTTTTGTGCGTGGATGTTGTGTGGGTGATGGTGTAGTGTGCCTCTGTGTGATGGTGTTATCTATTCTGTGCTGTCTCTCTCTGGCCTTCGTCTCTAATTTGTGGTCGTAGGGGTTTGTGGGTGATGTGGGTGTGTGTTTTATATTGTGTTGGGTGTGTGTATGTGTATCAGGTGTGTGTATTTGGAATTGTCCAATGTGGCGGTGTTTTGGAGATGTGTGTGTATTTTGAGCGCGGCGTTGTGTACCACCAATGGAATACCGCGGTTGAAAGACCGCCGCGTGGATTCGTGGGTCGTAATAGCATGGGCGTGTTTCTGTTGGCGTGGAGGTGGAGGATTTGTTTCCGCATATTTATTGCTGACCTTTGGTGTGGCGGACTTGTGTGGGTGTCTGAATTTCGGCTGATTCCGTGATGTGTGTCATAATAGCTGTGGCGGTCTCCCGCCGCAGCAGCGGTGTATTGGCGTTCTTCTGCACGGCGGTAAGCGGCTTTTACCGCCAATGTTGTAATGACCCCCTAAGACAACTCCATAATGTGATATTTTCTTCTTGTACTATACATTTCTCTCATTTTGACATTTGAATGTAATTATCACGTATACTACTGGTACAGGGTCTACTGGCCACTGCAAGTAAAGGGCATGCAGTTTGTCAAGTGAAATCGAGATTTGTGAATAAAATAAACTGAAAAGTCAGCTTATTGACTCAGATTACTTTTTATTTCATTTTTACCAGTTTACACATATTTAAAACATTGTGAAACATCATTATGTCCCTTGATACATCATTAAGTTCACTACACTCCAATAACAACACTTCACTCACGAACAAAAATGGACAAAAAAGCCTCTGTATGAAAAAGAAACAAGTCACTTAGAAAACATTTCCCAATGAAACATGTACCTGTTCTTCTGGGTTCTCATACAACTGGCTGTACAGGGACAGGACCTCTGTGGTGAGAAGTTCCAACTCCTCAGTGCAAATGTTAGGGCCCCTGTCACCTTCTTTTCTCAGCATCCTGGCTCCCAGAGGTCAGTAACAGCAGCTAAAGTGGAGAAGGTGTTGTTGGTTGCAGTGTTCGGTGGAAAGTGAGCTTTTTCGAAACACTGCATATGAGTACATGACATACGCGATCCGTTGATGGAGACGGACATTTCCGTTGGCTTTTTTCCATAGCTATCACACACATTAACCTATGGCTGTGCCCATTGCGGACTGTTACACCAACAACGTGGTCAACTTCCGCCGACGGCTGTCGAATAGCCAATATCCTGACTTCAAAGTCAGGTGCCCGCCATTTTAGGAGGTGAAGCAGTGTATTTTTAAATGTAATATGCATCACAACCATTCAAAAGGGTGGCAAGTTTGTTTACAAATGTAATAGATGTATAACACTGTTATTTCTAAGATTTTAAACATTAAAATGCAAACTGTCACTGTGTTTAACATTGATAGTGGCTCAATGTACTTTATACTTCCACTGACAGACTTTGTAAAAAAAAAGAAAAAAAAATAATGTGCAAATAATTTATTTGGAATGGAGTGTGGCACAGTATCCTTCCTGTACACCATGGCAGTATCTGATGGCATGGCACAACCAACCTTCTGTGGTATGCTACAAGAAGTCCTTTCTTCAGTGATGAGACACATCAACAGCTCATCCAGTTTCCATGACATGAGCATTTTGTAACTGTTGGGGGAAATTGTTATGCTTTAGGTGGCATACCACATGTGGTTGGAGCAACTGATGGCACACATATTGCCTCAGTGTCACCACTCGCCAGGTAACAGAAAGACATACAAAAAAGCAATACCACAAAAAATACAACACCGGTCTTTTACATTGTGTGATATAAAATTATTTTAATAACACAAATTAACCAACAGCAGTTTGAAACATAAAATCACAGGAAAAGGAAAAAAAGAAAACCCATCATGGTGGATAAAAGTATTTATGATGAGCTTAAATTGTTTGAAGACCAATGTACAAAATACAACTGTTCACAAAGAATGTAAATGTGTCCAACAAATAGTCCACAGAGAGAATGGTAGACACACACTCAAGGAAGTTAGGATTGGCGTCTCTTGGAGGTGATGATGGTTGTCTTGCCATCCTTTCCTGGTGGTCTGGGGGAATGTTCCCTACGTGGTGGGTTGGGTGGGGCAGTTCCATGTTATGGCAAGGCCTTCCTATCTGTTGCTGAGGAACGTGTATTTTATTCTGATTTTGAAGGACCACAGACAGGGTAGATAATACTGAAAAGGCCCTGTACATATGATGATAAATGTCAACCATCACCCTAGTCAAGGAGCAAACATTTGTAGTTGTAATTCTGCATTTCTGCATTGTGCTCCCTCTGAAGCTGCTTCATGTCCCGGAGCTCTGTAAGGACCTGGGCCATCATGTCAATGGTAGTCTGGATGACAGTTATCCCAGTGACCTCACTTTACTGGCTCACTGATTCCCACCCACGACCCCTACTCCCCAATACCCTCTGCCCTTGAGGTAGTCTGCCTCGTCCCACAGGGTGCCAGCAGAACTGGGGGTGGTGGTGGTATTGGCTCAACAGCAGCTAGGACTGGGGGCACAAGTTTGGTGTGATGTTCCTTTGGACCCAGGAAGTAGAGGTATCCTGAGGCTGTTGCATCTGGGGTAGGAGGTTTAGGTGTGGGTCAGGTGAGGCTCAGACTCACTGTAGCTGTCTGCCCAGACAGACCATATGGACCAGGCAGTTCCACGTCATCTTGAGTTGCTGAAATGATGTCTTTACTGAAGTCTTGATCCTGGTCTAGAGTTCAGGTGTCTTCAGTGGTATATGGTAGTACACTGGCCCTGGATGTTGGACCTACAATTAAATACAAATAATATGAAATAAAAAGTCTGGATTGTACTTCAAATGTGTCTTCCTCTTTTATTGATTTACATATGCAGGTTAATTTACACAGATGCAAACTTCAGAAATAATGTTGAAGAGATATCCTGAAAACAGAAATAATATTTAAAAAGTATACATTGCATGTACTAGACATTCAACCCAACACAGCAGTAAGGAAAATTGAGACCTACACCATTTGAAGACCTTGCAGACTGAACAAAATAATATAGTGCAACTTACTATACTACAATTTATTGGAATTAATGGCACTGGTCATCATATGGACACTGCAAAGTAAAATGTGTATCAACGCTACTTATATTCAGCATGAGACAGAACATGATTGCAAATCTTTGAAACTATGAATTATGTAAGCAAGTACATCAATTCAAAGGAACAAAAAGAAGATGACAACATGCTAGATCAACACAGCAAATTACATTTCATACAGAGCATGAAATGGTGAATGACACATGTATAACACTTTGACATGTGTGCATATATAGAAGTACAGGGAGGTTGAGCAATATCACATTGCACTATTCTTTTCCAGAGACAAAAAACAGGGCACCATGGTAGTTGTAGCCATTTGTAAACACCATTGACAATACATGTTAAGATGTGAGTTAAACATACTTATTTAAATATCTGCAGTGAAAATGGCCACACATTTACAATACATACACACATATGTGAATGATGTAAATAGGTGAAACAACATTTGCAAGCACTACTGCTTCATGTGCAAATAGATTGAGTTTGGACCCTGTTTTTTTTTAAGTACAACAACAACATACATTGAATAAAGCACGGAACTAGGCAAATGCAAGGGATGATTCATGGAGAACAACAAACATTCTGACCACACATTTTAAGCATTGTTGAAAAGAGAAATACAACCATGATGCTAGAACTTTGGATGAAACAATACATTTTGGTGAATCAAGTTGAGCTATATATGTTTTGATAAGGGTCTTGAAACATTCTGAACAGCTAATTTAAGGGCAAAACTCTATTTGTGAATATTGAGACTTTGCTAAGTTCATCGTACCAGTCTCCACTCCACCAGGGATTCCTGTCAAGCCATCAGGATATAGGATCTGCAAGAACTTTTCCTCCCAGGGAAAGAGTTGTAAGTTTGGGGGGGGGGGAGAACCACCACTAGTCCTCTGGGTCTGCAGGTGATGTTTGGAGGCCAATGAGCACATTCTCCCCCGCAAGTCTTTCCACCTCTTCCTAATTTACTCCTGTGTACACAAATTGTTTGCTATAGCACTTACTCTTTCAACTATTCTGGCCCACATTTGGCTTTTCAGAGACATGGCTGTATTTTGTACTTGGGCTCCAAACAGCTATGGCTCTACTCTAATATTTCAGCCACCATGATTGGCAATTCTCCCTCTGTAAAACATGGATTCCTCTTTCATGCCATAGTAAATGTCTAAAGAAAGTTAACTAGTGTCCCAAACATTGATGAACAATTAAACAAATGTGAGTAAAGAAAAAGAAATAGAGGAATAAAAATGAATGAACAAAACCTGACTTCAGAGTGGCAAATTCATCATCAAAATGCTCCGCTACAGTGGAATGTCAAAGGATCATGGTCTGAAAAGGAGGGTATTTTTAGTGTGATTTGCAGCTGTTCATAATTGGCCAAAATACATTAGGTGTGTTGTTAGCACCCATCCAATAGCCACAGCCATAGTACAATGCTGAACGGTTCCCAGAATGGAATCCTGCCATCAGGGGACTGCTGCTTGTACACAGCCAGCACAACTATGATATATAAAGATGGTTGGGGTTAGCCCACCGTCCCAACAGCAATGGTTAGTACTCGCCAGCATTGGAGTCTGCTGCATCTGCTGTTGGATACCACTTGTGGGACAGAGTAAACTTTGTTGATGCGTATGGCGGTTGAACCACCATAACTCTAAACACAGCAGTCAGAACTCCTTCAGCTTGACGATGTATTGGGAACCACCACTCCAGCAGGGTGGTGGTAGCCCTGCCAATATCTAAATGGAAATGGAAATCAAAAATCCTCAGCAGGAAAAGGCAGTAGGAAAAGGAAGCAGGCTGTGGTTGAAATGGACTCTACAGGACTTGATAGTGGTTGGACTAGGTCCCAGTGAAACAGTTTGATTTTGGCATGAAACTGCTGAGTGGAAGAAACTCAAATTGCCAAAGGAAGACCCATCGTCATTCAGATAATTTTGGCACCTTCTCCCAGTAAAGATTTCTCACTCATTCACTTTTTTTAACTCAGATTTCCCCAGTGTGATAAGCTGTATCTGATGTCATCTTTAACAGATTTGCTGCTACAGAAAAGCTCTGAGTAGGAGCAACATGAATCTTTGGCTTGGTGGCAACTCACCTTCATTGGATTGACTTGACAGCTTTGTCCTGGTCCTCTGGAGGTCTTTGGAGCCTAAATGTTTTTTTAAGTCCCAGTTTTTGGAGGATGTTAGGAGGAATGCACTTTGCTCAGGCAAAGGTTCAAGGACCTCAAGAACAGCACTTGCAGGTCAAGAATCACTTCCGATCAAGCAACCAGAAGGGTCCAAGGCACGTCAATTTGCAACTAGTCATCTGTACTCTTATGGGAAATGGCTTCTAGGAAATAGTTGTATCCTTGTAACTTAACAGGAGATCAGCCGATGCACCCCTAGAGTCCACTACTTTGTTTCGGGTACAAGTCGGAGCAGGTCCAGTATTTTAGTTCTCTTCAAAGGTCCTAACATCAGGTACAATCCTTCTTTTGTCTTCCACAGGTCCAGTAGTTTCTGAAAGGAGTCCTCAGGGATGCCACACGCATTCCTTGCTTTAGACTGTCAGTGGTTGTGACACCTGGCCCCTCCCTAACCAATGAACAAAACGTTCTCAGAGGTAACCTTGCCAACTTTTGCAGCAGTTCCTGTGTTCCTTGCTGCAAACCAACCCACAGTGCCATTTTTCTCTATGTAATACCAAGATGACAGAAGCTTTCTTTCACTGTGCAGAGTTCCTGCTCCCACTGCAGAGAAGTGCCTATGAAAATGAGCAACTTCTCCTATATGGTCACTTCAAACCAGTTCTGGGGGCAGCTTCTCTTCTGCTGGAACTGGTGACTGCCTGACTAGGTGGACAAGGGATTGCCCTGCTCAAGAGTCAGCCAACACTTGCCTGTGACAATGTAGGCATCCTTGATGTTAATTGGGTTCCAGGGCACAGCCCAGATGGTCATCCTGCCAAAAGAACAGAACACATCTCCACACCCAAGGTCTATGTAACATTCTAAAAGCACCTTTTCAAAAATATTTGTTAGCAATCCAACTTCACCAGTGAATTGGGCTAGCAACAAATATTTTAAAAGGTCCAAATATTAGTTTTCTTAGCTGTGTCCTAGCCATAGATAACATTATTACATTCAATACTGTATCCTAATGCTTTCCAATTGAACCGTGACCCCTGCTACTGTGAAAATAACTTTTGGGGCCTTTCACTGTAAGAATATATTTAACTTTAAGGTTTTACATGTCCTATTTTTAAAGACCATGCACCCCTGCCTTGTGGCCATTAAGTTCTACTTGGAGGTGTCTTATTAATACTAAAAAAGAAACATTTAGGAAACAAACTATTTAGGCAAAGGGAGTTGTTTTAACAGGTTGAATTTGTATTTTTAAAGATGCACAGAGATCTACAGTGGTAAATCTACAGTCATGTTTGCACCTTCCTTGTGTTGGGTGGCACAATGGGTGCTGGAGTCTGCTAGTGACATTTAACTTACAATCTCTGGGTTCATTCAATACCAAATTCTGCAATCAGGTTGTTTGCGTCCAGAAATTCCTTCGTACATCTGGCCCCATATTCCGAGGAACAAAAAAGAAAGCGTCAATTCTATTGGAAGTATTGCTGTTTTATAAATTGCAAAATGTAGTGGTTACATACACACAGAAAAAGCAGTCACTTTAGAGAGTGAAGTTAATAAATATCACTTTTAAACTGAAATGCCTTTTTAGTTCCAGTGTTAAGCCATGGGTAATTTGGGAATATATTACAATACTTTGTAGGGGAAGATGATTAACTATCTAAACCCCAACACAATTTAGCATATATTGTATATGTAGCACAGCTTGCACCCACCATTATTTACATAACTCATTGTTGGCTAAGTGGGACACCAAAATGTTACTGCAAGTTTGCATTTAATAAATATCCCCCAGTAATAGCTACATGGTAAGGCAAACACAACACAATTTAGCATATATTGTATATGTAGCACAGCTTGCCACCCACCATTATTTAAATAACTCATTGTTGGCTAAGTGGGACACCAAAATGGTACTGCAAGTTTGCATTTAATAAATATCCCCCAGTAATAGCTACATGGTAAGGCAATTGTGATATTATGAATTTCAGAGAAAATTAAAAACCTAAGGCTCTCCTCTTGTTGACACTTATGAGCATATATTCGGAAACTGAAATATAAACCATTTTACCACCATTCAAGCAAATGTTTGAAGGAATCCATGGATTCAGTGGTATTTTAAAAGGATTTTCAAAGGGTCTTTGACTGCATCAAACTTAATCGAAGAATAGTGAAGGGATACTATGTATATCATCAATGTTTGACTCAGCAGATAAGAACTTGTGTGCTTTCATATGATCCATGGAGACACCAAAGGCTTTGGTACATTAAAGAATGTTTTACAATAGTGGCAGACTTATGCCACACAAATTTGAAATTACATCACGGGTGACAAAAGATGTGTTAGGTATTGCTGGTTGAGCTTTACGTTTCTTATTTAACTAGACCCAGATGCCTTTTATTCTTGAAACAAAATCCAATTAGAAATGAAATATTTTATCTATAAGAACGAACTATGGCCCATTTTTATATTTTTTGATGCAAAACTGTGCAAACGCAGTTTTGAGTCAAAAGTTTAGCGCTGGCTTGCGCCATTTTTCAGTGTCATCCGGGCATCATATTTATACCATGACACATGATGGTGCTAAAAACTGTTAAAATCTAAAATGTTGACGTAAATCTTTGCACCCTGTCATAAGGCAAATCAACGTTAATGCTGTAAAACTGACTCTAACCCATTTTGCTGCATGTAAACATGTCTCATACAGATATGCACCATTTTAACCCCCATTTGTGTCAACTTTAGATGCTAAAGCAGGAAAGGTGGCAAAGATGAAGATGGAAGATGCAAGCAGCAGGCCAGGAGAGACCCCAGGGTGAACCCAACTACCCAGGAACCAGCCAGGAGACACAGATGTCCCAGGGGAAGGAAAAGAAAAAACTCAAGTGTTGGTTTAGTGAGGATGAGCATGAGATCCTTGTGAGAGAGCTGATAGAGCACCAAAACCAGCTATTCATCAGCTCCAAATTGCCAATTGGCAAGAGAGAGGCAACATGACAGCAAATAGTGGACAAAATCAACAGTGTGGCAGAGGTGAAGTAAACCAAGTGCAAGAAATGCTGGCATGATTGTAAGCAAAGAACTAAGGAGAAAATGGCCAGGAACAGGAAGGCAGCACTGCAAACTGGATGTGGAAGTCCTGCACCGCAGGAGTACCTGAATGAGATGGAGGAGATGGTTACAGGGGTCATCCCAGAATATAAGGACAGGACAGCGCAGACTTCCAACAACCACCACAAATACAGGGTAAGTTGCATGGGGGAAATAACTGCCAGTTTTTAAAATGCTACAAGGGGGAGGCATATAAAACACACTCAATGCATGCGAAAGGAGTACAGCGGCACACATTGCCCATGAATCAAGTTGCACCATTCAAACATAAGCACCACCTGTACACAAGCTTTGGTTGTGCCATGCACCACAAAACATACACAGCCTGGACACACATCAATCACCAGGGCTATATATCAACATGTACATATGTAGCACATAGGATGGAAGTCATGTCTAATTATTGTGCCTGTGGCTGTTTCATCACAACACTTCTTGCAGACAGTCAAACCTACCCTTCCCACACAACCGAAACATCAGTGACTACGAAGTCAGTCAATACCATTCCTGGGGTAACTTCATAATGGTGTCTCTTGCAGAAACACTTTGCAACTGCCATGTCCCATTGCCAAAACATATGCGTGCTGCATCTTACAGCAGACATTAAAATGGCACCTTAGCTATCAGGAACCAACGCCACCCCACACATAAACAGCCATTTCTCCATCATGCTGCAACAATGCCTGTCTGGGTGCAGGGAAAACTAATCTGTGCAGCTGCTGGGGGAATTTCAGGGTCGTCCCGTATCACAGGAAACATGGCACTACCCTGTGTAACTAACCTGGTGCAGTGTGGACCCACACATATTGGCACTGAACAGAACTGTGCTACTAGAGATCTGCAATCTGTAGAACACAACACACACAGCCTGAGCCCACAACAACTCTGCCACAAACATGTGAGCCACATAGGAATGGGGAAACAATCACACAAACACAACATATGGTTTATGTCTGTGAACATCACGTGCACAATATCACACTGACGGGCGAGGGATGTGACATGGGCAAGTCTGGCTTTGGTAAGACTGCTAGTGCAATTTACCCTCCGTGGTTGGCAGTATGAGTTACATGCTGGGAAGGCAGGAGAAAATGTGTCTCCTTATGTCAGCTCTGTGAGGCAGTTACGACAACATTGTTGGATGATCAAATAGAGCCAGCGCCAACCTTGGGGTGCATTGGGTGTCACTGCAAATCAGCTAGTATAAATCGCAAAGCGTTTGGCCATGGGGCCCCCTGCACTGTATGCCAGGAGCAATGGATGTGCAGGGGCACCCTGGGGCACACCACATTATACCAACCTTTTCATGGGGGTTGGACCGCCATGCAAAGGCTGGCAGTGAAGCTGTAACCTACCTAGAGGGGTAGCACTGATTGGAATGCTGGGCTGGTGTCACAAGCCAGATGGCATTACCAGTTTGTAAGCTGCCAGCAACCTGCCAGTGCCAGGCCATAGGCCCATGGAGCATTCCTCATGGTCAACATGTGCCACTTCCACCTACGCTGTTGGTGGTGGTCATTTTGCCAATGGCAGTCTGGTGGTCAGAGGACTGCCAGACTTGTAATGAAGGTCCATTTATGCACCAGTACAACTCACTGCAAAATCTCAATCAAACTAGCTTGAGGTCCTGATCAAACTTGAGAATGAGTCAACTGGCTTTGTGCATAATTTGGAGACATCAGGCACTGTCATGTAGAAAATGATGTTCAGATCAACAAATGATACCCATGCTGGACATCCCTGGGTCCATCCCTGTGCCAGTGTTAAATTAGCTGCACTGACACAAAGCTGTATCACTTGCACCATAGTGTAAGTTTAGCTGTATTGAGGGGGAGATATTAGTAATGTCGGAGGAGCACCTTTCAGCACAGTCAGAAACTACAAATGGCAATCTGTTAGGTCCATGTGTGCTGTAGAATGTAGCACACATACACATACATCAACATGAGGAGCAGTCAAAGGAAACTACAATACGGCACCATGGTAGTACCATTCCTGGGGTGGTGAAAGGTTTTGGCGTGGCCCTGGTGAATGAAAAACATGTACAACTGCAACAGAGGCAAATTGCAATGTGTGTTGGTGTGGCTTGAACACTGCAACACCCATTGCAAGTCCCAACCATGCAAATTGATGCATAGGAGGGGCCACAATAACAAGATGGTGTCAAGCCACCAAAAGGAAATACATCACACCTTGTAAATATGAAGCAGGCTATTGCGCTACCTGAGCTTCCCTTTATGGGACACTCAGGTGGGGCAAAGGGCTGATAAATTGCACCCATAATGTACAAGAACAATGTCTGGGATGTAAGTTGTCACTGAGCCTCTAATAGCAAATCAGTGACATGACATGTCAACTGCCATAACATAGAAAGACTGATTTTACACCATCTCATTACAGAGGATGATGGCTCTCATGCTGATATGCCTGTCCGGGGATTCTCTGATGACCTGGGTGACCAGATGACAATCATCAGCCAATAGACTCTCCAGGATGTCCTGGTATCCCTCTCGACACCACCTCCAATTGCAAGTAGGACATCCAATGTAGCAGCCATCCCAGAAGACCCACCCAACACCCAGAATTTACACCCTGTCAGTACAGATACAGCACAGGACTCCGCGGACCCAGGGACAAGCTTCTAGAGGACAGTGGTGGAAGTCCAGTGGGAGCTGGCCAAGCAGGTGAGGGTGGGGATGGAGACCGTGGCAGCCAGCCTAAAGGGAATGAGAATGTCCCTCATGACAGCTAATGAACACACAGCTTCTAACCAAGTACCACATTCCCAACTGTGTGGAGTCCACCAGTGTCTGAAGGACATAGCTGCTGCCATGAGGGAGATGCTACAACAACTGCCCTCCCAAACGAGCAGCAGCATGATTGAGAACAAGCTGGACTCCATTCAGGTGAAGTGGCCTCCCTAAGCGCAGACACAGCTGCATACCACCAGGATGTTACTGCTATCCTGAAAAATCAGCAGTTCCTCCTTGCTACAGTGATGCTATATGTTATACCACAAATGGCAGCTGCCGGGAATTGGGACTCCATATCTTCAATCTCTGAAGTCTCTGTGGACCCCTCTACCTTCCCACCACCACCAACAATGGCACAGGAGTCACCACACTATCGGAGGATGAAGATGTGGAACAGATCACCTTTACTCTGAAGAGTACTGAGTAGCACCAGTCTATGCCACATGGGCAGTGTTCGCCTTAGTTCTGGGCTAAAAATCATGCCAGTGTTGTCACAGTAGGATATGTGCACTCTTCACCCACACACTGTTGACCTGACTGCTATGGATTGTCATTGTCTTTCACTTACCAGTGGTCAATTATTGTTCCTCCACACTTATTGACACTACTTCGAAGCATGTCTCATGAGATGTCCCTCAACCCTGGACTTGTGTCACAAATATCTTGATTTCACAATGAGGTCACTGACCTGGACATTGCAAATATCTCACTACAACACTTCCACTTGTAAATAAACACCTTGTACACAATTAGCATGTCTACGTCTATTGTGATCCATCGACTCAGCTCAATGATTGTAATGTGTGAATCCATGTCATTGCGTCACAGAATATTAGTACATGAGTTCAGGACTTTGGACCCACAAAGCTACACACAAGGATCCTAACATGACAAATGTGTATGCTGGTCTCATCACCTACAAGCAATTCACTGAATATGTCACAAATGAAGGACACATATATGGTTCCCTCACCATATATAGCTGGTATGGCTGAAAAGCAAGTCTAGGGCAATATCTTCAGCTGGGAGTACCAGAATAACTCATTGGTGTGGTACAGAGGTAGCTAACCTCATAAGGGATGGCCACCGCTCAGTCTTGTAGGATAGAGCTCCAATTGTGGCTATTGTCAGATGTGTCAGATTTCCCCTGACAGCTGAAGTACCAGACCTACCTGTCCAGTACAAAGTATACAAAGTCATTGTAGGACGCTGGCTCTGTATATACTATTTCAAAGTAAGAAATAGTGTGCACAGAGGCCAAGGGTTCCCCTTAGAGGTAAGATAGTGGCAAAAAGAGATAATTCTAATGCTCTATTTTGTGGTAGTGTGGTCGAGCAGTAGGCTTATCAGAGGGTAGTGTTAAGCGTTTGTTCTACACAAACAGGCAATAAATGAGGAGCACACACTCAAAGACTTACTCCAGGCCAGTAGGTTTTTATATAGAAAAATATATTTTCTTAGTTTATTTTAAGAACCACAGGTTCAAGATTTACAAGTAATACTTCAAATGAAAGGTATTTCACTCAGGTATTCTAGGAACATTGAATAATCACAATAGCATGTACAGTTTTGACAAATATGGCAATAAGCTATTTTAAAAGTGGCAAAAATCAACAGTTTCTGGGGGAGGTAAGTATTTGTTAAGTTCACAGGTAAGTAAACACTTACAGGGTTCAAGGTTGGGTCCAAAGTAGCCCACCGTTGGGGGTTCAAGGCAACCCCAAAGTTACCATACCAACAGCTCAGGGCCGGTCAGGTGCAGAGGTCAAAGTGGTGCCCAAAATACATAGGCTTCAATAGAAACAGGGGTGCCCCGGTTCCAGTCTGCCAGCAGGTAAGTACCCGCGTCCTCGGAGGGCAGACCAGGGAGGTTTCGTAGGGCACTGAAGAGGACACAAGCAGGCACAGAAAGTACACCCTCAGCGGCACAGGGGCGGCCGGGTGCAGAGTGCAAACAGTCGTCGGGTTTCAGATAGGAATCAATGGGGAGACGTGGGGGTCTCTTCAACAATGCAGGCAGGCACAGGGGGGACTCCTCGGGGTAGCCACCACCTGGGCTAGGTAGAGGGTCACCTGGGGGTCGCTCCTGCACTGGAGTTCGGTTCCTTCAGGCCCTGGGGGCTGCGGGTGCAGTGCTGGTTCCAGGCGTCGGGTTCCTAGTTACAGGCAGTCGCGGTCAGGGGGAGCCTCTGGATTTCCTTTGCAGGCATCACTGTGGGGGTTCAGGGGGGTCAACTCTGGCTACGCACAGGCTCAAAGTCGCCGGGGAGTCCTCCCTGAAGTGTTCGTTTTCCACAGGTCGAGCCGGGGGCGTCGGGCGCAGAGTGAAGATTCTCACGCTTCCGGCGGGAAACGTGGGGACTTTAAAGTTGCTTCTTTGTTGCCGAAAGATGCAGTTTCTTGAACAGGGCCGCTGTTCTCATGAGCTTCTTGGTCCTTCTTGGTCCTTTAGATGCATGGCAGTCCTCTGAGGCTTCAGAGGTCGCTGGTCTCTGTTGGATGCGTCGCTGGTGCAGTTTTCATCGAAGTAGGGAGACAGGCCGGTGGGGCTGGGCCCAAATCAGTTGTCGTCTCCGTCTTCACTGCAGGGCTTCAGGTCAGCAGTCCTTCTTCTTCTTTAGGTTGCAGGTATCTATCTTCCTTGGTTCTGGGGGCCTCTGTTTAGGTCTGGGAGGACAGTAGATAATGGCTCCTGTCCTTGGGGGTGGCTCCACCCTCTTTGTGCCTCCTCCCTGTGGGGAGAGGGGCACATCCCTAATCCTATTGGGGGAATCCTCCTTCTACAAGATGGAGGATTTCTAAAAGTAA
Organism: Pleurodeles waltl; assembly: GCF_031143425.1. Lineage (NCBI taxonomy): Eukaryota > Metazoa > Chordata > Amphibia > Caudata > Salamandridae > Pleurodeles > Pleurodeles waltl. The sequence continues at coordinate 239,494,465 of NC_090437.1, read as the reverse complement.
GAGTCACCTCAGCTCAGGACACCTTAGGGGTTGTCCTGACTGGTGGGTGACTCCTCCTTGTTCTCCTCATTATCTCCTCCAGCCTTGCTGCCAAAAGTGGGGGCAGTGGTCAGAGGGGCAGGCATCTCCACTAGCTGGGATGCCCTGTGGTGCTGTAACAAAGGGGGTGAGCCTTTGAGGCTCACAGCCAGGTGTTACAGTTCCTGCAGGGGGAGATAAGAAGCACCTCCACCCAGTACAGGCTTTGTTCCTGGCCACAGAGTGACAAAGGCACTCTCCCCATGTAGCCAGCAACATGTCTGGTGTGTGGCAGGCTGGCAAAAACTAGTCAGCCCACACTGGAAGTCGGGTATGTTTTCTTCCCAGTTTTTAGTGTAGCCATTGTGGTGCTGTGGAGTTCGTGTTTGACAGACTCCCAGACCATATTCTCTTATGGCTACCCTGCACTTACAATGTTTAAGGTTTTGCTTAGACACAGTAGGGGCATAGTGCTCATGCACATATGCCCTCACCTGTGGTATAGTGCACCCTGCCTTAGGGCTGAAAGGCCTGTTAGAGGGGTGACTTACCTATGCCACAGGCAGTGTGAGGGTGGCATGGCACTCTGAGGGGAGTGCCATGTCGACATAGTGATTTTAATCCCAACCAGCACACACAAGCTGGCAAGCAGTGTGTATGTGCTGAGTGAGGGGTCCCCAGGGTGGCATAAGACATGCTGCAGCCCTTAGAGACCTTCCCTTGCATCAGGGCCCTTGGTACCAGGGGTACCAGTTACAAGGGACTTACCTGGATGCCAGGGTTGTGCCAAATGTGGAGACAAAGGTACAGTTTAGGGAAAGAACTCTGGTGCTGGGGCCCGGTTAGCAGTGTCCCAGCACACTTTCAAATCATAACTTGGGATCAGCAAAGGCAAAAAGTCAGGGGGTAACCATGCCAAGGAGGCATTTCCTTACAGTCATCATGAGTGGTGGGTACACTGGATGGCAGATGCATGGACAGGTAGATGTGATGTTGCAGTCAAATCAAATCAAATAGTAACTTTATTTCGGCTATAAGCCATAAAAGTAAGCAATAAAACGCCATATCATGATTGAACAACATGTCGGTTATAAGAAAGAAAAAATTATCAAAAGGTAACACAATTTACTTTAAGAGCACTAAATAAGTTAATGGATCACATAAAAAAAAAAACGGTGCCAGACAAACATTGGGGGTTATTACAACTTTGGAGGAGGTGTTAATCCATCCCAAAAGTGACGGTAAAGTGGCGGATATACCACCAGCCGTATTAAGAGTCCATTATATCCTATGGAACTCGTAATACGGCTGGTGGTATATCCGTCACTTTTGGGACGGATTAACACCTCCTCCAAAGTTGTAATAACCCCCATTGTTCTTAAAAACCTAAAATCCCAAAGTACAAAATATAATATAGAAGGTCATTTTGGGGGTCATTCTGACCCCGGCGGTAAAAGGCGTTACCGCCGGTCAGAAGACCGCCATAACACCGCCGCGGTCGCGGTAAACCGCCACGGTCATTCTGACCCACAACTGGCAAACCGCCAAAAACCCGACATCAACAAAATTCCGCCACAGCAACGGCCAGCGAAAAACTGGCGATGACCAAACCTCCACCGTCACGCCAACAGAAATACGCCCATGCCATTCTGACCCACAAATCCCCGCAGCGGTCTTTCAACCGCGGTATTCCATTGGCGGTACACACCGCTGCGCTCAAAATACACACACCTCTACAAAACACAGCCACATTGGACAATTCAAAATACACACACCTGAGACACATACACACACCACTCCCACACACCCAATTAAATATTAAACACACACCCACATCACCCACAAACCCTTACGACCACAATTGCGACTGAAGGACAGAGAGAGACAGCACAGAATAGAGTAGACCATCACACAGAGGCAAATCACAACATCACCCACACAATATCCACGCACAAAACACCATACACCACCACACTCACCACACTCTACAACATATACACCACCCCTCACCTCATCCACACCACCTCATGGCACCCCAAAGACACCCCAGGTTCTCTGACGCAGAACTCAGGGTCATGGTGGAGGAAATAGTTCGGGTAGAGCCCCAGCTCTTCGGGACACAGGTGCAGCACACCACCATTGCCAGGAAGATGGAGCTATGGCAAAGAATAGTGGACAGGGTCAACGCTGTGGGACAGCATCCACGAAATCGGGACGACATCAGGAAGCGGTGGAACGACCTACGGGGAAAGGTGCGTTCCATGGTATCAAGGCACAACATCGCGGTGCAGAAGACTGGCGGCGGACCCCCACCTACTCCCCCAGAATTCACAGCATGGGAGGAGAAAGTCTTGCACATCCTGCATCCTGAGGGCCTCGCAGGAGTAGGCGGAGGAATGGACTCTGGTAAGTCAAATCTTCACTACTTCATTCCCCCCACGCCACCTGCTTGCCAAATCATACCCCCACCCCCATCACGCCAACTCCTTGCAAATGGCTCACCATCGCAACCCACCCATCCCAAAACCTAGCCCTGCATGCGTCCCCAAAGCATGGACACCCATCACCAAAGCATGCCCACTGCACATACCCATCTCCCCCACAAGCCACCGTCACAAAAGCCCCCACAAGGGAATGCCAGCACTGGGGTACACGGCCACCCACCCATTACACGAAATGGCACACACAGAAGCAATAACCATACTCTTATACCCCTGCAGGACCCGAACGCCACCACACCGCCCAGGAGGGTCCAGAGATGTCCATCCCACCCCCAGAAGAGGCCCCCAGTGATGACAGCAGCTCTGTCTCCCTGGACCCAGATGACCAGCCCGGCCCATCGGGGACCTCGGGACAGTCGGTTCCCCACAGACAGCCACAGGCTACAGCAGACCTAACCCCCACTGGGAACACCAGCACAGCTCCCACCCAGCGGGCCCATGCCTCTGTCTCCAGGACACGTCAATCAGCGGTGTGTCCACCACTACAGGGCACCCAGGTTGACCCACCACCCCAACAACAACAGGGACCTGGGGGCAGTGGTAGTGGGCGCACGGTCCAGGGGACAGAGGCCCAGGGAAACAGGGGAACTGGGAGGGCTGCTGTGCGACAGGGGGGGGACAGGCCCAGGGAACCGACTCTCCAAGAGGCCCTCTCCTCCATCATGGGAGCATACCACCGCTCCCAGGAGACGATGGCTACGGTACTGGCCAGGTTCCAGGAGATCCAGGTACTGCAGGAGGAACAGTACATGGGGTTCAGAGAAGAACTGAGAAACATTAGTTCCGCAGTGGGGACCATCGTCGTGGCCCTTAACCAGATAGTCACCACATTGCGGGACCATGTGGCACCACAAAGGGCACCTGTCACTAGCATGGACCCAGACCAGGCTACCACCTCCGCCGGCGCTAGTGGACAGGAGGCCCCCACACAACGACAGGCCACCAGAACCCCACCTCCTGCAGAAGAAGAACCACCCGCAAGCGGTACCTGAGATCTCAGAAGAAGACAGAGTAGGATGCCAAGACCCCCGCCAGCAAACGATACCCCCTGATGTCATCCCACTGTCCCACATTGTCACCCTGTCCAAACTTAAACTGCCCCTGCTCCATCCTTCCACAGGCATATGGACAATGCACCTGTGAGACTGAAAACTGGACTCTGCCATGGACATTACTCCACCATCACCCATCACGTTTTACAATCATGTCCCTAAATTTAGCACTTCAATAAAATCACTTATTGCACTTAAAAAATCTGGAGTCTGCTTGTATTTTGAACAAATGTATTAGACATAACGGTGCCAAAATGTTCAGTTTCATTGTGATGACAACATACCACTGTCACACAGCTGTAGTCCATGGGGAAGCAAAGCAGAGGTCACGCAGTGGGGCCCACAGCTCTGAAAACGGAAGGGAAAGTCACAACTCAGTTAACAGGAACTGGGGGGAAACACAGACAGTAGAGAGGCAGGAGACTTGAAGTAAATGTAAAATGGCGGGGTTGATTTGTACCTGTGTGCTACTGAAAATACTGTTGTATCTCTGTGTCCCTGTTGTCTGTGTCGTCCCCGTCGTCTTCCTCCTCTTCACTCTCCACAGGCTCCACAGCTGCTAAACACCACCATCTGGACCATCCTCCTGCAGGAAAGGCACCTGGCGTCGCAAAGCCAGGTCGTGAAGCATACAGCAGTCCACGATGATATGGCACACCTTCTTTGGTGAGTACATTAGGGATCCACCTGTCATATGCAGGCACCTAAACCTGGCCTTCAGGAGGCCGAAGGTCCGCTCGATCACCCTCCTAGTACGCCCATGGGCCTCATTGTAGCGTTCCTCTGCCCTTGTCCTGGGATTCCTCACAGGGGTCAGTAGCCATGACAGGTTGGGGTAACCAGAGTCACCAATTAGCCACACACGGTGTCTCTGTAGCTGTTCCATCACATAAGGGATGCTGCTATTTCGCATGATGTACGCGTCATGCACTGACCCAGGGAACTTGGCATTTACATGGGAGATGTACTGGTCAGCCAAACAGACCACCTGGACATTCATCGAATTATAACTTTTTCTGTTCCTGTACACCTCCTCAATTTCACTGGGGGGAGCCAAAGCCACATGGGTCCCATGAATGGCACCAATGATGTTGGGGATATGGCCAAGGGCATAGAAATCACCCTTCACTATAGCCAAATCGCCCACCCGAGGGAAAACAATGTAGCTCCGCATGTATTTCATCAGGGCAGACAACACTCTGGACAAAACCTTAGAAAACATAGGCTGAGACATCCCTGATGATATGGCCACTGTTGTTTGGAATGATCCACTTGCCAAAAAATGGCAAAAATGGAGTACTGACAGAACCTGCACCAGAGGGGGAATCCCTGTGGGTTGGCGAATGGGGGACATCAGGTCTGGCTCCAGCTGGGCACACAGATTCACTATGCATTGAATGGCTTGTATGAGTGGCAATACAAGGCCTAGGCCTGTGTGACGCAGTAGAAATTAAGCCATGTGGGCCCTTGAAATGGCGGCTGCCTGACCTGTGAAGTGTGACAATGGGATGTGAGGCCAATGCGCTGGCGTGGCACACCGTGGCGGTAGGCGGTCGAAGACCGCGGCGCAAAGCAGCATTGGTTAACATTGAACCCTATGGGTCTCAGGAGCCAATGACGATGTGCGCCGGCGGTCGCGGTACGCACCGCCACAGGACGCACCGCCGCGGGCGTGAGCGCCATTTTCTATTTGCTTAATCACTCGAGACCTGATCATCCACAGGAGAGGACCTATACTGCAAGTGCTGCTGTGACCTCGGTCTGGAAGAGACAATGGCTGCTGCGACTGGGGAAAGGGCCCCTGCCTTCACATCTGAGGAATTGGAGAAACTTGTTGATGGGGTCCTCCCCCAGTATGCGCTACTCTACGGTCCTCCAGACCAACAGGTAAGTACACTGGGACCATGCTTTGTGGGCAATGCCTGTGTTGAGTGGGGTGGATGAAAGATGGTGGGGAGGGGAGCGAATGAGGCATGCATCGCACGACAGATGAGAGCATGTGCCATATGGCAAGGTTGGGGAGGGGGGGGCCACTCACATCGACCATGCAGAAAATGATGATATTTGTTTTCCCACCCTGTCCATGTCACATAGGTCAGCGCCCATCAGAAGATCGACATTTGGCGTGCCATCGCCAAGGACGTCCGGACCCTGGGGGTCCACAACAGACGGGGCACCCACTGTCGAAAGAGGTGGGAGGACATCCGCCGCGGGAGCAGAAAGACCGCGGAGGCTCTGCTGGGGATGGCCTCCCAACCTAGGAGGGGTGCCACACGGCAATTGACCCCCCTGATGTCCCGGATCCTGGCGGTGGCCTACCCCGATTTGGATGGGCGCGTGAGGACATCACAGCAGACACAAGGGGGGTGAGTACCAGCACATTCTGCTATATTAGCGCACAGTGGAGGTGTCTGGGTGGGGGAGGAGGGCTGTGGGTATCTCTAGGCCAGGGCGATTTCTGTAGGCTAGGCCCCTCCGTAAGGCATGGCCCTGTGCCCCCACCCCCCACCTCTGTAGGGTGCTAAGTACAGCTATCCATGGCCCTGGGTCACCTATGTGTGCAGTTGTCGTCCATAGGCTTGTAGGCCAAGTCACAATAATTGAGTAGTGTACACCGAGTGCGCGGCGTAGTGCAGGGGGCTTCTGTGTCTGTCCTCTCTGCCAACGGTGTCGCCAATGCATGCACTCAACATGTCATTTTTTCTCCCCCCCCCTTTTTTTTGGTCTTCCTGTTCATGTGTGCATTAGCATCATCAGGCGGAGGAGAAGTGGCATCGGAGCACGAGGGAGCTGCATCTCACATGGCCCCGGAGGGCCATGCAACCGACTCCGAGTTGACCAGTGAGACGGAGGGCGAGGGGAGCTCCACAACGGGGACCCGTGGAGACGTCAGCGACACAGACACGTCCTCGGAAGGGAGCTCCCTTGTAGTGGCGGCAACATCCGTGCCCACCGCTACAACAGGTACAGCCGCCACCCAGCCCACCAGCTCTGCCCTCCAAGCAGCCCCTCAGCGTTCGCCCCGTGCCCGCTTGGCCAGGATGGCGAGCATCTCCTTCGCCCCAGGCACCTCAGGCCCTGCCCCAGTTACCCCTGCTGCCCTCAGTGAGGAGATCATTGACCTCCTCCAGACGCTCATTGTTGGGCAGTCTACCCTTTTGAATGCCATCCAGGGTGTAGAAAGGGAGGTGCACCGGAGCAATGCATACCTGGAGGGCATTCATTCGGGTCAGGCTGCCCATCAGCGATCGTTCAACGCTCTGGCCTCAGCACTGACGGCAGCCATTGTCCCTGTCTCCTGCCTCCCCCTCCAATTTCCTCATCCCAGTCCCACTCCCCTGTTCCTCTGCCTAGCCCAGCCACACCTACAGACCAGCCTGCACACACATCAACATCCAAGGGCAGCTCATCCAGACATAAGCACCACAGATCACACAAGCATTCACACATGCAACATCCACATGCAGACATGCCAACAGCCACTTCCTCCTCTGTGTCCCCCTCCTCCTCGTCTCCCTCCTCCCTCCCTGTGACGTCTCCACTCACACCTGCATGCACACCACCATCAGCCAGTACTTCCATCACCAGCACACCCACCAGAACACTCCGCACACGTGCAGTCACCAACCCCACTGCCATTTACACGTCCCCTGTGTCCTCTCCCACTGTGTCTGTCACCCCCTCTTCCAAACCACACAAACGCAGGCAGCCACCCACCCAACAGCCATCCACCTCACGACAGCCTCCGTCACAAGCACCTGCACCCAAAGACACCACACTTGACTCTCCTACAACCACATCCTCTTCCTCCACTCCCATACCCACTGCACCTACCCTTCCCATTGCTCCTAAAAAGTTTTTCCTCTCCAAAATTAACCTCTTTGCATCACCTGACCCACCCCCTCCATCTCGTTAGAGTCCAAACAGCACCTCAGCCACCACAAGCCCTGCACCTACAAGGACCATAGTCCAGGGCTATTGGAGTCCACCAGCTTCTAGGGCAGCAACATCGGCCAGCAGCAAGGGGACAGCCAGCCCACCCCCTGGGAAAAAAACTAAAAAAGGGAAGGGCCGGCGCGAGAGGCCAGAGACGGCAGCCCCCAAAGGCACTACCCTGGCACCGTCACCTGGCACATCCACAAAGGGAGGCAAGGGCCCCAGAGAATCAGCGAAGGAGGGCAAGGGCAGCAGGGCGGACAAGTCCGGTAGCAGGCGAGCTGCCCAGGAGGGCCCCACCAGCCCCATTTCGGGTGTGAAGGAGGACACCCACGGGCCCAGGACTCCAGCACAGGAGGGCCCCGCAAGCGAAAGGTCGGATGGCGACTGAGCGGTAAATATTGGCCCGATCTGGTTCCCTGGGAACACATGTCAAGCACCGCTGAACAGGGCCCCGCTGTGACAAGCACCGCTGAACAGGGCCCCGCCGTGACAAGCACCGCTGAACAGGGCCCCGCCGTGACAAGCACCGCCGAACTGGGCCCTTCAAGACAAGCACCGCTGAACAGGGCCCCGCTGTGACAAGCACCGCGGAACTGGGCCCTTCCTGTCAAGCACCGCTCCGCTGGGCCCTTCATCTCAAGCACCGCTCCGCTGGGACCTTCCTGTCAAGCACCGCTCTGCTGGGCCCTTCCTGTCAATCACCGCTCCGCTGGGCCCTTCCTGTCAAGCACCGCTCCGCTGGGCCCTTCCTGTCAAGCACCGCTCCGCTGGGCCCTTCCTGTCAAGCACCGCTCCGCTGGGCCCTTCCTGTCAAGCACCGCTCCGCTGGGCCCTTCATCTCAAGCACCGCTCCGCTGGGCCCTTCCTGTCAAGCACCGCTCCGCTGGGCCCTTCCTGTCAAGCACTGCTCCGCTGGGCCCTTCCTGTCAAGCACTGCTCCGCTGGGCCCTTCCTGTCAAGCACCGCTCCGCTGGGCCCTTCCTGTCAAGCACCGCTCCGCTGGGCCCTTCATCTCAAGCACCGCTCCGCTGGGCCCTTCCTGTCAAGCACCGCTCCGCTGGGCCCTTCCTATCAAGCACCGCTCCGCTGGGCCCTTCCTGTCAAGCACTGCTCCGCTGGGCCCTTCATCTCAAGCACCGCTCCGCTGGGCCCTTCCTGTCAAGCACCGCTCTGCTGGGCCCTTCCTGTCAAGCACCGCTCCGCTGGGCCCTTCCTGTCAAGCACCGCTCCGCTGGGCACCGCCGTCTCTGAACTGCTCCGCTGGGCCCTTCCTGTCAAGCACCGCTCCGCTGGGCCCTTCATCTCAAGCACCGCTGGCCCATTGGCAGGGCCGGATCTGTGTCGGCCAGGGCTTCACGAAGCACTCTGGGCACCATGCCTCCTCCAGAACCAGTGGAGTCTGTAATCCACTTGATGGACTGTGGCTTTGCACTCCCCAGGATGGTACAGTGGGCAACCCACCCACTGTAGAGACTTGTGAGACTGTGGCTTTGCACTCCCCAGGATGGTACAGTGGGCATGGAGGCCCCTCGTGGATCTGGCGTTGTGGACTCACCAGGCTGAGGTGCCCCCCCTTCCCTTCCCCCTGAGGTGCCTGTAGTTTTACTATCTGATGCCCCTGCAGTGTTCTCTCCAATGGAATCGGGTCTCGTGTGTGGGCTTTGCCCATGTGTTTAGGCCCATTGGCCCACGAACAATGGATGATAGCCAATATGGGCTGGACTTTTGACCTATGTATACATTGTTCATGATGTAATATATTTTATTTATATATTTCATATTTCACTTAACTTCAATTATGCTATAATATACTTCATTTTTAATGATCATTTCTTTTTGTCTTTGCATTCTTCCGGGGGGCTTGGGGGGTGTCACTCTGACTTGTTGCTCTGCATTGATGTGTGTGTTGTAGTGGGTGAGGGTGGGGGTGGGTGTGTGGCATATGTGTGTCCCCGTAATTTTTTGCCTCCCCCCTCCCCTGTGTCGTAGGTGCAGTACTCACCGTTGTCGTCTGCGGCGGCGTTCGTGCTCCTGGTAGAGGAGCAGGAAGACAATGGCTTGGAGGATGTGTAGTTCTGGTTTCATGCTGTCCAGATTCCTCATGGAGTGTGTAGAGGTGAGCGTTTTCCCGTTCGTAGTCTGTTTCCGCCGTGTTTTTATTGGCGGGGCTCCCGCCCCGGAAAAGGTGGCGGATTGGTGAGTTGTGATAGGGTGGGCGGTACATTGTCTGCCGCCTGTCTGTTGGCGGTGACCGCCGCACTGCTTGTCTGTACCGCTGTGGCGGTCGGAGTGTTAAAATGGCGGGCTGTGTTGGCGGTTCCCGCCAGGGTCGGAATTCCATTTTTTTGGCCGCCTGCCTGTTTGCGGGTTGGCCGCCGCTTTTACACCGTCCGCCGCCAGGGTTGGAATGACCCCCTTTATCTTGACTCCAATCAATTAAAACTTGTTATGTGGATAAATATAATCTAAAACCAATGTGTTAACAATCAGTTATGGCAATTTTCTGTTTCTTATATCCTGTGTACTTTGCAAGTAGCACATAACCAGGAAAACTATTTTGTTATTTATGACAATAATCAATTTTAAGGGAGAGGAGTTAAGCAAAGGATACCACAGTTTACTTCAAAGTTCCTAAATAGGTTGTAGGATCACAGAGTTGTAGAAGACAGTGGAAGCAAACATTATTCTTAAAATCTTAAGATCCCAAGATGTTAACTTTAAAATGTTAGGCCATTATGGGGGTCATTACAACATTGGGGGTAAAAACCACTTACCGCCGTGCAGAAGACCGCCAATACACCGCGGCGGCGGCGGGAGACCGCCACAGCTATTATGACACACATCACGGAATCCGCCGAAATTCAGACACCCACACAAGTACGCCACACCAAAGGTCAGCGATAAATATGCAGAAACAAATCCTCCACCTCCACGCCAACAGAAACACTCCCATGCTATTACGACCGACGAATCCACGCGGCAGTCTTTTAACCGCGGTATTCCATTGGCGGTACACACCGCTGCGCTCAAAATACACACACATCTCCAAAACACCACCACATTGGACAATTCCAAATACACACACCTGATACACATACACACACCACTCCCACACACCCAACACTATATAAAACACACACCCACATCACCCACAAACCCCTACGACCACAAATTAGAGACGAAGGCCAGAGAGAGACAGCACAGAATAGATAACACCATCACACAGAGGCACACTACACCATCACCCACACAACATCCACACACAAAACACCACATACCACTACACTCACCACACTCATCAACACATACACCACCCCACACATCACACACAACACCCCATGTCACGCCAAAGACACCCCCGCTTCTCTGAGGAGGAGCTCAGGGTCATGGTGGAGGAAATCATCTGGGGAGAGCCACAGCTATTTGGCTCACAGGTACAGTACACATCCATAGCCAGGAAGATGGAGCTATGGCAAAGAATAGTTGACAGGGTCAACGCTGTGGGACAGCACCCAAGAAATAGGGAGGACATCAGGAAGAGGGCACCACATCGCGGTACAGCGGACTGGCGGCGGACCCCCACCTCCTCCCCCACAACTAACAACATGGGAGGAGCAAGTCTTGTCCATCTTGCATCCTGAGGGCCTCGCAGGAGTCGTTGGAGGAACGGACACTGGTAAGTCAAATCTTCACTATCATATCCCCCACCGTACCTGCATGCTATCGCACCCCCCCACCCTCACACCCTCCCCTATCACCCTAACTCCTCACTAATCTACCCATAACACCAACCACCCATCCCAACCCCAAGACCTGCATGACACAACTAAGCATGGACACCCATCACTAAAGCATGCCCACTGCACAGACCCACAACACCCCCCAACCATCACCACACAAGCCCACACACAGGAATGCCTGCACTGGGGTTCACGCACACCCAACCATTGCACACCATGAAACACACACATGCAATAATCATGTACTTATACCCCTGCAGGAACCCGAAGGAACGTCACCACACCAGAGGGTCCAGACAACACCACTCCACCCCCAGAAGAGGCCCACAGTGACGACAGCAGCTCTGCCCTACTGGATCTTGATGACCAGCCCGGACCATCGTGGGCGTCAGGACAGTCGGTTCCCCTTGCCCAGCCACAGCCTAACACCGAGCTTCCACCCTCTGGTAACCCCAGCACAGCACCCACCCAGCGGGCCCATACCTCCCTACCAAGGACAGGTCAATCAGCGGTGTGTCCACCACTACAGGGCACCCAGGCTAACCCAACACCCCAACAACAACAGGGACCTGGGGGCAGTGGTAGTGGGCACACGGTCCAGGGGACGGAGGCACAGGAACACCGGGGAAATGGGAGGGCTGATGTGCGACAGAGGGAGGACAGGCCAAGGGAACCCACTATCCATGAGGCCCTATCCTCCATCATGGGAGCATGCCACCACTCCCAGGAGACGATGGCAACGGTCCTCGACAAGTTGCAGGAGACCCTGCGTCTGCAGGAGGAGCAGTATTTGGGGTTCAGGGAGGAGCTCAGGACCATCCGCTTCGCCCTGGGCACCATCGTAGGGGTGCTGATGGACATTCAAAAGACCTTGAGGGACACCGTGGCACTCCAAGGGGCCCCTGACACTAGCCAGGACGATGAAATGCCCAACACCTCCGCCGGCGCTAGTGGACAGGACGCCCCGCCACAGGACCACCACTCCAGCACCCCACCCCCTGCAGACGGACAACCACCACAAAAGCGGGCCCTGAGATCCAGGAACAGGACAGAGCAAGATGGCAAGACCCCCGCCAGGAAATAAGACCACCCTGATTGTCCCCCACTGTCCCACTTTGTTACCCTGTCCAGATTGGAACTGCCCCAGCTCCACTTCCAATGGCCAGATGTGCAATGTACCTGTGAGACTAATAGACTGGACTCTGCCATGGACATTCTTCCACCATGACCTCTCCCCATTTCACAACCCCCCTATATTTTTATGCACTTCAATAAACACCCTTGAAACCTCAATAATATTGGAGTCAGTCAATTATGGTGAACTTTGTATTGTCAATTACAGTGTTAAAAAAGGTTACCCATTGGAAGGTCAACATACCAATGTCACACATCACAAGCCTTTCAAGGGTACAAGCTGTTGACAGGTAGGTTACCACATAACTGAAACTGAAATGGAAGGGGACAACTCAGTTACCAAATAGGGAGTGAAATGTAGGTAGAGGATAGAGGTAGACATGTGAAATGTAATATAATGTGAAACATGAAATTGTACTCACCTGTGTCTCATTGAAAATATTGCTGTATGATTGACTCCCTGTTGTCGTTTTCATCTTCTTCAGCTTCCTCCTCATTACTGTCCACAGGCTCCACAGGCTCACCCGCTGCAACAATCCCGTCATCTGGATCATTGTCCTGCAGAAAAGGCACCTGGCGTCGCAATGCCAAGTTATGGAGCATGGAGCAGGCAATGATGATGTCGCACACCTTCTTCGGTGAGTAGAATAGGGACCCACCTGTCATATGGAGGCACCTGAACCTGGCCTTCAGGAGGCCGAAGGTACGCTCGATCACCCTCCTAGTCCGCCCATGGGCCTTATTGTACCGTTCCTCTGCCCTGGTCCTGGGATTCCTCACTGGGGTCAGTAGCCAGGACAGGTTGGGGTAACCAGAGTCCCCCAATAGCCATACACGGTGCCTCTGGAGTTCACCCATCATATCAGGGATGCTGCTATTCCGCAGGATGTAGGCGTCATGCACTGAGCCAGGGAACATTGCATTTACCTGCGAGATGTACTGGTCTGCCAAACAGACCATCTGGACATTCATCGAATGATAACCCTTCCTGTTCCTGTACACCTGTTCATTCCTGCGGGGGGACCAGAGCTACATGGGTCCCATCAATGGCACCTATGACGTTGGGGATATGTCCAAGGGCATAGAAGTCACCTTTCACTGTAGGCAAATCCGCCACCTCAGGGAAAATGATGTATCTCCTTACGTGTTTCAGCAGGGCAGACAACACTCTGGACAAAACGTTGGAAAACATAGGCTGGGACATCCCTGATGCCATGGCCACTGTTGTCTGAAAAGACTCACTTGCAAAGAAATGGAGCACTGACAGCATCTGCACGTCAGGGGGATTCCAGTCGGATGGTGGATTGATGACATCAGGTCTGGCTCCAACTGGGTACATAGTTCCCGGATTGTGGCACGGACAAACCGGTAGGTCACGATGACATGTCGCTCTTCCATTGTCAACAGGTCCTCCAGCGGTCGGTACACCGGCGGATTCCGCCATCTTCCAATATGTCCCAACTGACAGTGCCTAAGAAGGGCAACAGCAAAAAAACTGTCAGCATTCCTCCAGGTATGTCCCCACAGTCACACACAAGACTACACCAGACAATTAACCCATCCGGGAAAGGTTTTGAGTGTAGGCCTCGGTATGTGTGACGCAGTAGTAATTGAAGCCATGTGGGCCCCTGAAATGGCGGCTGCCTGACCTCTAAACTGGGACAATGGAATTGTGGGGTAACTGCGCTGGCGTTGGACACCGTTGCGGTAGGCGGTCGTAGAGCGCGGCGCAATGCTGCATTGGTTAGCATTGGACCCTATGGGTCCCAGGAGCCAATGAACAGGTGCGCTGGCGGTGACGATGCGCACCGCCGCGGACATCACCGCCGCGGACGTCACCACCATTTTCTATCCCTTCAATCACTAGATACCTGACCTTCGACAGGAGAGGACCTACACTGCTAGTGCTGCTGTGACCTCGGTCTGGAAGCGACGATGGCTGCTGCGTCTGGGGAAAGGGCCCCTGCCTTCACTGCACAGGAGTTGGAGAAACTTGTGGATGGGGTCCTCCCCCAGTATACGCTACTCTACGGTCCTCCAGACCAACAGGTTAGTACACAGGGAGCATGTTGTATGGGCTAGGCCTGGATGGACAGGGCTGGGTGGATGAGGGAAGGGGGCAGAGTACATAGAACAGTCATGCATGGGGATGATTGGGCCACAGGGATAGAGTTGGGAGGGGGCCAATTACAACGTGCTGTAGGTAATGACTGTTCCTCTTTCCTTGTGCATGTCATGTGGGTCAGCGCCCACCAGAAGAGGGACATTTGGCGTGCCATCGCCAAGGAAGTCCGGACCCTGGGGGCCCATCAGAGACGGGGCACCCACTGCCGGAAGAGATGGCAGGACATTCGCCACTGCAGCAAGAAGACGACGGAGGCTCAGCTGGGGATGGCCTCCCAACGTGGGAGGGGTGCCTGTCGCACCATGACCCCCCTGATGTTCCGGATCCTGGCGGTGGCCTACCCGGAGTTAGATGGGCGCTTAAGGATATCACAGCAGACACAGGGGGGTGAGTACAACCTCATCCTATGGACTTTGCGTGCAGTGGAGCTGTCTGGGTGGGGGTGGTGAGCTGTGGGTGTCCCTAGGCCAGGGCGAGTTAGGTAGGCAAGGCCCCTCCGTTATGTAGGCCATGTGGCACTCTACCCTAGCTAAAAAAAAAGGCAAATTGATGTATAGTTGCCCCTTTGCCATCCATGTGGGCAGATTTCTACCATTGCCATGTAGGCCATATCCCAGAAATTGCATGTGCAGACGGCAGGAGCACGGCGTAATGCAGGGGGCTGCTGCGTTTGTCTTGTCCGCCAAAGGTAGCGGTATGCCATGCACTAAAACTCTCTTTCTTCTGTCTCCACCATTTTTCTGCTCTCCCTGTCCTTCTGTACATCAGCATCAACAGGCGGAGGTACAGTGGCACCGGAGCACGAGGGAGCTACATCCCACATGGCCATGGAGGGCCACACCACAGACTCTGAATTCACCAGTGGGACAGAGGGCGAGGGGAGCTTCACGTCGGCCACAGGATCACCAACCAGCGACACGGACTCGTCCGCCGATGGGAGCTCCCCTGTGGTGGAGGCACAATCTGTGCGCCCCACTTCTACAGGTACAGCCGCCAACTCCCCTACCAGCACCGCCCTCCCAGCAGCCCCTCACCCCGTGCCCGCTCACCCAGGAGGGTGGGCATCACCTTCGCCCTAGGCACCTCAAGCCCTGCCCCAGTCACCCCTGCTGCCCTCAGTGAGGAGGCCATTGACCTCCTCAGGTCACTCACTGTTGGGCAGTCTACCATTGTGAATGCCATCCAGGGTGTAGAACGAGAGTTGAAACACGGTAATGCATTCCTGGAAGGCATTCATTCTGGTCAGGCTGTCCTTCAGCGAACCCTGCAATCTCTGGCCTCAGCACTGATGGCAGCCATTGTCCCTGTGTCCAGCCTCCCCCCTCCAACTTCCTCCACCCAGACCCAATCCCCTGTACCCCAGCCCATCCCAAGCACACCTACAGACCAGCATGCACACAAGTCAACACACACAAGTAGCTCAAGCAAACATAGGCACCACACACACCACAGGCACTCACACAAGCATCAGACCCATACAGACACAGCAACATCCACTGTCTCCACTGTGTCCCCCTCCTCCTCTTCTCCATCCTCCCTCCCAGTCTCGTCTACACACACACCTGCGTGCACCACATATACAGGCACTAGGACTCGCACCAGGACACCCAGAACCACAAGCCGCTCACCTGCACTCACCACCTCCACTGCCATATACACGTCCCCTGTGTCCTCTCCCAGTGCGTCTGTGACGCCCCCTCCCAAAGTACACAAACGCCGGCAATCACTCACCCAACATCCATCCACCTCACGACAGCCTCCAGTACCTGCACCTGCACCCAAAACAGCTAAAGTGACACCTCCTACAACCACCTCCTCTTCCTCCACTCCCAGAGCCCCTCCAGCTACCCATCCCAGTGTACGTCAGAAACTGTCCCTATGTCAAATTGACCTTTTTGTCCCCCCCTCCAATTCATCAGTCCCGTCGTAGCGCCTCACTCAAAAAGCCTCCAGTACCAGTGGTGCGTGTACCAGGTTTTTGAAGTGCCCCGTCCACCAGGGCAGGCAGTAGGACCCGGAGCCAAGGCACTGTCAGCCCACCCCCTGTAAAGGCTCCGAAAATTAGAGAGTGGACGACGGGACCGTGTCAAGACTCCTGGTGGGACACACAGTGAAATGGGATCCAAGGCGATTGGTGAGTCATCTGTAACTCAAAAGAAGGTTTGGAAGGTCCCGAGGAAGTCTCCCCAACCTGTTGTGAGTGTCACGGCGGAGAAGTGCACCATCATTTCCGGCAGTCCAGACACAACCGCCAGCACCGTTGTCACTGGTCCAGAGACCACCGCCAGAGTCATAGCCCAAGAGGGCCCAAGTATCGTTACTGGTCCGGGGACCACCGCCAGAGTCATAGCCCAGGAGGGCCCAAGTATCGTTACTGGTCAGGAGACCACCGCCACCGCCAGAGTCACAGCCCAGGAGGGCTCAAGTATCATAACTGGTCCAGAGACCACCGCCAGAGTCATAGCCCAAGAGGGCCCAAGTATCGTTACTGGTCCGGAGACCACTGCCAGAGTCATAGCCCGGGAGGGCCCAAGTATCGTTACTGGTCAGGAGACCACCGCCGGAGTCACAGCCCAGGAGGGCCCAAGTATTGTTACTGGTCAGGAGACCACCGCCACCGCCGGAGTCACAGCCCAGGAGGGCTCAAGTATCGTAACTGGTCAGGAGACCAACGCCAGAGTCATAGCCCAGGAGGGCCCAAGTATCGTTACTGGTCAGGAGACCACCGCCACCGCCGGAGTCACACCCCAGGAGGGTCCAGAATCCCACAGCCCCTCTGGGCAATGATGGAACGTCAAGCCACACACCAATGTCCAGTTTGGAGCTCGTCATGCCACACACCAACGTCCAGAGTGGAGTTCGTCATGCCACACACCAATGTCCAGTGTGGAGATCGTCATGCCACACACCAACGTCCATTGTGGAGATCGTCATGCCACACACCAAGGTCCATTGTGGAGATCGTAATGCCACACACCAATATCCGTACCAGAACCGCCATGGCAAAGCACCGCTGAACAAGGCCAAGACCGCCATGGTGAAGGGCGCTGAACAGGGCAAAGACTGCCATGGCAAAGCACCGCTGAACAGTCCATAGCCAGCCATGGCAATGCACCGCTGAACAAGGCCAAGACCGCCATGGTAAAGACTGCTGAACTGGGCAAAGACTGCCATGGCAAAGCACCGCTGAACAAGGCCAATACTGCCATGGTGAAGACCGCTGAACATGGCAAAGACTGCCATGGCAAAGCACCGCTGAACAAGGCCAAGACTGCCATGGTGAAGACCGCTGAACAGGGCAAAGACTGCCATGGCAAAGCACCGCTGAACAGGGCAAAGACCGTGTGGGTATGAATAGTCCAGCTTCCCCCCTCCAACTTCCTCCACCCAGACGCAATCCCCTGTACCCCAGCCCATCCCAAGCACACCTACAGACCAGTATGCACACAAGTCAACACACATAAGTAGCTCAAGCAAACATAGGCACCACACACACCACAGGCACTCACACAAGCATTAGACCCATACAGACACAGCAACATCCACTGTCTCCACTGTATCCCCCTCCTCCTCTTCTCCCTCCTCCCTCCCAGTGTCATCTACACACACACCTGCATGCACCACATCTACAGGCACTAGGACTCGCAGCAGGACACCCAGCACCACAAGCCGCTCACCTGCACTCACCACCTCCACTGCCATATACACGTCCCCTGTGTCCTCTCCCAGTGTGTCTGTGACGACCCCTCCCAAAGTACACAAACGCCGGCAATCACTCACCCAACATCCATCCACCTCACGACAGCCTCCAGTACCTGCACCTGCACCCAAAACAGCTAAAGTGACACCTCTTACAACCACCTCCTCTTCCTCCACTCCCAGAGCCCCTCCAGCTACCCATCCCAGTGTACGTCAGAAACTGTCCCTATGTCAAATTGACCTTTTTGCCCCCACCCCCCCTCCAATTCATCAGTCCTGTCGTAGCACCTCAGCCAAAAAGCCTCCAGTACCAGTGGTGCGTGTACCAGGTTTTTGGAGTGCCCCGTCCACCAGGGCAGGCAGTAGGACCCGGAGCCAAGGCACTGTCAGCCCACCCCCTGTAAAGGCTCCGAAATTGGAGAGTGGACGACGGGACCGTGTCAAGACTCCTTGTGGGACAAACAGTGAAATGGGATCCAAGGCGATTGGTGAGTCATCTGTAACTCAAAAGAAGGTGGGGAAGATCCCGAGGAAGTCTCCCCAACCTGTTGTGAGTGTCACGGCAGAGAAGTGCGCCATCATTTCCGGCGGTCCAGACACAACCGCCAGCACCGTCGTCACTGGTCCAGAGACCACCGCCAGAGTCACAGCCCAGGAGGGCCCAAGTATCGTCAGTGGTCCAGAGACCACCGCCAGAGTCATAGCCCAGGAGGGCTCAAGTATCGTCACTGGTCAGGAGACCACCGCCACCGCCGGAGTCACAGCCCAGGAGGGCTCATGTATCGTAACTGGTCAGGAGACCACCGCCAGAGTCATAGCCCAGGAGGACCCAAGTATCGTTACAGGTCAGGAGACCACCGCCACCGCCGGAATCACAGCCCAGGAGGGCTCAAGTATCGTAACTGGTCAGGAGACCACCGCCAGAGTCATAGCCCAGGAGGGCTCAAGTATTGTTACTGGTCAGGAGACCACCGGCACCGCCGGAGTCACAGCCCAGGAGGGCTCAAGTATCGTAACTGGTCAGGAGACCACCGCCAGAGTCATAGCCCAGGAGGGCCCAAGTATCGTTACTGGTCAGGAGACCACCGCCACCGCCGGAGTCACACCCCAGGAGGGTCCAGAATCCCACAGCCCCTCTGGGCAATGATGGAACGTCAAGCCACACACCAATGTCCAGTTTGGAGCTCGTCATGCCACACACCAACGTCCAGAGTGGAGTTCGTCATGCCACACACCAATGTCCAGTGTGGAGATCGTCATGCCACACACCAACGTCCATTGTGGAGATCGTCATGCCACACACCAAGGTCCATTGTGGAGATCGTAATGCCACACACCAATATCCGTACCAGAACCGCCATGGCAAAGCACCGCTGAACAAGGCCAAGACCGCCATGGTGAAGAGCGCTGAACAGGGCAAAGACTGCCATGGCAAAGCACCGCTGAACAGTCCATAGCCAGCCATGGCAATGCACCGCTTGTAGGAGGCTGGACTGGCTTGTAGTGAGTACCAAGGGGTACTTGCACCTTGCACCAGGCCCAGTTATCCCTTATTAGTGTATAGGGTGTCTAGCAGCTTAGGCTGATAGATAATGGTAGCTTAGCAGAGCAGCTTAGGCTGAACTAGGAGACGTGTGAAGCTACTACAGTACCACTTAGTGTCATATGCACAATATCATAAGAAAACACAATACACAGTTATACTAAAAATAAAGGTACTTTATTTTTATGACAATATGCCAAAGTATCTTAGAGTGTACCCTCAGTGAGAGGATAGGAAATATACACAAGATATATATACACAATAGTAAAAATATGCAGTATAGTCTTAGAAAACAGTGCAAACAATGTATAATTACAATAGGATGCAATGGGGAAACATAGGGATAGGGGCAACACAAACCATATACTCCAGAAGTGGAATGCGAACCACGAATGGACCCCAAACCTATGTGACCTTGTAGAGGGTCGCTGGGACTATTAGAAAACAGTGAGAGTTAGAAAAATAACCCTCCCCAAGACCCTGAAAAGTGAGTGCAAAGTGCACTAAAGTTCCCCTAAGGACAAAATAGTCGTGTTAGAGGGAAAATGCAAGGAAAACACAAATCAGCAATGCAACAACGATGGATTCCTGACTGAGGGTACCTGTGGAACAAGAGGACCAAGTCCAAAAGTCACAAGCAACTCGGAGATGGGCAGATGCCCAAGAAATGCCAGCGGTTGGTGCAAAGAAGCTCTTACTAGGCTGAAGAACTGTAAATACTGCAGGAACGACAAGGGCTAGAGACTTCCCCTTTGGAGAATGGATCCCCCACGCCTTGGAGAGTCGTGCAGAAGTGTTTTCCCGCCGGATGGACGCCAACAAGCCTTGCTACACGCAAATCGTGCGTTTGGCGTTTTTGGACGCTGCTGGGGCCCAGGAGGGACCAGGAGGTCGCAAATTGGACCTGCAGAGAGAGGGGACATCGAGCAAGACAAAGAGCCCTCACTGAAGCAGGTAGCACCCGGAGAAGTGCCAGAAACAGGCACTACGAGGATGCGTGAAACGGTGCTCGCCGAAGTTGCACAAAGGAGTCCCACGTCGCCGGAGACCAACTTAGAAAGTCGTGCAATGCAGGTTAGAGTGCCGTGGACCCAGGCTTGGCTGTGCACGAAGGATTTCCGCCGGAAGTGCACAGGGGCCGGAGTAGCTTGCAAAGTCGCGGTTCCCAGCAATGCAGCCCAGCGAGGTGAGGCAAGGACTTACCTCCACCAAACTTGGGCTGAAGAGTCACTGGACTGTGGGGGTCACTTGGACAGTGTCGCTGGATTCGAGGGACCTCGCTCGTCGTGCTGAGAGGAGACCCAAGGGACCGGTAATGCAGCTTTTTGGTGCCTGCGGTTGCAGGGGGAAGATTCCTTCGACCCACGGGAGATTTCTTCGGAGCTTCTGGTGCAGAGAGGAGGCAGTCTACCCCCACAGCATGCACAAGCAAGAAAACAGTCGAGAAGGCGGCAGGATCAGCGTTACAGAGTTGCAGTAGTCGTCTTTGCTACTATGTTGCAGGTTTGCAGGCTTCCAGCGCGGTCAGCGGTCGATTCCTTATCAGAAGGTGAAGAGGGAGATGCAGAGGAACTCGGCTGAGCTCATGCATTCGTTATCTAAAGTTTCCCCAGAGACAGAGACCCTAAATAGCCAGAAAAGAGGGTTTGGCTACCTAGGAGAGAGGAAAGGCTACTAACACCTGAAGGAGCCTATCAGCAGGAGTCTCTGACGTCACCTGGTGGCACTGGCCACTCAGAGCAGTCCAGTGTGCCATCAGCACCTCTGTTTCCAAGATGGCAGAGGTCTGGAGCACACTGGAGGAGCTCTGGACACCTCCCAGGGGAGGTGCAGGTCAGGGGAGTGGTCACTCCCCTTTCCTTTGTCCAGTTTCGCGCCAGAGCAGGGGCTAAGGGGTCCCTGAACCGGTGTAGACTGGCTTATGCAGAATTGGGCACATCTGTGCCCAACAAAGCATTTCCAGAGGCTGGGGGAGGCTACTCCTCCCCTGCCTTCACACCATTTTCCAAAGGGAGAGGGTGTCACACCCTCTCTCAGAGGAAGTTCTTTGTTCTGCCATCCTGGGCCAGGCCTGGCTGGACCCCAGGAGGGCAGCTGCCTGTCTGAGGGGTTGGCAGCAGCAGCAGCTGCAGTGAAACCCCAGGAAGGGCAGTCTGGCAGTACCAGGGTCTGTGCTACAGACCACTGGGATCATGGAATTGTACCAACAATGCCAGGATGGCATAGAGGGGGCAATTCCATGATCATAGACATGTTACATGGCCATATTCGGAGTTACCATGGTGAAGCTACATATAGGTAGTGACCTATATGTAGTGCACGCATGTAATGGTGTCCCCGCACTCACAAAGTTCAGTGAATTGGCTCTGAACAATGTGGGGGCACCTTGGCTAGTGCCAGGGTGCCCTCACACTAAGTAACTTTGCACCTAACCTTTACCAGGTAAAGGTTAGACATATAGGTGACTTATAAGTTACTTAAGTGCAGTGTAAAATGGCTGTGAAATAACGTGGACGTTATTTCACTCAGGCTGCAGTGGCAGGCCTGTGTAAGAATTGTCAGAGCTCCCTATGGGTGGCAAAAGAAATGCTGCAGCCCAGAGGGATCTCCTGGAACCCCAATACCCTGGGTACCTCAGTACCATATACTAGGGAATTATAAGGGTGTTCCAGTAAGCCAATGTAAATTGGTAAAAATGGTCACTAGCCTGTCAGTGACAATTTGGAAAGAAATGAGAGAGCATAACCACTGAGGTTCTGATTAGCAGAGCCTCAGTGAGACAGTTAGGCACCACATAGGGAACATATACATGCACACCTATGAGCACTGGGGCCCTGTGTGACAGGGTCCCAGTGACACATACATATAGGCCACAAACTTATGAGCACTGGGGTCCTGACCAGCAGGATCCCAGTGACACATAACAAACATACTGAAAACATAGTGTTTTCACTATGAGCACTGAGGCCTGGCTATCAGGATCCCAGTGAGACAGTGAAAACAGTGACAAAACCCTGACATACACTCACAAACAAGCCAAAAGTGGGGGTAACAAGGCTAGAAAGAGGCTACCTTCTCACACAACCCCCCCCCAAACGAAGGACAATAAGGCTAACCTTGGCCAGTTGAGACTTTATTGTCTAAGTGGTGATAAGTAGAGAGTAGCTCTGCAATAGAATGGTTACTCCCTTTATCATCCACTATATGGTTACTTCCCTGTGGGGATGTAAACCACCCTGTTTGAAGTTTTTTAGCTAACCAACAATGTGAAGATGTATTTTCAGAGTTTCTATCAGTAAGTTTTAGTTTAGAGCAGTGGGAATTATCCACTGAACCTATTTGTAATGATGGAAATGCCAGACAGGGATGCTGTCTCAGTAAAGCCATAGCTGGGCAAAAACTTTGTCCATTTGGCTGGAAGAGAGAACAGGGATGCTGTTTCTCTTGAGTTGGAGCAGGGCAGGGATGCTGTCCTATGAGCTCCACACTAGGGCAGGGATGCTGTCCTAAGTGTTGTGAGGCAGTACAGGGTTTCTGCACTAAAGTTTCTCTGGGAGGGTTGGAGGGATGCTCCATGTTAACTAAAATGGTGCTCTTTTTCTCACCAATGTTAGTTATCCCACAGAGAGGTACTTCCACCTCAGGGAGTACAGTTTTGCCAACTGATGATTCCCTTGGAACAGGTGCCACCCCAGGAGAGGTTTCTCCCACCACAGGAATGGTATCCTGAATGGTAGGGTGGTTAGGGGATACTGTGATACCCTTTTTACCTGTTGATGGAGAGGGGTCCTGAGTTTTCAGGCCTTCTCTCCTTTGCTTTTTCATTTCACTTGAAATGAGAGGGAACAATTCCTCAGGGATGCCCAGCATGGCTGCATGGGCATAAAACTCTACATCAGCCCAACCTGAGGCCTCTAGGTCATTACCTAAGAGACAGTCTACAGGTAAGCTAGGTGATACCACCACCTGCTTAGGGCCAGTAACTCCACCCCAACTAAACTGAATTATAGCTAAGGGAAGAAACTTAGTGGAGTTATGGACATCAATAATCTTATACTGTTGTCCCATGATGTGTTGTTCAGGAGGCACTAGGTTTTCAGTCACCAAAGTGAAACTGGCACCTGTGTCCCTGTAGGCCAAGGCCTCAACACCATTTATTGAAACTGTCTGCCTGTACTTATCCATTGTAAGGGGACAAGCAGCCAGTGTGGCAAGGCCAATGCCACCAGGTGTGACAGAAACTGTCTTGGGACTGATTACATCAGTTTCCACTATGGACCCATAAGTGAACCCAACTACACCCTTTGCTTGACTGTTGCCAGCAGTCCCACCACTAGTACCACTACTGCTAGGGGCACTAGAGCTTGATGTATTAGTGGTGGTAGGCTCAGGGGGTTTACCTGGACAGGACTTATCCCCTGGCCTATGGCCTCTGTTTTTACACACAAAGCACCAAGGCTTTTTAATGTGTGCAGGTTGGGAAGAAGAGGAAGAATTTGTTTTATCCCCACCCTCTGAAGAGTGTTTAAGATTTGAAGTGGGATCTTTGGTTTTACCCTTATCCCCATGCTTATCTTGAGATTTTTCACCATCTTTCTTCTTATTGCCATCTTTGTCACCCCCTGTATGAACTTTTCTGTTCACCCTTGTTCTGACCCATTTGTCTGCCTTCTTTCCCAATTCTTGGGGAGAGGTCAGATCAGAGTCTACCAGGTACTGGTGCAACAAATCAGACACACAATTATTAAGTATATGCTCTCTCAGGATTGTGTTATACAGGCTTTCATAATCAGTAACTTTACTGCCATGTAACCACCCCTCCAAGGCCTTCACTGAATGGTCAATGAAATCAACCCAGTCTTGTGAAGACTCCTTTTTGGTCTCTCTGAACTTTATCCTGTACTGTTCAGTGGTTAAGCCATAACCATCCAGGAGTGCATTCTTAAGAACTGTAAAATTATTGGCATCACTTTCTTTCACAGTAAGGAGCCTATCCCTACCTTTTCCAGTAAATGATAGCCATAGGATAGCAGCCCACTGCTTTTGAGGGACATCCTGTACAACACAGGCCCTCTCAAGTGCAGCAAACCACTTGTTAATGTCATCCCCCTCCTTATAAGGGGGAACTATCTTGTGCAGATTCCTGGAATCATGCTCTTTTGCAGGATGACTATGGGGAATACTGCTGCTGCCACCATGGGTATCTAAACCCAACTTCTGTCTTTCCCTCTCTACTTCTAAAGACTGTCTATCCAAATCCAGCTGTTGCTTCTTGAGCTTCAGTCTGGTTTGTTCCACTCTCAATCTATTGAGCTCCCTTTCTAACAATCTGTCATCAGGGTGGGTGGGAGTGACATTTCTAGATACAGAGGTATGATGGGAATGAACAGAAGGAGACCTGTCCCTTACAGAGGGCACCCTAACAGCTTGGCTACCAGTATAATGTGAGAGCACACCATTAGTATGGTGTGATTCAACCTCTGTACCAACTATGCTAGACTGTCTAGTAATGGGCAGGCTGAGAAGTTTCTTTCCTGAACCTTTTCCTGGGGGAGTCCCTGGATCAGATTGAGAACCATTAGCTACTTTTTCTACAGATTGGGCACTTATGGCCTTATCCTGTACTCTAAGCATATTAATTAACAGTTCTAAGGAAGGATTCTTCCCTACACTCAAACCTCTCTCTATGCAGAGACTCCTTGCTCCTTTCCAGCTAAGGTGATCATATGCAAGTTTGGACAGTTCAACATTTTTTCCTGTGCCAGGCATTTTTTTGAGAGAGTTAAAGTGATAGAAAAAGAGAAAAAAGTTTCCAGAACTTTTTGGAAAGACAGAAAAAAACTTTTTAAACTTTTAAGAACTTTTTGAAAGTTTAGAAGTACTTTTCAGCACTTAGAAAAGAGTGAAAAGAGGAAATGCAAAACTTTTTGGCTATGTGTATATACACTGACCTTGTTTTGTATATTTTTCTCTTATGAAAAGTACAATGACAAGAGTGGTAAGTAGTCTCAAGCACTTATCCCACCACTGCACAACCAATGTAGGAGGCTGGACTGGCTTGTAGTGAGTACCAAGGGGTACTTGCACCTTGCACCAGGCCCAGTTATCCCTTATTAGTGTATAGGGTGTCTAGCAGCTTAGGCTGATAGATAATGGTAGCTTAGCAGAGCAGCTTAGGCTGAACTAGGAGACGTGTGAAGCTACTACAGTACCACTTAGTGTCATATGCACAATATCATAAGAAAACACAATACACAGTTATACTAAAAATAAAGGTACTTTATTTTTATGACAATATGCCAAAGTATCTTAGAGTGTACCCTCAGTGAGAGGATAGGAAATATACACAAGATATATATACACAATAGTAAAAATATGCAGTATAGTCTTAGAAAACAGTGCAAACAATGTATAATTACAATAGGATGCAATGGGGAAACATAGAGATAGGGGCAACACAAACCATATACTCCAGAAGTGGAATGCGAACCACGAATGGACCCCAAACCTATGTGACCTTGTAGAGGGTCGCTGGGACTATTAGAAAACAGTGAGAGTTAGAAAAATAACCCTCCCCAAGACCCTGAAAAGTGAGTGCAAAGTGCACTAAAGTTCCCCTAAGGACAAAATAGTCGTGTTAGAGGGAAAATGCAAGGAAAACACAAATCAGCAATGCAACAACGATGGATTCCTGACTGAGGGTACCTGTGGAACAAGAGGACCAAGTCCAAAAGTCACAAGCAACTCGGAGATGGGCAGATGCCCAAGAAATGCCAGCGGTTGGTGCAAAGAAGCTCTTACTAGGCTGAAGAACTGTAAATACTGCAGGAACGACAAGGGCTAGAGACTTCCCCTTTGGAGAATGGATCCCCCACGCCTTGGAGAGTCGTGCAGAAGTGTTTTCCCGCCGGATGGACGCCAACAAGCCTTGCTACACGCAAATCGTGCGTTTGGCGTTTTTGGACGCTGCTGGGGCCCAGGAGGGACCAGGAGGTCGCAAATTGGACCTGCAGAGAGAGGGGACATCGAGCAAGACAAAGAGCCCTCACTGAAGCAGGTAGCACCCGGAGAAGTGCCAGAAACAGGCACTACGAGGATGCGTGAAACGGTGCTTGCCGAAGTTGCACAAAGGAGTCCCACGTCGCCGGAGACCAACTTAGAAAGTCGTGCAATGCAGGTTAGAGTGCCGTGGACCCAGGCTTGGCTGTGCACGAAGGATTTCCGCCGGAAGTGCACAGGGGCCGGAGTAGCTTGCAAAGTCGCGGTTCCCAGCAATGCAGCCCAGCGAGGTGAGGCAAGGACTTACCTCCACCAAACTTGGGCTGAAGAGTCACTGGACTGTGGGGGTCACTTGGACAGTGTCGCTGGATTCGAGGGACCTCGCTCGTCGTGCTGAGAGGAGACCCAAGGGACCGGTAATGCAGCTTTTTGGTGCCTGCGGTTGCAGGGGGAAGATTCCTTCGACCCACGGGAGATTTCTTCGGAGCTTCTGGTGCAGAGAGGAGGCAGTCTACCCCCACAGCATGCACAAGCAAGAAAACAGTCGAGAAGGCGGCAGGATCAGCGTTACAGAGTTGCAGTAGTCGTCTTTGCTACTATGTTGCAGGTTTGCAGGCTTCCAGCGCGGTCAGCGGTCGATTCCTTATCAGAAGGTGAAGAGGGAGATGCAGAGGAACTCGGCTGAGCTCATGCATTCGTTATCTAAAGTTTCCCCAGAGACAGAGACCCTAAATAGCCAGAAAAGAGGGTTTGGCTACCTAGGAGAGAGGAAAGGCTACTAACACCTGAAGGAGCCTATCAGCAGGAGTCTCTGACGTCACCTGGTGGCACTGGCCACTCAGAGCAGTCCAGTGTGCCATCAGCACCTCTGTTTCCAAGATGGCAGAGGTCTGGAGCACACTGGAGGAGCTCTGGACACCTCCCAGGGGAGGTGCAGGTCAGGGGAGTGGTCACTCCCCTTTCCTTTGTCCAGTTTCGCGCCAGAGCAGGGGCTAAGGGGTCCCTGAACCGGTGTAGACTGGCTTATGCAGAATTGGGCACATCTGTGCCCAACAAAGCATTTCCAGAGGCTGGGGGAGGCTACTCCTCCCCTGCCTTCACACCATTTTCCAAAGGGAGAGGGTGTCACACCCTCTCTCAGAGGAAGTTCTTTGTTCTGCCATCCTGGGCCAGGCCTGGCTGGACCCCAGGAGGGCAGCTGCCTGTCTGAGGGGTTGGCAGCAGCAGCAGCTGCAGTGAAACCCCAGGAAGGGCAGTCTGGCAGTACCAGGGTCTGTGCTACAGACCACTGGGATCATGGAATTGTACCAACAATGCCAGGATGGCATAGAGGGGGCAATTCCATGATCATAGACATGTTACATGGCCATATTCGGAGTTACCATGGTGAAGCTACATATAGGTAGTGACCTATATGTAGTGCACGCATGTAATGGTGTCCCCGCACTCACAAAGTTCAGTGAATTGGCTCTGAACAATGTGGGGGCACCTTGGCTAGTGCCAGGGTGCCCTCACACTAAGTAACTTTGCACCTAACCTTTACCAGGTAAAGGTTAGACATATAGGTGACTTATAAGTTACTTAAGTGCAGTGTAAAATGGCTGTGAAATAACGTGGACGTTATTTCACTCAGGCTGCAGTGGCAGGCCTGTGTAAGAATTGTCAGAGCTCCCTATGGGTGGCAAAAGAAATGCTGCAGCCCAGAGGGATCTCCTGGAACCCCAATACCCTGGGTACCTCAGTACCATATACTAGGGAATTATAAGGGTGTTCCAGTAAGCCAATGTAAATTGGTAAAAATGGTCACTAGCCTGTCAGTGACAATTTGGAAAGAAATGAGAGAGCATAACCACTGAGGTTCTGATTAGCAGAGCCTCAGTGAGACAGTTAGGCACCACATAGGGAACATATACATGCACACCTATGAGCACTGGGGCCCTGTGTGACAGGGTCCCAGTGACACATACATATAGGCCACAAACTTATGAGCACTGGGGTCCTGACCAGCAGGATCCCAGTGACACATAACAAACATACTGAAAACATAGGCCCTCATTCTGACCTTGGCGGTCTTTTCGCAAGACCGCTGAGTTACCGCCGCGGTGAAGACCGCCGACCGCGGCGGTGTGCCGCTGTGCGCATTCTGACCGCTGGGAGCGTTCCGCCGGAAAACCGCCAGCAGCCACACTGGCGGTCGGCGGGAAAGTGGAGACTGGTCAACCTCCACCGCCACGCCAGCAGAACACCGCCCACAGAATTACGACCCACATTTCTGTGTGGCGGTCTTCTGTTGGCGGTCTTCTGTTGGCGGTCACGTCCCTATGGCTCCCGTCGCCTCCCGGAGGACCAACGCACAAGGTAAGTTGATCGTCCGTGAGGGGAGGGGGTGGGGGGGGTGTTGTGTGATGTGGGCGTGCATGGGGGTGTGCGTGTGAGTGTGTAGAGGGGTGCTGCTGTGTCTATGGGTAATGTGTGCTGTTCGGCAGGTGCGCATGTCGGCATGTATGTGTGCGGGTATGTGTCCCCGTTGTGTATGTGTGTGTAGGGGGTGTGTATATGTGCATGTTGGGGGTGTGTGCATGTCGGGGTACATGTATGTACATGTCGGGGTGGGGGTGGGGAGGGGGTTCGTACCACCTCTGGGGGGTGGCAGGGGGGTGGAGGGTGTGGGGGGAGGACTCGGGTGGGTAGTGGGGGGTGGGGGAGACCCCTATCAGTGCCAGGGAAGGAATTCCCTGGCCCCGATAGTGCTTACCGCCATGGTTCGCACGGCGGTTCCCGCCCGCAAGAAACCGCGGCGGTAGGCAGGGTCATAATACCCTTGGCGGTCTTGGGACGACCGCGGGGCCGGAGTGCGCAAACTCCAGCCCCGCGGTCATGACCGCCGCGGCGGTCGGAGTGGAGAAGTAGCGGTCGGTCGCGGCGGGGACCGCCGCGGTCAGAATGCCATTTTTAATACCGCCGGTCTGTTCGCGGTCCGACCGCCGTCTCTCCGCCGACCGCCAGGGTCAGAATGAGGGCCATAGTGTTTTCACTATGAGCACTGAGGCCTGGCTATCAGGATCCCAGTGAGACAGTGAAAACAGTGACAAAACCCTGACATACACTCACAAACAAGCCAAAAGTGGGGGTAACAAGGCTAGAAAGAGGCTACCTTCTCACACCGCTGAACAAGGCCAAGACCGCCATGGTAAAGACCGCTGAGCTGGGCAAAGACTGCCATGGCAAAGCACCGCTGAACAAGGCCAATACTGCCATGGTGAAGACCGCTGAACATGGCAAAGACTGCCATGGCAAAGCACCGCTGAACAAGGCCAAGACTGCCATGGTGAAGACCGCTGAACAGGGCAAAGACTGCCATGGCAAAGCACCGCTGAACAGGGCAAAGACCGTGTGGGTATGAATAGTCCAGCTTCCCCCCTCCAACTTCCTCCACCCAGACCCAATCCCCTGTACCCCAGCCCATCCCAAGCACACCTACAGACCAGTATGCACACAAGTCAACACACATAAGTAGCTCAAGCAAACATAGGCACCACACACACCACAGGCACTCACACAAGCATTAGACCCATACAGACACAGCAACATCCACTGTCTCCACTGTATCCCCCTCCTCCTCTTCTCCCTCCTCCCTCCCAGTGTCATCTACACACACACCTGCATGCACCACATCTACAGGCACTAGGACTCGCAGCAGGACACCCAGAACCACAAGCCGCTCACCTGCACTCACCACCTCCACTGCCATATACACGTCCCCTGTGTCCTCTCCCAGTGTGTCTGTGACGACCCCTCCCAAAGTACACAAACGCCGGCAATCACTCACCCAACATCCATCCACCTCACGACAGCCTCCAGTACCTGCACCTGCACCAAAAACAGCTAAAGTGACACCTCTTACAACCACCTCCTCTTCCTCCACTCCCAGAGCCCCTCCAGCTACCCATCCCAGTGTACGTCAGAAACTGTCCCTATGTCAAATTGACCTTTTTGCCCCCACCCCCCCCTCCAATTCATCAGTCCTGTCGTAGCACCTCAGCCAAAAAGCCTCCAGTACCAGTGGTGCGTGTACCAGGTTTTTGGAGTGCCCCGTCCACCAGGGCAGGCAGTAGGACCCGGAGCCAAGGCACTGTCAGCCCACCCCCTGTAAAGGCTCCGAAATTGGAGAGTGGACGACGGGACCGTGTCAAGACTCCTGGTGGGACAAACAGTGAAATGGGATCCAAGGCGATTGGTGAGTCATCTGTAACTCAAAAGAAGGTGGGGAAGGTCCCGAGGAAGTCTCCCCAACCTGTTGTGAGTGTCACGGCGGAGAAGTGCGCCATCATTTCCGGCAGTCCAGACACAACCGCCAGCACCGTCGTCCCTGGTCCAGAGACCACCGCCAGAGTCATAGCCCAGGAGGGCCCAAGTATCGTTACTGGTCAGGAGACCACTGCCACCGCCAGAGTCATAGCCCAGGAGGGCCCAAGTATCGTTACTGGTCCGGAGACCACCGCCAGAGTCATAGCCCAGGAGGGCTCAAGTATCGTCACTGGTCCAGAGACCACCGCCAGAGTCATAGCCCAGGAGGGCCCAAGTATCGTTACAGGTCAGGAGACCACCGCCACCGCCGGAGTCACAGCCCAGGAGGGCTCAAGTATCATAACTGGTCAGGAGACCACCGCCAGAGTCATAGCCCAGGAGGGCCCAAGTATCGTTACTGGTCAGGAGACCACCGCCACCGCCGGACTCACAGCCCATGAGGGTCCAGAATCCCACAGCCCCGCTGGGCAATGATGGAACGTCAAGCCACACACCAACGTCCAGTTTGGAGTTCGTCATGCCACACACCAACGTCCAGTGTGGAGTTCGTCATGCCACACACCAACGTCCAGTGTGGAGTTCGTCATGCCACACACCAACGTCCAGTGTGGAGGTCGTCATGCCACACACCAACGTCCATTGTGGAGATCGTCATGCCACACACCAATGTCCAGTGTGGAGATCGTAATGCCACACACCAATGTCCAGTGTGGAGATCGTCATGCCACACACCAATGTCCATTGTGGAGATCGTAATGCCACACACCAATGTCCATTGTGGAGATCGTAATGCCACACACCAATATCCGTACCAGAACCGCCATGGCAAAGCACCGCTGAACAAGGCCAAGACCGCCATGGTGAAGACCACTGAACAGGGCAAAGACTGCCATGGCAAAGCACCGCTGAACAGTCCATAGCCAGCCATGGCAAAGCACTGCTGAACAAGGCCAAGGCCGCCATGGTGAAGACCGCTAAACAGGGCAAAGACTGCCATGGCAAAGCACTGCTGAACAGTCCATAGCCAGCCATGGCAAAGCACTGCTGAACAAGGCCAAGACCGCAATGGTGAAGACCGCTGAACAGTCCATAGCCAGCCATGGCAAAGCACCGCTGAACAAGGCCAAGACCACCATGGTGAAGACCGCTGAACAGTCCATAGCCAGCCATGGCAAAGCACCGCTGAACAAGGCCAAGACCGCCATGGTGAAGACCCCTGAACAGGGCAAAGACCGCCATGGCAAAGCACTGCTGAACAAGGCCAAGACTGCCATGGTGAAGACTGCTGAACAGTGCAAAGACTGCCATGGCAAAGCATCGCTGAACAGGGCAAAGACCATGTGGGTATGAATAGTCCGGCACATCAGGCATCGTTCTCCCATGTGCAGCTGGGACTGTGACAGGACATGTACTTTCACGGGGAGACTCATCCAGTCTGGGCACCAGTCCCACCCAGTACCAGTAGAGAACTGCATCTACTTGCGAGGATGGCACAGTGGGCAACCCACCCACTGTAGAGAGTTCAGAGACTGTGGCTTTGCACTCCCCAGGATGTAACAGTGGGCAACCCACCCACTGTAGGGAGTTGAGAGACTGTGGCTTTGCACTCCCCAGGATGTAACAGTGGGCAAGCCACCCACTGTAGAGACTTGAGAGACTGTGGCTTTGCACTCCCCAGGATGGCACAGTGGGCAACCCACCCACTGAAGTGACTTGAGAGACTGTGGCTTTGCACTCCCCAGGATGTAACAGTGGGCAACCCACCCACTTGTTAGACTTGAGAGACTGTGGCTTTGCACTCCCCAGGATGTATCAGTGGGCAAGCCACCCACTTGTAAGACTTGAGAGACTGTGGCTTAGCACTCCCCAGGATGTAACAGTGGGCAAGCCACCCACTGTAGAGACTTGAGAGACTGTGGCTTTGCACTCCCCAGGATGGCACAGTGGGCAACCCACCCACTGAAGTGACTTGAGAGACTGTGGCTTTGCACTCCCCAGGATACATCAATGGGCATGGAGCCCCGTCGTGGATCTGGCTTCGCATTCATCTGGCTGAGGTGCCCCCCTTCCCTTCCCCCTGAGGTGCCTGTTGTGTTTCTATCTGATGCCCCGGCAGTGTTCTCTCGGATTTTGGTCAGGTATCTATTGTGGGCGTCGCCCATACATTTTTGGACTGTTGGTGTACGGACATTGTTGTGTACATATCTGCACTACTTCTTGTATTGTACATTTATTTTTGACAGATTTCGTGATATATATATCCGTATATTTTTTAATGAGTAGTATATTGGCACAATACAAAGTTTGACCGCTATTTGCTTTGTCTTTGCATTCTTCCGGGGGGATTGTGGGTTGTTACTGTGATTTTTGTGAATGCATTGGTGTGTATGTTGTAATATGCGAGGGTGGGGGTGTTTGGTGGGTGTCCCCGTAACTTTTGCCTCTCCCCTCCCCCGTGTCGTAGGTGCTGTACTCACCGGAATGTTCTGCGCCTACGTCGCTGTTGGTCGTAGATGAGCAGGAATGCAAGGGCAGGAAGTATTGTAGTTCCGGATCCATGGTGTCCTCGTTCCTCGTGGGATGTGTTGAGGTGAGCATTTTCCCATAGCAAAAGCTGTTTCCGCCGTGTTTTTATCCATGGTAAATCCGCCCCGGAAAAGGTGGCGGATTGGTGTGTTGTGATAGTGTGGGCGGTACATTGTCTTCCGCCTGTCTGTTGGCGGTGACCGCCGCGCTGTTTGTCTGTACCGCCGTGGTGGGCGGCGTGTTAAAGTGGCTGTCTTAGTTGGCGGTTTCCGCCAGGGTCGTAATTCCCTTTTTTTGTCCGCCGGCCTGTTTGCGGTATTACCGCAGCTTTAACACCGTCCGCCAGGGTTGTAATGACCACCTAAATCTATCTAACCTATGTTGAACGTAACTTACACATAAAACATCACACTTTAAACATTGCCCCCGCGCTTGTAAGAAACAAGAAACAAGTAGGACAACAATTACTGTAACTACACATGTACTAACTAATTTTATGGCCTAAACAAATATATATGTTTTTGTAATTATTTTTTTACTTTTTTTTCATAAAAAGACATATAAAAACCAACATGACCCCCTCCCAACAACCCACCAATAAAAAACAAAGAATAGAAATCTACTAATCCTAACTCATTACAACACTACACTAACCTACCACTAACTACATAAACCCCAATCTAAAATATGGTACAATGTTAAAAGGGAGGAGAAGGAACTGGGATGTAGTCCCTCACAGTCCATGTTCATTTCCATGACTTCTTAACCTTTTTTTTAATATACTTGAGAAGTTTGCAGTCCTCTGCAAGAGCCTCCTCCAACTTGTCCAAATGCTGGAGTAGCACGTTGAAGTCCTGACGTAAGTCCTGTTCCAATTGTGATGGCACAGTGGCTGGTGGTGGCAAAAATGGTGCAGGGGTGGCGACTTGTGCTGCAGATGTGGAAGGGGTGGGTACAGCTGAGAGCCCCTACATTGTTGATGTTCCTGCTCCATCCTTTGCCTTGGGTGGGTCGTCTGTGTGGGAATGCATGCCATTCCTTAGATGCTTTTTGGAACGGAAACGGCTTTTCATGCATCAGTAACCTGGTACACCTCCAGGATGTGGCAGTAGCATTCGGACCTCCGGTTGAACTGACGCCTTTCATCATTGGTCATGTTGGCAGCTGCAAAATGAGGACAAGCAACCATCAGTATCATTATTTGGTGGAGTATGTACAGATTTGTAACTTGCACTGCTACAGCTGATTACACATACAGTCCTACACATATGCCTCAACAAAATTAATTGCACCTCATCTGCTTCTATATCCAACCATACATCACCAGTATCTTGTAAATGTCAGTGGGATGACTTCAATTTATTGTCAAGCGGGGCCACAGCTGATAGGAATCAACAATGGACAGCTCAACTTCACTCACATCTACACTTTGATCATCACGTATCTTAACAAGTTTGGATTTCCCTCAGCAGAAGGGGGTTGGGCATGCACTCCATCAGCTCAACAGCCCTGGTGATGCCCCAATGCTTGAGCACTCATCATGGAGTGTAGGAGTAGGCCAATTGTTAGGGGGCTGCCAACTACAAAGCTAGTATTCTATGTCGTGGTACATCTACATTCATGTGTCCAGCTCTAAAACCTGGCCTGAGCCTATAAAACATGGGTCCAGCTGTATTTCCCATGCTGTGGCCACATGTACAACTGATGCTACATTTATTTGAGAATGGTTGGGCAAACTCTGACCTGCACAATCACTGTTGTCAAGACATTACAGCACTGGAGCCCCCTACCCTGTGCCCTGTGCTACGTGTGCTCAATAGCACACACATGGTGGCTGTATGGATGCCCTAAAGGCCACAGCAATAGTGTGACAGTTTTGTGTGCTGCAGCTGTATCCAGGAGCATCTCACATCATCAGAAGATGCATGTCAGGTATCCTCACAGCACTACACACACAGCATTGCTTTCTTATGCATCTTTGATGTGACCTATATCAGTCACAATTTACATGGTGGCTGCACCATATTGGTGACACTGCTGACATCTGGTGTTAGGAGATTAATAGACTTTGACCTGAAACATCTTGAGTGGAGTTGTCCACACATTGTGTACACTGATTACTGCAGTTCAAGACATTATGGCTACTTGATGTACCACTACCTCATCATCTCTGGAGGGTCATGTGGCACCTGTGGTGTGTGTATGTCTCCTACAGAATCCCCCTAGAGAGTAATGCAGCTGGAACCCAACATCTGTGCCATCTTGTCCTCAAGTGTGAGCTATGTGTGGCACTTGTTGCAGATTATGGTACTGTGACAAGGTTAATTATAACAGGCATGCTATGTACATATACAGTTGGCCTGTGACCTATGATGGCAGACATCCATAAATATGTGGTCAGCCATTACTAATTCTTTTACACACAATTCCGTGCCAGCACACGTTGCCCTTAGAACTACATGCATGTCAATCTCATTGCACAACCCCACAACATATATGATGGGAATGTGACAGCGTACCATGCTGATGGACAATTGGCAGCGCAGCACTCTGACAAATTCACAATGCAGGAATGTGCCGTATTGAATAGTAGAGGACACATCACTGTGTTGTCACCTTTGCCGGCACTGATCTTGCTTTCAGTACTTGCCCTGTCACCCTTACCCCATGATGCTTAGCTTACTGCTTTTAGGGGGTGATAGTCATTCTACATGGAGAGACACCTTTCTACACAAACAAAATCTTCAAAGGGACTTTGCACTTCTGATGTGTGCTTCCAAATGCAGGACCTATTGAAAGAACAAAGTATGGAAGGCACAGCAATATGTTAGCTCGTTGTGGCCTGCTAAAGCCACACCTTGGTGTGCTTTCAGGATTTGCTACAGCCTCTACTGTGAGGAAATGTGCAGATCTGGGACACCATCTAATTGCTATGGGTATTGCTATGGCACAGCCACTACAATACCATTGCATGCTCCTTCCACATAGTACTGCATGTGAAGGGACCGTATTGACAAGTTAATGTGAAGCCACAAAATGTGTCCTAAGCCCACCATGTATACATTGTGCAGGGCATATCATCCCCAGAGCCTCTCCAATATAGAAGCTCCGGGGGTGCTTGGTCCTCTTACAAATGCCCCATGATGTCACCATCCATCCTCCTATGATTACTGATCATTGGCCCAGAAAACTACATCACTCATTGCATTTCACTCTTCTGACTGACTCACACCAAACACTGAAGTAGCTAACAAGAGCCACAATATGGCACTTACTGGATGCATCGGGGTCTTCAAATCTCACCACCTCTCCGATGGTGTAAGGAGCAGTTCCACCTGTAAGACATGAATGTAGAACATTGCTTAGTGTAAATCCTAGTTAATGCACATGGACAACATAGTTCAGTCTATTAGGCTGACTCTGATACACAATGCACAGGTCAAATGGAACTGCCAGTAGCTGGACCCAGTGCATGGTCAGGCTCCCTAACAGGGACACACATTATGACACCACGAGACCGATAGGAGTAAAGTATTGCAGCACCTATTGCATCTATACTGTCCTTGTGGGCCTTAGTGTGCCCCTTAATCACATCCATGTGTGTGCGTAGTCATTATTAAGTCACAGCATGAAGGCAGTGTGGGCCATCATCATGTATACATGTGAAGGCCAATAATGTACTCAGCAGAAGACGCCACAGATCACGGAAACTTCTGCTGAGTACATAGGGGCCCTTCTCAAACATTTCTATGCACACATTTCACAACTTCAATCAGCAGCCTTACATAGTGTTTGGAATTCATACATTGGAACATTTGTTGTGACGCTGAGGTCTGAATTTGACCCTCCCTAATAAATGTTTACACACCCTTTCATGGCTGTTTCATGGCACAGGCGTCATTCCTAGCTGTATAATTTGAAAGTTAAACTGTGCATGCATCACTACACTTGGGGCCATATGTATGGAAGTGGCAAAGCACCTAGTGTTGGCCTGTTGAACTGCGGACCCTAGTGCACTCCTGATATCACCATGTGTGTGCCGTCTCCAACAGACTATGCACCATGATGGTAGTTAAGGGGAGTAGAGTCAAAATTGTTTGGCAGTAGTCTAGTGCTTTGCAGGATGAACATCATAATTTTTTTCCCGAGTCCTGCTAAGCACCCATGGGCCCATTGATCATGATGGGAGCTTATTTTTAAGGCCTGGAAAGAGCAGGTGTTAGGAAATCCATCACAAATAGGGTGCAGCAGTCTCATTTACTTCTTTTTGCTAATATGGAGGACCCTTTTGCACCAGAATGGCTCCCTTGCATACCTTGTGGCTGGCACAGCCATGATGTGTGTCAAGACTTGCAAACGTGGTGCAATGCATGCACAACTCTGTAAAGACTACGTGGGGTAAATGGCTGGTTAGCGCCCCCTTACTGTCAATCATATGACACTATGGCAGCGTCAAGGTTGCGCTAGGGGCACTTACATATGCCCCTTTATGATGGTTATGCAGGGTTCATCATACACGTGTCCTACATTGGCTAAATTGTATGACATTTGATCTGCAGTCTTCAAGTGGGGCAGAGACTCCTTGTACAGGTTGCATACGACATGTTCACAACCATTACAAGCAGTATGAAGACTTATCTGCAACTGTCAGTCAAATGCTAAATGGAGCCAATTGTATGGCAATGAGTTACCAAAAGTTCCGCCAATTTCTATTCCCAAATGATCCAGCAGATCCTGCTCCCTTGCCACCAGATCTGCCCACCGATGCTTGGTCGGATGCTCATTGCGTTGGGTCTTGAATGTCCTCACCAGATGGTAAATGACATTGCCCCACTGCAGCCGCCCTTGCCTCGGTGGGGTAGCCCAGGATCACCCAGCCCCCCAGTTGCAGCATAAAGGGCAGGTAATGGGCCACCAGCCAGATGAACTCCCCCAGTTCATCAGGCAACATTCTCCCCCTCCTATCTTTCCCAGACATTACAAAAGGGTACCGGACATCACCCAAAATAAATAATAAAGGAAACTTAAGCCCAACACCTACCCCAAACTCCCAAAACTACCCCAAAAACTAAACTACCCCAGGCAGACCCCCCACAATACAATGATAGAAACAGTAGATTATTAGTACAAATAACAAGTAAATAGACAATTTATATACCAAAAACACAGGACAAAGCACAAGGGACACAACAAGACCTCCAAGCACACCACAAATCCACCTGCACCTCTAAACCACAACCACACACAGTCACAGGGGCACACTCTGTTAAGTGAAAGTGAAACTACACTTACTGTACCATGCTTGCATGCAGGATATCCTAGTACATCACTTCCTGGGCGTGTGTCACGTTTTTAGTGTCATGATTGTTTTTTCTTGACACATGAGAGTCATGCATCGATTTTTCTTCATGGTGCACTGAGAGTAGTGATAATGTTGAATTGCGGCTCAGGTGTCATTTTTGCAACCTTGCGGGGTGGTGTTGATGCATTAGCGTCATTTTGTTTTACACAAATCAGGATTGCATAATTTTTTCCATTGTAGCCCTTGACTGCACCCTTATTCATTTCACATGTTACATGGGCTGTTCTACTATGTGTTTTCTTTTGGCAACATGTGCAAGTCTATGCACGAATGTCATTGCACTGTCATTGGTATGAGCAACCAATATGTGTATTAATGGCTCATACTTTGTGCATATGTGAATATGTCCTACACTGTGTTCACATGTATGTTGGCACATGTATGCTATATGTTCACATATGTGTATGACTAGTAAGTAGCAGTTGGAATACATAGTTATGTCTGTGGGCAATACATGTCTACATACCTACAAACATATTTTTATTTAGGCCCTGTGTCATACACATGCTAAGATATGTGTCAACCATTACATTTTGTACTCAGAGTATGCAGTGGAGTGGGACTCTATTGACATCACGTATCCCCTGTCAAGTTGGGTGTGCATGTGTGTCCACTCACTGATTACTTCTCATAATTAACTAGTTATAGGACAGCTATACATGTGCCATGGATTTTCCTATGCAACTTAGTTGCTACAGATGTTTTCGACACATGTGTTGGTGAACAATGCTATATGCTATGTGTCTGAATGGAAATGTGTTGTTTTGTTTGTGTTATACATCACAACATTGCTGTGTCAAGGGGATGTGCAAGCTCACATTGATATCTTCCTGCATAGACAGAAGCTGTCCTTTTAACTATTGCCTGTGTAGTCACATCACTGGCACATATGTTCTGTATGTCAGTACACAATTGATGGGTACATTTCTACTCTAACAGGTTTTGTGACACCTATGCCATTATACTGCTGCTAGATTAGCTTTTGTATTGAATTCATTCACATTTCCATGTCTGGCCCATTTTGGTGGTACATGTGTGCAGAGGTCTTTGAGACACTTGTGCCTGCGTTCATATGTATTTTCTGATCTGTCAACATCGTGTCAGTCATAACTGTCACATACAATGCCGTACCACTGTGTTGCAGTGTTGCAGTGTAGAGTAGATGACAGGCCTACCCATCTACATCAATATGTGAGTTTGAGTGGCAACACAAACCCATGGTTGTATGTGAAGGTGCAGGTTAATGGTGGTCCACTTCACTCTTCCCCCTGTGCATGTGCATCAGGCATCTTACATTATCATACACTGATGTTGTCAAGGAAGTGGTGCATGGGTTTATTGAGTTGGTATCGCTACAATTTATGATAACTACTTTCCAGCATGTGCACACTCCCTAGTAGATGGAGACATGCACAAATGTGGCCATACAGACCTGGTTGTGATTAATTCCAATGCAGTATGAGGTGTCAGCTTTCCCCTCTCAGGTCCAGAGGTCATGTGCTTACACATGTAATACATGTATGGATGTTTTGGTGTCCAAAGTTGTGTCATTGTTCACCCTGCTAAGGGGTTGCATAACTGTTGAGATATAATGGTTAGACAAATGAAATGGTTCAAATTGAGTTGTATGTGACTGTCTCCGCTTCTGCAACCATACAAAGGGCAATTACCATGGCATGGTGATGGCAAACATGTCTGAGTCACGTACAACTCTGTGCAAAAGTTAAAGTTTGACATGTAGACATTGATGTCTTACAGTGTCTGCTTTGGTGCTTGTCTGGTCAGTGTCCCTTTTATCTGCCATGACTGATGAGGTATGTTTGTGTCCTCCTTGCTCCCAGTCTTTTGTCTGCTAGCACCTTGTACACATCTTCTACTACAACATTGTCAGGTGATATTGGGATAAGATTCTACATGTGACTTGTGTAATGTGGAAATATTCCCTTCTCCTACAACTGTCAACTCAGTAGTCAATGTCCCATTGGTGATATTAGTAAACTGGAATGACTACCAGACACACATGACATAGCACATGCCACAGCACTTGAGGAGTCTCCATGTGGCATGGCATGTTGTATCAGCAAGATTTTGTGGGTATCTCAGAGCTGTTCATCCACATCCACTGTTGAACATGGCAATGCAATTCTCCCAGCATGCCACAGCCTAGCTTACTCTTACCATGACTGACTGATGTTGAGGTGTATAATATTCTTAGTGCTGTATTTATCTTTGCCAGATGCTAACGATATGGCTGTGTCTACTCCCACTCAGTGTGATGTGAGTTTCTGACTGTATAGGAGAATTCTGCACATGTTCACACATGCCACACATGATTATGATATTGGAGGCCAGTACATGTATGAGCTATTTAGTTACATTTGGTACCATGCAATGGATCTGTCATGTAAGTGACAATGAGTAGTTTGTATTTGTGTAATGTTGTTATACAGAGTATACTGTGTAGACATGCAGACACAGGTCAATCATTGTGGATAATTGCATACCCATTGCTACCTAGGATGGACACTCATACATTAGTCTACATGTATTTCTCATGATTAGCAGTGGGCATGTGTAACTTAAGCCTATTTATATAACAGGTGTGCATCCTATCTAGATGGGTGTGTCACACACTCTGCCTACATTCTAGTCAGACTATCATTTGACAGATGCATTCTCCCTTTGAAAATCATAGAACATACACTCTGTAATGTGTTTGTATAGGGATTCAACACCCCTAGCTGCTTTATGTCACTGCCAAGCCATTGACCATTCCCCAGCCAATGTGTATGTTCCATACTTGATTTCAGTCCTCCATGTGTCAATGATGTGGCCTATTGCAGAGTCAGTACATATTCCCATGGAAACACTGTGCAGGCTCAGCTTCCAACATTGACTAAATACCATAGGCAATTTCTGAACAAGCAACGTTACCTATGATGCCCACTCCTTGACACACGTGTACAGTTCAGGCCAAGCTACTCTCACACAGAGTTGTGACAGTGTTCAGTTCTGGCATTACTTAACCTCCATTTGCTGACAGCCCCTACCTTATGTGTGTCCCCCTTGCATGCTACCTGTTAGGGATGGTGTTGTGTTGGTAAATGGCCCATGAAATTGCTCATTGTCCACATGATGTAACAATATATGTAGTGGCAGATGGATCTTGGCCTTCAGAAGTAACATGCCAGGGATTTGGGTGTGACTAACATGTGGGATTGA
Organism: Pleurodeles waltl; assembly: GCF_031143425.1. Taxonomy (NCBI): domain Eukaryota; kingdom Metazoa; phylum Chordata; class Amphibia; order Caudata; family Salamandridae; genus Pleurodeles; species Pleurodeles waltl. The sequence continues at coordinate 239,452,297 of NC_090437.1, read as the reverse complement.
GTCTGAAGAACCCCCTACATCACCAAAGATGTGTGTACCATACTTGTTGTTTTTGTGTGTTTCTGACATACTCCCTGAGTTTAGATTCACATTCCAAAGGTTTATATATTGGACAATGAGTAGACCAAGGATTATGTTGTTGAACACATTTTATTTGAGGTATTTGCAAAGTAGTTTTTTGGTTGACTATGTATAAAAGTTGTCAACAATTGTCTGTCTCCTGCGGACTCCTGTCGCTTTGTTTGATTGGTCCCCATCAAGGTCCTCAGCCCCATCATCCTCCTCATCCTCATTATGACATTGTTTCTGACACACATTTTGTGCAGGATAGTACATACCAGTATGATCTTGCATGTCACCGGTGAATCAAACAGGAGGCTTCCACCTGTCATGTCCAGGACCCTGAACCAAGATGAGAAGGCCAAAGCTTCTCTCCGCCACATTGCTTGTCTTCCGGCATGCTTCATTGTCGGCACTCTGTTCATTTGTAGTTGGATTTGCAAATTAGGTCATGACCCATGGCAGTATGCCATAACCTTGGTTAGCTGCAAAGATAATAGGGAGAACTTTAGTGAAGAGTTGTGAGGGACCTGGAATATTCCATAGCAGTAGTTGGTTGCAGTTTGAGTGGTGACTCTGAGGTGTTTGTGGTGTTGTGTATGGTCCAGGTCTTGTAATATGGTTCAATTTAACTGTGTTGATGTACATGTCATTCTTTGGTACTGACTCAAGGACCTGTATGTGACCATCTGGATTACAATACATATGCTTATCATGTATGTAACATGTTTTGTGTCGTCCATTTTAGTAGCACGGTCCTCATAGTAGATGGACGCTATTGCCTCCTTACAGCACAATGATGTCAGATGTGTGGCCAGCATAGTGCCCTGCAAAGGCAGTCTACTCCATCGATGTAGGCATGTGGCATTATGAATGCAGTGCAACATTTTGTGGGCCTTAGTGGCAGATGATGGTTGAGTGAACAATCTTGGCTCTCATTACAAATCTGGTGGTCTCAAGAATGCCAGACTCGCAGTGCAAGTTTGACCGCTGCAGTTGTGGCAGTATGACCCCCACATTATGATTCTGATGGACCCACCATGATTTGACCGCCAACATTGCCAGGTTGCCACCAGCCAGCTGCCTGGCAGGTTCAGTGGTCTTAATCTGCCAGGGCAGTGCTGCAAGAAGCGCTCCAGATTTGACTCCCAAATCTGCCAGCCTTCGCATGGCAGCTCCACAGTCATGCAAGGGCTGGTGGAATGGGCGTGCCAGGTGCCCCCTGGAGGCTTGACATGGGCAGAGCCGGGGCCCACATGGACCGACCAGTAGTTCTTTCCAATGCACAAATTACAGGCAGTAATAACACAATGGACTGCACATTTATCGAATGTGTGTGCTTGCGGTTCCTGTATAGGTGTTTCGCAGCTGCAGGTGGCACCAGTTCTCCATGAGTGCAGTTCATTGCACCCAGTGCATGCAGAAACCCAGCAATCAGATAGAATCCTTGCTTGGTCTCCTGCTGCAGTTGCTGGGTGTTTGGGAAGCAGATTTGGTGGGGTGTGAGGCCGATGATGGCATCTAGGACCTTAGGCAGGTAAACAGATATTGATGGCTGGGAGACACCAGCCACTAGTGCCCCTGTTGTCTGAAAGGTTCCAGAAGCCAGCATACAGAACAGTGAACAGTGAGGCGTTTTGGGATAGGTGGTATGTTGTAGAGAGTTTGTAACCTTGCTGTATTGTCTGGTGCAATCTGAGTCAGCAGGCGCAGAGTGGACTCCCGGTTGAGAAGGTAAGTCCTGATGATGTCTCCCTGAGGCCAAGGACGGTTGTCTTTTGTCGAAATACCCTCTCCTGCCTTCTGCGCTGCCTTTGTGGGTGCCGTGGTGGTCTTTGGGGTTGCTTTTGTGGAAGTGGAGGGAGCAGCTGTCGTTGCGGACGTCTGCGGCATGTGCTTAGCTGGAGCAGTACGACTTCCATGTTGTCCTGAAGGTAGCAAATGTTTCTTCTGTGAATTTTCCTTATGTAGTGGTGTATGTGCCTCATTTTAATGCCTGGTCAGACCCAGGCTTTAAAATTTGATGCAAAATGGGGTTAATGTCATTTTTTGGGTCTACCTCCCGCCCAAATTTAATTTTTGCACAGGGGGATAAATATGGCGCTACAGGCTTATAGTCATTTTCGGATGGGAACATCTACCTTGCATCTCATTAACGCAAGGTGATTTCACACATCCAAAAAATTATGTTGACTGCAATATTTTTGACGCTAGACTGGTCTAGCATCAAAATATAAATATGGAATTAAGTTTGCACTGAATTTACTTAAAAAAACACAAATTCAGCAAAGAGTATAAATACTGTGTGATGTGGGATGCTTTCATTTCAACCAAGATTGAAGGATGCCTCATTCCCTTTCATTTTTGCTTTAGAATTCCTTATTCAACATTAAGGTAAGTAAACAGATATTGATGGCTGGGAGACACCAGCCACTAGTGCCCCTGTTGTCTGAAAGGTTCCAGAAGCCAGCATACAGAACAGTGAACAGTGAGGAGTTTTGGGATAGGTGGTATGTTGTAGAGAGTTTGTAACCTTGCTGTATTGTCTGGTGCAATCTGGGTCAGCAGGCGCAGAGTGGACTCCCGGTTGAGAAGGTAAGTCCTGATGATGTCTCACTGAGGCCAAGGACGGTTGTCTTTTGTCGAAATACCCTCTCCTGCCTTCTGCGCTGCCTTTGTGGGTGCCGTGGTGGTCTTTGGGGTTGCTTTTGTGGAGGGAGCAGCTGTCGTTGCGAACGTCTGCGGCATGTGCCTAGCTGGAGCAGTACGACTTCCATGTTGTCCGGTAGGTAGCAAATGTTTCTTCTGTGAATTTTCCTTATGTAGTGGTGTATGTGCCTCATTTTAATGCCTGGTCAGACCCAGACTTTAAAATTTGATGCAAAATGGGGTTAATGTCATTTTTTGGGTCCACCTCCCGCCCAAATGTAATTTTTGCACAGGGGGATAAATATGGCGCTACAGGCTTATAGTCATTTTCGGACGGGAACGTCTACCTTGCATCTCATTAACACAAGGTGATTTCACACATCCAAAAAATGATGTTGACTCCAATATTTTTGATGCTAGACTGGTCTAGCATCAAAAAATAAATATGGAATTAAGGGCCAGATGTAGCAAACTTTTGCGAGTCGCAAATGGGCCGAATCGCAACGTGCGATCCCGCAAAATCGGAAATGGGATGCAAAAATCCCATTTCCGAATTGCAAAATGCGACGCAAGCCATTACCGACTCGCAAAAATAGCGACCCCATTTTGCGACCCGCAAATAGGAAGTCACTATTTGCGAGTCACAAATCATATGCAATAGCCACTCGCAAATTGCGACTAGTCGCAAAAAGACCATTTTGCACTTCAAATTTACCACTAACTCAGAGCAGGTGGTAACCATAACCAAAGTATAAAAGGGGAACCCAGAAGGCACCTGGGTTACTCAATATGGTGGAGATATATGTGATAGCAAGGAGGAGGAGAGCCCACGCCGCACAGCAGATGAGGAGGAGGAGCCAGAGACAGGAGAAGATATATAGAACCAGACAGACACTATTCCAACAAACTGAGGAGGAGATATATGATAAATACAGACATAGCAGTGCAGTAATACTAGATTTAATAGATCTACTCAATCCGCAGCTTCAACGCCAGACTGTGAGCGGCAGCGCCATCCCCACACATGTGCAAGTGCTATGCTCACTGCACCTCTTGGCCTCGGGTAGCTATCATGGGGTCATTGCCGTGGCAGGTGGGGTATCCCAAAGTGCACTCTCACGGTTCTTCAGATCATTCCTAGATGCCATACTCACACACATGTCCAGATACATATACCTACCCAGGAATGAGGCAGAAATTAGCAGCACCAAGTTGGAATTCTACAGAATTGCCAACTTCCCTCATGTAATAGGGTGTGTAGACGGGACACATATACAAATATGCCCTCCTGCAAATCTGAAATATCTGTTCCGCAACCGGAAGTGAACCCACTCACTGAACATCCAGGTGGTATGTGACGCCCATTATGGTATCACTGACATGGTTGCCAAATTTCCAGGGAGTACACATGACTCCTTCATTTTCAGGCACAGTGGGATACACCAATGCCTAGAACGTGGGGAGTTTGGAGATGGATACCTCCTAGGTATAGCTGAATACACCTTGCAGACATACACACAGGTCAATGTGGAACCCATCTAAGCCCAGCTAACATTGTACATTTTATGCCAAACAGGTGACAGTGCAGATGCACTACGACCATGGATACTTACCCCGTACTTAACACCCAGCAATGTGACAGAGAGGCGATACAACAGTGCAGATGGGAGGACCCTAAATATTATAGAGAGGACCTTTGGACTGTTGAAGGCAAGATTCAGATGCCTCCACAGAAGTGGAGGTGCCCTCCAGTATGCCCCAATAACAGCATTCAAGATCGTTGGCGCATGCGCTATACTGCACAACATTGCCACCAGACGTGGGCTACCTCTCACCCCTGAAGACCCAGATTCGGAGGATGACGAGCAAGAGCTACCACATCACCATCATGGGGATAAAAGCATTGCAAATCAAGGCAGACAGAGACAGGACCACATTGCAAACCAATACTTTGGAAGGTACGTGCTAACTGTCACCACACACACGAATGTCACACACAAAGTCCAGGTGTGAAGTGGAACAAACAAGAACTTTAATGATGTGCACCAATAAACTATTTACACAAACTACAGATCAGGGGCTGTAAAAGTCCACCTGCTATGAGGACACATTAACCTCATGTGCCTCCAGTCTATGACAGTGCGTAGCTCACACCCCACGCTGTGCTCGCCCAGCATGGCTGGTTCCTGGTGCGTCTGCAGTGCCCTGCTGTGTGCTACCACTGCGCAACACCCTGATGTCTGCGGCTGAGACACTGCTAATGGTAGAGCCCTCCTCACTGTCCTGTGTCGTGTCTGCCGCGCCCCTAGCCACCTGTCGTGCCTCCATAAGATCGACTGCGTGGCTAATACGTCCCAGCCCACGTGCCACACCGCTGGCAAAGTGGCCCATGTCCACCTGGAGGCTGACCGTGCACCGTGACAGCCCAGTGGTGTTAACCACCAGCTGGACGATGGAGGCAGACATACGGTCCAGGTGGTGTATGAGCTGCTGGTCACGGCGCCTTGCACCCTCTCTCTCGGTGACAAGTTCTGACACCAGTTGTCTAATTGAGAGCGCAAGGTCACCAACAGTGCTGTTGAGATGTTGCAGCTCAGTGTGGACCTGTTGCAGCCCTGTGGTCTGGTTGCGTTCCATGTGCCGCATGGCCCCTAAAATAATTCTTATCTCCCTTGTCTGCAGGCGCTGACCATGTAGGAGTGCAGCCTCGGCGGCGGACATGGAGGCGTCCTCTACTTCACCCTGTGGCACTGGAAGGACATTGAGATGTCGCCTGCGACGCAGTGGAGGTTCCGTGTTCTGTACACTGGCACTGTGGCTGGGACCAGGTGCTGGCTCACTCTCCAGTATGGCCACTGCTGCATCAGGAGGGGACTGTGTTTGGGTGGTGCAGGTCCCTGTGGTGGCTGGTCCTGGGTCCTGTGCTGGCTGGTGGCTGACCTGTGGCCCCTGGATGCTGTGGCTGGAGGTGGTGTCATGTGGGAGACCTGTGGGACATAGGGAACACACTGTCAGTATCTACCATCTGTTATCTGCTTCCTAATAAACTGTTGCCTATCAACTGCCTAATTGACTACATTGCCCATAATGCACCATGCAGGTGGTTGCTACTCTGAAATGGAGCTATTTTGGTTGTGCATGCTGCTGTGTACTAGGTGGGTGGGGGTATGGCATATATGGGTGTACATGCATGTCTCATGGTACTCACTGGTTGATGGTCCTGGCGCTGATGTGTCCAGCTCTCCTATCCCGGACACTGCCTCTGGCTCCAGGGTCTCCTCCACTCTTTCCTCCAAGGGTGTGGGTGGTGGTATGGTTGATGGTCCCCCTCCAGTGCCCCTCATCTCCTGGAGCCGCTCTGCCACACTCTCCCTGGTCCGGGAGCGCAGGTTATACCACCTTTTCTTTAGTTCCTCAATACTTCAGTGGCTCACACCCATTGAGTTGACTTTGTCCTGTATTTCACTCCAAATCCGCCTTTTTTCCTGCTCTGGCACACTGAGGGCTGCTCTCCCAAATATTTGTTCATGGTGCTGGCAGCATTCCTCCGTCAGCACCTCCAGTTCTTTCTCTGCAAATTTCAGTTTTCTCTTCCTGGGTGTTTCTGCCATTGTAGCTGCTGTTCTTCCTGTTGGCTGTTCAGCAGTTTAAAATGGGTGTGGTCCTCCCTCCTCCCAGGTGTATTAGTAAACTTCCTGGCTGTGATGTCATCATCAAGAGCCAGGAAGTGTTTTCCAGAGTGTTCTGCTGCACCTGCATTCGATTTGCGCGCAGTCGCAATTTGCGACACCCACTCACAATTTGCGTGTTTGTTTTTAGCGCGGTCGCAAAAAGTGACCTCGCTAACAGCGGACTCGCAATCTGCGGTGCGACTTCATTTGCGTGTCGCAAAATGAAGTCGCTTTTTCTTCTTGGATACCATTTTGCGAGTCGCAACGACTTGCAATTTCCGACTCGCAAATTTTTTCCTTCCTACATCTGGCCCCAAGTTTGCACCGAATTTACTTTAAAAAACTCAAATTCAGCACAGAGTATAAATACTGTGTGATCTGGGATGCTTTCATTTCAACCAAGATTGAAGGATGCCTCATTCCCTTTCATTTTGCTTTAGAATTCCTTATCCAACATTACTTCAAGTGCTGTTGCTATGCTATGAGGTATATTTCTCCAGGTTCCAGCTTAATGCAAAGGCTTCCTGGAATCCCATAATCCACAATAGCATTACTGCTGATTTAAACACTGCCATCTCCAGAGAGAAACGTCATAGTTTATTAAATTAGCTGAGAGTTTGCTAATGGTTCAATGGGGTCATTCTAGAGTGTCTCCAGTGACCTTTAGGGCATCTCACAGGCAACCCAATGCAGATGCTTGCATCAGGTACTGAGCTATATCAGTAGGAAAGCCCATTTCCATATACAAATGCCCCATACACTGGCCAGAAGGAAAGGGGTAGCTAGGGATTTCTACCTCATTTCCTGCTTCCCATGTGTGCTTAGTGCTATAGATTGCACTTATGTGGCTCTTCAGCCATCTCACCACAATGCACACATCTTCTGCAATAGACACCGCTAGCACTCCATCAATTTGCAGGGTGTCTGTGAAGCCAAGAGTAGCTTAATTGATGTGCATGTAGTGTTCCTAGGCAGTACCCTTTACAGTTATGTATTGCACAGGTCACGTCTTGCTGGGCAAATGGCAGCAGGAGAATTCAGCAACATGTGACTACTGGCTAAGTACCATCCACCACACAAGTCTGACATGTATATTTGTTTTTTAATATACACAACAATTCTACAACACTAACCTTCATGGCACATCTATGCTCTAACAGGCACAGCATGTACCATTTCATACATCATGTACTGTACAGATGCAAGAGGGACATGTACAAATAGTACATCATTTTCCTCCTCAGGTGATGCTGCATGTTCTCTTTCCCTTATCTGCTCACACAATAAAACAGTGCAACCACTGTACCTCTGCAGAGGTACAATAGTGCACACAGGCGTACAAGGGCCATCATTGAGTGCTGATTTGGTCTTCTGAAATCAAGATTCAGGTGTCTTGATCATACAGGGGGGTTGCTGCAGTACTCCACTCAAGTTGTGTGCAAGAATATAGTAGCCTTGTTGTGTTTTGTACAACATAGCAATAAATCATGGCTTACACAAACCTCTCTGACCCTCATTTAGATCTGAATCCTGACAACTGGCCCATTGTACAAAACAGAGTACAGGGTTTGCAGATATATGTTCAGATGGTTGACACTTTTTTCACCTGAGCAACCTGTTGTGTCATGGCCATCATGTGGTTTGCAGTCTGTTGTCAATTATGATATTTGGGCTTCTATTGGCAATGCAATACATTATGTGCACATGTCAGTGACTAGTATGGACAGTTTCTCTAAGGGCTCCATTGACTCAGGGGATTAAATATCAGTGCATGTGTGAGTCCTCCCAGGACAGTTTCACAGGAGGGGTCTGATTCACAAAGGGCCTCTGCCCTTGGTGCACAGGTGCCATATTAGAGGGTGAGTTTCTGTACTCAAGGCAGAATTGCTGAAATGCGATTTGTAATGTGTAGAGATCCTGCCCCAAGTGCGGAGACTCTGCCACAACTGGGGGCCTCTGCCATGAGGACCTAGGTGCATTTTATTTGTGTGTGCTGCATATCATGTAGCATTATGGCCATATGTTTGTCATATGTACACAATGGTGCAAGTGGCCAGAGTAAAGACATGGATAGTCCATGCTCATAGCTGTCATTTTTGGCAGCTGCTGATGTGATGTGTCATTCCAGGCCTATGGTTGCATACAGTGGAAACAGAACCTTGTGTTTCTGTTTCACTATGGACTGAACAAGACTATAAGTCCCATAACTCATCCTGATCATCTGGCCTGGATCTGCACATTGTGAATGGACCTGGGAAACTTTGCAGGGCTATGTGATTATAAACAGTTTTTCTCATGAATCAGACTAACACCTATTGGTCACATAAAAAAATAACTAGGCAGTTTGTATTGTGTGTAATGCAGAATGCATCACACATGCAGGTCTAATGTACCACTATGATGATATGTCACTTTCTTATGTTAATTTAACACTTTGCGAGATATATGACATGGAGTGGCTGCCACTGTCTAAGCTAGTAACCTTGTACTAACATACACCCTGCTGTAATGGCACATGTAGGCCCATCACAGGTACAAAGACACACTACCCTGCAGCATGAAGCAAATAAACTCCATTGGCTGTATTCTACAAACTGCCCTAGGTGCTCAACAGGAATGTGTACCCTCTCTACCAATAGGGGGTAGCAGGTTGTGGGGAGGAGATTGGTGCCTAGTGGCTGCCTGCTCCTCCACAGGGCTGGCATGTCCCTAAGATGTTGGAGAGAAGGCCTGGGAGGCAATGTCAATGGAGGAGTGTGTAGGGGAGCATATGACCTGGATGCGAGGGCTGTGAGAATGTGATGGTTGTGTTGGGGTATGTGAATCCTGTGGCTGGTTGGCTGACTACTGGGAATGGGAAATCCTTTGGGGTGGAGTGGTATGCACTATGTTGGCCGGAGGTGGTGCGGCCTTAGATATTTTACCCAGTGGGCCCACAATGGTAGGCAGGAGATTGGCCCCTTCAACATCGTCCTCTACTTCATCCTCCTCCTTTTGTGAATTTCTGGCAGATTACAATGCTGCTTGGAAGAGGAGTGGGTTCTCCCCTTAGATTGTCCATTGCCTACTATTGGTGGATGGTCTTTCTTCCTGATGCAACTCAATGTCCTTAGCATCTGTAAGACAGAGGTTGCAACAGATCTAGGGGCATATTTAGAAGAAACTGGTGCATCAGTGCTGATGCACCAGTTTTCTTGTGTCGGCCCTGCCCCACCTAACGGCACCATGTGTGCGCCATATTTACAATACACCGCACCATGGCACACGTTAGGCCAATAGCATCAACTTTTTTTGATGCTATTGTGGTGCTTTGCTGCATTAGAATAAAACATTTGTAGCTAGTGCATCAAAGTGCATGGAGGCCCATTGATTAAAATGGGTGCGCCACTTTAACTCCTGCTTTGAGCAGGCATTAAAAATGAAGCCAAAAATGGTGCAGTGAAATCTTGTAGATTTCACTACAACATTTTTGCAGGCCTCTTAATGTCGAAATGCCCCCCTCTTGCATACATTATGCCTGAAGCAGGCATAATGTGGTGGAGGGGGTTGCAATGTGGCACAATGCATGCATTGTGCCACCTTGTAAATGTGGCGAAAAATCCCTCTTTGAGCCATATTAGCGTCAAAACAATTATGCTTGTGTAGCACAAGGAGGCTCTAAGGCTTTGTAAATCTGTCCCTAAGTATTCACCTTAGAATATCATGTGGTGTACTACAAGGCTTGAGGGAAATAATCTTTGCATCAAACGATGTTCCGCATCTGACCTGGTTTGTGTACACCTACATGAGACATCTTACAGTGTAGCACTGAGATGCGCAATGCAGATGTACAATGCAAAATCAAACTAATCAGTTCCAACTACAGCTCTGTGCAGTATTAAGATCCTCCTTGATGTTAGCTGTTGAACCTGCCTCCTGGAATATGTAGCAGAAGATGTGGTCATCAACTCAGCAGCTTCTGAAGGAAGTGACATCACACTTAGGCCCTCCTTACAACCCTGGCGGTCGGTGTTAAAGCAGTGGTAATACCGCCAACAGGCCGGCCGGAAAAAAATGAAATCGCGACCATGGCGGAAACCGCCAACATAGACAGCCACTTTAACACTCCGACCGCCACAGCGGTAGAAACAAACACCGCGGCGGTCACCACAAGCATACAGGCGGAGGACAAAGTACCGCCCACTGTATTACAACACGCCTATCCGCCACCTTTTCCGGGGCAGAACCAACACTATCGAAAGCACGGCGAAAACAGTACACAGAAGGGAAACCACTCACCTCTCGACACCCAACGAGGAGCCAGGACCCCATGGAGCTTGAGTTACAGGTCCTGCCCATGCTGGTCTTCCTCCTTCTGTATCAGGAGCAGGACAGACACCGTCGCCGACCATGGTGAGTACTGCACCTAACAACACAGGGGAGGGGGAGGGAAAAGAGAGTGACACACACACACGCAACACACAATACCACTACCCCCACCCTCACCCACAACACCATACACACAAATACATGCAGCAACATTAAATATACACCCCCTCACACCTAGAACAACGCAAGGACAAAAGGAAATGATTGTAACTAGTGTAATCAAGAAAATCAGATAGGCCAAATTCAAAAATCTGTATATACAAATATGTACACCAACTACACAAGTCGGAATAGTGTTCCAATCATTGTCCGTGGACCAGTGGTCCCAAAATGCATGGGCGAAGCCCACAAAAGATACCTGACTCGAAACGGAGAGAACACTGCAGGGGCATCAGATCGAAATTAAACAGGGACCTCAGGGGGAAGGGGATGGGGGGCACCTCAGCCGGATGAACGCACAATGCCACTGCTGCACGAGGGGGCTCCATGCGCATTGCTGTATCCTAGGGAGTGCAAAGCCACAGTCTCTCAAGTCTTGCCAGTGGGTGGTTTGCCCACTGCTTTATCTTGGGGACTGCAAAGCCACAGTCTCCCAAGACTTTCCAGTGGGTGGTCTGCCCACTGCTTTATCCTGGGGAGTGCAAAGCCACAGTCTCTCAAGTCTTTGCAGTGGGTAGTTTGCACACTGCATTATCCTGGGGAGTGCAAAGCCACAGTCTCTCAAGTCTTTCCAGTGGGTGGTCTGCCCACTGCTTTATCCTGGGGAGTGCAAAGCCACAGTCTCTCAAGTCTTTCCAGTGGGTGGTCTGCCCGCTGCTTTATCCTGGGGAGTGCAAAGCCACAGTTTCTCAAGTCTTTCCAGTGGGTGGTTTGGCCGCCGATTTATCCTGGGGAGTGCAAAGCCACAGTCTCTCAAGTCTTTCCAGTGGGTGGTCTGCCCACTGCTTTATCCTTTGGAGTGCAAAGCCACAGTCTCTCAAGTCTTTCCAGTGGGTGGTTTTCCCGCCTCTTTATCCTGGGGAGTGCAAAGCCACAGTCTCTCAAGTGGATAACAGTCTCCACTGGTCCTGGAGGGGGCTTGGTGCCCTGAATGCTTCATCCTTCCAAGGACTGAGGTAGTGGATGTATCTCTCCACTGGTTCTGGAGGGGGCTCTGTGCACAGAGTGCTTCATCCTGCCAAGGATTGAGGTAGTGGATGTATCTCTCCACTGGTTCTGGAGGGGGCTTGGTGCCCAGAGTGCTTCATCCTGCCAAGGACTGAGGGAGTGGATGTATCTCTCCACTGATTCTGGAGGGGGCTTTGTGCCCAGAGTGCTTCATCCTGCCAAGGACTGAGGGAGTGGATGTATCTCTCCACTGATTCTGGAGGGGGCTTGGTGCCCAGAGTGCTTCACATGCAGTGTGGCTGGTCCCATTACCTCACATTGGTGTGTGTGCCACCAGATTGCCTAGGAACAGGTAGCATGATACGCCATGGAGGCAGAGACATACCCCACCCTGCTGCGCCTACGCCTGCCACCTGCAGGTGCAAACAGTGATGAGAGTCATGCCTCATGGAAGCTGGGCAGGATCCAGGAAGTCTTCTCCAGCCTCGGACGGCTGCCCACTGGGGATGGTAGCCATGTCAGATGTGTTGGCATTGTCTCAGCACATCGCAGGGCTGGTGACGGTGCTTGCGCCGGTGTCTGTGGTGGAGGTGCTAGCACTGGTGCATGTATCAGCACCTGTTGAGGGACACATAAGGACGTCTCCTGAAGCCTCGGACGGCTGCCCACAGGGGAAGATGCTGGGGACTGTAGCTGAGGCTGCAGACGTGCAGGTGGCGAAGCAGGTGGCAGTGTATGTGGCGGTGCTGGTGGTGGTGTAGGAAAGAGGTCTATGTTAGTCAGGAAAAGTTTTTTAGACATACTGGGATGGGAAGATGGAGGGGGTTTGGGAGTGGAGGAAGAGGTAGTGGTTGTAGGAGGTGTACGTTTGCTGAATTTGGGTGAAGGTGCATGGGCCGGAGGCTGTTGTGAGGTGGATGGCTGTTGGGTGGGTGTGTGCCTGCATTTGTGTACTTTGGGAGGAGGGCTCACAGACACAGTGGGAGAGGACACTGGGGATGTGTGAATGGCAGTGGCGGGGTGATTGCACGTGAGTGGTGTGTGGTGATGGGCATGCTGGTGATGGAGGTAGTGGCTGATGATGTAGTGCATGCAGGTGTGAGTGGAGATGATACAGGGAGGGAGGAGGAGGACGTGGAGGAGGGGGACAGAGTGGAGGCAGTGGATGTTGCTGTGTCTGCATGGGGATGGTGCTTGTGGGAGTGCTTGTGGGATGTGTGGTGCTTATGTTTTCCATGTCCACTCTTGTGTGTTTATGAGTGTGCATGCTGGTCTAACGGTATGCTTCAGAAAGGTTGACGTACAGGGGATTGGGTCTGGGTATTGGTAGTTGAAGGGGGGAGGCTGGACACAGGGACAATGGCTGCCATCAGTGCTGAGGCCAGAGCGTGAAATGCCCAGAATGAATGCCCTCCAGGTATGCATTTTTTTGTTGCAAATGCCTCTCAACACCCTGTATGGAATTCACAATGTTAGATTGCCCAAAAGTGAGGGATCTCAGGAGGTCAATAGCCTCCTCACTGAGGGCAGCAGGGCTAACTGGGGCAGGGCCTGATGTACCTGGGGCAAAGGAGATGCCCACCCTCCTGGGTGAGCGGGCATGGGACACATGCTGAGGGGCTGCTGGGAGGGCGGTGCTGGTGGGGGGGTGGCGGCTGTACCTGTTGATGCAGTGGGCCCAGAGGTGCCTGTCCCCACAAGGGAGCTCCCATCAGAGGAGGAGTCACTGTCGCTGGTGTATGCTCCTGTCCCAGTCGTGGAGCTCCCCTCACCGTCCCACTGGTGGCTTCAGACTCCGTTGCTTGACCCTCCAGGTCCATGTGGGATGCAGCTCCCTCGTGCTCCGGTGCCACTGCTCCTCCGCCTGATGATGCTAATGCACGTAAGAACAGGGAGACAAAACAAAAAGGGGGGGAAGACAGAAGAAACACATTTTCAGTGCATGCAACACCACTACCATTGGCGGACACAACACAGAGGGAGCAGCCCTATGCATTAAGCCATGCACTAACAGTTCTTAGCAAATTCACATGCCCATGGGGGACGAGGCCTAAGCCCAATTGCTGCACACCTGGAAGCCACTGGTGCCTGACTAGGTGTAGATGGCTATTACCAGTAGTGGGGTTGGGGTGCCACAGAGCCTGCCTAACAAGGGACCTAGCCTACCAAGTTTGCCCTGGCCTAGGGGAACCCACAGTCCACTTCCCCCACCCAGACACCTTGTAAAGCACGCTGAGTCAGCTGAATTAGAGTGTACCCACCCTCTTGTGGCTGTTGTGATGCCCTCAAGCACCCATCCAACTCCGGATAGGCCACCACCAGGATCCGGTACATCAAGGGGGTCATGGTGCGACAGGCACCCCTTCTACGTTGGAAGGCCATCCCCAGCTGGGCCTCCGCCGTCTTCGTGCTCCTGCGGCGCAGGTCCTCCCATTTTTTCCTGCAGTGGGTGCTCTGCCTATGGTAGACCCCCAGGGTCTGTACGTCCTTGGCGATGGCACGCCAAATACCCTTCTTCTGGTGGGCGCTGACCTAGAGGAAAAGTGAAGTTAGAATGGATGTTTCTATCGCGTACATTTCATCTCAAGCATTGCCAAATCCCTCCCACCCTGGCCCAGACATACATACACACACAATCCTAACATGCTGGCCTGCCCCCCTCCCCACCCTCTTCCATCCACGACGCTCCATGCAATCATGTGCCTTCCACCATGCTCACAGTGTATTCACCTGTTTGTCTGGAGGACCGTACTGTTACGTGTACTGGGGGAGGACCTCATCCACCACTTTATCCAACTCCTCCAAAGTGAAGGCAGGGGCCCTTTCACCAGACTCTGTAGCCATAGTTGCTTCCAGACACAGGTCACAGCAGCACTTGCAGTGTAGGTCCTCTCCTGTTGAAGGTCAGGTATCAAGTGAGGGAACAGTTAGAAAATGGCGGCCACGTCCACGGTGGTGCGTACCGTCACCTCTGGCGTATATCGTCATAGGCCCCCGGGACCCATATGGCCTAATGTTAACCAATGCTGAATTGCGCTGTGTTCTTCCACCACCTACGCAACGGTGTACTACGCCAGTGCAGTCACCTTATTTCCCCTTGTCCCACCTTACTGGTCAGGCAGCCACCAATTCAGGGGGCCACAGGGCAATGGAAAAAACGGTGTCACACCTATTTAGGCCTGGAATACAGACAGATAAAGGCACATTGCGAATTTCCAAATTTTTAGCAATAACACATTGTGAAACCTAAGTGTTGGATGACCCTCTGCTCACTGTTCTCCATAGGGAACGTCTGCTGGGGCAGGTAATGAGATGGCGGCATCCTCCGGTGTACAGACACCTGGTGGACCTGTCGACAATGGAAGATAGACACATCATTATCACTTACAGGCTTGATAGTACAACAATCCTGGAACTATGTCCCCAGTTGGAGCCAGACCTGATGTCATCAATCTTCCAGTCCACACAAATCCCCCCTCTTATGCAGGTTCTGTCTGTACTCCATTTCCTGGCCAGTGGGTCTTTTCAAACAACAGTGGCCATGTCATCAGGTATGTCCCAGCCAATGTTCTCCAACGTGTTGTCCAGAGTGTTGTCTCCCCTGCTGAAACACATGCGCAGCTACATCGTTTTCCCTCAGGTGGAGGATTTGCCCACAGTGAAATGTGACCGCTATTCCCTGGGACATATCCCCAACATCATTGGTGCCATTGATGGTACACATGTGGCATTTATCCCCCACCGCAGGAATGAACAGGTGTATAGAAACCGGAAAAGCTACCATTCAATGAATGTGCAGATGGTGTGTTTGGCAGACCAGTACATCTCCCATGTGAATGCCAAGTATCCTGGCTCTGTGCATGATGCTTACATTTTGAGGTATAGCAGCATCCCTTATGTGATGGGGCAACTCCAGAGGCACCGTGTCTGGCTAATAGGTGAGCCCAAGGTCCCAACACAGTTTACATATGTGCCTGGGTATTGGGGTTGTCCCTAAGGGTTAGTGTCTGTTTGACAGTTGACCCTCGACATTTGCAGGTGACTCTGGTTACCCCAACCTGTCATGGCTACTGACCCCAGGGAGGAATCCCAGGACAAGGGCAGAGGAACGCTACAATGAGGCACATGGGTGAACTAGGAGGATTATAGAACACTCCTTTGGCCTCCTGAAGGCCAGATTCCGTTGCCTCCATCTTACAGTTGGCTCCCTTTACTACTCACCAAAGAAGGTGTGCCAGATAATTGTGGCCTGCTGTATGTTGCACAACCTGGCATTGCAACGCCAAGTGCCTTATCTGCAGGAGGAGGGGCCAGATGGTGGTCTAGTGGCAGCAGTGGAGCCTGTGGACAGTGAAGAAGAGGAGTCAGAAGAAGAAGATGTAGACAACGGAAACAACATCATCATGCAATACTTCCAGTGAGACACCGATAAGAATATGTAACTGCTTCCCTCATCTCATACTATTGTTGGAGTTGGCATAAGTCTGCCATTTTCACTCAGTGTATGGACCCTGACTTGTTACTTTGCCTTTCCATTTCACAGATCTGGGTCCCACTTTGTTCCCTCTGCTATGTTTACTGCTGGCCTACAGCTGTGTTACATTGGTATGTGAACAAGTACATTGACATTGCTATATTCCAGAGGTTTTGCAATTACACATTTGTGAAAGCACAGACTGAGTCCAGATTGGTTTGTGATTCAAGGGTGTTTATTTCTGTACAAATAAGTGGAGGGGGTTGGGAAATGGGTGGGGGTGATGGTGGAGGAATGTCCATGGAGAGTCCTGTCTATGTGTTTCACAGGTGCATTGTCCAATGGGGCATAGGAAGTGGAGCAATGGCAGTTTAAACTGGAAAGGGTGTCAAATTGGGACAGAAGGGTGACATTCAGGGGGGTCTTATTTCCTGGCAGGGGTCTTGGCAATGTTCTCTGTCTTGTTCCTGGATCTCAGGGACCGTGTGCAGGGTGGTTCTCCTTCTGCAGGGGGTGGGGTGCTGGTGGCCTGTTGTTCCTGTGGCGGTGCCTCCTGTCCACTAGCGCCGGCGGAGGTGGAGGGCTGTTCACAGTCCAGGCTAGTGTCAGGGGCCCGTTGGTGTGCCACTGTGTCCCTCCTGGTGTTGACAAGGTCTGCCAGCACCCCTGCAATGGTGACCAGGGTGGTGTTGATGGACTTCAAGTCCTCCTTGATCCCCAGGTAGTGTTCCTCTTGCAGCCGCCGGGTCTCCTGGAACTTGGCCAGTACCGTGCCCATGGTCTCCTGGGAATGGTGGTAGGCTCCCATGATGTTGGAGAGTGCCTCGTGGAGAGTGGGTTCCCTGGTCCTGTTACACAGCAGTCCTCCCAGCTTCCATGTTATTCTGTGCCTCTGTCCCCTGAACCGTGTGCCCACTGCCACTGCCCCCAGGTCCCTGATCGTCCTGTGTTTGTGGGGTTGCCTGGATTCCCTGTAGTGGTGGTCACACTGCTGATTGACGTGTCCTGGGGACAGAGAGATTCTGTTTCCTGAGGGGGGTGGTTCAGTGGTGGTTTGTGACTGTGTCAGGGGAACCGACTGTCCTGAGGTCCCTGATGGGCCGGGCTGGTCATCTTGATCCAGGCATGCAGAGCTGCTGTCATCACTGTGGGCCTCTTCTGTGGGGGGACTGGATATGTCTGGCACCTCCTGTCCGGTGACGTTGGGTATGGGTCCTGTTGGGGTGTGAATGCATAATCTTAGTATCTGTGTGTGCCATCTTGTGCAATGGGTGAGCTAACCTCTACTCCTGTGCTTGCAGTTTTGCAGTGGCCCTTGTGTGATTGGTGATTTTGGGGCATGAGTGAGTCTCTTTAGCGGACATGCTTTGGTGATGGGAGTCCATGCATTGGTGTTACATGCAAGGCTTGGTTTTGGGATGTGTGGGTTGTGGTAGTGGGGTATCTGTGAGGTATTGGGGTGATGGGTGTGAGGGTGAGGGTGGGAGTATGTGATGGCCTGCAGGTAGGGTCGGGGATATAGTAGTAAACCTTTGCCTTACCAGAGTCCAGTCCTCCTGCTACTCCTGTTTGGCCCTCAGGATGCAGTATTGCCAAGAGTTGCTCCTTCCATGTTGTTAGTTGTGAGGGAAGAGGTGAGGGTCCACCACCAGTTCTCTGTACAGCAATCTGGTGTCTGGATACCACAGAACGTACCTTCCCCCGTAGGTGATTCAACCTCTTTCCGATGTCATCCCGTGTTCTTGGATGCTGTCCCACTGCATTCACCCTGTCGACAATTCTCTGCCATAGCTCCATCTTCCTAGCAATGGATGTCTGCTGCACCTGTGATCCGAATAGCTGTGGCTCTACCCGGATGATTTCCTCCACCATGACCATGAGCTCCTCCTCAGAAAACCTGGGGTCTCTTTGAGGTGCCATGATGTGGTATGGGTGATGTGTAAGGGGATGTGTTGGTGTGTGTTGTTTGAGATGCGTGGATGTTGTATAAGTGATCGTGTTGTAGCTAATCTCTCCCTCTGGCCTTCTTTCAAAATTTTGGTTGTAAAGGTTTGTCGGTGATGTGGGTGTGTGCTTTATATTAGATTGGGTGTGTGGGTGTGTATGTGTATCAGGTGTGTGTATTTGGAATTGTCCAATGTGGTTGTGTTTTGTAAATGTGTGTGTATTTTGAGCGCGGCAGTGTGTACCACCAATGGATTACCGCGGTTGATTGACCACCGCATTGATTCGTGGGTCGTGATAGTGTGGGCGTATTCTTGTTGGTGTGACGGTGTGGGTTTTGGTATTGCCAGTTTATCACTGACCTTTGGTGTGGCAGACATGTGTGGGTGTCTGTATTGTGGTGGATTCCGAGCTGTGAGTCGAAATACCTGTAGTGGAATTCCGCCGCTGCAATGATATGTTGATATGTTGGCGGTCTTCAGCACAGCGGAAAGCTGGATTTACCGCCAGGGTTGTAATGAGGGCCTAATGTTCTGCATGAATTATATGTGAATGTGCACACTTGACATGCACATCACTGATTATTGGGGACACTGTACACACCAAATTCAGATGCACTGCCAAAGTGGCTATATCTGCTAATGCCCTTCCACAAGGATTTGGTTATTGTGCATAAGTAGGGTATCAATAGTCTACAACATTATATGGCACACTTACCTGTAGGATGGATGGCAGTGGGTTTGACTGCTGCAGCCAAGACGTATCCCAAACACCTAGAGGTTGTCATCTGTCTCAATGAGGTAGTCCTGCAAGTAGCGTTAATGAAACATACATGTTCATATTTAAGTGCAATGGTTGATGGTAATGATTCTACTTGTACATGTCATAGGTAGAGGCCAGAGATCTGCAAGTTACGGCCCTCCTGACCTTTACATGTGGCTTCCTGGTCAAGAGCAGCACTGGGCAGCTGTTAATTCAACACAACCCTCATATCAACCAGGTGTCACATTTACAGGCAAACATGTATTTGAAGGTTACTGATAGCTACAGGATGGATGTAACTAGGGTGTCCTGCAGTGCTACCTTTGGACACACCTTCATTTTCAGGGACATCACGCTTCATAAGTATGATGTGGTCTCTCAAAATTTCTAAATGATGTTTCCACAACATGCAGAGCTGTTTTATATTTGCACATCAGATCATGTCAGTGCATTCCAAAGTACAAGTCTGATATGCAGAATTATCAACCAAGGTTTGGGTATCATTCATTCTACTACCCCCCCCCACCTGGGACAACATTGCACATTGTGGACTGGGAGATCAACCATTTCTGCTGTGAACTCTTTTGCTGACCTGTGTTCTCAAAATATATAAACAGCATAATGGTCTTTTGTATCAACTGCTGCCATAAGACTGCCTTCTGTAAGGCACTGCTGCTGTACGGGGGAGACCATGCAATCTTTTGTAATGCTTCACTATGAACTGAAGTATCATGGTGGTCTCCCCCTCTGCATAATTTTTCTTTCTCCTGAGGGATCGCATGTCTTCAGTTTTTCCAACAGTGTTGGTGTGGAAAGACCATAGCCTTGGATTTGTGCTGCTTTTATCAGTTTTTTGGTGCAGGGTTGCAGGTGGTGTTGATAGTGTGCATTTGTGTGTGTAATTACAATCATGCCACCCTGAATGCAGATAATTCGCCCTGAGTAGGGACATAAAGGGAGTCATTACAACATTGGCGGTAAAAGCCGCTTACCGCCGTGCAGAAGACCGCCAACACACCGCCGCGGCCGGGGAATTCCGCCACAGCTATTATGACACACATCTCGGAATCCGCCGAAACTCAGACACCCACACAAGTCCGCCACACCAAAGGTCAGTGTAAAACTGGTGAAAACAAATCCTCCAACGTCACGCCAACAGAACCACGTCCATGCTATCACGACCCACGAATCCACGCGGCGGTCTTTCAAACGCGGTATACCATTGGCGGTATACACCACCTTGCTCAAAATACACACACATCTCCAAAACACCGCCACATTGGACGATTCGAAATATACACACCTGATACACATACACACACCCCTCCCACACACCAAACAAAATATAAAACACACACCCACATCACCCACAAACCCCTACGACCACAAGTCACGACCGAAGGCCAGGGAGACAGAGAGCACAGCAACTAAGAACCCCACCACACAGAGGCACACAACACCATCACCCATACAACATTACACGCACAATACACCATACACCACTACACATCACCACACACATCAACACTGACATCACCCCACACATCACCCACACCACCCCATGTCACGCCAAAGACACCCCCAGTTTTCCGAGGAGGAGCTCCGGGTCATGGTGAAGGAAATCCTACGGGTAGAGCCACAGCTATTTGGCTCACAGGTGCAGCACACATCCTTAGCCAGGAAGATGGAGCTATGGCGCAGAATAGTGGACAGGGTCAACGCTGTGGGACAGCATCCAAGAAATCGGGAGGACATCAGGAAGAGGTGGAACGACCTACGGGGGAAGGTGCGTTCAGTGGTCTCCAGGCACAACATTGCGGTTCAGCGGACTGGTGGCGGACCCCCACCTCCTCCCCCACAACTAACAACATGGGAGGAGCAAGTCTTAACCATCATGCATCCTGAGGACCTCGGAGGAGTCGGTGGAGGAATGGACACTAGTAAGTCAAATCTTCACTATCATATCCCCCACCCTACCTGCATGCTATCACACACCCCCACCCTCACCCCCTCCCCTATCACTCAAACTCCTCACTAATGTACTAATAACACAAACCGTCCATCCCAACACCAAGCCTTGCATGACACAACTAAGCATGGTCACCCCTCACTAAAGCATGCTCACTGCACATACCCATAACACCCCCCTAACCATCATCAAACCAACCCACACACAGGAATGCTTGCACTGGGGTACACGCACACCCACCCATTGCACACCATTACACACACAGATGCAATAATCATGCTCTTATGTCCCTGCAGGACCACGAAGGAACGTCACCACACCGGAGGGTCCAGACAACTCCACTCCACCCACAGAAGAGGCCCACAGTAACGATAGCAGCTCTGCCCTACTGGATCCTGATGACCAGCCCGGACCATCGTGGGCCTCGGGACAGTCGGTTCCCCTTGCAGAGGCACAGCCCAACACTGACCTTCCACCCTCTGGTAACACCAGCACAGCACCCACCCAGCGGGCCCATACCTCCGTACCCAGGACACGTCAATCAGCGATGTGTCCACCACTACAGGGAAACCAGGGTAACCCACCACCCCAAGAAAATCAGGGACCTGGGGGCAGTGGTAGTGGGCACACGGTCCAGGGGATGGAGGCCCAGGAACACAGGGGAACTAGGAGGGCTGCTGTGCGACAGGGGGCGGACAGGCCAAGGGAACCCACTCTCCACGAGGTCCTCTCCTCCATCATGGGAGCATACCACCACTCCCAGGAGACGATGGCTACGGTCCTGGCCAAGTTTCAGGAGACCCAGTGCCTGCAGGAGGAGCAGTATTTGGGGTTCACGGAGGAGCCCGGGATCATCAGCTCCGCCCCGGGGCACCATCGTAGGGGTGCTGAAGGACATACAGCAGACCATGAGGGACACTGTGGCACTCCAAGGGGCCCCTGACACTAGTCTGGACGATGAACTGCCCACCACCTCCGCCGGCACTAGTGGACAGGATGCCCCGCCACAGGACCACCACACCAGCACCCCACCCCCTGCAGACGGACAACCACCCCGCAAGCGGTCCCTGAGATCCAGGAACAGGACAGAGCAAGATGGCAAGACCCCCGCCAGGAAATTAGACCACCCTGATTGTCCTCCCACTGTCCCACTTTGTTTCCCTCGCCATACTTAAACTGCCCCAGCTCCACTTCCTATGCCCATATGGGCAGTGCACCTGTGTGACCAATGGACTGGACTCTGCCATGGACATTCCTCCACTGTCCCCCATCACCATATTACAACCCCCCTCCATTTTTGAGCACTTCAATAAACACCCTTGAACCACAAAATAATCTGGAGTCAGTCTGTGATTTTGTAAATATGTATGATCAATGACAGTGTCATAATGCGTTTCCAATTGTAAAGACAACATACCTATGTCACACATCACAAGTCCTTGAAGGATACAAGCAGATGACACACGTTGCTAACCACACCTGTGAAACCGTAATAGAAAGGTACAACTCAGTGACCAAATACTGGTATGAAATGACAGACAGGACAGAGGTAGACGTTTTAAAGTTAATGTAATGGTAAAAAAGAAAATGTTCTCACCTGTGTGTCACTGGAAATATTGCTGTATGACTGACTCCCTGTTGTCGATGTCTTCTTCCTCAGCTTCCTCCTCATCACTGTCCACAGGCTCCACAGCTGCCACAACACCGTCATCTGGACCATCCTCCTGCAGAAAAGGCACCTGGCATCGCAAAGCAAGATTGTGAAGCATCGAGCAGGCGATGATGATGTGGCACACCTTCTCGGTGAGTAGAATAGGGAACCACCTGTCATTTGGAGGCACCTGAACCTGGCTTTCAGAAGCCCGAAGGTGCGTTCGATCACCATCCTAGTCCGCCCATGGGCCTCATTGTAGCGTTCCTCTGCCCTGGTCCTGGGATTCCTCACTGGGGTCAATAGCCAGGACAGGTTGGGGTAACCAGAGTCCCCTAATAGCCACACACGGTGCCTCTGGAGTTGACCCATCATATAAGGGATGCTGCTATTCCGCAGGATGTAGGCGTCATGCACTGAGCCAGGGAACATAGCATTTACCTGCAAGATGTACTGGTCTGCCAAACATGCCATCTGTACATTCATGGAATGATAACTCTTCCGGTTCCTGTACACCTGTTCACTCCTGTGGGGGGAGACCAAAGCCACATAGGTCCCCTCAA
Source organism: Pleurodeles waltl (assembly GCF_031143425.1). Classification (NCBI taxonomy): domain Eukaryota; kingdom Metazoa; phylum Chordata; class Amphibia; order Caudata; family Salamandridae; genus Pleurodeles; species Pleurodeles waltl. The sequence continues at coordinate 239,429,079 of NC_090437.1, read as the reverse complement.
TAGCACCTATGATGTTGGGGATATGTCCAAGGGCATAGAAGTCACCTTTCACTGTAGCTCCTTACGTGTTTCAGCAGGGCAGCCAACACTCTGGACAACACGTTGGAAAACATAGGCTGGGACATCCCTGATGCCATGGCCACTGTTGTCTGAAAAGACCCACTAGCAAGGAAATGAAGCACTGACAGCACCTGCACGTCAGGGGGGATTCCAGTGGGATGACGGATTGGTGACATCAGGTCTGGCTCCAACTGGGTACAAAGTTCCTGGATAGTGGCACGGTCAAACCTGTAGATGATGATTAAATGTCGCTCCTCCATTGTCAACAGGTCCACCAGCGGTCGGTACACCTGAGGATTCCGCCATCTTCTCAAATGTCTCAGCTGACTGTGCCTAGGAAGGACAACAGCGACCACAGAGTCAACAAAATCCCAGGTATGTACCCACAGATACACAGAACACGACACCAAACACAAAACTGTTCCTGTATGTGTGTTGAGTGTAGGCCTAGCTATGTGTGAGTCAGAAGTAAATGAAGCCATGTGGGCCCCTGAAATGGCAGCTGCCTGACCTCTAAACTGGGACAATGGGAATGTGAGGTATCTGCGCTGGCGTTGTACACCATCGCGGTAGGCGGTCGTAGACCGCGGCGCAATGCTGCATTTGTTAACATAGGACCCGATGGGTCCCAGGATCCAATGATGAAGTGCGCCGGCGGTGATGATACGCACCGCCGCGGATGTCACCGCCGCGGATCTGACCGCCATTTTCTATCTCTTCAATCCCTCGATACCTGATCTTCGACAGGAGAGGACCTACACTGCAAGTGCTGCTGTGACCTCGGTCTGGAAGAGACAATGGCTGCTGCGTCTGGGGAAAAGGTCCCTGCCTTTACTGCTCAGGAGTTGGAGAAGCTAGTAGACGGGGTCTTCCGCCAGTACACGCTACTCTACGGTCCTCCAGACCAACAGGTAAGTACACAGGGAGCACGTTGTATGGGCTATGCCTGGGTGGAGAGGGCTGGTTGTAAGAGGGAAGAGGGCAGAGTGCAGGGAATATGAAGGACTGTGAATGCATGTGCCACATGGCAAGGGTAGGGATGAGGGCCACTCACATCGATGGTGCAGTGGTAATGACTTCTCTTCTTCCCCTGTGCATGTCATGTAGGTCAGTGCCCACCAGAAGAAGGATATTTGGCGTGCCATCGCCAAGGAAGTCCGGACCCTGGGGGTCCACCAGAGACGGGGCACCCACTGCTGGAAAAGATGGGAGGACATTCACCGCTGGAGCAAGAAGACGGCGGAGGCTCAGCTGGGGATGGCCTCCCAACGTGGGAGGGGTGCCCATCACACCATGACCCCCCTGATGTTCCGGATCCTGCTGGATGGGCGCTTGAGGTACTCTCTCATTCTGGGGACTTGGCGCGCAGTTGAGGGGTCTGGGTGTGGGAGGAGGGCTGTGGGTGTCCCTAGGCCAGGCAGATTTACGTAGGCTAGGCCCCTCCGTAATGCAGGGCATGTGCCACTCCACCCCACCTCAGTAGTGGGCCAAGTACAGGTATAGATGCCCCTGTGGCATCCATGTGTGCAGATGTCCACCATAGCCATGTAGGCCATATCCCAGAAATTGCATCTGTAGAGGCCAAGAGCACGGCGTAGTGCAGGGGGCTGCTGTGTCTGTATTGTCCGCCAACTGTAGCGGTATGCCATGCACTCAACCTTTCTTTCTTCTGTCGTCCCCTCACCCTTTTTCTGCTCTCCGTGTTCTTTTGTGCATCAGCATAATCAGGCGGCGGTACAGTGGCACCGGAGCACGAGGCAGCTGCATTCCACATGGCCAGGGAGGGCCACACCACGGACTCAGAATGCACGAGTGGGACGGAGGGCGAGGGGAGCGACACGTCGGTCACTGGTTCACCAACCAGCGACACGGACTCGTCCGCCGATGGGAGCTCCCTTGTGGTGGCGGCACCATCTGTGCCCCCCACTTCTACAGGTACAGACGCCACCTCCCCTACCAGCACCGCCCTCCCAGCAGCCCCTCAGCGTTCGCCCGTGCCCGCTCACCCAGGAGGGTGGGCATCACCTTCGCCCCAGGCACCTCAGCCCCTGCCCCAGTCACCCCTGCTGCCCTCAGTGAGGAGGCCATTGACCTCCGCAGGTCCCTCACTGTTGGGCAGTCTACCATTGTGAATGCTATCCAGGGTGTAGAAAGGGAGTTGCAACACACTAATGCATTCCTGGAGGGCATTCATTCTGGTCAGGCTGCCCATCATCGAACCCTGCAATCTCTGGCCTCAGCACTGATGGCAGCCATTGTCCCTGTGTCTAGCCTCCCCTTCCAACTTCCTCCACCCAGACCCACTCCCCTGTACCCCAGCCTATCCCAAGCACACCATCAGACAAGCATGCATACACCTCAACACACAAAAGTAGCTCAGGCAAACATAGGCACCACACAACCCACAGGCACTCACACAAGCATCACACACATGCAGACACAGCGACATCCACTGCCTCCACTGTGTCCCCCTCGTCGTCGTCTCCCTCCTCCCTCCTAGTGTCATCTACACTCTCACCTGCATGCACTACATCTACAGGCACTAGGACTCGCACCAGAACACCCAGCACCACACCCCGCTCACCTGCACTCAGAGTAGAGTGGGATACAGCAGAGTAGTACACAATGGAATAGCATACAGTGGAGTAGCATACAGTGGAGAAGGGTGGAGCGAAGTGGCATAGAGTCAAATAGCGTAGAGTTGAGTGTTGTAGAGTGTAGTTTCATACAGTGGAATAGTGAGTATTTGAGTGGCAGAGAGTAGAGAGGCGTAGAGTTGATTGGACTACTGTGCAGTGGCATAGAGCGGAATTGGGCACAGTGGAATGTTGTAGAGTGTAGTTTGTACAGTGTAGTGGTGTACAGTAGAATAGCATAGAGTGGAATGGTGAAGAGTGGAGTGGCATAGAATGGACTGTAGTGGAGTGAGGTACATTATAGGGCCATACACTAGAATAGAGTGGAGTAGAGTGAAACAACATATAGGTGGTCATTACAACCTTGGCGGTCTTTTAACAAGACCGCCGAGGGACTGCCGTGCGGAAGACCGCCAGTAGTGGCGGTTTGCCGCTCTGCGTATTATGACTGTTGCCAGCTCTCCGTCCTTTTTAGGATGGAAAGCCGCCAACAGCCATACTGGAGGGCGGCGGGGGAGTGGAGGTTGCTCCACCACCACCACGCCAACAGAACACCGCTCAGCGAATCACGTCCTGTGATTCTGCGCAGCGGTGTTCTGTTGGCGGTGGGGTATCGGCGGAGCAGCCCCCATGGCTCCCGTCCCCTCCCGGATGATCGACGGAACAGGTAAGTCAATCGTCCGGAAGGGGAGGGAGGTGGGGGGGTGTTGTGTGTTGTGTGGGTGCATGGGGGTGTGCGTCTGTGTATGTAGAGGGGGTGTGTGAGTGCGTGTATGCTTGTGGGGTGTTGCGTGTTGTGGGAATGAGTGCGTGTATGTCTGTATGTATGTCTGTATGGATGTGTACGTGTATGTTTGTATATGGGTGTGCGTGTCTGACTGAGTGTGTGGATGTAGGCATGTATGTCGGTGTGTGTTTGTGTGTGTGTTGGTGGTGCCTGCGTGCGTGTCGTGTGTGTGTGAGTTATGTGATGTTGGGGGTCGGGATGGGGAGGGGGGAATTCCCTGGTACAGATAGTGCTTACCGCCATGGATTTCATAGCGGTTCCTACCGCAGGAAATTCATGGCGGTTAGCCGGGTCAAAATACAGGCGGCTGTATTGTGATGGCCTCCGGGCTGGAGACCCAGGTCTCTGCCTTCCGCCAGGGTCATAATGACCCCCTTGATAAAGAAGCATAGAGTAGAATAGTGTGCAGTGGAGTGGCATAGAGTGGAGTGGAATAAAATGGAATAGCATATAGTGAAGTGGCATACAGTGGAGTGGCATAGAGGTGAGTGGTATAGAATGGAATAGCATAGGGTGGAGTGTCAAGAGTGAAGCTGCGTATAGTGAAATATCATAGAGTGCTGCAACGTACAGAAGAGTGGCATAGGCTGGAGTGGCATAGTGTAGAGTGGAGTGGGGTAGAGTAGAGTGACATAGAGTGCAGTGGCATAGAGTGGAGTGCCAATCACAAAGAATAGTGTATCATAAAGTGACGTACAGTGGAGTAGTGTAGAGTGGCATCAGATGGAGTGGGAAAGCAAAGAGTGGAGTTTTATACAGTGTAGTTGTGTACAGTGGAAAGGTGTAGGGTGGGTTGATGTGCATTGTAGTGGTGTACAGTGTAGTGGCATAGACTTGAGTTTTGTACAGTGGAGCAGAATACAGAGGAATAGCGCACAGTGGAATGGTATACAGTGCAGTGGCATAGAGTGGAGTGGTGTAAAATGGAGTGGCATAGAGTGTATTGGTGTAAAGTGTATTGGTGTAGAGTGAATTGGTGTAGAGTGGAGTGAGGTGCAGTGTACTGGTGTACAGTTGAAAGACATAGAGTACAGTGGGGTAGAGTTGAGTAGTACACAATAGAGTGGCATACAGTGGAATAGCATACACTGGAGTAGGGGAGAGAGGAATGGCTTTGAATAAAATAGCAAAGAGTGGAGTGGGGTACAAAAGAGTAGTGTAGACTGAATTGGCATACACTGGAGTGAGGTACAGTTTATTGGCATGCAGTTGAATAGTGTAGACTGGAATGGCAAAGAGTGGAGTGATGTAGAATAGACAAGGCACTCAACTGGATCTCGTCATTTCTCGCAGGCAGAACCCAGAGGGTCCGCCTCCCACTGTTCCTGTCAGAAGCCTCCAGAATCATCTGTGGTGTCCCCCAAGGATCATCGCTCAGCCCCATGCTCTTCAATGTTTACATGGCCCTACTGGCCAACATCGCACAAACCCACCACATAGTTTCCTACGCAGATGACACTCAGCTCATCCTCTCCCTCACGAAAGACCCTACAAACGCAAAGAACAACCTCCACAACGGACTTCACGCCATCACCAGCTGGATGGAATAAAGCTGCCTCAAGTTAAACACGGACAAGACAGAAATCCTCATCTTTGGCTCCAACCCCTCAGCATGGAACGACTCCTGGTGGCCCACCTCCCTAGGATCCGCACCCTCACCCACCACTCACGCACGCAACCTGGGATTCATCTTGGACTCCATGACTCAGCAGGTCAACGCCATCTCCTCTTTCTGCTACAACACTCTCCGCATGCTCCGCAAGATCTTCAAGTGGATCCCCGTCGAAACCAGGAAAACTGTCACCCACGCCCTGGTCAGCAGCCAGTTGGACTACAGAAATGCCGTATATGCAGGAACAACAACCAAACTCCAAACAAAGCTGCAAAGAATCCAGAGCGCATCCGCCAGCCTCATTCATGACGTCCCATGCCGTAACCACATCTCCCCCCACCTCAGAGACCTACACTGGCTACCAGTATCAAAGAGGATCACCTTCAAACTCCTCATCCACACACACAAAGCCCTCCATGACACAGGTCCAGCCTACCTCAACGACAGACTCACCTTCCACACCCCCACCCACAATCTTCGACCCGCCAGCCTCGCCCTTGCCTCCGTCCCCCGCATCCACCACACCACCGCCGGAGTTAGATCCTTCTCTCACCTAGCCGCCAAGACCTGGAACTCCCTACCGCTCCACCTTCGCCAGACAGAAGACCTCTTGACATTCAGGAAATGCCTCAAGACATGGCTTTACGACCAGTAGCTCCCCCCCTCAGCGCCCTGAGTCCCTATCAGGTGAGTAGTGTGCTTTCTAAATCCTTTGATTGATTGATTGATTGATTGTGTAGCAGAGTGGAGTATTGTGGAGTGGAATATCAGAGTGAATTGTTGTGGAGTGGAGTAGAATGTAGTAGGGTATACTTTAGTGGCATACAATGTAATAGTGTACTGTGGAGTGGCTTGGAGTGGGATGTTGTAGAGTGCAGTCGTGTACAGTGGAATGTCATGGAGTGTAGTATCGTGGAGAGGAATGGCACAGAGTAGAGTGGTATCCACTGGAGTAGTGTATATTGGAGGGGTGTAGAGTGGAATAATGTTCAGCTTACTGGTGGTGTACTTATGTAGTGTGGAGTGGCATATAGTGGAGTAGCACAGAGTAGAGTTTCATAGAGTGAAGTGTTGTACAGTTGAATAGCATAGAGTATAGTAGTGTAGAGTATAGTGATGTAGAGTGGAGTGGAGTTGCATAGAATGGAGTGGTATAAAATAGAATGGTGTACAGTATCATTCAGTGGGCTAAACTGTTGCACAGTGAAGTTGAGTGGAGTGGCATAGTGTTCAATGACTAAAGCATCATATAGTGGAGTGGCACCTCGTATAGTACAGCGCTGTGGAGTGTAGTACACTGTTGTGACACAGCATAGGGTGGAGTACAGTATTATGGAGTAGAGTGATATGTTGCACAGTGAAATGGTATGCCATGTTGTTTAGCGTGTGAAACTGTCAAGAGTGGGGTACATTGTATTGACATAGAGTGTAGTACAGTGTTGTATAATAGAGTGAGGTAGAATAGACTTGAGTGTGGTACAGTGTGCTACAGTGGAGTGGCATATAGTTTGAGAGAATGGAGTGGCATACAGTGCCGTTGAGTGGAACAGTGTGCAGTGGTGTGTCATACAGTGGAATTGTATAGTATGGAGCATCATAGAGTGGAGTGGCATTCAGTGGAATAGCATACAGTGGAGTGTTGTACGGTGGAGTGGCATAAACAGGAGTAGCATTGAGTGAAGAAGCATAGAGTGGAGTTGCATATAGTGGAGTGTCCTTGACTGGATTGCCATACAGTGGAGCGGGACAGAGTAGAATAGTATGCAGTGGAGAGGGTACATAGTGAAGTGGTGTAGAGTGGAGTAGAGTGGAGTGGAGGGAGTGGAAATGTGTACAGTGGCACATCGTAAAGTGGATTAGCATAGATCGCAGTAGCATACAGTGGAGTGATGTGGACTGGAGTGACATAGAGTGGAGAATCATCAAGTAGAGTGGCATAGAGTGTAGTGGTATAGAGTGCAGAAGCCTAGAGTGAATTGGTGTGGAGCAGACTGATGTAGATTGGAGTGAGGTTCAGTGCAGTGGCAAACAGTTGTATAGCATGGAGTGCAGTGGCATAGAGTTGAGTAGTGTATAGTTAGTGGTGGGAGGAAAAATTCACTCTGCTTACAGGGGAATTTTGGACCTCAAAGCTACACGTGTAATGCAGAGACCCCACTATTTCTTTTTTTTTCTGTTGACATGCACAAGGCTTGTCCTGGCACACGGTGAATGTGCCAGAATACTTTTTTCCCACTAGTGAGCATGCAAGATTTGGCACCCTCTAGTGTGGCTTCTAGCGTCTTTTTTGTGATGCTGGTGAGAGCAAGCGACTGTAGCTGAAACTTGAGTAATTTCGTGACTCGAGAAGTAGCAAAAATCTACTCAAAAAGATGTTTTAGAGTTGATATTCTACTCCAACAGACCATTCAGGTTATTTTTTAATGTTATTGTTTTACTGTTCCCGTCCAACAGGTTCCTCCCAGTGTTTTGTCTCTCCTGGTCACTTTTCACTTGGATTTCAAGGTGGTAGGATCACTCTCTTTGTCTCATGCATATATAACATTGGATTTAAGGATTTTAGGACATATTTTTTTACAATAAGGAGGAATTAGGGAGGAGCCCACCATGCACCATATTTACAAAGTTGCACGATGCATGCATTGCGCCACTTTGCAACACTTTGTGCCACATTATACCTGCACCAGGTATAATGTATGCAAGGGGGTGTCCCCACACAGGCAGGCCAAAATGGTGCAGTGAAATTTACAAGATTCCACTGCATCATTTTTCCGTCATTTTGTAACACCTGCTCAGTGCAGGCTTTAAAGTGACACTCCCATAATAACCTATGAGCTTTGCTAAACTAGCTCCAACATTTATGGGGCTAATTCAGCAAAGCGCAACAATAGTGTCATAAATTATGTTATTATTGTGCTAACATGCAACATGTTGCACTGTATAGTAAACGCAGTGCTACCATGGTGAAATTAGGGAGCATAGGGTGAATCAAGAAAAGTGGTGACTGTCTTGTTAACATGCCCCTTTGTTTTTCGGATATCACAAGTAAGTTCAAAAACACTTGTATAAGGGTGTTATATATTTCATAGTGGGCATGCACCAGTATTTATTTGTACTTATATTTTATTTTTGCATTCGATTTTGATTGGGGTGGGTGGCCTGGATTTTCAGTTGGAGCCTAGTAAGTTTTTTTGCATTTAATTGTTCACCTTTTGCAAAGTAAAAATGTTGCACAGTTCAATACATTTTCTCCCTGTTTATTACATTAGCAATATGAATTTATTTGATTATATGGCCTAGTCTGGAACAGACCATCCAGCCTGTAGGCTCTGTACTAGTCATCAGTGAACGAAAGAACTGTTTCCATGGTATATATTGTGTTAATTAAAACATCAATTAGGGCAGGAATGGCATTGGAATAGATTTAAAAGGTGGGTTGTTTTGTATTTCATGTTTTTTTTCTTCAAAAAGTGTATTGGGTAATATTTGATGTCTTGGGTGGATGTGTATTTTTTTTTGTTTTTGGCATTGATGAATCAATGGTAGTGTTTTCTTCAGTGCTACCATGCATCCTTTGTCTGGCCACTGTGTGTGTGAATGTGTTTGCCCTAGGCCACCATTTTGTCTAGGCAGCCAGGGGGCTTTTGCCATAGGCTTGCATGTATTCATTGTTCTCCATGCCTCTATGCCTGCTGTTATTGGTGGACTATGTGATCATTTTGTGCAGCCATCTTTTTTTCCAGTTTTCAAAGCCATTTTCTAGTGAGATTGGTAGAGGGCTATGGATTTTTGTTTTTGTTAATTTTTGTACTTTTCCCTGATATCAGTTTAATAATATGCTTGAGGATTGTAGTATATTTCATTGCATTTTGTACCTGCACCTCCTTGCCTCCCAATGAGTTTCTCATAGTCCTTTAGTACACCAGCAATACATGTGTACATTTTTGTTCTATCTATCCACCCCGCATGCCATAGGTGCACAGCCGCACAACAACATTAATTTTTTAGGCATTATTCCAGTTTGCCCTGAACCCCCTGCCTGCCATAGAAGGTGCACACACACTAGCATCATTCATTTTTTAAAGAATTATACCATTTCCCCCTGATCATCCTTACCTGCCATTGGCGCACACCAGCCTTCATTTTTTAAGGATTATTCAATTTTCCCATGCACCTCCCCGACTGCCACAGGTGTCTCCCTTAGAATAGATGAGCATAAATCAAACAGCTACATTTATTTTTCGATTGGAATTTAAATATCATTGTGTTATGGTGGTGTGGTTTGACATCGAAATGGATATACTATTGTTATGAATTATTTACAATAATTACTTAAGTAACCAACCACAGTAAATTATATTGGCCCTCATTATAAGATTGGTGGTAAATCCCACTTACTGCCATGCCAACTGCCGCCAACATCTTGCAGCGGCGGCGGATAACCGTTTACCATATTATGACACACACACACCAATCCAACAGAATACAGCCACATACAAAAGTCTGCCACACCAAAGGTCCGTGATAAACTGGCGTTATCAAAACCCACACCATTACGCCAACAGAACTACGCCCACAACATTATGACCCACGAATCACCATGGCAGACATTCAATGGTGGTAAACCATTTGCGGTACATAACGCTGCGCTCAAAATACACACACATATACAAAACAACACCACATTGGTCAATTCAAACTACACACACCTGACACCCATAAACACACCACACCCACACCACTATAAAACACACACGCACATTATCCACAACCCTTTACCATTACAAACAATTGGCACGAGACAGACACAACGACCACAGACAAGACCACTGACACACACCGCCATCACCTATACACCAACCACACACCTCACAACACACACCCCAACACATCACCCTTCACATCCTCACCCACAATACTCACACAACACCATGGCACCACAACAACACCCCATATTCTCTGAAGAGGAGCTAAGGGTCATTGTGGAGGAAATCATCCGGGTAGAGCCACAGCTTTTTGGAGCACAGGTGCAGCGGATATCCATTGCTAGGAAGATGGAGCTATGGCAAAGGATCGTGGACAGCGTCAACACCAGGGGACAGCACCCAAGAACCAGGGATGACATCAGGAACAGGTGGAACGACCTACAGCAGAAGGTACGTTCCATTGCTACAAGACACCAACTCGCAGTACAGAGGACTGGCGGTGGACCCCCACTTCTTCCCCCCCAGCTAACAACATGGGAGGAGCAAGTCTTGCCAATCATGCATCCTGAGGGCCTGCCAGGAGTAGGATGAGGACTGGACTCTGATAAGTCTACTCATTACCACTTTCACCCCCCTACCTGCATGCCATCACAAACCCTCACCCTTAACCTCACCACCATCACTCCACCACCTCCCACACACCCCACCATCACAACCCACTCATCCCAATGCCAAGCCCTGCATGCCATACCAATGCATGGGAACCACTCACAGACCTGCATGGACACCTATCACTAAAGCATGCACACTAGAGAGAATCAGCTAGCCCACCACATAACAAACTTACACAAAGTAAAGCTGCCAGGGCAATAACAACCATAGAGGGCAACCCACCCATGCACAATATGCCACACACAGAAACAATAACACTGCATTTACATCCCCACAGGTATCCCAGCCAATGTCACCGGAGAAGAGGTGCCAGCAACATCCAGTCTGCCCACAGAAGAGGCACAAAGTGATGACAGCGACTATGCTCACCTGGATCTGGATGTCCAACCTGACCCATCAGGGACCTCCGGACAGTCGGTTAACCAGCCACAGTCACACACCACCATAGAGCCTCTCCCCTCAGGAAACATCACTACACCACCCACTCAGCATGCCCATACCTTTGTCCCCAGGACACATCAATCAGCAGTGTGTCTACCACTAAAGGGGCCCCAGGGCACACCACAAACCCAAGACAATCAGGGACCTGGGGTCAGTGGCAGTGGGCACACTGTTCAGGGGACAGAGGCGCAGGACAAAAGGGAAGCTGGAAGGACTGCAGTGTGCCAGGGGGAGGACAGACCTAGGGAACCGACATTCCAGAATGCACTCACTGAGATCCTTGGAGCATACCATCATTCCCAGGATACGCTGGGCCAGATCCTGGACAACGTGCAGGAGAACAGGCGGCTGCAGGAGGGACAGTACCAGGGGATCAGAGAGGACCTGAAGGCCATTAGCACCACCCTGGTCTCTATTGCAAGGATGCTAGCAGACATGGCCAATATTATGAGGAAGGCAGTGTCACACCAGCGGGCACCTGCTACTAAACAGACTTCTGAACAGCCCTCCACCTTCACTGCCGCTAGTGGACAGGAGGCCCTGCCTCAGGACCAACACGCCACCAGCTCCCCTACCCCTGCGGAAGGAGAACCACCCAGCACACATTCCCTGCGATCCAGGCAGAAGCTAGAGACCATTGCCAAGACTCCCGCCAGGAAATGAGACTCTCCTGATTGTCAGCCTTGTGTCCCACTATGTCCCCCTGTCCACCTTGAACTGCCATTGCTTCCTTTCCTATGCCCCTTGGACAATGCACTTGTGCTACAAATAGACTGGAACTATACCCTGGACTTTCCTCCATCATCACCCCCAGCCCATTTCACTTCTCCCTTTTCTTCATAGCACTGCAATAAACACACTTTGAAAAAATACAAGTACTGAGTATGTCAAATGATTAAAGTATGTTTTCGTTTAACAAGGTTTAAACATTGCAATTCAACTGTACAGTAATGTTTACATAGGAAATACCTGTAGTTGGCTACAGTGAACACACCAGGAGTGATAGTGGGGCACCAACATCTGCAAAAAGAGTTGCCAAATGGTACAGTGAGTGGCCATGGACATGGGAAATCACAGCCTGCCAGTGACAATGTGAAACAAAAAACTGACAATGAAATGTGAAGTAACACTATCTTACCTGTGAGTCATTGGAAGTATTGGCTAATCACTGCAGTTCTGTTGTCCTCATCCTCCTCCTCCTCATCTTCACTGTCCACAGGGTCTACTGCTGCCACACGGCCATCCCCAGCCTCTTCCTCCTCCAGAAAATACACATGGCGTCTCAAGGCAAGGTTATGCAACATGCAGCATGCCGCGATTATCTGGCAGACCTTCTTGGGTGAGTAGCCCAAGGATCCACCAGTCAGATAGGGTCACCGAAACCTAGCCTTTAGGAGGCCAAATGTACATTCAATGATCCTTCTTGTTCTCCCATGTGCCTCATTGTAACATTCCTCAGCCCTTGTCCTGGGATTCCTCACAGGGGTCAGTAGCCATGATAGTTTGGGTTAACCTGAGTCACCTGCAAATATCTTTGGACAACTGTTAGCCGAACACTATCCCTTATGGCCCACACATACCCATACACCAACATCCATTGGGTGGGAACCAGGGCTCACACTTTAGCCACACCCTGTGCCTCCGTTGTTGGCCCATCACATTTGGGGTGCTGCTACTCCTCAGGATAAGGCATCATGCACCGACCCAGAATACTTAGGCCCATATTTATACTTTTTGACGCTAAACTGCGCTAACGCAGTTTAGCGTCAAAAAATGTAGCGCCGTCTAACGCCATTCTGAAGCACCATGCGGGCGCCGTATTTATGGAATGGCGTTAGCCGGCGCTAGCAGACCGGCGCTGCCTGGTGTGCGTGGAAAAAAACCACGTAGACCAGGCAGCGCCGGCGTAGGGGGAAAATGGCGTTAGGGCGTCTTAAAATGGGGCAAGTCAGGTTGAGGCAAAAAAATCGCCTCAACCCGATTTGCGCCATTATTTTCGACGCCCAGACGCCATTTAAATGACTCCTGTCTTAGTAAAGACAGGAGTCATGCCCCCTTGCCCAATGGCCATGCCCAGGGGACTTATGTCCCCTGGGCATGGTCATTGGGCATAGTGGCATGTAGGGGGGCACAAATAAGGCCCCCCTACGCCACCCAAAAAAAAATACAAAATGTAAAAAATTATACTTACCTGAACTTACCTGAATGTCCCTGGGGTGGGTCCCTCCATCCTTGGGTGTCCTCCTGGGGTGGGCAGGGGTGGCAGGGGGGGTCCCTGGGGGCAGGGGAGGGCACCTGTGGGCTCATTTTGAGCCCACAGTCCCCTTAACGCCTACCCTGACCCAGGCGTTAAATAGTGGCGCAAATGCGGGGTTTTTTGACCCGCCACCTCCCGGGCGTGATTTTTGCCCGGGAGTATAAATACGACGCATTTGCATCGCCGTCCTTTTTTTAGACGGGAACGCCTTCCTTGCATCTCATTAACGCAAGGAAGGCGTTCACGCAAAAAAATGACGCTATTTGCCCATACTTTGGCGCTAGACGCGTCTAACGCCAAAGTATAAATATGGCGTTAGTTTTGCACCGAATTTGCGTCGAAAAAAACGACGCTAATTCGGCGCAAACGGAGTATAAATACGGGCCTTAGTATTGACATGGGAGATGTATTGGTCCGCCAAACACACCATCTGCACATTCATTGAGAGAAAATGTTTTCGATTTCCTAAGACCTGTTTATTTTGCCAAGGGGGGACAAATTTAGTATGAGTTCCATTAGTCGCCCCAGTTATGTTAGGGATAAGTCCCATTGCTTTGAAATTAGCCTTCACTGTGGGCAAATCCTCCACCTGGGGGAAAATAATGTAGGTGCACATTTGTTTAATTAGGGCAGCCAACTCTCTTATCAGCACAATTGAGAACATAGGCTGTGACATTCCTGCTGCCAAGCCCACTGTCACTTGGAAAGAACCAGTTGCCAAGAAATGGAGCACAGATAGGACTTGCACAAGAGGGGGGATCCCAGTGGGGTGACAGATAGCAGATATAAGGTCAGGCTCCAATTGGGCACACAGCTTCATGATTGTAGCCCTGTCAAGTCTGTAAGTGAAGATAACGCGCCTGTCCTCCATTGTTGCCAAGTCTACCAGGGGTCTGTACATGGGGGGATTTCTCCAACTCCTATTCATCCGCAGCGGTTGCAATTTATGGGGCAAAAGAGTGAGGAGCCGATCATAAACTGTACATTGTAGCCACTGCAGCTGTGACTAGTATCTGGAACCTACCATGGCCCATGTGACTGGGGAAAGAGCCCCTTCCTTCACCTCAGTGGAGTTGGAGAGACTAGTTGATGGGGTCCTGCCCCTGTAAGGACTGCTGTATGGGCCTTCAGACCAACAGGTGAGTACACTGTGAGCATGATGCATGGGACATAAATGCATGGAGTTCTGTGTGTGAAGGCCTTGTGTAGGGGGGTTGGTGGATGGGCCCTGGGCAGCATGCAGCATGTATGCTGGGCCATGTCTGTGCGAAAGAGGATGTGAAGGGTTATGGTGGGCCATGAGTGTAACAGCCAGGAAGGTCTAACTAATACCTTTCTCTGTGTATTTTTCCTCTGCAGGTCAGCACCCATCAAAAGAAGGGTATATGGCATGCCATCGCCAAGGACATGCGGACCCTGGAGATTTATGGCAAGCGGAGCACCCACTGTCGGAAACGGTGGGAGGAGCTCAGATGCTGGGCACAGAAGAAGGCCAGTTGGGGATGGCCTCCCAACGAGGAAGGGGTGCCTGTCGAACCCAGACCCCCCTAATGGCCCGCATACTGGCAGTGGCCTATCCAGAGCTGGATGGGTGATTGAGGGCATCACAGCAACCACAAGGGGGTGAGTACAGTGCCCATCATTACAACTTACGCATGGTGGGAGGGGTGGTATCCAGGTGGGGGATGTGTGTTTGTGGGTGCCCCTAGGCCAGGCCTGACATTGCAGAGTAGGTCCCATGTTGGGCAGGGATCTGATGTGAAATTCATCTAACCTAGCTAGTAGGCATCCACTACTGGACAGGGATGTGTGGGTCCAGGTATGCTGCAGTTGGCGGTATGTGTCCCTCCCCATGCCCTGGTGACTAGCTTTGTTACTGGTAATGCATTGCATGGTGTGTAGGACACTTCCCTGAGTGTGAGGGTGGTATTGGTGCAGCCATTGAACCAGTGTACCTTTTGTCTCCCTGTCATTATGTGCATTAGCATCATCTGGCGGAGGAGCAGAGGCATCGCCAACAGAGGAAGCTGCATCCCACAGAACTCAGGAGGCAGAGTCAACTGACGGTGAGGGCACCAGTGGGACGGAGGGTGAGGGGAGCACCACGGCGGAGACTGGAGGGGACAGTTCGGACACGTATACCTCCTCCGATGGAAGCTCCCTGGTGGTGGCGGACACATCTGTCGCCCACCCCAGCTACAGGTACATCCACCACCCCCGAACCAGCCCCTCATCGAGTTGCCCGTGCCCGCTAATCCAGGAGGGTGGGCATCTCCTTTTCCCCAGACACCTCAGGCCCTGCCCCAGTTAGCCCTGCTGCCCCGAGTGAGGAGGCTGTTGACCTCCTGCGATCCATATCTGTTGGGCAGTCAACCATTGTGAATGCCATCCAGGGGCTGGCAGCCCAAATGCAACAGACCATGTATTTCTGGAGGACATTCACACTGGCTTGGCGGCCCAACAGAGGTCAATCCAGGCTCTGCCTCCTCTCTGATGGCAGCCATTGTCCTTGTTTCCACCACCCCTCCAACCTCCTCTTCCCAATCCCATTCCCCTCAATCCGAACCTATTCCAAGCACACAGGCAGACAAGCATGAACACAGGACAACACACAAGAGTGGCACAGGCAAGAACAGGCACCACACTTCATCCCACAGGTACTCACACAAACACCATCCAGATGCAAACATACCAACATCCACTGCCTCCACTGTGACCCCCTCCTCCTCATCCTCCACCTCCCTCCCAGTTGCATCTACCCTCACACCTGCATGTACTACATCCTCATCCACTACCTCCATCACCAGCACACCTATCAGAACACACACCTCACTTGTAGTCACCACCCCAACATCTATGCACATGTCTCCAGTGTCATCTCCCACTGTGTCTGTGCCCCCTCCTCCCAAAGTTCACAAACGCAAGCACTCAGACACCTAACAGCCATCCACCTCACAACAGCGTCCAGCCCATGCACCTGCACCCAAACACAGCAGACAGACGCCTCCTACACTCCCTCTTCCTCCACTCCCTCTTCCTCCACTCCCAGACCTTCTCCCTCTTCCCACCCCAATGTCACTAAGAAGCTTTTCCTTTCCACCATTGACCTCTTCCCTACCCCTCCCCGTCCTTCACATCTGGCCAGGGTAACTAAAATCCAGGCAAGCACCTCAGCCATCCATTCCACGGGCCCAGTAGTGTCCACAGCAACTCATGGTGGGAAAGAATCCCAGGCACCAGGCAGCCACACGGAAAGAGTGCCTGCCCCAAGTGCTGCCAGCAAGGGCAATGAGCCCTACCCAGCTGCTGCCATGAAGATCAATGTGCCACCCCCAGCTGCTTCCAGGAAGGTCAAGGTGCCACCCCCAGCTGCTACCAAGAAGGTCAAGGTGCCACCCCCAGCCACTGCCAGGAAGGGCAAGGAACAATCCCCAGCTACTGCCTGGAAGGGCAAGGGGCCTGCACTAGCAGGTTGAAAGGACAAGGAGCCTGGTGCTGGGACTCAGTCGGAGACCCCACCACCAGCCATGGTGGTGCAGACCTCCGAGGCTGCATGAGATGGGAAGGAGCCTCCCCCCACCACCACCAGCAGCCACATCACCACCACCAGCACCACCAGCAGCAGTGGGCAGCCGTCCGAGGCTGCAGGAGATGGGCGGGTGCCTCCCCCCACCACCACCAGCAGCAACAGCACCACCAGCAGCAGTGGGCAGCTGTCCGAGGATGCAGGGGATGGGCAGGTGCCTCCCCCAACCACCACCAGGAGTAGCACCACCAGCAGTGGGCAGCCGTCCGAGGCTGCAGGAGATGGGCTGGAGCCTCCCGCCACCACCAGCAGCAGCATCAGCAGCAGCACCACTGAGCAGGATTCACTGGCGGCAGATAGTCTGTAGTACTGCATCCTTCGGCTGTTGTGCGGCCTGCCCCCTGCAAATCCTGTGGGTATGACACCCATCTGAGAGACTGTGACCTTGGAATCCCTAAGATCTGCATCACTCGGCTCAATGCCCCCTCCAGAATCAGTGGTAAAGACACCCACTTGAGAGACTGTGGACTGGTACTCCTTAGGACAAAGGAGTAGGCAAATCACCCACTTGAGAGACTGTGGCCTTGCACTCCCCAGGACAGCGCACAGGGCATGTTGCCCCCTCCATGACCATGGGTGTTGTTCCTTCTGCCAGCTGAGGTGCCCCCCCTTACACTGTCCCCCTGAGGTGCCTGCCTATTTTCAAACTGATGCTCCTGCAGTATTCTCTCCATGTTGTTACAGGAGTCAAGTGGGGCCTTGAACTTTGTAATGTGGCTCTGTGGCCCACACAGATTGAGGACTGGTCAGTGTCCCTTGATTTGTACATATGTATATTCTTTCAGATTTGATGTATGTATTTCTACTTTATTTATATTATTGCACTCACTTTCATCTATTCCTGTGGTCCTTGCATTATTCCTGAGGGGCACAGGGTAAATATGTTGTGTTACTGCATCTTCTTGTGTGTATGGTGTTAGGGGTGGGGTGTGTGTTGTGCGTGTGTGTGTCACTCTCTTTTTCCTCCCCCATCCCCTGTGTGCTAGGCGGCTATACTCACCATGGTTGTCTTGGCCGTCATTGGTGCTCGTGGTGGAGCAGGACGTAGAAATCATGGGGAATATCTAAAGTTCAGGCTCCATGGCTGCGTGGTTCTTCCCTGAGGCTCCAATGATGAGTCGTTTCACTTCTGTGCAGCGTTTCCGCCAAGCTTTTGATGTCGTTGGTACCACTCCAGAAAAGGTGGCAGATTGGCCTGTTATAATACAGTGGGTGGAACACTGGCTTCCTCCTGGCTGTTGGCGGCTACCGTTGTGGTGCCTGTTGATTCCGCCCTGGCGGTCGGTGTGGTAAAGTGGCTGTCTTTCTGAGCTCTTTCTGCCGCTTTATAGCCAACAGCCAGGGTTGTAATGAGGGCCATTGTCTTTGTACTAATTCAAACAGCAACAATGAAATGTTTTACTAAATGTTGCTCAATGGTGCTCAAGAGAAATCACATACAGTATTGCCAAACAGAAGGACAGTACAATGCAACATAATCACACAACATGTGACATGAGTCCTCCAATCTCCGGCTTGTGCAGCTTCAAGATGTCCCCAAAGAAAGGTTTTGATAAGAAAGTGACCAGTGAGAAGAAACACCTTTCCACCAAATCTTTCTCCGGAAAATTGTGTCTCCTACACCACCCTTTGGGAAACAAGCTGGGAGCAGCACACCTGCATCAACAGCACCTCCCCAACTTAAGCCCAAGCTCATGTCTGTCAGGGAGACACCCACTGCAATCATGGAAGTGCCAATGAGCAGTGATGTTGGACTGGATCTGCCTCTTTTGCAAATTAGTGCTCAATCATTGCAGGAAACTGAGGAAAGCAGGCAACTGTGCAGCCAGCAGTAGTAGGTCTTCCTGAAGTAAGAGCAGAACAGAAAGTTGAACTTCCTGCTGAACAAGAAGCAACCGTTTCAGAACCATTTGCTTCCAGATCTCTAGCAAAAAAAGAAGGGTACTCCACCATCTTCTCCGAACCCCCTTCTGATGATCTGGTCATGGACTGGACCTCGGCTGACTCTGAGACACACCAGAAGAGGCAAGAACAATGTAAAGAAACTGAAAGCTTTAGAATTATGGATGGGGAAGAGTAGGTTGACAAGCCAGTCATTGTCCTGAAAGCTGGCTCAGAGAAGATTGACATAAATTCTCCTATTCGACCTGCTCCAAGGGATGTGGCACAGGTACCACCACAGCCACCAGCATCAGCTTCAATATTTGTAAGACTCCTGCTGAGACTTGCATCCAGCACTACCTCAGTAGAAGCACACACTTCAGAAGGGCAATCACCGCTCACCCACCTACCTCCAGGTCTTCTTCAGACATTAGCACTGCCACAAGAAAGTGTTTCTCCCGAGTTTGGGACGTCTTTACAATTAACAAGCAGGAGGATACCTTTGCAATATGCTCCATTTGCCACACAAGTGTTCATCGGCGTAAACCTAGTTCACATTATGGTACCAGAGGATAAATGACCCATTCAAAAAAACATGACACAATCCAGTGGGAGGAGCACCTTAAAAAATTTGCTGCGGGTGGTGGAGGTGAGGAGAGCGGGGAATCAGCTCCGATCACAGTGGGAGGTGAAGGTGGTGAGGAAGAAGAGGGTGACATCATTTAGACCTGACAGCCTTAAGGTGGTAACCCCTAACTTTTTGCCTGCCTCCCTCCACTTTTCGGACACTGTTTTTGCTGGTTTTAGGGCTCTGCGCACTTTACCACTGCTAACCAGTGCTAAAGTGCATATGCTCTCTCCCTTTAAACATTATGACATTGGATCATACCCAACTGGATTATTTAATTTACTTATAAATCCCTGGTAAAGTGCACTATATGTGCCCAGGGCCTGTAGATTAAATGCTGCTAGTGGGCCTGCAGCATTGATTGTGCCACCCACTTGTATTTGTATTTTATTTGATCATGTGTTTGGTCAATAAAAACCACTAAATGAAGAAAAGAGAGAAAAAGAAAAGAGAGGAAAAGAAGAAAAAGAAAGGAAAAACAACAAAAAGCCAATGAGTCCTAAATACAGTAATAAAATCGATTTGAGTTAAAATATTTCAGCTAAATTACGGAGTGCTACGACGTTGCTGGCATGCTCATTGTGTGCGTTTGTCTCGCTTTTTCAGTGTCTTAAAGAAGGCACCCTAATTTATCCAAGAATTTTGCCAGTCTGCAGCTGTGCTGTACGTCATCCCCTTTAAAGCCTGCCAAAATCGCCGGTCTGCATCTGCGCAGCCCTCTTTGAAGCCAAACTGGTCATAGGAGCCTGTTACGCTCTGTTGTGATGCTTTTGCATTGGCATATTTGATGGATCAGTGTTTCCGGAGCCAGCCCACATAATCAACAGGTATCAGTCATGATGACTCTCGTTCACCTGGGAAGGTGGGCATATGTTGTAAGGCAGCCCATTTGATATTTCATAAAGGCTGCTTTAATCCATGGATTAACTGCTGCTTCCAGATATAGTTGTGGGATTAGAGAGCCATATGATGATAAAACCAACCAGGCATAGCTTTGTTTCGATAAAGTCTCTTTGTCCTGAAGATGTGAGAAAGACTTGACGCTTACTTTCGCTGCACATTTGACAAGCTGATGTGAGCTGAGTTGGAGTAGTTGATCTTCCAGGTCCAATGTTATTAAGAAGGACTCGAGGTAGAGGCGGAAGGCGAAGTTGGATCCAAAGTCATTTCCACCCAAATAGGAGAGCTTAGTGAGCCTTCTTCTGCTACCTTGAGCTTATGGCTTAGGTTGACAAATGCCCCTTTCCTTGCTAGAGACTGCCTTGCCAGGCCAAGTTCTAGGCGAACCTGGGCCGCTGAAACATAATTTGATAAGCTGAACAACTGAACAACCTCTTGAAGAGCTTAGTGATCATTTAGTCTAAGTGGTCGTCGCCACGGCCTCTTAGAACTTCGCTGCCATATCTGATTGTTGGCATTATTTGGTTTGGATGACCTTTAATATCGGCAGATAGGTTGAAGGACCAGTTGCTTTTTTAACGCTGTTGAACGCGAATGCAAGCAAGGTGGATTTCCAACTGAGGGACTCCCGATGGGGTTTGAAGGAGCCATTGCAGTCAAGAAGAACCCCACTTAAGGAGCCCCTTAACCATGTCTAAGGCCTGCCAATGCAAGGCCAGTGTGTGCAGTTTCACTGCCAATTCGACTTGGCATTTAAAAGTATTTGCCAAGCCTAAAACTCCCCTTTTTCTACATAAGTTTCCCCTAAGGTAAGCCCTAGGTAACCAATAGGGCAGGGTACTGTGTAGACAAAAGGAAGGACATGTACCTGTGAAGTTTACATGTCCTGGTAGTGTAAGACTCCTAAATTTGTTTTACACTGCTGTGAGGCCTGCTCCTTTCATAGGCTAACATTAGGGCTACCCTCATATACTGTTTGAGTGGTAGCTTCTGATCTGAAAGGAGTAACAAGGTCATATTTAGTATGGCAAGAATGGTAATATAAAATCCTACTGACTGGTGAAGATGGATTTAATATTACTATTTCAGAAATGCCATTTTTAGAAAGTGAGCATTCCTCTGCACTTAAATCCTTCTGTGCCTTACAATCCGCATCTGGCTAGGTTTAGCTGACAGCTCCCTTGAGTATTCACTCAGGCAAACCTCAAACACAGGATGCTCAGTCACACTTGCATACATCTGCATATTGAATGGGTCTTCCTGGGCTGGGAGGGTGGAGGGCCTGACATTTACATGTCAAAGGACAGTAGCCTGCCCTCACACAAAGGACTGCCACACCCCCTACTGAGACCGTAGCAGACAGGACGGAACTGAAAGGGGACCTTGTGCGCTTCTAAGCCACTCTTTGAAGTCTCCCCCACTTCAAAGGCACAATTGGGTATTTAAGCAGGGCCTCTCCTCCTACCAACTCAGACACTTCCTGGAGAAAAACCTGAACCAGAATCTGCAACCTGCTAAGAAGAACTGCCTGGCTACACAAAGGACTCACCTGACTGCTTTTCTGAAAAGGACTGCTGTCTTGCTGTTGCCCTGCTGCTTGCTGCTCTCTGGCTGTGCTGAAGCAGTGCTCTCCGAGGGCTTGGATAGAGCTTGCCTCCTGTTCCCTGAAGTCTCAGGACCAAAAAGACTTCATGTCTGCAAGAAGAACTCCCTGTGCAGCGAAAACCGACACACAGCCTGCAAGAAACGATGCGCAGCCTGCATCGCAGTGAGAAATTCACTGCGCGCTGAACCGGAATGACGCAGCCCGACTTCACAAGGAGAAGTTTGATGCAGCTCCAGCGTAGCAACCGGAAATTCGACACAAAGCCGAG
The DNA here is from genome assembly GCF_031143425.1 of Pleurodeles waltl. Classification (NCBI taxonomy): domain Eukaryota; kingdom Metazoa; phylum Chordata; class Amphibia; order Caudata; family Salamandridae; genus Pleurodeles; species Pleurodeles waltl. Next base: position 239,407,039 of record NC_090437.1, on the reverse strand, counting down.
CCGGAACGACGCAGCCCGACTTCCTGAGAGGAATCAACGCAGCGTCTGCCATGCTGTAGAAATGTCCACGCAATGCCCACCGGATCGACACAGGCCCTGTGACTTCGTCACGCAAGTGCCGGATTTCAATGCATCGTCCCCAGGGTTTTAGAAAAACCCTACAAACTGAAGAGGATTCCAGTCTAAGTGCCGGAAATCGACGCAAAGCCTGCCCTGCATGAAAACTCAACAACACATCATCTGTGTGCGCTGGAAAAATTAACTCACATCTCCCTGTTTTCCCCGCATCACCTCCTCTGCAGTCCCTTGTGGAGAATTTGAACGCAAACCAGGTACTTTGTGCTTGCAAGAGACAACTGTTGCTTTTAAAAAACTAAAGACACTTTATATCATTTTTATAGTGAGATTTCAACATATACTTATTGCATCTTGATAGTTTTGAACACTGTGTGGTGTATTTTTGTGGTGTTCTAATGTGTTATTGTATGATTTATTGCACAACTACTTTACACATTGCCTTCTAAGTTAAACCTGACTGCTCAGTGCAAAGCTACCAGAGGGTGGGCACAGGATAATTTAGGTTATGTGTGACTTACCCTGACTAGAGTGAGGGTCCTTGCTTAGACAGGGGATAACCTGACTGCCAACCAAATACCCCATTTCTAACAACATCTCTATGGAAAGCAGGCCTTTCCCAGCACTGCACCAGTTTCACTCACCTCTGCAACCTCAAAATGGCACAAGAGTCAAATGGAAATACCACAGGATACATTGACTGCCCCAAGACGCACATTGAATCTACCACCGCCTACTTCTCAGATGTCGCCTGCATCAGTGGAACCAAAAAATTAAAATAATCAGGCTACTATTACCAGCATGTTTATGCAGGAGGAGCCCTATGAATTGAACCACCCAACAGCATGTTTGAACAATGAGAAGCTGGCTAATACATTAGTATTGGACCGCCTCCATTTTTCCTTTTGTGGAAGGAATGGGATTTTTAGAATTTGTGGCAGCCATCTGCCTGAAATGGAAGGTTCTCAGTTGTACCTATTTTGCCATTCCAGCACTCCATCACAATGTGCTGCAATTGGATGGACAAGTTGTGCAGCAGAGTGCTGTTCACACTGTCCACCTGATGACAGACATGTGGACCAGTTGTCAAGCAAGTGACTACATGTGTATCACAGCACAGTGGATCTGTTTTGTGGGGTTTAGGCAACAGCTACCTACAAATCTCAGCACTGAAGATACTTTTAATGGTGTTCTGCGGATATATAACAGTAGCCATATTTGCCATGGAGAATGCCCATACAGCTGTAAACATTTAACAGCAAGGTGTTTGAATGGATGGGACCCAGAGGTCTCAGAATTGGATTTGTTGCCATGGACAATGGCAGTAATATAGTTAAGGCCATGGCAGATGGTGACTATTTCAGGATCCTGTGTTTGGCTCATTGCCTCAACCTGGTTGTGCAGGACTTTCTCAGACAAAAGAAGACGTAGGCCCTCATTATGAACTTGGCGATTGAGACTGCCATGCCGGTGATGGCGGAAATTGCTGCCACCGGCATGACGGTCTCGAATGCAACATAATGAACACAGTGGGGACTACCCATACGGCCCTCCACCACCGCCAGGCTACCACCGACAGACAGCCTGACGACAGCGGAATTCTTCATCCAACAGGGCAGTGCTGCAAACAGCGCTGCACTCCGGATAAAGAATCCTTGTTCCGCCAGCCATTTCCTGATGGTTTCAACTGCCAGGAAAAGGCTGGTGGAAGGGGTGCTCCGGGGGCCCCCGTGCACAGCCCCGTCGCGCAGGTCACTGCCCGATTTATGGGCAGTGATCTGCATGACGAGTGCTGCTGCAACCGCCACACTAACGCTTTGATGACGCTCCATGTGGAGCCGTCGGGAATGTCCTGGCCCAGCATTGTGCTGGGCCGGCTGGTGAATACACTGTTTCCGCCCACCGGCCCAATGGAATGTTGTTTATATGGCCGGGGGGGATTTCAAGGGGGCTGGCAGTCTATGTTTAAACTGCCAGTATGAACACAGCGGAGAATCCCGCCGTGTTCATAATGACCCCCATAATCAGCGACATACTGACTATCTGAAGAAGAAACTGCACTCATTTTGGCCATTGTTTTAAAGCCCGGAAGCAGTTGAGGGTCATTCAGCTTGTTAATAGAGTACCTGTTAAAGCCCTCATACAGGAGGTTTCAACATGTTGGATCTCAACCTTTTACATCTGTTTGAGCAGTACAGATTGATTAATGACTATGGCCCTCATTACAACCCTGGCGGTGCTGACGGCCGTCAAGATACTGTGGCCGTGACGGAAATCCACTACAGGTATTATGACCCACATCTCATAATCCACCACAATACAGACACCCACACAAGTCCGCCACACCAAAGGTCAGTGATAAACTGGCAATAGGAAAACCTACACTGTCACGCCAACAGAACTACGCCCACACTATCACAACCTATGAATCAACGTGGTGGTCAATCAACCGCAGTAAACCATTGGTGGTACACACCGCTGCACTCAAAATACACACACATTTACAATACACATTCACATTGGACAATTCAAAATACACACACCTGATACACATACACACACCCACATACCCACAACACTATAAAACACCCACCCACATTACCCACAACTCCTTACAGCGATTTTCTTGGAAGAAGCAGAGAGAGAGAGAGAATAGCAAACACAACCCCAGCATCCACAGACACACAACACCATCACTTATACAGCATCCATGCACCTCATACAACACACAACAACACCACACATCACACAGCACAACAAACAGCACCTCAAACATCACCCACACCACATCATAGCACCTCAAAAACAACCCAGGTTTTCTGAGGAGGAGCTCAGGGTCATGGTGGAGGAAATCATCCGTGTAGAGCCACAGCTATTCGGATCACAGGTGGAGCAGACATCCATTGCAAGGAAGATTGAGCGGTGGCAGAAAATTGTCTAGAGGGTTAACGCAGTGGGACAGCATCCAAGAACACGGGATGACATCAGGAAGAGGTGGAATGACCTACCGGGGAAGGTGCATTCCGTGGTATCCAGACACCAGGTATCTGTACAGAGGACTGGCGGTGGACACCCATCTCCTCCCCCACAACTAACAACATGGGAGGAGCAAGTCTTGGCGATCATGCATCCTGAGGGCCTCACAGGAGTAGCAGGAGGACTGAACTCTGGTAAGGCAAATCTTTACTACAATATTCCCCCCACCCTACCTGCATGCCATCACAAACTCCTACCCCTACCCTCACACCCATCACCCCAACACACTACAGATACCCCACTATCACAATCCACACATCCCAATACCAAGCTCTGCATGCAACACCAATGCATGGACCCCCATCACCAAAACATGTCCAGTACAGATACTCACCCATGCCCCAAATTAACAATCACACAAGGCCAAAGACAATAAGCCAAGCACAGGAGTGGAGGGTAACTCACACATTGGACAAGAAGGCACACACAGATACAATAACTATGCATTTACCCCCCCCCCACAGGACCCCTACCCAACGTCACCGGACAGGAGGTAGCAGACATATCCAGTCCTCCCACAGAAGAGGTCCACAGTGACGACAGCAGCTCTGCACGCCTGGATCAAGATGACCAGCCCGGCCCATCAGGTACCTCAGGACAGTCGGTTCCCCTGCCACTGTCACAAACAACCACTGAACCTCCCCCCTCAGGAAACACCACCTCAGCACCCACCCAGCGGGCCCATCCCTCTGTCCCCAGGACACGTCACTCAGCAGTGTGTCCACCACTACAGGGACCCCAGGCAAACTCACCAACCCAAGACAATCAGGGACCTGGGGTCCGTGGCAGTGGGCACACGGTTCAGAGGACAGAGGCACAGGACAACAGGGAAGCTGGGAGGACTGCTGTGCGACAGGGGGAGGACAGGCCCAAGGAACCCACTCTCCACGAGGCACTCTTCAACATCATGGGAGCATCCATCATTCCCAGGAGACCATGGACACAGCATTGGCCAAGTTTCAGGAGACCCAGCAGCTGCAAGAGGAACACTACCTGGGGATCAGGGAGAACTTGAAGTCCAATAACAACACCCTGGTCACCATTGCAGGGGTGCTGGCAGACCTTGTCAACACAAAGAGGGACACAGTGGCACACCAACGGGCCCCTGACACTAGCCTGAATGATGAACAGCCCTCCACCGGCGCTAGTGGACAGGAGGTCCTGCCACAGGATCAACAGGCCACCAGCACCCCACCCCCTGCAGAAGGAGAACCACCCCGCAAACGGTCCCTGAGATCCAGGAACAAGACAGAGAACATTGCCAAAACCCCCACCAGGAAATAAGACTCTCCTGATTGTCACCCTTCTGTCCCACTCTGTTACCCTGTCCACCTTAAACTGCCATTACTCCACTTCCTACGCCCCCTTGGACAATGCAGCTGTGATACCAATAGACTGGACTCCACCATGGACATTCCTCCACCATTACCCCAGCCCATTGCACAGCCCACTCCACTGATTAGCACAGAAATAAACACTCTTGAATCACAAATCAATCTGGAGTCAGTCTGAACTTTCACAAATAATTGGAACCTATCTGAAAAATAGCAATGTCAATGTTCATTTTCACATACCAATGTTAGACAGTTGTTGGTCAGCAGTAGAAGTAGCAGAAGGGAGAAAGTGGTACACAGATCTGGAAAATGGAAGGCCAAAGTGAACTGTCAGGGTCCATACACAGAGGTAAAAAGCTAGAATCATGCAATGTCCTACAGTAGTATTATATGAGAGGAGCAGTGCCAGTCTCTTACCTGTGTCTCACTGGAAGTATTGCATGATGATGTTGTTCCGGTTGTCTATATCTTCTTCTTCTGCCTCCCCTTCTTCACTGTCTACAGGCTCCGCAGCTGCCACAAGACCAACATCAGGACAATCCTCCTGCAGAAAAGGCACCTGGCATCGCAAAGCCAGGTTGTGCAACATACAGCATGCCACGATTATCTGGCACACCTTCTTCGGTGAGTAGTACAGCGAGCCATCTGTCAGATGGAGGCACCGGAACCTGGCCTTCAGGAGGCCGAAAGTACACTCAATTATCCTCCTAGTTTGCCCATGTGCCTCATTGTAGCGTTCCTCTGCCCTTGTCCTGGGATTCCTCACTGGGGTCAGTAGCCATGACAGGTTGGGGTAACCAGAGTCACCTGCAAATATCGAAGGACAACTGTAAGACATACACCAACCCTTAGGGACTCTACCATACCCAGACACCTATGTAAACTGTGTTGGGACCTTGGGCTCACCTATTAGGCACACACAGTGCCTCTGGTGGTGCCCCATCACATAATGGATACTGCTATTCCTCAAAATGCAATCGTCATGCACAGGGCCAGGATACTTGGCATTCACATGGGAGATGCACTGGTCTGCCAAACACACCATCTGCTCATTCCTAGAATGGTAGCTGTTGCGGTTTCTGTACACCTGTTCATTCCTTCAGAGGGGGACAAATGCCACATGTGTACCATCAATTGCCCCAATGATGTTGGGGATATGTCCCAGGGCATAGAAGTCACCTTTCACTGTGGCCAAATCCTCCACCTGGGGGAAAATGATGTAGCTGTGCACGTATTTAGGCAGGGCAGACAACACGTTAGAGAACATTGGCTGTGACATCACTGATGCCATGGCCACTGTTGTTTGAAAGGAACCACTGGCCAGGAAATGGAGTACTGACAGGACCTGCACGAGAGGGGGATTCCTGTGGGATGGCGGATAGCTGATATCAGGTCTGGCTCCAATTGGGCACACAGTTCATGGATTGTGGCATGATCAAGTCTGTAGGTGATAATGATGTGTCTGTCTTCCATTGTCAACAGGTCCACCAGGGGTCTGTATAACGGAGGATGACGCCATCTCATCATCTGCCCCAGCGGACATGCCCTATGGAGGAGAAGGGTGTGTAGAGGGTCATACACCACATAGCTTGCACAAGGGTGTTTTGAACAAATGTGATGTAATTGGTGTTTTGTGCTGTTTGTCTGTATTCCTGCTCAAAAGTTCTGTGACGCAGTTAGTTGCCCTGCCACGTGGCCCCCTGAAATGGCGGCTGCCTGAACTGTAAGGAGGAACAAGGGGAAATGAGGTAACTACGCTGGTGTTGTGCAGCGTAGCAGTAGGTGAACGAAGATCGCAGCGCAATTCAGCATTGGTCATCATTGGGCCCTATGGGTTCCAGGAGACAATGATGATGTACGTCGGCGGCGATGGTACGCACCGCCGCGGACATGGCCGCCATTTTCTATCTGTTCACTCACTTGATACCTGACCTTCAACAGGAGACGACCAACACTGCAAGTGCTGCTGTGACCTGAGTCTGGAAGCAACAATGGCTATAGTGTCTGGGGGAAGGGCCCCTGCCTTCACTGCGGAGGAGTTGGAGAAACTGGTCGATGGGGTCCTTCCCGATTACACGCAACTCTATGGTCCACCAGACAAACAGGTGAGTACAATGTGATCATGATGGATGGGACATGAATGTATGGATTGGCGTCGATGGAAGATAGAGGTGGGGGTCGGGCAGAGGCCAGCATGTGAGGATGGTCAGTCTATGTGTTCGTGGGCCAGGGTGGGAGGTTGTGGCCAATGAGTAAGAAGAACCGAACGGGGAAGTTAAATCCACTCTTACTTCACTTTTCCTCTAGGTCAGCGCCCACCAGAAGAAGGGTATTTGGCGTGCCATCGCCAAGGAAGTGCGGACCCTGAGGGTCTACTATAAACGGAGCACCCACTGCTGCAAAAGATGGGAGGACCTGCGCCGCTGGAGCAAGAAGATGTCAGAGGCCCAGCTGGGGATGGCCTCCCAACGTGGAAGGGGTATCTGTAGCACCATGACCCCCCTGATGTACCGGATCCTGGTGGTGGCATATCCGGAGTTGGATGGGTGCTGGAGGGCATCACAGAAGCCACAAGGGGGTGAGTACAGTCTCATGCAGCTGACTCTGCGTGCTTTATGAGGTTTCTGGGTGGGGGAAGTGGGCTGTGGTTTCCCCTAGCCCAGGGTAAACATGCCAGGGTAAATCGATTGTAAGGCAGGCTCAGTGCCAGTCCAACCCCAAAAGTGGTAGTGGCCCTCTACACCTAGTCAGGCTCCTGTAGGTTCCAGGTGTGCATTAAATGGGTCTAGGCACAGTCCCCCATGGGCATGTGATTTTCACCTGAACTGTTAGTGCATGGCCTAGTGCACAGGGCTGCTCCCTGTGTGTTGTGTCCGCCAACAGTGGTGTTGTACAGGCATTGGGAATAAACTTCACAAAACTCCATTAAGGTGTGGTTATTCATGACTGAAAGGTCATGGTTGCGCCGAAGGTTTATTGATGCCTAAAGTGAAATACATTGTGGGGCTATATGTTGACAATGTTATTGACATATTGATTGATATATTGATCAGTTATCTCATCTTACGGTGTCTCACCACTGGGTGCAAAGATTCATCGACCTAAAACGAGTCCTGATGTGTATAAATTAACATAGACGGACGCGTTAACAGTTCTGGTAGCAGAGCGACGGTTTGGCCCTTGGGGGCCCTAGGACGGAGTTTCATTGTTTAATTTGTTTTTCTGTGATAATGCAATTTGGAGAGATGATGAGTTGCTAGGTTCGCCAAGGCTTTCCCGGGATCTCGGAGCCTGCCTAAATGAGTTGGGAATGTTCTTGGCGCCACAGTATGTGTCGTTAGGGTCTTTGCTCTTACTAAATCTTATGCATCTTGCAGGTGGTTGGGAAAATTTGCATGTATTTAGGCCAAATTAAGTGTTGTTTAGAAGGAGTGGGCGAACTCCATAGTATGAGAGTAGGGAAGTCGGCGTACTTCATGTGAATGTAGCGCTTATTGCTCAAAATTATCCATGTGGTTGGTTGTTGTGTACTTACCTATTGAGGTCTAAGACTCCGGAGTATGATGATAAATGTGGTTTATGTTGTAATCTGTGCAGTTTAATAGGTCAATCGGGCGTGGTTGACAAGTCGAGTTATGATGTATGTGAGAAACCTTCGATGGAGATTTGACAAGTTCTACAGTGCACTAGAAGGAGTCATTGACAAGTCGAGAGTAGGATTTGCAGGTCGAATTCTGCTTGCGTATGAGGGAACTGAGAAAGAGAGAGTAGCGGCCGAGGCTTCAAGTGAAATCTCTGTAAAGTTCTGAAGCGAATGTATTACCCTTCCTGTAGTAAACCGGCAGATTTGTGTTGTCATTTTAAGGTGCTCGCAATAATTCGCATTAGTTTGTTTGAGTTGTAAACAGTCAGTGAAGTGTGGACAAGCCGCAAGACTTTGTCAGCTGCAGTGTGTTTGAGTGTGACGTCAGTGGTGCCGCGCTGAGATAGGTCAGATGCCGAGAGGGGTCGCGCACGGATTGGCTGTTGTCCGTGAGAAGCGATAGGTTGAGAAAGGGCATGTGAAGAGCGTCCTGGGAACTAAGCCATTTTCGGATTAAATACGAAATAAAGAATTGAAAAAATGAATTTTGTCAAGGCATTCAAAAGCGCTTTGAAGGGAGACGTATATATTGTTGCAACTGATGGGGAACCTACACCACCTGAGGGTACTCCAGCCTATACAGTTATGGAAGAAAAGGGTGTTGCACCTTGTTTATGGATGAAACAATTGCGCAAATTAAAAGAGAAAGAGGGGTGTCTAGCGTTTCCAGAACATGGGACATTTAATCCAAAGGTGTTAGAAAATTTGAGGTGGATGTTAAGTATACAGAAACCACCTCCGAGACCGGCACGATACGAGGCTTTGGCGATCTGGGATTTGATGTCTATTAAGCATAGACAAGAAAGGTTTCACAGAAGACTGAAAAGGGCAGAAAAATCCTATGCAGAGGCTAGATGGGACAATGAGAACAAAATGTGGAGACGGGGAATTGTAGATGGGTTAAAGTTGTTCCCGGCAATAACACAGGGAGAAGAGACACAGGGAAAGAAAGCTTCCTGCAAAACAGACAAAGATTCAGGCAAAACCAAAGAAAATAAAAGGTCCTGGGAAGAAGAAGATGATTCAGATGATGAGGCATTTATGGATAGATTGTTACATGATCGTCCACCACCGTATGCAGTGAGTGACAGTGTTCCAAGTACTAGCTTGGATCCTGGGAACCAGACGCAGGAGAAGGGAGTTACTGATACGGTACAGACTAGCGATACAGCCTTGATACAGAATGGTGTCAGTGTACCCACTGCACCAGACTTGCCAATACAGTTGCAACCTCCACCGCAGATAAAAAGAATTTACCCTGATGTTCCAGTGCTTGAGACTACTACGAACTTGGTGGTGCCGCAAGACCTGATATATACAAAACCAAGGTCAATACAGATTGAGTCAACTCCGAAGTTAGTGTCTCAACCGCCACAGCTGATACCTGGGTATAACCCTGTAGCAGGACCACCGATAGTATCTGTACCGGGTACACTAGAGCAGACTTATGGTGTTGCAGCTCCAAGAAGCTTGGGACCAGGTCAGACACCTGCCACTATATCGTTACCTATTACTGTTGGTCCCCCGGTGCCGTTGTATGCACAGGATAAAACAGGGACATGTGAACAGGGAGTTATGACTCAGGAAGCGATAAGAGGAGGGCCTATCAGAACTCCACAAATAATGACCCAGGGAGAACAGGTATGTGAACAACCAAGACCCTTGATGGACCTTAGTCCAGTAGGGGCACCTCTTGAAGCGATGCGTCAAGCAGGGTTGGGAGTCTTGACTCCCCAAACCATGAGCACGAATACCTCACACTCTCCAATGATACATGCAGGGAACATTTCACTGCAGGGTTTTACAGTACAACAGCTAAATGAATGGTTAGAGAAAACTTTTACTTCGCAAAAGACTACAGTGACCACAGTTGAGCCTGAGAAGGAAAAACTAGATGAATACTTGAATTTTGTACGACTAGGAGCAGAAGCTGCTGAGTTAGTGGAAGGAACAATGGGAGTGAGGAGGCTGGAATCATACACTGAGGCAGAATTGAGGTACTTGTGCCCTAAGATTACCAACGAGGTAGGCAAAGTACATCAGAGATTAACGAATCTGGCAGACAAATACAATGTCGATATTGGAAACACTAAACATTTGAAAAGAAGCTATAGATTAGATTTTGACACTAAAGATTTTGAGCACATGAGATCTGCAGGCATGAAAGCACAACTGAAAGAACTGTTGCAAAGTGCACAAATTTGGGGTGCACTAGAGAAATTGGAAGGCCGATGGGCAAAGAAAAGAGATAAGGGAAAGGGAGATAGCCCAGGGTCTAATAAAGTCGCGACCACACCTGATCTAGATACAGTGAAAGTCTTACCTATGAGAGAAACAGCTGATGGTGTTTTAGTGCATGTGCCATGGACTAGAGGAGACATTTAATCCTTTACGAATGATTATCCTAGGCTAAGAGAAAAACCGATCGAGTGGTATCAACAGACAGATAGGTTTGTGAAGCTTGCAAAGTGTCTCTGGGAAGACTTGAATACTTTATTTGAGATCATTGTTCCGCCGGATTTGTGGCTCGAATGCAAGAGAGGGGTAGATTGGCCCACGAAGGAGCCGGCAAGAGATAAGGTGACAGGAGCCCCTTCAGAAGAGGTGATGAAATCTTATCATAAAGTAATTGAGTTTTTGAAACAAAAGGTGTCGCCGAAGGTGACCGATTGGCAGAAAATCGTCCGGACCTCTCAAGAGGTTAAGGAGTCAATACATGCGTACTAGGAGAGATTGTTAAAAGCGTTCAAACATTACAGTGGTACTGAGACTATCGAACCGAAGGATATGAATCATCTTGTGTTCAGGTTCGTCGAAGGGCTGAGACCGGAGGTCAGCCAGATGATTAAGAATCATTTGATTTGTTGGCAAGCTAAACCAATTGATGAAGTGTTACAGTATGCGAAATACTGTAGTGATGAGATTGAATTGAAGCAGAAAAAGTTGAAGGAGAAAGTGATGGTGATGCATGTAAGGGCTGCACAAGCTGGAATACAGGGAAATGGTGTTCAGCAAATGATACAGCAGCAACCGCAAATGAATGGTGTGTTTCAGGCACAGCCGAGAGGCAGAGGTCGAGGTTTTGTGAACCGTAGTTCGGACATGAATAATGTTGTTGTTCAAAATGACGGTCAGGGAATGAAAAAGATGTCACCATGTCATGCGTGCGGGGGCATGGGGCATTGGAAACGGGATTGTCCGAATATGGTGCAGGATGGTGCAGTTCAGCAGAGCATTAATGTCGGTACATTACAAAATCCACGAGGTCCAAAAATGAGACATCAGAACCCGAAATTTCAGAATAATTTGGTGCAAATGCCAGGGGTACAACCCATGCAGCAGATGCAAATGCCGCGTTTCCAAACAGTGTCAGTGCAACAAATGCAGCAGCAGATTCCTATGGTGCCTAGACAGCAAATGCAGTTACCCATGGCTCCGATGGGACAGCAACAGGTGACGCTTCCTCAGCAGGTCACAGGCCAGGTAACAAACCAAAACAACACTGTACAACAATTCCCATTACGAGGTGAAAGTGACATGAATGGGGATTGGTCAGATGACAGCTCAGACAGTGAAGAGTGCAGGCTTGCAGCATCTTTAGAGGTAGATCAGAGAGGCCCATATGTAGAGGGAAAGGTAATGGGCTATAAGGTTTCATTTTTGGTTGACACAGGAGCTACACGCTCTACAGTTCGAAGTGCAGAAGTCCCGAGATTACCTCTTTCAGGGCATACTATACGAGTGGTCGGTGTGGCAAATCAGTACCTGACTAATCCAATTACTGACCCAGTGCAGGTTGAAATTGGTAATTTCCAAGGCCTGCATAGATTTGTTGTATGCGATTCAAGTCCAGTATCCTTACTAGGGAGAGACTTACTATGTAAGACCAAATGTTCGATTACCTGTTCCAATGATGGAATAGAAGTACAGACAAACAGTGATGATGAGGGAGATGAGAGTCAATTCATAGAGGAAGGAGGAGAGACTAATGAAGATTACCCTTTGATTACTTTATTCCCAATACTTACCTTGATCGATCTACCTGCTGAACTACAAGGGACTGTAACAGAGAGAGTGTGGGATCTGACTGGGAAAGAAGTAGGATTAATCAAGGGAGTAGAACCAGTCAAGGTACAGATAAAGCCAAATGCAGCGTTCCCACAAGTGCCACAATACCACATGACACAGGATGTCCTACTTAAAGTAACACAGATAATTGCAGATTTTCTCAGACAGGGAGTTCTGAAAGAAGTTTTGAGCAGTCCGTGCAACTCTCCTATTATAGGTTTGAAGAAGCCCTGTGGAAAGGTTCGAATTGTGCAGGATTTGAGAAAAATAAACGAAATTGTGATAAAATGCTGCCCTGTAGTACCTAACCCAGCAGTAATAATGTTTCAGGTTCCATGTGATGCTGAATGGTTTACTGTGGTAGACCTATCACAAGCATTTTTCTCGATACCTCTTCACGAAGACAGCCAATTTTTGTTCAGTTTCAAATTCCTGGATAAGGTGTACAGTTGGTGCAGAATTCCTCAGGGGTTTTCTGAGTCACCGTCCATCCTCAATCAGATACCGAAAAAGGATTTGGAGCCTCTTGTGCTGCCTTTTAATTCGACTCTTGTGCAGTACATTGACGATTTGCTGATTGCATCTAAAACCAGAGACAGTTGTAAATATGATACCATTGCATTATTGAATCATCTGGGGAATAATGGACACAAGGTGTCACCCAGGAAGTTGCAATACTGTCAAAAAGAAGTGAAATATTTGGGACATCTGATTGAGAAAGGGTCCCGAAGAATATCAAAAGAGAGAATAACAGCTGTTTTGCAAATGAATCCCCCAACAACAAAAAGAGATGTCAGAATGTTCTTGGGAATGGTGGGCTACTGTCGTCAGTGGATTCCCAACTTCTCGATCATCTCAAAACCTTTAATAAAATTGACAGGAAAAGAAGTCAAGGACGAACCATACACAATCACTTTGACAAAAGAGGAGCTTGAATCATTTCTAGAATTGAAGGAATGCATGTGTAGGGCTCCAGCATTAGGAATGCCTGATTATGAGAAACCTTTTCTGTTGTTCTGTCATGAACGTGATGCTTGTTCTTTATTTGTTTTAACACAGGTCCACGGAGAAGCAAATCGCCCTGTAGCATATTTTTCAGCTACTTTGGACCCTGTCGCAGCAGCCTTACCTGGTTGTTTGCGGGCAGTCGCAGCAGTTGGTCAAAGCCTTTCACAATGTGAAGGCATAGTCATGGGATACCCTCTGACAGAAATGGTTCCACATTCAGTTGAAATTCTGTTGACACGAACTAAGACACAGCACATGACAAATGCACGACTCACTAAATATGAGACGATTATACTGGGGTCACCAAATGTCACACTAAAGAGATGCACTGTGCTGAACCCGGCAACCTTACTTCCCAATGAGAATACAGAAATCAAAGATGGGGAAGAATTTGAGCATGATTGTCTTGAGGTGACCGAACTCTGTACCAAACCTCGCCCAGACATACAGGATACCCAGTTAAAAGAAAACGATTGCATTATGTTTGTTGATGGGTCCTGTCTAAGAGATTCAGCAGGAACATTGAGAGCTGGTTACGCAGTATGTACCATAACTGCCATTGTCGAAGCCTCCTGGCTCGAGAAAGTGTTTTCTGCACAGGTGGCAGAATTAATAGCTCTTACAAAAGCCTGCCACGCAGCTCTAAATTTGAAAGTCACTATCTATACTGACAGCAGATATGGATTTGGAATTGTGCATAATTTTGGCCAACTCTGGTCACAGAGAGGTTTCATGACCTCCTCTGGTTCTCCTGTGAAAAATGGTGAACAGATAAGAGATTTGTTACATGCGATTCAGTTACCTCTTGAAATTGCCGTGGTGAAATGCAGATTTTGTGCATTAAACTGTATATAATTTAAGGAGCAGTGGGAATTGTTACCACAACCTGAAAACGGCACAAGTTTAAGTCTAGCATTACAAGTGGTTGATACCTTAGATGAACTAAAGACATTACAAAGCCGTGCTAGCAAAGAAGAAAAACGTTCCTGGCAGAAAATGCAGTGTGTACAAAGAGCAGATGATATGTGGGTTTCAGAAGAGGGAAAATTGGTTCTGCCAAACAGACTTTTGTCACAATTTGCCCGGTTATATCATGGGCAGGCACATCTAGGAAGAGATGCCATGATCAGATCCTTTAAGATTGATTGGTTCAATCCAAAATTCAGACATGCCGCAGAAATTACTTGCCACAGGTGCGTCATCTGTCAGATGAATGCTGGAAAAGGAACTGTGGTAACTTTGAGCCACATTGGGAGAGCTGGAGGTCCATTCAACAAAATGCAAATGGATTTTATTGAAATGCCTGTTTGTGGAGGACTGAAGTACGTGTTGGTGATCGTGTGTGTTTTCAGTAATTGGATTGAGGCATATCCCACACGTAGGAATGACAGTCTTACAGTTGCAAAATTACTACTCAGAGCATTAATACCAAGGTTCGGGTTTCCGGTTTCTATAGAATCAGATAGGGGGAGACACTTCGACAATGAGGTGATTAAACTTCTGTGTGCTGCACTCAACATTGAACAAAAGTTGCATTGTAGCTATCGCCCTGAAGCATCAGGACTAGTTGAACAGATGAATGGTACCTTAAAATCAAGAATAGCAAAAATGTGTGCAGCAACAAACATGAAGTGGCCAGATGCATTACCTCTAGTATTGATGTCTATGAGAAACACCCCAGATAAGAAAACGGGACTGTCCCCCCATGAAATCCTCATGGGCAGAGCAATGAGGTTACCAGTGGTACCTGCAAATGCACTAGTGAATATTACAGATGATATGGTGTTGGATTACTGCAAAAGTTTGGCTGACGTGATTCGCTCTTTCTCTCACCAGGTGGAAGCTAACACGATACCACCAATCGGGGAACCAGGACACTCTCTGCAAGCTGGAGATTGGGTGGTTGTCAAGAAGCACGTGAGGAAATCGTGTCTTGAGCCACGTTGGAAGGGGCCGTATCAAGTAATATTGACGACCACTACTGCTGTGAAGTGTGCCGGGGTTCCCAACTGGATACATGCCAGTCACACATAAAGGGTAACGTGCCCTGTTGAAGAGGAACTTGAAGTTTCCGGTACAGCAACTTCAGGAGGAGAAGTCTCAGAGTCAGAGATCAGACAAGAAAGATCTGAGACTACTAGAGAGCCCACTGAGAACAGCCTTATCCCTTAAAGTGTCAATGAGTTCGAGAGAGGCGACAGAGTGCCTATCTCAGTTGAGGCAGCAGGAGAACTAAGTCAAGGAGAGGTTCTCCCAGAAGTAGACGAATACGATTTAGAGCCCGAACTCAGCATAGAACCGGAAGACGAAAGAGAAAGAGAAATTGTAAACACAAATCGAAACGAGTCAGAGTCTCCTGAACCAGTTGCAGGTCCGTCAAGAGAAAACACCATATCACAAGAGGAGGGTGCTGTCCAACGTCCTGAAGGGAAAGACCGAAATAAGACACACAGAGGTGATAATTGGCCAGACAAGTCACATCCTAGAATAAGAGAGATACCAAACGAGACAATAATAGAAGAAAGCGATACTTCACAAGCAGATGATCTGAGTGAAGGAGAACAACAAGGTGAACGAAGGCTAAAAAGAAAGAGAATAGCAAACAGAAGATATACAGGTCCTGAATGGGCATATGCTACAACCTCTGAATGGCAACAAGAATTTTTAGCATTCTGCTTTGATCGAGAAGTACCAGGTCAATACTACGGTACCTGAAGATATTCAACAAGAAAAACTCGGATAAAATTGAAATCGTGAAAGCTGAAAAGAGAGAAAAAGTCTTTAGAAACTACCGGAAAGTGACACTAAACCTGGACTTGACTTTGAGAATCCTGATTACGACAAGCTGCTAACCTGAATTGACAAAAAGGGTCCTGGAGTGAGTGAAGACGCTATAAATACGCAGAAGAGATTTTTTTTTCTTTTCCTTCTCAAGTTGATTGTTGATCTACTATTCTGATTCTATACAAACATGGCTTATAGTAGCAAAGGAAGTAAGGTGTGTGGTTGGTTAGGCCTTATGATAGGTGTTGTATGTGCAATAATGATTGTGGGAGTGATTGTGGGAATGCCTTGGAGAGAGAGAGAAACTATGAATGCAACTTTGAAACCTGAGACTACCACTACTAATAAACTATCACCGTGGGAAAGATTTGAGCAAGACGCAAGACATATGCATGAGGTAACTAATGCAAAAGGGGAACTTTCTACTAATGTCTTCTATCGCTTACTAAATGAGTATGTGGAAACTATGGATGTGAAAGACTGTTATGTGTGTACTAAAATTCCTTCATCTGTGCAGGAGGGAGTCACTTATCATAGCCTCCCTCTTACTTATGGAATTAGCTGCAGCTTGCTATTAACAAGATTCTATGATCAAGAGCATGTGCAATACTTTTATTCAAATTTGGATGTTGTGTTTTCTTTTGTGCCTGTGATTGAATTCTTAAATAAGTTAGCTAAAGAGCATGATATTAAGATAGTTAGAGGTTTCTTTGAACCAACACTTACATTTGGAACTGCTTATGCACATCGCAATAATTTGACTTCCTTACTGTCTCCTGTAGAGAAAAGCTTTTTAGATCACACAGATGATAGACGCAAAGCATTGAAAGAAAGGTTAGAAAAAGGCTTAGAAAAACGTACTTATGCAAATGATTATGCTTACACTGCAATTAGAACACAAGGCAAATTAGCTATAGATGCATTACGCGTAGGTAGACTCTGTATATATAGACCAAAATCTGATCAAGACAATTTGTTTGTGGGCACGAGTGAATGTAGGCATGTGTTTTTGTTTCAGAGTAAATGGACCTTTATGTTAAATGGACAAGATCCAGCAATCCCTGGAATCTATTATATTTGTGGACTGAATGCATATTATCGTCTCCCTAAGGGATGGTATGGGACATGTTATTTGGGAATAGTATTTCCAAAGATATACCAGATTGATGACTTAAAACAAATACCTAAAACGTCTGAATTACAACATCCTAGACAAAAACGAGAATCAGTGGCGGCTGTCATTGGTGACATATTTGGAGCTATAATCCCATCAGTAGGGGTTATCTTAAATTCTATGAAAATTCAAAAGTTGTCTACTATTGTGGATAACATGCTGACAAATTTTACAGGAGCTATACTTCTGATGGATACTGAACTTGCTGCAGAAAGAGCTATGACTCTTCAAAATCGGCTTGCTTTAGACATTCTTTTAGCAAAGAGTGGAGGTGTGTGCAAAATGCTTAATGAGCGTCATTGTTGTTCATTTATTCCAGATAACAGTAAGAAAATTAGAAACATGCTTACTAACCTTACCAGAGATAGTACAGATTTGAAGGATCTTAAAGAACTTGGTGTTTGGGAGAAATTTGGAAAAGGAATTGCCCGAGTGGGAATCTGGTTTACCAACATTTACAATGGGGTACTTGCAAAAATTATGATGGGTCTATTAATTGTTTTGATTTGTCTATTAGGATTATGGGGGGTATGCAAAATCAATGACAAAGTAAAAAGAAATTGGACTAAAAGAACCAAAAAGAAATGAAGAAAGTGAAAGAGAGAAAATGTTCAATGAAATATGGGAAAGCTCATATAAGGGGCAAGATATTGAAATGCGTATTATGTGTAAGGCGAAAAATTAAGATCAAAAGATTGTGTGATGACGAGCGTCATCAGAGTAGGGACTGAGAGAGTGTATTTTAAACGTACCTATTATAAATGTGAAATGCTTATGTTTAACATTGCTGCATTAATAATATTATTCATTGAAACGTATTCTAAACGTGGAGAATTTTTCATATGCGTAAACTAATGTCGACTATAAGAAATAATCATTTATATTATGCCTAACTGAAAACATTTAACGTACTAAAACTACATTCATTAGAATTCATACATCTTAAGTTAGCGTGAGTCGAGAACTAGCTGTGTAACTCTCATATTAAAACGTATTTTTCTGTTTCTCCAGTGTGCTGACTTGCAAAAGGCCATGACCCAGCAATTGTTCTTTTCCTCACTTATTTGCAACAATGCTAGATTTTCTCATCCGCATGCAAGTAGCTTTAGTATAAAAATTATGGACTTCGAAACAAACATGGACACTTTCAAGTACATTAAAGCGTGGAGAAGAGAACTCTTGACCCGATGTGTGTGCCAGGAAATGAAGAAACCCCGGATATGCCACCTACGAAAAACGTCAATTATGAAGACCAATTAGAAACTCAAGATATATTGTGAAATGACAAATGCATTACTTAATGTATAATTTGATAGGTTACAGATATTGGGGTGTAGTGACTGTCCAATAGAAATTTGGGGGAATGTATTTTGGAAAAGGGATAAAAACCCATGACACAAGAGACAAAGGGCATTAGGTAGGGAATGATATCGATTGCATCCAGAAACTATGTCACTCTATTTGGTGATTTGAGACTTAGACAAAATATTCTCACCCATTAGACTGCCCCATTACACTTTCCTCCTTATGAGGGAAGTGTCCCTTGTCCATAGTTTAGATAGACTGACGGCGATCTAACTGATGTCCTGTAGACGAAGACTGATCCTGTATGCTGACCTATTCTGAGGATGGTAATTATATAGTTGCTAATGGAAATTCATTTATTTTGCCTTTTCTTTCTAGGTACCAACTGCTGTGTGTTTTTGATTAGAGACCTTAGTTAGAAATGTTTTCAAATTGATGTTAAATTGTTTTGCATGAAGCCCAACATGCTAATGCTAATCAGTGGTTAGATGAGGCGTCCTTATTGACTGACGTAACTGACGTGACTGGCGTAAGACCTTTAGGAGGTTCTATGTATTGTGATCTGCTTATCTTCACATGATTATCTTATGCTTCTGATCTTTGCATTGTCAAAAACTTATCATAGTTGTCGCCTTTTGATTATGTTCATTTGCTTCTTGGTTTTGAGATTAATACATTTGCTATTATAATCAATAGGGAATAAACTTCACAAAACTCCATTAAGGTGTGGTTATTCATGACTGAAAGGTCATGGTTGCGCCGAAGGTGTATTGATGCCTAAAGTGAAATACATTGTGGTGCTATATGTTGACAATGTTATTGACATATTGATTGATATATTGATCAGTTATCTCGTCTTACGGTGTCTCACCACTGGGTCCAAAGATTCATCGACCTAAAACGAGTCCTGATGTATAAATGAACATAGACGGACGCGTTAACAATGGTATTCCCTACAGAGGATGGTAGGGAACAAAAAGAATCAGTAGACATCGTATGCCTTGGAAGACGGTGGAACAGCCAAAGGTTGTAATAATCCTGCAGTTTTGGCACACTTTATCTTAGCTTGTGCACACACTGAACAAGAATAAACATAGGTCTTAACATATTTCACAACTGTAAGCCACCAAAAAGATCGAAGAATTAATTCTTGAGATGCCTTGACTCCACGATGACCCACAACAGGTGAATTGTGACACATCTGTAATGTCTCTATTTGCATTTTTTTTGGGAAGGAATAATGCTTTTCATTGATGACAATATCCCTTGATTTTTCTCAATTGGGGTATAAATATCTCACATTCTTCTTTAGTAAGTACAGGGTATTCAGATAACACTCGATCCATTAAGGATTGTACCACTCCAATGAACCGAAGGGGTTCTATAATGTGCTGTGCAGGAATGGTCACACCCTCTGGATAGCGACAGGATAAAGCATCTGCTACGATATTCTGTGATACAGGAATGTAAGTAGTGAAAAAAACATATTGACTAAAGAAAAAAGCCCTTCTTGCCTGTTGACTGTCCCAACACTGAAAATTCTGAAGGCTTTGTAGATTTGGACAATCAGTTCTGACCTCAAAAGGTTCTTTGGTTTCCATTAGGAATTGTCTACATTCAGTACATGCCACCTTTAAAGCAACTAATTCTCACTCGAATGCACAGTACTTACATTCAAAATCTGTCAGAATATGAGATAGATAAAAAATGGCTGTTCTAATCCATCTTCATCATGTCTTTGTAGGAGTACAACCCCTATTGCTCTATCAGATGCATCAGTTTCAACTATAATTTGTTTCATAGTATCGGGATTCTGTAAAATTGGAGTCTCTGTAAAAGTTTGCTTCAGATCCTGAAAAGCTGTTTCAGCAGATTCAGTCCAACAGAATCCATTCTGAAGCTTTTCTTTTCTTAAAGTGTCTGTGAGAAAACTTGCTTGCTGAGCAAAGTCTTTAATGAATTGCTTATAAAAAATGGCTAATCCTATATCCTATAAAACGCTGGATCTCTTTTATTTGTGGAAGGAGATGGCCAATCCAGGATGGCTTCAACCTTTCCAGGATCCATGGCAATACCAATCCTATTAATACAGTATCTCAGCAACTTTAATTCAGTCTTGTCAAACTCACACTTTTCTGATTTACAAAATAACTGATGCTTTCGGAGTCTTTCAAAGACTTGAATGACATGTGACAGACGATGTTCTGGTTGAATGGAATACACTAACATGTCATTTAGATATATGACAACTATTTGATTTAAAACATCCAAAAATACAGATATTATGAATCTTTGAAACATCGGAGAGTTTGTTAAGTCAAAATGGCCTAAGGGGGTCTTAAAAGCAGTCTTCCACTCATCTCTTCCCTTTATTCGGAGGAGGTGATAAGCACCCTGTAAATCCAACTTAGTGAACCTCTGTGCTCCTTTGATGGCCTCCAATACATCCTTTATAAGGGGTAAAGGATATCTGTCTTTTATAGTTATCTTATTTAAACTGTGAAAGTCTATGCAGGGATGTAAATCTTTCATCTTTGTTGGTACAAAGAAAAGAGGAGCCCCTGCAGGTGATGAAGACTGTGTGATCAAACCGCTCTTTAGATTCTCATCCAGATATTCTCTAAGTGTTTCTTTTTCAGGTTCAGAAAGAGAATACATTCACCCAAAAGGAACAACCGTTTCCGGTTCCAGTGGAATGACACAATCATATTCTCGATATGGTCGTAAAACAGGACTTACAGAATTTTGGAAGACATCTAGATATGCAGTATATTGTTTCGGTACCCCTTGAAAGGAATTAATAGAACAACCTGCCTCTTTGTCTTCAAATGGTATCGTTCTGGGAGACCATTACGTTTCTGAAAAATAACAGTTATGTTCACAAAACTGAGAAGATAAAGAAATGGTTCTGGTTACCTAATTAATGTAAGAATTGTGCTGTGTCAGCCAAAGTATGCCTAATATGATTGCTTTATTAGTAGGAACAATCAGATCAAAAGTAAGATATTCCTGGTATTTTCCAAACTTCAAACACAAAGAAGGAGTAGTTTCTGTGTCAGGTCCTTATAAAAGAAGTGGGCCATCTATACTATGAACTTGTTCAGGTGTTTCCTTGAGTATACCAGTTATCTTCTTTTCCTTGGCCCATTCCTTATCAAGATAAATACCACTGGCACCACAATCCAATAAGACAAGGACTCTTTCTTCTCTTCCATCCGTTAATTATAACACTATGGGCAATAGAAAAAGAGATGATGTGTTCATCTTAGAAGAACATATAGAGGGGATCTCTAGCCACCCTGTCCTCTCCCTACTTACAGAGGATGGGAAACGGTGTTTCTGATAGCCTTTGAGGGATGAGTAGGACAAGCACAAATCAAATGTCCTGAATTGCCACAGTAGAACCACAGTGCTTTCTTTTGTCTATGTTCACGTTTTGCTTCAGATAGCGGACCACAGGTCATATCTATTAGCATCAGTTCTTTTCCAGAGACAATGGGTGCAGCAGCTTGGGTATCCTCTTGATGGTGAGTCACTGTATGTGAAGTTCGTATATGGGATTGAATACAACCTTTCCGTTTCTCCAAATGACGTTCCTGTAGGCGGCATTCTATAGCTAATGCTACATCCATAAGTTCTTTCATGTTGTATATTCAAGCAGAATGCACTAGTTCATTCTTTATTTCATCATGTAACCCTCTATGAAAAAGGGTAACAAGGGTCCGTTCTACCCAAGTGGTCCCTGCCGCCAAATGACAAAACCTGGTTATATATTGCAAAACATCCTGATTCCCTGCTATATGTCACATAAGGCCTCTTCTGCTGATGTCTCTAATCCAGAACGCTCGAACATTTGTTTAAAGGCCTGACAAATTCAATAATTAGACAACAGGGAATCATTTGTGGTCACCAATGGAGTCACCCATTCTGAGGCCAGACCTGACAGGGCACTTTTCAAGTAACAAACCTTGGTCTTCTCCTGAAGAATTTGTGATGGACAAAATGCAAAAAATACTGTCAAGGAATCAAGGAATTCTTTCAACTTATTGGGATTCTCAAAAAAAACTGGCGTAGTAATAGAGACGAAAGGCACATCGACTGTCTTAGAGACCAAGGCTTGTCATTATGTTGTATTTTCAAAACGTAATTGTTGTACCTCTTGAGCCTGTTGTTGCACAGGATATACTAATGATTGAGCTGTCTCCATCATCTCACCTTGAGGATCCTCCATTATCTTTTAGCCACAACGGGTTTTTGGACATTGCAATCTGTCACAATTCGCCTTTCCCTTATAGTCTTTGTCAGATGTAGGTGGAGTATGGCTTCGGATCTTGTACGTCCTGGTCTGGCCAAGACAAGGACGACCCTTTCCGGTAGGTACAGTGCTGCTGGCAAGATGAAAGCCGAAGCAGTTTGTGCCCTCCAGAAGGAGCTCCAGAGGAAAAACCACCAGGGAAAATACCTCCAGAAAGGAGCTCCAGAAAATCAGAAAAGGCATAGTGGCACTCAGGACTCCAAGAACTAGAACATCAGCAAGCTGCAAGGAAAATGAGGCAGACAGCAATCCACAACAGGAACAAACAGGAGTGAAGACCACCAAAACTAGAGTGTTGCAACCCAAAGAAGAAAGAAACTCAGGCCCTTTATATTCCAGTAAAACAGGAAGTGAACAAACAGGAAAAGGAAAACGCCATATGAAGTTGGGAACGTATCGTAGGACAAAATAGGAGAAACACTATCTTGGAAAGGTACTAGTGAAAGGAAGGAGCAGTGCATGCTGGATAGACAAGCATTCTGGGACCAAGAAAGCATGGTCCTCATGGCCAAAAGGGCAGACAGCCAAAAGACAAGAAAACTGAAAAGTATTATATAGGCTACTGATGTATTGCAATGTCTTTGATTCTCATCTCATTCTCAACCCCCTTTGATGGCCAACTGTGTCACCCTTTTCTTCAATGCGTAGATGCATACTACACATTCTGCAGCACACATAGAAATAGGAAACACCTCCAGTAATTGTTTTTGTTCAGGAAGGTGTCCCTTCATGCACAAAAACAATCATCCCTGTAATGCAAACACCCTTGCATCATCGTGCAAGGGTTCTTGTGTGGGTGCAAAGCAGCCCATTGTGTGCCAGCGCAAGGGGAAAGGACTGATATGTGCCATATCTCATAGATAGGGAGCATTCCTGCCCTTTCCTTTTGATGCAGGGATACCACAGCAAGATTCCTTGTGGTGCTTCCCTGCACCAAAACCTCTTAAATGCGGCCCTTAGTTATATATTGTGCTGCGGTATACCACAGTTAGTTTGCTGAATAGGTCGATACATGCATCAGTAGGAGATTGGTTCATGGCTGCATGTAGTTTTTTCACAATTTGGCAATATGTAGTTTTTTGCAGAGTTTAGCTGTGTTCTACGTTTTGCTGCGTTACGATCTTAGATCTTAGATATACATGCAAACCGGTGCTTACTGTTGTTCACCACCTAGTACCACTTCATAAAATTGGTATTAGGTAGGGAAATGTATTTTATATTTCTATATAGGTTGTATCTTGGATCCAAGGGTGCCTAAACCACTGTGGCTCAAAAACGAGGTCGGAACAACAACCTAATTCTAACCACTAATGCCTTTACCACAAATGCGTTTACAACGATTTTACCGTTGAAAACGCATTCCTGGTAAAGGCATTAGCAATCAGCATGCATGACCCAGCATGCTTCCACCCCAGCCCCTCACCCCACCCCTTAAACCTAAACCCTGATCTCCCCTCATCTCTAAACCCTAATCACCCACAGCCCTCTACGCCACCCCAAAAACAAAAAAATACCCGAGTCCTCACCCTGCCCCTAAAACCTAAACACCCTAATCACCCTGAGCCCCCCCACAAAAACAGCCCCAGGCCCAGCCCAACTTACCTCCTCCTTCACCGCGTCCACTCTGACTCCCTTCTTCTGTACCTTAATCACGCATTTACGTTGTTCAGACATGCATGGTTAAGGTAACAAAACCAGGAAGCCGTGGAAAACGAAAGCGTTTTTTTGCTTTCGTTTTTCACATACTTGTGGTTCCAGACTCGTTCTTCCCGGTGTTTCCTTTCTATATAAGGTTTTATAGCAGTTTAAGGAGAACTGCACATTAAAAAAAAACTATAATGGAGCACAGAAATGTGTATATATTACAGTGGTACTCTGTAGACTTTTTTGAATATGTTAAAAATAGAAAATACATTGTAGTATACTATGGCCCTCATTATGACCCTGGCGGTGAGTGATAAAATGGCTGTAATACCCCCAACAGGCTGACAGTAAGTTCTGCCAAATTGTGACCATGGCGGTGAGAACTCCCATAGAAGGTCAATGTACCACACCAACCGCCAGGGCGGAAACAACACTCACCACGGTGGTAGCCAACAACAGCCAGATGGGAGACAAAATACCGCCCACCATATTTTGACCCTGCAATCCACCACCTTTTCTGGGGGGGGGGTACCAACGCCATCAAAAGCCTGGCATAAACACATCACAGAAGAGAAAGGACTCACCTTCGGAGACAAAGGAAAGAACAACGCCGCCATGGAACCCGAACTGCAAGTTTTCCTGATGATCTTCTACATTATGCTCCACCTGGAACACCAACGCCACTGAAGACAACGACGGTGAGTACAGCTGCCTAGCACACAAGGGAGGGAGGGAAGAAAACGAGAGTGACACACACATACATGACACACACAACCTGTTGCACATGAAAAACAATTTGTCCTCGAAAACTGGCAGAAAAATGTAAGGACAACAGAAATGGACAAAAGTGATTGTAATCATATCAAATTCAAAATCAATAATTCGATTTGTCAATGAAACAGATATGTACACATGTACACAAAGGGACACAGCCCAGTCCAATGTTCAAAGGGCCCACATGGCCACAGGGTACAGTCTAAGGCCCAACACGAATCCTCACCACATCTGGGTATTATACTCCAGGGGCATCAGTTTGCAAATAAGCAGGCACCTCGGGGAGGGCACCTCTGCAGGATGCAGGAACAAGCCCACTGCTTCTGGAGGGGGCAATATGCCTATTGCTCTGTCCTGGGGAGTGCAAGGCCACAGTCTTTGGAGTGGGTTACTCTCCCATTGGTTCTGGAGGGGGAACCATGCCCCTTGTTCTGTACTGGGGAGTGCAAGGCCACAGTCTCTGGAGTGGGTGACTTTCCCTCTGCTTCTGGAGGGGGCAACATGCCCATTGCTCTGTCCTGGGGAGTGCAAGGCCACAGTCTCTGGAGTGGGTGACTTGCCCACTGCTTCTGGAGGGGGCAACATGCCCATTGCTCTGTGCTGGGGAGTTCAAGGCCACAGTCTCTCAGGTTGGTGACTTTCCCACTGGTTCTGGAGGGGCAACATGCCCATTGCTCTGTCCTGGGTAGTGCAAGGCCACAGTCCCTGGAGTGGGTGACTTTCCCAATAATTCTGGAGGGGGCAACTCCCACAGCAGCCCCTGGAGGTTGGCCTACATGGCATCCACTTGTGGTGATGGTTGCAGCGTGGTGGTGGATGGAGGAACCTCCTGGGCAGCCTCTGCACTGTCTGGTGGCTACAATGTGGTGGTGGATGGAGGAGTCTCCTGAGCAGCCTCTGCACTGTATGATGGCTGCAGTGTGGTGGAGGATGGAGGAGCCTCCTGGGCAGCCTCTGTACTGTCTGATGGCTGCAATTCATCAGCTGGCGGTGGGGGCCCATGACAGCTGGTGGCGGTGGAGGTGTTAACCTGACAGCCTCCACTGGAGTAGAGGGCTACGTCTCCTCCAGTACATGGTGTGTGGATCCCTTACCCTTTCTGGCAGGGGTGGATGAGCTCTTCCCCTTCTTTCCTGGGGGGGCAGGCTCCTTCCCCTTCTTTCCTTGTGCTGCAGGCTCCTTCCCCTTCCTGCCTGGTGGTGCTGGCTCCTTCCCCTTCTTCGATGGAGGAGTGAAATCCTTACCACCATGAGTATGTGGTGCTACCACTGTCCCAGTGGACTGAGTGGCTGAGGTGCTGGGCTGGGTCCATGGTACCCTGCTCATATGGGCAGGACGAGGGGAGGGGTAGGGAGGAGCTCAATTTGGGAAAGGAAAAGCTTTTTAGGGACGTTGGGGCGGGAGGAGGGAGGAGTAATGGGACTGGAGGTTGAGGGTGTGGTTGTTGGAGGTGTATGTCTGCTGGACTTTGGTGAAGGTGCATGAGCAGTATGCTGATGTGAGGTGGGTGGCTGTTGGGTGTGTGAGTGCTTGCATTTGTGTCCTGTAGGAGGGGTGACACACAGGGTGGGAGACGACAAAGGAGACGCGTGCATAGCTGTTGTAGACGTGTCTGCCGGTGAGGTGTGTGTCGTGCTTGGTGTGGTGATGCTGGTAGTGGATGTTGATGTAGTGCATGTAGATGTGAGTGTGGATATGACTTGGAGGCAGTAGATGTTGTAGTGTCTGCATCTGTATGGTGTTTGTGTGAGTGCTTGTGGGATGAAGTGTGGTGCTTGTGTTTGCCTGTGACAATCTTGGGTGTTGTCTTGTGTGCATGCTCTTCTGTGCTTGGGATGGTTTGGGGTTGAGGAGAATGGGACTGGAAAGTGGGAGTTGGAGGAGAGACGCTAGAAACAGGGGCAATGGCTGCCATCAGGGAGGAGGCCAAAGCCTGAATCGATCTCTGTTGGGCCGGCAATCCACTGTGGATGCCCTGCAGGAATGCATTGCATTGCTGCATCTGGGATGCCAGTTCCTGGATGGCATTCACAATGGTTGATTGCCCTACAGAGATGGATCTCAGGAGGTCAATAGCCTCCTCAGTCACGGCAGCAGGGCTCACTGGGGCAGGACCTAAGGTGCCTGGGGCAAAGGAGATGCCCGCGGGCACTGGAAACTTGCTGAGGGGCCGCTGGGAGGGTGGCGGATGTACCTGCAGCTGGGGTGGTCACAGAGGTGTCTGCCACCACCAGGGAGCTTCGATCGGAGGAGGTATCTGAGTCTGTGTTGTCTCCTCCAGTCTCCACCATGGTGCTCCCCTCTGTCCCACTGGTTCCTTCGGAGTCCGTGGAATCTGCCTTCTGGGTCATGTGGAATGTAGTTCCCTCTGTCGCCAGTGTCCCTGCTCCTCCGCCAGATGATGCTAATGCACACGAGGACAGGATGACAAAACAAGAAAGTGGGGGAGAGAGACAAAGGATACCCTGGGTCAATGACTGCACAAACACCACAGTTGGCATACACATCATCGTCACACACAGGGAACAGGCTTAAGCACTATACATTGCACTACCAGGTATATGGCTAGTCACTAAGGCAAGATGAGGACAACACACCGCCAACTGCAGCCCTACTGGGACCCACGATGCCCTGCCTGAAATGGACTGCTAACACGCTAGGTTACCTGTATTTGCCATACACCCATTACCCTTCAGGTGACCAACGCTGCAATGTCTGGCCTGGCCTTAGGGGCATCCACTGACACACATCTACCACCCGGATACCATTCCACCAGCCAAAATATATATTGATACCCACTGTACTCACCTTCTTGTGGCTGCTGTGATTCCCTCAAGCGCCCATCCAGCTGAGGGTAGGCCACTGCCAGTATGCAGCCATCGGGGTGTCAGTGTCTGACGGGCACCCCTTTCTTGTTGGGAGGCCATCCCCAGCTGGGCCTCCACGGTCTTCTGTGCCCAGCATCTCAGGTCCTCCCACAGTGGGTGCTCTGCCTGCCATAGACTCCCAGGGTCCGCACGTCCTTGTCGATGGCACACCATAATCCCTTCTTTTGATGGGCGCTGACCAGCTGAGGCAATATAAACAGGAGAACACCATTAAACAAACAGTCCAGCCCCTCACACAAATGGCCCACCATACCTGTTTCCATTACCATTGGCACACACATAGCCCGGTGCACAATATGTACACCGCCAACAGACAATCCTCCCAACCCCCACCCACTCTTACACACATCTCCATGTATCCTTGCCACATGCATTGTGGCCAAAGTGTACTCACCTGTTGATCTGGAGGCCCATACAGCTGTCCGTACTGGGGTAGGACCCCATCCACCAGTTGCTCCAACTCCTCTGAAGTGAAGGCAGGGGCCCTTTCCCCAGTCACAAGGGCCATGTTAGGTTCCAGACAAAGGTGACAGCAGCACACGCAGTTTAGGTGTTCTCCTGTTGAAGGTCAAGAAACAAGTATGGATTGAGTTAGAAAATGGCGGGCACGTCCATGGCGGTGTACAGTGTCACCCCCGGCGTACATCCCCGTTGGCCACTGTACTCCATAGAGCCCCATATTATCCAATGAGGAATTGCACAGCGGTGCAAGACCACCTTCCGCAATGATGCCCAGTGTCGGCAGAGTTATCTCACTTCCACCTGTTCCTCCATCTAGGACAGTCGCCATTTCAGGGGGGGGAGGCATATAAATATTAACTGCGTCACAGCCTAGATTAGCACATACCTTGCCAATAACACTGTCCCGATACATATGTGCACCATTTGGACTGATGCTACGGTTTAGGTGTTCAAATTGTGACAGCTTACTCACTCTTGTGTCCCCTAGATACCTACCTCTGTGGATGAATAGGAGGTGGAGATGTACTCCCATGTACAGACCTTTGGTGGACTTAGCTACACTGGAGGACAGGCCCATTATATCTACCTATAGACTGGACAAGGCCACAATCACAGAGCTGTGTGCCCAGTTGGAGCCTGACCGGATCTCATCTATCCGTCATCTGACTGGGATCCCCCCTCTTGTGCAAGTGCTATCAGTGCTCCATTTCCTGGCAACAGGTTCTTCCCAAGTGACAGTGAGCTTGGCAGCAGGAATGTCACAGCCAATGTTCTCAATCGTGCTGGCAAGAGTGTTGTCTGCCCTGGTAAAACACATGTGCAGCTACATAGCTTTCCCCCAGGTGGAAGATTTGGCCACTGTGAAGGCCGGATTCTATGCAATGGGACATATCCCCAATATTATTGAGACGATTGATGGGACACATATTGCATTTGTACCCCCGCCAGAATGAACAGGTGTACAGGAATCGTAAGAGTTTCTACTCCATGAATGTGCAGATGGTGTGCCTGGCGGACCATCAATGCTAAGTATCCTGGGTTGGTGTATGATGCCTTTGTCCTGAGGAATAGCAGCATCCCAAATGTGATGGCCCAACTACAGAGGCACAGGGTGTGGCTAATAGGTGAGCCTTGGTCCCCACACACACTATGTTAGTGTATGCCTCTTGTGTTAACCTCATAGGATAGTGTGTGGCTAAATGTTGTCCATCAGTACCTGCAGGTGACTCTGGTTACCCAAACCTATCATGGCTGCTGACCCCTGTGAGCAATGCCAGGACATGGGCTGCAGAACGTTCTAATGAGGCACATGGGTGAACCAGACAGATCATTGAGAGAACCGTCGGCCTCCTGAAGGCCAGATTCAGGTGTCTCCATCTGACAGGTGGATCCCTGTGGTAGTCACCCGAGAAGGTCTGCCAGGATAGTAGTGGCATGCTGGATGCTGCACAACCTGGCCCTCAGACGCCATGTTCCTTTTCTGCAGGAGGAGGAGACTGGAGATACCCCTGTGGCTGCAGTAGACCCTGATGACAGTGAGGATGAAGAGCCTGAAGATGAGGATGAGGACAACAGAACCATAGTTATCTCTCAGTACTTCCAATGACACACAGGTGAGACAGTGCAACTTCACATTTCTATGACTATTGTTGTATTCTGTGTGGCTGTGGCATGATGGCATTAACCACTTTTTACTTCTACTTACTGTCACCTATGGATACTCTTTTTGCAGATGTTGGTGCAATGACAACTGTCTACTGATGTGCTGACTACAGCCAGATAAAGGTCATTGTTTAAATGCTCCCACACTGTAAAGTTCATTTGCAATGGATGTAACAGTTTCCATTAATACACTGTTTCAACACATGACATACACAAATTTCAGGTGTGTTCAAGAGTGTTTATTGTAGTGCTAAGAACTTGAGGGTAAAGTGCAATAGAATGGGGTGATGATGGAGGAAAGTCAGGGTATTGTTCCAGTCTGTTTGTAGCACAGGTGCAGTGTCCAGTTGGCCATAGAAAAGGGAGCAAAGGCAGCTCAAGGTGGACAAGGTGACAGGGTGGGACACAAGGGGGACAATCAGGAGAGTCTCATTTCCTGGAGGTGATCTTGGCAAGTGTCTCTGGCTTTTGTCTGGGTTGCAGGGAACGTTTGTGGGGTGGTTCACCTTCTGTAGGGGGAGGGATGCTGTTGGCATGTGGGTCCTGTAGCGGGGTCTCCTGGCCACTAGAGGAAGTGTAGGGCTGTTCAGTTGACTGGCTACTGGTAGGGGCCCGCTAGTGTGCTGTTGCCTCCCTCATGATGTTTGCCTTGTCTGTCAGCACCCCTGCTATGGAGATCAGGGTCATGTTGATGGCCTGCAAGTCCTCCCTGATCCCTTAATACTGTCCCTCCTGCAGCTGCCTGCTCTCTTGCATGTTGTCAAGGATCTTGCCCATTGTGTACTGGGAATGTTGGTAGGCTCCCAGAATCTCAAAGAGTGCCTCCTGGAGAGTCGGTTCCCTGGTCCTCTCCTCCCCCTGGTGCACAGCAGTCCTTCCAGTATCCCTATTGGTCTATGCCCCTGTCCCCTGAATGGAGTGTCCACTGACCCCAGTCCCTGATTGTCTTGGGGGTGAGGGATGGCCGGGGTCCCTGTACAGGTGGGCACACTGCTGATTGACATGTCCTGAGGGCAGAAGTGCAGGTATGCTGGGTGGGTGCTGTGGTGTTGGATCCTGATGGGGAGGCTCTGTGGTGGTCTCTGAGTGGGCTTGGGTAGCCATCTGTCCAGTGGTCCCTGATGGGCCAGGTAGGTCCTCCAGATCCTGAAGTCCAGAGTTACTGTCATCCTGGGGGCATCTTCTGTTGGGGGACTGGATAGTCATGGCACCTCCTCTCCACTGACATTGGCTGTGACAGCTCTGGGGATGTAAGTGACGTATTATGCTTCATGTGTGAGACATTTGTACATCCTTGGCTTCCCCTCGTTGGTATTGCCCTGCCACCTTTTGCTTGTGTATGGTGATGTTTTGTGTGATTATTAGTTTCCCTATGCTGTGCCTGTTTATCAATGGGTGTCCCTGCAGAGCTGGGAGGGGTGTCCATGCATTAGTATAGCACGCAGGGCCTGGCATTAGGGTTAGTCATATGTGTAGGTGCAGTGCGTGGGATGTAATGTAGTGATGGGAGTAAGGGTGAGGGGGTGTGATGGCATGCATGTATGGTTGGGTGATAAGTGTCAAATGTTGACTTACCAGTGTCCAGTCCTCCAGCTACTCCAATGAGACCCTCAGGATGCAGTATTGCCAAGACTTGCTCCTCCCATGCTTTGAGCTGTGGAGGAGGAAGTGGGTGCCCACCGCCAGTCCTCTGTATGGAGAGCTGGTGCCTTGCTGCTATGGAATGTACCTTCCCCTGTAGGTTGTTCCACCCCTTTCTGATGTCATCCCTTGTTCTTGGATGCTGTCCCAGGGCGTTCACCCTGGCCATGATTCTCCGCCCTAGTTCCATTGTCTGGGCAATGGAAATCTGCTGTTCCTGTGCTCCAAACAGCTGTTGCTCTACCCTGACAATTTCCTCCACCATGACCCTTAACTCCTCCTCAGTGAAACAGGAGTGCCTTTGTGGTGCCATGGGTGTTGTGTGGTGTGTGTTGGAGAGAGTGTGTTGAGTAATGTGGTGTGGTGTGTGATGTGGAGTATGTGAGGGATGTATGGGTGTGAGTTGTGTGTGTGTCTTGTTGTCTCTGCCCTGTTCGTGTCCATCTCCTGGCAGTAATTGTTGTTGGTAAAGGGTTGTGGGTATTGTGGGTGTGTGTTTTGTAGTGCTGTATGTGTGTGGGTGTGGTGTGTGTATGAGTGTCAGGTGTGTGTTTTTGGCATTTGCCAATGTAGTGTTGTTTTGTATGTGGGTGTCCATTCTGAGCACGGCGGTATGTACCGCCAATGGTTTACCGCTGTTGAATGTCAGCCATGGTGATTCGTGGGTGATAATGTGGGGGGTGTTGTTTAGTTGGCGTAATGATATGGGTGTTGGGTCCGCCACTTTATCACTGACCTTTGGTCTGGCAGATTTGTATATGTGGCTGTATTCTGTTGGATTGGTGTGTGTGTGTCACAATATGGTGAATGTATATTCGCCACCGCAGTGATATGTTGGCAGCCGTCAGCATGGTGGTAGGCGGCATTTACTCCAATGTCATAATGAGGGCCTATATTTGTAAAATATTGTGTTTTACTGTTTTTTTAATTTTTTTATTGTCATATTAATTTTTTTACTTTCTTTTTCCTACTACAATACTCTTGAGGCAATACTGCTGTACTCCATATGTTTTTCACATATATAAAATATTTTCCCTGACTAGTACCTCTTTGATAATGTGGCAATAGGTTGGGGAAACTATGAAACCAGATACTTACCTATATCCGAAGGAGTAATGTAAAAATACAGCCAAACTGTACCTAAAAACAAAGCAGCTGTCTTGAATTTCACTAAGATAAAAAGCATTATACCTTAAAAAGACTCTTACACTTCGTACCTGTAGCACCTAAAGGATCATCTACAAGCCATAATGTGTAATTTTCCCAAATGTCATTAAAATCCTTACCGTCATTTTCGTGTTACGCGTGAGAACTAACTCATTGGGAAAATCATTGGCCCCCAAATGCATTTTGGGATCCCTTTTATTCTTTGCTGCCCCGATGAATCTCCTCAAAACTTTTAATACTTTACCAATGGAGGAAGACAAAGAGGTCTGCTGAGTTTCATGAAAATTCACCAAACGGGATCAAAGTTATTAACAAACACAATTCTGAGGAGTTCCTATACATGGAGATCCTAACTATAACTATAGAGTTATTGCTTGGATTATAAATCAATCTTTCTCTCGCTTTTTCTCACTTGCTCTCTCTTTGTAGAGTCAATATTCCATATGGACTTACTACCGTTTGGGGATCAAGGGAAAAGCTTAAGTGATCATGGAAAGTTTCAGAGTGATCCATCAAGCGGGAGTTGAGAAAAAGGGGCTCAAAAAATGTGGCATTTCCCATGTTAATTCCCATAGGATCTTTCAACATGTCTACAGCCAGAACCACTGGACAGAATTACACCAGATTTCACAGAAATCTAGCTGTAGGTTGAAATTTATAGAAATTCAAATTTGTATATCTCTGGCCATGAAGTATTCACAAAGATGAGCTTGTGCAGGAAAACTTGCTGGTTTGAAGTGTTGGCAGCCATCTTGGGACTCGGCTTGAGCTGAGTCTCAGAAAAAATGTTTTTAAGAAAAGAAAAGAGGCTAGGGTAGAGATACACTGATCCCTTAGCTGTGGTGGTGGTGGTTGGGGGTACTAGAGGGTCACCCCAGAGCAAAAAAGCATATTTTAAAATTATATATTGTTGCAAAATCACAATATTCACAAATATGGGGCAACGTTTTAAAAGAAAATGAAGCATGGGCTTTTGTGCTTGATTTTTTTTAGGCTGCCAAGTAGGCCAGGTCCTGGGGGCATTAGACATTTTGTGTGAGGGTCCTCCTGGCACCCCGACAGCCCAGGGACTACCACTACCACTACCACTACCACCAGAGCTTTCATTATTTTTTAGTTGTGGGGGCCAAAGGCCCCCTGCTACCCTGAGGACATCCACCTCCCCAGGGCTTTCATTTTTATATGGGGAGGCCAGTGTCCTCCCTGCACCCGGGGGACCACCACCTCCACAGGGGTTACATTTTTAAATATGCGGAGGGGCTCACACTGCCCTGGGAACTGCCACCTGCACAGGGCAGTGCTGATTATAATATGCGGGCGGCCTCTTGGCCCCCTCCCTTTGCCCCAGGGACCACTACATCCCTGGGGTATTTAAGTAATAATATGTGGGGGGCTTGTGGCCGGGGAGCACCACCCCAGGGCAAAATGTAATATATTTGCGGGGGGCACACAGCCACACAAAAATAATTTATTTGTGAGGCTGAGCGCCCCCGATCCCCCTGCCTCGGTGACCACCCTCCCCTGGGGCAAATATTTAAAAAAAGAAAAGGGGTCCTTTTGTGACCACCGCACGCTGGTGACCACCTCCCCCTTGGGCTATTTCCAAGTTGGAGGGGGGCCCTCGAGGAGCCACTGATGGCCCTGGTGACCATCACCTCCCAGGGCCTGCTCCTGCTTTTTCACGGGGTGCCCACCACCGGGACATAGCTGTTTTCTGTGGCTTGGCTGCAGCTCTGTAGCTGCAGCCAAGATACAGCAAACACTTCAGATTTTGACAGCGGGAACTGTAAAGTAGGTCTCACTGTCAAAATCTGAACCTTTCATCTCTGTCTCCTGTAGGGATGCTGCCAAAGCAGCTTCATGTTTGATGAAGCAATGGCACAGCAAGGAAAGGCCCATGCTGCCAGATAGCCTGTAAGGGTATTTTTTTTTATTACAAAAATAATAAATAAATATTAGGGACCACGAGGAACCCCAGAACACCTAAAAATGGTTAAAATAGTTTCTTTTTTTTTAAAACAGATAGCTCAGCAGATCGTCACACGTAGCTTTGAGGGGTTCGAGTCCAGCTGGAACCATTACAATTTTTTTAGTAAAAAAAAATGATTGTATTTTGTAAAAAAAAACAAATACATTTTGAATTTTAAATTGGCGACAAATAACTCAATGGAAGGATATCAGACATCAAAGCCTAAAAAGCTCTTTCTCTCTCTCTCCCTCTCACTTTCTTTCTCTCTCTCTGTCTCTCCTTCAATCAATTCTACCACTCAGACACTTACTCACCCACTCACAGACCCACTCAGACACTCACACACCTACTCACCGACTCACATGCACTCACTCACAGCCCCAGTCAGACCCTCATGCGCCCACTCAACACCACTCAGATAGTTAGGCACCCACTCACACACCCATTCAGGCCATCACACACCCACTCACAGACCCACTGACACCCTGATGCACCCACTCACAGACCCATGCACATACCAACACACCCACTAAAACACTGATGTATGCACTCTCACACCCAGACAGACAAACTAACAGACTCTTACCCCAGATACACCCTCTCACACCTATTCACACACACAGAGAGGTCGCAGCCAACTCCTGCTGTGCATGACCAAAGGCTTGTGCACAGCATGGGGTTGGGGGGGTTAGGTGGTGTTGGCCGTAGGGTCTGGCTGCAGGCAAGGTTTTGCAGGAGCCTTCCCTGCGCATAGGTAAAGGCCATGCACAGTTGGGTATCTATTGGGGTTTGGTCTCAGGCCCTGGCCTTTGGCCACGCGAGGCAGTGGTTGGATTGACATAGATCAATGAAAGTCACTCTGGCCCTCATTACAACCGTGGCAGATGGTGCAATGTTGGCAGTAGGACCACAAACAGGCAGGCGGTAATTACCACCCCATTATGACATTGGCGGTTTGGCACATGCCAAACCACCAATATACCACACCGTCCGTCATGGCGGTAACAACCTCCAGGCTGGAGACAACAGTCTCCAGCCTGGCGGCCGTCACCAGTCCACCTGCGGGATCATGACCCCTCAAACCTCCATGGATTTTGTGGAGTTTGAACCGCCATGAAATCCATGGCGGTAGGCACTATCAGTGCCAGGGAATTCATCCCCTAGCACTGATAGGGGTCTCCCCACCCATGAACCCCATAGGCCCCCCCAACCATACCCCCTACCCCCACACTCACGCACGCACACACCACTCACACACATACACGCGCACTTACAAGCACACATGCACACATACATACACGTTACATCCCCACTACACACATCACACCCCCCGCAAACATACACGCACCCACACACCCCCTCTAAACACTCACCCCCCCATTCACGCACACACCACACAACACCCCCCAAACCCCTCCCCTGTCAGACGATCACCTTACCTGCTTCAGTGGTCCTCCGGAAGGGAACGGGATCCATGGGGGCTGCTCCGCCGCCAGCACCCCATCACCAGAACACCGCCACACCGAATACTGGAATGTAATTCAGTGAGCGGAGTTCTGATGATGTGGAGGTGACGGAGGTGCAGCCTCCACTACACCGCTGACCGCCAGTATGGCTGCTGGCAGCTGTCAGTCCAAAAAATGGCCCGGCAGAACCTCTGAATGAGGGCCTATATGTTTAAAAAACATAGAAATTCACTAAAAAAACAAAGGTTAATGGGACATTTTACTTAGGCTCTGAATTTACTCCTACAAAGCCATAGAAGTTCTGCAGTTATAGTTAGAGTTCTTTCAAGTAACTAAAACTCGCGCCCTAAGGTAACTGTATCTTAAATATTAATTATTAAGAAAACAAATTAATAGTTAATATTAAAGTTAAATTAAATGTTAATATTAAATGTGAAATCTTTTGTATTATTAAATAAACTGATCAATGGACTAAATTAATTAAAAAACAACACATGATGAACTTAATAATTCAATTAAATAATTGATAGAAATGCTTATTAATATTTTTATTATTATTAAAATGCATTACAAATAAAAACCAATAATTTGTATGTTCAATACCTTTTCACCCTAATGCTCTGTAAACCTAAAAACCTGCTATTAAATAAAAAAATTACCAACAAAATAAAAAATAATAATTTGCACATTTTAAATACCAAATTCTACTAAAATAATTAAAAGTACAGTTAATCAGTAGAAGTATTTACACAATCAATCACAACAAATATTTAATTAACACATAAATAATTAAAAATAACAAAGAATATTTATATTTTAAATTACTTCTAAACACTTAATCCTCTACGGTCCAATAATTCCCTCCTAAGGTAATAATTCTTTATTAAATGTAAAAAGAAATAAATTACATATTAAGAGCTACAAAAACAACTAACATCACAACACTAACATTAACCCCTTCGCTGCCAGGCCTTTACCCCTCCTGTGCAGAACCTTTTTTTTGCTATTTGGGGCAGTTCGTGCTTAGGCCCTCATAACTTTTTGTTCACATAAGCTATCGTGGCCAAATTTGCGTCCTTTTTTACGAACATGATAGGGATTCTAGAGGTACCCAGACTTTGTGGGTTCCCCTGAAGGAGACCAAAAAATTTGCCAGAATACAGTGAACAATTTGTTTTTTTCAAAAAATGGAAAAAAAGGGGTGTAGAAGGCGGCTCGTGGTTGTTTCTCTGAAAATGGCATCAACAAAGGGTTTGTGGTGGCAAGATCACCATCTTCCCAGCGTTCAGGAACAGGCAGACTTGAATTGGAAAACCCCATTTCTCAATACAATTTTGACATTTTACTGGGACATACCCCATTTTTACTATTTTTTGTGCTTTCAGCCTGCTTCCAGTTAGTGACCAAAACGGATGAGAAACCAATGCAGGATCCCAGAAAGCTAAACATTTCTGAAAAGTAGACAACATTCTGAATTTAGCAAGGGGTCGTTTGTGTAGATCCTACAAGTGTTTCCTACAGAAAATAACAGCTGAAATAAAAAATATTGAAATTGAGGTAAAAAAAAACAGCCATTTTTCTCCATGTTTTACTCTGTAACTTTTTCCTGCGATGTCAGATTTTTAAAAGCAATATACTGTTATGTCAGCTGGACTTTTTTGGTTGTGGGGATATATAGGGCTTGTAGGTTCATCAAGATCCCTAGGTACCCAGAGCCAATAAACGAGCTGCACCTTGCAATGGGTTTTTATTCTACACTGGGTACACATCAATTCATTTGCTGAAATATAAAAAGTGAAAAATAGGTATCAAGAAAACCTTTGTATTTCCGAAATGGACACAAGATAAGGTGTTGAGAAGCAGTGGTTATTTGCACATCTCTGAATTCCGGGGTGCCCATACTAGCATGTGAATTACAGGGCATTTCTCAAATAGATGTCTTTTTTACACACTGCCTACATTTGGAAGGAAAAAATGTAGAGAAAGACAAGGGGCAATAACACTTGTTTTGCTATTCTGTGTTCCCCCCGTCCCCTGATAAAAATGGTACCTCACTTGTGTGGGTAGGCCTAGCACCCACAAAAGGAAATGGCCCAAAACACAACGTGGACACATCAAATTTTTTCACAGAAAACAGAGGTGCTTTTTACAAAGTGCCTACTTGTGGATTTTGGCCTCTAGCTCAGCCGGAACCTGGGGAAACCTAGCAAACCAGTGCATTTTTTTAAATTAGACACCTAGGGGAATCCAAGATGAGGTGACTTTTGGAGCTCTGACCAAGTTCTGTTACCCAGAATCCTTTGCAAAAATCAAAATGTGGCCATAAAAACACTTTTTCCTCACATTTCGGTGAAAGAAAGTTCTGGAATCTGAGAGGAGCCACAAATTCCCTTCCACCCAGCGTTCCCCCAAGTCTCCTGATAAAAATGGTACCTCACTTGTGTGGGTAGGCCTAGCGCCCACAAAAGGAAATGGCCTAAAACACAACGTGGACACATCAAATTTTTTCACAGAAAACAGAGGTGTTTTTTACAAAGTGCCTACCTGTGGATTTTGGCCTCTAGCTCAGCCGACACCTGGGGAAACCTAGCAAACTAGTGCATTTCTGAAAACTAGACACCTAGGGGAATCCAAGATGGGGTGACTTGTGGGGCTCTGACAGGTTCTGTTGCCCAGAATCCTTTGCAAACCTCAGAATTTGGCGAAAAAAAACACTTTTTCCTCACATTTCTGTGACAGAAAGTTCTGGAATCTGAGAGGAGCCACAAATTTCCTTCCATCCAGCATCCCCCCAAGTCTCCCGATAAAAATGGTACCTCACTTGTGTGGGTAGGCCTAGCGCCAATGAAAGGAAATGGCCCAAAACACAACGTGGACACATCACATTTGTTCACAGAAAACAGAGGTGTTTTTTACAAAGTGCTTACCTGTGGATTTTGGCTTCTAGCTCAGCCTGCACCTGGCGAAACCTAGCAAACCAGTGCATTTCTGAAAACTAGACACCTAGGGGAATTCAAGATGGGGTGACTTGTGGGGCTCTGACCAGGTTCTGTTACCCATAATCCTTTGCAAACCTCAAAATTTGGTGAAAAAAATAATTTTTCCTCATATTTTGGTGACAGAAAGTTCTGGAATCTGAGAGGAGCTACAAATTTCCTTCCACCCAGCGTTCCCCCTAGTCTCCCGATAAAAATGGTACCTCACTTGTGGGGGTAGGCCTAGCGCCTGCAAAAGGAAATGGCCCAAAACACAACGTGGACACATCACATTTTTTCACAGAAAACAGAGGTGTTTTTTTACAAAGTGCTTACCTGTGGATTTTGGCCTCTACCTCAGCCGGCACCTGGCGAAACCTAGCAAACCAGTGCATTTTTTAAAACTAGACACCTAGGGGAATTTAAGATTGGGTGACTTGTGGGGCTCTGACCAGGTTCTGTTACCCATAATCCTTTGCAAACCTCAAAATTTGACGAACAAAATAATTTTTCCTCACATTTCGGTGACAGAAAGTTCTGGAATCTGAGAGGAACCACAAATTTCTTTCCACCCAGCATTCCCCCAAGTCTCCTGATAAAATTGTACCTCACTTGTGGGGGTGGGCCAGGTGCCTGCAACAGAATAAGGCCAGAAACCTGTAGAGATTGAGGGGATAGCACAGCAAGTTGATAAACACATATTTTTCTTTTATACATCTTTTAGGCTGAGTCTGCTTTGGGGTCCCATGCAAGTAAGGTATAATTTTACTTGGGGGACTGAGGGGAACGCTGGGTGGTAGGAAATTTGTGCTGCAGCGGTGATCCTACAAAGAAAAGTGAGGAAAATATGATTTTTAATTCAAATGTTGAAGTTTGCTGAGGAGTCTGGGTAAGAAAATGATGGGGGATCCAGGCAAGCCACACCTCCTTGGACTCCTTGTGGTGTCTATTTTTAAAAAATATCTGAGTTTGGTAGGTTTCCCTATAGGAAGGCCGCACCCAGGACCAAAACCATAGGTGACCCCCCACCCCAAACACAGGTAGTTTTGCAATAGATCGTTTTGGTGTGTCCACATACTTATGTGATGTTCCAAACACTAAAATTGTGAAAAGAAATGCACTTAGGTTATTTTAAAAAGGCCCCTCACCCAACAACTAAGTTGGTGGCATGCTTCATCATCGGGGTCCCACCCGAGGCACCAAGCATGTCACAGGTGTGCTGCGACGCCTGATTACAGCAGAGCAGTTTTTGTCATTTTTATCACACATACTGGTTGGATTTGGCACGAGGGTGAGTGATGGTTCAGTGGATCAAATTTTATTAACAAGAGATTTCACAAAAATGAAATGCACTGTTAATAATTGAAAGGCCAAAAAACTGAACCAATGACTCACAGCTTGTAAGCTGTAAAGCCACGGCAATGCACCAACCGCTTTACAGTCCATTCACACACCTTTCATACATGACATTCACAAGACCATTCACGCCGTTAGCCACAGGCCCAGCACATTACAACACTCGCATCGAAAGACAGTGCCACACAAGGGCCCATCACTTACATACGCCCACATGCCTGATACAGTAGTCACACCAGCTGATGGGAGTGTGTGGACTGGTGTTTGGCTGGTAGTGTGTTGTAGTAGCCAACAGCAAGTCAATATGTACACTATGTACACCGTCAGCCAAGAGCCACTCCACACACAATGGCATCACTTTTTTTTTTTAAACAAAGAAACCACTAACTATTTAGAAATAATTACAAAACTACAAACACAAAAGCTCTAACTAAGTACATGACAGAAATGCCAACCATGAAACTGAACACATGAAAATACAAAACAGGCATTTTACACTCATGATTGTTCCCAGTAATTCTTCTGGGTGTGGTAATTCTTGAAACAACCACCCACACACAGCCCAGGCTTTGAAGGACAATCTGGGCAGTACATTCGAGTCTCCCTCCAGATACCTCTTCGAAAACACACTCTACATTTCTTAGCTGGAAAGTCTTTTTTAGGTGTGGGAGGAATGTGCTCAACAAAGTGGCGATCTTTCAATCTAGCCACATTCTCCATCACTTCTTGTCTAGGAACTCTGGCATGTTCCACCACAATAAGGCTCTCTATCACTGACTCCTGAAATTTCACAAATGTCATCTTTGACTCTGGAGACCTATCCTTAAACACAATAAAAGCATTAAAAGTTGCTAAGTGGAAGAGGTAAATTGCTAACTTCTTATACCAAACGTAAGACTTACGAATAGCAGTATAAGGTTCCAACCTCTGATCAACCCTATCTACACCTCCCATGAGCTTATTATAATCTAAAATGCACACAGATTTGCGCACTTCAGCAACCTGGCACCAAACAGTCACGGGGAAGTACTCTCATCATGGATGGTACTTAACATGTAGACATCCCTCCTGTCTGAAAATTTCAAAGCTAGCAGCTCATCATTCCGCAAGGCACTGCATTGTCTCCTCTCAAGTTTTTTACAGACAAGCTGCCTTGGATAGCGTTTCCTGTTACAACGAATTGTGCCACAAGCAACAGTGTCCACTCTAAACATTTCCTTGAATAACTGCACTCCAGTGTAGAAGTTGTCTACATACAAATGGTGACCTTTGTTGAACAGTCGTCTACCAAGTTCCCACACAATTTTCTCAGTAACTCCAAAAGTGTGAGGACAACCGGGAGGGTCAATACTGGAATCCCTACCAGTGTAGACACGGAAACTATACACATATCCTGTACTAATTCAGACAGCATATACAATTTAATTCCATATCGTGCCCTCCTGCTAGGAATGTACTGCCTAAAAACCAAACGACCCTTGAAGAGGACCAAAGACTCGTCCACAGCTATTTCTTTGCCTGGAACATAGATCTCTGAAAACCGATGTTCAAAATGATCAAGGACAGGCCTAATCTTAAAAAGACGGTCAGAATCAGGGTGATCTTGTGGCAAGGCTAATGCATTGTCAACAAAATGCAGCATCCTAATAAGCAGCAAATACCGATTACGACTCATGGTTGCAGGAAATATAGCTGTTTCCATCAAGGGACTAGTGGACCAATAATAAGCCAGTGACGGCTTCCTTATCAACCCTGTCAAAAGAGTCAAGCCCCAAAACCTTTTCATCTCCTCCAAATTTGTGGGAATCCACTGGATAGCTCTAGAGTGTGGCCTAAGTCTAGCAGCGTTGTCCCTCAAATACTGCTCTGCATACAAATTGGTCTGCTCTACAATCTCTTCCTAAAACACATCATCCACAAATAACTCAAAGAAATTGACAAGCAAAAAGTTCTCTGTATTGACTCTACACCCTGGGAGACCAGTAAAGGCAGGCAACTCTGGCTGCTCCATGTTTGGGCCAACCCAGAGTTCAGGTCTTCTAACGGGAAATCTTTCAGCCCCAGGTTGCTGCACTAATGGCACATCAGTGTCCTCCTCTAAAACAGGCCCTTCATTTGCACTGAATGTGGCTTCCTCATCAGAAGATTCCTCTCTGACAGAAACTTCACTGCCAGAATCTCTCACTTCCTCCTCTGCCTCAGATGCAGAGTCCGTCTCATAATCATGATCAGACAATGACTCAAAAAGCATATCAACCACCTGCTGAGAGGTCATCCTGCGACTAGACATGATCTTTCCAACGAAAATTAACTGGACAAACGCACCACCGACAACCAGCCCTGTGTAAGATAAGTAATAAAGTGTAGCTTTATCAGTAAGAGTTATAAACTCAAAAACTATACCGCTCACTTGCCTGAAAAAGCTTGACTCACCAGCAGCTACTATGCACAGACACAGCAATCACCAGTGATATCCCACTAAAAACAAAGAAAGAAAAGCAAATTAGAAATAAGACAACACAAATATAATTGTGCACAAATCTAAGGACAATTTCACCCACACAAACCTGCATTTAGTACACCTCCTACAAACATGTCATTCATGCATGGCAAAAATACTCCTTTGGAGTAAATTGTTTTTATTTACCTAAAACATGCAACTATACAAACCGCAGGTCAATCACCGACAAAACTGCAAGGAGCCACAGCAAAAAAAGCAAAAGCTTTGAACTAGAACAAAAAAGAGATTTTTTTTTAATCACAAATACACATACTTCATCAATTGACAAACACCCAACCATCACGCATTTAGAAATTGGTGCCTAAGTGGATTCTGCTATAAGCGGAGATGGGCCTACTAAAAAATAAGCCTATCTGTCCCAAGGAGGGCAGAAAATAGATTTAGTAGTGTGTCCCCATGGGGAGCGACCCTTGCCCAAGGGGCCACCCACAAACAAAACAAAAAAAAACACACACACTATACCTGGTGCCTAAGTGGCTTCTGCCCCCCCTTGGGGGCAGATGGGCCTAAAAAAAAAATAGGCCCATCTGCCCCGAAAAGGGGGCAAAAATGGGCAAAGGCTCAATGCATCCCTTGCCCAAGGGGACGCCCCCCACATAAATAAACGTAAAAAAAATCTCTGGCGTACTAGTGGTTTCTGCCCCCCTTGGGGGCAGATCAGCCTAAAAATAATAGGCCGATCTGCCCCCGGGAGGGGCAGAAATGCCCTTGATAC
This sequence comes from Pleurodeles waltl, assembly GCF_031143425.1. Classification (NCBI taxonomy): domain Eukaryota; kingdom Metazoa; phylum Chordata; class Amphibia; order Caudata; family Salamandridae; genus Pleurodeles; species Pleurodeles waltl. Next base: position 239,363,057 of record NC_090437.1, on the reverse strand, counting down.
ACGTACCACCAAAGGGGATGCAACCCTTGCCCAAGGGGCTGCCCCCATCCCCTAACACACAAACACACACTATTCCTGGTGTCTAAGTGGCTTCTGCCATACTTGGGGGCAGATCGGCCTAAAATAATAGGCCCATCTGCCCCCTAGGGGGGCATAAACGGCCAACAGTTCAATGCCCCCCTTGGGGTGGTGCCCCTTGCCCAAGGGACACCCCCCACATAAATAAACATACAGAAAAAAATCCCTGATCAGCCTATACATAATAGGGAGCGACCCTTGCCCAAGGGGCCGCTCCCCAACGCAAAACATAAGTAATATACAAAAAATAATCCCTGGCGTCTAGTGGATTCTGTCCCCCTTGGGGGCAGATCGGCCTAAAAATAATAGGCCGATCTGCTCCCAAGGGAGGCAGAAATGGCCACAAGAAACATGCCCCCAAACGGGAGCGACCCTTGCCCAAGGGGCACCTCTCCCGACGCAAAACATAAGTAATATACAAAAAAAAAAATCCTTGGCTTCTAGTGGATTCTGCCCCCCATGGGGGAAGATCAGCCTAAAAATAATAGGCCAATCTGCCACCAAGGGGGGCAGAAATGGCCACAAGAAACATGCCCCTAAATGGGAGCGACCCTTGCCCAAGGGGCCGCTCCCGACACACAAACAGCACAATAAACCAAAAAGAAGAAAATCCCTGGCATCTAGTGGCCATTCTTGCTGCCCGATCGCAATGCGATCGGGCAGCAGGAATGCTCAAAGAGACACAGAGGGAAAGGAAAAGCCTTTCCTTTCCCCCGGTGCCTCTTTGTTCCAAACCCCCCACCCGCCGGAAGAGAAACTCACCTGTTTCTCTATACCAGCACTGGAATCAAATGGCTTCCAGTGCGACCAGCACCCTGTAATGATCTCAGCGCGCGATCGTGCACTGACGTATTCACCGGGGGGGGGGTACCTGGAAGGGGAAGGGCTTCCCCTTCCATCCCTGCCTTGGGGAGGTGGGGGGAAACCCCACACAGGGAGCACTGTGCCGCAGGATGTAACCATTACGTCCTGGTCACAGAAGGGGTTAAAAGTAATAAAATAACAAATATATGTTTTACATTTATTTTTTTAAGTTTGATACAATAATAAAGTAAACTATATTAAAACAATGGTTAAAAATATATGTGAGTTGGAGATATTTTTGACACAATATTTTTGTACCATAATATTTTTCCCACACTATTTTGTTCTTTGTCCCTTCTATTTAGTAGAATAGATTGCTAATGTGTTGGAGAATTTTGCTTGGGAACCTTGAATTTCAGATTATTCTCATTAGTCAGTATGGGTGTTTCATTGTCAACATTCAGATGAATAGCAAGCAAGAGGGATCACAAGGAGTGTACGATGTTATAGATTTATCATTGATACCTGAAATTCCCAGCCATTACAGTTGATCTCTTCAAGAAAGTTGAGGTACAAGATAATGCCTTGGAGCTAGAGCAAAACCAAACAACTGGCCTCATTATGAGTTTGGCGGTTGGACCGCCAGGCCTCCATGTTGGTAGTCTCAAAAAGACTGTCATGGTGGTAGTCTTACCGCTCGCCCTATTACGAGTTATACAGGTAGGACCACCATTGCCAACCAAAAAAAGCAGACTGGCAGCATCGCTGAGGCCAAGATATAGGCAGTCCAACCTCCAGCCTGACAGCACAGTGTCCAACCACTGACCGTATTACAAGGCCAAAGTCGTAGTGGTGGGTACCAATTGCAGTTCGAACCATGGCTGTCCGTTGTCAGCAAAGTAATACACAACTGCACATTGGATGGTTTTGAAAACAACACAACTGACATATATTGCCACACTGGACACACCTGCAAATGACACTATAAAACACACCCCTGCACACACAACAATCCTCCGCATTTACAATGGCAAACACTGAAGCCAGGGCAAATTATTTACCACACAGCCCAGATAACAAGCACCACTTTTTTCTCACCACCTCTTTACACATCCAGCACACACTTTTGTCCAGTCACACCCTTTTGGATTACCCCCATTCAGTAAGTCACTGTCACACATTTCTATTTTCTTTCCACCATGTCACATATCAAAAATCCCAGCTCCACATTCGAAGAGTTAAGAGTCATGGTAGATTAAATCATAAGAGTACAGCCATAATTGTTTGGAGCACAATTCCAGCACACTACTCTCCATAGGAAAATGGAAATGTGGAACAGGAAAGTCAACGATGTAGGCACCATCCTGAGCACAAGGGAGGACATTACTTAAAGGTGGAACGAACTCAGGGGCAAGGTCCATTCCCTGGTCAGCCCAGCTGCAGGCCAAGAAGAAGGGCAGTGACACTCCTAGTCCTCCCTCACAACTCTATCCCTAGGAGGAGAAGTCTTGGCAATCCTGCATCCTGAGGGTGTGACAGGAATAACTGAGGGAGTGGAGTCTGGTAAGTCACAAGACTACAAATGTCACCAAAATGCTTTGCCATGCATGCTCATTGCTCACCATTTGCCACATTCACTGTCACTCGACTCACCAGCCCAGTGTCCGCCTGTCCAAAGACCCCTGTCTGGCATCTCACAATTGAAGCAGACTCACCTGGGGGGACAACATGTGTGTATAGTGTCTGCATTACAGGGAGTTACATAACTATAACAGGCACTGTTCTACAAGTCCAAACACCAGACTAGTGGCAATTTGTTGGATTTATTATAACTTTTAATGTGATACTAAACATGTCATATTTAGCTCCTTTCTGTGGAAAATAAGTCTTTATTATTTTAAAATGAAGTCTCCCCATGTTATCCTATGTTGCCCATTCACTACAATGAGGAAAAACAATTTTAGCTATTTTCCCTCACCAGGGCTTATAAAACATAAGTTACAAAATCCCTTTTATAGTAACACTGCACCCGACCCGGGGGGCACTTAGGGCATACCACAGGGATGATTTATATGTATATGTTTCAAAATACACAAGTTTGTCCACTCCCAATTGAAGTGTACCCACCTGGGATTAAAACATTTGTCAGGTGTGTGTAGTATAGGGACTGACCCTGAAGGCACTGTTACTTCTACTCAAACCACCAGCACAGTGTTTCATTCTCAAATTAATATTGTTTGTCAACTTGCAATTGACGTTTACCCACCTGGGAGGGTAACATTTGTACAATCTGTGTACTGGCATGAGTGACATGGCTGCAAATACCCATCAGGTACATTTTCTGTAACTCCAAACACCAGCACAGTGTTTCCTTCTCCAAACACCCATGTCTGTAAACTCACAAATGAAGTTTACTCACTTGGAAGGATACCATGTGCATATAGTGTATGTAGCTGAGAGAATGACACAACTGCAGCTTCCAGCAGGCCCTGTTTCTCTTACTCCAAACACCATATCAGTGTTCACTTGACCAAGTACATCTGTTAGAGAACCCTCTATTGAAGTGGACTCTATAAGGGGGAGAACACTGGTCAAGTGTGAGTACTAGAGAGAATCATATGATTGCAACTTACAGCAGGTCCTGTATCTGTAACTCCAAACACCAGACCAGTATCCTCTTCACCCACGACCACTGTATGTCAACTCCAAAATGAAGTTTACTCACCTGGGGGGATTCCATTGGTCAAGTATTGGGGAGTAGTTAAAGTGAAATGAATGCAACTTACAACTCCAAACACCAGACCAGTGTTCCCTTTTCCGAAGACCCATGTGTCTCAACTCTCTATTGACATGTACTCAACTGGGAGCAAAAGATTTGTGTACTCTTTGTAGGACATGAAGTTATATGACTCACAGGAGGCCCTTTTACTGTCACTCCAACCACCAGTCCTGGTTTCTCTTTTCCAAAAACATGTTTTGGGACCCTCAGACGAAGTGTACTCACCTGGGGGGATGACATTTCTCAGATGTATGAAGTAGAGGAAGTGACATGACTGCCAAGGCAGGGAGGCTCTGTTTCTCTAACTCCACACACAAGCCCAGTGTTTACTTGTCCAAAAACCCTTGTTTGTTAACTCGCAATGAAAGTGTACTCATCTGGGAGGATAACTTTTGTATACTGTGTGTAGTACAGGGAGTAACATGACTGCAACTCCCAGGAGGGCCTACCCCTGTACATCCAATCACCTGCCCAGTGTTTACTTCCCTGAGTGCACATGTTATCAAACTCCCAAATTAAGTTTACTCACCTGGGAGGATACAAAGGCCCATATTTATACTATTTGACACAAACCAGCGCCAGCGCAGGTTTGTGTCAAAAAGTTTACCGCCGGCTAATGCCATTCCAACGCGACAGCCAGGCGCCTTATTAATGGAATGACGTTAGCCGGCGCCGCAACCTTGTTAGCATCAAAATAAATGACTCTAACCGGGCAGCGCAGGCGTAGGGAAGAATCGGGGTTGTGCGTCAAAGAATGGTGCAAGTCAGGTTAGCATAAAAAATCTTGGCTCTAACCTGACGCGCCATTTTTTGACGCACAACCCTCATTGAAATGACTCCTGTCTTAGCAAAGACAGGAGTCATGCCCCCCTGCCTAATTGCCATGCCCAGGTGACTTCTGTCCCCTGGGCATGGCCATTGGGCACAGTGGCATTTGGTTGGGCAATTTAGGCCCCCCTATGCCATTTAAAACAAATATATATATATACCTACCTCTACTTGCATGTACTTACGTGAGATGGGTCCCCCTATCCATGGGTGTCCTCCAGGGGTGGGCGAGGGTGGCAGGGGGTGTTCCTGGGGGCAGGGAAGGGCATCTGTGGACAGCGTCTATGGTCGGAAATGAGCACACAGGTCCATTAACTCCTGCCCTGACCCAGGCATTAAAAAATGGCGCACTTAAGGCAGGCCCCCTCCTGTGCGTCAAAATGACCCGGGAGGATAAATTAGGCACAAATGCCTTAAAGTCATTGTTTGCACGGGAACGATTACCTTGCATATCATTAGCGAAAGGTAAGTTTTCACGTCCAAAAAAGGATGCAAACTCCATAACTTTGGCGCTGGACGGGTCCAAGGCCAAAGTATAAAAATGGAGTTAAGTTTGCGCCAAATTTACATACAAATAAATGACACAAATCCAGCGCAAACAGAGTAGACATATGCCCCCAAGTGTTAAGTGTTGAGAAATAGAGAGTAGGCATGATTACAAAGCCCAATGGGCTCTGTTTTGCTAACTCCAATCACAAGCCCAGTGTCCACATGCCCCAATGCATCTAGAACTCTCAAATGAGGTTTACTCACCTGGGAGGATACCAATTGTCAAGTGTTGGGAAGTAGAGGGAGTGATATGACTGCAAAGCCCAATAGGCCCTGTCTTGCTAACTCCAATCTCCATCTCAGTGTCCACTTTTTACAATGCATTTGTCAGTGAACTTTCAAATTAAGTGTTACTCACCTGGGAGGTTACCAATTGTAAAGTGTTGGAAAGTAGGGGGAGTGACAAGACTGTAAAGCCCATTGGGCCCTGTTTTGCTAACTCCAATCACCAGCCCAGTGACCACTAGTCACAATGCATCAGTTAGTAAAGTCTCAAATTATGTTCACTCACCTGGGAGGTTACCAATTGTCATGCGTCAGGAAGTAGTGTGAGTGACTTGACTGCAGTTCCCGGGGGGCACTGTTCAAGTGATTCCAAACATCAGAGCAGTGGTCACTGGTCCAAAAACCCTTGACTCCTAAAGCTCAATTGAAGTTTATTCACCTGGGAGGGAACAAGGTACAGATCATGCTCAACTCAGATGTGTCTGGTCACCTAGCTCCATCCTTGAACTGCTTAGTGAAGATGAAACTATTGAGGACAGGAAAGACAGCTCACCCAGTGTGATCCTCAAGACCGCAAGAGGCATCACTAGAATGGTACTGGCAGCAGACACATTCACAATGCACTGATCACATGATGACTCCAATAACATATGGTTCTGGTGGGTGTGCTGGTGATGGACGTACTGGCTGATGGTGGTGTGCATGCAGGTGTGAGTGGAGACGTCACAGGGAGGCAGGAGGGAGACGAGGAGGAGGGGGACACAGAGGAGGCAGTGGCTGTTAGCATGTCTGCATGTGGATGTTGCATGTGTGAATGCTTGTGTGTTCTGTGGTGCTTATGTCTGGATGAGCTGCCCTTGGGTGTTGATGTGTGTGCAGGATGGTCTGTAGGTGTGGCTGGGATAGGCAGAGGAACAGGGGAGTGGGACTGGGATGAGGAAATTGGAGGGGGAGGCAGGAGACAGGGACAATGGCTGCCGTCAGTGCTGAGGCCAGAGCGTTGAACGATCGCTGATGGGCAGCCTGACCCGAATGAATGCCCTCCAGGTATGCATTGCTCCGGTGCACCTCCCTTTCTACACCCTGGATAGCATTCAAAAGGGTAGACTGCCCAACAATGAGCGTCTGGAGGAGGTCAATGATCTCCTCACTGAGGGCAGCAGGGGTGACTGGGGCAGGGCCTGAGGTGCCTGGGGCGAAGGAGATGCCCACCTTCCTGGGTGAGCGGGCACAGGGCGAACGCTGAGGGGCTTCTGGGAGGGCGGTGCTGGTGCGCTGGGTGGCGGCTGTACCTGTTGTTGCGGGGGGCCCAGATGTTGCCGCCACCACAAGGGAGCTCCCTTCAGAGGACGAGTCTGTGTCACTTATGTCTGCCCGAGTCCCCGCTGTGGAGCTCCCCTCGCCCTCCGTCCCACTGGTGAAATCGGAATCCGTTGCATGGCCCTCCATGGCCATGTGGGATGCAGCTCCCTCGTGCTCCGATGCCACTTCTCCTCCGCCTGATGATGCTAATGCACACATGAACAGGAAAACCACAAAAAAGGGGGGGGAGAAAATAAAGACATGTTGAGTGCATGCATTGGCGACACCGTTGGCGGACAGGACAGACACAGAAGCCCCCTGCACTTCGCCGCGCACTTGGGGTCCACTACTCAATCCGTGGGACATGGCCTACAAGCTTATGGATGACATCTGCACACATAGATGACACAGGGCCATGAATAGCTGTACTTGGCACCCTACAGAGGTGGGGGGCGGGGGCACAGGGCCATGCCTTACGGAGGGGCCTAGCCTACAGAAATAGCCCTGGCCTAGGGATAGCCACAGCCCTCCTCCCGCACCCAGACCACTCCACTGGGCGCAAAGTCACAAGAATAAGAGTGTACTCACCCCCTTGTGTCTGCTGTGATGTCCTCACGCGCCCATCCAAATCGGGGTAGGCCACCGCCAGGATCCGGAACATCAGGGGGGTCAAAGTCCGACTGGCACCCCTCCCACGTTGGGAGGCCATCCCCTGCTGAGCCTCCGTCATCTTTCTGCTCCAGCGTCGGATTTCCTCCCATCTCTTCCGGCAGTGGGTGCCCCGTCTGTGGTGGACCCCCAGGGTCCAGACGTCCTTGGCGATGGCACACCAAATATCAATCTTCTGGTGGGCGCTGACCTATGTGAAATGTACAGTGGGAGAAAAAGAGTCATCACCTTCTGCACCCTCAATGTGAGTGGCCCCCCATCCCTACCCTTGCCATGTGGCACATGCTATCATCCGTCGTTTGATGCATGCCTCAATCGCTCCCCTCCCCACCATCTTTCATCCACCCCACTCAACACAGGCATTGGCCACTAAGCATGGCCCCAGTGTACTTACCTGTTGGTCTGGAGGACCGTAGAGTAGCGCATACTGGGGGAGGACCCCATCCACGAGTTTCTCCAATTCCTGAGCAGTGAAGGCAGGGGCCCTTTCCCCAGTCGCATGAGCCATTGTCTCTTCCAGACCGAGGTCACAGCAGCACTTGCAGTGTAGGTCCTCTCCTGTCGAAGATCAGGTATCGAGTGATTAAGCCGATAGAAAATGGAGGTCACGCCCGCGGCGGTGCGTACCGCGACCGCCGGCGCACATCGTCATTGGCTCCTGAGACCCATAGGGTTCAATGTTAACCAATGCTGCTTAGCGCTGCGGTCTTTGACTGCCTACCGCCACGGTGTGCCACGCCAGCGCATTTACCTCACATCCCATTGTCGCACTTCACAGGTCAGGCAGCCGCCATTTCAAGGGCCCACATGGCTTAATTTTTACTGCGTCACACATACCTAGGCCTTGCATCAACACTCATACAAGCCATTCAATGCATTGGGAAGCGTGTTTTGTGCAAGCTGTGGTTACGTACCTGTGGGTTGACTCTGTGCTCGCTGTTGTCCTTCATAGGCACCGTCCGCTGGGACATGCGAGGAGATGGAGGAATCTTCCTGTGTACAGACCGCTGGTAGACCTGTCGACAATGGAGGAAAGACATGTCATACTGACATACAGGCTTGACAGAGCCACTATTCATGAACTGTGTGCCCAGCTGGAGCCAGACCTGATGTCACCAATCCGCCAACCCACAGGGATCCCCCCTCTAGTGCAGGTGCTGTCAGTACTCCATTTCTTTGCAAGTGGGTAATTTCAAACAACAGTGGCCATATCATCAGGGATGTCCCAGCCTATGTTTTCCAAGGTGTTGTCCAGAGTGTTGTCTGCCCTGCTGAAACACATGCGGAGCTACATCGTTTTCCCTGAGGTGGGGGATTTGCCTACAGTGAAGGGTGATTTCTATGCCCTTAGACATATCCCCAACATCATAGGTGCCATTGATGGGACCCATGTGGCTTTAGTACCCCCCAGCAGGAGTGAACAAGTGTACAGAAACAGGAAGAGTTATCATTCTATGAATGTACAGATGGTGTGTTTGGCAGACCAGTACATCTCCCATGTTAATGCTAAGTTCCCTGGCTCAGTGCATGACGCGTACATCATGCGGAATAGCAGCATCCCTTACGTGATGGGTCAACTCCAGAGGCAACGTGTGTGGCTAGTTGGTGACTCGGGTTACCCCAACCTGTCATGGCTACTGACCCCAGTGAGGAATCCCAGGACAAGGGCAGAGGAGCGGTACAATGAGGCCCATGGGAGAACTAGGAGGGTGATCGAGCGGACCTTCGGCCTCCTGAAGGCCAGGTTCAGGTGCCTCCATATGACAGGTGAATCCCTATTGTACTCACCAAAGAAGGTGTGCCAGATCATCGTGGCCTGCTGTATGCTTCACAACCTGGCTTTGCGACGACAGGTGCCTTTTCTGCAGGAGGATGGTCCAGATGGTGGTGTTGTAGCAGCTGTGGAGCCTGTGGAGAGTGAAGACGAGGAAGCCGAAGAGGACGACATAGACAACAGGAACGCAGTAATACAGCAGTATTTTCAATGACACACAGGTAAGATTCCAACCCGGCATATTACATATACTTAACCCCTACTACCTCTCTACTGTCTGACCTTTTCCCCCAGTGTATGGTAACTGAGTTGTGACTTTCCCTTCCAATTTCAGAGATGTGGGCCCCACTGCGTGACATCTGCTTTGTTTCCCCATGGACTACAGCTGTGTGACAGTGGTATGTTGACATCACAATGTAAATATGCATTTTTGGCACGGTAATGTCTAATACATTTGTACAAACTCACAGCCAGACTCCTGATTGTTTTGTGCAATAACTGTGTTTATTTCAGTGCTCTATACTGGTGGGTGATTGCAAATCGGTGAGGGGTGATGGTGGAGGATTGTCCATGGCAGAGTCCAGACTATTAGTATCACAGGTGCATTGTCCAAATGCCTGTGGAAAGTGGAGCATGGGCAGTATAAGGATGGACAGGGTGTCAATGTGGGACAGTGGGATGACAATCAGGGAGGTATCCTTTCCTGGCGGGGTCTTGGCATCTTACTCTGTCTTCTTCCTGGATCTCAGGGCCCGCTTGCGGGGTGGTTCTCCTTCTGCAGGGGGTGGGGTGCTGGTGGCCTGTTGGTCCTGTGGCGGGGCCTCCTGTCCACTAGCGCTGGCAGAGGTGGTAGGTAGTTCTTGGTCCATGCTAGAGTCAGGGGCCCTTTGTGGTGCAACAGTGTTCCGCAATGTGGTGACTACCTGATTCAGAGCCCCTACAATGGTGGCCAGGGCGGAACTGATGTTTCGTAGTTCCTCCTTGAACCCCAAATACTGTTCCTCCTGCAGAAGCTGGATCTCCTGAAACCTGGCCAGGACCATCGCCATCGTCTCCTGGGAGTGGTGGTAGGCTCCCATGATGGAGGAGAGGGCCTCGTGGAGAGTGGGTTCCCTGGGCCTGTCCCCCCCCTGTCGCACAGCAGCCCTCCCAGTTCCCCTGTTTCCCTGGGCCTCTGTCCCCTGGACCGTGTGCCCACTACCACTGCCCCCCAGATCCCTGTTGTTGTTGGGGTGGTGGGTTAACCTGGGTGCCCTGTAGTGGTGGACACACAGCTGATTGATGTGTCCTGGGGACAGAGGTATGGGCCCGCTGGGTGGGTGCTGTGTTCCCAGAAGGGGGCAGGTCTGCTATGGGCTGTGGCTGTCTGAGGGGAACCGACTGTCCAGAGGTCCCCGATGGTCCAGGCTGGTCATCTAGATCCAGGTCGACAGAGGTGCTGTCCTCACTGTGGGCCTCTTCTGGGGGTGGAGTGGACATTTGCGGACCCTCCTGCGCGGTGACGTAGCGTTCGGGTCCTACAGGGGTATAAAAGTATGGTTATTGCATTTGTGTGTGCCATAGCGTGTAATGGGTGGGTGCCCTTGTACCCCAGTGCTGGCATTCCCGTGTGGGGGCTTTTGTGACAGTGGTTTGGGGGGGATGGGTATGTGCAGTCGGCATGCTTTGTTGATGGGTGTCCATGCTTTGTGGTCGCATGCAGGGCTTGGGGTTGGGATGGGTGGGCTGTGATGGGGAGAAATTTGCAAGGAGCAGGATGTGATGGGGGTGAGGGTGAGGGTGGGGGTATGAGTTGGCATGCTGGTGGGGTGGGGGGGATGAAGTGGTGAAGATGAGACTTACCAGAGTCCATTCCTCCAGATACTCCTGCGAGGCCCTCAGGATGCAGGATTGCCAAGACCTGCTCCTCCCATGTTGTAAATTCTGGGGGAGGAGGTAGGGGTCCGCCGCCAGTCCACTGCACCGCAATGTTGTGCCTGGATACCATTGAACGCACCTTCCCCCGTAGGTCGTTCCACCGCTTCCTGATGTCGTCCCTATTAATTGGGTGCTGTCCCACAGCGTTGACCCTATCGACTATTCTGCTCCATAGCTCCATCTTCCTGGCAATGGTGGTGTGCTACACCTGTGTTCCTGCTGTAGAGCTGTGGCTCTACCCGTACAATTTCCTCCACCATGACCCTGAGTTCATCCTCCGAGAACCTGGGGTGTCTTTGTGGTGCCATGGGGTGGTGTGGGTGATGTGTGGGTGGATTGTGTGGTGATGTGTATTGGTGTGTTGTGTGAAGTGCGTGGACATATTGCTGGGTGAAAGTAAAATTCGCGTCTGGGTGCTCAGTTCTCTTTTTCTCAGTGCGTGGTCCCGATTCTGTAGGAGTGGGGGTTTGAGGGTGATGTGGGTGTGTGTTTTATATTGTGTTGGGTGTGTGGGAGTGGTGTGTGTATGTGTATCAGGTGTGTGTATTTGTAATTGTCCAATGTGGCTGTGTTTTGTAAGTGTGTGTGTATTTTGAGCGCACCGGTGTGTACCGCCAATGGTATACCGCGGTTGAAAGACCGCCACGTGGATTCGTGTGTCGTGATAGTGTGGGCGTATTTCTGTTGGCGTGACGGTGGAGGTTTGGTCATCGCCAGTTTCTCGCTGCCCTTTGGTGTTGCGGACTTTTGTGGATGTCTGTATTTTGGCGGTTTGCCTGTTGTGGGTCAGAATGACCGTGGCGGTTTACCGCGGCCGCGGCGGTATGTTGGCGGTCTTCTGACAGCGGTAAACAGCTTTTACCGCCAACGTTGTAATGACCACCTTAGTCATTGTCTGCCTGCTTTTGTTCCACATTTTGCTATGTAGAGATATAAGACCATGTGACACGCATGAGGGAGACACAAGATATTAATGCAAGGAGGGCTATGTTACAAGTACAGTGTCCTGCTAAAGATTACTAACTACACACACAAACACCTTACTACAAGCGCATGGTTACACCAAACATTGTATTTCATTGTACAGCACATAGGTTGTCCATATGTCTGGACAGTATGAGCCAAGAATGACTGAATCATTTTGTGTCAGGAGAGATATGCCTAGGCAAACAGAAAAAGTGTGTTGTGTCACCAGCTTCAGCTCTATCACATACCAAACCAAAGTAATCCACCATCACATAAACCAAGGTACAGGCAGAAGGCAGTACAACAGTCCCTGTGCACAGGTCCTTCATAATCCAATAACCAAGAATCTGGTGATATGACACAAACATATGTTAGTGTGGTGGCACAGGCACTGTGGCCTGCAATGATGAAACATATCTACAGCTACATACAGATCATACAAGAAGAATGTTCAGCCATTGTGAAGGGTGAATGTCTTGCTTGCACTTGATGACAACATATTTCATGGCCACTTGATCACACACATAATGCAATCAGCTCATTTCAGCATACTAAACAAGTCCAATGTGCACTTCTGACCTTCCACCCAAACAGTGTTCGAGCTGCCCTGGCACAGGTCCCATATGTCACAATTCTGTGACCAACATCACCTGGAACAATCCATGTCCACTTCATATGTCGGAACAGCATCAGATACATGCCAATGTGAAAACACTGAAATGCCCACATGAGGAAGTCATGGTGAAGGTACTTGTACAAAGACAAAACAAGGAGTATAGGCTTGAAAACATAACTATTACATAAATCACATAGCAAGCATCTTGAAATGAAAAAACATTGCAATGAGATAGACACAAATAATGGAGCTACATCAAGATGGGGACATGTCAAAGGCAGAATATTGCAGAGCATTCACTCCCCAGTTTTTGCCAAAACACTCTACTCCATGCATTAGACAACTACAGCTCCAAGTCACAGTCATAATGTCACATGACATACTTTCACTCATGAGAAGTAGCTATTGATGAGATCTTCCCGCGTCAGCTCTTTTTTTCTTCACCACTGTCATCCTCACTTGGCATTTTAGGAACTTCACCCAGTGGCACTGTAGGCTCCCCTCCTCTGGGATGTGTGGGGCATTCCTCCTCTGGGCAATGTTGTGGAGCATGCAGCATGCCATAATGATCTGATACACTTTACCGGGTGAGCAGAGGAGGGCTCCACCAGTGTGGTCCAGACACCAAAAGATGGCCTTCAGGAGCCAAAAAGCCTGCTCCACTACCCGCCATGTTCTTCTATGGGCCTCATTGAATTAGACTCCCCCTAGAGTAGTTGGGCTGCTTAGTGGCGTCAACATCCAAGGACAGTTTGGATATGCAGAGTCTCTCCATTTAGGAATGGGACATATGTGTAACAATGAGTCCCTCTTATCAAAATTGTGGCACCAGACATTGCACACACACGAATGCAACAGATTTGACTTGCCAACCGGCCAGGAACTCTCTGGGTAAAGTTGTGACATCAGCTGGGGGATAGTACTCTTCTGCATGATGAATGAGTCATGGACTGAACCTGGATAATGAACACAAACCTGTGAAATGTATAGGTCCTCCAAACATATAGCTTGGACGTTGATGGCGTAGAAGTTCTTTCAGTTGCAGGATACTTGTTCATTGGCATGTGGTGGGACCAAGCCAACATGTATGCCATCAATAACCCCCACCACATGTGAGATCCATGCAAACCCCTAAAAGCCAGCCTTCACATGGGCTAATCCTCACGTCTGGGAAAAAGGATGTAGCTGTCAATGTGTTTCAACATTGCTGAGAGGACCTCCTTCCACACCAGAGTGACCATAGACTTGGACATGCCAGCTGACAGGGCCCCTGTATGTTGGAAGGACCATGTGGCTAGGAAGTGCAATACTGACATGACTTGTACAATGGATGGTATGCTGGTTGAATTACTGATAGCTGGCATCAGATCTGGGTCAAACTGACGGCATAAGTCCACTATTGTTTGCCAATTCAAATGATATAGGAGGATGATGTGATGTTCTTCCGTGGTCCGAAGGTTTTGCAGTGGACATTAGAGAGGTGGCCGATGCTTCATCCTGCCCCACGTGTACCTACATACGACAAGACATTAGTTCAGATATTAGTCATTGTGTTCCCAGCTACATACATGATGTATGTCAATGATAACATGTGACAAGTCATTTTAGAAGGGATAGACATCTCAAACAGTACACTTCACAGCTGCTAATAACACAAAGGTCACATGTGACCCCTTTGGTTTGCCACACATGTCCACATCATTTATATGAATCAAACTCAAAATGTGTATCACAAATGACACCTGAAATGTGACTGGATATCTACACCGCAAAAATGACTTTTGAAGGGGGAGGACTGTGCCCCACTGTAAAATGCCATCTGTGCCCTGCAACATACTATATTGGTGTTTGACTAGTAGGACCTACATGACAAGACAGGATAAGCTTTTGAGCTCAAAACAACATTTTCTGAGGTGTGACATAGTTTGTGAAGATCAATACCCCATTTTAGGCCTTTAAAATGGCAGCTGCCTAATCTACACCACTGGACATTAGAAATCGCCCACGACCGCTGGTGGAAGTCGTCATGGCGGTAGGCAGATGCAAGTACAGCAGACACAGCCATAGGCTAATGTTGTTGCCAGTGGCTTTCACAGGCCAATGGCTGTGTCCGCGGGCATTGACAACCAAGTAAGTGGCAGACGTGACTGCCATGTTCTGCAGATTCCCTCACTTGACACTCCTGCCAGCAAGTCCTCCATTACTGAGCTACTGTGTATCACCTCTGGGAGCAATCATGCCATATCCAGCAGGTGAAAGGGCCCCAGCCTTCTCATCAGAGCAGCTGGAGAGGCTGGTGACTGAGGTCCTATGCCTGTATGGACAACTATATGGTGCACCAGAGAAACAGGCAAGTTTCTCATGTGCACAGTTTCCTCTGTACTTCACCATCATTTCCCTCCTCAAAGGGTAGAATGTGCCCACGAGTGCCAGATTGACTTTTCATGTGCCTGTTAGTGCAGTCTGTGTGGCATCAATGGGAGGGTCAATATGCAGGTATTGGTGGACACTGCCATATGTTGAGTTCATTCACATTGTGGTGTGTGTGTTTTTTGTATTCCTAGATCCTCCTTGTGTAGTATGCACATAACTAGGTCCTCCTTGTGTTGTATGCACATAACTAGGTGAGGTGACATTAGAGCTATCCATTGATATCTCTTTCCTCATAATTGTTGAATTGGTAAGACAACATGTATGTGTATGAAAACAGCATGAGTTGAGTATGCATGTTGTTTGTCAGTTGTGAGTAATGTGAGTAATGTGAGCTTTGTGTATGTTGCCACAGAGATTTCTACATACATGTGCCCTTGCCAGGCTGTTGTTTGGAAGGTATATCATCACTCTCTCTGCCCTTCAGGTTGCCACACACACCACATGGCAATTAGCCTTTGCCTTTGGCTACATGATGTACTGCCATGCATGTAAGTTATGGCAATGGAGTGTCATGTAGGTTCTGTCTGCCTAGCCAGCAGAGACCAGAGCCTGTCACATGTATCTCCCTGTATGGGTCCTAGTCTAGGCTGGGGTGGAGTCACTGTGGCTATTCAACTGTGGCACTGTGCCCACTTCCTGTAGCCCAGGAGATCATGCAAACATTAGGAGGCTTTGGTGTAATATCCTGCCCAGAATGCCTCATTCCTTTGATTGCATTAGGAATGGTTACAGAGGTGAGTTACAGATCTTTTACACATGTGCACTTAGCATCATTGTCAATTTGTGTCTCTGTGTTGTGACATGTCCCTTACTCCCAGTCTTGTCACCTTCACACAGGGCATATTTGTCCTGTGCAGGCTAATTGCATAACTGATGTTCCCAGAGTGCAGTGTGTTGATTCCTGGGAGGCCATGCTATGTGACTCAGTAGCTTGGTCACATAGTAGAAACGGTACAATGCATGCCTTTTTTTTATTTGGATGCCATCTCTGTAGGATGGACAAACATGTCCAAATGAGTGCTCTGTTGTACAGGTACATAGTACAGAACCCCCCACACCTCTGAAGTGGCATGAGTCTGCATTTGTTATTTCATGTCTACACATGGACAGGGTAGACACTTTCTGAACCCACCATGCCAGTCTCTTCATTGTTAACCATGTGTGATGTTTAAGTTTGTACTTGCAGGGACTATATGCAGAGAGTCTTTCTCACAGAGTGCAAATGTGCTGGTCAATTCATGCCTAAGGAGTTTACCCCTCAGAAGCCACATAGGTGTGAGGTGTCTCATAGTGGCTCACATCTCAGACAGGTTGCTAGAACACGTCCCACATGATGTCAGTAAGCTTGCACAGTCATTGTAAGGCCTGAGCAGGGTGATGGGTTGGTCTGCATATTGGGAAATGTATATCTGTAGTAATGTCCCTGTACTTATTGGCTTGTATGTGCCACACTTTGGGATTACTGACAAATAGGAAAGTTCTTGTTTAATGTTTCTGACGTGTGTGACTCAACCATTTGTAATGAGACTTGTGAACATGATCTCTTGATGTTTCTTTTGCATCCATGCAGGCCAACGCCCATCAAAAGAAAAGGATATGGAGAGCCATCTCCAAGTAGGTGTGGACCCTGGGGGTCCACAGCTGGCAGAGGGCCCACTGCAGAAAAAGGTGGGAGGACCTGAGATGCTGGGTCTGGAAGATCACAGAGGCCCAACTGGGTCTGTCATCCCAACGTGAGTGGGGTGCACATTGGACCATGACTCCCCTAATGGCCCGCATCCTGAAAGCGGCCTATCTGGAGCTAGATGGGCATTTAAGGGCAGCACTGCAGCCATAAGTTACACGGCATATCGCTGCCTGTTCCATTGCCAAGTGCTTGAGTGAGGTTCTGACAGCTCCCCGTGGCAATTAGGGTTGAGCCATGTGTCACACAGTGACAGATGTGCCCTGCCTATTGTCCCAGGTACCTAGTACACAACTGGGTGGAATCCACAAATCGCTTGTTCTGCAGGGACCACATATGGCTGTGTACATTGATCAAACAACTACTGTCTGTTGTTGTAGTGGGTGGAATTTCTACGCAACAGACCACTATTCCTATCTGTCCCAGGCCAAAGGTAGGTGATGGGTCACTATCATCTTCCATGTGTCTGGGCAAATGTGTATAGAAGCATCTGCCACCCAGAAGCTATTTGTCTTCAGCGTATGATGGCTGCTGGTGTTTGATTGCAGTCTGTAATGTGAGGATGTCCAACCTACATATGACAGGGAATACATTGGTTTTTGGATGCAGCTGTGGATCACTACTTGCCCTTGCTAAGTAGGGAATGTCCATTGACATGATTTATGTGCCATCACTGTTGTCAACATTCTGTATGCCTACATGTCAGCATGTGAGCCTTTCTGTATACAAAACATTTGTGATCTGCAGTTTCATGCATGGTCTACCTATTTCAATGGGATGATGACTGTATTTCCTCATATATATAGACATGCCAATGTGTGTGGAATAGGGCATTTATAGTGGGGGTATATTTCATGCTGTGCTACATACAGGAGTATGTCACCATTGTTTATTAGCTGACACGTGCCCTCATACATCATAGTATGTCATTTGGCATGTACAACTGCAGTTGCAATGAGGGACATGACAGGTAGGCCTAGGGTCTAGAGTTACAATGTGAATATCTATGCCCTTGGTGTGGCATCATTTGAAAAAGTGCACTGCACATATATAATGGGGATGGTTTGTGCCCTAACTGTTGGCATGCATCATGGAGTGACTCACAATTATGTACAAATCACATATATTTGGGTACATGCATTCATCCACAGGCAGACAACTGGGTTTTGCACGACCAAAATGTGGACAGTGATGTAGCTTCCAATTAGGCATCATGTTGAGGGCCTTTAACAAGTACTTTCAAATCTCAGGACTTCTCCAATATTCTGGCATCTGCTGATGCACTGGGTGTATGGCATAGTAGGGGTTTCCACACATTATTGGTGATTTCCCTGGGGCTTGTTGATTCAGTGTGTTGTGAATTTTAGGGACATCTCTTTCTGACAGTTTGTATATGATATCTACAGTGTCCATTTTCATGCCAAATGTGTGGTCTATCTGAGCAACATTAATACTTCCTCTATAACTCTATTAGGACAGATTTCACTTGGTAAAGTGTACGTCTTTGATATGTTTCCTTAGTGACATGGGTTTTTCCATGTGACCTTCTCCAGGATATTGTACTGTTGTCATCAACATGGCATACATTTGTATCATTAGTTCTCATTGTTGGGTCATCATGTATGTGACAAAGAGATGTGTGCCTGACCTTGTGTGGGATCAGTGGAAATGCATTTTGTATTGGCCTAGTATTGAATGTCAACAGGTGACTGTGGGCTGCGCCATGCGCCAACGCTTTGAGGATGATGGTGTCTCCTAATGGTTAAATGGCCTTTGTGATTGCACAACTTCAGTCATGCAATTGTAGTTGTGTGATATCCAGATTTTCCTGTGGGTACATGTTGACAGTTCATATGGCATGCATGCATATGGTATGGCACATGGATGGGCCACTTAGGTGTAGTTTTTGACATCGTGGTATATTCTAATCAGAGCTGTTATTCAAGTGTGATCATGGACATGTGATGACCCTATGTCTCTTTTTATTTGCAACATCTGCACTGGCAATCGAAGGAGATGGGCCACAGCTGAGTGGGGAAGGATCTGGACACTGGACCTTGGGTCAAGACACCACTTACACAGAGGGACCTGCCATGGGGGAGACCGCAACATCGTCATCATCATCATCATCAGATTCTTCCTCCATTGCACACTCCTTAGTGGTGATGACCCATAGGGGCATTCCCCAGTACCATCCTTGTCTGCCAACCCTGTTCTATCACCACCCTCCGTGTTGCTCCCCACCAAGTTGGCCGTGTCCGCTCACCCAAGAGGATGGTTGCCTCTTTCACTGCAGGCACCTCCACCCCAGCTACTGTTACACTTGCTGCCCTCAGTGAGGAGGCTATTGACTGGCAGACAAGTATCTCTATTGGTCAGTTAGCCATTGTGAATGCCACCTAGGGACTGGCAACTCAGCTAACGCAAACCAGTGCATTACTTGAAGGCATTCATGGTGCAATGGCAGGACTACAGAGATCTTTTCAGGATCTGGCTTCCACACTGAAGGCAGCCAGTCACCCCCACCTTCTGTCCTCCCTCCCCCTCCCTATTCCCAATCCAAATCCCCCCTTCCCCTACCTAGCCGAGGCACACAGACAGATCCACACACATCTACATCAACACACAAGAGAAGCACACACAAACACAAGCACCACAAAACACACCAGCGTGCAACCCAACAACAGCCACCCACAGATGCAACAACAGTCACAACTTCCCCAGACAACGCCACCATCCCAGGCTCACACAAAACATCCAGAATACCCACAGGCACCATACCAATACTCACTGACACACCCAATACACAAATCATACCCACAGAAACCACCCCAGCAGACCCCAAGACATCCACTGCAAGCACTACACCTGTAGACACCACAACTACAGACACACAGACATTCACCACATCCACTATATTTGCAGTCACCACCGTAACAGCCACACACACATCCACCACTCCATCCCCAAACATCTCCACAATCCAGTATCCCAAGACACAAAAACACACTCACTCACACACCCAATAGACACACACCACACACAAGCATCCTTCCCAGAATCACGTACCAACGACATCCATACTAACACCGCAGACACCCACTCCCTTGACATCTAAATCATGACCCCCTCCGGCTGACCATCCACGTGTCCCTAAGAAACTTTTTTTTGTTTGACCTTAACCTTTCCCCTGTTCCCTCCACCCTGTCTCAAACCCAAGAGGCCCCAACCCAGCACCCAGCCCCTCCCGTTCACCTCCAAGGCCTCCCCTGCCCCCTGCAAGCACCCACAAGAAGCCCAACACCCAAGAAGAAGCCCACCTTTCCCAAGCCCAAACCCCCCTCCCAAATCCAACCCACCCTACCCCCAGATAATCCCTGAGGTGCCTAAGTGCCCCTTGATGCCCCTTCCTGTGGAAGTTACATGGCAGTTGTGAGTCAAGTTTAGCAAAACACTGTGCCATTATTGGACTTGAATATTGACTGGCCAATGACCATTGGATGTTCATAATTTAAATCCAAACAGTTGTTTATTTGGGTATACATTTGTTCTGAGATTCCTTTTCTACCTAAATGCTGTTCCTGGCTGACTTGGGTTGTCTGTCTACAGTTGGGTCTGTTTCAGTCTGCTTGCTACTCAATTTGATGTTGTTTTCAGTATCTGCCTTTGTGGGCAGTGCTGTTGTCAGCCAAGACAAGTGTATATGTTGAGTGTATGGATTGGTGGGTGTGAATACAATGGTGGTGTCATAGCATTGTGTTATGTTTGTTATGGAAAGTATTTCATCTTGTACTTTCCATTGTGAGCATATATAGCATTAGACTTGTCCCCCTGATATGGAGTATGTGCTCATCTGATGTGAGTTAGCTTGAGTTTTATTTGTGCAGAAATGGAGTGTGTTCAATTATGTTACCTTTGTTTGCATTTGACTGTGCATGTGTCCCTTTAGCTGTGTGTACCTTGTAGCTAGTTCCTGTAAAGGTGGATGACCTCTAAAAGGGGTATGGACTACGAAGTGTAACAAAGACTCTTTTCCAAGAGGCGTGACCTAAATGAATAAGGGCATTGCTTAAATCATGTAAACAAGAATCTTGTGCTTCCCATAGCAAACTAACCAACCAGTATTTTAGCACTGCTCTGAGCGTTTTCTGTGAATGCATCCAAAAATGATTTTGTTTAATAATTAAAACTGAAAATATTTCTCTTCTGATTATATGAGTCTGCAAATTAAACACTACTAAGGCCCGTGGAAAGGGTAGTAGTTGTCAGAATGCCACAATCCCTTCTGTTCTCGTCACACCACTTTCCTCTGTGATCTCTCATTTAGACACTTAGGCCGTTTTTTTCCTCTAAATGTTTTCTGAAATCCTCCAGCTGTATATCCCACACCTCACCTCTTTCCTCTTTTCACTCGCTCCTTTATGTACTACATTACATCTCCTTAACTTCACCATCTCCCTAAACAACACACACCTGTAGCACTCCATTTTCTGTGTTTGCCCTGTCAATAATTTGACAGCTGTGTATCTCCTTACCATACCTTAGCACAGAATTGTAATTGCAATTGCTACATATTACCATTGCACTGTTCTTTCTGCAAGGGGGCAAGGATTGGCTGAATATATATATTATGAACACCTTTATAACCTACCAACGCTCACTGCTGACTTCACCTTCAACTCCAGAGCTCTCAAACATTGACTATTTTAATCACCCACTCACAACCTCAACTCACAAGGACACCTATAGGGGACTCATTTCACAGTGCACACAATGAAGGAGTCATATTCTACATGAACAAATGCATCGTCCTGGAAAAAGCAATGATTCTCAGTGCAATTAAGATTTAGTAAAAAATCTGAATTGTTGAAAGGGAACAATTACTGACATGGATTACCTTAAAGGCATTACAGTCATTGCTTAGAAATTTTATGACAAGACCGGAGGCTCCTATTATGCGTTTCCTTTCTTGCTTTATTAAATAGCAACAAGTGAAGAAAAACTACAAATCCCAGAAGCGAAGAAGAAATGAGTCAATGGGAAACAAAGTGTAGTTCATACATAACAGCCAATCAGGACACATGTATGCTAATATATTACGTAACTTGACTGCGAACAGCCCTCTTTTCTTGCTGTTCGCAGCCAAGTTAAGTAACTTCATTTCATACCACTGTTAATATTTATCTAATTTGTGTGTTTTGTCTGTATTTCGTAATATTTTATCGCACTACTGCGCTGTGCGTTTAAACAACATATTATTATTGTGCCCTTTTCAGCCGGCAAGTTGCCGCATGTTTGGGTTTATTGTTTCCTCTTCGTGCGCATTGCCCTGCACATGCTCTGTTCACAGAACGGTTTCAACTGTTCCTCAAGCTGCGGGCACCATTTTAGCCCACGCTTCGGGAATGATTGAGTCCACCTTCCGTCACACTTCACTCACCGAAGAATGTCCACGTCCTTCTCTTTCTCACAGAGTTACCATTACTCCTTTTATCGACCAACCCATTTTGAAATTTTTCACCAACTTTGGCAAGGATCCTCGAAAAGGGGTTGACAAAGCCTGGTTATCTTGCCAGGACAAACTGTTGGATGTCATCGGTCCTCATACACGAATGTTTGGATATGGCTGAGTTGGCCAGAATAGATGGTTCTTTTATTGACCCGGAAGAACTTTCATTATGGGTTCAGAGGACTGTGTGTCTCCTTGGAAATGCTAATGCCGCTCTTTCACATGAAAGGCGTAAAGGTCTGCTTCTCAAACTGGACCTAGAGCTAATTAATCTGGTGACAATTCAACCCCGAATTAAGACTGAAGGTTTACTTTTTGGCGACACCTTTATTGAAGAATTAGGCAAATATGTAGCCACATTTACTCCTCTAGACAAGGCTCAACAGTCTTTAAAGAAAATGTTCAACTAACGGGTTTTTGCCAGGGCCAGCAGAGGCAGGAACCGCTTTGCCAGCGGTGGATGATACAATCAAGGTTCACGTGGTGCCTACAACTCATCCTATCAAGAATTCAGGCCACAATTCTATCCACAAAGAGCTAGAGGCTTCCGTTCCAGAGGCTACAGGAATTCCAGGCCTCCCAATGAAACAGGTAAACCTACCCTTTGGTTATATTCCTGTGGGTGGACGTCTTTGTCATTTTTTCCCAAAATAGTTATCCATCACCTCCGATCCCTAAATACTAAACACGATTCAAGTTTAATTGATCGAATTGTATTCAACTCCTGTTCATGTGGTTTCTCCTTCTCCTCCACGTTTTTCTACAGAAATGTTCGATCTTATCTCTTCAGAAATTCATTCTCTCCTTCAAAAACAAGCTGTAGCAATTACCCATCCAGAATCATCTGGTTTCACCAGCTCCATCTTCTTGGTTCAAAAGAAGAACAAGAGGATGCAAGCGGTTATCAACCTCAAGTTCTTCAATCAGTTTGTAGTTTACCATCATTTCAAAATGGAAACGATCCTCCAACTCAGGAACTCTCTTCTCCAGCATGACTGGATGGTTTGGTTGGATTTATAGGACGCATATCTTGTTGTCCCAATATATCCAGAACACAGGACATTTCTCCAACTCCAGTGTCTCGACAAATTCTTCCACTTTACATCTCTACCTTTCGGTCTCTCATCAGCTCCATGGTGCTTCACCAAGCTCATGAAACAAGTGGCAGCGTTCCTCAGAGCTCAGGGTGTAAGACTTCTTATTTATCTGGACAATATTCTCATAATGAGCCAATTACCTCAGTCTCTCATGGCCCACTTGAACTTAACTTGTTCTCTACTCTCAGATCTGGGTTTCATCATCAACAAAGAAAAATCTCTTCTTTTTCCTACCCAAATTATAGAATTCTTAGGTTTCCAAATCAATTCAGTCTCTGCCATTCTTCTTCTTCCTTCAGCGAAGATAAAATCTATAAAGTCAGAGATTCTTCAGATCTTACGCCACTCTTCCATTTCTCTAAGATCTCTTGCCCTCGTCGTCGGTCCTCTTTCCTCTTCCATACAGGCGATATTTCCAGGCCTTTACATTACCGGGCTCTCCAGAGGCTAAAGATTCAACATTTAAGGAAAGGTCTTTCCTACGCAGACATTATCCCTCTAGATCTCTATTCTTGAACAGAGTTTCAAGGGTGGATAGACCATTTAGATGCCTGGAACAGAAGAACTATCTTTGCATCAGTCCCAGATCTTGTATTAGAGTCAGATACAAGCCAAACAGGCTGGGGGGACCGATGTGGTCCAATCTCAACTGGAGGTACATGGTCTTTAGAGGAGTCCAGATTGCATATCAATTGTTTAGAGACGCTTGCCGGCTCCTTTGCAACGAGAAGCCTTGCAAAGAACAAAGCTCTTTGTGCTATCCTTCTCAGAATGGACAATATTTCGGCAGTCCATTACATAAATCATCTTGGAGGCACAAGATCCAAACCGTTAGCAGAACTAGCAAAGGGCTTTTGGGAATTTTGCCTTTCAAACCAAATTTTGGTTCATGCAGAGTATCTTCCAGGAACTCTCAACTTCATCGCCGATTGGCACTCTTGTCATCTCCATGATTCAAGCGACTGGAAACTTCACCCTTCGATCTTTCAATCAGTACAGAACAAATGGGGCCCCTTGACGATCGACTTGTTCGCGTCTTGCCTCAATTCTCAGCTTCCTCAATTTTACAGCTGGCGTCCAGTTCCCTTGGCCTTGGCTTCCGATACATTTCTTCAAGATTGGTCCAAGTCCCTCAATTATGCCTTTCCCCCCTTTCTCATGATCAGCAGGGTGTTAGCCCAAGCAAGACGTCAGCAGGCCACTTCAGTCCTCATAGCTCCATTCTGGCAATCCCAGATTTGGTTCCCAACGCTTTTGGAACTTTCAATAGATTCTCCTTTCCTCATTCCTTCTTTTTCAGACCTCCTCTTGGATCCTTTACATTATCCTCACAACCTTATTTTGGACAATCTTCTCTCTCTTTCAGCATGGAAGATCTTGGGAATTCCCAGCCTTTCCCTGTCATTTCGTTGGAAGCTTTGGAATATATCAGACAATCCTGGGACCCTGGGACAAGAAAAGCTTACAAGTCAGCATGGTCTCTATGGCACAGCTGGTGTCTGGGAAAAAACGTTGGTTCCCTTTCAGCAGATGTCACCTTCATTTTGAATTTTTTAGCCGCTTAGGCTAGTAAAGGCAAAGCTTTCCGTACCATTAATCTGTACAGATCAGCCATCTCTTCCAATCATGTGTTTGTCAACGGAAAACCTGTGGGGGAACACCCGCTTATTTGCCATCTTTTAAAGGGAGTAAAATTTTCTACTCCACCATTACCTAAATATAGAGTCTTATGTGGTTTTAGATTTTATTCTGTCATGGCCCGATAATTCTTCTCTTATGTTGAAGATGTTATCCGCCAAACTAACTATGGTGTTGTCCCTTATTTCTATTAAATGTCTATCTGATGTTAAAGCTGTAGATATTTCCTCTATTAAAGCAAAAAAGTACACTGTTCCACAAGGAAAACCTGGTAGAATACCAGAGGCGATCCAAATTTTTCAGGAGCAAGAACCCTCATGCATCACTCTGGATGACTGGCTTCATCATTGGGAAAGCTCCTCGCCAGGCTGGTGCTGCAATGCCTGATGGGCTCCCCTGAACGGGGTGCTCTTAACCAAATTGCTCGGATAGTAGCGAAATGAAAAAGATAGATAAGTGGTTATCAAATAGGTACCCAAACTTTAGTACCCAAGCAATAATGGAGAGAAAAAGACTTAAAATGGGTTCACCATCATAAGATATAAGTCATAGTTTTAATCACCAATTGATATGATGGGGACCAAGGTTAAAAACACAGAGAGGAGTAACGGGTGAAAATAATGCTCACCTACTCACACTACAAAAGGGAGGGTAAAACCAACTATGGTCCCTCACCCTAACAGGTCTACATGTTTCGCGTCTAAGTGGTCCAGCCGGATCCAACGACGCTTCATCAGGACAAAAAAAACAAAAAAACTTCTCCAAAAACTGAACTCAAGTAGTCAATAATGTTTGAAAAACTGTTTGGGTCACTTACTTAGTTCAACTCGTTTAAATAAGGTTGCCCTAGATAAATGCAAACAGGAAAACCATGATCAATCAACATGAGTGAAATTATAGTCACAAAAAATAGTGCACATGTGAAATTGAGGTGATCAAAGTGAGACACTCATGTGATGAATTTAAAAGAGCTTCTGCTTACCATCCCCAATTTCAGAGTAGGGCTCAATAAGGATCGCTTGTCAGAGCAAGGAACTAAAATTCTGTGAATTAATAATCATACAGAAAAAGCCATGACATTGTGAGTACTACAAATGCTCAACTCACACTAAGATGAACTATATCAAGCGTTGAAACTAGTATTAGTTGTAGACAAGGTATGGCCACAGAGACAGCAAAAAGAAAAAAGAGAAAACACAGGAAGTCCCAACTATTCTATGAAATTCCACACCTTCATCTTTTACACCCACACATGAATTGTTTCGAAACTGTAGTCTCAATGTTAAAATATTAGGAGGGGAACCGACCGTAATACCGAAATACTGATTTGTATATTAGTACGGGAGGTGTAAAGTTTAACCATGCTCAGTCGGTGTATAGACCTAAACATACACAAAATGGTCTAATGACCACGTCTATTGCCATAGATAATTATACAAGTTGGTGAAGCACAACTCAACTCGTCATTAAAAAGGTTAACAAAACTTACTTTGAGTTTCCTTGCGTGAGCGGATTTACCTACCCGTACCGACGCGCGTCCTCAAAACGCGGGCGCAGCGTGTGGTCGGATCTTAAAGGACCCCGGAACCCGAAAGACAACGCCAACTCGCGTCATCCTGGAAAGTGAAAACGGACTCAGCTGTAGTCCGAAAAAGTTCATGTTGGAAAAGTATCCGTGTACGTAACAAAATAGAATCAAAAATGTCCGTAAATACACGGACCATATTAATGGCATAGGGTTGTTAACAAGAGTTAGGCAATACTGGACAATACTTAAATGATGCAGATATAGCAGGGTAGCAGCACATGATTAGAAGGCAACTGTGGCTCTATATTTATATCCCTCACACTGTTTGTCAATTAATAAAAGAAAGATCAAACAAAAGACGGTTGGGATCAGAGAGGAAGAGGGAGAAAAGAGAAGGTGTATAAAATTAAAAATACATTAAAAATACACCTTCATGAGCTATTGTATCTAAGCCATTACAAAAATACATGTGTTTAGCCCAGACCAATTACAAAAATACATAAGGATGTTGGGCTTAATTCTGAAGAGGAAGGATTAGTCTATAACATCTCTATGATGAGAGAGTGATCCAAGGTATGTCATCATTCAGTCCTCTGTTTGCTGTTCCCAATTTAAAAATCCATCTTTGTTCGATTCTAAAAAGTGAATTAGAACCTTTAGGAAGGGCTCGCGGAACTTCTAGGACCACCCACTTTAGGTCATCAGGTGTATGTGTAGACTCCAAATAATGGGCACAAAGTTTCGTTGTTACTCTCTGACATCTAATGTTACTTCTATGCTCATTTATGCGTATTTTGACTGGTCGTGTTGTCATCCCCACATAGCGTAGCCCACAAGGGCAAGTAATCATATAGATACAGTTTCTAGAATTGCAGTTCATGTGTTTACTTAGAAACCACCTTCCAATGGGGTCTAGGTCTAGTGACGTAGTCTTGCTGGTCAAAGGACATACATTACAATTACCACACGGAAAGTGGCCTTTCACAGGTGGGAGGTCCCACAGTGTCTTTTGTGACGAGGTATCTTGACTTCGTGGACGTGTATGGACCACTATATCTTTGATATTGGAAGTGCGTTTAAAAGCAAACATGGGTTTTGGCATTCCATTACCCCCTGTTGGAAAATGGGTTATTGATAGGGCAGGTAGGTACCTACACCTAGCAACAAGCCACAAACCTCCACAAAAGTACAGTTAGGTCTCAGTAAATTAATCCCAGCTCTACCCTTGGTAGCTTAGCATCGAGCGTCAAGGCTTAACTTAGGAGACAAAGTGTAAAGCATTCAAATATCACAAAACAGTAATTAAATAAAACACAGGAAACAGTTTAAAAATCCAAAACCAATTTATAAAAATAGCTTATATTTTTATCTTTAAAATGACACAAAAACGATTAAAATCGGTTCAGGGGAACCGGAGATATGAATTTTTAAAGAATTATTACTTTTCTAGCGCTTAGAAACAAAAAGCGCCAATCGGGTCATCTGGTTGCACCTCGACCGGGGCAAAGTCAAACTTTCAGGCCGACCGCGATGGAGCCCTGCTCGGCTACAGGTCGCGGGAGGCCTCGGTTAAAAAGTTACCTTCTGACTTAGTCTTTATTTTGAAGTTTTTCTTCACCGGGACGAACCTGCCAGTTGAATCCGACCTCCTGGAGCCCTTGTCCGGATACGCGATGTGGGTTTCCTCGGTGGAGACTTTTACCTTCGGACTTAGTCGTTTTTTCGAGATGAAAATCCTTCGACCGGGGTAAACCTGGATCTTGATCCGACGTCCATGGAGCCCTTCTCGGATACGATGGCTGGGAGGTCCCGGTCAACTTTTTACGTTCGGACTTAGTCTCTTTTTTGGATGTTTTTCTTTACCGGGACGAACCACGAAGTCAGGCCGGGTCGCGGTTGAGGCAAGCCGGCTAGAATTTCCGCGGCGGGTCGGTCCCTCTCTGGAGCTTTTTTCCAAAAATTCTCAAATCTTTTCCAAACTTCTGGGGCTTCACCCAGATGTTCTTTTAAGGTTCTTTTGGGGTCCACAGCTCACCCCAAGGGTCCAGAAGTTCTGTGATGGTCCTTGGGGGGTGCGGACTTCAACTCCCAGAATGCACCTGGCGCAAACTCCTTTTTGGCCACTGGACAGTGGTCAGCTGGTCGCTTTCTTCAGGAGTTGGTTCAGGGGACTCTGGTTTAGCAATTTTTCACCTGTAGCAAACAGGGAGTCCCTCCTTGAACCAGTTGAAGCCAGGCAAAGTCCTTCTTGTGGTGAAGCCCAAGTGTGCAGCTGGTGCAGTCCTTCTGAGTGCAGGGTCCAGGTGCAGGCCAGGGGTCCAGCAGGGCAGTCCTTCTTCTTCTTTAGTTCCTTTCTTGTTGAATTCTGGAGGGGATCTGAGGCGTGGGTGCAGGTCTGCCAGTTTTATCCTTGCTCCTGGGTGAAAAGCAGGGGGGCCCTGGTCCTCCAATCAGGGACAGGGTCGTCCCCCTGTGATGACCACTTCCTGGGAAGTGTGGCAAAAATCCATCCCAGAAGGCAATAGTCTCTAAAAATCCAAAATGGAAGAATCTGATTTTTGGAGGAGAGATCTGGCTGAGCCCACCCACTGGTGTGGCTAAAAATCATAAACACACCCCTCTCCTGCCCTCTCCTAATCTAATCAAGGGGGCACCTAGCTGTCTGGGGTTGCAGGATGTGGGGGTGTTGCTGGGTGCTCCAGATGTCCTTCTCTGCCTTTGAAGACCAGTTTGGCAGCCCTCCCCCTTCCTGCTTCCCCATCTGCTGAGGGGAGATTCTCTCCCCCAAGCACATTCCTTTGTGTAAAGTCAGGCCACTTCACACCTCATTAAAGTAGCCTGGCAGAAGCTGCTGCAGGCTGGCCAATCAGAGCACAGCAGCAAAAACAATGCAGAGCTGAAATTGGCAACTTTTTAGGTAAAGTCTAAACTTTTTACCTGCACTAGTTATATTAAATCCAACAACTGGAAGTTGTGGGATTTATTATAACAATCAATTTGATACCAAATTCTTGGTATGTAACATTTAAGGAGACTTTAAAATTTAAAATAAAGTCTGCCCATTCTAGCCTATGAAGGCCATTTACTTCAATGAGGGAAAAACGAATTTGGCTGTTTTTACCTCACCAGGGCTTATAAATCTATTTTTATAAAGTCCCTGATTATAGTTACATGGCACCCAGCCCTAGGGGTACATAGGGCACACCTTAGGGGTGACTTATATGTAAAAATAAGGTAGTTTAAGACTTTGGAAGTACCTTTAATTCCAAAGTCGAATTTGCATATAACTTTAATTTAAAAGCAGCCAGCAAGGCAGGCTTGCTTTTAAAATGACACTGGGCACCTCAGCAATGCACCTAGGTGTGCACCACCTATGCTGTGGTCCCTAAACCTACATGCCCTACCATATACTAGGGACTTATAGGTAGGTTAACTTAGCCAATTATAATTAGCCTAATTTGCATATCCATTTTACACAGAGCACAGGCCCTGGGACTGGTTAGCAGTACCCAGGGCACCATCAGAGTCAGGAAAACACCAGCATAAAGTGGAAAATGGGGGCAAAAAGTTAGGGGGCCTCTGCAATCAGCCCCAGTTTCTCACACCCCCACTTTCCAGAATCGACCAATGTCTATTAATCACCTTTTTGATGGTATTGGATAGTGGGGTAAATGTAGTGACACAGGTTATACGTGTCTGGAGAGTCTTATCATTTGTAGCCAGAAGACACTCCCTATGGTTGTTTTTTGCTCTCTTACGGGCAGTGTTGATGGTCTTCATTGGGTAGTGTCGCTACTGTAGTTTTGTTTGCAGGATGTCAGCTTGTCTGTCAAATTCTCGTATAGAACTGCAATTACGTCGCAGCCGTAGGAATTGGCCGACTGGTAAATTATCTCTCAGAGCCTTCGGATGATGACTTTCATATAGGAGAAGGCTATTCCGATCAGTTGGTTTTTGCTAGGTAGTGGTGCTCAATGACCCATTATCAATAGTGATCATTAGATCCAGAAATGCCAACTCTGTAGAAGAAACTGAAGCTGTAGATTTTAGGTATGGGTCAAGAGAGTTGATCCAAATGATAAATTCATTCGTTAATGATAATGGTCCTTGCCAGATGATCAGAATATCATCTATATAGCGCTTCCATAGATGAATATCATGTTGAAAAGGATTAGTTGATGTTAGAATGTATTTATTTTCAAAGTCATACATGTATAAGCAGGCTAGGCTGGGAGCAAAAGTACTGCCCATAGATGTACCTCTAGTCTGATAGAAGAACTGTTCCTCAAACTGAAAGTAGTTTTTCGTCAAGGCCAAAGTGGCACATTGCATGATGAAATTGATAGGTGTGGATGTAATAGAACAATCATTCCGCAAAGCCGATTCCACTACCGTTAGAGTGGCTGCTTGGGGGATATTGGTGTAAAGTGCTTCCACGTCAAGGGTAATGATCCCTTGTAGTTTAGTGGTCAAGTTGACAGATTCAATTAGATTGAGGACATCCTTGGTATCCTGGAGGTAAGTGGAGGAATGCTTTACAAGGGGCTGTAAGAACTGATCACAAAAGACTGACAATGGTTCAAGGATAGAACCAATCCCCGATACAATTGGTCGTCCAGGAGGAGGTTGAATGCCCTTATGAATTTTGGGTAAACAATAGAAATACAGTATTCTAGGATGTACCGTATCAAGGAATTCAGCTTCCTTGGGAGAAATCCATGAGTTGCTTTTTGCTTCTTCTAGTAGACTTCTGATTTGAATTTGGAGTCCCTCGGTTGGATCTCTACTGATCTTTGTGTAATAAGTTGTGTCACTTAAGAGACGTAGACATTCACGCCTATACTCTACTGTATCCATAATCACAATAGCTCCACCTTTATCGGCTTGTTTGATCACAATATTAGGATCAATTGCTCATTGCTGTAGTGCCTGATTCTCTCGTTTAGGAATGTTAATAAAAGAGTGTTTTGGACATAAGTGCGAGATATCGTTTAAGACTGCTTTTTCAAAAGTCAGTACTTCACTTGGCATTGACATTGTAGGTGGTACAAAAGTGGAGGGTTTCTTAAGGCCGGTGTCACTTGCTGGTTCAACTGGTTTATCTTTGAAGAACACATGGAGACGGATCTTTCGAAAGAGTTGGGCTAATTCAATGTGGAGACGGAAGAAATCTTCATTTGGAGTAGGGACAAAGCCTAAGCCCCTATTGAGAACACTAATCTCATCAACTGTAAGATTTCTCTGGGACAGGTTAACCACTAGGTTCTTGGTGTCAGGTTCTTTGTGTGACTCCTGGTCACCATTTGTGGTTCTTCCTTGGACCACTGAACATTTCTGCCTCTTCCTCTTCTTCTGCCTCTGCCCCTGCCCCGGCCGCGGCCTAAAAAATGCGTGAATGGCATAAAAGGATGGGGCTGAAAGAACGGATAGGGTGGTTGCCAAGGTGTAGCCTGATTCATGGGGTACGGAGAGTAGTTGTAGAAGGGTTGCAAATTCTCATCGGAACTCCATCCATCAGATGATGACCCCCTGCTATATTGGCGTGGTTTTTTGAATGAACCGGTAGATTCATCTGAAGAACGTGACTGAGTATCAATGTCATAGTCTTCTTTGATATAAGGGTAAACCTTCTCCCTACTAAACTTGACTATGTCTTTTTGCAGTTTAGTGATCTTCTGCTGAGTTAAAAACTCCTTTGTCTCATTTAATTCTCCATTGATTTCCGTAAGGCGGCTTTTGAAAGCTGTCAATGTAACTGTGGTTTTTAAAGTATTTTCAATAGCACTCCTCTAGACAGTTTACTCCTTCTGGTGTGTTATTTACTGTGTCTCGTCGAACAAAAACAAATTTAAAATCAGTTTTCTATCCATATTTTCCTAATCACCCTGCGTTATGTGTTGCACAACGTTTGAAAGTTTACAAACAAATGACTGCACATCTAAGAATGTCCTCAGTTCCCCAACTACTTATTTCCTTTAGGAAACCTTTAAAACTTGTATCTTCAGACACTCTAGCCTGTTGGGTTAGATGGATAATGTCGCAAGCAGGGATTGATACCTCCAGGTTAGGAGCGCACTCTTCCAGAGGAGCTATGGCATCTAAAGCCTTTTGGGCGGGTTCCCGTCTTGAGGACATTCTTAGATCCCCAGATTGGTCTAATGATAATGTTTTCAGAGTTTTTTATTGTAAACCTGTTGATACCATTTCTATGAATGTTATTAATTTGCTTTAAACAAGCATAATGGGAGCCTCCGGTTTTAATGATGGAAAGTCTTAATTTTATTAAAGACACGGAGGCGAGTATTATCCCACCACTTATTGTAACTATGATTTGTTTTCTTTTTCTCCCATCCCTTTAGTGTCATCATCCTTAGCTCAACCTTCCTCGTAGAACATCATTTCATGATTTGGATACACGACCAGTGTCTCTTATTTTACCTTCTTCACCAGTTGGATTAGCGATCCATCAGTGTGTGCCTGTTCATCGTCAGTTTCCTGGATTCATGGACTTCTCTTCTGACTTGTTATCCTTTATCATGGCAGTCCTTATTTTGGTTTCTATTTTTTCTTTATTTCGTTCTAGCTGACTCTTAAGCGCAAGAAAAGAGGGCTGTTCGCAGTCAAGTTACGTAATAATAGCATACCTGTGTCTTGATTGGCTGTTATGTATGAACTACACTTTGTTTCCCATTGGCTCGTTTCTTCTTCGCTTCTGGGATTTGTACTTTTTCTTCACTTGCTGCTGTTTAATAAAGCAAGAAAAGATACGCATAATACTCGCCTCCGTGTCTTTAATAAAATTAAGACTTTCTGTCATTAAAACTAGGAAAATCTACATTGAACAGTGTCTTTTCCTGTAAAGTTAAGGACATAAATGTAAGGCCTGATAGGGACCCATGTCAGTGTTCATTTTTATTTACTACTAGGTCTGAGATCTGGAGAGACCTGTCTAATGTAATGCAGCAGACATAGGAAGAGGAAAAAAGAAGGAGAAATGAAATATTTTTCCTCGAACCGGCTTCCCTAGGGAGGCACATCCCCAGGTTTACAAGGTTTTGTAAATCTGGCGATGCTTCAAAGTCTGTGGGTGTTTCGTGAAAACACCCACTGCAATACCCATGAAATGCCTCCCTTGTGCAGAAAAGGCAATGCAGCGTTACTCTATATCTATGAGGGCATTCAAAGCCACGAATAGTGGCTTTGCACGACCTCGTAGATATGAGTTTAAGGTATGCGTCGCCATTGCGTCACAAAACGTTTTGAATATGCCCTTTGGTGTGAATAGTGATGTTTTATTATATCGTGAAGCAATGCTTACTTTTTGACACTCTGGTCACCTGTGAGCCATCAACTTATTTTTAGAACATATGAAAAAATATATATTTGCCACTTTCTTTCGCCCCTGTGCCTTTCCTGCATGTCTTTGTAGCCAGGAAACATACATGGTTTTATTCATCTTGTAGCCTTTAGAAGTTATTGTGTGTTTCAAGTAATTTATCGAGCTGGGGAGCCATAAGAGCAGTCAATTATTGCAATAAAAAAAAAAAAAAAAAATCCTCTGAAATATTACACGATGTAAGTTCCACTATATACTCACAAATATGCCCATATGGGCAGAAAAGATTCACGGCGTCTGAAAGAGCTATAACTAACGCACGCTTTCAGCACAGATATTTAAAATACTCCTGACCAACCTACCAGGGTATTATTGGTTTCCCGCGCTTCCTGCTGACTGCAGTGAAAAGTGGAACTTTGTGTTATCATGTCCACTGAGTATACATTATCCACCATCAGCTATCAAACACATTTAACCTATTTGCTGTGAAACGTGCACAGTAGATTTACTCTGCGCCACGTACAACCTTTACCCAGAGGAGCTATACAGCAGAGCAATTTATTATCAAAGTATATGTTTCATTTTAAGCTATGAATGGTGTAATTGCACATGCTAAATTTCAGGGATAATTAAGCCCCAATGTCATTTATAAGCTGTGAAGTTAAATGGTGGGACGCTGTAAAATGTCATTTGCATAAACTGCGGTTATTTAAGTACCGTGAGGGCTCCACAATGCTTTCATTGGAACGCGCAGTTTCAGAACTCCGGCGCGAGCGCGACTGCACACCAGGTAAATGCTTTGGTTGTCTGCTACTTGCAAATCACTGTTTTAAATCTCGGCCGGAGTATGAAGTTAGGTAAGAATAAACAAGGCCCCTTGCTTGCGTTGGTGGATACGGATAATTTGACTGGATGTGGTTTACTTAACCTATGTTTGTAATGTCTGAAATATGTGGCAAAATCCAATCATGCACGCGAGGGTAATCTGTAGTCCTACGAGATGATCTACTATTTACTGGCATGTTTGCTAACATTGGAAGGCCGAAAACATTAATTCACTGAGCAGGTGGAGATATGCTGGAGAAGTCACTTGCACAACACTTCATTTACTTCCTTATCTCCCTGAAGAATGGGAAGCAGTTCCTTGCTAGTTTTACTTGAGCATATTCATTGACTCTGCCACCATCGATTACGCCTTCCTTAACCCCTTCAATGCCAGGCCTTTTCTCCCCTCAGGTGGCAAGCATTTTTTTACTATTTGGGGCAGTTTGCGCTTAGGTCCTCATAACTTTTTGTCCACATAAGCTACCCACACCAAATTTGCGTCCTTTTTCCAACATCCTAGGGATTCTAGAGGTACCCAGACTGTGTGGGTTCCCCTGAAGGAGACCAAGAAATTAGCCAAAATACAGTGAAAATTTAGTTTTTTTTTAAAATGGGAAAAAGGGCTGCAGAAAAAGGCTTGCAATTTTTTCCCTGAGAATGGCATCAATAAAGGGTTTGCGGGGCTAAAATCAGAAGCTTCTAAACTTTCAGGAACAGGCAGACTTGAATCAGAAAACCCAATTTTTCAACACAATTTTGGCATTTACTGGGACATACCCCATTTTTACGATTTTTTGTGCTTTCAGCCTCCTTCCAGTAAGTGACAGAAATCGGTGTGAAAATAATGCTGGATTCCAGAAACCTAAACATTTGTGAAAAGTAGACAAAATTCTGAATTCAGCAATGGGTAATTTGTGGAGATCCTACAAGAATTTCCTTCAGAAAATAAGAACTGAAATAAAACAATACTGAAATTGAGGTGAAAAAAACAGCCATTTTTCTCTACGTTTTACTCTGTAACCTTTTCCTGCAATGTCAAATTTTTGAAAGCAATGTACGTTACATCTGCTAGACTCTTCTGGTTGCGGGGATATATAGGGCTTGTAGGTTCATCAAGAACCCTAGGTACCCAGAGCCAATAAATGAGCTGCACCTTGCAGTGGGTTTTCATTCTATACCAGGTATACAGCAATTCATTTGCTGAAATATAAAGAGTGAAAAATAGGTATCAAGAAAACCTTTGTATTTCCAAAATGGGCACAAGATAAGGTGTTGAGGAGCAGTGGGTATTTGCACATAGCTGAATTCTGGGGTGCCCATTCCAGCATGTGAATTACAGGGCATTTCTCAAATAGACGTCTTTTTTACACACAGTCTTATATTTGGAAGGAAACAAAGTAGAGAAAGACAATCAGCAATAACACTTGTTTTGCTATTCTATATTCCCCCAAGTCTCCCGATAAAAATTATACCTCACTTGTGTGGGTAGGCCTAGTTCCTGTAACAGGAAATGCGACAAAACACAAAGTGTACCCATCACATTTTCTCAAAGAAAACAGGTGTTTTTTGCAAAGTGCCTACCTGTGGATTTTGGCCTCTAGCTCAGCCGGCACCTAGAGAAACCTACCAAACCTATGCATTTTTGATAACTAGACACCTAGGGGAATCCAAGATGGGGTGACTTGGGCTTTCACCAGGTTTTGTTACCCAGAATCCTTTGCAAACCTCTAACTTTGGCTAAAAAAACACCTTTTCCTCACATTTCGGTGACTGAAAGTTCTGGAATCTGAGAGGAGACACACATTTCCTTCCACCCAGCGTGCCCCCAAGTCTCCCAATAAACATGATACCTCATTGTGGGGGTAGGCCTAGTGCCCGTGACAGAAAATGCCCCAAAACACTATCTGTACACATCAAAATGATCAAATACAAAACTACCTGTTTTTTTTGGGGTGGGGCAACCTGTGTTTTTGGTCCTGGGCTCAGCAGCAATCTAGGGAAACCTACCAAACCCAGACATTTCTGAAAACTAGACACCTGAGGGAGTCTAGGGAGGTGTGACTTGCGTGGATCCCCCAATGATTTCTTATCCAGAATCCTCAGCAAACCTAAGGTTTAGCTAAAAAACACTTTTTTCCCACATTTCTGTGTGGGATCATGGCAATGGGAAAAATTTCCCACCACCCAACGTTCCTCTCAGTCTCCAAGTAAAAATGATACCTCACTTGTGTAGGTGGGCCAAGTGCCTGTGACAGGAAAGAGGCAAAAACATGTCAACATTGAGAGGGAACCAAAGCGGGTCCAAAAGGGCAGTTTGAAAAAAAAGCATTTTTAGGCTGACCAGTGCAGCAGAATATTTATCGGTATAGATGGGACAATGTTGGGTGGTAGGAATTTTGTGGATTCCTGCAGATTCCGGAAGCTTCCATCACAAAAATGAGGAAAAATTTGTGATTTTCAGCAAGGTTGGAGGTTTGCAGGGCATTGTGGGTAAGAAAATGGTGCGGGGTGTATGTGAAGCACAACACCCTAGAATGAACAAGATGTTTAGTTTTCAGATGTGTCTGGGTCTTGTCGATTTCTCTACATGGCAGCGTCCCAAAGTCAAAAAAGTGCAGCCCTCACCATTCCAAGTTGGACGATTTTGAGAGTTACCAAGCTCTCGTGGCCCAAATGTAAAGCCAAAACCCAAAATAATCAAATGTCTTCTTGCTTGCTGTGGGATAAAATGTTTTATTGTGCCGGGGAGAACCTAAAGACTGTTACCCCTTTCAGTTGGGGTGGGGGCATAACCAGGCCCATACTGGCTGGTAGCCACAGCCCCACTATTTTTTTTTTTTTGTTTAAATTCCATGCCATCTAGTAGACTTTCTGCCCCCCCGGGGTGTGAATCGGGGTAATTGCCCCATCTGCCCACTGGTGGGCAGAACAACTTCGACCCCTCTTATTTTGAAAATAAATCTTCCCTGGTCGCTGGTGGGCTTTCTGCCCCCGCCCCTTGGGGGCAAATGAGCCTTCCGAAAATAGGCTGTTGGATATGGCCAACAGTAATGTGCCCCCAAGGGGAGCGACCCTTGCCCAAGGGGCATCCCCCCAAACAAAACACACACATAAACATACACCAATCCCTGGTGTCTAGTGATTTCTGCACCCCTTGGGGGCAGATTGGCCTAACAAAAATAGGCTGATCTGCCCCTAAATACAATTTTCACCCCAGGGGAGCGACCCTTGCCTAGGGATTCACTCCCCATACATAACAACATAAAGTAAATAAAAAAATATATATAAATATCTCTGGTGTCTAGAGGTTTCTGTCCCCCCCGGAGGCAGATCTGCCTAATTATATTATATTAGGCTGATCTGCCTCCAAGAGGGGGCAGAAAAGGCCTAAAAATGATTTGCCCCCCCTTGGGAGCGGCCCTTGCCCAAGGGACCGCTCGCCTTATACGTAGGTATATGATAAAAACAAATCCCTGGTGTCTAGTGAAATGGCCTAGAAAACAATTGGGCCCCCCAGGGAGCGAACCCTTGCTGAAGGGGTCGCTCCCTATACATAAAAGAAAAAAAAAAATCCCTGGTGTCTAGGGTGTTTTCTGCCACCCCGGGGGCAGAAATGGCCTAAAAATTATTTGACCTCCTGGGGAGCGACCCTTGCCCAAGGGGCCGCTCCCCTTATGTTTATTTCACAACAAAAAAAAATCCCTGGTGTCTAGTTGGCATTTCTGCTGCCCGATCGCATCGCAATCGGGCAGCAGAAATGCTTGCAGAGACATGAAAGGAAAGGAAAGGCCTTTCCTTTCCTTTCATGTCTCTGCTGGCCCCCTCTTCCCGAGTGGAAGAAAAATGCTGAACATTTCTCTTCCGCAATCGCGCTGGAAGCATGCTTCCAGCACGATGGGAGGTGGCCTCTGATGAGGTCAGCACGCTTTTGTGTGCTGACGCCATCAGACGTCACTAGGGGGGTCAGGGTGGAAGGGGAAGCGATTCCCCTTCCAGGCCTGACCTGGGGGGTGGCCCTTTGGGGAAACGCTAGCTCTTCCCCCGAGGGCCGGTATATGGATGTAATAGTTACGTCCATGGCGCCACACAGGTGCAGCCATGGACATAACCATTGCGTCTGTGACCTCAAAGGGGTTAAGAAAGAGGAGTTCCATCCTACACTTGTAACCCATTTCTTCGTGCAAATTCTTTAAAAATGATACTTCTTTGTGTAATAATTATATTTATGCTCCCTAATTTGTATTTGCTTCCTCACTCTCAAGCACAAACATTTCTATTCACTTCTTAGCCCCTTCGCTGCTAAGCAATTTTTGCCTATTTGGGGTACTCTGGCCATAAGACCCCGTATATAAGCTATCCACTCCAAATTTGCGTCCTGTTCTTCCAACATCCTGGGCATTCTAAAGGTACCTAGGGTTTGGGGAGTCCCCTGGAGGGACCAAGAAATTTGCTAAAATATAGCTAAATTCTGGAGTTGTTTTTTTTTTTAATGGGAAAAAGTGCTGTTGAGGAAAGCATCTGTTTTTTCCCCTGCAAATAGCACCAACAAAGCATTTGTGGTGCTAAAATCACCATCTTCCCAGCTTTCAGAAACAGGTACTCTTGAATCACAAAAACTAATTTTTCAACACAGTTTTTGTATTTTACAGCAACATACCTCATTTTGTTCTATTTTTTTGTGTTTTCTACCACCTTCCAGTTAGTGGTAGAAATGGATGTGAAAGCAATGGTGGATCCCACAAAGCCATACATTTCCAAAAAAGAGACAAAATTCTGAATTTAGCAAGGGGCCATTTGTGTAGATCCTTCAAGGTTTTTTGATGGAAAGTAACAATTGAAATATAATAAATATTGATATTGAGGTGAAAAAACAGCCATTTGTGTCTAAGGGGGTCATTGCAAGTTTGGCGGATGGAAAACTCCATCCACCAAACTCTCGACAGGGTGGCCGCCACACATGCAGGAACCTCCCTTCTGGAGTTATTATGGGTTTCCCGCTAGGTCTGCGGGCAGAAACCTAGGTTTCTACACCACTAGTCTAATTGGAAACAGGATACAGCATTGTCTCCAGTTTTTAATTGAGCCGTCGGCAATGCTGTAGCCTGAAGGGTGCACCAGCACCCTTGCAATGTTCACTGTCTACAAAGCAGAAAGTGGACATTGCGATGGTGCTCGGCAAGCAG
Organism: Pleurodeles waltl; assembly: GCF_031143425.1. Classification (NCBI taxonomy): domain Eukaryota; kingdom Metazoa; phylum Chordata; class Amphibia; order Caudata; family Salamandridae; genus Pleurodeles; species Pleurodeles waltl. Next base: position 239,323,317 of record NC_090437.1, on the reverse strand, counting down.
GCCCCTACACTGCCCATTCCAAGTGCATGGTAGTGCAATGGCCCCCATGTGGCCCCCTGCACCTGTTCCCTGCCAGGCTGCCAGGTTTTTCCGCCATGAAAAGGCTGGCGGAGAATAAGGTCATAATCACCAGGGCAGCGCTACATGCAGCTCTGCCCTGGTGGAATAGGATCCCTGCCACCTCTAGACTGTCGAGATCCAAGATCCTGGCAGAGCTGGCGGTCTATGGACTGCCAAACTTGTAATGACCCCCTAAGTTTTCATCTGTAATCTTTTCTAAGTATGTCAGATTTTCAAAAGCAATGTACCGTTATGTCAGGTGGACATTTTTGGTTGTGCAGATATATAAGGCTTGTAGGTTTGTAAAGAAATCAAGTTCCCCAAAGCCAATAACTGAGCTGCACCTTGCAATGGTTTTTCATTGTGTACCAGGTATACAGCAATTTATTAAGAAAAATATCAAGAGTGAAAAATAGGTATCAAAGACACGTATATATTTCCAGAATGGGCACAAGATATGGAGTTTAGAAGCAGTGGTTATTTCTCTGTATTTGGAGAAAGCCATGCTAGCACATGAATTAGATGGCATTTCTCAAAACAACTTCTTTCTTACAGACTGCCTTACATTTGGAAGGCACAGATGTAGAGAAAGACAAATGGTTTTAACATTTGTTCTGCTAATATGTGTCCCCCCAAGTCTCTTAATAAAAAAGGTACCTCGCTTGTGTGGGTAGGCCCAGTGCCTGTGACAGGAAATGACCGAAAATGCAACATGGACACATCACATTTTTTCACTGTAAACTGACTCGTTTTTTGGAAAGTGCCCAGCTGTGGTTTTTGGACCTTCAACCAGTCGGCACTTAGGGACACCTATCAAGACTATACACTTTTGAAAACTAGACACCTAGAGAAATCCAGAATGGGGTGACTTATGTGGCGCTCAGAAAGTTATGTTATTCATAATCTCTTCCAAACTTCAACATTTCCCTAAAAAATACATTTTCCTCATATATGTGTGATGAAAAGTTCTGGTATCCCCACAGAGCAACAAACTTCCTGCCACCGGGAATTCCCCTAAGTCTCCCAATAAAAACTGTACCTCACTTGTGTGGGTAGATCTAGCACCCATGACATGCAATGGCCTAAAACACAACCAGGACACATGACATTCTTCCACTCAAAACTGACTTGTTTTATGCAATGTACCTTGCTGTGGATTTTGGGCTGTAGCTCAGCTGGCACATAGGGAAATCTAGCAAACCTGTACATTTGTAAAACTAGACACCTAGGAGAATCTAGTATTGGGTGGCTTATGTGGCTTCCGCCAGGTTCTGTTACCCACAATCCCCTGCAAACCTCAAAATGTATCTAAAAAACACATGTTCCTCACATTTCTGTGATGGAAAGTTCTGGAATCTGAGGGGAGCCATAAACCTCCTTCCACTGAAAATTCCGACAAGTATCATGATGAAAATGGTACATCACTTGGGTGAATAGGCCTAGAGCCTGCAACAGGAAATGGTTCTAAACACAACATGGACACATCACATTTTTTCACTGAAAACTGACTCATTTTTTGCAATGTGCCTAGCTGTGGAGTTTGGACCCTAGCACAGATGGCACCTAGGGAAACCTAGCAAACCTGTACATGAACAAAAAAAAAATACCTAGGAGAACCCAGAATTGGGTGACTTGTGTGCCTCTTATCACATTTTCTACCCAGAGTCCCTTGCAAACCTACAATATGTCTAAAAAACACATTTTCCTCATAATTCTGTGATGAAAAGTTCTGGAATCGGAGGAAAGCCACAAACATCCTTCCACCCAACATTCCCCTTCGCCTCCTAATAAAAATGGTACCTAACTTGTGTGAGTAGGCCTAGTGCATGATACAGGAAATGGCACAAAATGCAATGTGGACATATCACATTTTACCACTGAAAACTGACTGTCAACATCAGGGCAGTGCGCGCTCTACAGGTGACTAGAATGCAAAAACCCAACAATTTCAAGCTAACATAATTTATGCATTGTGCTGATATGATCTTGTTTAACCTTTTGCATTGCAAAGTTTAATCTTAAAGACTTATGTTCAACATGCATATAAATACAGTTCGCATGATAAGTACTGCTGCAGGTTTTCAGACTGTGCCAGGGTGTGGTCCCCTTCCAGGGCCTTCTAGAAGCTTTCCCTGCAGCATGCCTGGGTGTGGGTTGTGGGCTGGGCCAAGACTCTATATAAGGGAGCCAGCCCAGCTCCACGTGCTCACTATTCAGAGGTCCCGGTGCAGAGCAGCAGCAACTTCCTGAGCTCCTGTTCCGGTGGCCTACTTTGATCCTCCAGGCCTTGCCCTTTTCACTTTAATTGGTGACCCTAGATCAGGGCGGTAAGACAGAGGTCGGGCTGGGTCCCCGACCCCGTTATCGAAGACTCTCGAGTTCTTGGGCCTAATCTTTGCCTGATAAACAATTTTAGTCTTGTTCATGTGAATGTGTGCTTGGTCGTTTCGTAGCATTTGCATGCTGATGCTAGAATCGGCAAGACACGCGATTCTTTGCTTGTGTGTTAACTCTTGATACTCACTGTGAGCTACCATTTTATGGCATTTACAAGGTAGCATTTGAATCGGCAAGACGCGCAATTCTTTTCTCGTGCTTAATTCATGTTATTTATTGTGCGCTACCATTCCTTGGCAGTTACATGGTGGCATTCGAATCGTCAAGACGCGTGATTCGTTTCTTGTACTTTAACCCTTGATATTCAGTGTGCGCTACCATTCCTTGGCAATTACATGGTGGCATTTGAATCGGCAAGACGTGCAATTCTTTTCTCGTGCTTAATTCATGTTATTCATGGTGCGCTACCATTCCTTGGCAGTTACATGGTGGCCTTCGAATCGGCAAGACGTGCGATTCGTTTTCTTGTGCTTTAACCTTTGAAATTCATTGTGTGCTAACATTCCTTGGCAGTTAGATGGAGGTACTCGAATGGGCAAGACGCGCAATTCATTTCCTGTGTATAACTCATGTTACTCATTGTACGCTACCATTTCCTGACATTTATTTGGTGACATTCGAATCGGCAAGTCGCACAATTCCTTTTCTGTGTTTAAAATCACAGTGTTCATTATGTGCTACCATTTTAAAGTATTTACTTGGTGGCTTTTGAGTTGGCAAGTCGCGTGATTTATTTCTCGAATCTAATCTGTGTTATTTATGGTGCACAATCATTCTATGGTATTTACTACTCATGTAAAAATCTGCAATGTGCGCAATTCATGTTCCGGAAATTTGAGAGAACAAAAAAGCCAGAGTTCTAGATGTAATGTTGTGTGTTCCTAACATGTTTCTCAAACACGATTCATATGATGGTATAGAAATCATTCAGATTGTTTCCTGATCCTCATGCAAAGGATAATACTTGAATTTGAAAGTTGCATTTAACCTTTCTTGATTTCCTCACAGGTATCCAGTCATCTTGAAACCTAGTTATTTTAAGTCTATCCTTAGGTTGTCCATGTTTTCAGAATGACAATGCTTAGAGTCATAGCCTAGTGTTGATTCATATGATGTAATCTTGATATTGTGTGTATTAACCCTTTGCTTCCTACAGGTCTCCTTCCCAGCTGTTCCCTTCCTAATCCACCTTTCCCCACTTGGACTCTCTTAGACTCTGACAATTCAAATCAGAGTATTGGAGCTGTCTTGTGGTGGAAGTGTTGGGAATGTACACAGACCCCGAGGATCTGGTGACTCTGACACTGACTTGCTTTTTGCAAGGTGCCAAGCTATGGATTTTGGGCCCTAGGACATCCGGCACCTGAAGAAATCTAGCAAACCTGTACATTTGTGAAAACAATACATAAAGGGAAATGCAGGATATGGGGACTTGTCTGGCTCGAACCAGGTTCTGTTACCCAGAATCCCTTGCAAACCTCAAATTTTGTGTAAAAAACACATTTTCCTCACATTTCTGTGGTGGAAAGTTCTGGATTCTGAGGGGAGCCACAAACTCTCTTACGCCCAGCATTCCCCCAAGTCTCCCAATAAAAGTGGCACCTCACTTGTGTGGGTAGGCCTAGTGTCTGTGACAGGAAACGCCCCAAAACATAATGTGGGGACATCACATTTTTCCACTGAAAACTGACTTGTTTTGTGCAATGTGCCTAACTGTCGATTTTGGGCCCTAGCACAGCCTGCACCTATAGAAACCTAGCAAACCTGTTCCTTTTTTTTTAATGAGCCAACTGTGGTACATATCTGTTTTTGGAAGAATATGTCACAGAAATGCAAGAAGAATGTGTATTCATAGTCACAGTTTGAGGGTTTACAGGGCATTGTGGGTAAGAAAACTTGTTGGGATCCACAAGAAGCACATCACCATGTACTCCCTTGGGTGTCTAGTTTTTGAACATATCTAGAGTTGGTAGATTTTCCCTAGACAAGAAGTAAGCATGCTACAAAGTCTCTTACTTTTATGATGTCACAAACACTGAAATTGTAAAAATAAAAAGGCCCTTAGGTTTTGCTAAATAGACCTCTCGCCCACTAACCTAGTTGGTGGCATGCTACATCATTGAGGTCCCACCTGAGGCACCTGGCATGTCAGGGGTGTGCTTTGACCCCCGATTACATTGGGCGTTTTTTTTTTGTGTGAATTGAATTCCAAACTGAGAGGAGAAGTGCAATTAAATGGTCTTGTGGCTACCCACTGTTCTTATAACATATACATTCTGGGTGGATTTGGGACGAGGGTGAGTGATGGTTCAATATATTAAACTCTATTGCCAAGAAATTTCCCAAAAATGAAATGCTCTGTGAATAATTGATAGGTCAAAAAATAGAACCAATGACTCAGAACTCGTGAGCTCTAAAGCCACGACAAGGCACCAACCGCTTTACAGGTGATTCACACAGCTTTCATAGGCGACACACACAAGATCCTTCAAGCTGCCAGTTGCAGGCCTAGCACATTACTACACTCACATCAACAGTCAAGCGCCGTTCAAGGGTCCATCACTTTCATATGCACGCATGCCGGACACAGCTGTCACACTGGATAACAGAGTATATTGACTGACACTTGGCTATCAGTGTGTGTAGTGGCCACCAGCAAGTTAATACTTACTCACTACCAGCCAAGCACCAGCTCACATGCATTTCTATCCAAGCACCAGTCCACACACATTGCCAGCCAAGTGCCAGTCCACACACACCGCCAGCCAAGCACCAGTCCATGCACACTGCCAGCCAAGTGCCAATCTATGCACACCATCACAAAAAAAAAGACAAACCAATTGTAAGTAAATACAAAACTACAAATACAAGGGCTCTAACTAAATACATCACACTAATGCCAACCGTGAAACTGAACAAAAAATAGAAAACAACACAGACCAAGAAGTTCACTTTTATGCTCATGGTTGCTCCCAAAAACCCTTTTCAGTGTGGGACTGTCTAAAACATGCAGGCACACACAGTCTGGATATAAAGGGACACTCAGAGCATAACATATGAGTCTCCTTCTTCATACCTCTTCGCGTACACACTCTACATCTCCTACTGGGAAAGTATTTTTTTGGACGTGGGATGAAAGTGATCAGCAAAGTGAGAATCTTTCAATCTACCCACATCTTCCACCACTCCAACTCTAGGAACACTTGCCTGTTCAACTACAACAAGCCTACCTATCACAGACTCCTGAAACTGAACAAATGTCATCTTTGACTCTGGAGAGCAATCCCTGAACACCACAAAAGCATTAAAAGTTGCTAAGTGGAAAAGATGGATAGCCAACTTCTTATACCAAATGTAAGCCTTACGAACAGCAGTGTAAGGTTCCAATCTCTGATCTACTTTATCAACACCACCCATATGCGTATTATAGTCTATAATGCACGCAGGTTTTCACACTTCAGCAACCTGACCCCAAACAGTCACAGGTGAAGTAATTTAATCATGGATGGTAGCCAGCATGTAGACATCTCTCCTGTCTGCAAATTTCACAGCTAGAAGTTCATCACTACGCAAGGCACTGCACTGTTCCCTCTCAAGTTTTTTACAAACAAGCTCTTTTGAGTAACCTTTACAGTTAAAGTAGATTGTGCTACAAGCAAGAGTGTCCACTTTGACCAATTCCCCGAACAATTGCATGCCAGTGTGGAACTTATCTACATATAAGTGGTTACCTTTGTTAAAAAGCCCTCTACCGAGTTCCCACAGAATTTTCTCACTAACTCTGAAAGTAGATGGATATCCAGTAGGGTCAATATTGGAATCCTTATCAGTGTACACCCTGAATTTATAGCCATATCTTGTCCTAGTCTAAGACAGCATATACATCTTAATTCTGTATCATGTCCAGGGACGGCTCCTCCGCTATGGCGGAGGAGCATGCCCCCCCCACCAGCAGCAGCTGCAAAACCTTTACAATAAAACATTAATAAACTACATTTATATTCATTTTATTATAAAAGGGGTGGGGCCATGGGGCTGGGAGGAGCATGAAGGGGGAGTGCACACCACTCCCCCTCAGTGCACATTTATGTTTGGCTCGCTCCAACCCAGCATGAAGATAGCAGGCAGAAACTTTCACTCTGCCTTAGAGCGCCCTGGCTGGGTGCTCAGTCCAAGCCTAAAACTGCTTTCATGCTTCCAGCATGAAAACAGTGTTAGAAATGGACTCAGGGCAGGCTGGGAGCCTGTGCCTTCAGCAGAGGAGAGGAGCGGAGTAGATCCCGGCACGTAAGGCAAGTTTTTTATTTATTAATATATTTTTTTAATTTTATTTGTGTTTCCCCTCCACACTCCTGCCATGCGCTGCGCCGCCTCATCCCTTTTTCCTCCTGCGAAATGCCACTGATCATGTCCTCTTGCTAGGAATGTACTGCCTAAAAACCAAATGGCCATTGAACAAGTCCAAAGACTCATCAACAGCTATTTTTGTTCTCTGAAACATAGATCTCTGAAAAACGATCTTCAAACTGATCAAGGACAGGCAAATCATAAAAAGACAGTCACAATCAGGGTGAACCAATGGTAATACTGAAGCATTATCAACAAAATGCAGCAGCAGAAGCAAATGCTGATCACGATGTGCGGTTGCTAGAAATATAGCCGTTGCTTTCAAGGTAGATCAATGTGAGGACAGCTGCAACTTTCTTATCAAACTCATTAATAAAGTTAAACCCAAGAAGTTCTTTAACTCATCCAGGATTGTGGGAGTCCACCGGCTATCTCCAGTGTGGGGCTTCAGTCTGGCACTGTTCTTCTTCTAATAATGTTTAGCATACAAATCAATCTGCTTAATAATCTCATCCAGAAATTCATCATCCATGAATAACTGAAAGAAATTTATAGGCAAAAAGTTTTCAGTATTCACTCTAAAGCCTGCAACACCAGTAAAGGCAGGCAACGCTTGCTTCATCATGTTGGGGCAAACCCATATTTCAGCTCTTCCAGTTGGATGCCTTGAAGCCTCAGGTTGCAATCCAGATGCCTCTTACTGCACTATCGGCACATCAGTGTCCTCCTGTAAGAGAGGCACTTCTTCTGCATTGCCCAAGGGGTTACTACCCTAAAAAAAAAGAAATCCATGGTGGTTTAGTGGACTTCCACCCCCACACCCCCCTCTCAGAGGGCAGATCAGCCTAAAAATGGCTGATCTGCCCTCTGGGGGGAAAGGAATAATTAAATAAATTCTTCCCCAAGGTAGCGACCCTTGCCCAAGGGATCGCTGCCAGTAAATTATGGCTTTCAAATGGGTTTTGGCCCCTCTGGGTGGTGGATCAGCCAAAAAATTACCAATCTACCCCTCCCAGGGGGGCAAAACAAGCATAAGTGCATTGCCCCATTGTGGAGCAACCCTGGTTTGAGGGGTTGCTCCCCATACGAAAAAAATCCCTTGTGGCCCAGTTATGGAATCCTGCCCCATGATCGTGGCCCTCACTGCAATCTTGGAGCAGGAATTCACATCAAACAGGGATACGGGGAAAGAAAAGAACCTTTCCTTTCTCCCTGCATTGCCCCCAAACAAATCCCCCTGGAGAAGGACTTACCCGGAGCACAGCCTCTTACAAGGACAAGCTGGAAGCAAATTTCTTCCAGCACGTCGCAGCTGCATTTGATGGAACTGGCACACTGTGCATGTGCTGGTGTCATCAACTCGCTGATGTGGGTTGGTGGTGGCAGTAGAAATGCTTCTGCTGCCACCCCCTGTAGGGGAAGGAGGCGGAAAAGGGTGGCTAACAGGGGGAGCACCAGCACTTCCCCTGTGGGCAGGTGTGAGGATGGAATAGTTCTGTCCTCAGCAGACACCCATCATGGCTAAGGATGGAACTGTCGAGCCATCAGCACGCAAGGAGTTAATTTGTATATAACAACCTATGAAATGTTTAATTAAGCTTTTTATCAAGTTTGCCATTTGTTTTATAAAAAAATACACCAAATAAAAGTACAACATTATTTTTCATAATACATTCAAATTGTTGAGGTGCATTTCTTGTCTTATTGAATGATATGGGTGGGGGTGAAAGTTGTTTATGAAATAATGTTAGTCCATTGTTTTTCACCAACTGTTTACTCTAGATAGAGAAGGGGTGCATGAAAATCATACTTTGGCTTTCTCCTACAGAAAAAGTCCTAACTGATGTGCCAGGCCAGATCCCATTGACATGGAATCACAAGCAACCCCAGATTGATTTCTGTCCACTTGGGCCTCATCCATTTAATGCATTTTTAGACCTATAGCACAGAGAGCAGGGGATTCATATCTGGCCATACCCATTGAACTGAAATGTATACTGTAACAAACAGTAAGGGTGGTACGCTTGCAACAACTTGTGCTGCAATCCAGTCCTTCCCCTTCTTCTTTGGTACTCTGTAGAGGGAGCAGCCATAAGTAAGCTATTCTTGGCCTTGGTCTTGAAGGGACAGTACAACACAAGCTGCCAGGCCAGTTTCCTTCGAGGGAAATCCTAAAATGTTTTTGTCCTCCTTAGGTCTTTTCATTGAGGTGCAGCTTGAATCACAGAGCAGCCTGAGCAAGGGTATTTCTGCACACTTAGCACGTTTACTGCAAAAAACAATAATGCAATGGAAGGAATCCTTGAATTAATCTCAGCCACTAAGTGATCACGCATGGCATTCTAGTCCTTTTTGCCACCTACTGCGCCCTTGTAGATAATTACCAGCCATGTGACTGTAAGAGCAATCTAGCCTGAATATCCAGAACTTGTAGGCCCAAACATTAGTCACGGAGAGAACATAGGACCCACATCTGGGCATATCTCAGTACTTAGCATTGTTTGAGATCAATTCAACCATTCCAAGCATCACTTTTTTGTTTTTCTCTTCAAGATGTCCTGGATGTGATGGTCTGTCTAGTAATAGTTCTCCTGCACACTGTGCCATTAACCTAAAAGTGCACGTCACTAATGAGGCTCAAATGAGCTGAAATCGATCTGGTATTGTTTGTGCTCCTGTCTAGTGATTCGAGTTGAACTATTTATGTTGGAACAGGGCCGAGAAAACTTTGTATAATGCTCGAGTCAGTCTAGAGTAGAATAGCTGGCAAAAATGATAACCCGGAACGCGGTCTGTGTAATTAGCAGCAGCTTACATAAATTCTATCATTCCTCATATCATTTTTTGTTCTGCTACATTATCCAATAGGTCTCTAAAAGACACCAGCTGTACATAGTGCTGACTACTGCGCTCTGCACAATAACTAGGAACTAAGGGCCAGATGTAGGTAAAAAACAAATTAGCGACTCGCAATTTGCGAGCATGTGCGACTCGCAAATTGTGTGTCGCTAATAGGAATGCAGGTACAATTTCTGGGGACAAATTGCGACTCGCACCCGGAGTCGCACCGCAGATAGCGAGTCCGCTGTCTGCGAGGTCGCTTTTTTCGACCGTGCAAAAAACGGACACGCAATTTGCGAGTGGGTGTCGCAAATTGCGATTCTCATTAAAATTGATTGCAGGTGCTGCAGAACACTCCAGAAACCACTCCAGAACACTCTGGAAACACTTCCTGGCACATGATGATGACATCACAGCCAGGAAGTTTACTAATACACCTGGGAGGAGGGAGGATCACACCCTTTTTAACATCAGAACTGCAAACAGAGCTACAGCAACAATGGCAGACACTCCCAGAAAGAGGACATTTAAATTTTCTGAGAGGGAGCTGGAGGTGCTGACAGAGGAATGCTGTCAGCACCATGATGATCTTTTTGGGAAGGCAGCCCTCAATGTGCCAGACTCCACTAAAAAAAGAATTTGGCTGGATATTCAGGAAAAGGTGAACTCCCTGGGGGTCAGCCACAGGAGTGTGGATGTGATAAAGAAGAGGTGGTATGACCTCCGCTCCCGGACCACGGAGAGGGTGGCAGAAAGGCTCCGGGAGATGAGAGGCACAGGAGGGGGACCATCATCCATACGACCACCCACACCCCTGGAGGAAAGGGTGGAGGAGACCCTGGAGCAGGAGGCTGTTACAGGATTCGGAGATCTGGACACCTCTGAGCCCAGAACATCAACCGGTGAGTACCATGTGATATGCCTGTACCCCCATCAATGCCATACCCCCACCCACCATGTACACAGGGGCATGCACAACCAAGATAGCTCCATTTCAGGGTAGCATATACCAGCATGATGCATTATGGGCAATATAGTCAAGTAGGCAGTCAATAGGCAAATGTTTATTAGGAAGTGTGCAACAGATAGTAGACACTGACAGTCTGTTCCTCATGTCCCACAGGTCTCCCACAAGACCCCACCACCAGCCACAGCAGCCAGGTTCCAACAGTCAGCCAGCCCCATGAGGAAAGCACAGGAGCTGCCACCACTCCCACCTGCACCACCAACACCATCCCCTTGATGACAACACCTGCTGCAACAGTGGTTCCGGAGGCAGCACCAGCAACAGCCAGGAGTGCCACGGTACATCTCACAGGGCATCCACCGCTGCGCAGGCAACGCAGGTTGAGGAGCGCAGGGCTGCAGGCAGAGTCCGGGCGTCCATCCACCACCATGACAGAGGCACAACTGCTACGTGGTCAGCACCTGCAGAACCAAATGTTAGGGAGGATTAGTGGGGTGCTGCACCGCTTTGTAAGGAGCAATGAGAACAGCATGCAGCAGCTCCATGCACAATTGGACGTCATAGGCAACAACACTGGGGACCTAGCCCTGTCCATGCGGGAACTGGTGGCTGGACTGTTGTCACAGAGCGAGGGTGGGCGGCGCAGGGACCACCAGCTGCTCCAGAGGCTGGACAGGATGGCCTCCTCAATTGGCAGACTGGCAGTCAACACCACTGGGCTGTCCAGAAGAACAGTCGGCCTCCAGGTGGAAATGGGCCACTTTGCAGGTGATGTGGCAAGAGGCCTGGGCCGGATCACCCATGTGATCGATCTCATGGAGGCACGGCATGTGTCCAGGGGTACAGGGGACACCCCACAGGAAAGCGAAGAGGGCTCCACTGTGAGCAGTGTCTCTGCTGGTGACACTAGGGTGCTCCGGAGTGGGAGTACCAGGCAGAGCACTGCAGAACAACCTGGGACCAGCCAGGTTGGCAGAGGCCGCCGTAGGTCATAAACTAAACACTGTCCCTGATGTTGGGGCACATGACGGCAATGTGCCCCATGCCTGGTTGGCTTTCTGAACTCCCTGAACAGTTTGTCTTTGTAAATAGTTCAATTTCTGCACATATTAAATAGTTTTTTTGTTCCACTTAACAAATGGAGTTTTTGGTCAATAGGTGAGTATAGTTGAAGTTGACACGTACCTTCCAAAGTATTGGGTTGCGATGTGTTGCCGTCTCAGTCTGCCTTGATTTGCAATGCTCCGATCCCCATGATGGCGATGTGGTTACTCTTGCTCTTCATCCTCAGAATCTGGGTCTGCAGGGGTGAGAGGTAGCCCACGTTGGGTGGCAATATTGTGCAGGATTGCGCATGCGACAACAATTTTGAATGCCGTAATTGGGGTATACTGGAGGGCACCTCCACTTCGGTGGAGGCATCTGAACCGTGCTTTCAGCAATCCGAAGGTGCGTTCAATCAGGTTCCTGGTCCTCTTATGTGCACTGTTGTATCGTCTCTCACATTCATTGCTGGGTGTGAAGTACGGAGTCATTATCCATGGCCGTAGTGCATATGCACTGTCACCTGTTGGGCACAAACAGTACACTGTTAAAAAATCCTGGTTGGTGTGCACATTGATCTGTGTGTATGTCCACAAGGTGTATGCAGCTCTACCTAGGAGGTATCCGTCTCCAAACTCCCCACGTTCCAGGCGTTGGTGTATCCCACTGTGCCTAAAAATGTGAGTCATGAGTACTGCCTGGAAATTTCGCAACAATGTCAGTGATGACATAATGGGCGTCACAAACAACCTGAATATTGAGTGAGTGGGTACACTTTCTGTTGCGGAACAGATATTCCAGGTTTGCAGGAGGGCATATTTGAATATGTGTCCCATCTACACACCCTATTACATGGGGAAAGTTGGCAATCCAGTAAAAGTCCAACTTGGTGCTGTTAATTTCTGCCTCATTCCTGGGTAGGTATATGTAGTAAGACGTGTGTAAGTATGGCATCTAGGAATGCCCTGAGGAACCTTGATAGTGCACTTTGAGATACCCCACCTGCCACAGCAATGACCCCCTGATAGCTCCCCGAGGCCAAGAGGTGCAGTGAGCATAGCACTTGCACATGCGTAGGGATGGCACATCCTCGCAGAGTCTGGCGTTCTAGCTGTGGTTTGAGTAATTCAATTAATTCTAGTATAGCTGCGCTGCTCAGTCTGTATTTGTCATAAATTTCCTCCTCAGTTTGCTGGAAGAGTGTCTGCCTTGTTCTGTAAATCTTCTCCTGTCTCTGGCTCCTCCTCCTCCTCTGCTGGGCTGCGTGGACTCTCCTCCTCACTGCTATCAGGTAATTCTCCGCCATCTTGAGTAACCCAGATGCCTTCTGGGTCTCCTTTTATACTTTGGTAATGATTACCACCTGCTCTGAGTTAGTGGTAAATGGGACATGCAAACTGGGCTTTTTGCGACTAGTTGCAATTTGCGAGTTGCAATTGCGCATGGTTTGCGACTCGCAAATTGCGACTTGCTATTTGCGGGTCGCAAAATGGGGTCGCACATTTTGCGAGTCGGTAACGGCTCGCATCGCTTTTTGCGAGTCGGAAATGGGATTTTTGCATCCCATTTCCGATCTTGCGGAGTCGCAAATAGCGATTCGGGCCATTTGCGACTCGCAAACCTTTGCTACATCTGGCCCTAAGTGATGATTAGGACTTTGTGCTTTAAAGTCGCTCTTAGTATCAGCTTTATTTTTTGGCATTAGTGAGTGCAAAACAAAAATATTTGTAAAAACGTACACACAACTGATGATAACACTACTTACCAATCTTATACCCCATTATGCATATGTCTGGGGCACTAATGCCATTTGCACCAGGGTGCTTTTGAAATCCGTGTTTACTCCGAGCTCTGAGGTTGTAAATCCCTTTTGGAGCTTTTCTTTTCATTCTTGGTTAGTCATCTGAAAATACCACTCTGAAATCATCCTGATGTTGTCTCTTATGCCAACTGACAAAGTTATTAGCAGGCAACGGACAAGTGAAATAAAAGATGTGATGTTTAAATAGCTGCATTTCTGATATAACAACAGCAAAAAAACACATCAACAGAGGAACTTTGTTAAGGTGTAAAGCGGGTAGATAAAAGACTATGGGGCATATTTATACTCTGTTTGCGCCGAATTTGCGTCGTTTTTTTCGACGCAAATTCGACGCAAAACTAACTCCATATTTATACTTTGGCGTTATATGCGTCTAGCGCCAAAGTTCATGGAGTTAGCGTCATTTTTTGGCGTGAACACCTTCCTTGCGTTAATGAGATGCAAGGTAGGCGTTCCCGTCTTAAAAAATGACTCCCAGGCATGTGCGTGGTATTTATACTCCCGGGCAAAAATGACGCCCGGGAGTGGGCGGGGCAAAAAACCCCGCATTTGCGCCTCTTTTTAACGCCTGGGTCAGGGCAGGCGTAAAGGGACCTGTGGGCTCAGAATGAGCCCAGAGGAGCCCTCCCCTGCCCCCAGGGACACCCCCTGCCACCCTTGCCCACCCCAGGAGGACACCCAAGGATGGAGGGACCCATCCCAGGGAAGAAAAGGTAAGTTGTGGTAAGTATTTTTTTTTTTTTTTGTGGCATAGGGGGGCCTGATTTGTGCCCCCCTACATGCCACTATGCCCAATGACCATGCCCAGGGGACATAAGTCACCTGGGCATGGCCATTGGGCAAGGGGGCATGACTCCTGTCTTTGCTAAGACAGGAGTCATGTTAATGGCGTCTGGGAGCCCAAAAAAAATGGCGCAAATCGGGTTAAGACGATTTTTTTGCCTCAGCCTGACTTGCCCCATTTTGGGACGCCCAAACGCCATTTTTCCCTACGCCGGCGCTGCCTGGTGTACGTCGTTTTTTTTCACGCACACCTGGCAGCGCCGGTCGGCTAACGCCGGCTAACGTCATTCAATAAATACGGCACCCGCATGGCGCTTCAGAATGGCGTTAGCCGGCGCTAATTTTTTTGGCGCAAAACTGCGTTAGCGCAGTTTTGCGTCAAAAAGTATAAATATGGCCCTATGGGGCATATTTATAGTCCTTTTGCGCCGAATTTGCGTCGTTTTTTTCGACGCAAATTCGACGCAAAACTAACTCCATATTTATACTTTGGCGTTAGACGCGTCTAGCGCCAAAGTTCATGGAGTTAGCGTCATTTTTTGGCGTGAACACCTTCCTTGCGTTAATGAGATGCAAGGTAGGCGTTCCCGTCTTAAAAAATGACTCCCAGGCATGTGCGGGGTATTTATACTCCCGGGCAAAAATGACGCCCGGGAGTGGGCGGGGCAAAAAACCCCGCATTTGCGCCTCTTTTTAACGCCTGGGTCAGGGCAGGCGTTAAGAGACCTGTGGGCTCAGAATGAGCCCAGAGGTGCCCTCCCCTGCCCCCAGGGACACCCCCTGCCACCCTTGCCCACCCAAGGAGGACACCCAAGGATGGAGGGACCCATCCCAGGGAAGAAAAGGTAAGTAGTGGTAAGTATTTTTGTACATTTTTTTTGTGGCATAGGGGGGCCTGATTTGTGCCCCCCTACATGCCACTATGCCCAATGACCATGCCCAGGGGACATAAGTCACCTGGGCATGGCCATTGGGCAAGGGGGCATGACTCCTGTCTTTGCTAAGACAGGAGTCATGTTAATGGTGTCTGGGCGCCGGAAAAAAATGGCGCAAATCGGGTTAAGACGATTTTTTTGCCTCAGCCTGACTTGCCCCATTTTGGGACGCCCAAACGCCATTTTTCCCTACGCCGGCGCTGCCTGCTGTACGTCGTTTTTTTTCACGCACACCTGGCAGCGCCGGTCGGCTAACGCCGGCTAACGTCATTCAATAAATACGGCGCCCGCATGGCGCTTCAGAATGGCGTTAGCCGGCGCTAATTTTTTTGGCGCAAAACTGCGTTAGCGCAGTTTTGCGTCAAAAAGTATAAATATGGCCCCATATTGTTCACTTGAAAAGTACACCATATGTCAGCTTTTCAAACATGTGCCTCATGCACTTTGTTGTCAACATGTGCTCTTTTTATACGGATGCTGCTGAAGTATGCTCCTCAGTGAGACATCAATAGCTTTTGTCTTCCTTTCATAACTGCTTGTCAGATCATTTTCAGCTATGCAGTACTGTTGACAGAAAGAGCGCAGTTCTTCCGGCAAAAGAATAATAACCCTTCCGTGTGGAGCGTGTCAAGTAAAGTACAAAGCATGACATCTTGAAAAACAATAAACTGTGCCATGTCCACCTGAGACCTTCCTAGGGGAAATTACTCTCTATGTACGCTCCCCTAAAGGAAGAGGCCCACGTTTTGTTACCCTTAGAATTGTAATTCCGTTTTAAAATTTGTAACAACATTTTACCGAACAAAGCACAGTCTATTAGAAGTGTGAGATAATTTAAGAGTATGTACCAGTACCCCTTGAAAAGTAAAACAAGTTCTGAAACCGAGTTTAAAGCCATCAAGTCAATTTGCAATACGTTCTAGTAAACATTGTTAGTAGGATTTCACTGACTAAGGCATGGCGAAACTAATAGGTCTGGGTTTTTCTTGAATCAAAACGTTGTTATTGATTGGTGAGCTTGTGTGGACGTAGTTGTGTGGCTTGTTGAATTACAAAGTGCAAGAATTAGCCACTGTTATGAGGAATAGATACGTAAATAAGGTGAATTGAAGTGAGTGAGCTAGCGTACACCCTACAGAACTAGCTTGTGGAGGGCGCATGTCAAGTTAGTGACAGATAGCGTCCTTCATGCTAAGGAGTCATCCGGAACAAGGATGGCTATCCAGCACAAGGACAAGATGAGCAACAAAGAACAAAAGCATACAAACAAATAAATATTCTTTATAAATTATGATTTATCGTATTCATGTTGAACGCTGCACATTATGAGCATCACGGACATACAAAAGTGGCATTTTATGCAGGTATTTATTCACTGAGACATCTTGCAGAAAGTGTACAGTTGCATTTCCGTGTTAGATTGACAGCGAGGGTAATGCTTCATAGCACTGGTCATTTGAAACTTCGGCCCAGATTCTCAAAGGTTTAAAGTCGGTTTAGCGTTACAAAAATAAGGCTACACCTGCCGCTAAACTTTTTTTGAGATTCACAAACCAACACACATTGGTAGGTGCGTTGGTTTGTTTGGCAAAGTAACGCAAAGCAGTGCGGAACCATACTTTGCAATGCCTCACGTCAAGGGGGTGTTACATGGGTGGCACATGGGCACACACATGCTACCACCCATGCTTTTTGATGTTAAACCTATTTTCAAGCATCAGCAGAAAGGGTTTAGTGACAAAAATTAGACCCGCTGAAAAACAGGCGTTAAACTGAGAATGTTTTCAGTTCTTGTGCTCTCCTTCTCCCTCCCTGGCATGCATCGCAGCACAGCAACTTTGGGTGCTGCATTGCATTGCCTGTCCCCTACCGGAATCTGGGCCTTTGTCTATAATCGAAGGGGGCATAGGAATGTGATCTCTGAAGGATTGTGCATAGAGAAAGTACACTGTCCATCCCTGCCCCACTGCGACCCTTTAGCTGTGAGTGCAAGCAGTGGACTGAAACAGTGTTTCCTATTACACTTGCTGCACTGTTTTCTGTGCAGTGCCTTATTTAAAGGAAGAGTATCTTGCAGGTAGCTCAAGAACTATACCCTGACCCAGCCATGATCTCCAACTATAGACCCATCTCACTCCTACTGTATCAGTCCACTGCTTCACCAATCTCAGCAACCTCAAGATCCTCAGTGCTATAAAGACCAGATTCTAGCTAAACCACAGTACAGAAACTGCACTCAATGCTGCCACAGATGACATCTGCATGATCTTTGACAGGAGAGGCACAACAGACCTCATTCTCCTTGACCTCTCTGCAACATTTGACATGGCCAAGTCAACACTACCTCATCATGATGCTTCCACACCCTCCGACTCCTAAGAAAGATTTTTAAAGTGAATCCCCTCTGACAAACCATCCTTATCAGGTGCCTGTACGAAATTGACATACAAGAACCCACTCTCCAGTGGATCTGCTTTTCTTGGCAACTCACTCCTGATAAGCCAGCAAACTAATCTGTGGGGCGCCTTAAGGTTTATTGCTTAGTCCCACCCTTCTCATTACAAACATGATCCTCTTATGAACACCATCTACATTCTCACCTACACCGACATGCAATTCATATTCCTTCTCTCATACAAGACCCCACCACAAAAAACGAGTTCACAGCCTGCATGACCAAAGGCGCTAATTGGATGAAAGCCAACTGTCGCAATCACTGACAACAAAAAAGTAGTGACCTTTGCAAAGAACACCTCGCCACGGGACTCCAACTGGTGGCTGGACAAACACGGTCCCACATTTGGCACCTGTGCTAGGAAGCTCAGAACCATCATCAACAGCATACTGAACATGACCACACAATTCAACGCCATCAATTAATTCTGCTTCCACACCCTGAAGATGGTGAGAAAGCAACACTAAACCACCAATGCACTATCAAGAGGGATTCAAGGAACATCTTCTACACCAGCATTACCAAGCAAGTCACTCGAAGACTACACACTATCCAGTACCCAGTAGCCAGATTCATCTTCAACTTCCCACAACAAAACTCACATCACGCTACACCACAGGGGGCTCCACTGGGGTCCCGATACATAATGTGCTCATTTGAAACTCTTCACACACATGTTCAAAGAACTATAAAGCTGAGATCCCAGCCTACCCAAAGAGTTGAATCTCCTTCCACCAACCACCCAGACACCTCTGCTCAATGGCACTCTTATGCGGACACATCACACGCATCCACAGAACCAAATCAAAAAGAAAGTTGTTCCATTAAATTCACCTTACATCACTCCGAAAATGTGGAATGTCCTCCCACCCAACATCAGGGCCTCTTCCTTCTTTCTTCTTGAATTCAGCAAGAAGCTGAAGGCCTTGCTTTTCAATTAAGCAACCTCCCCTTGGCAGAGCTAGGCACGTGTGCCAGCTTGGCGCTAGACACCCTCATGGGTGATAATGTGCTTTACAAAAATACATAACATAATATAGCAAAGAATTTGGGAGCCCAGTAAAACATTTTTCAGTTTACAAGACAATTCAAGCCCACATTATGCCAACCAATACTGAATTATATGTTACATTCTAACAGGGTTACAGAAAAAACTATTGAAACATTTCTTCCGTATCACCCCAAATAATCGTACCATGATACTAGGTTATAGAAATAAAGTTAGAGATTGCGGTTTGCAAAGCGGGAGAGAGGCTTAGATACAGAAATAGAATAGACAATAGTCAACAAGAAAGAAACCCAGTTTCAAAAAGGGGACTCCATAGAAGATGGGTGCCCTGGGCAATTGCCCACTTTGCAATGTCTTAACACATCTCTGCATACAGAATCAGAGGGCCCATTCACAACAGGGTAGGAGGAGAGGTGTCAAAGAGTGATGATATTTTCTATGATTCTTAGGAGAGAACTGAGTGGGATTAAACTGGGAAGAGTTACTACAGAAAATGAGATAATCTCTTTGAAACTTACATTGGGAATTTTGGATTTCTGCAACACACACAACTAGAAAAGGCAGGAACTGGAATGGGAACTGTGTCACAATGCTGTTAAATATAGGCAGAGATGGTGAAGAACATGTGTGAATTTTAGGTGCTATTGACAATTACAGTTTAAAAGTCTCTTTTAAATGTGCTGTTGGCAACACTTGCTGATAAATTCCTGTCTACCTTGAGGACATCTGCAAGAAATTGGATTGTTGGTTGATTGGGGGTGTGAGCCATGGTCGAGCAGCAGCCACAATCCTTTTCAGGGTAAGGCACAAGCACAGAACCGACAGGCTTAACTGAGAGGCAATGCGTAAAGAATTTGTGCAAAACTTCAAAGACCCCACAAAAGGAGCCCAGAAAAGAGTTAAAAATAGTTACGTTTTAAATTAAACAAGATCTAAACAACAAAATCCAATCAGTAGAACTCTAGTTATTAATTTTTAAAGAATAAACTGTAAAATAGCACCTAAAAGCATAGAGCGCAAACCAAGGATACATGGTCACACTAGACAAAAACAAAGTCACAAGTTCAGGCTGACTGTGATGGTTGGTGGGCTGGCTACAGGGACCCAGCCCAGTAAGGCCCATTGAACAAAGTATCTTACGTCCTAGTTGTGGAGTGTTGAGTGGAGCTGTGTCGAAGCACTGCATCACTTTCTAGATACGGCAAGGCTGTGGTGAGAGGCCCTTTTTTGTTGTCATCGATGAGGCTTGCGATGAAATGTCCATTGTTGGGAATGCCGCATGCAGCTGGCCAAAACAGTGTGCAGTTGGTAATGCGTCAGTTCTGAGGGGCTGCAATGGGGAGTCATTGAGGCTGTCACCCACAAGTGAGGCGAAGACCCGAGAGTCTATGCACTACGCCTTCAGGGCATTGCATCAGTGCCAAGGACGGGAGAGGCAATACAATTATTTGCAATGGGTCCAATCCATGCAACAAGGCAATGCGTCCATTCGGCTCAGGGATGTGCCAATCCATAGAGGAGATAAAAGTTCATAGCAACATTCTGTACTGACTGTAATTTTATCACGTCATAGTCAGAGAAACCTATGCACAGTTCACTGAAATAGTCACTCGTAAAGGGCACACTGGCCATCACAAAGCATTCCATGGCGTCCAGGAAAAAGAAAATTGAAAGCTTGTGAGTGAAGTCCGGTCCTGCAGATAAGAACAAGGCCAGTCATGTAGTTTGCCTGCAATGCCTGCACCTGTTAGACTTTTCAGAAGGATGACGTGGGAGCTAGTGTCAAAGGCCACTGATAAGTCTAATGAAATCAGGGTTGCCAACCCACCTTCATCTCCAATATGCTTATTGTAGGAAAATACCATCTTTCTTGCCATGTTACCCCTAATTTCTGCCTGTTTGTCAGTATGTTTTACCTCTCTCACTGGGATCCTGCTAGCCAGGACCCCAGTGCTCATAGTTTGTGGCCAATGTGTGTGTTGTTGTGTTGAATATCTCTTATCACAATTTGTAGTGTGTCCTGAGCAAATTTGCTGTACTTTACTCCTGATTTCCTGGGCTCATGGGTGGGGTACTTCACTTACCTTTGGTGTTTTCCTACACTCCCAGAGCCCCTCTACACACTACACTTGCCTAGGGGGGAATTCGTTATTCATATTCCACTATTTTAGTATAGGGTTTGTGTTGCCCCTAGTCCCATTGCAATCTATTGTATTTTCTACTATATGTACTATTCTATGACTGTTTACTCACCTGATTTTGGTCACTAGTGTATATATTGTGTATAATAGATACCTCCAGAAGGAGTATTACCTCTAAGATATTTTTGGCCTTGTGTCACTTAAATTAAGTACCTTTGTTGTTGGTAAAATGCAGTATTGTGTTTTATTGTGTATAAGTACTGTGTAACTATAGTGGTATAGCAGGAGCTTTGCATGTCTCCTAGTTCAGCCTAGGCTGCTTTGCTACAGCTACCTCTAGACAGCCTAGGCTGCTAGAACACTGCCTACACTTCACTAATATGGGATAACTGGACCTGGTATAAGGTGTAAGCACCTTAGGTACCCACTACAAACCAGGCCAGCCTCCTACATTGGTGGTGCAGCGGAGGGGTAAGCACTTGCAATTGCTTTACCACTTTGTTACTAGTGCTTTTCACAGGAAAAGGGTACTCCAATACTTAGAGCTACATACAATTGTACCTAGCTGTCATTCTATCACTTTCAAAAAATTATTTCAAACTTTCTAAAAGTTTTTAAAAGTTCTGAAAAGTTTTTATTTACTCGAAAAAGTTAAGTCAAATAGTTTGCTATCTTTTTACTCTTTTCCCTAACCTCTTTCTTTCACTATGTCTGTTGTAGAGGCTACCCCCAGGGTTGTTAAGAACACTTATGAAAGCTTGAATTTCAAAAGTGTTAGGTGTCTCTGCTTAGAAAGAAGTTTAGGGATTGGGAAGAACCCTAACAAGGAATTTCTCTTGAATGTCCTCTTGCAAGATGACCAGGAACATCCTACTGGTCAGGTATAGTCAGAAGGGGAGGTAGAGGGAAATTCCATCCAGGTAGGTTCAGGAGAGCATTCTGAAGATCCATGGGACGGTCCTTCCACAGATCTCTCCCTTAACAAACCTCCTAGTGTAGCTGGTAGTGGGAAGGAATAACACACAGGTAGGGCACCCTTCACACCTAGAGGCCAGGTCACTAGAGTAACTCAAGTTAGTGAAAGGTCAACCTCTGCTCATTCCCATGTCCCTTCTGTATCGTAAGTGTCCCACACATCCAACCCTGAGGATCAGTCCCTAGATAGGGAACTCAGAAAGCTGAGGTTGGAGGAGGCCAGGTTGAGGCTGCAGCAGCAACAGTTGGCCTTAGACAGGGAATCCCTAGCTGTGGAAGGGGAAAGACAGGGGTTGAGGTTAGTTCACCATGGTGGCAGCAGCAACAGTAGTTTGAGAAATTCCAGTGTTAGAGAACACACATTTGATTCCAGAAACCTGCACAAGATTGTCCCCCCTTACAAGGAGTGGGATGACATTTACATGTGGTTTGCTGCACTTAAGAGGGCCTGTATAGTTCAGAGGGTCCCTCAGGCACAGTGGGCTGCTATCCAATTGGTTATCTTTCACTAGCAAGGGGAGAAATAGGCTCCTTATTGTTAGAGAAAATGACTCAGACAAGTACCATGTTCTGAAAACTGCACTCTTCAATGGGTTGGGCTTAACCACTGAACAATATAGAATCAAGTTCAGAGAGACAAGAAAAGAGTCTTCACAGGATTGGATAGATTTTGTAGACTGTTCAGCGAAGGCCTTAGAAGGTTGGTTGAATGCAGCAAGGTGGCTAACTATGAAAGCTTATACAATCTGATTTTGAGAGAGCATATACTTAACAATTGTGTGTCTGATTTGTTGCACCAATATCTTGTGGACTCAGATCTGACCTCTCCCCAAGAATTGGGAAAGAAGGCAGACAAATGGGTCAGAACAAGAGTGAGCAGAAATGCTCATACATGGTGTAGGAGGCTGGCCTGGCTTATAGTGGGTACCTGATGGTACGTACACTTTGTGCCAGGTCCAGTTATCCCTTATTAGTAGATTAGTGGTGTTCTCGCAGCTTAGGCTGATAGAGGTAGCTATAGCATAGCAGCTTAGGCTGAACTAGGAGACATGTAAAGCTCCTACAATACCACTTATATCAGATAGCACTATATCATAAGAATCACAATACTCAGAGTTACTAAAAGTAAAGGTACTTAATTTTAGTGAAAATGTGCCAAAAATATCTCAGAGGATATACTCCCTTAGGAGGTAAGTAAAATACATAAAATATACACACAAACCAAAATCAGCTAAAGTAAACAGTTAGAAAAGTATTGCAAACACTGTAGAATACAATAGGATGCATTAGGCCTAGGGACAGCACAAACCATATAGTAATGAAGTGGACTGAGAACCACTTAGGGACCCCAGGCCTAGTGTAGTGTGTAGAGGGTCACTGGGAGTGTAAAAAACAGGGTGTCCAAGATACACCACCCCAAGACCCTGAAAAGTAGGAGTAAAGTTACCCTACATCCCCAGAAACACACATGTCGTGATATGAGATTCTGCAAAGACCACAACAGACTGCAAAGCACTGAAGATGGATTCCTGGACCTGAGGACCTGTAAAGGAAGGGGACCAAGTCCAAGAGTCAGGAAAGTGTCTGGGGGGCAGGAGCCCACTAAACCCCGGATGAAGGTGCACAATGGCTGCCTCCGGGTGTAAGAAGCTGAAGATTCTGCAACAACGGAAGATGCCAGGAACTTCTCCTTTGCACAGAAGATGTCCCACGGCGTGCTGAAGGATGCAGAGATGTTTCCACGCAGAAAGACTGCAAACAAGCCTTGCTGGCTGCAAAGGTCGCAGTTAAAGAAAAAGGGTGCTGTCCGGGCCCAGGAAGAACCAGGAGATCGCCACTTGGAAGAGGAGACAGAGGGGGCACCCTGCAATACAGAGAACCCATGCAGAAGCAGGCAGCACCCACAAAAGTACTTGAACACGGGTTCAAGAAAACTGAGCACGGCGGTCGTCTCAACTCTACAAAGGAGGGCCCCACGAAGCTGGTGGCCAACTCAGAGATTTGAGCAATGCAGGACGGAGTGCTGGGGACCTGGGCTGTGCTGTGCACAAAGTATTCCTTGCAAAGTGCACAGAATCCCTAGCAGCTGCAGTTCACGCAGTTCACAGGATTACTGTCTGGCGTAGGGAGGCAAGGACTTACCTCCTCCATATTTGGACAGATGGACCACTGGACTGTCGGGGTCACTTGGATCGAGCTCCTGTGTTCCAGGGACCATGCTCATCATGATGAGAGGGGATCCAGAGGACTAGTGAAACAGAAGTTTGGTGCCTGCGGTAGCAGGGAGAAGATTCCATCCACCCACGGGAGATTTCTTCTTGGCTTCCAGTGCAGGGTGAAGGCAGACAGTCCCCAGAGCATACACCACCAGGAAACAGCCGAGAAAGCCGGCAGGATTAGGCGCTACAATGTAGCTAGTAGTCTTCCTGCTACTTTGTTGCAGTTTTGCAGGCATCCTGGAGTAGTCAGCAGTCGATCCTTGGCAGAAGTTGAAGAGGGAGATGCAGAGGAACTCTGGTGAGCTCTTGTATTTGTTATCTGACGAGAAGCCCACAGGAGAGACCCTAAATAGCCCTCAGAGGAGGATTGGCCACCTAGTCAGGTAAGCACTTATCGTGAGGGGTCTCTGACGTCACCTGCTGGCACTGGACACTCAAAGGCCTCCATTGTGCCCTCAGACCTCTGCATTCAAGATGACAGAGGTCTGGGACACACTGGAGGAGCTCTGGGCACCACCCATGGGGTGGTGATGGACAGGGGAGTGGTCACTCCCCTTTCTTTTGTCCAGTTTCATGCCAGAGCAGGGGCTGGGGGATCCCTGAACTGGTGGAGACTGGTTTATGCAAGGAGGGCACAATCTGTGCCCTTTAAAGCATTCACAGAGGCCAGGAGAGGCTACTCCTCTCAGGCCCTTAACACCTATTTCCAAAGGGAGAGGGTGTAGCACCCTGTCTCAGAGGAAATCCTTTGTTCTGCCTTCCTGGGACTGGGCTGCCCAGACCCCAGGAGGCCAGAAGCCTGTCTGTGGGTTGGCAGCAGCGGTAGCTGCAGTAAAATCCCCAGAGAGCTGGTTTGGCAGTACGTAAGGGTGCATGGGATTGGCACCCCAATACCAGATTTGGCATAAGGGGACAATTCCATGATCTTAGACATGTTACATGGCCATATTCGGAGTTACCCTTGTGAAGTTCCATATAGGTATTGACCTATATGTAGTGCATGCGTGTAATGGTGTCCCCGCACTCACAAAGTCTGGGGGAATTGCCCTGAACTATGTGGGGGCACCTTGGCTAGTGCCAGGGTGCCCTCACACTTAGTAACTTTGCATCTAACCATCACTAAGTGAGGGTTAGACATATAGGTGACTTATAAGTTACTTAAGTGCAGTGTAAAATGGCTGTAAAATAACGTGGACGTTATTTCACTCGGGCTGCAGTGGCAATCCTGTGTAAAAATGGTCTGAGCTCCCTATGGGTGGCAAAAGAAATGCTGCAGCCCATAGGGATCTCCTGGAACCCCAATAACCTGGGTACGTAGGTACCATATACTAGGGAATTATAAGGGCGTTTCAGTGTGCCAATTAGAATTGGTAAAAATTGTCACTAGCCTGCAGTGACAACTTTAAAGGCAGAGAGCGCATAAGCACTGAGGTTCTGATTAGCAGAGCCACAGTGACACAGGCACCACACAGGGAACACACATTCAGGTCACAACTATGAGCACTGGGGTCCTGGCTAGCAGGATCCCAGTGAGACAGGCAAAAACAAACTGACACATAAGTAAAAATGGGGGTAACATTCCAGGCAAGATGGTACTTTCCTACACAACCCCCCAAACGAGGGACAATAAGGCTAACTTTGCCCAGATGAGTCTTCATTGTCTAAGTGAAAACATCTGGAGAGTCCATCTGCATTGGAGTGGGTACTCCCAGGTCTATGTTCCACTATATAGTTCATTCCCTGTAGGGAGATGGACCACCTCAACAATTCAGGATTTTCACCTTTCATTTGTTTAAGCCATAATAGAGGTTTGTGGTCTGTCTGGACAATAAAGTGAGTACCAAACAGGTATGGTCTCAACTTTTTCAGTGCCCAGACCACAGCAAAGGCCTCCCTCTCTATGGCAGACCAATGCTTTTTTCTAAGGGTCAACCTCCTGCTGATAAAAGCAACAGGTTGATCCTGGCCCTCAGTGTTAAGCTGTGATAGCACTGCCCCTTCCCCTAATTCAGAAGCATCAGTCTGGACTATGAATTTCTTGGAGTAACAAGGGCTTTTTAGGACAGGTGCAGAGCACATGGCCTGTTTTAGCTCATCAAAAGCCTTTTGACAGCTAGCTGTCCACAGTACCTTTTTATGCATCTTCTTACTACTGAGGTCATTAAGAGGAGCTGCAATGGAGCCATAGTTCTTAATGAACCTCCTATAGTACCCTGTGAGGCCTAAGAAGGCTCTCATCTGGGTTTGAGTTGTAGGGGGAGCCCATTCCATAATAGTCTGAATCTTCCCCTGCAGTGGTACAATCTGTTCCCCACCTACCGGGTGGACCAGATAAACCATTTTCCCCTGCCCTATCTGGCACTTTGAATCCTTGATATTGAGGCCTGCCTTTTGCAGGGCCTCCAAAACTTTCCATAGATGGATCAGGTGCTCATACCAGGTGGAGCTAAAGACAGCTATATCATCTAGTTATGCTGCACTAAAATGCTTCCAAAACTTGCAGGACTGTGTTTATCAACCTCTGAAAAGTGGCAGGTGCATTCTTCAAACTAAAGGGCATAACAGTAAACTGATAGTGCCTTCCAATGGTGGAAAATGCAGTTTTAGGTTTAGCATCTTAATCTGCCAATACCATGCAGTTAAATCAAAAGTGCTTGGATACTTGGTAGAAGCCAGTGTATCTATTAGCTCATGTGCCCTGGGTATAGGGTGAGCCTCAGTTTTGGTTACCTGATTGAGACCTCAGTAGTCAACACAAAACCTCATTTCTCTTTTACCATCTTTACTGTGAGGTTTTGGGACAAGTACCACTGGACTAGCCCATGGACTTCCTGAAGGCTCAATCACTCCTAAGTCCAACATTTTCTGTACCTCTTGTTTTATGCATTCCCTGACATGGTCAGGCTGCCTATAAATCTTACTTTTGAAAGGTAAACTGTCTCCAGTGTTGATTGTTTACTCACACCAGGTAGTTGTACCTGGTATCAGTGAGAAGAGGTCAGAAAATTGGCCTAGAAGATTTATACAGTTGTCTTTCTGCTCAGCAGTAAGGCAATCTGCAAGCACCACTCCGTCCACTAAGCCATCAGCTTCAGTGGTGGAGAAGAGGTCATGGAGAAGGTCACTCTCTTCTTTCAGCCGCTCATCAGTTGCCATGAGCAGGGCTAAGTCAGCCCTGTCATAGTAAGGTTTCAGGCGATTGACATGGAGCACCCTAAGGGGACTCCTGCCAGTGCCCAGGTCTACCAAACAGGTGACCTCACCCTTTTTTTTAACAGTGAGATGGGGTTCACTCCATTTGTCCTGGAGTGCTCTTGGGGCCACAGGCACCAAAACCCATACCTTCTGTCCTGGGTGGTACTGAGTCAGGACAGCCTTCTGGTCATACCATTGCTTTTGGAGCTCTTGGCTGGCCTGAAGGTTTTTACTGGCCGTTTTCATGCACTCAGCCATTCTGGACCTTCGGCCAAGTACATAGTCCACAATGTCTTGCTTTGGAGCTTTTAAAGGTTGTTCCCAACCCTCCTTCACAAGTGCAAGGGGACCTCTTACATGGTGCCTAAAGAGAAGCTCAAAGGGGCTAAAGCCCACTCCTTTTTGGGGTACCTCACTGTAAGCAAAAAGGAGGCATGGCAACAGGACATCCCGTCTTCTTCTGAGTTTTTCAGGGAGTCCCATAATCATAACTTTGAGAATTTTTTTTTACCGGTTCTGTGCCGCGGACGTAACGGTTACGTCCCGTGGCACAGTGGTCATGTGCCGAAGACGTAACCATTACATCCTCAGCACTGAGCTCAGAGGGAGCGCTAGCGCACCCTCTGTGGGCTTCCCTCCCACCCCCCCAAGGCAGGGATAGAAGGGGAAGCCCTTCCCCTTCCACACCCACACCCCTGTAATGACATCAGCGACATCATTACACAGTGCCGGTCGCACTGGAAGCCATTTGCTTCCAGTGCAAGTAGAGAGAAACAGGTGAGTTTCTCCTCCCGCAGGTGGGGGGTTGTAAACAAAGAGGCATCGGGGGAAAGGAAAGGGTTTTCACATTGTGATCGGGCAGCAGCAATGCCCACCAGACGCCAGGGATTATTTTATTTTTTTATTTTTTTTGCAATGTTTTGTGTTGGGGAGCGGCCACTTGGGCACGGGTTGCTCCCATTTGGGGGGCATGTTTGTGTGGCCAGTTCGGCCTGATATTT
The DNA here is from genome assembly GCF_031143425.1 of Pleurodeles waltl. Taxonomy (NCBI): domain Eukaryota; kingdom Metazoa; phylum Chordata; class Amphibia; order Caudata; family Salamandridae; genus Pleurodeles; species Pleurodeles waltl. Next base: position 239,295,126 of record NC_090437.1, on the reverse strand, counting down.
TTAGGCTGATCTGCCTCCAACGGGGGCAGAAACCACTAGACGCCAGGGATTTTTTTTTGTCAAATTGCTCTATTTTGTTGTTTGGGAGCAGCCCCTTGGGCAAGGGTCGCTCCCATTATGGGGGCAGGTTACCTGAGGCCATTTCTGCCCCCCTTGGGGGCAGATCAGCCTATTATTTTTAGGTAGAGCACCAGGGATTTTGGTAAAAAAATGTATATATCTGAGGGGGCGCCCTCTTGGGCAAGGGGGGGTATTGAACTGTTGGCCATTTCTGCCGCCCTTGGGGACAGATCTGCCTATTATTTATAGACTGATCTGCCCCCAAGGGGGGCAGAAACCACTAGAACGCCAGGGATTTTTTTAAATATGTTAATTTATGCGGGGTGGGTGTCCACTTGGGCAAGGGGCACCCCCCAAGGGGGGCATTGAACTGTTGGCCATTTCTGCCCCAAAGGCGGGCAGATGGGCCTATTTATTTTAGGCCCATCTGCCCCCAAGGGGGGCAGAAGCCACTTAGACACCAGGGATAGTGTGCGTTAGTGGATGGGGGGGTGGCCCCTTGGGCAAGGGTCACCCCCTTTTGGGGGCACGTGTACCAAGGCCATTTCTGCCCCCTGTGGTGGCAGATGGGCCTATTTATTTTTAGGCCCATTGTCCCCAAGGGGGTAGAAACCACTTAGGCACCAGGGATAGTGTGTGTGTTTTTTTGTTTTTGTTTGGGGGTGGCCCCTTTGGCAAGGGTTGCTTCCCGTGGGGACACACTACTAAAGGTATTTTCTGCCCTCCTTGGGGTAGATAGGCCTATTTTTTAGTAGGCCCATCTGCCCCTATGGCAGAATCCACTTAGGCACCAATTTCTAAATGCTTGATGGTGGGATGTTTGTCAACTGAAGAAGTATTTGCTTTTGTGATAATTTATTTTCCTCCTTTTTCTTCTAGTTCAAAGCTTTTGCTTTCTTTGCTGTGGCTCCTTGCGGTTTTGGTGGTGTTTGACCTGCGGTTTGCATAGTAGCATGTTTTAGGTAAGTAAAACCAATTTACTCCAAAGGAGTATTGTTGCCATGCATGAATGACATGTTTGTAGGTGGTGTACTTAATGCAGGTTTGTGTGAAATTGTCCTTAGATTTGTGCACAATGATATTTGTGTTGTCTTATTTCTAATTTGCTTTTCTTTCTTTCTTTTTAGTGGGATATCATTGGTGATTGCTGTGTCTGTGCAGAGTAGTTGCTGGTGATTCAAGCTTTTTCAGGCAAGTGAGCGGTATAGTTTTGGAGTTTATAACTCTTACTAATAAAGCTACACTTTATTACTTATCTTACACAGTGCTGGTTGTTGTTGGTGCATTTGTCCAGTTAATGTTCGTAGGAAAGATCATGGCTAGCCGCAGGATGACCGCTCAGCAGGTGGTTGGTATGCTTTTTGAGTCATTGTCTGATCATGATTATGAGACGGACTCTGCATCTGAGGCAGAGGAGGAAGTGACAGATTCTGGCAGTGAAGTTTCTGTCGGAGAAGAATCTTCTGATGAGGAAGCCACACTCAGTGCAGATGAAGGGCCTGTTTTAGAGGAGGACACTGATGTGCCATTAGTGCAGCAACCTGGGGATGAAGGTTTCCCGTTAGAAGACCTGAACTCTGGGTTGCCCCAAACATGGAGCAGCCAGAGTTGCCTGCCTTTACTGGTCTCCCGGGGTGTAGAATCAATACAGAGAACTTTTTGCCTGTCAATTTCTTTGAGTTATTTGTGGATGATGTGTTTTTGGAAGAGATTGTTGAGTAGACTAATTTGTATGCGGAATAGTATTTGAGGGACAACGCTGCTAGACTTAGGCCACACTCTAGAGCTACCCAGTGGATTCCCACAAATTTGGAGGAGATGAGAAGGTTTTTGAGTTTGACTCTTTTGATGGGGTTGATAAGGAAGCCGTCACTGGCTTCTTATTGATCTACTAGTCCCTTGATGGCAACAGCTATATTTCCTGCAACCATGAGTCGTAATTGGTATTTGCTTCTTCTTAGGATGCTGCATTTTATTGACAATGCATTAGCCTTCCCACAAAATTACCCTGATTCTGACCGTCTTTTTAAGATTAGGCCTGCCCTTGATCATTTTGTAGATCGGTTTTCAGAGGTCTATGTTCCAGGCAAAGAAATAGCTGTGGACGAGTCTTTGGTCCTCTTCAAGGGTTGTTTGGTTTTTAGGCAGTACATTCCTAGCAAGAGGGCACGATATGGAATTAAATTGTGTATGCTGTCTAAAAGTAGTACAGGATATGTGTATAATTTCCGTGTCTACACTGGTAGGGATTCCAGTATTGACCGCCCTGGTTGTCCTCTCACTTTTGGAGTTACAGATAAAATTGTGTGGGAACTTGGTAGACGACTGTTTAACAAAGGTCACCATTTGTATGTAGATAACTTCTACACTGGAGTGCAGTTGTTCAAGGAATTGTTTAGAGTGGACACTGTTGCTTGTGGCTCAATTCGTTGTAACCGGAAAGGCTATCCAAGGGAGCTTGTCTGTAAAAAACTTGAGAGGGGACAGTGCAGTGCCTTGCGAAATGATGAGCTGCTAGCTTTGAAATTTTCAGACATGAGAGATATCTACATGCTATGCTAAGTACCATCCATGATGAGAGTACTTCCCCCGTGACTGTTTGGGGCCTGCGCACACCTGTGTGCATTTTAGAGTATAATAAGCACATGGGAGGTGTAGCTAGAGTTGGTCAAAGGTTGAAGCTTATACTGCTATTCGTAAGTCTTACGTTTGGTGTAAGAAGTTAGCAATTCACATCTTCCACTTAGTAACTTTTAATATTTTATTGTGTTTAAGGATAGGTCTCCAGAGTCAAAGATGACATTTGTGAAATTTCAGGAGTCAGTGATAGAGAACCTTATTGGTGGAATAAGCCAGAGTTCCTAGAGAAGCAGTGGTGGAGGATGTGGCTAGATTGAAAGATCGCCACTTTGCTGAGCACATTCCTCCCACACCCAAAAAAGACTTTCTAGCTAAGAAATGTAGAGTGTGTTTTCTGAGAGATATCCAGAGGGAGACTCAAATGTACTGCCCAGATTGTCCTTCAAAGCCTGGGCTGTGTGTGGGTGGTTGTTTTAAGAATTACCACACCCAGAAGAATTACTGGGAGCAACCATGAGTGTAAACTGCCTGTTTTGTATTTTCATGTGTTTATTTTCATGGTTGGCATTTATGTCATGTACTTTTGTGTTTATAGTTTTGTACTTATTTCTAATTAGTTAGTGGTTTCTTTGTTTAAAAAAAAAAGTGATTCCATTGTGTGTGGAGTGGCGCTTGGCTGACGGTGTATATAGTGTACATATTGACTTGCTGTTGGCTACTGCAACACACTACCAGCCAAACACCAGACCACACACTCCCATCAGCTGGTGTGATTTCTGTATCAGGCATGTGGGCGTATGTAAGTGATGGGCCCTTGAGTGGCACTGTCTGTCAATGCGAGTGTTGTAATGTGCTGGGCCCGTGGCTGACGGCGTGAATGGTCTTGTGCATGTCATGTATGAAAAGGTGTGTGAATGGACTGTAAAGCGGTTGGTGCCTTGCCATGGCTTTACAGCTCACAAGCTGTGAGTCATTGGTTCAGTTTTTTGGCCTTTCAATTATTAACAGTGCTTTTCATTTTTGTGAAATCTCTTGTTAATAGAATTTGATCCACTGAACCATCACTCACCCTCGTGCCAAATCCAACCAGTATGTGTGATAAAAATGACAAAACCGGCTCTGCTGTAATCAGGCGTCGCAGCACACCTGTGACATGCTTGGTGCCTCGGGTGGGAACCCGATGATGAAGCATGCCACCAACTTAGTTGTTGGGTAAGGGGCCTTTTTAACATAACCTAAGTGCATTTCTTTTCACAATTTGAGTGTTTGGAAGATCACATAAGTATGTGGACACACCAAAATGATCTATTGCAAAACTACCTGTGTTTGGGGGGGGAGGCACCTATGGTTTTGGTCCCAGGTGCGGCCTTCATCTAGGGAAACCGACCAAACCCAGACATGTTTTAAAAATAGACACCCCAAGGAGTCCAAGGAGGTGTGGCTTGCCTGGATCTCCCAACATTTTCTTACCCAGACTCCTTGGCAAACCTAAAAATTTGCATAAAAAATCATATTTTCCTCACTTTTCTTTGTAGGATCACCGCTGCTGCACAAATATCCCCTCAGTCCCGCAAGTAAAATGATACCTTACTTGCATGGGACCCCAAAGAAAAGTCAGCCTCAAAGATGTATAAAATAAAAATATGTGCTTATCAACTCGCTGTGCTATCCCCTCAATCTCTACAAGTTTTTGGTCTTTTTCTGTTGCAGGCACCTGGCCCACCCCCAAAAGTGAGGTACCATTTTTATCAGGAGACTTGGGGGAATGCTGGGTGGAAGGAAATTTGTGGCACCTCTCAGATTCCAGAACTTTCTGTCACCGAAATGAGAGGAAAAAGTATTTTTTTGGCCAAAGTTTGAGGTTTGCAAAGGAATCTGGGTAACAGAACCTGGTCAGAGCCCCACAAGTCACCCCATCTTGGATTCCCCAAGGTGTCTAGTTTTCAAAAATGCGCTGGTTTGCTAGGTTTCCCAAGGTGCCGGATGAGCTAGAGACCAAAATCCACAGGTAGGCAGTTTGTAAAAAACACCTCTGTTTTCTGTGGAAAAATGTGATGTGTCCATGATGTGTTTTGGGGCATTTCCTTTTGCGGGCGCTAGGCCTACGTACATAAGTGAGGTACCATTTTTATCGGGAGACTTGGGGGAATGCTGGGAGGAAGGAAATTTGTGGCTCCTCTCAGATTCCAGAACTTTCTGTCACCGAAATGAGAGGAAAAAGTGTTTTTTTGGCCAAATTTTGAGGTTTGCAAAGGATTCTGGGTAACAGAACCAGGTCAGAGCCCCACAAGTCACCCAATCTTGGATTCCCCTAGGTGTCTAGCTTTACAAAATGTGCAGGTTTGCTAGGTTTCCCCAGGTGCCGGCTGAGCTAGAGGCCAAAATCCACAGTTAGGCAGTTTGTAAGAAACACCTCTGTTTTCTGTGGAAAAATGTGATGTGTCCACGTTGTGTTTTGGGGCATTTCCTTTCGCGGGCGCTAGGCCTACGTACACAAGTGAGGTACCATTTTTATCGGGAGACTTGGGGGAACGCTGGGAGGAATGAAATTTGTGGCTCCTCTCAGATTCCAGAACTTTCTGTCACCGAAATGAGAGGAAAAAGTGTTTTTTTTGGCCAAATTTTGAGGTTTGCAAAGGATTCTGGGTAACAGAACCAGGTCAGAGCACCACAAGTCACCCAATCTTGGATTCCCCTAGGTGTCTAGCTTTACAAAATGTGCAGGTTTGCTAGGTTTCCCCAGGTGCCGGCTGAGCTAGAGGCCAAAATCCACAGTTAGGCAGTTTGTAAGAAACACCTCTGTTTTCTGTGGAAAAATGTGATGTGTCCACGTTGTGTTTTGGGGCATTTCCTTTCGCGGACGCTAGGCCTACCCATACAAGTGAGGTACCATTTTTACTGGGAGACTTGTGGGAACGCTCGATGGAAGGAAATTTGTGGCTACTCTCAGATTCCAGAACTTGCTGTCACCGAAATGAGAGGAAAAAGTGTTTTTTTGGCCCACATTTGGAGGTTTGCAAAGGATTCTGAGTAACAGAACCTGGTCAGAGCCTCACAAGTCACCCCATCTTGGATTCTCCTAGGTGTCTAGTTTTCAAAACTGCGCAGGGTTGCTAGGTTTCCCTAGGTGCCGGATGAGCTAGAGGCCAAAATCCACAGCTAGGCACTTTGCAAAAAACAGCTCTGTTTTCTTTGTGAAAATGTGATGTGTCCACATTGTGTTTTGGGGCTTTTCCTGTCGCTGGCGCTAGGCCTACCCCCACAAATGAGGTACCATTCTTATCGGGAGACTTGGGGAACGCTGGGTGGAAGGAAATTTGTGGCTCCTCTCTGATTCCAGAGCTTTCTGTCACCGATATTAAAGCATAAAGTGTTTTTTTGGACAACGTTTGAGGTTTGCAAAGGATTCTGGGTAACAGAACCTGGTCAGAGCCCCACAAGTCACCCCATCTTGGATTCCCCTAGGTGTCTAGTTTTCAAAACTGTTCAGGTTTGCTAGGTTTCCCTACGTGCTGGCTGAGCTAGAGGCCAAAATCCACAGCTAGGAACTTTGCAAAAAACAGCCCTGTTGTCTTTGTGAAAAAGTGATGTGTCCACGTTGTGTTTTGGGGCTTTTCCTGTCGCAGGCGCTAGGCCAACCTACTCAAGTGAGGTACCACTTTTTATCGGGAGACTCGGGGGAATGCTGGGTGGAAGGAAATTTGTGGATCCTCTCAGATTCCAGAACTTTATGTCACCAAAATGAGAGGAAAAAGTGTTTTTTAGGCCTAATTTGGAGGTTTGCAAAGGATTCTGGGTAACAGAACCTGGTCAGAGCCCCACAAGTCACCCCATCTTGGATTCCCCTAGGTGTCTAGTTTTCAAAAATGCACTGGTATACTAGGTTTCCCAAGATGCCGGCTGTGCTAGAGGCCAAAATCCACAGGTAGGCAGTTTGTACAAAACACCTCTGTTTTCTGTGGAAAAATTTGATGTGTCCACGTTGTGTTTTGGGGTATTTCCTTTCGCGTGCGCTAGGCCTCCCCCACAAGTGAGGTACCATTTTTATCAGGAGACTTTGAGGAACGCTGGGTGGAAGGAAATTGTGTAGCTCCACTCAGATTCCAGAACTTTCTGTCACCGAAATGAGAGCTAAAAGTGTTTTGTAAGCCAAATTTTGAGGTTTTTAAAGTATTCTGGGTAACAGAACATGGTCAGAGCCCCACAGATTACCCCATCTTGGATTCCCCTAGGTGTCTAGTTTTAAAAAGTGCACTGGTTTGCTAGGTTTCCCCAGGTGCCGGCTGAGCTAGAGGCTAAAATCCACAGGTAGGTAGTTTGTAAAAAACACCTCTGTTTTCTGTGGAAAAATTAGATTTGTCCATGTTGTGTTTTGGGGCATTTCCTTTCGTGGGCGCTAGGCCTACCCCCACAGGTGAGGTACCATTTTTATCGGGAGACATGGGGAAACGCTGGGTGGAAGGAAATTTGTGGCTCGTCTTAGATTCCAGAACTTTCTGTCACCGGAATGAGAGGGAAAAGTGTTTTTTTGGAAACAGTTTGAGGTTTGCAAAGGATTCTGGGTAACAGAAACTGGTCAGAGCCCCATAAGGCACCCCATCCTGGATTCCCCTATGTGTCTAGATTTCAAAACTGTGCAGGTTTTCTAGGTTTCCCTAGGTGCCGGCTGAGCTAGAGGCCAAAATCCACAGCTAGGCACTTTGCAAAAAACAGCTCTGTTATCTTTGTGAAAATGTGATGTGTCCATGTTGTGTTTTGGGGCATTTCCTGTCGCTGGTGCTAGGCCTATCCCTGCAAGTGAGGTACCATTTTTATTGGGAGACATGGGGGAACACAGAATAGTAAAACAAGTGTTATTGCCCCTTGTCTTTTTCTACATTTCATCCTTCCAAATGTAAGACAGTGTTTAAAAAATACATCTATTTGAGAAATGCCCTGTAATTCACATGCCAGTATGGGCACCCCGGAATTAAGAGATGTGCAAATAACCACTGCTTCTCAACACCTTATCTTGTGGCCATTTTGGAAATACAAAGGTTTTCTTGATACCTATTTTTCACTTTTTATATTTCAGCAAATCAATTGCTGTATACCCGGTATAGAATAAACACCCATTGCAAGGTGCAGCTCATTTATTGGCTCTGGGTACCTAGGGTTCTTGATGAACCTACAAGCCCTGTATATCTCCGCAACCAGAAGAGTCCAGCTGACGTAACGGTATATTGCTTTAAAACATCTGACGCAGGAAAAAGTTACAGAGTAAAATGTGGAGAAAAATGGCTGTTTTTGTACCTCAATTTCAATATTTTTTTATTTCAGCTCTTATTTTCTGTAGGAAACAGTTGTAGGATCTACGCAAATGACCCCTTGATGAATTCAGAATTTTGTCTACTTTTCATAAATGTTTACCTTTCTGGGATCCAGCATTGGTTTCTTACCTATTTTGGTCACTAACTAGAAGGAGGCTTAAAGCACAAAAAATAGTAAAAATGGGGTATGTCCCAGTAAAATGTCAAAATTGTATTGAAAAATTGGGTTTTCTAATTCAAGTCTGCCTGTTCCTGAAAGCTGGGAAGATGGTGATCTTGCCACCGCAAACCCTTTGTTGATGCCATTTTCAGGGGAAAAACCACAAGCCGCCTTCTGCAGCCCTTTTTTCCCATTGTTTTGAAAAAAACAAAATTTTCACTGTATTTTGGCTAATTTCTTGGTCTCCTTCAGGGGAACTCACAAAGTCTGGGTACCTCTAGAATCCCTAGGATGTTGGGAAAAAAGGTCGCAGATTTGGCATGGGTAGCTTATGTGAACAAAACGTTATGAGGGCCTAAGCGCGAACTGCCCCAAATAGCCAAAAAAAGGCTCGACACAGGAGGGGAAAAGGCCTGGCAGCGAAGGGGTTAAACCTCTCAACCAGACCATTCATATATGGATGATAAGGAGTAGTGAACTTATAAGTTACACCACACTCCTTCCACATAGCTTTCAGGTATGCAGACATGAAGTTGCTACCTCTGTCTGAAACCACTTTCTTGGGGAAACCCACTCTGGAAAAGATTCCCAGGAGGGCTTTTGCCACTTCAGAAGCTGTAGTGGTCCTTAAGGGAATTGCTTCAGGATACCTAGTGGCATGGCCCACTACCACCAGGATAAACCTATTGCCTGAAGCTATTGGAAGGTCAAGGGGCCAACTAAGTCAACCCCTACCCTTTCAAAGGGCACCCGACCACTGGGAGTGGAATTAAGGGGGCCTTGGGTGTGCCACCAGTCTTGCCAGTGGCTTGGCAGGTCACACAAAAGCAACAAAACTCCTTAGTGTCCTCTGACATGTGAGTCCAGTAAAACAATGAAACAAGTCTGTCCCAAGTTTTGCTCTGGCCCAAATGCCCAGCCAAAGGAATGTCATGTCCCAAGGTCAGAAGAAACTCCTTTTACTGCAAAGGGATAACCAATCTCCTGGCAGCTCCAGGTTTAGGGTTCCTTGACTCAGTATAAAGGAGGTTGTGTTCCCAATAGACCATATGGCTATCAGTGACATCCCCATTCTGCTGTTTAACAGCTTGCTGTCGTAAACCCTCTAATGTGGGACAGGTCTGCTGTGCCACACTCAGCTCTTCCCTAGCAGGTTCCCCTGCATCCAAAAGCTCAGCAGTGTCTGATGCCAGCTCATCTGGTGTAGGTTCTGCACAGGGAGAGGATTCTTCTTCATCAAAAGGGGAATCTTATGGAGAGGGAGGGATAGTGGGCAAGGATTTAACCTTCCTACCCCTAGCTTTTGGGAGCACTTGGTCCATTGTTCCAGGATCCAAGCTTCTCTGTCCTCTTTGCTTCTGGGCCTGAGCCCTTGTCAAAGCAAAGATATGCCCTGGAATGCCCAGCATTGCTGCATGAGCCTCCAACTCCACTTCAGCCCAAGCTGATGTCTCCAAATCATTGCCTAGTAAGCAGTCTACAGGTAAATCAGTGGCTACTACAACTTTCTTTGGACCAGTAATGCCCCCCCAGTTGAGATTCACAACAGCCATGGGGTGGCTAAGAGTGTTATTATGAGCATCAGTCACTTGGTACTGCTGACCAAGTCGGTGTTGATCAGGTGAACCAGTTTCTCAATCACCATAGTGACACTGGCTCCTGTATCCCTGTAGGTCTCAACCTCAACACCATTTATTAGAGGAAGTTGCCTGTACTTACCCATATTAAGGGGACAAGCAACCAAGATGGCAAAGTCAATACCACCATCAGAGACTAAAACAGCCTCTGTGGTCTCCCTAACAAGACCAACCCCAACTACACTAGCAATGGTGAGCCCAGCTACACCCTTTGATTGGCTATTTGTAGTAGACTTTCCACCACCACTGTTATAACTAGGGGCACTAGAGGATGCAGTTGGGGTTGTGGTAGTGGGAGCCTTGGTGGTTTTCTTTGGACAAGTGGAATCACATGCCCAATGGCCTTTACTCTTACATAAATAACACCATGGCTTCTTTTGATTGTGGGAAGAGGATTTGGACCCACCACCCCCAGAGGATTTTTGTGGGCCTGATGAAGACTCAGAATGTTTTTTATCTTTGTCCCCACCCATGTCAGAAGACTTACCATCCTTCTTCTTGCCATCCTTGTCACCACCTGTATGAACTTTTCTGTTCACTCTTGTTCTGAGCCAAATGTCTGCCTTCTTTCCCAATTCTTGAGGAGATGTCAGATCTGAGTCTACCAAGTACTGATGCAACAAGTCAGACACACAATTATTTAAAATATGCTATCTCAGGATTAGAATATACAGGCTTTCATAGTCAGTCACCTTACTGCCATGTAACCATCCCTCCAAGGCCTTCACTGAACAGTCTACAAAGTCTGCCCAGTCTTGGGAGGACTCTTTCCTGGTATCTCTGAACTTTATCTTGTATTGTTCAGTGGTTAAGCCAAATCCATCTAAGAGTGCATCCTTCAAAACTTTGTAGTCATTAGCATCACTTTCTCTGACAGTAAGGAGCCTATCCCTACCCTTACCAGTGAAAGATAGCCACAAGATAGCAGCCCTCTGCCTTTGAGGGACCAACTGTACCATAGAGGCCCTCTCAAGTGCAGCAAACCACTTGTTGATGTCATCCCCCTCCTTGTAAGGGGGGACTATCTTATGTAGTTTTCTAGAATCTTGTTCTTTTACGGGATTACTATCAAAAACACTGCTGCTGCCACCATGGGGAACTAACCCCAACCTCTGCCTTTCCCTCTCTATATCTAGAGATTGCCTGTCTAAGGCCAACTGTTGCTTTCTCAGTCTGTCCTCTTCCAACCTCAGCTTTCTGAGTTCCCTATCTGGGGTGTCATTCTCAGGGTGGGAGGCTTGGGAATTCTGAGACACAGAGGAAATGTGGGAATTGGCAGAAGTGGACCTGTCTCTCACTGGCTGGACTCTAGTTACCTGGCCTTTTGGAGTGTAAGGTGCCCTACTAGTGTGTGACCCCCTTCCACTACCAGTTTCACTAGATGGCCTGTTATCTGACAGGTTTTTGGATGAACCCTCCCGAGAGTCCTCAGGGCCCTCCCCTGATTCTTGCTGGGTAACCCCCTCCTCTACCTCCTGATCCTGGGATGGGCCAAACTGGTTCTGGTCACTTTCTAGGAGAAGGCTAAGGAGAAGATCTTTGGTAGGGTTCTTACCAATGCTTAAACCTCTTTCTATGCAGCGACCCCTCAAACCTTTAAAGTTTAAACTACCATAGGTTGCCTGAACAACTGTGGGAGTAAGTTCTACTGCAGACATAGGGGGTCATTCTGACCCCCGCGGGCGGCGGGAGCCGCCCGCCTGGAGGGAGCCGCCATATGGCCGCTCCGCGGTCGAAAGACCGCGGAGGCCATTCTGGCTTTCCCGCTGGGCTGGCGGGCGACCGCCAGAAGGCCGCCCGCCAGCCCAGCGGGAAACCCCTCCCCACGAGGAAGCCGGCTCCGAATGGAGCCGGCGGAGTGGGTATGTGCGACGGGTGCAGTGGCACCCGTCACGTATTTCAGTGTCTGCAAAGCAGACACTGAAATACAAAGTGGGGCCCTCTTACGGGGGCCCCTGCAGTGCCCATGCCATTGGCATGGGCACTGCAGGGGCCCCCAGGGGCCCCACGACACTCCTCACCGCCATCCTGTTCCTTGCGGTCGGAGCCGCCAGGAACAGGATGGCGGTGAGGGGGTCGGAATCCCCCATGGCGGCGCAGCAAGCCACTTATATCAGATAGCACTATATCATAAGAATCACAATACTCAGGGTTACTAAAAGTAAAGGTACTTAATTTTAGTGAAAATGTGCCAAAAATATCTCAGAGGATGTACTCCCTTAGGAGATAAGTAAAATACATAAAATATACACACAAACCAAAATCAGGTAAAGTAAACAGTTAGAAAAGTAGGTCCTGTGCTTCCCATGCCACTGGATTCAAGCTAGCCTGGCTGATGAGGGGTGAAACCCCGAAACCGGTCCCAGGATGCTTGTTTCCGGTCCAGTGAGGACCTGGCTTGGCAGTTCGGTCTGGACTGTTCCCATGAGGAACAGGGTCAAGACTGATTTGCATATGGCTGGGTCCAAACTGGGGTGGCATGGTGAGCAAAAGAACGATGGATTAAACCCAGATCTATGACTGGGGGTGAGTGTTTGACAATGTTCAGCATTCCGTCCATCACTTGTTGTTTTTGCTTTGTCGCCCTAAGTGGGAAGGGTATGCCCAGACGTGGATCCTGTGCTTCCCATGCCACTGGATTCAAGCTAGCCTGGCTGATGAGGGGTGAAACCCCGAAACCGGTCCCAGGATGCTTGTTTCCAGTCCAGTGAGGACCTGGCTTGGCAGTTCGGTCTGGACTGTTCCCATGAGGAACAGGGTCAAGACTGATTTGCATATGGCTGGGTCCAAACTGGGGTGGCATGGTGAGCAAAAGAACGATGTATTAAACCCAGATCTATGACTGGGGGTGAGTGTTTGACAATGTTCAGCATTCCGTCCATCACTTGTTGTTTTTGCTTTGTCGTCCTAAGTGGGAAGGGTATGCCCAGACGTGGGTCCCGTGCTTCCCATGCCACTGGATTCAAGCTAGCCTGGCTGATGAGGGGTGAAACCCTGAAACCGGTCCCAGGATGCTTGTTTCCGGTCCAGTGAGGACCTGGCTTGTCAGTTCGGTCTGGACTGTTCCCATGAGGAACAGGGTCAAGACTGATTTGCATATGGCTGGGTCCAAACTGGGGTGGCATGGTGAGCAAAAGAAGGATGGATTAAACCCAGATCTATGACTGGGGGTGAGTGTTTGACAATGTTCAGCATTCCGTCCATCACTTGTTGTTTTTGCTTTGTCGCCCTAAGTGGGAAGGGTATGCCCAGACGTGGGTCCCGTGCTTCCCATGCCACTGGATTCAAGCTAGCCTGACTGATGAGGGGTGAAACCCCGAAACCGGTCCCAGGATGCTTGTTTCCGGTCCAGTGAGGACCTGGCTTGGCAGTTCGGTCTGGACTGTTCCCATGAGGAACAGGGTCAAGACTGATTTGTATATGGCTGGGTCCTAACTGGGGTGGCATGGTGAGCAAAAGAACGATGGATTAAACCCAGATCTATGACTGGGGGTGAGTGTTTGACAATGTTCAGCATTCCGTCCATCACTTGTTGTTTTTGAAAAGTATTGCAAACACTGTAGAATACAATAGGATGCATTAGGCCTAGGGACAGCACAAACCATATACTAAGAAAGTGAACTGAGAAGCACTTAGGGACCCCAGGCCTAGTGTAGTGTGTAGAGGGTCACTGGGGGTGTAAGAAAACAGGGTGTCCAAGATACTCCACCCCAAGACCCTGAAAAGTAGGAGTAAAGTTACCCTACTTCCTCAGAAACACACATGTCATGATATGAGATTCTGCAAAGACCACAACAGACTGCAAAGCACTGAAGATGGATTCCTGGACCTGAGGACCTGTAAAGGAAGGGGACCAAGTCCAAGAGTCAGGAAAGTGTCTGGGGGGCAGGAGCCAACTAAACCCGGGATGAAGGTGCAAAATGGCTGCCTCTGGGTGGAAGAAGCTGAAGATTCTGTAACAACGGAAGATGCCAGGAACCTCTCCTTTGCACAGAAGATGTCCCACGGTGTGCTGGAGGATGCAGAGTTGTTTCTATGCAGGAAGATTGAAAACAAGATTTGCTAGATGCAAAGGTCACAGTTGAAGAAAAAGGATGCTGCCTGGGCTCAGGAAGGACCAGGAGGTCGACACTTGGAAGAGGAGACAGAGGGGGTGCCCAGCGACACAGAGAGCCCAGGCAGAAAAAGCCAGAACCTGCAGAAGTACTTGAACATGGGTTCAAGAAAACTGAGCACGTCAGTCATCTCAACACTACAAAGGACGGTCCCACGAAGCCGGTTGAGCAATGCAGGACGGAGTGCTGGGGACCTGAGCTGTGCTGGGATCCAGAGCTGTGCTGTGTATGAAGGATTCCTCGCAAAAGTGCACAGAAGCCCTATCAGCTGCAGTTCACGCAGTACACAGGATTACTGTCTGGCGTGGGGAGGCAAGGAGAACAAAGGCCATTGGGCAAGTGACCTCACTTGTCCCAAGAGAAACACCAAGCCTCCCACCACCACAACCCCAACTGCTTCCACTAGTGCCCCTAGTGATAGCAGTGGCGGTGGGAAAAACTCTACAAATAGCCAAACAAATGGTGTTGCTGAGCTCACTTTTGGTAATGTAGTGGGGGTTGGTAGAGTTAGGGAGACCACTGAGGTGTTTTTAGTCTCTGATGGTGGCTTTAACCTTGCCACCTGAGTTGCTTTTCCCCTTAGTATGGATAAGTATAAGCAACTACCCCAAATAAATGGTATTCAGGTTGAGGCCTACAGGGACACAGGTGCCAGTGTCACTCTGTTGGTGGAGAAACTGGTTGCCGCTGAGCAACATCTACTTGGTCATCAGTACTGAGTTATTGACACCCATAACAACACTGTTACCCACCCCACGGCTGTTGTGCATCTCAACTGGGGAAGGGATTTACTGGTTCTAAAAAGGTTATGGTGTCCACTTACTTACCTGAAGAGTGTCTATTGGGCAATGATTTGGAAACTTCAGCTTGTGCTGAAGTGGAGTTTGAGGCCCATGCAGCCATGCTGGGCATTCCAGGGCATATCTTAGCCCTTACCAGGGCTCAGGCCAAGAAGCAAAGAGGACAGGGAAACTTGGACCCTGGAACAATGGACCAAGTGATACCAAAAGCTAGGAGTTGAAAGGGCAAACCCTTGCCCACTATCCCTCCCTCTCCAGAAGATTCCCCTTTTGATGAGGAGGAGTCAACTCCCTGTGCAAAACCTACACCAGAGGAGCTTCAAGCTGATACAGCTGAGCGCTTGGGTGCAGAAGGGCCTGCCATGGAAGAACTGAGTGTGGCACAGCAGACCTGTCCCACACTAGAGGGTCTAAGACAGCAAGCTGTCAAGCAGCAAAATGGGGATATCAGTGACTCACACAGAGTTTACTGGGAGAACAATCTC
The DNA here is from genome assembly GCF_031143425.1 of Pleurodeles waltl. NCBI lineage: Eukaryota > Metazoa > Chordata > Amphibia > Caudata > Salamandridae > Pleurodeles > Pleurodeles waltl. Next base: position 239,279,980 of record NC_090437.1, on the reverse strand, counting down.
CTTTATTCTGAGCCAAGGGAACCTAAGCCTGGTGCTACCAGGAGACTGGTCGTTCCCTTGCAGTATAGGGAATTCTTCCTAACTCTGGCACATGATATTCCCTTGGCTGGACATCTAGGGGAAAGCAAAACCTGGGACAGTCTTGTCCCTCACTTTCACTGGCCTCATATGTCAGAGGACACAAAAGAGTTTTGTCGCTCTTGTGTGACCTGCCAAGGCAGTGGCAAGATTGGTGGCAGCCCAAAGGCCCCATTAATCCCACTGCCAGTGGTTGGGTACCCTTTGAAAGGATAAAGGTTGACATTGTTGGCCCCTTTGACCCTCCAGCTGCTTCTGGTAATAGGTTCATCTTGGTGGTAGTGGAACATGCTACAAGATATCCAGAAGCCATTCCCTTAAGAACCACTATAGCACTTGCAGTGGCAAAGGCCCTCCTGGAAATATTTTCCAGGGTGGGCTTTCCTGAAGAGGTAGTATGAGACAGGGGTAGTAACTTCATGTCTACATACTCGAAAGCTATGTGGAAGGAGTGTGGTGTAACCTACAAATTCATCACACCCTATCATCCACAAACAAATAGTCGTAATGAGAGATTTAACAAAACTTTCAAAGGCATGATCATGGGGTTCTCTGAAAAACTTTTAAGAAGAGTGGATGTCCCCTGCCATGCCTCCTTTTTGCCTACAGGAGGTACCCCAGAAAGGAGTGGGCTACAGCCCTTTTGAACTCCTCTTTGGTCACCCTGTTAGGGGTCCCCTTGCTCTTGTGAAAGAGGGGTGGGAGCAACCATTGAAGCCCCCTAAACAAGACATTGTGGACTATGTACTTGGCCTAACATCAAGGATGGCTGAGTATAAGAAAAAGGTCCCTAAGAACCTTCAGGCCAGTCATGAGCTTCAAAAGCAATGGCATGACCAGAAGGCTGTACTGACTGAGTGCCACCCAGGACAAAAGGTGTGGGTTTTGGAGCCAGTGGCACCAAGAGCTCTCCAGGACAAATGGAGTGGACCCCATCTCATTGTGGAGAAAAAAGGTGAGGTCACCTATTTGGTAGACCTTGGCACTGCCAGAAGTCCCCTTAGGATACTTCATGTGAACTGCCCTAAACCTTACTATGATAGGGCAGATTTAACCCTACTCATGGCCACAGATGATGGGTGGGAGGAAGAGCGTGACCCACTCCCTGACCTCTTCTCCAACACTGAAGCTGATGGCTTAGTGGAAGGAGTTGTGCTTGCAGACTGCCTCATAGCAGAGCAGAGGGAGAACTGCAAAAACTTACTAGGCCAATTTTCTGACCTCTTTTCACTCACACCTGTTACCGCTACTTTGTGTGAACATGCCATTAATACTGGTGACAGTTTACCTGTCACAATTAAGATGTATAGGCATCCTGACCATGTCAGGACTGTATTAAGTCTGAGGTGCAGAAAATGTTGGACCTAGGTGTTATTGAGCACTCAGACAGTCCCTGGGCCAGCCCAGTGGTGCTTGTCCCCAAACCTCATAGCAAAGAAGGAAAGAGAGAAATGCAGTTTTGTGTGGACTGTAGAGGGATCAATACTATAACTAAAACAGATGCTCAACCTATAACCAGGGCAGATGAGCTCATAGATACACTGGCCTCTGCCAAGTATTTAAGCACCTTTGATTTGACTGAAGGGAATTGGCAGATCAAGTTATCAGAGGATGCTAAGCCAACAACTGCATTTTCAACCATTGGAGGGCATTATCAATTTACAGTTATGCCCTTTGGTTTGAAAAATGCACCTGCCACTTTCCAGAGGCTCTTATCATGACTTGTAGTGTGTCCTGTGGAAACTTGTACATTACTCCTGCTTTCCGGGGCTCTGGGGTGGGGTACTTTACTTACTTTTGGTGTTTTCCTACACTTCCAGCACCCCTCTACACACTACACTTGCCTAGAGGGGAATTTGTGATTCGCATTCCACTATTTTAGTATATGGTTTGTGTTGCCCCTAGGCCCATTGCAATCTATTGTATTTTCTACTGTTTGCACTATTCATTGACTGTTTACTTACCTGATTTTGGTCTCTAGTGCATACATTGTGTATAATACTTACCACCAGAAGGAGTATTGCCTCTAAGATATTTTTGGCCTTATGTCACTAAAATAAAGGGGCCTATTTATACTCTGTTTGCGCCGGATTTGCGTCGTTTTTTTTTAAGCAAATCCGACACAAAACTAACACCATATTTATACTTTGGCGTTAGACCCGTCTAGCGCCAAAGATCTAGGAGTTTGCGTCATTTTTTAGCGTGGACACCTTCCTTGCGTTAATGATATGCAAGGTAGGCGTTCCCATCTAAAAAATTACTCCGAGGCATGTGCGCCGTATTTACACTCCCAGGCAAAAAGGACGCCCGGGAGTGGGCGGGTAAAAAAAAATGACGTCCAGCCGCTTTAGCGTAATTTTTTAACGCCTGGTCAGGGCAGGCGTTAAGGGACCTGTGGGCTCGGAAGGAGCCCAGAGGTGCCCTCCCATGCCCCAGGGACACCCCCTGCCACCCTTGCCCACCCCAGGAGGACGCCCAAGGATGGAGGGACCCATCCCAGGGAACTTAAGGCAAGTTCAGGTAAGTATTTTTTTAAAATTTTTGGGTGGCATGGGGGGCCTGATTTGTGCCCCCCTACATGCCACTATGCCCAATGACCATGCCCAGGGGACATAAGTCCCCTGGGCATGGCCATTGGGCAAGGGGGCATGACTCCTGTCTTTGCTAAGACAGGAGTCATTTAAATGGGGGTTGGGAGTAAAAAAAAATGGCGCTAATCGGGTTAAGGCGAAACTTTTGCCTCAGCCTGACTTGCCCCATTTTTTGGCGCCCAAGCTCCATTATCCCCTACGCCAGCGCTGCCTGGTGTAAGTAATTTTTTTTGACGCACACCAGGCAGCTCCGCCGGCTAACGTCATTCCATAAATAAGGCGCCCGCATGGCGCTTTGGAATGGCGTTAGCCGGAGTTAGATTTTTTGACGCACAACTGCGTTGGCGCAGTTGTGCGCCAAAAAGTATAAATACGGCCCAAAGTACCTTTATTTTTTGTAACTGTTGGACCTGGCCTTTTTGACAGGGCCATCCCCAAACTATTTGCCTCCTTCCTCCTATTTTTTTTGGCCTGTTGTTGTTGGCTTTTGAACTCTGGGCACTTTACCACTGCTAACCAGTGCTAAAGTGCATATGCTCTCTGTGTAAATTGTACTGTTGATTGGTTTATCCTTGATTGGCTTTACTTGTAAGACCCTAGTAGAGTGCACTATATGTGCCTAAGGCCTGTAGATTAAATGCTACTAGTGGGCCTGCAGCACTGGTTGTGGCGCCCACTTAAGTAGCCCCTTAAACTTGTCTCAGGCCTGCCATTGCAAGGCCTGTGTGTGCAATTTCACTGCCACCTCAACTTGGCATTTAAAAGTACTTGCCAAGCCTAAAACTCCCCTTTTTCTACATATAAGTCACCCCTAGTGTGTGCCCTAGGTAACCCCTAGAGCAGGGATGCTGTGTGGGTAAAAGGCAAGACATGTACCTGTGTCGTTTATATGTCCTGGTAGTGTAAAACTCCTAAATTCGTTTTTACACTACTGTAAGGCCTGCTCCCTTCATAGGCTAACATTGGGGCTGCCCTCATACATTGTTGAAGTGGTAGCTGCTGATCTGAAAGGAGTAGGAAGGTCATATTTAGTATGGCCAGAATAGTAATACAAAATCCTGCTGACTGGTGAAGTTGGATTTAATATTACTATTTTAGAAATGGCACTTTTAGAAAGTGAGCATTTCTCTGCACTTAAATCTTTCTGTGCCTTTCAATCCACGTCTGGCTAGGTTTAGTTGATAGCTCCTTGTGAATTCACTCAGACACACCCCAAACACAGGGTACTCAGCCTCACTTGCATACATCTGCATTTTGAATGGGTCTTCCTGGGCTGGGAGGGTGGAGGGCCTGCCCTCACACAAAGGACTGCCACACCCCCTACTGGGACCCTGGCAGACAGGATTGAACTGAAAGGGGACCTGGTGCACTTCTTAGCCACTCTTTGAAGTCTCCCCCACTTCAAAGGCACATTTGGGTATAAAACAGGGCCTCTGCCCTACCACCTCAGACACTTGGTGGAGAAGAAACCTGAACCAGAACCTGCATCCTGCCAAGAAGAACTGCCTGGCTGCCTGAAGGACTCACCTGACTGCTTTCTACAAAGGACTGCTTCTTAGCCACTCTTTGAAGTCTCCCCCACTTCAAAGGCACATTTGGGTATAAAACAGGGCCTCTGCCCTACCACCTCAGACACTTGGTGGAGAAGAAACCTGAACCAGAACCTGCATCCTGCCAAGAAGAACTGCCTGGCTGCCTAAAGGACTCACCTGACTGCTTTCTACAAAGGACTGCTGCCTTGCTGTTGTCCTGCTGCGTTGCTGGACTCTTGCCTTGCTGTTGAAGTGCTCTCCAAGGGCTTGGATAGAGCTTGCCTCCTGTTCCCTGAAGTCTCAGGACCAAAAAGACTTATCTTTTTCAACTGGACGCCTTGTGTGCCGAAAAACTTGACGCACAGCTTGCTCCACGGTGAAAAATTCACTGCACGGTGATCCAGAAAGACGTCGCTCGACGTGACGCCTGCGGTGCGACCAGAACTTCGACGCACGGCCTCGCTTGGACAACGCCGCTCGACTTCAGAGAGGAAATCGATGCGACGCCTGCTGTGAGGGAGAAGATTCCACGCACAGCCCACCGGAACGATGCGCAGCCGGATAACAAGCCTAGGATTCTATGCACAGACCCTGGGACATCTGGTAATCCCGTGATCCATAGAAGGAGACGGTCTGCGTGCCGGAAAATGACGCACGTCTTCCCCGAGTGAAAAATAACGACGCAAGTCTGTGTGTGAAGGGGCGAAACCGACGCACACACCATTTTTCTTCCCATAGAATGACGCACGTCTCCCCGCGTGAAAAATAACAAAGCAAGTCCGTGTGTGAAGGGGCGTAACCGACGCACACACTATTTTTTCTACGCATCTCCTCTTCTGCGGCCCTCTGCAGAGATTTTCCACTCCAAACCAGGTACTTTGTGCTTGAAAGAGACTTTGGGGGTTATTACAACTTTGGAGGTGGTGTTAATCCGTCGCAAAAGTGACGGTAAAGTGACGGATATACCACCAGCCGTATTACGAGTCCATTATATCCTATGGAACTCGTAATACGGCTGGTGGTATATCCGTCACTTTACCGTCACTTTTGGGACGGATTAACACCTCCTCCAAAGTTGTAGTAACCCCCTTTGTTTACTTTTTAAAGACTTAAGACACTTCATATCACTTTTCAGTGATATCTTTACAAATTCATATTACATCTTGATAGTTTTGACCTGAAAATACCCAGATAAATATTATATATTTTTCTAAACACTGTGTGGTGTATTTTCGTGGTGCTATATTGTGTTATTGCATGATTTATTGCACAAATACTTTACACATTGCCTTCTAAGTTAAGCCTGACTGCTCAGTGCCAAGCTACCAGAGGGTGGGCACAGGATAATTTGGATTGTGTGTGACTTACCCTGACTAGAGTGAGGGTTCTTGCTTGGACAGAGGGTAACCTGACTGCCAACCAAAAACCCAATTTCTAACGGCAACACAGAGTATTGTCTTTTATTGTGTATACGTAGTGTGTAACTATAGTGGTATTGCAGGAGCTTTGCATGTCTCCTAGTTCAGCCTCCGCTGCTCTGCTACAGCTACCTCTAGACACCCTAAGCTGCTAGAACACTGCTTACACTTCACTAATAAGGGATAACTGAACAAGGTGTAGTACCTTAGGTACCCACTACAAACCAGGCCAGCACCTACACTTATGTCATCTGGTCCCTTTGGACAGAGCCCTTTGCATACACCAAACTTTCCATGACTGTGCCCTTAGAGAGTTAGAAAATCATTCAGGCTCAGTGAATGGCCTCTCTTTGAAATGGCTGTGGCCCTAAAGTAGTGCTGTGAAGTGGAGGGAATCACCCAAAGCACTTATGAGTGTGAAGTTGTCACACCCGGAGACTCCGACACGTAAGTATAGGGAGTGTGGACTCCTAAAGCTCTGTTAGTAGTTTTCAAATACCATAAAGTAGTCAACATACATAGTGTAAGCTTAGCTTTGTGAATCAGGCCTTAAGATTATTGTGTAGTGCTCACCGCTGTCTTAATTAGACCCTGATCTACTTTCTCAGTTACCCTGTGAGAGTTCAGTGCTGTAGAAGAGTGCTTGGTAATCCAGTTTTAGTTTCCGTGGTACCGTTGCATAGGACACTGGTGGCAAAAAGACTCTAAGCGAACACATTTGGATTAAAGTTACCTCTGACGATGTTTTATAACTCCAGTAATGAGGTCTCACATAGCGGTTTTAAATTAAAGTCTCAACTGTCTAAAATGATTCTGAGCTGTCAAGGGGCATCCACTCCCATGATTTATCGTCTCAAAATCTTAGATTTTGTTTTGGTATTTTTTCTCTATACAAAGACAAAGCCTCCATTAACGTAATGCTTTTAATTTTCTATGAAAATCAAGAGCACCATGCAAAGGCACATCTGAGCGAAAAAGTATACTATTGCCATATGTTAAGATACAATGTCTTCAGTTCTTCTAGTTTTTTCTCGTCCATTGTCCAGGAGGACGTTTCATTCTAAAAAAGAATTGATTGGCCACTTCGTACGCAGCCTTTGACAATAAATGTGCATTAAATCAAGACACTTGCAGAGATGGAGCAAAGTGTTTATAAGGTTTGAAAGTGATAGGATACAAAGGTTAATTGAGTCCATTTGGAGAGGAGGTCACGCTTATGCACTGGCCGAGCAAAGAGAGAGTATTTACTGTCATCGAAATGATATAGAGTGTGCTGAATTTTACATTTCCGAAGAACTTTATGAGGGATTAGTATATAAACTGAAACATGTCATGAATTCCTGCAAGCGTCTGGACAGCACAGTAGAGAACAGGTATAAATTATGAAGTTCAGACGTCTTAGTCTCTAAAGACGATCATTAGATAACTCATCACAAGGATTTTTTTTATTAGACTCACTGTAATTGCACATTCGCAGATGTCCCTTATTTTATCTGTTACAAACGACATTGCATTGCCTCGTTTACACAACTTTCAGCACCAGAAACGTGTGTCTAAGGTAAGCCTCGAGTATGAGTATCCCATAATTAACTGCCCTTGTGCACAGAGGTTCTCAGTTGCAACCAGGCAGAGTAGAAGGGTGGAGCAAAACAACAGTGCAAGTTGGCAGCTCGTTCAAAGAGCTCCGGTGCCGAGGGCGCTCCAAGGCCATTTTTCCATTTCAGTGAAAAGTCTCTGGTGACATTTTTGAAAATGGTGTGGTGCTGGAGGAGTGCACCCCAGTAGCTGACCATTGCTGTGGCTGAAACCACTGGAGGGTGGAGCCAGAGATCTTGCAGTATCCTGCACAGCGGGCATAATTTCTGACGCAGTGACCTGAGAGGCTACCTGTCATCGTCCAAGGTGACTTCCTGCGCCATGGCCACAGCAATTACTCAACATTGACTAGTTTAGATGAGGGGCCCTCACAATCATCATTGTATTTGTGTTCAGGAGAACAGTGAGAGCTGAGGACCTCCTGCAAGAGGCCTACGGTTCAATTTGATTCCTCTTTGAACCATCGATCCACATCCACCCTGTTCCTGGTTACCACGGTTGATGATATTCTTTATGACAGCAACCCTTGGGGATTGGACCTAAGGGGTCACAGCAGTATGTAGGCCCACACTCAAGGTAAGGAACATCTGACAGCTGGCTCCTGAGATCCTTAGCCTTATGTTCGCACCTGTGATGAACTGCTGCCCCGCTTACACTTTTGCTTCTAGAACTCCTGTATTTGTCACCAGCATTGTTTGGGTCAACACCACAGGTAACTGGCCTGTTCTCCTACCCAGTGATACCACCCCTGCTTCACAGTTTGGGGGTTGCTTGGCCTCCTTTGCACAGATACACCTAACTGTCCCCAGGACGGAGCCATCATGCCGATTGCATGATATGTGATAGTTGACATTTCTGTTGTTGCACATTGCTTCTCAGGTGCTTTAGTACAAATACGGTGAAGTGGGACTGGTACCTGGAGACTCATTTGGAATAGACTTTCTTTATGGTAGCTGCTCCAAAGGTATAATGCACGTGCAGACATCACTATGTGAGACACCCTCAAGGACGTTAGCTATTTCTCATTCTTATCTCTTATGTTGGGCCCCAAGGTGACCAAACAAATGTCCTCTTTGGAAGCTCTCTCTGGGGGGGCCTCTCACACGGCTGCCAAATTGAACACCCTTGCCAAAAATACCCTAGCGACGATACTCAAGGAAGTTACTATCATGAGCACTAAACTGTCCACTTTCGATGCGACCATTACAAATATGGCGTCTGATATTAAATCTTTCTAGTGAGACCTTTGCAAATGTACTCGCGTCTCGACTCCACTGATAAGAGGGTAAATTAACTTGACAGACTATATAGTCAACAACTGGACATGGCGGTTGAAATACAGACGCTACACATTAAAGTCACAGATTTGGAAGACTGAGCACAGAGAAACAATATTCAGTTGTACAGGATTCCAGAGGACTTGGAAGTTGATGATATGTTGGCCTTCCTTGGCTCTCCTTTACCCACCCTGGCACATTTGCCCGTTGTGGAACCCCGAGTGTTCCAACGGCAAACAGACTGCAAGCTCACTCAGCACACTCTTCCAGTACCTCCAGGAAGTTCATAGCATGCCTCCTATGTCACCAGCACACCACAGCAATTCTACAGATGGCTATAAAGAACAACCCAAACACCTCCCCGCATGGAACCCTCATCTACAGGCCACCTGAACACCCACCCCAGTTCTGCAAAGACATCGCCGACTGCATTGCTCCCCAAGCTCTCACCTCCTCCGATTACTTTCTACTTGGCAACCTCAATTTCCACCTTGATACCCTTGATGACCCTAACACCTCAAACCTCCTTGGAGACACCACCACTCTTTGCTTGAAACAACTCGTCAACATCCCCACCCACAGAGTGGGACACATTCTCGATGCCATTTTCTCAGCAGGGGACAACACCACCATCTCCCACACCTCCGAACACCATTGGACTGACCACAAGTGCATCCACTATACCTGTACAAAGAAAACTGCATGCCACCACACCCCCGTACCCCTGGCAGAAAAGTCACAGAAGCACAGCTCACCAACGCTCCCAAACACTCTCTCCCACAGGACACAATGAACACTAATGGGGCCACAAGCAACCTACACGCTGGCTCTCAGACTGCAACAAAGCCCACTAAGGAAATCAACAGGGAATCATCAGAGCAAAACACCCAAGTGGTTTACACCAGACTTACAGGAATCAGAGCACACCTGAAGATGATTTGAACGTAAATGGAGACTTAGCAAATCCACTAAAGACCGCACAGCCTACAAAAAATGCAGTCACCACACACCACCAGAAAATCAGAGATGCCAAAAAAGTAATCTTTCAAGCATGTCTCAACACCAGCACTCACACCAGCAAATAGCACTTTGTCATCGTCAAAGAGTTCATGCAACCCAGGGCAGACACTTCATCCACCCCCCCTTCCAAGACCTCTGCAACAACCTTGCCACCTTCTTTCACGTAAGATCCAGGACATCTACGAAGGTTTCAGAAACCAAAGCACACCAGCACCGCTTACCACCATGGACCTAGCACCCCACCAGATACTGAACTCCTGGACCCCCGTCACCATAGAGGATACCCAAAGGCTGATGAATTCTATCCACTCAGGAGCACCCTCAGATCCATGCCCTCATCACATCCTCCACTTGGCCTGCACCTCCATAGCACCAGAGCTCTGCTGAACCACCAACGTATCCTTCAAGACTGCCACATTCCCCTCAGACTGGAAACATGCAGACATCAGCCGGCTGCTCAAGAAACCTACCGCTGACTCTAGGGAGCTGTAAAACTGCAGACTGATCTCTCTGCTCCCTTTCCCAGCCAAGGTAACGGAGAAAGCCATCAACCAGCAACTCACTGAGTTTCTCAAAACATGCCATATCCTTGCCCCTTCCTAGTCCGGATTCAGAAGTAACCACAGCACCGAAACCACACTCTTAGCAGCCACCGACGACATATGCATCATACTGGATAATGGAGGCACTGCTGCACTCATCCTCCTCGACCTCTCTGCTGCATTTGACATCGACTCCCACTCCACTCTCTTAGACAGACTGCATGACGCCAGCATCTGAGACAAAGCCCTGAACTGGATCACGTCCTTCCTCACAGCAAGAACACAGAGGGTCAGACTACCACTGTTCACATCAGAACCTAAAGACACTTGCTGCGGAGTGCCCCAAGAATCCTCACTCAGCCCAATGCACTTCAACGTCTACATGGCCCCATTCACTAAGATCACCAAACAACACAAGCTAAACATAGTCTCCAATGCCGGTGACACCCAACTAATCCTCTCCCTGTCCGAGGACTCTGCACAATCCAAGAGGAATTTTCCCAACAGGTTGAGAGCAGTCGCCGCCTGGAAGGGGGCCAACTGCCTCAAGCTCAACTCAGACAGGACAGAGATCCTCGTGCTCTGCTCCACCCCTTCTACCTGGAATGATTCATGGTGGCCCACCGCTCTGGGTAATGCCCCCACCCCCACTGACCATGCATGCAACCTGGACATCATCCTGGGCTCCTCTCTATCGATGACCGACCAAATTAACGACATCTCCTCATCAAGCATCCACACCCTCCATCTCCTGCTGAAGATTTTCAAATGGATTCCCCCGGACACGAGGAAGACAGTCACCCACGCACTCATCACCAGCAAACTGGACTACGGTAATGCACTCTATGCCGGCATTACCAAGAAACTTCAATCAAGATTACAAAGAGTCCAGAATGCATCTGCCAGACTCATACTGGACATCCCCGACAGCTGAATCTCCTCCTACCTCAGATACCTACACTGGATCCCAGTCAACAAGCATATCACATACAAACTCCTGATCCACACCTTCAAGGCACTGCACAACATAGGACCGGCATACCTCAACCACCGCCTCACCTTCTGCGTACCCAACAGACTTCTCCGTTCCTCCCAGCTAGCCCTTGCAGCCATCCCCAAAATCCAGAAAAATACAGCAGGAGGAAGATCCTTCTCCTACTTTGCAGACTGGACATGGCACACACTGCCCCTCAAGCTCAGGCAGACTGCATCTCTGAAGCAGTTCATTAAGGACCTACAGACCTGGCTCTTCCACTGAGAACCACACCTACATTCAGTGCCTTCAGAACCTATGGGTGATTAGCCATGCTCTAAAAATCCATGATTGATTTTGATTGATTGAAAAAGAACAGAGGGCCATTTCAACATGACAAAGTCACAATCCACATCACAGTGGATTTTTCATGAGACAGCATTTGAACGGGAAAAACTGCTAACACTTTGGCCACCGATGCAAGATGCAGCAATCAAGTTTGCAGCGGTAGGTCCTCCGCTATGGCGGAGGAGCGTCACCCCCCGTCCAGCAGAAGCTGCTAACCTTTTACTAGCCTTTACCCTGGGGGAACCCATTTTTGATTAACTCACGCCCCCATATACTGCCTATTGCCATCAGAACTTCATCCTCCTATGGGGTATACCCATAGTGGGGTGACCCATCAATTCTTCCCTCTCTGCAGACAATATATTAATGATGCTGTTTCACCCACCGTCATGCATCCAAGCTCTGGTGACCTTGCTAAACTTTTTTTCAGATTTTTCAGGATACTGAGTTAATTAGGTGAAATGTGAGGCAATACTAATGTACATAGTCATGGCCTAGCTATGCATACAGGGAGTGGAAGGGAAATGGATCCTGAAAGGCCCAAAATACCCAGGCATATATCTCTCCTGAAGGCTGCAATACCTGTTACGGGATGATCTGTCCCCATTAGCACCCCCAGCTCACCTAGAATTTTCTAAGTTGACACACGCACAGTTGTCTCTGTGGGGCTGCATACAGGCAGTAAAGTTGGCAAAGGATCCTTTGTTTAATTATGTACTGGCATTGTTGCCAATATGTGTCCCCCACTCACTCTTAGCCTCCATTGACATGTCTATCAACGGCTTAATATGGGTGGGGCAGAAAAGGCCCGTCTTTGTATGTTCAAGCTTTACACCTGCACAGAAGCAGGTGAAATACTCCTTCCTCATATTGGAATATATTACATGGCTAACCATCTATATTACATGGACAGCTGATTGGACAGTGATTGTGGAATAGCCAGTCTAGTGTAGGAGCAATAGTTCAATGCTACAGTACGGTGCCACCTTTAATATCATTCGTACTGTAAATCAGAGATGAGAATGATTAATATTCCTGTCGTTTTACACATATTATATTCTCAGAAATGGACACACAAGTCCAGCTGAGTGGGCTTGGGGATCCATACTGTGGCCTCTAGCTGGATAATACAAGGATACAAGTCAGCAGCTGGGTAATACAATTGCCATCCTGGAGTGAGTGCAGTATTCTCACACTTCATCAGCTGATTTCTGGATCTTTAGTCAAGCCATTTACCAATTTTTCCCAGGAGAATGGTCATCCGAATACAGTGCATTTGCAATACCTCCAGCTGCACCAAGGCCTCTGGGTGTACTGGGCAGGGACTCATCCTCCTAGCCACCCGTCAGATCTGTAATTATCTTACCACTTGGGGTATGGCCAAAGGGGTGACTCCTATTCTCAATAGCTTACTGATCAATGTAACCTTCTCACAACCCACCCTGGTGACACCCTGACTTTTCTGGCAGATGGCAGTGGGTCATACCTACACCCAGAAAGCCTGAGCTTCACTTTGTGATTCTCATGACTCATTTCTCTGAGAAAGCATTGTGAAACTTTCATATTTTAACTTGAAACACAATTTGTACTGGTCTCAGGTGCAATTGCACAGGGCAGGACTTCAACCACGCCATAACTGCTGGCAATGCAGATGGGGGAGGGTTCTGTGACATAATACACATCTTGTGGTCCTGTCCAGCAACTGGCAACTGCTGGTCAGTGGCATGGTTCCCTTTTGGTGACTCAGGGACCATCCAGTTGATGCCGTTGGTCAAACTCACTCTTCTACATAACGTGACTGGCTGTGAAAATCCCACAAAGCACTGGAAACAGTGGCTTGAACAGGCCTGGCTACAGCTAGTCTATTCATCCCACACCAGTGGAGGAAAATACCAGTGCTCATTGATTCTGCACTGATTGGCTGGAGGTTATGTAAATAGCAGAAAAGCTACACTGTTTACTTGACCGCTAAGTAAACCATGCAAATAACAAGGACATCTTTTGCTGGCCACTGGTGAAATAGCGAAGGATATGTACTGTTTGGCCATCAGCCAAATACATAGCAAAGAAATGTCTCTCATTATCCAGCAGCTGGCAGAACAGCAGACATGATTTACAATTGGACCAGCAACCAGCCAAATGGCAACTAAATGTAATTATTTTCCTGGCTGCTGGTTAAATAGCAGAAATGATTTACGATTTGGCTATGGCCTTGAAAAAACATAAGATGGCTCACTGAAAAGCAGATAGTGAGTACAGCCTGTTCTGTAGCCATGCCAATAGCGAGAAACATCACTATTTACCCGGCTGCTGTCTAAACAGCTCTAATTTTGGGCCAGATGTACAAAGCTTTTTGCATGGTGCAAACAGTGAAATTTGCTGTTTGCGCCATGCAAAAAGCACATCGCGATGCTCATTCCCATTTTGCAAGTCGGTAACCTGGTTACCGACTCGCAAAATGGGAATGCGATTTGCAAATAGGAAGGGGTCTACTGATCTCAGCATACACCCATGTCAGTGATAGCCTCCATACTGGGAGATTAGTTATTAACATATGCTGCACTTGATCAGCATGGGTAAACTGGCTAAGTATTAGTCAACTTTACATGTATGATGGAATTGGTCAGTGGTCCCTTGCATGACCTCATGCACTTAATCCATTGCGATCATGCATTCCCCAACGGCAGGTATCCCATGATGATCCCATAACTTTTGAGAAGTACATGGCAATAAAGTAACACAGATGGCAAATGCATTAGCTCGGGCCAGCTATTGTGACTAAGACCAATGTAAAAGACACAGGTACAATGAACAGAGGACCATGGATAGTTGTTACCCCTCCATGTGTATCATTTGCTTCATTTTATGTGCCACAGCTATGGTAAGTTGCACCAAACATTTTGATATGAACCTGTGTGCATTACTTTTGGCACCCATTCCTAGTTTAATTGCGGCACAACCAAGTCCAACTCTCAGCCTCAGATGTTATCTGAGGTCAGAAATAACTTGTTATGTATGTGTCAGAATCCAGTTCAGACATGTATCAGAAATAATTGGCAGACACATGATTTATTGAAAATATCTGGATTAATAACATGTCTTTCCTGGTCCAGTCACAGACCACGCATAAAACATATGTTAGAGACACATTTGCATCATCGATTGACGTGAAAGCAGCACTAATTTACAGGCTACAGTTGTGTTTTGTAAGTTAGTGCAGCTGTTGCGTCAACAAATGACAGTAATGTGTAGGAATTATTGTATAACTCACGACAACTGTATGTTTAACTTGCATTCTAATGTCCAAAAACATTGCCTGCAGCATATGAACAAATCTGCTACTGTCACTACAGAGCATTTAAATGCGCACATTACTCTGAATTGTACTCACCAATACGGCCACCAATCACAATCCCCAGGTGTCCCAGCAGGTCTTGCTCCCTGGCAACCAGGTCAGCCCAACTGTGTTTTAGCTGGTGGTCATTGTGCGGTGTGTTGTATATTCTTTTAAGATGATACAGGACCTTTGCCCCCATGAGCCGCCTTGCCTCTGTATGATACCTCTGTATCAGACGGCCACCTGCTTCAATCATTAATGGGAGGAAGTGGCACAGTAGCCAAATAAATCCCCTCAGCTCCTCCTCTCCCATCCTACCAAGACATGGCCTACCCAACATGCTTGTAAAAGAAGAAATAATTAAGGGATACAGAGGATAATGAAGGGAAAGGAGGAGAGGAAAATGAAAACTAATTAACAGTAAAACAGCCCAACTATCCCCAAACTAACACTACCCACAACAGACTCCCAACAGTGCAAAGACAAAATTAGACACCAGAAATGACAAAAATACACTTAAACAGGATAACACAGAGACACTTAGGAAACACCAAAAGACAATATAAAGAGCACACAGGAGACAAATTCACAATATGCACAGAGAGACAAGTCCAAACACAGCCACACAGTCAAGAAAAATCACAGACTGCAAAGTGAAAGTACACACACTGTACCAATTCTGTAAACAGGATATCCTATTACATCACTTCCTGCCTCAAATGTGGTGCATTTTTATTCTTATGCGTCAAAATATTATAATGCTTACAGTCTGTGCATCAGTGTTTTTTACTCACATGCTTAGAAATTACCCTGCATCCATATTTTCAATTATTTTTCATAGTTAACCAATCTCATGGGGTACAGTGTGGGAATTACCATTCAGGGCCAATTGATGTATCATGGCAGTAAGCGTAATTTTTCGATGCATATGTGGCATTGTTTGACGCATGTGCACCTTTTTTGACCGGTGTGCGTCAACATTTCTGTCTTTTACTGGGTTTGGGTCATTCCTCAATTTTATTAGTACATGACAGGTGTGACTATACAGAGATACGCTGTTTGCACCTACATTTTGCATTCCGGTGTATGGACACCTTTGGCAGATCATACTACTGCGGACCATGATCCTCTAGTTGTTGTACCGGATTTGCACTCTTCACTGATGCAATAGATGCCCAAACGTGTGAAATGCAAATTGGTATTACCAAGTTTGAGCATGTTGTGCGTCAATAGAGGATAGCAAGGCTACACAACTCAATACAGTAACTCATTGCCTGTGTGTCAATTGGCTCTTACTAATGTAGTTGTCCCACTGTGTGAATATCACAAGACGTGTTTTCTTAAATGTGCTTGTATGCATGTGTTCTCAATGTGGCCAACCATCAGATGCTATTCAGTGTGGAAATGAGAAACGAAATGTGTTTGTCATACACGTAGCAACAAATGCTGTGTAAACTTCCCAGGTTTTTTGGGACATAAGCATCTCCAATGACAAACCATGCACAGGATAGATAGAAGAGGGTTGATCATGGCAATGTTCCAAGACTAGGCTACCACATGTCCTGGAATGTTGGATACCACTTCCTGGGCACTTGTTTGTATACTACCCATGAGTCAGGCATTGGAAAATGCTCTGTGGGTACAGTGTTTGTGACACCGAGTCCCAAAACCAATCCACAAATGTAATGTCACACCAAAGTTTGAGTCATATAAATGACCTATGTTTCTCCTGTGGCCGTGGAGGACCAGCAGACCAAGCAGCATGTGTGCACATATTTTAGTGGTTAATTGCACAAACGTGTCCAGTTCAAGTGTGTGGGCCAATGTTTAGCCTGTATCATTATTGGGGTCCATGTTGTCACAGTTACGTGCAGGTCCACTCATGAGTCTGTGGAGCCATTTCCTGCATTAACAAGTAACCTTAACAGCTGAGTTGAACGAAAGCCAAAGAGGAATAGAAAACACACATGGGATAGTCCAGCTATGGCACTGCATAAGTTTTATGAGACTGACAACAGGGCAATCTTGGTGTCCTCACAAAGTTAAAGAATCAGTCATTTTAAACCGGCAGGTTTCCTCACAACATTTGTACACAGGGTGGCCTCTAAAATTCCCACTGCATCCGGGAACATCAGTGTCTCTGTACTGATTAATCTCACAGCTATTTCCCTCACAAGTCCCATCAATATGTTGGGGGCAATGTGAATCGTTGTGTGGACTGTCAGGGTACAAACACGTGTTGACATTTCATGCACATTAGCAAAAGTTGCTTGTTGTGCTAAAGGCACCATACCCAATCCATGCATACAGCCATGGCACACTGTCACTATTTGTCACTCATGCATACATGAAACCCAGACAAGGGTATAGGACACGTTTAGGCTATTTGAAGACAAGTTCCACCCCATGATACTATAAGTAAACTGATTACTTTATACAATGTATTTGAGTATTCATTGTAGACCTACCTGGCACAATACCCCAGGAGGAGAGCGAGGGCATGGAAAGCAACTATGAGACAAATGTAGCCACAGGGAACCTTTATGGTAACGCAAAGACAGGAACCAGTCAGGCTACAGGATGCAGGGTCAATCAGGAACCAAAATTAACAAGGCAAATGCACAGTGAGCAGACTGAGACTGGTCAAAGCTGGAACAACACTGTGGAAATTGAAAACTGTATTTGTCCTGTGTGTTGCAACGTAACACAATAACCCAAGGCCTGTGTTACCCAAGTGATTTATACGGCAATGCATAACAGTGATATACATATCATGGCAGTTTCTATGCCATTCCAGGCAGCTGCAAGCGCAGTTAATGTTCAAATGACTGGTCTGCATGGAGGTGCTCACAGATGTGTGCAGCTTCAGTCTCTCACAAGTCCTGTAGGTGAGAATTAAGTTCAAAGGGCCAACAGTACCTTTCACATGGGAAGCAATGGACAGGCGATTACAGGTCCTACAGACTACAAAACAGTGCATTATTCAGCCAGAAGTCCATGCAGACAGAAGAACAATGACCATGGCATACCACACTAATGAGGGAAGCACACTGGAGTCAGAATGTGAGTCTGGGTGTGTGCAGATGAGGATTATCTGGGTACAAATATCCGGTTTCCAGGGCCCCCTGAAGAAGGGTGGGGTGAGACAGAGAACATGGCAGTGACAGGACTTATGACCTGGGATGGCATGTGCAGGGGATGTCTTGTGAGCAGTGCTAGTCATACCTGGGTCACTCGTGTTATCCATTTGCTGCTTACATGGATTTCTTGTCACACATACTCCTTGCAAAGATAGCTGATGTCACACTTACTGCTTTCATGGGTCTGGTCATACCAGTTACCAATGCTATAGCACATCCACTGCCTCATGGATGAGCCTTTTTTTTCCTTAGTGAATGATGGTGTCTTAGTTGTGTGCCATATGCTGCAATGAACCATGTTGCCAACATGTATGTGTGAAATAGCTGTGCTCCTCTGCTATTGTCCTTTAAATGTGAAATGGGCAGGATATATGTCATTTACAGTGTGTGTGAAATTCATACCCATCAAATGTGATGTGGATTTTTCAGTATCTTAATATGTATTTCTGCAATGCTCCATGAGCTACACTCTGATTGTGATTCTTAGAGATAATGCGATGCAAAAATGATTACCCAGACCATGATATAGTGATTTAGAATAGGTGTTTATTGACATATGGTAAGACAGTGGTGATGGTGAGTAGAGTTAAAAGAAGTTTTGGACAATGTGTTGTCTCCGACGCAATCTTGCAGCTGTGTTTGGATGGTCCCCCTCATGTTGATGGACAACGTCCTCCTCTTCCTCCTCTTCAGGCATTTGTGGGTTAGGTTCATAGAGGGGAATGTTCCTCCTTACACAAATGTTGTGCAGGATGGCACATGTCAAAATGATCTTGCAGACCATTTCTGGTGAGTATAGGAGGCTGCCTCCGGTGATGTCTAGGCACCTGAATCTTGACTTAAGGATGCCAAAGGTCCTCTCGACTATGGTGCGTGTCCTCCGATGTGCCTCATTATAGGCATTCTCTGATGCTGTGCTTGGGTTTGCAAATGGGGTCATGGTGCATGGCTGGATCCCATACCCCTGATCAGCTGAAAGAGAAAATGAGTGAGAAAATGTTGATGTTGCTTGCACCATGATTATCACTTTGCATGACAGTTGTTCTCTTGTGCTCTCTGTGACTCACCTGTGTTTGTGTTATTGTGTGGAATCCTAGGCTTCTAGGATGTACCATCAGCATTGGGTTGCTTCATTATCTGAACTGCTGTTTAGCTGATTGACCGGATGTCTGTGGTATTTTTGTAGAGTTGCAGTACATTGTGTACTCCCTTGCATTATGTCATGTGAAAGAGGTGTCCATGTGTCTTAACTGGGGGTGACATGATACTTCCATACACAGAATCAATTCCACAGTGGTGGTAACACAGTTGCATCTATGTGGCCTGGACATCCCATCCAATTTAGCATATGCAATATAATTAGTTAAACATCAGTGATGCCATTTGATTTGGCAAGGTGACAATGTACAACACATCTCCATAAGTTGTCAGAACTGACATGTTGACAATTGACTATGCACACATATCCCATGTGTGACAAGTTCTCTGCAGACCTATTTATCTGCCCTTGCAGAGTCGACACAGGTTCAAACGTGTACCTATACTACTGAACCTGTTCCAGTTCAGCTGGCTAACTTTGTTGTGAGAATGTCGTTTACAATGTCAGAAGGTCCATATGCATGTACATCTGTTGTGTGTGTGTGAAATTGTCTCAATCCGTATGTGTAGGAATGTGCACTTTCAATATTGTCACATCAATATGTGTTCTTCGCATAGTCCACTTGCTTATTGGTAGTGGGCAATGTCAGAGCAGGAGTTATGTGAGATATTGTTACAGACTCATTTATTACATATCACCTTCATTGTAGTCATCATCATCATGCTATGTGTCTCATGGTGTTTGACCTGCAGCAAAACAGATTGCACACACCTTACACAGTACTTAATGGTTGGAAGGGTGTTTGATTGAGTGTTATTGATGTGATATTGAAAGATTAATTTTCCAAGTTGTACTGCCAGTTAAGGCCATGTCATTGTCATTGTGTTGTTTTTAAATTGTTCCCTTGTGTCTGTGGAGTGGCATCTGTTGTTATTTGCATCTGTAATTTTCCCATAGGTGTGTCTCCCATTAGGTCAGGATATCAAACATGCCTAGTGGTGTCACAACCTCAGTGTCTTGCTGGCCACGTGTCAATGTAGTGGTGTATGTGTTGCTTATCCTACAGGGTTTCTGTGCAGTGTGTGTATAACTGGGTTTCAGTACTTACCAACAAGTAGGCCATTTCCATATCGTCCATCCTGGAAGTGTTGATTGATGGTGTAGTGACGGAAGATGAATGAATCATGTACACTCCTAGGATACTTTGCAATGATGTTGGTGATCAATCCCCGGTGATGGACAATGGCCTGCACATTGATGGAGTGTGTGTGCTTTCTGTTGCGGTATAGATGTTCTGTTGCAGCAGGTGGCACAATGCGTACATGTGTGCAGTCAATGGCACCAAGCACGCGTGGGAAGCCGTTGATTTGGTAGAAGCCCAGTTTAGTCTCCTGCTGCTTCTGCTGTGTGTTGGGGAAGCTGATGTGGCGGGGTGTGAGGGAGATGATGGCATCCAATACCTTAGGTAGGAAGGCAGAGAATGACGGCTGTGAGATCCCGGCAACCAGGGCACCAGTGGTTTGAAAGGAGCCACTTGCCAACATGTGGAGTACAGATAGTAGCTTTGTTTCTGGTGGAATGGTGTGGGGTGTCTGCAAGCTGGGTGTCAACTGTGGCTCAATGTTGCGCAGCAGCTGCTGAATGGCTTGCCAGTTGAGTCTGTACCTATGGATGATGTCTTGTTGCCGGAGTCCCAGAAGGGTTGTCCTGGTGCAGAATATCCTCTCCTGCCTTCTGCGTTGCCTTTGGGGTCCCTGCTGGTGTTGTAGAAGCTGCTGTTGTTGGTCCTGTGCTCTGCGTCGGTGTGCATGCTGGATGAAAAGCACCTCCATGTCTTCCTTTTGGAGCTCTGCTGTTGCTTCTGTGTGTTTTCCTTAAGTACTGGTGTGCCCCATTTTAACACCTGCCCTGACCCAGGCGTTATTTTTGTACGCAAATCGGGCTGTGCGTCATTTTCCGACTCCATCTCCTGGCCGTGCGGGATTTTTGCGCGGTAGCATAAATATGGTGCACAGGTGTTTAAGTCATTTTTTGGACGGGAACGCCTAGCTTTGCATGTCATTAATGCAAGGCGGTTTCCCGCATCCAGAAAATGACGCACACAGCAGACTTTTGGCGTGCTCGGGCGTCATTGTATAAATATGATTCAAGGTTTTGACGCTCATTTGGCGCAGACATTATAAATATGCCCCTTAGTTTTTAGACTGTTAGCAGCACATGCAGCATCAGCACTTCATTACATTGAGGGGCATGAGCACACCAACGCTGTGCATGTTTAGATACATGAATTGTCTCCTTACGCCGAATAACGAAAAATATAAGTAAGTGGGATGCATAACTTTTAAGTTTGAGAGTCCTCAATAATATTTGGGGTAGTTCAGTTTTGAGCTCTCGATGAGGTCTTTTAGCACACGGAGATACACTCATAGGACGCCGGATGAGAGTCGAAGTCCACACTGCTCAGTAGAACCCTGGAATGTCTCGCTAACAAGTACACAGTTGATCCCTTCAAGAATGTTACAATGTTTAGCTGATGCATGTCTAAATAAGCTAAGATTACACGGGATATTGCAAGTCCACAGGGTCAGTATTCTAACGTGAGATGCATAGTGCTTTCAAATACTTTTTTCATCATGCAAAATTGATATCGTGGGAGCAACAATGTTGATTTTTCTTTTGGATATGGTGGGGATGAGATTCGAGTATATACTTCACTGTGTGTTCTACACATTGTTCTTAGAGTTATATTTGAAATGAGCACCGTTTGTGCATGTAATGATAGAATGATTGAGAAGGTGCAAAGTATACACATCGGCGGACAGGGTGCTATGTACCACTGGCGGTAGTTGTGTTGGTAGGAATATAACGATATTTATGAGTAAACATGAGTTTGTAAATTTATACATAGGTACAGCTTCCCAAGTCCTGATGAGGCCTCAAGTGACAGGGCCAAAATGCGTCGACAAACAACTGGAGGAGTGTTATGAATTAATGAAATATAAGATTTTGACATTTGACTATACCGTATTGAATCAATACTATATTTGTCTATGAGTGGTGGTATTAATCTTCACTGCCTCTTTTTGGAGGACTGCCTTTGAAAGAAAGTGTAGCAGCCCACAAACAATCAGTTCGAAGCCTCGAGTGCAAGTTATTGTAGCACACAGTACAGGGTTATACATCATGATATTCTCTGTTCTCTATGTGATGGGATGTGTACATATTGGTGATATTTTTCATGTGCTGGGATGTGCGTATATATATATGGGTAGTGTTTGATGCGAAGTGTATGTTATATTTTATATTAACTTAAAAGAAGAGCGAGACAAAGGAGACTAATATAAATCAATATAAAACATTATGTTTAAAATGATAAAAAATTGTCAGTGATGAATTCATGTTTTCAGTGAGGCCTATAATATAGGTGTATTTATCCCTTCTGTGCATTTGTACTTTGTTCCTGCTTCTCCCGAAGGCCAGAGTACTGTAGTGCTTTGTACATGTTTTACAGCCAAAATGGCTTAAAGTAAGTAAAGATTTTCTATGTCGCAATCACCATTGACTGCGTTATAGCATTTTTTAATGGTTTAGGCAACATCACACTGCAGCTCGTGCTGTAGTGTAACATGTTAAAAACAACATTGACAAAGCCAATAGATATCGCATTGGAGAAACCTATTTATTTTGCCAGTGCTTTTTATTTCTGCTCTCCTTGCATGCGGTCATATTTTTTGCAAACAACAGTTAGACGGCAGCATTTTTTCCTTTATATTACTTTTACACTCTTTATGCTCACTAACTTATAAAAATTCAAGCTTAACAAGCCAGCTCTATTTACTTTTTAAACGTATTTTATTTAGCTGCCATAAATTATGTAGAAAGTGATAACAAAAGAAACACACTAGCATCACATGTGAATTGTTCACACCCTCGTGAGTTACGTGTGGTTTGATAGCGATATCGTTGATTGAAATCCTAGTTAGTCATTTACAAATCATTTATACTAGATAATTGCAATGTATTGCCGTTACAGAAAATCCAAGTTCACCTGAGTTGTATCTCAGAAATTTCAATGTCCAAAAAACCCAAAGGCCGCAAGTGGAGCCAATACAACACGTTTGCAACTGGTGCCCTGAATTGTTCCTCAAGGAAAGGTAGTAAAAAGGAGAACACATGCGGGGAAGGGGCGGGAGCAGACAAGAGAAAGCCTGTGAGGTGTCTGTGATGTGTTGATGGCATACCACACAGTAATGAAGGGCTACACTGCTGTTTCTACTGCCTTTGGTGGTCTCATCCAGCCCCCTTGACACTGAAAGCTCTCACATTTAATTGACTGTCTGAGGCATTCCTTGCATTTTTACCTCCACTCAAGTTATATTCAGAGACTGCTGAGACGTTCCCATAACAAATGCCGATTGCTGTTTTCTTAAACCCAGTTACTTGACCCATCAAGGAGGTAGCATCCGAGACATGAGGCTGCTTAAACGGAAACACCTGGAAACATCTACTTTTGCCCAAGGGATTAGACAACTAGCTGGGAGCTGTGACAATTAGAAGTAATCAGTGCGCAAAGCCCCACCCCGCTGCCTCTTACCACACTACCTGGGGTGGTGAGAGAGTAGGGGGCCTGAGTAGTTGGCACCTCCGAATCAGCATCTCACAGGAGAGAGGCGTGAGTGAGCAGGGTGAAGTGGCTGCAGCATTATCAGTACAATGCCTTGAGTCGACAAAATGAACATCTGTGTGCATAGTTAGCATTCACTGCATATACCATTCAGCACACATAACTATGGGCCATATGTACGAAAACATTTTCCCATAGACACAGAATGGGCAAAACTGCTTGCTACATCTGGCCCTATGACCCTTTTCAGTCATTTTCTAAAAAAATATTTCCTTGAAGCGATTTTTTTAGCATGGGTTTTCTTTTAAATTGTTACATTTTTCTTTTGCTGTGTATGATTTTTCATTTATTTTCAACCAGGTTGTTCTAAATCCTGTTTTATTGTTCGCTTATGTTTCTTTAATTTGACAATTTTTATTCTTCTTACATTTTTTGAGATTTCCCCTTAACAGTTTGAATACTTGCAAACGGTCTGCGGTAAGAATAAATACAGCTCCTGGAATACAAGCATTCACATGCAGGTTTCTATTTCTTATCACACCTAAAAAGAAAAAGAAAGCAAGAAAAACAAGCCTATTCAATGCGCCATGGCCAAAATATATATTTTTTAAAAAGAGCGCTATTGCGCTATTTAAAACCTTGACTAAACAATAGAATTAAACTAGTAGTCATGAAAAGTGCTTGATTACTGCCCAGTGAGATTGCACTGCCAATTAAATAAAAATAAAAAGTAGTCAGAAACCATACAGAAAACATGGAGCCTCATATGTTTTCAGTAGTTGGCCGGTGCTCTGGAGGAGGGCTAAACACCGGAAAAGGCATGACTTATGCACGTCTTTCACTAATGAAGTCAAGCGAACTTTAAAAGGCAAGCCCACAAACCAACAAAAGTGACATGGATATGGATAAAAGCCCACAGAGAGCTTACACCAAGGACAGAGCACTTGCGCTCTCGACCCTAAAAAATATGTCTGGCTTTTCATCCTCCAAAAACAGCCACTACCTAGTAATATTCTGGGTTGTCACCACCATGAAATACTGCAATTTTATCACAGTATACCAGGGCCTAAAACATAACTAAGGCATAGCTATGTTATTGGATTGCGGAACCCTAGTGTTGCTCATCGCGTCTCGTGGGCAATGTAATATCTAAATCAGATTTACAAAGGCACCCCAGGCTACCATGCATGGCCCTGAGTTGACTGAGAAATCTGGAGAAATGCAAGGCAGCCCAAATTGCTGCTCTGCATTTCTCTGCACATCATCATCTACATTGCTCCTAAATTCCACATACATTTGTATGCCATGCCACTGCAGCCACTACACTATATGCTATTTCACTCTACACCACTCCACTCGACACCTCTCCACTGTACAAGACTCCACTCAATGCCATTCCACTCTATGATATTACTCTGTACACAATGCCACTGTACACGACATCACTGGACGATGCTCCACTATACTCTATTCCACTCTAGACTATTCTCTTGTATGTCACTCCACTCTACTCTATTCCACTGCAAGCCCCTCCACTCTACAACACTCCAGTGTATGCTATTCTACTGTACACCACTCCACTCTACTTTACTCCACTCTACGCCTCTCCAGTGTATTGCACTCCACTCTACAACTCTTCATAGTACCCTATTCGCTTTCCACTCTTATCCACACCACTCTATCATATGCCACTCCACTGTACAGTACTATAGCATTATAGCCTACCGCAGCTGGCTATACCACCCATTAAAGGCCCGCTCCAATGTCAAAGGCCAGAGCCGAAGGTGACAGCCTTTAATAAGGGAGCAGGTCTTTAATGCCCGGTATAGCCTGCTATGCCATAGGAGTATTAGAACATTCTACTCATAGAGGCCAGAATGTTCTAATCACTAAAACAAAGGCCTCACGAAACGCCTGAGGGGCTTACAGTCCCCTCAGGCTCCATGGAACCTTTGTTCACATGAACAGCTATTAAGGACAACATTGAGATGTTGGAGTTCTGGCCTGCTACCAGCTTTTCAAAGCCCTGAGCACTCCACTGACTTCATTAAAGCTCCCAACATTCCAAAGCTCTAATTCATTCACTATACACTATTATACTCTACGTGACTCACCTGTGCAAATTTCCACTCTATGCCATTCCACTCTACGCTATTACACTGTACACAACCCTACGTGAGTCCGCTCTACATGATTACACTGTATTCAACTCCACTCCATGCCTCTTTAGTGTGCCCTTCTTCATTGTATGCCAGCCGGCTATAAGCTACTCCAGTATATGCTATTCATTTCTACACCATTCCTCTCTATGCTAGTCCACTCTATTCTAGTTCACTTTATGCCACTCCACTCTATGCTACTCCACTGTACACCACTCAGGTGTATGCCACTTCACTCTATCTCACTCCATTCTATGCTATTCTTTTGGCCATCACTCCACTGTATGCTATTACACTCTACCCCATTCCAGTGTACGCTACTCTAGTCTACACCACTTCACTATATGCCACTGCACTGTACTCTACTCCATTAAACTTTATTGCAGTCTATGCCACTCTACTATATACCACCCCACTCTATGCTATTCAACTGCATACCTCACCGCTGTAAGTTACTTCACCCTACACCATTCCACTCTATTCCACTCTATTGTATGCTATTCCATTGAATGCCACTCCACTATATGCTATTTCACTCTACTACACTCCACTGTACAGTACTCTAGTCTATACCACTCCACTGTTTGCCACGTCATGCTATACTATTCTACTCTACGTTATTCTATTCTAGGAAACTCCACTGTATGCCACTCCAGTCTATGCTACTCCACTCTATGCTGTTCTACTGCATACCACTCCACTGTACGCTACTTCATCCTATGCCACTCCAGTGTACTCTCCACCCACTCTATATAACTTCACTCTATAAACCTCTACTGTACTCAATGCCACTCTACTACACTCTACTCCACACTATGTCCATATACTCCACTGTTCAAAATTGCAATCAACTCTGCCCGTACACTCTATTGTACAACTCTCTACTACACTCTACGACAGTTTCCAACACTTTATGACACAGCACTCCACTCTACTGTATGAGACACCACTCCAGTTTATACCAGTTTCCTCAACCTTACTCTATGCCACTTCAATGTAGGCCACCCCATCTACGTTAATACACGGTATGCTACTCCAATCTGCACCACTCCACTGTACACTACTGCACTCTATGCAGTTCCACTCTATGCCACTCCACTCTTCTACGCTGCACTGTACAATATTCCACTTTATGCTGTTCCTGTGTATGCTACTCCAATTTACTGTTATATACTCAAGGCCACTACAGTGTACGCTACTATGTGTTGGTCCATTGTATGACACTCTTCTCCACTCCATAAAAGTCTGCTCTATAAAAGACTACCACACTTCATGGCACTCAATTAAATTTTACTCCACTCTATGCCCTTACACTCCAATGTGCAGCACTCTGTTCCTCTATAGAACACATTCTAAATGACACAGCACTCCACTCTACTGTACAAGAATTCACTCCAATGTATAAAAGTTTACTACTTACGCTGTGCCACACTCCATGTCACTTTGCTCTACAACACACGGTGCATTCTATTGTACTTTACTCCACACTGTGTTCCAGCACTCCACTCAACTCTATTCTACTGTATGAGGCTTTACCATACTATACGCTACTATACAACAATCCAATCTACGCAACTCCACTGTTTCACATACTACTGCACTCTATGCAATTCTACTCTACAACACTGTATTACACTATATGACACTCTGATACTTTATTACTGCCTATAGCCCTTCACAACACTCTACTCAACTCTATTCAGCTGTACACCATGATACTTGTCTAATATATGAAACTGTACTCATCTCTTTGTATTCCACTGCACCTCACTTTAGTACACTTTACTCCGGCACAGTACTGCACTCTAATCTACTACTACAGAGTATGCCATTCCATCCTACACAACTCAAAGCCATCGTACTCTATACACTGTATAACAATCCACAGTACCACACTCTAAAAACACTGTACTGTATTGTATACCACTCCAATCTACCAAAGTCACCTAGAATGTATTCCACTTTACTCTAATGTAGTCTACATCACTTTCCAGCACTGTATGACATCCAACTACACTATACTCTATAACACTGTACTCCAATTTATGATACTTTACTTGACTGTATGCTATGCCATTCCACTCCATTGAACTCAGCACCACTATAGTCTATGACCCGCCACTCTACCGTATGACACTTTACTCCACTCTGCACTACCCCACTACAGTTTACTCCAAATCTCTATACCTTATTCTAACCCACTCTACACCACTGTACTATACTCCACTTCACTCCACTCCACTGTCTGAAACTCTACTCTACTGTATGCAGCTCCACTATACCACTGTGCTACACTCTGTGGCACTCCATGACACCCTACTCCACTCTGTTCCCATCCACTGTATTTCACAGTAATATACTGCATGACATTCGATGGTATGCAACTCATCGTCTCTTGAAATGCCATTCCACTACATGGCACGGCCCTCTGCTCTATGACCCTTTCCTCCACTAAACTCTACAACACTTCACTTGATGACATTCCACTCTAAAACTCTGTACTCCACTCTATGACAGTCTACAACATTCTACTCTACTGTTCAACACGCCTTTCCACTGTACAACTGGCTGCTCCAGGCTACGATACTTGACTCCACCACATAAGACATCATGCCACTACACTATATAACACTTTGCTACAATGTATGATATGCTACTACACTCTATTCTACTCCACTCAATTCCAATCTACAATAATCCGACCAATGACAATAGACTTTGGGCCTCATTATGAGGCTGGAGGTCTTGAGACCTCCAGCCTCGCGGTGGTGGGCTGACCACTGCCAGTTTGGCAGTCCAACCACCAAATCAAGAGTTTGGCGGTCAGACCACCAAATGACCGCTGTCTCCCCCGGGAACAATGTTCCTGATGGGCTGATGGCAGTCCAGGTCGGAATCAGTCTGGGTGGCGCTGAACTCTGCCCACCCTGCTGATTACCACATGTTCTCTACCAGTTTTTTAATGATGGTTTTACCACCATGAAAAGGTCGGTGGAAAATAAGTCCAGAGGGCCAAAGGGGAGCCCCTGCACTGTCCATGAACTTGGCATGGGCAGTGCAGCGATCACCCTGCCCATCATCCTCACCTGCTGTGCAGACACTGAGCATTGCGAGGGTGCTGGTGCACCCTGTGGGCCACTTTCCATGTTTTCCACCCATCAGCCCAGCTGGAAAGTCGAAATGGGCCCAGCAGGGAGGTAGACAGTGTGACGGCAACCTCCCCGTTGGAAGTTTGGCAGACGGGCCATCCCATCTGCTGAACACATAATCAGGCCCTTTATCTCCTCTACTATAGTGTACGGCACTCCACATTACAACTCTCCACTTGTGACACTGGACTCTAGAATTTGAAACACTTTTTTTATGAAAATGTAAAAAAAACATTGAAATTCAAAGAAAAAGCCAAAGGTCAAAGCTAAGCAATAGTAAGAAAAATATATTTTCCCTATACAAACCAAGATTAAATGACACAAACTTTAAAAATTCTAAAGTTATACTTTCATTTGCAATTTATTCACCAAATTCAAATTATCATAAGTAGCCAACCTTGTTACATACTCTTTTCCAACAACACTAACTATAACACAAATGTAACTGTAAATGTGGTCTACTGTTTCGCATAGTTATGTGATGTATCCCACCAAGCTGCCATTGTTGCATTTTTATTTCCAGCTGTCACCGCCAAGGATATATTTTCTGTCTTATTGTGATATACATTGATATCAAATCACTGGGATTAAAAAACTATCTTCAGCATGCAGGATTATGTCCAACATATTTATTGGTCTTTGTGCTAGAGTTGTTACTTGATCACCCCTGATTATCAGATTACTTAGTAGATATCATTAGTGCAATCTTCAAGAGTGGAAATTGCAGATATACATCTTGATGTACATATTGATGATTTATTTTCCTCTTTTTCTCCTGGAAAATATTTTTTTCGGGTTAAAGCTTTCTAGCCCCAATTTTACAAATGCATGTTTTTTTTCTTTTTTCTAAACCCATTTGTATGCTTACTCCAACCTTTTTGAAACTAAAGGTCTCATTTTAAGTCTAAAAGAACTGAAAATCCTCAGATTTCTTGTGGAAATGTAAGTCATTATTTAGAGTTTGGCAGACAGGTTACTCTCACAAATGTGATGGGTATCCAATCCACCTTCTTACAAGTGCCATAAAGTACAATACACATGTAAAACGATGAACTGGACATCAGCCATGGTGTGACAAAGTAACCCATCCTCCAAACTCTAAATGAGACCCTTAATACAAACTATAATCAAGGAATTCAGTTTTCCCAGGTCTTCTATCTGTAGGGTGAAGGAAATTTAGCCTAAGGATTGCACTTACACATAGTGAAGCAGAAGACTTTGCGAACTAAAAAGTATGAAGAATAGAGTGCTAATAATTTGAATGGGCAGTGAGAGGACTTTATCAGGTGGATTTATTGCTGCACAGGTACTGGTATAAAAGTGATTTAATAAACACAAATTTTTGGTGCACGCAAGGTAATGCAACAACAGCACAACACTAAAACCAGATTTACCAAGCCACACAGCCACCTTGCATACCCTGGGAAGCTTGGTAAATCTGGAGTAACACAAGGAAATGCAAGTAGCTACCCTTTGTTACCCTGCCCCACGGAGATGTTCCATGGGTGTAGGGAGGGTGCTTCCAGGCATAAAACCATGGATTTTGTGCATTCCCAGATTTACCATGAGTGGTATAGCTGGGAATGTGTTAAAATGCCACACCTTATCATGGGAGATGCAACAAGGAGAAATGTATTTATTTCTCCTAGTTGTTTTTCATATTTGCATGAGTGCTGCATTCTGCAGCAATCAAAGAAAAAGGAAAAAGTCTGAGAGGATTGCTTTTATGCAGGAAGGTGTTCCTTCCTGCAAAAAACAATCCTGTCTGCAACACATGCAAACTTGCACTATAACGATGGGCTCCTGCATTGGTTGTAGGCTGCCAAAAGTGCGCCAGAGCAAGGACAGTACAGGAATGGGCCTTACAATGTTAAGTATGGAGCGCTTCTGCCCTCTCCCTTTCACACAGTGCAGCAAGAGGTTCTTGCTCTGTTGTATTGCATGAAATATCGATACATCTGTCCCATTGTGTGCAGTTTCAACTGAAAAATAACAATACACAGTACAACATTCCTACGAATATCAGTTAAATGTAATAATTCAGGTATATCTAACTATATTAGGTGTAAAACTTTATAATTAATTAATACTAAATGAATAAAGGTGAACATCCAACTTACCTGTCTCCCTTTTAAATTAAAATACAAATACCCTGTAGACGGATAAACTTCAACTAAGCATGATAAAATTATCAACTAACATAAATATTGTTTACACAAATATCACAACACTAGGTGTTGCTTTCCTATTATCCAATGGAATAATATTAATGTAGAAATATTTTAGGATACAATATTTATGCCAGATAACACTTAGGGGGTCATTCCGACCCTGGCGGTCCATGACCGCCAGGGCCGGGGACCACGGAAGCACCGCCAACAGGCTGAAGGTGCTTCCAGGGCCATTACCGCCGCGGTCAGAAAAGGGGAACCGGCGGTTTCCCGCCGGTTTCCCGCCGGTTTCCCGCCGGTTTTCCCCTGGCCCAGGGAATCCTCCATGGCGGAGCTGCTTGCAGCGCCGCCATGGGGATTCCGACCCCCTTCCTGCCAGCCTGTTTCTGGCGGTTTTCACCGCCAGAAACAGGATGGCGGGAACGGGTGTCTTGTGGCCCCTGGGGGCCCCTGCACTGCCCATGCCACTGGCATGGGCAGTGCAGGGGCCCCCTAACAGGGCCCCACTAAGATTTTCACTGTCTGCTTTGCAGACCTTGAAAATCGCGACGGGTGCCACTGCACCCATCGCACCCCTGCAACTCCGCCGGCTCCATTCGGAGCCGGCTTCCTTGTTGCAGAGTCTTTCCCGCTGGGCCGGCGGACGCCCTTATGGCGGTCGCCCGCCGGCCCAGCTGGAAAGCCAGAATGGCATCCGCGGTCTTCTGACCGCGGAGCGGCCATTTGGCGGATCCCGCCGCCTGCCGATATTAGAATGAGGCCCTTAGACTGCAATATTCTGTCTTTCTTTCCCTACGGTGTGAATACATATAGCTTTTGCTTAATTGTTTTTGCATTTTGTTTTTATTAAGTTACCCATTTGATTGAAATTATTTATTAATGTAGTGTACCAAAGGTTTACTTCATTAGTGCATACTTATTGGTCTAATTCTGCATCTCACTGGAAAATCACATTTAAAGGGGGAATAAAAGTGTTTAGACACATTAGTGCATGTGTTGCTTAGAGGTCTTTATTAAAAGAAATACTAATCTGCAAATATGGTGTGATCAGTGCTGCAGAACTGGGCGCCAGCTTGGGAGAGAGGTGCCCAGCAATTTTCAGGGGATAGTAATAACTGCAAGATAACTTTGGTGGTTATTGTACTTGCTGGAGAGATATGTTTTTGTCTAATCACAGTTGTGACTTGTAATAAACACAGAGGGTTAACATGCCTGCTGTAAATCACAATGTGTAACACTGAGCTCACTAATTTGTATTCTACATAGCTTGCTCAGTAGGTTATTGCTTTTCTCAAAGATATCCTTTTGTCACTTGAGTTTTATAATTAACAATCCTTCAAATATATCACAGTAAATTATGAGCTAGCATAAAAGTGCTGCCTATAAAAAAGTGTTGTTTAAGTACATTATTCGTTTTAAACTGTTGTTATTCTATGGTTGCTGAAATGGGCCCTTTCGATAGCAATGCATTTTTATTAGTAGTGTAAAATTCCTAACCACTGTGTCATGTTTTCTACCTGAGTTTGTGTTCCTCCAGACAAAGCACTCATAACATATAGGTGGTCATTAAGACTTTGGCGGTCTTCCTTGGAGGTGCTGGAGTGCCCGTTTCCTGCCAGACAACCTCCTACCTGGACCAGGTAAGTTGATCAACCAACAGTGGAGGGGGTTGAGAGGGTGGGGGGTGTTGTGTGTGCGTGTGTGAGTGTGTGCTGTCTGTGCATGTGCATGAATGTGTGTTTGCATGGTTGTATGTGTGTCTGAATGTAGAAGTGAGCGCATGTATGCATGTAAGTGTGCATGCATCTGTACATGCGAGTGAGTTTTGTGGTGAATATGTGTCTGTCTGCGTGTGAGTATGAATGTTTGGATGGGTGTGAGTATGCATGGTTGAATGCGTGTATGAGTGCTGAGGTGAATGCAAGTAAGGATGCGTGTGAGTGAATGCGTATATGTAAGTGTAGGTGTATGAGTGCTGAAGTAAATGCGAGTATGGAAGCGTGTGAGTGAATGCATGTATGTAAATGTAGGTGAATGAGTGTGTGGTGTGTGTGGGTGTCTGTGTGTGCATGTATGCAGGGAGGGGGTCGCTGTGTCTGGAGGGGAAGTGGGGGAGGAGGATGCTGTGTCTGGAAGGGGTGGGAGGGGGGGCAGAGGGGGAGCTGTGTCTGGGGGGTTGGGGGGTTTAGTGTTTGCTCGGAGGGTGGGGGTATCATCTACCGGTGATAGGGAAGAAATTCCCTGTCACCAAAGCCTTTCCGCCAGGGTTTTCGTGGCAGTGCTACTGCTGCAGAAACTCTGGTGGAAAGGCGGCTCCTAATACTGCTGGCGGTCTTCTGTGGACCACCGGGTCGGAGATGCACATCTCTGGCCTAGGGGCTCCCACTGCCATGGCGGTATGAGTGGAGATGTGGTAGGTTGGCAGAGGCCAACCCGCCACACTCATAATCTGACAGTCTTCACCGCCAGCCCATTGGCCGTAAAATCGACACCTTTGCCCCCCTGGCTGTCAGGAGACCGCCAGGGTCATAATGACCCCCATAGTGCCTCCCAGAATAGATGACATGTGACTCCGCCACTTGCAGTCTTCTTTGTCTTATGTAAAATTTCATATATATTTATTTTATGACTCATTGTTTCTGTATGTTTGTGTGTGATGTAAAGTGCTCTCAGACCCTACATTGGAACAAGTGGTGCTATGAAACAAATTAAATAAATGTGAGAGACTGATCATGGAAAGATGAGGGGCACTGTTGGAGTGTGGAAAAGTAAGAAAATCCATGGAGAAGGAAGTTGTGGGGAGAATGCCAACAGAGACTGTCACACCAGGTGCCACCAATGCTAAACCTGGCCTGACTAGTACCTTGGGCTCTGCATTAAAATATATGCTTCAATATTAAGCATTACAGGGAAGAGAAAATCAGAACTAGTGTCATGGAAACCATTTACAAAATATGAAGTAAAATTTCAGGAACTAAGCTAGTTTGACTTTCTTCATTGAGCAGGTAGATATTTGTTTAACGTTTTCCACACCTCCGAAATGACTTACACCAATGAACAGTCATCTATCTGTGCCTTTTTAAACCTTAAAGTATGTCCTTCGGAGAGCAGTGTCTTATGAGACATTTAGGATTCCAAAGTTGAATGAGAAATGAATGGGGCATCCCATAGCCTTGAAACAGGTATTCTAATTTACCTTTTGTTAAGTTTAACATCCTTAGGGTGGCTTTTGCCCCACATTTTGCTTAACCCCCTTCATTTTCTGACCTAGTTTTTGCTGGCTTTAGGACTCTGTGCACTTTACCACTGCTAAACAGAGCTACAATGCCTGTCCTCTCTCCCCAAAACATGGTAACATTGACATATACCCAAGTGGAATACTTAATTTAGGGCCTGTAAATTAAATTGCTGCTAGTGGGCCTGCAGCACTGATTGTGCCACCCACATGAGTGCCCCTTAACCACTTCTCAGGCCTGCATCTGCAGAGCATCTTTGTCGAGTTTACATTGCCACTTTGACCTGGCAATATAAACCTCTTGCCACGCCTAAACCTTCCTTTTTTATACATATGTCTCCCCTAAGGTAGGCCCTATGTGACCCACAGAGGAGGGTTCAATGTATTTAAAAGGCAGGGAATGTACGTTTAAGTTTTACATACTACAGCAAGGCCTATCTCTCCCAAAGGGTAAATTGAGATTGCCTTATTTCATCTTATAAGTGTAATTCACAATCTGGGAGAGATACTTTTGTCAAGTTTGGTATCTATGGACTCTCAATTTAACATCACTACTTATGGTGAAGTCGGATTTTAAATTGCAATTCAGAAAAAGCCACTTTTAGAAAAATGACACTTTCTTACTTTAGCTATTTGGTACCTACTGCCTGCCTCCAATACACATCTTGGGTGGGGTTACAGCTGGGCTTATGCATTTCCTATAGACAGCCACATACAAAGGGAGCTAAGGTATGACAAATAGGCCGTCTACAGCTTGATGGGCCATCCAGGGCAGGATTGGAGGGAGGGGCTGACATTTACACCTGAATGGGCAGTGTCCTTTCCCACACAAAGAGCTGCATACCCCTCGGTAGTGATTCTTAAGCCAGGGCAGGAAGGGCCGTGACTCTGTGGAATTGTAAGGCATCCCCTACTTCAAAGGTACAACTGGGTATAGGTACAGGACCTTTGACACTACCAACTCAATACACTTCTGGACCTCTAGTTACTCTACCTGGAAAAAGGACTACTGTGCTGCTACAGTGCTGCCACTCTGCTGAGCTGCTACTCTGCTGGACTTCTGCTTTGCTGAGCTGACCTGCTCCCTCGGCCCACCCTAGTGGGAGTGAGAAAGACTGGAACTGCATCTCTACATCCCAGAAACAAAATGACTCTGAGGGCTTGCTGGCTTGCCTCATATTTTCTAAAGTTTCAGGGACATGAAGGACTTCTAACTCACCAGCTACAACTCCTGGAAATGTCTTCAACAAGCTTCTAACCCCCAAGAGGCACCTCCTCTGCCCTTGAAAGTGTTTTCTTTTGCTCATGAAATGAAGCTTTTGGGCCCTTTATGAATGGGCCTGCTCACACCGAATCATGTTGCTTGCCCAAAGAATCAGCGCAAACTGGAGCCAGTTCGTTTCTTTATACAACAAGTACAGCCACTCTTCAGGCTCTAGCCCACCCGTCTGTGAAGCCCAGCCAACTATGGAGCAGTGCATCACCACCAATAATGCTCTCCTTGCTACCAGTAAACGTCTTCCCTGCGAACAGTACTCTTGGCCCAACTCTTGAAAAGGTAAAACTTCAGCAGGATTTATCTAGGACAGCATCCGACCTGTGCTAAATTGTGGTTGTCCTGGACGTTTGGATTTAAATCGGTCCAGCGTGATCAGATATCCCCAATTTCTCCTTTATGCTTTTAAGCAAAGTATTGCAATTTAGTCCTTAAAAATTCATATCTCAACTTCTACTTATTGGATTTTTGGCATTTTGGTTATGTTTTTTTCTTTAAATAATCTATATTTTTATAACCTGGTGTAGATTATTTTTGTGTGCTGTTTTCACTATTTTACTGTTTGAAGTGTTGTACAAATACTTTACACATTGCCTCTTAAGCTAAGCCTGAATACTCTGTGAAAATCAACCAGGGGGTGAACACAGGTTAATTTAAGGTTTAATCTGACCTAACCTGATTAGGATTGTGATTCCTGCTACAACAGCGTGCATTGCTCTGCCAAACAGAAACCTAATTTCTAACACCTTTGAATTATGTTAATCTCTTCTTATGAATATACGATCAACTGAAACACTATGTCAAACATTTGATTCCCACATAAAATCTCAGAGTGGACCATTGACAGAAATGTCCTAAATTTATAACTAACACTAAATTAGGTGTGGAGTAAGGTGAACCATTTTTTGAGGTACAAGGTAGATTATTGTGTTTTCCGAAAAAAAAGGTTCTTAAACATTGCAAGTCTGTTTTCTTAGTCTTTTTATATTAAATAGGTCTTAGGTTGAGTAAGACTAGGGGTAGCTGCAGATAAGTAAACATTATAAAAGTTTAAGCAAGAAAGATGAGTAAAGGGGTTAGGGTGGCAGATGGAATATTGGATAATAAACCTAATGTGACCTGAGTAAAGATAGTTCTGGAGTTTTTCCCAGTACAAACAGAAGCAAAAATGAAAAGAGAAAAGATCATAGAAAGGGATGGTTGGAGCACAGGTAGATCCTAATTAGCAAACAAGAAAAAAATTGAAAGGAGAAGTGAAAAAATTGATATTCTTCTTTTCCATGTAGATAAAATAAGGACACACACAAAAAGATAGTGTCAAAGGGAAGTGCATAAAATATTGGGAAGATCCAAAATGCAAGGTGCAGGAGTTTACAGGGATTTTTGTGTAAAAGAAAAATACCCACATTTGCTAAAGTTTGCACTAGCGCCCTGGAGACACAACAGAGGGCATCACAAGTTTGGAGGTACCAAGACCGCCATGATGGCAGTGGCAGTAGTACTGCCAAAAGGCTATCAGAGAAGACAGCCAAATGATGACCATTGTAGTCTACACAACAGAATACAGCCATTTTACCGCCAGCACCGTAAGTGCAGTCAGGCCGCCACAGACGGCAGGAAGCATCTTCAGGCCGGCAGAGATCATGTTTCTGCAGACAGATTACGAAGGCGCACAACCACAGAAACCCTGGTGGAAACCAACGGTATAAATCAAGACCCTCACCTTCAGGAAGTCAAACCCGCCTAGAACCGCTTTGGAAACTGAACTACATGTCTTCCCACTGCTCACCCAACAACTCCAGAACCAGTGACGACAATGACGGCAGAAACCATGAGTACACACATTTACCTGTCACTTGTGCATAATGCCAAGGTTGTGATGCATACAAAACTTGCACATCCGGTATGGGTGGCAATGGTCACACATACACGTACTCCTACACTGACACGCACATTCATACACAGCCCCATATACACATGCAGAGACTCATTACACACAACACGGCCAACAGACAGTACCAAAACCCACACCGAGCCATACGAGCTCAGCACCAGCACTGTCAAAGACAACAACACACAACACTAGCTAAGTACACAACTACACAACTGCAGCACCTCATACGCACCGTCAACACTCCACAACACAACCAACCTGAAAATACATACAAAAACAACGTAACAACACCCTTGTACCAATGTACACAATCACACAGCTATACAACTAGCCATACATCACACCACACAAACACATAACACACATGCACATATACAGTACAACTACACAATGGCACACCACAAACCAAATAACAAATGGCAACACAAACAAAAAACACAATCTCAACATAAAAATAAATGTCCCAACCAACCACATACATGCCCAACACATAATACCCAACCATCATAGCGGGACAAATGCAAAGCACACGCTCACACAAGCAGCCCAGACACAACTGGTAGCACAACCAAAACACACAAAACACACTCACACACAAAAGAAAGCAGGCAAGACCAGGACATCCATGAGGAATGAAAGGCAAGACAAAGATGTAACTTTGAGACCGAATACTGGGCGTCCCAGATGTATGTATATTAAAAAAATAAAATATATAAATAATTAACTATATTCAATTATACAATGCCCTTAAGCCAGTCTAAACAAGATTATGCACAATGCACAGATGGTATATTAGAATGCCCCAACTTGAATCCTGACTGCTAATCAACCTCCACAGGTAGGGGCGTCAAGGGGACTGGCAAGCACCTAAGGGATTAGAGGGGTGCAGAGGGGAAGTCGGATTTTGATTCGGAAGGGGGGTCTTTGGGCTTGGGCTTGGGCTTGGGAGAGGGCTTTTGACATGGTTTGGGGGGGCTTGGAACACTTTGGAGGGGTCAACTTCTTTGCGGGAGGAGGGGCATGGGTAGTAGCAGGTATAGCAGGGGAGGACTTGGAGATAGTAGGGGTGGACTTAGGAAGGGAAAATGATATTTTGAGGTCAAACAGGGTGGGACAGATGTAGGGAAAAGGTTCAACTCTGAGAGGAAAAACTTATTAGATACAAGGGGACGGCCATGACAAAAGGGTTTGGGAGTGGAGGGAGAGAGAGTGCTTGTAGGAGGTGTCTTGGTGGATATTATGGGTACATGTGTGTGTGAGGAATGCTTGTGTGAGCTGGGTGTCTGTTGGATGGGTCGGTGTGGGTGTTTAAGTGTCTTGCGAGGAGGAGGGTGTGGAGAAGGTACTGCCGAGACGGGGCCACTCACCTGAAAAGCAGGATGTCTGCAGGGGCAATGGTATGCTCCCCGACCTACTGGAACACCTCTTGACACTTCCTGGTGGGCACAGAAACCCCGGCATGTGTCCCAAAAGGAAAGGGGGAGTGGATGAGAAAGAGACAAAACACTGCCACATTTTGCCAGTCCAGCCAGGCACCCTGTATCTTCAGGGGGGGCAGGTCGTTGTTGACAGAATGATAGTGGAGTTAGTGCACTCAACTTCCTTGAAACCGAATCTCTTGTTCTGATATGGGCACAGAAGCAGTAGAAGAACACTGGGATGCTCCAGCACTTTTCTTGCATAATAATAACTGTTGGCACAATTAGTAACACTGCATTACCAAAAACCCAAACTTAGTACCATAACAATAAGTACTGCAACACTAGGGCTGGCTTCACAGAGATTCACTGTTGTACATTACAATTTAGAACTGTGTTTGCACTTATCATGCACAAGAAAGACAAACAAGGGCATTAATCATATCACGTATAACTTTCCTGCATGCATAGGGTTAAACTAAAAGGAACAAAAACAATCCAAGAAATACAAATGTCCACTCTGGGCTTAAACAGTTAGGGTGGCACAGTTTGATTTGGTTTCACTGCTTGTGAAAAAACCCTTCAAAAGCAAATTCCTCAAACCTGAAACACAGGCATGAATAACCCAATTGAAATCCAAGTTATGCTGTTAGAGAAAGAAAAGTCACGTAAATGCTCTTTTAAAATTGCACTGTCACTTTTTGTAGTACTTCAGCTCAAGCAGATTTCCTGAAGCACATTTAGGCAAGTAACTACAATAAT
Organism: Pleurodeles waltl; assembly: GCF_031143425.1. Lineage (NCBI taxonomy): Eukaryota > Metazoa > Chordata > Amphibia > Caudata > Salamandridae > Pleurodeles > Pleurodeles waltl. Next base: position 239,240,341 of record NC_090437.1, on the reverse strand, counting down.
AATGTAGAATGTTCAGAAAAGCATTTGTGTCTTCAAGATAATCACTCTGCCAAAATACGAGGTCTGAAATATACCAGCTGTTCCAGGAAAGCGCAGCGCTCAAAGAACAAATTCCCTGGAGAATACTAGTCACTTGGCTGCAGCCTTTTCCGGAGTGCTGGAGGAATGCCTGGTGTCAGCTGGTACAGGAACGAAGAAAAGAATTGCCTCAAAAGTCACGAATATGAGGATGACAGCAGGGGATGGACTGCCAAATCAGATGCTGAGATCAGGAAGCAAAACAAAGCCAAGCAGGGAGGCATGCTTCACTCTGCTATTTATAGCCAATAAGGAAAGCAGTTGAGTTTCCACATGTGGATGAGTCACCATACCCAATTAGAAGCACGTGTCTGCACCACACCCAATTAAAAGCACATGTCTACACCTGCTCACATTAGCAAACAAGCATTGATAAAACCAGCATTGATAAAATCAATTGTGTAAACAGCACATTATGGCCCTCATTACAACCCTGGCGGTAAATGCCGCCTACCGCGGTGCTGACGGCCGTCAACATACAGTGACCGCGGCAGTAATCCGCTACAGATATTATGACCCACACAGAGAAATCCGATTCTATACAGACACCCACACAAGTCCGCCACACCAAAGGTCAGTGATAAACTGGCGGTACCAAAACCCACACTGTAACGCCAACAGGAACACGCCCACAGTATCACGACCCACGAATCACCACAGTGGTCTTTAAACCACAGTAAACCATTGGCGGTACACACTGCTGCACTCAAAATACACACACACATACAAAACTACACCACATTGGACAGTTCAAACTACACATACTCACACACATACACACACCACACCCACAACAATATAAAACACACATCCACATTACCCACAACCCCTTGCGATCCAAAGGATTTGACAACTGAGAGAGAGACAAGTCAGGATCACCCACTAAATCAAAGACACAGAACATCATCACCCATACACCATCCACACACCTCACACCACACACCACAACACATCACCCCACATATTACCTCACACATCCTCACACCTACCACTCACACCACATCCATGGCACCACAAAGACGCCCTAAGTTTTCTGAGGAGGAGCTAAGGGTCATGGTGGAAGAAAGCATCCGGGTAGAGCCACAGCTATTCGGATCACAGGTGCAGCAGATGTTTATTGCAAGGAAGATGGAGCTATGAGGGAGAATCCTGGACAGGGTCAACGCCGTGCGACAGCGCCTAAGTACAAGGGATGGCATCAGGAAGACGTGGAAGGACCTACGGGGGGAAGGTGTGTTCCGTGGTTGCAAGACACCGGGTAGCAGTACAGAGGACTGGCGGTGGACCACCACCTCCTCTCCCACAACTAACAACATGGGAGGAGCAAGTCTTGATAATAATGCATCCTGAGGGCCTCACAAGAGTAGCAGGAGGACTGGACTCTGGTAAGTCAAATCTTTACTACTAAATCCTCCACCCTACTTGGATGCCATCACAAACTCCTACCCCTACCCTCACCCTCATCACTCCACCACCTCACATATACCCCACCATCACAATCCACCCATCCCAATACCAAGCCCTGCAGGCAACACTAATGCTGGACACCCATCACAGACCGGCATGGACACCCATCACCACAGCAAGTCCATCACAGAGATTCACCCAGCCCATAAAATCACCACGAACACAAGGCCAAGTTGACAGGGAAATCACAACCATACAGGGAAACACACCCATGCCCAAATGGTACATGCAGATACATTAACACTGCATTTGCATCCCCACAGGACCCCTACTCAATGTCACTGGAGAGGAGGTGCCAGCTACAACCAGTCCACCCCATGAAGAGGCCCACACTGATGACAGCAGCTCTGCACTCCTGGATCAGGATAAACAACCTGGCCCATCAGGGACCTCTGGACAGTTGGTTCCCCTGTCACAGTCCCAACCCACCACAGAGCCTCCCTCCTCAGGAAACACCATTGCAGCACCCACCCAGCGGGCCCATGCCACTGTCCCCAGGACACATCAATCAGCAGTGTGTCCACCACTACAGGGACCCAGGCAACCCCACAAACACAGGACGATCAGGGACCTGGGGTCAGTGGCAGTGGGCACACGGTTCAGGGGACAGAGGCACAGGACAACAGGGAAGCTGGGAGGACTGCTGTGCAACAGGGGAAGGGCAGGCCCAGGTAACCCACTCTCCACGAGGCTCTCTCCAACATCCTGGGAGCATACCACCATTCCCAGGAGACCATGGGCCAGATACTGGCCAAGCTGCAGGAGACCCAGCGGCTGCAGGAGGGACAGTACCAAGGGATCAGGGATGACCTAACAAACATCTACACCATCCTGGTCACCATTGCAGGGATGCTGGGTGACATGGCCAAGACCATGAGGGAGGCAGTGGCACAACAACGGGCCCCTGACACTAGCCACACAGATGATCAGCCCTCCACCTCCGCCGTTGCTAGTGGACAGGAGGCACCGCCACAGGACCAACAGGCCACCAGCACCCCACCCCCTGCAGAAGGAGAACCACCCCCCAAACGCTCCCAGCGATATAGGCAGAAGACAGAGAACATTGGCAAGACCCCCGCCAGGAAATAAGACTCTCCTGATTGTCACCCTTCTGTCCCACTATGGCACCCTGTCCACCTTGAACTGCCATTACTCCCCTTCCTATGCCCCCTTGGACAATGCACCTGTGATAACAAGAGACTGCACTCTAACTGGACCTTCCTCCACCATCACCCCCGCCCATTGCACCATTGCACATCCCCCTCTACTTATGAGCACTGAAATAAACACCCTTGGATCAAATACAAGTACGGAGTCTGTCAACTGATTGCAAAATGTATTATGTGAACAAGCTGTAAGCATTTCAATCCATATGTCCAGTTATATATACATAGGTATGACCTGTAGTGGGCAGCAGTACACATAGCAGGAACCAGAGTGGGGCACAGGGATCTGAAAATAGAAATGTCAATGGGTAAAGTCAGTGGCCAGAGACATCGGGTAAGAGGCTATCTTGTACAATGTCCAACAGTTAACTGAAATATAATATGAACGTACTGGCCCGTATTTATACTTTTTTTAGTGCCGCATTTGCACCGCTTTTTGATGCAAAACGGCGCAAACCTACAAAATACAATGGTATTTTGCAAGTTTGTGCAGTTTTTGAGTCAAAAAACGACGCAAATGCGGCGCAAAAAAAGTATAAATACGAGCCACAATGTCTTACCTGTGTGTCACTGGAAGTATTGCAGAATAATGTTGCTCCTGTTGTCAACATCTTCTTCCTCTGCATCCTCCTGCAGAAGGCGTCCTGGCGTCTCAAGGCCAGGTTGTGCAACATGCAACAAGAAACGATGATCTGGCACACCTTCTTGGGTGAGTAGTACAGAGATCCACCAGTCAGATGGAGACACCAGAATCTGGCCTTCAGGAGGCTGAAGGTGCGTTCTATAATCCTTCTTGTACGACCATCTGCCTCATTGTAACGTTCCTCAGCCCTTGTCCTGGCATTCCTCACTGAGGTCAGTAGCCATGAGAGGTTGGGGTAACCAGAGTCACCTGCAAATATTGATGGATACCTGTTAGACACACACTAACCCTTAGGGACAGCCCCATACCCAGACACCTACTTATACTGTGTGGGGACCTTGGGCTCACCTACTAGCCACACCCGGTGCCTCTGGAGTTTGCCCATCATATATGGGATGCTGCTATTCCTCAAGATAGAGGCGTCAGGCACAGAGCCAGGATATTTGGCTTTCACATGAGAGATGTACTGGTCCACCTAACACACCATCTGCACATTCATAGAGTGATAGCTTTTTCTATTCCTGAAAACTTGCTCATTTCTCGGGGGGGGGGTGACAAATGCCACATGTGTACCATCAATGGCAGCTATGATGTTGGGGATATGTCCCAGGGCATAAAAGTCAGCTTTCACTGTGGCCAAATCCTCCACCTGGAGGAACACGATGTAGCTGCGCATGTGTTTCAACAAGGTTTACAACACTCTGGTCAACACATTAGAGAACATTGGCTGAGACATCCCTAATGCCATGGCCACTGTTGTTTGGAAGGAACCACTTGCCAGCAAATGGACCACTGACAGGACTTGCACTAGAGGGGGGCTACCAGTGGGCTACCGGATAGCTGACATCAGGTCTGGCTCCAATTGGGCATACAGTTCCTGGATTGTGGCACGATTAAGTCTGTAGGTAATGACAATGGTGGTCATTACAACCCTGGCGGTCGGTATTAAAGCGCCGGTAAGACCGGCAACAGGCCGGCGGTAAAAAATTTGCAATTACGACCGTGTGGAAACCACCAACAAAGACAGCCACTTTAACACTCCGACCGCCACAGCAGTACAAACAAACAGCGCGGTGATCACCGCCAACAGACAGGTGGGAGACAATGTACCGCCCACACTATTATGACAGGCCAATCCACCACCTTTTCTGGGGCGGATTCACCATGGATAAAAACACAGTGGAAAAAGGATTCTGAAGGGAAAACACTCACCTCTACACACCCCACGAGGAACGAGGACGCCATGGACCCGGAACTTCAAATTCTCCCTGCGATAGCCTTCCTGCTCCTCTACCAGGAGCACGAACGCCGGCGGCGAAGACCACGGTGAGTACTGCACCTACGACACAGGCGAGGGGGGAGGGAAAAAACAGGGACACACACACACGCAACACCCCCACCCCCACCCTCACCCACTACAACACACATACTAATGCATATCAATACATCACAGTTACACCCCCCATACCCCCTGGAAGAATGCAAAGACAATAGAAAATGAGTGTAACCATTGTAATATATTAAAAGCAAGTAGGCAGAAATATATATATATACACCATGTACATAATATATACCAAGCATAGTAGTCCAGGTAGTGCTCTAAGAAAGTCTGTGGAACACTGGGACCACACGGTATGTGCGAGGCCCACACAAGATCCCCGACCATGACGGAGAGAACACTGCAGGGGCATCAACTAAACAGGCACCTCAGTGGGAGGATCCCACTGTGCCATCCTGGGGAGTGCAAAGCCACAGTCTCTCAAGTCTCTACAGTGGGTGGTATGCCCACTGTTCCACCCTGGGGAGTGCAAAGCCACAGTCTCTCAAGTCTCTACAGTGGGTGGGTTGCCCACTGTTCAATGCTGGGGAGTGCAAAGCCACAGTCTCTCAAGTCTCTACAGTGGGTGGGTTGCCCACTGTTAAATCCTGGGGAGTGCAAAGCCACAGTCTCTCAAGTCTCTACAGTGTCACAAGTGGATGACAGTCTCCACTGGTTCTGGAGGGGGCATGGTGCCCAGAGTGCTTCATCCTGCTAAGAACAGAGGTAGTGGATGACAGTCTTCACTGGTTCTGGAGGGGGCATGGTGCCCAGAGTGCTTCATTCACCCCGTGACGGACTCAGTTGCGTCAGTGCCCTTGCCGCTCATGGGCCAGCGGTGCTTGAGATGGCGGTGCCCTGTTCAGCAGTGCTTGAGACGGCGGTGCCCTGTTCAGCGGTGCTTGAGGCGGCGGTGCCCTGTTCAGCAGTGCTTGAGTTGGCGGTCTCCATTGCAGGGTCTCAGCTGCTGGCGGTCCTTCATGGCCCAGCAGGGCTTTTGCTGGCCGTCCTTCAGGGCCCAGCGGGGCTTTTGCTGGCAGTCCTTTATGGCCCAGTGGGGCTAGTGCTGGTGGTGGCCTCCTGAGCAGGTGGGCTGGTGCTGGCGGTGGTCTCCTGGGCAGGTGGGCTGGTGCTGCGGTGGTCTCCTGGGCAGGTGGGCTGGTGCTGGCCTCCTGGGCAGCTGGGCTGGTGCTGGCGGTGGCCTCCTGGGCAGCTGGGCTGGTGCTGGCGGTGGCCTCCTGGGCAGGTGGGCCGGTGCTGGCGGTCCTGTCCTGGGCAGCTGGGCTTGTGCTGGAGGTGGGCTCCGGGGCATCGGGGATGATGGCGGTCTTCTCCGCTGTGCTTCTCTTCCCAGACTTGAAGGGTTTCTTGTGGCCTTTCCCACCTTGGAAGGTGTCACAGCTGACTCCACACTCCCACTGGGACCCCTGGGAGTGGCTTTGGTGGCTGGAGTCTTCCCCCTCTCCCGCCGGGCAATGCCTAACTTCTGATGCTTCACAGATGGGGGACTGTCTGTGCTGTGGCTCCGTGCCACACTGGCTGCCCTGGTGGCCGGTGCACTCCAGATTCCGGTGACTACAGGCACCACTGGTCCCGGAGATGTTGTGGCTGAGGTGCTACTTCGGGACCTAAGAGACTGACGGGTGGGGAGGTGTGGGAAAGAGGTCAAGGTTGGACAGGAAAAGTTTTTGGGACACACTGGGACGGGTAGCTGGAGGGGGTTTGGGAGTGGAGGAAGAGGTAGTGGTTGTAGGAGGTGTACGTTTGGTGACTTTGGGTGAAGGTGCATGCGCTGGAGGCTGTCGTGAGGAGGATGGCTGTTGGGTGGGTGTGTGCCTGCGTTTGTGTGTCTTGGGAGGGGGTGTCACAGACACACTGGGAGAGGACATAGGGGATGTGTGAATGGTAGTGGGGGTGGTGACTGCACGTGAGCGGGGTGTGGTGGTGGGTGTGCTGGAGAGGGACGCAGTGGCTGTAGAGGTAGTGCATGCAGGTGTGAGTGTAGACGAGACTGGGAGGGAGGAGGGAGACGAGGAGGAGGGGGACACAGTGGAGGCAGTGGATGTTGGTGTGTCTGTATGTGTGTGATGCTTGTGTGAGTGCCTGTGGGATCTGTGGTGCTTATGTTTGCCAGAGCTTCCCTTGTGTGTTGACGTGTGTGCATGCTGGTCTGTAGGTGTGCTTGGGATAGGATGAGGTACAGGGGTTTAAGTCTGGGTGGAGGAAGGTGGAGGGGGGAGGCTAGAGACAGGGACAAAGGCTGCCATCAGTGCTGAGGCCAGAGTCTGAAAAGCTTGTTGAAGGGCCGCCTGACCAGAATGAATGCCCTCCAGGAATGCATTTGTTTGTTGCAACTGCCTTTCTACACCCTGGATGGCATTCAAAATGGTAGACTGCCCAACAGTGATGGACCTGAGGAGGTAAATGGCCTCCTCACTGAGGGCAGCAGGGGTGACTGGGGCAGGGCCTGAGGTGCCTGGGGTGAAGGTGATGCCCACCCTCCTGGGTGAGCGGGCACAGGGCAAAGGCTGAGGGGCTGCTGGGAGGAAGATGCTGGTAGGGGGGTGGCAGCTGTACCTGTAGATGCGGGGGGCACAGATGTTGCCCCAACCACAAGGGAGCTCCCATCAGAGGATGTGTCTGTGTCGCTGGTGTCAGCTCCTGTCCCCGCTGTGGAGCTCCCCTCGTCCTCCTTCCCACTGGTGAACTCTGAGTCCGTAGTCTCGCCCTCCAGGGCCATGTGGGATGCAGCTCCCTCGTGCTCCGGTGCCACTGCTCCTCCGTCTGATGATGCTAATGCACACAAGAACAGAGAGACCACAAAAAGGGGGGGGGGGAATGACAGAAGAAAGACATGTTGAGTGCATGCATTACCACTACTGTTGGCGGACACGACAGACACAGAAGCCCCCTGCACTACGCCACGCTCTTGGGGTCCACTGTTCAATTCCTGGGAAATGGCCTACAAGGCTATGAACAACAACTGCACACATAGATGACATAGGGACATGACTAGGTGTACTTGGCACTCTACAGAGGTGGGGTGGAGTGGCACATGACCTGGATTACAGAGGGGCCTAGCCTACGGAACTCGCCCTGGCCTAGGGAAACCCACAGCCCACCTCCCCCACCCAGACACCTCCACTGCGCGCACATTCAGCAGAATGAGAGTGTACTCACCTCCTTGTGGCTGCTGTGATGCCCTCAAGCGCCCATCCAACTCCGGGTAGGCCACCGCCAGGATCCTGAACACCAGGGGGTCATGGTGCGATCGGCACCCCTCCCACGTTGGGAGGCCATCCCCAGCTGAGCCTCCGCCGTCTTCGTGCTCCAGCGGCGAATGTCCTCCCATCTTTTCCGGCAGTGGGTGGCCCGTCTGTGGTAGACCACCAGGGTCCGGATGTCCTTGGCGATGGCACGCCAAATATCCTTTTTCTGGTGGGCGCTGACCTACATGAAATGTACAGGGGAAAAAGGGAAGTTATTACCAACTGCACCATCAAAGTGATTGGCCCCCATCCCTACCTTTGCCATTTGGCACATGCATTCACCGTCTTTCATGCACACAGCACTCCCCCCCCTTCGTTCTTACATCCAGCCCTCTCCACCCAGGCATAGCCCATACAACATGCTCCCTGTGTACTTTCCTGTTTGTCTGGAGGACCGTAGAGTAGCGTGTACTGGGGGAGGACCCCATCCACGAGCTTCTCCAACTCCTCCGATGTGAAGGCAGGGGCCCTTTCCCCAGACACTTGAGCCATTGTCTCTTCCAGACCGAGGTCACAGCAGCACTTGCAGTGTAGGTCCTCTCCTGTCGAAGATCAGGTATCGAGTGATTGAACTGATAGAAATTGGCGGTCACGTCCGTGGCGGTGCGTACCGTCACCGCCGGCGTACATCGTCATTGACTCCTGGGACCCATAGGGTCCAATGTTAACCAATGCAGCATTGCGCCGCGGTCTTCGACCGCCTACCGCGGCGGTGTACAATGCCAGCGCAGTTACCTCACATCCCATTGTCCCACTTTACAGGTCAGGCAGCCGCCATTTCAGGGGCCCACATGGCTTCATTTTCAACTGGGTCACACATAACTAGGCCTAGACTCTACACACATAAAGACCATCTTTAGTGTATGAATGGTGTTCTGTGTAAACTGTGGGTACGTACCTCTGAGTTGTTTGACTCTGTGCTCGCTGTTGTCCTTCATAGGCACCATCCGCTGTGACATGTGAGGAGATGGCGGCATCCTCCGGTGTACCGACTGTTGGTGGACCTGTCGACAATGGAGGAGCGACATTTGATTATCACATACAGGATTGACCGTGCCACAATCCATGAACTGTGTACCCAGTTGGAGCCAGACCTGATGTCAGCAATCTGCCATTCCACCGGAATCCCCCTCAAGTGCAGGTGCTGTCAGTGTTCCATTTCCTTGCAAGTGGGTTTTTTCAAACAACAGTGGCCATAGCATCAGGTATGTCCCAGCCTATGTTTTCCAACGTATTGTCCAGAGTGTTGTCTGCCCTTCTGAAACACATGCGGAGCTACATCGTTTTTCCTCAGGTGGAGGATTTGCCTACAGTGAAAGGTGATTTCTATGCCCTGGGACACATCCCCAACATCATAGGTGCCATTGATGGGACCCATGTGGCTTTGGTCCCCCCCCCCCCCACAGGAGTGAACAGGTGTACAGAAACCGGAAGAGTTATCATTCGATGAATGTACAGATGGTATGTTTGGCAGACCAGTACATCTCCCATGTGAATGCCATGTTCCCTGGCTCAGTGCATGACGCCTACATCCTGCGGAATAGCAGCATCCCTTATGTGATTGGTCAACTCCAGAGGCACCGTGTGTGGCTATTAGGTGAGCACCTGGAAGCAAGTCAGTAGGAATGGTTGTCTGGGACTGGGGATATCCCTCCAGGTTAGTACGTGTTTAACAGTTGTCCCTCACCATTTGCAGGTGACTCTGGTTTCCCCAACCTGTCATGGCTACTGACCCCAGTGAGGAATCCCAGGACAAGGGCAGAGGAACGCTACAATGAGGCCCATGGGCGAACTAGGAGGGTGATCGAGCGGACCTTCGGCCTCCTGAAGGCAAGGTTCCGGTGCCTTCATATGACAGATGGATCCCTATTCTACTCACCAAAGAAGGTGTGCCAAATCATCGTGGCCTGCTGTAAGCTTCACAACTTGGCTTTGCGATGACAGGTGCCTTTTCTGCAGGAGGACGGTCCAGATGGCGGTATTGTGGCAGCTGTGGAGCCTGTGGACAGTGAAGACGAGGAAGCAGAGGAAGAAGACATGAACAACAGGGACTCAGTGATCCAGCAATATTTCCAGTGAGACACAGGTAAGAGTACAGACCTGCCTACTACATGTACTTTAACAATACTACCTCTCTACTGTATGTCGTTTTCACCCAGTGTATGGTCACTGAATTGTCACTTTCCCTTACGATTTCACAGATGTGGGTCCCACTGTGTAACATCTGCTTAGATTCCTCATGGACTAGAGCTGTGTGACATAGGTATGTTGACATTACAATTGAAAGAGCATTTTGTCGCTGTAATTGCTAATACACTATGGGGGTTATTACAACTTTGGGGGAGGTGTTAATCCGTCCCAAAAGTGACGGTAAAGTGACGGATTTACCACCAGCCGTATTACGAGTTCCATAGGATATAATGGACTCGTAATACGGCTGGTGGTATATCCGTCACTTTACCGTCACTTTTGGGACGGATTAACACCTCCTCCAAAGTTGTAATAACCCCCTATTTCTAAATCACAGACAGACTCCAGATTGTTTTGTGCTTTAAGAGTGTTTATTTAAGTGCTCAATATTGGAGGGGGTAGTGAAATGGTGAGGGGTGATGGTGGAGAAATGTCCATGGCAGAGTCCGGTCTATTAGTCTCACAGGTGCATTGCCCATATAGGCATAGGAAGTGGAACTGGGGCAGTTTAAGTATCGACAGGGTGACAAAGTGGGACAGTAGGATGACAATCAGGGTGGTCTCATTTCTTGGCAGGGGTCTTGGCATCGTGCTCTGTCTTTGTCCTGGATCTCAGGGACCGTTTGCGGGGTGGTTCTCCCTCTGCAGGTGGTGGGGTGCTGGTGTGGTGGTCCTGTGGCGGGGCGTCCTGTCCACTAGCGCCGGCGGAGGTGGTGGGCAGTTCATCGTCCATGCTAGTGTCAGGGGCCCCTTGTAGTGCCACAGTGTCCCTCCTGGTGTTCACAAGTACCTTCAGCACCCCTACGATGGTGCCCAGGGTAGAGCTGATGGTTCTGAGTTCCTCCCTGAAGCCCATATACTATTCCTCCTGCAGGCGCTGGGTGTCCTGAAACTTGGCCAGTACCGTTGCCATCGTCTCCTGGGAGTGGTGGTATGCTCCCATGATGGAGGAGAGTGGAGAGTGGGTTCCCTTGGCCTGTCTGCCCCCTGTTGCACAGCAGCCCTCCCAGTTCCCCTGTGTTCCTGGGCCTCCGTCCCCTGGACTGTGTGCCCACTGCCCCCAGGTCCCTGTTGTTGTTGGGGTGGTGGGTTATCCTGGGTTCCCTGTAGTGGTGGATACACAGCTGATTGACGTGTCCTGGGGACGGAGGTATGGGCCCGCTGGGTGGGTGTTGTGCTGGTGTTTCCAGAGGGGGGAAGGTCTGTGGTGGCCTGTGACTGTGTGAGGGGAACTGACTGTCCCGAGGTCATCGTTGGGCCGTGCTGGTCATCTACATCCAGTTGGACAGAGTTGCTGTCATCACTGTGGGCCTCTTCTGTTGGTGGTGTGGACATGTGTGGACCCTCTTGTCTGATGACGTTGGGTAGGGGTCCTGCAGGGGTATAAAAGGATGGTTATTACATCTGTGTGTGTCATGGTGTGCGATGGGTGGGTGACCGTGTTCCCCAATGCTTGCATTCCTGTGTGGGACCTTGTGTGATGATGGTTTAGGGGGTTGTGTGGGTATGTGCAGTGGGCATGCTTTAGTGATGGGTGTCCATGCTTTGTTGTTGCATGCAGGGCTTGGTGTTGGGATGGGTGGTTTGTGATGTTGGAACATACGTGAGGAGTTAGGGTGCTGGGGGTAAGGGTGAGGGTGGGGGTATGTGCTGGCATGCAGGTAGGGTGGGGGATGTAATAATTAAGATTTGTCTTACCAGAGTCCATTCCTCTGCCTATTCCTGCAAGGCCCTCAGGATGCAGAATCGCCAAGTTGTAGGGGAGGAGGTGGGGGTCCGCCGCCAGTCTGCTGAACCGCCAGGTGGTGTCTTGAGACCACGGAATGCACCTTCCCCTGTAGGTCGTTCCACCTCTTCCTGATGTCCTCCCGATTTCTTGGGTGCTGTCCCACTGCGTTGACCCTGTCCAGTATTCTTCGCCATAGCTCCATCTTCCTTGCTATTGAGGTGTGCTGCACCTGTGCTCCGAACAGCTGTAACTCTACCCAGATGATTTCCTCCACTATGACCCTGAGCTCCTCCTCCGAGAACCTCGGGTGTCTTTGCCGTGCCATGGGGTGGTGTAGGTGATGTGTGGGGTGTTTTGTGTGGTGATAAGTGTGCTGATATGTAGTGGTGTTTTGTGTGAGGTGCGTGGAAGTTTTGTGGGTGATGGTGTTGTGTGCCTGTGGATGCTGTTAATCTTGATGGTGCAGTCTCTCTCTGGCCTTCTTTTGGAATTTTTGGTCGTAGGGGTTTGTGGGTGATGTGGGTGTGTGTTTTATATTGTAATGGTTGTGTGGGAGTGGTGTGTGTATGTGTATCAGGTGTGTGTATTTGGAATTGTCCAATGTGGCTGTGTTTTGTAAGAGTGTGTGTATTTTGAGCGCAGCGGTGTGTACCGCCAATGGAATACCGCGGTTGAAAGACCGCCTTGTGGATTCATGTGTCATGATAGTGTGGGCGTATTTCTGTTGGCGTGACGGTGGAGGTTTTGTTTTCGCCAGTTTATCACTGACCTTTGGTGTGGCGGACTTGTGTGGGTGTCTGAATTTTGGCTGATTCCGAAATTTGGGTCATAATAGCTGCGGCGATATTCCACGGCGGCGGCGGTGTGTTGGCGGTCTTCTGCATGGCTGTAAGCAGCTTTTACCACCAATGTTGTAATGAGGGCCAATGTGTCTATCCTCCATTGTTGCAAGGTCCACCAGGGGTCTGTACACCCGGAGGATGCCGCCATCTCATATGCAGCCTCAGCCGTTGGAGCCTATGGAACAGAACGGTGAGCAGCAGGTCACATTCCCACATCTATTGCACTAATGCTGTGTTTTTAACTTTACAGAAACAAAATGTGAATCCAAAAATCATTTGCCGTGCCAATGTCTGCTGTGACCCAGTTATGTGCCATGCCCTGTGGCCCTCTGAAATGGCGGATGCCTGACCTGTGAGGAGGGACAAGTGGAAATGAGGTAATTGCGCTGGCATTGTGTGCCTTCACAGTAGGTGGGCAATGACTGCTGCGCAACTTCTATCTATCCACTCACTTGTTACATGGCCACCAACAGGAGAGGACCTACACTGCAAGTGCTGCTGTGACCTGTGTCTGGAAGCGACAATGGCTTGAGTGTCTGGGGAAAGGGACCCTGCCTTCACTGCTGAGGAGTTGGAGAAACTGGTGGATGGGGTCCTACCTCAGAACACATTACTCTACTGTCCTCCAGACAAACAGGTGAGTACACTGTGAGCATGATGCGTGGGCCATGAATGTCTGGAGTGCTTTTTGTGTAAGCCACATGTTGGGGGGGCTGAGGGGTCCTGGCCAGAGTGCAGCATGTAAGGTGGTCAATGTATGTGTGTCAGGGGATGGGTGGGATCTTGTGGGCAATGAGTGTGATGGTCCGGACGGGTGACTAATTCCCTTTTCTGCTGTCTTTTCCCTGCAGGTTAGCGCCCACCACAAAAAGGGTATTTGGCGTGCCATCGCAAAGGAGGTGTGGACCCTGGGAGTCTTTGACAGGCGGAGCACCCACTGCCACAAGAGGTAGGAGGATCTGCGCCCCTGGACAAAGAAGACGGCGGAGGCCCAGCTGGGGCTGGCCTCCAAACGAGGAAGGTGTGCCCGCCGCACCATGACCCCCCTGATGATACGCATCCTGGCCGCAGCCTATCTGGAGTTGGATGGGCACTTGAAGGCATCACAGCAGCCACAAGGGGGTGAGTACTGAATCTGACTCCTGCTGTGCATGTGTTAAGAATCACCTGGGTGGGGGGGGTATATGGGGGCCCCTAGGCCAGGGAGAAGATGGCAGGGTAGGTCCCTTGTTGGGCAGGCTCTGAGGCACACCTACACCAATAGTGTTAGTGGGCATCTACTACTGGGAAGCGTCCTTTGGGTTTCTGGGGTGCAGCTGATGGCATTAGGCATTGTACCCCATGGGCTGGTGGCTATCTTAGGAACTGGTTGGGCATGGCCTAGTGCATAGGGCTGCTCCCTGTGTGTTGTGTCCACCAACGGTAGTGGTGTTGCTGGCATTGACCAAGTGTATCCTGTGTCTCTCCGACCCTTTTTGTTTTGTCACCCTGTGCTTATGTGCATTAGCATAATCTGGCAGAGGAGCAGAGGCACAGGCGATGGAGGGAGCTGCATCCCACATGGGCCTGGAGGCCGAATCTACCGAGGGTGAGTGCACCAGTGGGACGGAGGGCGAGGAGAGCACCACAATGGTGACAGGAGGGGACACCCCAGACACCGACTCCTCCTCTGATGGAAGCTCCCTGGTGGTGGTGGACACCTCTGTGCCCACCCCAACAACTGGTACAGCTGCCACCCCCCTACCAGCACCGCCCTCCCAGCAGCCCCTCAGTGTGATCCCCATGCCTGCTCACCCAGGAGGGTGGGCATCTACTTCGCCCCAGGTACCTCAGGCCCTGCCCCAGTCAGCCCTGCTGCTCTCAGTGAGGAGGCTATTGACCTCCTGAGATCCCTCACTGTTGGGCAGTCAACCATTCTGAATGCCATCCAGGGTGTCGAGAGGCATTCATTTGCAACAAACAAATTCATACCTGGAGGGCATTCACTCTGGCGTGGCATCCCATCAGAGAGCATTTCAGGCTCTGGCCTCAGCACTGATGGCAGCCATTGTCCCTGTGTCTAGCCTCCCCCGTTAACTTCCTCTACCCAGTCCCTATCCCCTCAACCCCAGCCTATCCCAAGCACATCTTCAGACCAGCATCCACAGAAGACAACACACAGGAGTAGTTCAGGCAAACACAAGCACCACACACCATCCCACAGGCACTCACACAAGTACCATCCCCCTGCAGACACACCAACATCCACTGCCTCCACTACTTCCCCCTCCTCCTCCTCCTCCACCTCCCTCCCAGTATTGTCTCCACTCACATCTGCATGCACTACATCGTCATCCACTACGGCCATCACCAGCACGCCCTTCATAACACACCCCTCATGAGCAATCACCACCCCCACAACCATACACACATCCTGTGTTCTCTCTCACTATGGGGGTCATTCCGACCCCGGCCGGTGGCGGGCGCCGCCCGCCGGGCGGAGACCGCCAGAAGACCTTACCGCGGTCAAATGACCGCGGCGGTCATTCTGACTTTCCCGCTGGCCGGGCGGGCGACCGCCAAAAGGCCGCCCGCCCGCCCAGCGGGAAAGCCCCAGCAACGATGAAGCCGGCTCCAAATGGAGCCGGCGGAGTTGATGGTGTGCGACGGGTGCAGTGGCACCCGTCGTGATTTTCAGTGGCACCCGTCGCGATTTTCAGTGTCTGCTTTGCAGACACTGAAAATCTGAATGGGGCCCTGTTAGGGGGCCCCTGCAGTGCCCATGCCAGTGGCATGGGCACTGCAGGGGCCCCCAGGGGCCCCACGACACCCGTTCCCGCCAGCTTCTTCCTGGCGGTGTAAACCGCCAGGAACAGGCTGGCGGGAAGAGGGTCGGAATCCCCATGGCGGCGCTGCTTGCAGCGCCGCTGTGGAGGATTCCCTGGGGCAGGGGAAAACCGGCGGGAAACCGCTGGTTCCCCTTTTCTGACCGCGGCTTTACCGCTGCGGTCAGAATTGCCCCAGAAGCTCCGCCAGCCTGTTGGCGGTGCTTCCTCCGTCCCCGGCCCTGGCGGTCCATGACCGCCAGGGTCGGAATGACCCCCTATGTCTGTAACCCCTCCTCCCAAAGTACACAAATGCAAGCACACACCCACCCAACAGCCATCCACCTCACAACAGCATCCAGCACATGCACCTTCACCCAAACACAGCAGACAGACACCTCCTACAACCACTTCCTCTTCCTCCACTCCCAAACCCTCTACCTCGTCCTGCCCCATTGTGTATAAAGAACTTTTCCTCGCTAACATTGACCTGTTCCCTACCCCTTCCCCCCGATATTCCCCTCGGGCCAGGGTGTCCAGAACCCGGCCCAGCACCTCAGCCACCAAGTCGCCCTCCAATGTGGACCCTGCAGCTCCCAGAGGCAAAATTGGGGCACCCGTCAGGAACGCCAGTGTAAAGGACCAAACCATACCGCCACCTGCCAAGGTGAAGAAGGGGCCAGCATGCAGCAGGGGCATGGATGACAACCCACCCAGCAAGGTCTCCTCCAAACCTCGAGCAGACAGAGTCAAGGGCAAAACAGTATCAGCCAAGGTGAGGAAGGGGCAGATATCCAAAGGCAAGGCACTTCAGCTGATGGAGGATGCAGGTGAAGCCCTGGTGCCCACTAGCAGATCCGCCAGCCCCGCCAGCCCCGCCACCTGCACCACGGGCAGCACCACCAGAAGCCCGCCGCAAGCACCGCCACCTGCACCGCTGACAGTAGCACCACTACCAGCAGCAGCAGCCCAGTGGGCGGCCGACTGAGTCTGCAGGGGTTGGGCTGGAGCCTCCTCCCACCACTGCCAGCTCCGACACCAGCACCGCCACTGCCACCACTGAGCAGCAGTCACTGCCGGCAGACAGTGTGTATTCCTGCCTCCATGGGCTGTTGTGCGTCCTGGCCCCTGCAATGCATGTGGGTGTGACACCCAGGTGAGAGACTGTGACCTTGCACTCCCCCAGATCTGCATCATAGGGCACAAAGCCCCCTCCAGAACCAGTGGAGAAAGGCATCCACTCTTCCAATCCTTGGCAGGATGAAGCAGACTGGGCACAAAGCCCCCTCCAGAACCTTGGAAAAAGGCATCCACTCACCAAATCCTTGGCAGTATGAAGCACTCTGGGCAACAAGCCCCCTCCAGAACCGGTGGAGAAGCCACCCACTTGAGAGACTGTGGCCTTGCACTCCCCAGGACCAAGCAGTGGGCAAACCACCCACTTGAGAGACTGTGGCTTTGCACTCCCCAGGACCAAGCAGTGGGCAAACCACCCACTTGAGAGACTGTGGCTTTGCACTCCCCAGGACCAATAAGTGGGCAAACCACCCACTTTAGAGACTTGAGAGACTGTGGCTTTGCACTCCCCATGACCAAGCAGTGGGCAAACCACCCACTTGAGAGACTGTGGCTTTGCACTCCCTAGGACCAAGCAGTGGGCAAACCACCCACTTGAGAGACTGTGGCTTTGCACTCCCCAGGACATCGCTGTGGGCATGCAGCCCCCTCCAGGAACAGTTGCGTTGTCCCATCTTCCAGCTGAGGTGCCCGCCTTCCCCATCCCCCTGAAGTGCCTGTGTGTTTACGACCTGATGCCCCTGCAGTGTTCTCTCTGTATTGAGGCAGGAGTCAAGTGTGGGCTTGGCCCATGATTTTTGGCCCAGTGGACCACAGACATTTGTGAATGGACAATGTACGGCCTTCTGTACATATTGAATATTTGTGTTAATACTGTTTTCCAAACTCTATAGTATATCTGCCTATTTCTTATATATTACTAATTTGACTCAATTCCTTTTGTCCTTCCGTTCTTCCAGGGGGTTACGGGGTGTATATGTAATGTTGTTGCATGTGTTTGTGTGTATGGTGTTGTGGGTGGGGGTGGTGATGGTGATGGGGTTGTTGCATGTGTGTGTCACTCTCTTTTTCCTCCCCCTCCCCTGTGTACTAGGTGCAGTATTCACTGTCATCATAGCCGCCGTCTATGATGTTCCTGGTAGATGAGGAGGTAGACCAGCATCGGCAGGACCTGTAACTCGGGCTCCATGGCGTCCTGGTTCTTCGTTGAGTGTGGAGAGGTGAGTGGTTTCCCTTCCAATTCCTATTTCCGCTGTGCTTTTGATGGCGTTGGTCCCACCCCAGAAAAGCCGGCAGATTGGTGGGTTGTGATGTGGTGGGCTGTACATTGTCTTCCGCCTGTCTGTTGGCAGTGACCGCCGCGGTGTTTGTTGCTACTGCCGTGCGGTCGGAGTGTTAAAGTGGCTGTCTGTGCTGGCGGTTTCCGCCGTGGTCGTGATCCCATTTTTTTTACCACCAGCCTGTTGGCGGTGTTGCCGCCGCTTTAACACCGACCGTCAGGGTTATAATGAGGGCCTATGTTTAATTATAAACATGAAGGTTTAACCAAGAACAGAGATATGATTTAACCCTAATCCCTGGAGATGCTGACAGATAACAGAGGAGGCACCTTGGGGATTCCTGACAGTCCTCCCCACCAAACACCCTCTCAAAGGATGGGGCTTAGAAGGGTGCAGGAGATGGAATTTTTTAGTAAGACATGGAGAATGAACTGTTGACGCAGGTTCCCAGGAATTGTCCTCAGGCCCATAGCCTTTCCAAGCCAAAAAATAGTGTAGAACACCACGGACGCATCTGGAGTCAAGAATTTTGGCCACTTCAAATTCCCATTGCACGTGTACTTTTACAGGGGGAGGTGGTGGGTCATCGCAGGTATCAGGGGAATAGGCATGGAGTAATAACACATGAAACACTGGGTGTACCTTGAAATCATCTGGCAATGTCAGTTCTACTACCACAGGATTGCTGATTTTGGCAATAGGAAAGGGGCCTAGAAATTGGGGGTTTAATTTTCTGGAAAATGCAAGATGGAGATTTTTTTAATGGGAGCCTCACCTGATCTCCTATCTGATAAGAGGGAGCAGGTGTCCTTCTTTTGTCTGCTTGTTTTTTTACTTGAGCTTGGTAGAGTTTAAAATGGTGTTGTACCTGTTTTTGAATCTCCTGTAACTCTTTATGGTGTTTCTGTACTGATGGGACTCCTGTGGATGTTAGGGACCCTGTTATAGATAGCCCTCTTGGGTGCAGACCAAACAAACAGTAAAATGGGGATACCCCTGTAGCCATGTTGACACAGTTTTTATATACAAATTCAACAAGAGATAAAGCGTTATCCCACTCAGTAGACCATGTGTCAATGTAACATCTCAGGATTTGCTCCAGCGATTTGTTGGCATGTTCCGTCTGCCCATCCGTTTGTGGATGATATGCAGAGGACAAGCGGACGTCCATACTGACAGAGGAACAGAAGCTACGCCAAAACCGTGATATAAATTGGGGGCCACGATTGGAAACAATTGTGGTGGGCAACCCATGAAGCCGTACCATGTGTTGGACAAACAAATCAGAGAGCTTGGAAGCCGTAGAGAGGCATTTTAATGGAACAAAATGAGCCATTTTAGTTAGGTAATCTACAACCACCCATATGAGTGTGTCCATTGGAAGCTGGGAGATCAGAAATAAAATCCATACTTATGGTATGCCATGGGGCCACCAGAATTGGCATGGGAAGTAACAATCCTGTGGCTGGAGTATGTGGAGTTTTAGCCCGAACACAGTTGGAACAAGTCTAGACGTAGCTTCTGACATCCTGCACAAGTGTGGGCCGCCAAAACCATCTTTGACAGAGATCTAAAATCTTTTTCTCACCCAGGTGACTGGCGAGGACAGAATCATGCCCCCAATGTAACACTGTATCCCGTATTTCTTTGGTAGGGACGTACAACTGATCAGCATGGTATAGTAAACCCTCTTTTTCATACACATCAGTTGAGCAGGGAACCTTGTGTTGGGGTACCTGTATTTTCTCAAGGACCTCTTGGGAAGTCCAACCAGCCATGATTTTTTCTGGGGGTAAAATGCTTCTGATCTGTTCTAGTGCAACATCAGAGGAGAAATGCATTCTAGACAATGTGTCTGCCTTTTGTTGTGTAGTACCGGGCCTATAGGTGATTAGAAAGTCAAACTTGTTAAAGAATAGAAGCCAGCGTAATTGACAAGGTGTCAGGGCCTTGGTCACTTGAAAAAACTGTAAATTACGGTGATCTGTGTAAATATCTATGGTGTGTCTAGCTCCTAGTAGGTGGTGACGCCAATCCTGGAAGGCAAGCTTGATGGCCAGAAGTTCCCACTCCGTCACTGTGTAATTTTGTTCTTTGGATAGCAATTCCTTTGAGAAGTAAGCTACTGGATGGAAATGCTCAGACTCAGGATCTCATTGGGACAATACACCACCCACTGCCATTAGGAAAGCGTCTGCTTCCACGAAAAATGGCCGGGTCGGGATGATGGAGAATGGGTGCTTCAGTGAATGTGTTTTTAAGATGTTGGAAGGCTTTCTCAGCTTGTGCATCCCAGAGGAACTTAACCCCCTTTCATAGCGGACAAGTTATGGGAGATACCATGGTAGAAAAGTGGGGTATAAATCTCTGATAAAAATCTGAGAAGCCCAAAAACTATTGCACTTCCTTGATGGATCTTGGGGCCACCCAATCCAGGATGGCCTGTACCTTGGACCTATCCTTGGAAATTCCATCAGGAGTGATCACATATCCCAGGAATTCCACAGTTGTAGCGTGAAAAACACATTTTTCCAGCTTGTAGAAGAGATGATGCTCACGAAGCCGTTGTAAAACCGCTCTTACAATCCCTATATCTTCCTTAGTGGAAGACGGATAGACCAAAATGTGGTCTATGTATACCACTATGCAGATATCCAGAAACTCCTGCAGCACTTCATTGATGAAAAGTTCAAACGCTGCAGGAGCGTTATACAACCCAAAGGGCATCACTGTGTACTTGGAAAGTCTGAATTTAGTTCAGAATGCCATCTTTCACTCATCCCTCTTCATCACTCGGATCAAGTGGTAGGTGCCCCGGAGGTCGAGTTTAGTATAAATGGTAGACTGACGTACCTGATCTAAAAGTACCGGGATCAACTGAAGTGTATACCGATTTTTTATGATTACTTTGTTCACTGCGTGATAATCTATACAGGCGCACAGCTTGCAATTCTTTTTGGGCACGAAGAACATAGACGACGATACTGGTGACATTGAATGATGAATGAAACCCTTAGTCAATAGATCATCCAGGTAGTCTCCCAGGTATTGAGTCTCAGGCTCAGAAAGAGCATACACCCTACTACAAGGTAACGTTGCCTCTGGAATCAAGTCTATACGACAATTGTATGACATATGAGATGGCAGCTGGGTGGCCTTCTGTTCACTAAAGACATCATGGAAGTCTTTATACGGTGCAGGAATGGCCAGTGTGTCGTCTGGCTTGATAGCAGTACTATGTGTGGACCTATAATGTAAGGGTGTCACTAGTAATAGTTTCTCTTGGTAATAGGAGTGCCAGCAATGTTTAGAGTCTAATGTCACTGTCCGTGCTTCCCAGTCAATTTTGGGATTGTGTAACTAAAGCCAGGGAATCACCAAAATGGCTCCACATACTGAGGTATCTATGAGGTCAAACTGAATTTGCTCTATATGGTTGTTTGCACAAAGCATGGACAAGGGTGTTGTTTGATAAACAATAAGCCCGGAGGACAATTCTGAGCCATCCACGTCTCTGACTGGTTCAGGGACGTCTTTTCTGACAGTCGTAATATTTAGGGTTTTAGCGAAACCCAAGTCTAAAATGTTTCCGGTAGCCCCAGAGTCAACCTGAGGGGACAACACTAATATCACAATAAGAGTTAGATGTCGAGGTAATGGACTGGTAGTATTCCCCAGAAGATGTGAGACCATATTGAAAGAAGCGCTCAATAAAATGGTCTCAGAAGTTATCAAGCCAGTTAGTTTTCCGCCTGGTCAGGAAGAGAGAATTCAGGCCCTGTTACCGCTCCAATGGCTTTCTTTGGAGCAATAGGCTTGTTAGGACATTCACGAGCAAAATGCCCTGCCTCACCGCAGTATAAACACAGTTTCAATTTCTTCCTACGTTCTTTCTCTTCCTTAGATAGTGGGCCCCGCACACTGCCAATTTGCATGGGCTCAGGAGTATCATGAGTGGGAATGGTTGACTAAACGTGTGTCACCCCTGAATTTGTCTCCCTTACATTCACTCAAGAGGTGGTCCAATCGTACCACCAGGTCAATGAACTCGGAGCACTCCGTGGGAGGTTCCACAATTTAGGAAGAACATCCTTGAGATCGTCCCTAAGGCCACGATTGAAGAGGGAGGTCCTCTCCTCCTCTGGCCACTCAGTCTCTGCCACCAACTGATTGAAAGAGGTGATATAGGACAGTAGGTCTTTTTTTCCTTGGCGCAAATTCAGGAACTCCTTGTCATTGGCTTGCACGAAGAGGTGTTTGGGGAACAGTTTATACAAGGCTTCCTTGAACCGGTTGAAATCATACAGTATAGGGTCATTGCGCTCCACCAGCGGAATAGGCCAAATAGCTGCATTGCCTCACAAATTAGAGATAATAAAGGCTACCTTTGCAGCATCTTTGGGGAATGCAGCTGCCCGACACAAAAACTGTAGGTGGCACTGCTTAAGAAAAATGCTGAACTTGGAACTATCTCCAAAAAACCTTTCTGGAAGACCTAAGGGCACAGGGGTTGGTGTTGTGACCATTACCAGCATGGGTTGTGTGGTGGAAGTCGCTGGGCCTGAATCGGGTCTAGGAACATGATTAGACGGGTCAAACTGAGTGGCCTGTAGTACTGGAGATCTTTGTTTTAGTTTGACTCCTCCCCATGGGGTGTCTTGTGATTTATACCGCTGTAGTTCAGTGTGCAACTCCAGGTTCTCTTGCTTTAAGGAAAGAACTTCCTTCTGTAATCCCACTGGGCCCATAGTTAAATCTAATAAAAATGGAGCATCCTGATCAGCTGGTAAAGCCTCTGCTAAACCTTTGAAAGTACCCATTGAGGAATCCATCCCCCAGGCAGCCCTGTATGTTGTGGCTTGGCTTTATTTCGAGATGGGGCCACTTACCTGAAAAGCAGGATGTCTGCAGGGGCGATGGTATGCCACCCGACCTCCTGAAACACCTCTCAGCACTTCCTGGTGGACACAGAAACCCTGGCAGGTGTCCCAAAAGGAAAGGGGGAGTGGAAGTGTTGGAAAATGGGTTATTAGTAAGGGCAGGTAAGTACCTACACTTAGCAATAGACCACTAACCTCCAATTAGGTCCAGTTAGGTCTCAGTAAATTAAACCTAGCTCAACCCTTGGTAGCTTGGCAACGAGCAACAAGATTAACTTAGGAGACAAAGCGTAAAGCATTCAAATATCACAAAACAGTAATTAAATAAAACACAGGAAACTGTTTAAAAATCCAAAATCAATTTATAACAATAGATTATATTTTTATCTTTAAAATGACACCAAAACTAATAAAATTGGATAAGGGGAACCGGCGATATGAATTTTTTAAGAATTAATGCTTTCTAGCGCATAGAAGCAACTAGCGCTCAAAGGGTTAAAAAAGGTCACACTGAAAAGGAACAAAGTCCAGAGTTCAGGCCACTCACGATGTAACACTGTCACACTTACTTTCAGAAGTGTTTGATTCAGGAAAGTGGTCCACAGCACCAGGCGAAGGTTCAGAGGCTATGGGGTACCTCTTGGGGTCTGGGACTACAACTCCCACAATGCGCCTCTTCAACCTATGGAGTTGCTCCAAACGTCTCCAAACTTTTGGATCTTCTTCCAGAGGTCCTTTTTGTGTCCTTGAAGTGTCCACAACTTGATCCAAGGTTCCAGAATCTCTGAGTTGCTCCTTGGAAGTTGGGACTACAATTCCCAGAATGCACCTGGTCAGAATCCTCAAATGGCCAGTGGGCGATGGTCAGCTGGGCTCTGCTTGCAGGACTTGAAGCAGGGGACTCTGGGCAGCTCCTTTGTACCTGTAGCAAACAGGGAGTCCCTTCTTGAAGCAGTAGAAGACAGGTAAAGTCCTTTTAGTGGTGAAGCCCAAGTGTGCAGCTGGTGCAGTCCTCCAGAGTGCAGTGTCCAGGTGCAGGTCAGGGGTCCAGCAGGGAAGTCCTTCTTCTCCTGTAGTTCTTCCTTGGTTGACTCTGATAGGGATCTGAGGTGTGAGTGCAGGTCTGCCAGTTTTATCCCTGCTCCTGGGTGAAAAACAGGGGGGTCCTGGTTCTCCAGTCAGGTGCAGGGTCCTCCCCCCTGTGATGACCAGTTCCTGGGAAGTGTGGCAAAAATCAATCCCAGGGAGCAACATTCCTCAAAAATCCATCATGGCTGAAAGTGATTTTTGGCTGAGCCCACCCACTGGTGTGGCTAAAAATCCTAAACACACCCCTCTCCTGCCCTCTCCTAATCTAATAAAGGGTGCACCTAATTGTCTGGGTTTGGAGGATGTGAGGGTGTTGCTGGGTTGCTCCAAATGTCCTTCTCTGCCTTTGAAGACCAGTTTGGCAGCCCTCCCCCTTCCTGCTTCCCCAACTGCTGAGGGGAGATCTCCTCCCCCAGGCACATCTCTTTGTGTGGAGCCAGGCCACTTCACACCTCATCAATGCAGCCTGGCCAGGCTGCCAGAGGCTGGCCAATCAGAGCACAACAGCAAAAACACAGCAGGGCTGAAGTTGGCAACTTTTCAGGTAAAGTTTAAAACAGTTTACCTGAACAAGTTATTTTAAATCCCACAACTGGAAGTTGTGGGATTTATTATAACAATTAATTTGATACCAAACTTCTTGTATCTGTTACTTAAGGGGACTTTTAAAATGAAAATAAAATCTCCACATTCTAGCCTATGGAGGCCATTCACTACAATGAGGGAAAATCAAATGTGGCTGTTTTACCTCACCAGGGCTTATAAAACTATTTTTATAAGGTCCCCGCTTATAGTTACATGGCACCCAGCCCTAGGGGTACATAGGGCACACCTTAGGGGTGACTTATATGTAAAAAATAAGGTATTTAAGACTTTGGAACTGCGTTTAATTCCAAAGTCAAATTTGCATGTAACTTTAATTTAAAAGCAGCCAGCAAGACAGGCCTGCCTTTAAAATGACACTGGGCACCTTAGCAGTGCACATATGGGTGCACTACCTATTGCTTGGGTTCCCAAACCTACATGCCCTACCATATACTAGGGACTTATGGGTAGGTTGACTTAGCCAATTATAATTAGCCTAATTTGCATACTGATTTTACACAGAGCACAGGCCCTGGGACTGGTTAGCAGTACCCAGAGCACCATCAGAGTCAGGAAAATACCTGCAAAAAGTGGAAAATGGGGGCAAAAAGTTAGGGGGCCTCTGCAATCAGCCCTGTTCTCTCACAGGAAGAGAAAGAGACAAAACACTGCCACGTCTTGCCGGTCCAGCCAGACACCCTGTATCTTCGGGGGGCAGGTCATTGTTGATAGAGTGATAGTAGAGTTAGTGCACTCAACTGCTTTAAAACTGAATCTCTCTTTCTGATATGGGCACAGGAGCGGTAGAAGAACACCGGGATGCTCCAGCACTTTCCATGGATAATAATAACTGTTGTCACAATTACTAGCACTGCATTTCCAAAAACCCAAACTGAGTACCATAACAATAAGTACTGAAACACTAGGCCTGGCTTCACCCCTCCCTCATTGGGAGGACATCCCCAGCTGGGCCTCTGAGGCCTTCTGGGCCCAGCGTCAGAATGGGTGCTCCAGCGGCTGTGGACCCCAAGAGTCCACACTTGCTTGCTGATGGCACACCAGATCCTTTTCTTCTGCTGGGCGTTCACCGTCATGGATGACACAGACAAAAGGAGGAAATCATGTTCACGTGTCCCATACCAACAGGAGTTGACACTACACAACTGTAAGAACATGTGAGCACACATACCCATTCTCCCAGCACACACTTCTGTATGGTATGCCACATGCATGCATTTACTCCAACAACATGTGACATAGCTGACTAACTGTTACACACATCACAAATCACACATGGCAGGGGCATTGGAGTCACCTGCTTTACTGGTGCCCCATATAGCTGTTCAGACAGGGGTTGGACCTCCTCCACCAGCTTCTTCAGCTCTTCCTGTGTGAAGACAGGGGCCTTATCACCTACAAGACATGGCATGATGGCTCCCGGAGGTGGTACACAGCAACTCACATAGTGGAAGTCTTGCTAGCAACACTGTCAGGAGTCAAGAGAACAAGACTGCTGAAAATGATAGCCATCGCCTCCATGTACATGACTGTCACCGCAGACGGTCATCACATTGGCCACAGTCCACCATAGGCAGCAATGATAACCTATGACAAGTTGCACGGTGGTTGCGACCACCATGACGACTTCCGCCGGTAGACTTAGGTCACTTCCAACTGTCCAGAACAGAAGGTCAGGCACCTGCCATTTTGTGCACATGTACACGATGCATGTGCTTAAATAAGTGCATTAGACACTTAATTGTCCTGTTATTTGTGTCACCTAATGCTGTGATGTCATGGTTGTGATACAGAATGGGCCATGTTGGACCTGGCCCTTTTACAGGGTCATTCCTCAGACTTTTTGCTTTCTGCCTCCTTATTTTTCTGACCTTTGTTGGCTGACGTTTTGACTCTGAGCACTTTTTCACTGCTAACCAGTGCTAAAGTGCATGTGCTCTCCCTTACAAAATTGGTATGATTGGATTATACCTTATTGGCATATTTAATTTACCTATAAGTCCCTTGTAAAGTGGTATCCCTATACCCAGGGCCTGTAAATTAAATGCTACTAGTGGGCCTGCAGCACTGCTTGCGCCACCCACTGAAGTAGCTTGTGAAACCTATCGAAGGCCTGCTAGTGCAGAGCCTGTGTGCACAGTTTCCTGCCACAGAGTCCTGGCATCTAAATTTACTTGCCAGGCCCAGAACTCCCCTTTTACTACATGAAAGTCACCCCTAATGTACACCCTAGCTAGCCCTTGGGGCAGGGTGCCATGTATGTAGAAGGCAGGACAGGTGCCATGTTGCGTGGCCTGTCCTGGTAGTGACAAACAGCCTAACTTGGTGTCTCATTGCTGTGAGTGCTGCCTCCTCATAGGATTGCATTGGAAATGCCCTGCCTTATGTGTAAGGGGTATTGTCTGATTTATGAGGGGTAGCGTAGGCATGTTTGGTATGGTTGTGATGAGAAATGCTGCTTACTTGTGTAGGTGTATTTTTTTATTACTATCACAGAAATGCCACTTCTAGAAAGTGCACATTTATCTGTGCTTATGACTTTGGTGTTTTGCAGCTTGTCTCCAATCCACGTCTGGGCAGACTGACAGTTGGGGCTGTTTGCATATTTCTCAGACAGCCTGAACACAGGGAGGGTGGAGGTGACACAGAGGTGCATCTACATATTGTGAAGCCTTCCTGGGTTGAGAGAAGGAAGAGGCGGGGCACTCCTGCATTTGTAAAGGCTGTGCCCTGGCCTCACACAATAGGGTCGTTAACCTGCCCCCACAGATGTTTGGAGCCTGTGCTGAAAGGAGAGAGGGGGCACTCCCAGAACCAGTTGTAACTGGCTTGAACCTCTTCTCCCTACCATTGGAAAACACACTGTAAACCCAGTATAAGTACAGGGGAATTTTCCCCACAATTTGAACATTCTTGGAACTTGAAACAGGACATAGAACGCTGATGAATGGACTCACTAGGAAACCACCTTGGACTGCTGCTGCTGAGCTGACCTGTGACCTGCCTGGTCACTAGGAGGAACTGCCACCATCTGCACCTCTTGTGCTGGCCTGCAGCTGGGCCCACCAGCCCTGTGCTTCTTCGTGTTTTGTTGTTCCCAGGGGCAGGGTGCTGTGGTCCCTGACCCCTGCCACGTTCTCTACAGCTTTGCCTGTAGCGCTGTGAGAGTGCTCTTTCGTGCCCAGGTGCACTTTGAGGCACCTTCTTTGTCTGCAAAAGATCGCCGCAGCAGCCCGGGCTTGTAAACGAGCCCTCGCGCTCTCAAAAGCACTTCTTTTGCCTGAAATCAATGCCGCGACCCGGGCTTTTAACTTTTCCTTCAGCGCGGGGTCCGCGCTGTGTCTTGTGCCCCCGGGGCACAAAAACAAGTGAGACGGAGCAAGCGTGCTCCTCTCGGCGCCCCCAAGGCACGTCACGGTTCTGGGAGTGCCCCTGGGGCACCAGCCGCCACCAGCTCCTTTAAAGAAGCCTCCTGGCGGCCAGGCGGCAGCATCTTACACTCGTGCACCACGTCGGGTGCGGGCGAGTGCCTCCTCGGGCCCCCTGAGAGGTCCGAGCTTCAACGAACATCCAAGCAGGACTTAGGGGAAGGCGCAGGGAGCGCACCTTCCCTGGTCTCTGCCGTTGGAGCAGGACGCTCTGGTTTCTTCACCTTTTTCTTGCCTTTTAGGCAGCCGCGCCGTGGACGCGGGTGGCTGCCTATCACATCGGGGACACGGGGAGGAAAGGGAATCCCCTTTCCCCCAGTCACTGCGCGAGGGGCGCGATCGCCCCATACCGTCTCTTGTGGTAATTGTTTGGGACCCCCTTCGGAGAGGGCCATTAGAGGCCAGGAGGGTCCCACAAGGATCACGGGTCCCCGGAGGGGCCCATTCTTTCCACTGTAGAGAGGATGCAGACCACCCCTCTCTCCCAAAAGATCTCAGAGGCCCCCGTTTTGGGCTTAGGAGCGCCGGGGGCCCCATTGTCCTTCTTCTAGGCACTGGGAATGCCTCTTCATCAGAAACAGGTACTCTCTTGGCCAACATGTTTTACCAGTGTTCTTGATATGGACATTAGGGGTATATGTTTTCATGATCTTGCAGATATATGCTAATATTCCTTTTATGGGCATGTCTAACTGATGTGTAGGTTATATGAATTGTAATATACTCTCTGATGTTCATGAGTATTTAGGAAATATTCATGACAAGTGCATATAACTCTTATTGTAATTCCTGACTACTGCTTATGTTGCAGAATCCTGAGTTCTACGTGTTCTAATGTGACAACTGCATATACTTGCAGAGTATTAGTAACTTGTGTAACGATCTGACAACTGATAAGGTAGCAGGGTATTACTAACAAGTAATGTTGGTCTAATTATGTTTTGTGCAATACAGATTATTTTTACATAGCTCAGTGTTGTGTTTACTTTGTGGTGTACATTTTGCATCACGTGTGTTGTGTGTGTTGTGCAAATGCTTTACACACTGCCTCTGGGATAGGCCTGTATGCTCGTGCCAAGCTACCAAGGGGGTGAGCAGGGGTTATCTTGGATGTGTAACTTCCTTGCCCTGACTAGAGTGGGTAGGTTCTGCCTGGCTGAGATGTATACCCTAGCCAACCAGAAACCCCATTTCTAACAGGCCAATTATGATATTATGATGTGTTGAGCATAAATATATGAGGATAGTTCTGTACAGCTACTCTGAGGTACATCGGTGTCAGATAACCATACGTTAATTTAATTACATATGTGTGATCAGTGGCTGCACTGCACAGTCACCCACACTTTTCCTGATTCATATGTGTCATATGTTTAATCAGACTCCATTTCTGCCAATTTGCTGCAATGATATGCATTTCTGATGTCTGTATTGTTTGTTAGCACTGCTCACAACCCCTACACATGTTAGTTGTCTGCTACTATTCCATGTGCTGCTGACATATGCCTACTGCATGACTCATTGTACATTCTCTCCTCTATACATAGATATCTTGTCATGAGGGAAATGAAACAAAAAGCACTGTACCGTCCACTGGTAGACCTGGCAATCATGGAGGACAGGCATTTTATCCAGACCTATTGTCTGCATCACCAGACCATCATGGATATCTGTAGACAGTTGGAGCCTGATCTGATGCCAGGCAATCTCAAACCCTATTGCATACCTCCCATCATTCAAGTAGTGTCAGTGCTACACTTTCTGACCCCAGGGTCATTCCAGGATACTATCGCCTTAACAGCAGGAATGTCTCACCCCATGTTCAGTCTGATGTTGAGGGATGTACTGTTTGCTTTCAAGAAACACCTGGATAGCTACATCAGATTTCCACAAAGAGCGGATATGGCCTATGTAAAGGCAGACTTTTATCAGATGGGACAGATTCCTCATGTGGTAGGGGCCATTGATGTCACCCATTTACCCCTGGTGCCTCCCACTGTCAATAATCTGGTATATAGATAAAGGAAGAACTACCACTCTATCAACATGCAGGTGGTGTGTCTGGCAGGCCAGTACATCTACCAAGTGACAGCTAAGTTTCAGGGTTTAGTGCATGACTCTTACATTACGTGGAACAGCAATGTCCCAAGCATGATGGTACGACCACACAGAGAGGGCCTGGTTGGTTGGTAAGTAAGCATTGTAATGTGTAATTTTGTAATGTGAACTGTCACTATTTTACCACTTGCTGAACCTTCAATTTGATTAGTTCTACCATTGTTTTCTCAGGTGACTTGGGCTATCTAAACCTTCATTGGCTGTTGACACTTGTGAAGTACCCAGCCAGGCCAAGGGAACTCCGTTTCATTGAGGCCCATGGGAGGACAAGGCGTGTCATCGAACAAAACTTCAGCCTCTTGATGGCAAGATTCAGGTGCCTAGACCTATTTGGAGGTGCTCTCCTCTACTCGCCCCACAAGGTTTGCCAAATCATAGTAGCCTGCAGCATGCTCCACAATCTAGCCCTGAGGTGTCAGATACCATTGCTAACTGATGACGGTGATGCAACTGAATGTGTGGCTACATATGGTGACATGGAAAGTGATGATGAAGGAGAAGGAGCAGCTGACTGTAGGACAGAGCTCATCAATCAGTACTTCCAGTGACATACAGGTATGTGGGATGGGCCTTTTCAAGTCTTGTCTATGTACAATTAGAAGTGGATAGCTGACATTACACCTCCTGACCTTTGGCATATGTGATATTGTAATAATGTCCAATGCCTGTGTGTGAGTAGTGAAAGCAGACAGTTATAATGTAAGGTGTACAACATTTGTGGTTCACCTTTAACATGTATTGTTACAACTGATTCCATCATTCTCTTCGCACATGGACTGACCTGTTTGGATCAGGATTACCTGCATTCTCCTATTCCCTTCTCCTCCCATCCACTGGATGCGGATTTCATCTGTGGGTCTGCTGTCTAAGGCTTTTTTTATACATTGTCAGTAATCAATGGTAATTGAGTACAGTTCTGAGATGGGTACATGCAGGTAGCCTGTTTAAGGGATCTTGTGAAGGGTCAAAGACTCGTGCTGTATAGGTCCAATCGGGGTAGCCATCAGTGGGAGTCATACTGCAAAAGTGATGTAGTCGATTACCTCTATATGTGCTTACTGTGTCGTTGTGCCTTGCATCCTAATGATACTCTCTGTCTTGCTGTAATTGCAGATGATGCAACAGACTTTTGGCTGGTGTTACTGTGTATTTCAACCTCACTCTCTGACATCTGCAAATGTACATTACTGTTCTCATGTGTGTCCTGCTGAGGGACCCTCCGTCTGAAGGCCATTACACTGGAATCAGGGGGTCATTACCAGACCACACTGTGTCGAAGGACCAATGTTGTTGTATCGGGCAACTCACAGTCACAGTAGTTGTGATTGATTGTGCTTTTCAGTTTTGTGACGTGAAAATCTTGTGAAATACATAACAAACAGGTGATGACTGGACTAATGGTGGATGGAATGATCAGAGTAGCAGTTACAACATTGGGTCACACACGCCCAATGTCCTTGTACCAAGGAAAAATTGAGTTCTGCCTCAGTCCCATCAACAGGGTATATCAGTGGCTCACAAGGGTGACAAATCAGGAGAGGGTCACTTCCTGGCAGTGGGTTTCATTTTGGCATCTGCTACAGCCGGATGTCTGGATGGACGTCCATGTTTGAGGGGGGGTTCTTCAGCTACAAAGGGAGGGGTGTCTGAGGCTTGAGGTTCCCCTGGCAGGGCCTCCATTTCACTGACTTCCACTGATGTAGAGGGGGCAGATGTCACATTACTAGTGGAAGGGGCCCGAGGACGGGTAGATAAACTACGCAGGGTGCTGTTCATGTCCCACAGCACCCCTGCTATGGAGGCCATGGTGGCATTGTGTTCGTGTCACTGCTGCATGACCTCCTGGTGGCATTCCCTCTGCAGCCTTTGATTTTCTCCCGACATGGTGATGATCGGGCCCATCCTGTCCTGGGAATTTTGGTTTGCTCCAAGAACTTGAGAGATTGTATCCTGGTCAGTAGAATCCCTTGGGTGCCCCATCATCTGGCCCACAGTATCCGTGCCATGCCCACTGCCCCAGGTACCTGTGCCCCTAGCATAGTGAGCCCACTCCCAGTGTTAGCAGGTCCATCATTGTCTGGGGAGTCAAGGTCTGACTCAGGTCCCTGTACTGTGGAGCACACAATAGATTGAACAGTCCTTGGGACAGAGGTTTGGGGGCACCTGCTGAGCTATGATGTTGGAGGAACAGCGGTGGGGTATTGATGTGGGCAGGGTGAGGCTGGCAGTTGTCGACTGACCAGGTGTTCCGGATGGGTCAGGTAGGTCGTCACTGTCCAGACATCCAGGCATGTTGTCCTCACTGGGGCCTTCATCCTGAGGAAGGCTGGCAGTGTCTGGTATCCTTTCCATGGTGGCAATGACAGTGTTACTTGTGGATGGAGTGAGATACAGAGTACAGATTAGTAGGTGCGCTTGGTTCCCTCTTTGTGAGATGCCGACAGTGACTTACCATGATTCCCTACAATGACAATGACATGCTGCACAGCATAGCTTGGTAGTACATACAAGTCTGTGACAGGAGTATCATACTCCATGTTGGGTGCTGTCATCAATGATTATTACATATGGCACTGCTGATGGGTTATATTACTATTTGATAGTTGACATGACTATTCACCTCTGGTACCTAGTGAGTATTCAAGCTTGATAGTTGTCACAAAATGTGGCAGCACATTGCACCATGATGACCCACAGTATGTGGGTATGTAGGATCACATTTCTGTCTCTGGTTCTTGTGCATGGAGTCTGGCATCTTACTTTCCAACCCAGGGTCAGTCCATTATGGGCTTGGGGATATGGATCAGTGTCCAGTTGGAATTGTAACTGAGCAGTAGCTGTGTTTAGCCTTGGTTTCCAATGTGGTGTGCTATTGCATTGCTGTTATTTCTATGTACTGGTCCTTAGTCATACAGACTAGTTGGTGTAGGTAGTACAATAGTCATGCATGCATGAAATAAGATGTGATGTCCACATTGCAGCTTTTCACATAAATAGTTTGGTGCATTGTAGGAGTCGTAGTGATAGGATTGGGCTGTGTATCTGTGCCCTTGCTAAGGGCTGTGTGGGCAGTAGGACTGAGTGGGATAGTGGCATGCAGGAGAGGGGCTTTGGGTGATTGGCAAGTAGGTATAGGGGAACAATCAGCGAATTAGGGGGTGTTTGTGTGGTGAGGAGGCATGCAGGACATTGTGTGACATTGATGTTGTGGGTACTTACCAGACTCTGGATGCAGGATTTCCAAGACCTTCTCCTTCCAAGATGTGAACTGTGGGGAAGGAGGTTGGGGCCCACCGCCAGTCTGGTGCACCGCCATCTGGTGTTTCGATACCATGGAATGCACTTTCCTTGTAAGTTATTCAACCTTTTCCTGATGTCATCCCTTGTACGTGGATGGCTGCCCACTGAGTTGACTTTGTTGACTATTCTTTGCCATGACTCAATTTTCCTACCAATTTATGTTAGCTGGACCATTGCTCCAAGCAGCTGTGGCAATACCCCGACAATTTCATCCACCATGACCCTCAACTCATTGTCGGTGAATCGTGGGTGCCTTTGAGAGGACATGGACGTGACTGCATTGACAGTTTGGGGGGGTGTTGTGTATGGAAGGGTGCAGTGTAGGGTAATTGATAGGGTGTGGGTGGTGCATTGGGAGGTATGGGCAGTTGTCATGAAAAATGTGTTCTTGTTATTTGTGTATTGTGTTGGTTTAGCTGGTGTGTGATGCGTGTGATGTGTGTGTGACTATATGGTTAGGGTGCTCTCTCTGTGTATGTGCCTTCTTTGTTTCTCAGTATTGAGGTTTTTTTTGCAAAGGATTGTGGGATGTGTGGGGTTGTGTTATACGGTGGTATGTGTAGGTGTGTTGGGTTTGCTGGTGTGTGTCAGGTGTGGGGTAATCATACTGTCCAATATAGTGTTGTGTTCTGTCAGTGGCATTTTCTGACTGCGGCGGCTCACACCATCAATGTTTTTCCGCCACGAAAGAAGTGCTGTGGTGATTTTTGGGTCATAATCTGGTGGAAAGATTTGAGTTGGGCTGGTGGTGCTTGCCTCTTTTCCGCCCACTAGTGTCCTGGCGGTTTCAGAATGTTTGCTATTTTTTGGCTCTTCTCATGGTGTGGGTTATAATACAGATGTCGGATGATCCCCAACACTGTGGTCTTGCCAAAAGACCGCCAAAGTTGTAATGAGGCCCTACATAATACACTATACTCACATTTTACATTTCTTTAAAATGGCAAATAAATTCATGATGTCTTTTCTGTTACATTTTCTGTCACATTCCACTGTATGAGCACCAGTGCAAATATTTAATAATAAGGAATCTCTGAGTGTTAGTAGGATATTCAGTATTTTAACCCCTCTACAGACAGTCAGCACACAATTTTAAAGTAGCAGCATTGCGTTCATGTATCTGTTTTTGAACACTTTTTGTAGATATGTCAAGTTGGCACAATATTTATTGAATAAATAAATAGTCTTTCAATGTAAAGTATAACTGATCAATAACTAACAAATTTATTTTGCCAGTCCTGAATAACGGCATACCATAGTAATGATTACCACAAACCAAGGGTTCTTATTTGAGCATTTCTACCAAACATTTTGTCAAATCTCCTCAATACCAAACAGTTAATGTTTTGAGAGAGTTACAAAGGCAAAACACCAGATCAGTATTTGTGGCTATAGACTTCTTGCTAGGGTTTTTTTTATGACAACTCAGGAGGCTAGCATTATGCTTTACATTTTATTCACTACTTCTGAGCAGCAAACACTTTAAACAATTATGAAATATGCACTGAATGAACATACAACAAAATAGATCCAGTCCAATAAAATAGTCATCTCTACCAATTTCTCCTTCTTTTGTTTGCTGCTTCAGAGGAGACAAGCATTATTGGTTTAGTTTTAAATTTTTATAGTTAACGGATGGTATGGTGTGGATATGACTGTTTTGTGTGAGAATTACTCAATTTATGGGTAGATGAAATTAGGTTCTTGTGAGTGCTTGTTTGTTTAATAAGGTATATGGAAAATAATTTGATTATTTATTAACTTTATAAGAAGGAATTCTTTAGGTATTTTTCAGTAGGAGATTGATTTTTGTTTTGTAAGGTAAAAGATATTACTTAGGGCCTCATTATGAATGTGGCAATCTTTAGACTGCCACACTCACGGTGGCGGTGGGACCTCCCAATGCTACATTACGACCCTGGGTACAATGTTCCTGGTGGTGAGGGCAGTCTGAGTTGTTCTCAGCCACGACAGCGCTGAACTCAGATCTGCCATGCTGATTACAACTCAGCTTTCCACCAGGATTTCCATGGACGCCATTAAAAGGCTCAGAAAGCCAGTGACAGGGGCCACAGGAGAACCAATGGTATGGACAGTACAGGGGCCCCTCTCCCAGCACCATCTGAATGTGCACTGTCTGCTTCGCAGACAATGTGCATTCTGATGGTGCTGTTGTGCTACTGTATTGGCTGTGGATCCCTTAAGGGAGCTGAGACCAATACCATAGCACAGCAGGAACATCGTAATACAATGTTCCTGCAGGTCAGCCCAAATGGGGGGACACTTCCTGCAAGCTGGTGGTGTCCTCTTCGTGGAATTGGTGGTCGTTTGGTCGTACTTAGGCCCTTAGGCCCATATTTATACTTTTTGACGCACAACTGCGCCAACGCAGTTGTGCGTCGAAAATTTTACCGCTGGCTAACGCCATTCCAACGCACCATGCGGGCGCCTTATTTATGGAATGACGTTAGCCGGCGCTGCAGACTGGTGTGCGTCAAAAAAAATGACTCACACCAGGCAGCGCCGGCGTATGGGAAAATGGGGGTTGTGCGTCAAAAAATGGGGCAAGTCAGGTCTGAGGCAAAATTCAGGCCTCAAACCGGATTTGCGCCATTTTTTTTGACGCCCAACCTCCATTGACATGACTCCTGTCTTAGCAAAGACAGGAGTCATGCCCCCTTGCCCAATGGCCATGCCCAGGGGACTTATGTCCCCTGGGCATGGTCATTGGGCATAGTGGCATGTAGGGGGGCCCAAATCAGGCCCCCCTATGCCACAAATAAAACGAAAAAAAATACTTACCCCAACTTACCTCAACTTCCCTGGGATGGGTCCCTCCATCCTTGGGTGTCCTCCTGGGGTGGGCAAGGGTGGCAGGGGGTGTCCCTGGGGGCATGGGAGGGCACCTCTGGGCTCCTTCTGAGCCCACAGGTCCCTTAACGCCTGCCCTGACCCAGGCGTTAAAAAACGGCGCCCATCAGGCTGTGCGCCGTTTTTTAAGGCCTGCCCCTCCTGTGCATCAAAATGACGTCAGAGTATAAATATGGGGCACAGGCCTTAAAGTCATTTTTTGGAAGGGAACGTCTACCTTGCATATAATCAACGCAAGGCTGGTTCCCCCTTCCAAAAAATGACGCACATGGTGGAATTTTGACGCCCGCGGGGTCGGACGTCAAAGTATAAATATGGGGCAGGGTTTGCGCCGATTGTGCGTCAAAAATTTTGACGCACGTTCGGCGCAAACAGAGTATAAATATGCCCCTTAGTGTCAATAGTATTACTAGAACAGGAGAAAGCATTAGCTGTAATTCGGGCTCGAATGTCTTCTTGCATGCTTCGTTCAAAGCCAGAAAGGGGAGAAGACTTCAAATAGGAAAATTCCACAGGTGGATATCTCTAGTGTGGGAATGCACCCATGGTGATGTGCATTAGCACAGCTTCTTTGTGGGGGGCATGGGTCTTGATTTTGAGCAAAGAATTTGTTTTGAAGGAAGATAGGACTGTGTACTAATTTGTTAGGCATCGCCATTTCTGTTACGATCACTGCTTCTGAGTTAATGTCAAAACCTGCTATCAGGGATATCTCTCAAAAACTGAATACGTTATTAAAATTATTGCAGGAGGAAATTGAAGTAGGAATAATTCTGAGTTTTTTCCTTAATATGTCTCATCAGGGCACTAGTGAGTCGATTCAGGATATAATGATAAAAATATTTTTGACACAGGAATTGAAAGAGATAGTACAGGAGGTGGTAAGAAGTGTCCTGAAAGACAAAAGGAGAATTGTGGATGTAGATGATAAATATTTCTGAAGAGGAAGGCCAATTCTGTCCCACACAAGCATCCTCAGAATGCGCACTGTCTGCAGAGCAGACAGTGCACATTGTGAGGGTGATGGCAGAGTGGCCCCTGCACTGGCTTTCTGCCAGTCTTATGACGGAAATTGGGGTCGTGATCAGGACAATGAGTACCAATGGTGGTGGACCATGATTCCAACAGCCACCAACCGGTCGGGATCCATGATCCTGTCGGTGGTCTCTTGGCGGTCCAACCACCAGGATAGTAATCTGGCAGTCAGACCGCCAGGAGTGTGGCTTTCTGACTGCCATTGCGAGTTTGATGGTACCCAGACACCCAAACTCATAATCGGGCCCTTAATGTGCTTTGCAAACCTATTGTTATATCCTTCCAAAATAAACTGATTGTTGGTGAGCAAGAGCCTTACAAGGAAAACAGGTTGGCTCTCATTTAAAATTAATATATGGGAAAAAGGAACACCTTCCCCCACAGCTCACCCTAGTGAGCAATCCCAACCATACATGTCAGTGATAATTGCCCTTGTGATGGAGACAGAGGAGCCTTGGTAGAAAAAGATGTGTCACTGGCTGACACTAACATGGGGGTGCAAGCTCATCCATGGAGATGTTTCAGTCTCACCTGGTAGGAAAAGCAAACAGCAGAGAACCACTGCCCCAAGTGGTCCCCATGATTCCTCCTCATATTGTCAAACTCGGGGCAAATACCAAAGCCCCAAAACACTGCTGAAATCCTTAGGATTACCTCTACTGGGGTACCTAAGCTCCCCTATGCAAAAAGAGAAATTTCAGGGATACCCTTGACTATACAGTGCAGAAAGAGAGTAATTTCCTCATAAAACATCCCCTAATGATGTTTGGGTACCCAACAATGGGACCCAACTATGATAGGCGCAACAGCACTTTTCCAAATTGTTATTTCAAGCAAGTAAGTAAGTTCTATAAACCAACTTCTGCCATGGACACTTTGAACTATGGTTTTAAGATTTGTGTTTGCTTTTTTCACCTCATGTTAGTGGAGGCTACAAAAAACTAAGGGCCATATTTATACTCTGTTTGCGCCGGATTTGCGTCGTTTTTTTTACGCAAATTCGACGCAAAACGAACTCCATATTTATACTTTGGCGTTAGACGCATCTAGCGCCAAAGTTCATGGAGTTTGCGTCATTTTTTAGCGTGGACACCTTCCTTGCGTTAATGATATGCAAGGTAGGCGTTCCCGTCTAAAAAATGACTCCGAGGCATGTGCGCCGTATTTATACTCCCGGGCAAAAATGACGCCCGGGAGTGGGCGGGTCAAAAAAAATGACATCCAGCCGCTTTAGCGCCGTTTTTTAGCGCCTGGTCAGGGCAGGCGTTAAGGGACCTGAGGGCTCGGAAGGAGCCCAGAGGTGCCCTCCCATGCCCCCAGGGACACCCCCTGCCACCCTTGCCCACCCCAGGAGGGCGCCCAAGGATGGAGGGAACCACCCCTGGGACATTAAGGTAAGTGCTGGTAAGTATATATATTTTTTTTTTTGTGTGGCATAGGGGGGCCTGATTTGTGCCCCCCTACATGCCACTATGCCCAATGACCATGCCCAGGGGACATAAGTCCCCTGGGCATGGCCATTGGGCAAGGGGGCATGACTCCTGTCTTTGCTAAGACAGGAGTCATTTGAATGGGGGTTGGGAGTAAAAAAAAAATGGCGCAAATCGGGTTGAGGCGAAAATTTTGCCTCAGCCTGACTTGCCCCATTTTTTGACACCCAAGCTCCATTTTCCCCTACGCCGGCGCTGCCTGGTGTAAGTCATTTTTTTTCACGCACACCAGGCAGCTCCGCCGGCTAACGCCGGCTAACGTCATTGAATAAATACGGCGCCCGCATGGCGCTTCAGAATGGCGTTAGCCGGCGTGAACTTTTTTGACGCACAACTGCGTTGGCGCAGTTGTGCGTCGAAAAGTATAAATATGGCCCTAAGGCCCATATTTATACTTTTTGACGCACAACTGCGCCAACGCAGTTGTGCGTCAAAAATTTTACCGCCGGCTAACGCCATTCCAAAGCGCCATGCGGGCGCCTTATTTGTTGAATGACGTTAGCCGGCGCTGCGGACTGGTGTGCGTAAAAAAAATGACTCACACCAGGCAGCGCCGGCGTAGGGGAAATTGGAGGTTGGGCGTCAAAAAATGGGGCAATTCAGGTCTGAGGCAAAATTCAGGCCTCAACCCGATTTGCGCTATTTTTTTTTACGTCCAACCTCCATTGACATGACTCCTGTCTTAGCAAAGACAAGAGTCATGCCCCCTTGCCCAATGGCCATGCCCAGGGGTCTTATGTCCCGTGGGCATGGTCATTGGGCATAGTGGCATGTAGGGGGGCCCAAATCAGGCCCCCCATGCCACAAAAAAAAACTAAAAAAAATACTTACCCCAACTTACCTCAACTTCCCTGGGATGGGTCCCTCCATCCTTGGGTGTCCTCCTGGAGTGGGCAAGGGTGGCAGGGGGTGTCCCTGGGGGCATGGGAGGGCACCTCTGGGCTCCTTCTGAGCCCACAGGTCCCTTAACGTCTGTCGTGACCCAGGCGTTAAAAAATGGCGCCCATCAGGCTGTGTGCCGTTTTTTAAGGCCTGCCCCCTCCTGTGCGTCAAAATGACGTCAGAGTATAAATATGGGGCACAGGCCTTAAAGTCATTTTTTGGAAGGGAACGCCTACCTTGCATATAATTAACGCAAGGCTGGATCCCCCTTCCAAAAAATGACGCACATGGTGGAAATTTGACGCCCGCGGGGTCGGACGTCAAAGTATAAATATGGGGCAGGGTTTGCGGCGATTGTGCGTCAAAATTTTTGACGCACATTCGGCGCAAACAGTATAAATCTGCCCCTAAATGGTTTTGCTTTATATTGTGCAATTCTGTGATCGACAACTGGTAATGATAATAAATTTTATAATGTTTCAGAAGTAATAGTTACAATTTGTTCACCTGTCAAACTCTAAGAGAGGCACATTTGAGCATTATATCAATTTTTGCTGCATTCATGCAATGTTGGATGATACAATTTTTTGTTTTTGTTTTCAGCAACATTTCCTTTGCAAAGCCGAATAAACCATTTTTATTCATCAGCTCTGAGAAAGCTCCAAAGGAACAAACATTAGTCAGTTGAATTTGATGAACGATAGAAAAAGTATGAATGAAACCAGGCGCTAACTGTTTGTGAAGATTAAACCTTTCTTCTTTTGAAACACTAAGATATCGATTTAAGAAAATGTAGTGCACATCAACCACTCTGTTAACAGTTTCATTGGTGGTGCTTGGAGAAAGCATAACGTGGACATGCACCATTTGACCGAAACAGAATACAGTTTGCAAATCTCCAGAAAGGAAAACAGTGAATTCAAAAGTGGAGAAAAAGAGTTAGATATCTCCTTCTAAACTCTGGAACAGCTGAAATATGGATTCCTATCTTTGATCTAAATCGGTTTCTGTGGCACAATCCATCTCTTGATATTTATTCTGCAGACGGAAGCTCCTCAAGCTCCTCTGTAGGAGATAGATTTATTTTAGACTAGAGTACTTAAAAGTATGTCATCAAATCAAATCAAATCATTAACATTTATAAAGCGCGCTACTTACCCGTGCGGGTCTCAAGGCGCTAGGGGAAAAGGGCGGGGGGTTACTGCTGCTCGAAAAGCCAGGTTTTTAGGAGTCTCCGGAATGCGGAGTGGTCCTGGGTGGTCCTGAGGCTGGTGGGGAGGGAGTTCCAGGTCTTGGCTACCAGGAAGGAGAAGGACCTCCCACCCGCAGTGGAGCGGTGGATACGAGGGACGGCAGCGAGCGCGAGGCCCGAGGAACGGAGGAGACGGGTGGGGGCGTAGAAGCTGAGGCGACGGTTGAGGTAATCCGGTCCCTTGTTGTGGAGGGCTTTGTGTGCGTGGGTGAGAAGTCGGAAGGTGATCCTTTTGCTGACTGGGAGCCAATGCAGGTGTCTCAGGTGTGCGGAGATGTGGCTGTTGCGGGGTACGTCGAGGATGAGGCGGGCCCAGGCGTTTTGAATACATTGCAGGCGTTTTTGGAGCTTGGCAGTGGTCCCAGCATAGAGGGTGTTGCCGTAGTCCAGGCGGCTCGTGACGAGGGCGTGGGTCACGGTTTTTCTAGTGTCGGCGGGGATCCAGCGGAAGATCTTGCGGAGCATGCGGAGGGTGAGGAAGCAGGCAGAGGACACGGCGTTGACTTGCTTGGTCATGGTGAGAAGAGGGTCCAAGATGAAGCCGAGGTTGCGGGCGTGGTCTGCGGGGGTCGGTGCGGTGCGGAGGGCCGTGGGCCACCAGGAGTCGTCCCAAGCGGACGGGGTGTTGCCGAGGATGAGGACTTCTGTTTTGTCAGAGTTCAGCTGTAGGCGGCTGAGCCTCATCCAATCTGCGACATCCTTCATGCCCTCTTGTAGGTTGGGCTTGGCGCTGGCCGGGTCCTTGGTGAGGGAGAGTATAAGTTGGGTGTCGTCGGTGTAGGAGGTGATGATGATGTCATGCTTGCGTACGATGTCGGCGAGGGGGCTCATGTAGACATTGAAGAGTGTCGGGCTGAGCGATGACCCTTGAGGTACGCCGCAGATGATCTCGGTGGGGTCTGATCGAAACGGAGGGAGGTAGACTGTTTGGGATCGGTTTGAGAGGAAGGAGGCGATCCAGTCCAGGGCCTGTCCTTGGATCCCGGTGGAGCGGAGGCGGGTGATTAGGGTGCGGTGACAGACGGTGTCGAAGGCAGCCGAGAGGTCGAGGAGGATGAGGGCGACTGTTTCACCGTTGTCCATCAGGGTTCTGATGTCGTCTGTGACTGAGATGAGGGCGGTTTCAGTGCTGTGGTTGGTTCGGAATACTGTTTGTGAAGGGTCGAGCAGGTTGTTGTCTTCTAGGAAGGTGGTCAGCTGTTTGTTGACGGTCTTCTCTATTACCTTGGCGGGGAAGGGGAGGAGCGAGATGGGGCGGAAGTTTTTCAGGTCGCTCGGGTCAGCCGTAGGTTTCTTTAGTAGTGCGTTGACTTCGGCGTGTTTCCAGCATTTGCGGAAGGTAGCAGAAGAAAAAGAGGAGTTGATGACGGCCTGGAGGTGCGGGGCGATGATGTCTTCGGCTTTATTGAAGATGAAGTGAGGGCAGGGGTCCGATGGAGCGCCGGAGTGGATCGAGTTCATGGTGGTTTTGGTTTCTTTGGTGTTGATGTGGGTCCAGTCGTTGAGGGTGATGGTCGGAGGTGTGGATTCGGTGATGCTTGGTTGGGTCTGGTGTCCGAAGCTGTTGTGGAGGTCACTGATCTTGCGATGGAAGAAGGTGGCGAGGGAGTTGCACAGATCTTGTGAGGGCGTGACGGCGTTGGCGTTGGGGTTGGAGAACTCCTTGACGATGCTAAAAAGTTCTCTGCTGTTGTGGCTGTTTTTGTCCAGTCTGTCGGTAAAAAAGTTCCTTTTGGCAGCGCGGATCAGGTGGTGGTGTTCGCGGGAAGCGTTCTTGAGGGCGGTCATGTTGTCGGCGGTGTGGTCCTTGCGCCAGGCCTTCTCGAGGGCGCGACAAGTTTTCTTCGATTCTTTGAGGGTGTCAGAGAAGCAGAGAGGTTTTTTGGTGTTGGCCTGTCGATGCGTGCGTTTGAGGGGAGCAAGGTTGTCTGCGCAGTTGGAGATCCAGTTCGTGAGGCTGAGGGCTGCGTCGTTGGGGTCGGTGGTGAGGGTGGGTTGGTTGGCGGCGAGTGCGGAGAAGAGTTGCTCTTCGGGGATTTTGTTCCACTGTCGACGAGGGATGGGTTGAGTGCAGAGGTGGCGGGTCTCGCGTCGGAATGTGAAATGTACAGAGCTGTGGTCGGTCCAGTGTAGAGCGAAGGTGTGGCTGAAGAAGACGTGTTTGCTGGCGGAGAAGATATGGTCAAGCGTGTGTCCGGCGATGTGGGTGGCGGTGTTAACCAGTTGCTTGAGGCCGAGGTTGGCGAGGTTGTCAAGCAGGGTGGTGGTGTTGGGGTCGTTGTTTTGTTCCAGATGGAAGTTGAGGTCGCCTAGGAGGATGTAGTCCGGCGAGGCGATGGCGTGCGGGGAGATGAAGTCGGCGATGGCGTCGCTGAAAGGGGCGCGCGGTCCGGGAGGACGGTAGACGAGGGATCCTCTGAGGGTGGTCCTGGGGTCGGTGCGAATCTGAAAATGCAGGTGTTCAGCGGCGAGAGGGGTGTCTTCGGTGGAGGTGGTGACGCTGATGGAGTCTTTGAAGGCGATGGCGATACCTCCTCCTACTTGGTTGGTGCGGTCTTTTCTGGAGATCTTGTAGCCTTCGGGGATGGCGGTGGCGATGTCTGGAGCAGAGGAGGCGTTCATCCAGGTCTTCGTGATGAAGGCGACGTCCGGTGCTGTGGTGTCCAGGAGGTCCCAGAGTTCAACGGCGTGCTTGTGGACGGAACGAGTGTTGACCAGGATGCACTTGAGGTGGTTGATGGCGCGTGGGCTTGTGGTCGTGGTAGTTGCGTGGTGGAAGATGCGTTTGCAGGAGTTGCAGGCGAAGGTTTCAGAAGTAATAGTTACAATTTGTTCACCTGTCAAACTCTAAGAGAGGCACATTTGAGCATTATATCAATTTTTGCTGCATTCATGCAATGTTGGATGATACAATTTTTTGGGGGGTTTTCAGCAACATTTCCTTTGCAAAGCCGAATAAAGCATTTTTATTCATCAGCTCTGAGAAAGCTCCAAAGGAACAAACATTAGTCAGTTGAATTTGATGAACGATAGAAAAAGTATGAATGAAACCAGGCGCTAACTGTTTGTGAAGATTAAACCTTTCTTCTTTGGAAACACTAAGATATCGATTTAAGAAAATTTAGTGCACATCAACCACTCTGTTAACAGTTTCATTGGTGGTGCTTGGAGAAAACATAACGTGGAAATGCACCATTTGACCGAAACAGAATACAGATTGCAAATCTCCAGAAAGGAAAACAGTGAATTCAAAAGTGGAGAAAAAGAGTTAGATATCTCCTTCTAAACTCTGGAACAGCTGAAATATGGATTCCTATCTTTGATCTAAATCGGTTTCTGTGGCACAATCCATCTGTTGATATTTATACTGCAGACGGAAGCTCCTCAAGCTCCTATGTAGGAGATAGATTTATTTTAGACTAGAGTACTTAAAAGTATGTCATGATTCTATTTAAAATTTACTAGTTAGCAAATGACTGTTATTGTATATCTATTGAA
Source organism: Pleurodeles waltl (assembly GCF_031143425.1). Classification (NCBI taxonomy): domain Eukaryota; kingdom Metazoa; phylum Chordata; class Amphibia; order Caudata; family Salamandridae; genus Pleurodeles; species Pleurodeles waltl. Next base: position 239,196,032 of record NC_090437.1, on the reverse strand, counting down.
GTCTACATGGATGGTGCTCTAGTTCCCCTTTTTAGTTACCAGCAGTCTAATATTAATACTGTCTTCCTTCACACCTGCTCACTGGTCAGTTGTGAAGGAAGCAAACATTGCGACCATTCATTTCTTATTCCGCTTCATGACATAATTAATCAGGTCACTCCTCTTGCACCTGATAAAGGAGGTTAGCACAATTTAAGTTCATATTAATACATAATATGATGACAAACAGATATTAATGAAATAAAACAATGTATACAAAATTACAATATAAATACACTAATACAAATCACTGCAAAATATAAATAATATATAGGGTAAATTGCAATATATTGATTTTTAAAATGAAAACAAAATATAAATCACCCAATTAAAGAAATACAATTAACAATAAATAAATATGGAGGGGTAAAATTCACTTCTTCCACTCCAACATAAGCAGCATTGGAGAATGTGTTGGACTCTGGAGGAGTTAGATTTACTGTTCCCACGTCAATCTGAGCAACAGTAGGGGAGGGGTTGGGCTTTAGAGGTGTTTATTTCACTGTTTCTATTCTGACATAAGCAGTAGTAAGGAAAGTTTTGGATTCTGGAGTGGTTAGATTAACTATTCCCAATGCAACCTGAGAAACAGTATGGAAAGTGTTGAGCTTTCTGTGGGTTACATTAACTATTCCCACTCCAATATAAGCAGCTTTAGGAAAAGTACTGGACTTTTGATGGATAAAGTTTATTATTCCCATTACAAACTTTCCAACAGTAGGGGAAGTGTTATACTGCATTGTATGTAAAAAGGAATTAGATGCACAAGCTCCAATCCAACATAAGCAAAAGTGTTGAAAACTAAAAACTCAAATGTAACATATAAACAGAATTATAGCAATACAAATTGAAAAATAGATGTAAAACTGTCCAAACCCTATCACTCATAAAATTGCAAATACCACAAAAACGAATTGCATTCATAATAGAACAAATACACATACACATTATTTTAACCATAAAAACACTACACAATGACTTATTATATTAGAAATTAAACATAATATTGTCAAGAGGTTAGTATAGGTACTACGCAGTTGTGTAATTTAAGTTTGGCCTGCAGCTTGGGCCCTGTCACTCCGATACATGGTATTTTTATTCTTCTTATTTTATCAAAGGCTTCATTTTATTGGGGATGTTTTAATTATTTCATCAGTTGCCCTTTTGCGCAGAGTTCTATTATTAATTTTCTCTGAGCAGCTTTTTCACTCTCTGATTCACTCACGGCTGAACTTGATAAATTCACAAGTTATTGCTGGCACAAAGGGTTAATCATGTCCCCAACTCTTGTTCACAGAAACAGACGTCTTGTCACATCAGGGCAGTTTTCTTGGAGCACCACATGTTTTTTTTTATTTAACACCTCACTGTCCCCCTAAATGAGATAGAGGAATTCCAGCAGTTGCCATTGCATGCTGTACATCGTCCTTGCTGAGACCTGATAACTTCTCGGCCTCTATGTGGAAGGACTCTCAGTGGACCAATATACATCTTCCTTACCTACAAACACAAGTATGGGGGTCGAGTTCCTTCCGGAGGGCCTGATGGGCCTGTTAGGGCTTACATTGCCATGCTCTTGTATAGAATATTTGTAGTGCAGGTAGGGATTTAGAACCATTGTTGTGATAGTATGGTTGGACTTTCCCTATGTTTCACTTCCCTGGTATAATCACAATACATGCCTTTTTTATATACAATGCAGTTGATTCAACATAACTTATTGAACCTAGTCCACCTTCTGTTTGCCTTTGTATGAGTAAGATATATGTAACTGAGAGAAAGGGGTAAGATCTGTTCAACCACAGTTTCCATGAGAAATCTAGATGTCATGGGAAGGGCTGCCATAAGTCACCTTTACTCCTGGGTGGTGGTGAGGAGCTGTTAGCTGACCGGAATGGTTATGCAAACAGCTGTTACACAGTGCAGGATCAGAGTCAGTGCCCCAGCGCTTGGTGGTGCTGCCGCCCAAATACAGCAGTCTTGTTACTATAACGGGAGTTTCTACGACAATGTAATTGAATAATATCCAAATAATTAAAAACAATTAATACAATTAATTGTCTAATTAACCAATTAACAAATGAAAAACTATTACCATATTTGAATTATCTAAAAATTAACTGACAAAATATAAATATCTAATTATCAAACTAAAAGTTATACAAATAATTATGATCAATTAAATCAATAATAATATCACAAAACATCCCATCCTCTTCAGCTACAAACCCAATAAACTGCCCCAAAAATACATAATATAAAAAAACTTATCAAATCAAAAACAGACTAAAAATAATGAAATATACTTAATATTAAAATAATAACAATGTCTAACACAAAAACTGATGAAACTCAACTACGTAATTACAGCTATATTTAAACAAATGATACAAAAGACTTTAAAAAATGATTACATTTTGTATTTTGTCCTTTGATATTTTTAATGTTGCAATAGTTTTTGAGACTTGTGAGTGGTAAAAATAATTGAGCTCACTTTATTTATCTTTTCTATAATAGGTTTCTGCCTCCGGTGTGGTGCAGAGAAGAGCAAACAATTGCTGCCTCTGACAATGAAGGAACCATCGATGCTGGTAAGTACAAAGATGCTGCTGGTCCTCTGCGAAGTGCACAATGTTCGAGTATTGCATGGCATTGGATGTGGCCTTTTAAAGGTGCTGGCACCAAAAGGGCTCCCAATATCACCAAAGCTAAAGCGAAACATATGTAATATCACAGAACGCTGTTGACGTTTCTAGGGGATGACAAAAAGGAGTGAGCATGTTCGTTCATCAATGTATGTGTATGCCTCCACCTTCATGCACTCATTATCCATGTCCAGAGAAGGCCTATAATAGTGGTTGATATTTGGGGCTTGTCATTATCAGAAGGCACAGTATTATAACTCTATTGGCCCTGAGTGGTGCTTACAGCTTCTTCACCATTTCTTTCTATGCACTGTCGAGATAGATGCATGGCTCATGAATGAGAGTCATAAGTCATCAGATATATTGTCCAGAACTGTCATTGAGAAAGCCATATGCCTATTCTCTCTGCTCATTATTGCGCATAATTGATAGGATTTCTGGGGGGCATTATTTAAAAAGGCTTGAGAGATGAGTTTTCAACAAACAGCTAGTTCCATAAACGAGACATGTTTCAGGGTGATATCCAAAATGTTGTACCGGTGCTTTGTGCTGTGGCATTTACCTGGCATGGTGGTATGCACAGAAGCAAGCTCTGCGGCTGTATAATGAATTTACGAACAAACTTTGATGAGGTACATAGGGTGACTCACTTCTCGTAGATGACCAAAATGGGAATACCTTTAGGATTTTCTTCGTATTATGACTGCATTAATTTGTGACAGAGATATGGAATTAACTGAAAAAGGAATCTGTTGTGACATCAGCTCTCTTTACTTTATGTGTTACTAATCATCTGGCCTCTCTGCTGACATCAAAATGTCAGCTGTATTTTCAAGATATATATATTTTGGAACTTACTTTGAGCCATAGATATTCTAGAAGGAAAACGATTGAAATAATTCCTGAGACTTCTGAAAGGTGCCAAGATGCAGATCCTAAGGACAGAGCTTTTCCCCACTTTTTAGTCTATGTTGTCATTCCATGTGGATCGTCTGGTCATGGAATTTTAAAAATGTGTCTTTCAATAACATTTATATTGAACACTGAAAGAAGCTCATAGCTGCCAGTGTTGAAAATATAGCGAGTGGGGGACTTGAACCAGGCTGGAAACAAAACCACAGTTGAGGTTTTTGCTTTTGTTCTATGCTACTTGCAACAAAAGATATATTAACAATGTTTGTTTTCATCCTAATTCTGTTGTATCCTGAGATTGATGGGGTACGTTCTCCAGGACATGTAGTACGAGGTTAAGGTACTGTAGCATGGCGCAGCACTTTAATATGACTCATCCAGATGAAAACCTACTTACAATCTGCAGAATCAGTAAAAGATTTTCAAGCATTTTCAAATGACTCCAGAGGAACTTATAGTAAAAGCTTGTGGCACAGACGCTTTGTTAAAGACTTTCAAGCACTTACATAAGAACTACACAGAAACAAAAGCAGACGTGCATAAACATATGGATGACAGGGTTAATATGAAACATTTGGCAAGATTCCAGAAATGCGCCAGTGACCCAAAGACTGTGAGCCAACATGGCACCCTTGACACACCTCCTACAATGCATTAACGAAAAGCATTTCTACTCCTCACACCATGCATAGTGGCAATTTAATAAAAGTTTGCATCAGGGTAGTATAGTTTGTGTTGTGTCCGCTTTGAAGCAATAGCTTTCTTTTTATTTACTAAGCCATGGAAAGACACTTCGTGTGGTTTTGCGTGGTTTAGTAAATACCAAGGCTCATATTTATCAATTTTGTTTGTCACCCTTGTGCCACACAAAGAGGCACAAAGGTGACGCAAAACCAAAATGAGATTTAACAAGCCACACAAGGCCACTTAACTTGCCCTGTGTGACTTGATAAATCTAGAGTAACGCAAGTCACCACACATCATTGTCTTTGTGGCGGGGAGTCATGCCATCAGTCAATAGTGCATGTTCCCATGCATCCTGACACACCGCATTTACTAACACTGGTAGACCTGGGAATGTGTCAGAAAGATATGCTGCACCACCGAGGTGCAATGAGGGTAAATAGCTTTACTTTTCCTCGTTGGTTTGTCTTTGCATTGTGCAATCCTGCTTACAATTCAGGTACCCTTGCACAATGATGAAAGGATACCTGTGTTGGTGCTAGGCAGCAGTTTGTGCGCTAGTGCAGGCAGAGAGCAGGAATGTGCTGTATAATGTTAAATATGGTGCATTCCTACCCTATCCCTTTCATGCATCACAACAAGGTGGCTTGCTGTATTGCATTTTGTGAAATATTGATAAATGTGGGCCAAAGTAATTTGACAGCACAAAGGGGGTCATTCTGACCCTGGCGGTAAATACCGCCAGGGCCGGGGTCGGCGGTAGCACCGCCAACAGGCTGGCGTACCGCCGACTTTCCGCTGCCCATGGGAATCCGCCATGGGGATTCTGGCACCCCATACCGCCATCCAGTTCCTGGCGGTTCACCCGCCAGGAACAGGATGGCGGTATGGGGTGTCGTGGGGCCCCTGGGGGCCCCACAAAGAATTTCAGTGTCTGCTTTGCAGACACTGAAATTCGCGACGGGTGCAACTGCACCCGTCGCACCTTCCCACTCCGCCGGCTCCATTCTGAGCCGGCTTCCTCGTGGGAAGGGTGTTTCCCGCTGGGCTGGCGGGCGGCTCCTGCCGCCCGCCAAGCTTAGAATCAGGGCCAAAGTGTGTTATTTTTATTGAAAAGGTGCTCCATGGGTGCAGTGGGGGTGTTCCCATGCATCCACCCAAAGCTTTTGGCACATTCTCACATTTACAGTGACTTGTAAATGTGGGAATGCATCAAAATGCTGTGCCTTCCCCAGTGAGGCATTACATGGAGAAATCTCTTTATTTTCCCTTGTTATTTCTGGGAATGCATCAACATGCTGTGCCTTCCCCAGTGAGGCATAACAAGGTAAAATCTCTTTATTTTCCCTCGTTATTTACTCTTTTCATGTGATGTATTTTATTAAATAGAGGAAAACATTCTTAAGTATTTATTTTGAGCACAATGGTGCATCTTCCTGCACAAAACAATCCCACATTAGCACTAGGCAGCTCACAATATGCCAGCATTAGGAGGCAGCAGACCTACACTATATAGTAGAAGATTTGGCACATTCTTGCTGTCTCCATTTCTCTTGATGCAGTGCAGCATGTTGACTTGCTGTGGTGCGCTACATGAAGTGTGAGAACGCCGTCATTAACCCTTTCACGATGAAACAAACTATACCTGTTATTACACCTTTAAAACATTTACTAAATTCTAGAAAAGTCAAAAATGGTGTGCTGCGTTGCATGAGAAGGAGTGCACAGGGCACTACCATAAGTACAGTGATATCGTACTCACTTCCTCTCTCCATAGTGCTGTTCCACAAGCAGGCTGCCGAGTGCCACTCACCTACCATTGCACTATAGTACAAAGGTGTCTGCGTGAGTCTTGTGTAGGATGCCCTTCCAGTACAAAGTACTATGCTTAAACCAGCTTTAAACTATTTACTTCTTTGTATCAGTGCTTTACAGTGCAGCACACATGCAAAGTCAGAAATGGTAGGAGAAATAAACATATTTTCCTTAATAGCACCTATTTCAAAAGGATATTACTTTTTGATGCAAAACCCTTTCTGCATTTTTTAATAGATAGAGTTTTGTGTTAAAAACCATGGGTATGGGTATCCACCACCCATTGAACACCCCCTTGGCACTAAGCAATGTAAACCAGCATTAAAGGCCTTATTAAAAATTTGGTGCATGGGAAGACCTTTGCCCTGAGCTTCCGATGGGGAGGTTGCCGCCTTAGTGGTTACCTTCCCTCCAGGCCCATTACGACTTTCCCGCTGGGTTGACGGGTGGAAACCAAGGTTTCCACCCATCAGCCTAGCGGGAAAATGGTGCAGCATTGTCGCCGGCTCGTAATAGACCTGGCGGCAATGCTGCTGCCACAGGGGGCACCGGCACCCTCGCAATGCTCACTGTCACCCCCTCATGTGTTTTTTCCACCAGCCTTCACCGCCATGAAAAGACTGGTGGAGAACCAGGTCGTAATCAGCAGGACAGTCCTGAGTTCAGCCCTGCCCTGTTTGATTCCGACAAGGGACTGCCGTCAGCCTGTCAGGCACATTGTTACAGGTGGAGACAGTGGTCGTTTGGTGGTCTGACCGCAAAACTTTTAGTTTGGTGGTTGGACTGCCAAACTGGTTTCGGTCAGGACCGCCAGCATCGTAATGGGGCCCTATGTTCTGCTTTGCATTAATTTTAAGTGAAAAACAAATTTGCACTGGAAAGTAATTGAAAAAAAATAATGCCGTTTTGAGCCACTCTTGTTATGCAAACATGGTACAAACGTTTAGTAAATATATTTCATTAAGAGCAAAAAAAAACAATAAGGAAAACGGTTCTCTCCTAAACACTAGTGATAAAGTTGAACAATCGCTGTTGCAGCACAGCATGGAAAAATACCATCTCAAAATGTTAGCCTCAACCTTGAGGGCACACAAAGCAGCAGCCACACCAACCACCATATTATACACATGCATAGAGAGAAGCTAATCTGTACACTTGGAGATTGCACACAAAGTGCCCAACAATCTAGCCAGAGAAGTGCACATCATGCACTACATCTCTACATCTGATTATTTGGGTACAGCCACAATATATAGGCGGTCATTCTGACCGCGGCGGTCGGCGGTCGCCGCCCGCCAAGCGGTTCCCGCCGAAAGACCTCTCCGCGGTCAAAAGACCGCAGCGGCCATTCCGGCTTTCCCGCTGGGCCGGCGGGCGACCGCCGGAAGACCGCCGGCCGGCCCAGCGGGACAGCCCCTTCAACAATGAAGCCGGCTCGGAATGGAGCCGGCGGAGTTGAAGGGGTGCGACGGGTGCAGTGGCACCCGTCGCGATTTTCACTGTCTGCTTAACAGACAGTGAAAATCTTTGTGGGGCCCTGTTAGGGGGCCCCTGCAATGCCCATGCCAGTGGCATGGGCATTGCAGGGGCCCCCAGGGGCCCCACAGCACCCGTTCCCGCCATCCTGGTTCCGGCGGTGGACACCGCCAGAAACAGGCTGGCGGTAAGGGGGTCGGAATCCCCATGGCGGTGCTGCAAGCAGCGCCGCCATGGCGGGTTCCCTGGGCCAGCGGGAAACCGGCGGGAAACCGCCGGCTCCCCTTTTCCGACCGCGGCTTTACCGCCGCGGTCAGAATCGCCCACGAAGCACCGCCAGCCTGTTGGCGGTACTTCCGCCGCACTCCGCCATGGCGGTCATGGACCGCCAAGGTCAGAATGACCCCCATAGTGTCCTTCCTAAGCATACCCATATTGAACTTCCACAGAAATGCAAATTAAGAACACAATATCTGGGAATGCATTTAAAGAATGACTGGTGGGACTTCGGGCAAGACAAAAACCTATGCTTGCAATTATGCAGTAGAAGTTGACACCAGTAATGCAAGTTACAAAAACTAGTGAGGTACATGTCCCTGAACACGCAAAGGCCTTAAGGTGGGAGCAATCAAGATGCTAGAATTCAACATTTAAGTAATGATCTTGGCTCAGCAGGTACACCCGGGAGTGAATTTTGCTATACCATTCAGTTAAAGCAAACATTACTTCAGACAGCCAGATGAGATAACATAAGCAAGCATATCATACGTTCAGCACTATTAACATGTGGAGCAGCTAAAGATCAGTATTGTCAGATGGGGCTGTTTTTAAAGTCCTCAGTTGTTTAGATATGTCCTGGGTCATGGGCACTAGAACTGCAGCTCAAACATGAAGCAATTTGACAGAATGAAAACATTTAATCACATTCATACTAACTAGGGAACACATTGAGGAACATGCCAATACTAATACAAATCAACAAGATAGCAAAGTTAATCTACAATAACATACAAGCAGGAAATGACAACATCCTTAACATTAACCAGAGCACCACCCTCCTATTGGCAAGAGCATGGACAAAGGATCAAGCTTGCCATCGCCACAATTAATGATTACATCATCCTCAAAAGATAGTTTTAGAAGACAGGAGGAAATATACCTACATGCAAGGGATAAAACTCATGGGGAAACATTATCTTACAGTTTTGTAGAGGGACCATTCATGTGGGAGGGGGACAGTATTCTGTGTAAAAAGACTGCACTGCTGATGAGGCTAATAGAGATACAATACTTTTGCTGGAGCAGTGCCTCAGGAAAGTGTTTGGAATGTGGGAGACATGAACATATGGGTCAAACTTAACGAGAAACCAGTTTTCAGGGATCAAGAACCTGAAGTATGGGTGGGATGAGAAGAAAGCTGCGGTGAGGAAAGGGGCTGTGCTTGATGGGACTGCACAGGCAATAACAATGGCCAGAGACTTGCAAAGTTTGAATGTTATGTCTCAGATTGCCAGTCTGGAACACGGTGCCTAGTGGTAATATGAGCTTTGTGACTAATAGGAGTAAGCCTGTAAAGAAAGCAACAGAAGAGGGCAGACTTACTTGTATCACTGTGCAACATAATGATGTGAATTTTGGAGATTTGTGAGGCAGTTGCTGCACATACCTGGGTGAGGACTATAATGTTAGGAGTGCAATGGAAATATCTGTAGAGGAAATGTTTGATATTATGCAGCAGTATAGTTTTTAAGTTAAACCACAGGGGGAGAGTTGGGTATGGCAGGCTTCATTTAGCTATTATGTCCCCCCTAGACAGTCATAGTGAGTGTCCAAACAACTAATACTATCAGTGACATTCTCATACTTCTCTCTGTGTGTACATTTGTGAGTGTTGGGGACACCTGCGTTGTGTGTGCAGGTCGTATCAGATGCAAGAAACACATTCATTCTCCAGCATCTACACCCATGCCTAGTGGTTAGTGGAGTCCTTTGACTATTGCATTTGCCCTTGTTGTCATTCTATCCCTCTTAGACGTAGAAATGCTCTTAGTGGATTGATATAAAAAAAGTTGCTGTTATACCCAATGTCAATTGCATGAGGCAACTTTGGACTGATGTGCAGTGGAAGCACGAAGGAAATCTTCACATGGTTCCTTTTACATCCTCAGGCTCATGCCACACTCCTGCACATGGCAGTTGCTCTAAAATGTTGTACTAGTCGTGGATGTGGCTCTGCCATTATTTATCTTGTCATCTAGGATAAGGAATCATCTGATGATGACCATGTTGTGTAGCATAAGCAATTCTCCTGACACCTGTTGCTTCACTACACTCTATTAGATGTCATGATACAGGCATATTAATCTTCCTTTAAGATCCTAATTGTCCCTTTCAAGGCTGCATGATCTGCAGATGAATGTTCTCCTTGGCTCACTGGCTATCATAATCCATGATATCTGAGGCTCTCGACACTCTCAAGGAAGGGTAGACAGAAGCTGTTATAAGGGATTGTTAGACCAGTCACACTTAGGGTGGTCTTGCCTACCTCCCGCTCATGTTTGCTGGATTTAATTTTTGTTGGTCTTAGGTGACTTTACCACTGCTAACAAATGCTAAAGTGTTTCAGCTCACTCCCCTAAACATGGTTTGATTGACATATACCTAATTGGTATATTTAATTTACTTATAATGGCTTTGTAGAGTGTTATACCACATATCTAGGGCCTGTTAAATGAATGCTACCAATGGGCCTGTAGCACTTATTGTGTCACCCACTAAAGTAGCACTTAAAAATATGTCCCGTCCCTGCCACTGAAGACTGAATTCAGTGTCCCATTGCCATTTTGACTTGACATTTCAACCCCCTTATCAAGCCTTAAACTACCCTTTTCTTGCATATACGTCACCCCTAAGATAGGCTCTATGTAGTCCTGGGTCCTGGGCTAGAGTATTTTACTCACCTTTGTGGTTTTCCTACACTCCCAGCACCCTTCTACACACTACACTTGCCTAGGGGGGAATTTGTGATTTGCATTCGACTTTCTTAGTATGTGGTTTGTGGTGCCCCTAGGCCTATTTCTCCCTATTTCTTTCAATTGCATTTTCTACTGTTTGCACTATTCTGTGACTATTTACTGACCTGGTTTTGGTATCTAGTGTATGTATTTTGTATAATACTTACATCCAGAAGGAGTATTGCCTCTAAGATATTTTTGGCCTTGTGTCACTAAAATAAAGTACTTTTATTCTTGGTGAAACTGAGTATTGTCTTTTACTGTGTATAAGTACTTTGTAACTGTAGCGGTATTGCAGGAACTTTGCATGTCTCCTAGTTCAGCCTAAGCTGCTCTGCTACAGCTACCTTTATTAGCCTAAGCTGCTAGAACACTGACTACACTTCACTAATAATGGATAACTGTACCTGGTATAAGGTGTAAATACCAAGGGTACCTACTACAAACCAGGCCAGCCTCCTACAAGTGGTATAGAGATGACACAGTCATTGTGTTTCTTGGAGATCTTGACCCTTTTGCACTTACCAAATTGTCACAGCTTAGACTGTTTCATGTCATATACTAACCTGGTAAAGGGATGAAAAAGTGTCAAGTCTGTACTACCCCCTTGTGGCTGCTTTGCTGCCCTCAAACATCCATCCAACTCCAGGTAGGCTGCTGACAATTAGGAGGGCCAGGTCCGATGGGGGCCCGTCCTCCTTTGGAGGACATCCCCAGCTGGGGCTCTAAGGTCATCCGAACCCAGTGTGTCAGGTCCTACCACCAATTCGTACAGTGGGTGCTCCGCCAAATGTGGACCTCTAGGGTATGCACTTTCTTGGCGATGGCACACCAAAGCCCCTTTTTCTGATGGGCGTTACCTGCATGGGTGACACAAACAAAGAGAGGATGTCATGTCCACAAACAGAATACCAATTCAAGCAGGGTAAAAATAACGTCACTGCCAGCAGACATCACTATTGACCCAAGACCGCCAAAGGCAGCATTGTGTTTCAATGGCAATGTCCACCATGGTTGTATCCGCCTACCGCTATGACGACTTCGGCCGGCAGACTTAGGTCACTTCCTAATGTCCAGTACGGTAGTTCAGGTAGCTATCATTTTAAGGCTCACATATGAACAAAACAAATATTTAAAAGTTGCATCAGAAGCTGTGCAACATATCTACGACATTGTGTTCACTGCTGGCTTTGACAAACATGTAGCAATGTGCATAAATTATGTACAGGATGTCAAATTGATGTGTTTTAAGAAATGAAAATGTTGTAGCATAGTCAACATAACAATTACAATCTGGCATGTGGTATATGTGTCCCACATATGTGCAACATGGTAATAATGTTGATGTCACATAGACTATCAGTGACATGCTTTCCTATTTGTAAAATATGATAGAGGAAAGGGGGTGTGAATGTAGTAATAATCCATTAATTGCCTAGGTATGTTCAGCCTACAATGTTTCAACAGTTTAATGTGGCATTTTAGAGCATTATATGTGACATAGGTATGATCATACTATTGATGTACATAATGAGTGATACACATAAATTCTGGTATTTCTCCACACATAGTTACCCTGGCATGAGAAGAGTGAGAGAAACTCAAGTGTATCATCCATTAGCAGCCCTACAGACCATGGAGGAGCAACATGTGATTCGGATTTACTGCCTGGATAGGCATTCAATCATGGATCTCAGTCGTCAGCTGGTGCCAGATCCGATGCCTGCCATTCAGAATCCTCATATTATTCCACGAATTGTACAATATATGTCAGTGCCTCATTTCATGACCACTGGTTCTTTTAAAAATAAAGGGGCCGTAACTGCAGGGATGTCCCAGCCTATGTTCAGTCTGGTATTGAAGGCTGTACTGTCTGAATTGTTAAAACACCTGGATCAGATAGCTTCATCAGATTTCCACAACAAGAAGATTTGGCCGATGTAAAGGCAGATGTTTATGCTTTGGGAAAAAATTTCACATGTGGTTGGAGCCATAAATGGCACTCATGTAGCCTTGATTCCTCCAAAAGACAATAAACAGGTGTATAGGAACAGGAAAAAGTTCCACTCCATCAATGTCCAAGTGGTCCGTTTGGCTGACCTCTCCATCAAGATCCCACTGATGATGACATGACAATACACATAGAGGACCTATAAGTTGCATGTCATGTGCGTCTGTCACTTTCATCTGCTAACAAACATGTGGATGTCCGTTACTTATGTTTGCCTTTCTAAATTCTTCTTTTCACGGGACTCCAGTTACCCAAACCATCCATGGTTGTTGACATCAGTGAGGTACCCAACCACGCCAGGAGAAGTCCTCTTCAATGACACCCACAGAAGGACAAGTCATGTCGGGGAGTGGACTTATGGTCCTGAAGGCAAGATTTTGTAGCATCAGTAAGTCTGGTGGAGCCCTTCTCTACTCACTAACCAAAGTTTGTCAAATTATTGTTACATGATGCATGCTCTACAACCTCGCCCTGAGATGTCAAATCACATTTATACCAGAAAGGGGGGAGAGGGCCAGCAGTTCCAGTGGGTGACAATACAGATGTACCAAGTGAGGACGAGTATGATGAGGATGAAGCTGGAGACATAAGGGCAGATCGCATGTGATGTTATGTCATTTAAATAACTATGTGGGGTATTGATGGGGTTATGAATGCTTGATAAGGGACTTAGGGCCAGATGTAGCAAAATCCGTTTTTGTGACTTGCAAATTGCGAGTCTGAGTGACTCGGAATTTGCAAGTTGCAAAAACAGATGCAGAATGGTGTCTCAGACACCTTCTGCGACTCGCTATGGGGTCGCAAAGACCCACCTCATCAATATTCATGAGGTGGGTCGCATTTTACGACCCCATAGCGAGTCCTTGCACTCACAGGGATGGTGGCCTGCTGTAGTCAGCAGACCTCCATGTCTGTGACTGCTTTGTAAATAAGCAGTTTTTTTTTTCCATTTTGCAGCCAGTTTTCCTTAAAGGAAACGAGTTGCAAAATGAAAACAATACCGAAACCATTTGGTTTAGTTTTTTTCAGAGTAGTCAGTGGTCCATAGGACCACTGCCTGCTCTGAAAAAATATTTTTGTCGACATTCACAAAGGGGAAGGGGTCCCATTGGGACCCCTTCCCTTTTGCGAATGAGTTACCACCAGTGTGACACTGGTGGTAACTGCGAGTTAGTTTGTGACCGCATTCTCGTTCACAAAGCAACTCTGAATTGCGATGCGAGTCGCAAATAGGAAGGGAACACCCCTTCCTATTTGCAAGTCGCATTCACAAATTGCGAGTCGGTAGCGATTCGCAATTTGTGAATGAGCATTGCAAAAGGCTTTTTGCATGGCGCAAACTGTGATTTTCGCAGTTTGCACCATGCAAAAAGCTTTCTACATCTGGCCCTTAGTATGACCATCAGACAAGTCATAAGAATCTTCAAAACACATTACTCAGATGTGCATGCAGAATGTTACGTGGAGTAGTATCCAGCTTTTTGATCATCATAGTCTCTTTTTCTCACAATGCACAGTCTGAGTTACTATTGTACATAGGACTTGGCTGTATGATGTTTATGTTTCAATGAGGCCTATACCTTATGTTTGACATTTATAATTTGTAGATTACTTCACAAGCTAATTCTCATTTGCAATATCATACAGTGTCACGGGGGGGGAATTTGCAGACTGACAAGTGAAGTGAACATGCATTGAACCAGGTACTGCCAGGTATGAGATTTGTGGAATGTGAGTTCTATGTCCAGACTGTCAGAACAATTGGATGGTAGTGTCTTATTCCACTCAATAGACCTGTTTGGCATTGGAGGTTTGTTCAGTGGTGCCATGTGTCTGTTCATTTGTCTCTCACACATGCCATCCTGTGCTGTTCATGCCCTCAACCATCAGAAAAATTTGTATTAGTAATAACTAACTTATGTGTAGCTGTCACTGTGTTTCCTCACTGCAAACCACTGTGTATGTGTATCAAGGCTAACATAGGTGAGTGGGAGGTTCCAGAACTGGGGCACTTGTACTAACCTCTGTCTGCATCAATGGGTGTGATCAATTGAGAGCTATTGTAGAGGTATGTAATAAGGGTTTAGCTGATAATACATTGAAACAATATCTTTGCCTATTGGGATAGTGAAAGACCGACATGTCCATAACTTCAGTAGTCTATGGGGTGGCAGTGATTGAAACCTATGCTGAAACACTGAAGCAAGCAGCAGTACTTCACTGTGTGATCATCGGCATTCTCCCAACCTATATGTGGGAAAGTTCAATGAACATGATTTGAGTTATGCCTATCATTAATAATCAATGCAAAATCTACTCAGATTAAACAAAACATGTGAGATGAAACATTACAAATGTCTTACATTTGAGAAAAAATGCTTTGTGTAACAGGAAAAGATGACAGTTAAATATGTGTGATCAATGACTTTCTCACATGATCTGTGGTGAAGTGGAGTGTACAGCAAAATTGGTGTAATGGATCAAATATAAGATAAAGGAAACAGTGAAGGGTTCTGTTATGGCAGATGAAATCTTCATGGTAGCTCCTATAACATTTGGAGACACAAGTCCATGGTCTTTGTTCCATAGGAAAATGGAGATACATTTCAGCAAAGTCAACAGGGTATATCTGTGCCACACAAGGAGAATCAATCAGTAGAGGTTCACTTCCTTGCAGTGGTGTTAGTCTTGGTATCTTCTTCTCCTGGATGTTTGGGTGGGTGTCCATGTTTGGGAGGGGGGTTCTACAGCTACAGAGGCAGGGGTGTCTGTGGCATGTCCTTCTCCTGGCAGGGCATCCATTCCACTAACAGCCATAGATGTAGAAGGGGCTGATATCTTATTGCTAGTGGAATGGGCTAGCTGGCATGTACAAAACCTACTTAGTGTGGTATTCATGTCTCTCAGCACCCCTGAAATGGAAGACGAGGTGGGATTTTGGGCCTGCCACTGCTGCATGACTTCCTGGTGGTTGTCCATCTGCAGCTGCTTCATCTCCCCTATCATGGTAAGTACCTGGCCCATCATGCCTTGGGAATGTTGGTAGGCTCCCAAGACTTGGGAGATGGTGTTCTGGCCAGTTTTATCCCTAGGATCCTCTATCCTCTGGCTCATGCAATCCCTCCCAGGCACCCTACCCCCACATGCCTGTGCCCCTGGCACAGTTTGTCCACTCCCACTGGTGCTAGGTCCATCATTTTCTGGGTCCATCATTGTCTGGGTTTACCATCGGACATTCAGGTACCTGTACTGGGAGATCACAAGATGGTAGACACTGTCCTGGAAACAAAGGTTTGGGGCAAATGGTTGCCTGTGATGTTGAAGCAACAGGGCTGGGAGGAGTTGATGTGGGCAGGGTGTGGCTCACAGTTGTTGACTGACCAGCTCTTTGCCAGAGATATTTTTGAATGTGTGCCGTGGTGAGCGTAGGGGTAGGTTCAGACCTACGAGGAGGAAAGAGAAGCTGGAGGTGGTGGGTTAAAATTGGCTCTAGACCCTACCAACTGTATGTTTATTTAACATGAGGGGTCTAGGTCAAGATTAAGAACAAAGAGAGTGAAAGAGGAAATAATATTCCTGCACTCTACCAATAAAGGTTTGAAAAAGAAGAATTAATCCTTCAACCCTAAAAAAAGGTCTCTTTCTTCCCCGTAGGTATGAATCTACCCCTACACTCTACCCTGGCAAACATTCAAAAAGATCTCTGGCAAACAGCCCCCTCGAGGGGCCCGTCGGGCATTGAGGGGCCAGCCCAACGACGAACAGGCCCTATGATGAAGCATGACTCCCGTTGGGTGTGTGAGGGTCCTGTCCTCTACTCTTAGGAGTACCCTTCTGACATATGGTATTTCCCTTTGGAACAGTGTACCTTAATCGTTTTTGACTTAATACTGGGAGGGTGTGCACTGGACCATTTTGAAATCTCCCTATCATTTTAATATTTCGTAGACATTGGAAAGGTTACCTGTAGGAAAAGTGGAAACAAAGTTGCTGAAAATAATGCAACAAGTGATATGAAAGTTTGACCACAAGACATATGTGACATGCACACAAAGCCGATACTTGATCCCCTGATATGACAGTGACACCTGCTTCCACATCTGGGTTAGGCCTATATGGGACACAGAAATTTCCTTTTGCATACACCCTGTTACAGGATGTTGGAGCATCTTGGTGGGTAGATGACTGTTCATTGACATGTATTGTATGATTGATAATTTGACATTTTGAAATGATCTCCACATTAAGTGAATAGCATCACTGAGTCAAATAAGAACTGCACAATGTACAATGGTAACAGAGCTGTCCAAAAGTATAGGTGTAACCATTTTACCTGGGCCTCTGTATGGGTGTACTACAAGTACACCCAGCTTTCTATATTGCCCCCCCTTCCCAGGTAAGTACGTGACATTGTTTGGATGGTGATTTAAAAGCCTGTTTAGTAGGGAACACAGCTGTTGCTGTGTGTTGCTTGCAATAGTACTAGCAGATGGCCACAGCATTGTTGTCATCGCCATGGACTGTACAATAGTGGAGGAGTCAGGTGGGTTGATTTGATTCTTAGTTTCACATGCAAATCTACATAACTTGTAGTACAACATTCTGGTTTCCTTAATGATAGAACAGTGAACGCTGGGATGTGTTTGCTGTCAGTCCCTGTACCTCCCATGCCATAAACATCCAGTGTGCCCACAGGTGAATCTTAGTTGGCAGTGGTATTCTGGAAAGGGGTATTTGGACATTTGAACACAGGATTTGTGAGTGGGTGGCTGTTAAGGTGTCCAAAGGTGATCAGTGAGCATGCAGGACATGGCAGTTTGGTGGCAGCTGTTGTATTGTGACTTACCTACTCGACTCCTCCAGGTATTTCTGTTAAGCTCTCAGGATGCAGGATGTACAAGACCTTCTCCTCCCATAATGTGAAAGTTGGGGGAGGAGATGGAGGCCCACCATGAGTCTTGGGCTGCTGCCTGGTGGCCATGGAACAAACCTTCCCCCTGAGGTTGTTTCACGTCTTCCTGATGTCCTCCCTTGTGAGTGGATAGCTGCCTACAGAATTCACCCTGTCAACTATTCTTTGCCCAAGCTCCATTTTCCTGGTGATAGATGTTTGCTGGACTTGTGCTCCAAATAAGTGTGCCTCTACTCTGCTTATTTCTCCCACCATGGCCCACAATTCATTATCTGTGAAATGGGGATGTTTATGTGAGGACATGGTAGTGGTGGACAAGATGGTGAGGAAGAATAAAATAATTAGTTGAATCAATGGTGATGAGGTGTGGGTGCTGTGATGTGAGTTGTTAACCGGTGGTGTTGAAAGTAGAGGGTACAAATGTATGTGCTGGGTGTGTTGTGCAGGTGTGGGATGACTGCTATGTGTAGTGTGTATTGGCCTATTTTATGGTTGGTCAATGTACAGCCTCTATCTAGCGGTGTATGGCATTTTGGTTGCAAAGGATTGTGAGGCATGAAGGGGTGTGTTTTATAATGCAGTGTGTAGGTGTGTCGAGTGTGTGGATGTGTGTCAGGTGTGGGGTTTCCAAACTGTCCAATGTGGTTTGGTGGTCTTCTGCCATGGAAGAACTGCTATTGTGATTTGTGGGTCATAATAGGATCAGTCTTGTGGTGGGACCGAATCTATCCCGCCTTCCAGTGTTCTGGTGGTTTCAGAATTTTGACTGCATTTTGGCAGACTTTGCTGTGTGTCGTAAAATGGTGGTGGGATTACTGCCAACATGGTGGTCTTTTGGCAGCCGCCAGGGCAGCAGTCTTGCCAAAAGACCACCAAAGTCGTAATGAGGCCCCTAGTTTAAATTACATTATTGTTATATGTTCAAATATTTCGTTTTTACCATTAACTAAATATTAAACACAATATATTTTTTTCGATATTGGTGTTACAAAATTTTGTTTTTCAACGTAATTGCTATTAAATGTTTAGAAAACAATATTTTTGTGATCAGTAATGTTGACACAATGTTTGTGTATCACAATATTTGTGGTTTTGATATTGTGTCAGAACCGTTGGATTCAACACACTTCAGATCAAGTACGTAGTGTGTTTACTCGTATTTAATAGGAGACTTAGGGCCTGAATATGAGTCTGGTGGCCCTAGGTCCACCAGCCCTGTGGTGGTGCTCAGACCGACACTGCTGTGGCAGTTCGACTGCCACATTACGACCCTGGCGGTCTGACCATCAAGGAACCTCCATCTCAGCCTGGATCGGTGACCCGAAGGGCTGACTGAGGGTGCAGGCTGCAATCAGTTGATTACAACCTGGTTCTCCCCCAGGCTTTTCATGGTGGTTTCACTGCCATGAAATGAATGGCAGGGAATAGGTTTGCGTGGCCACAGGGGTTTTCTTCCCATCAGCCCAGCAGGAAAGTCATAATTGGGACGAAGGGGAGGTTGCCACTACAGTAGAAGCTACCCTGTTGGGAGTTTGGTGGACAGATTTTCCCATCCCCCAAACGCATATTCAGGGCCTTAAACTAGAAATCCATTGGTTCCAATTGCATTAAAAGTTAAACTTGTCCTCCTTTATTGGTGGCTTCCTTTTTCATTAATTAAGAAAGTATCAATAAAAGACAGTAATAAATTCAATTGTGCATATTTCTTTTCAAATTTACATTGCAAGTAAAAAGATTAAGGCCCTCATTACAAGTTCATCAGATGGGAACACCCGTCCACCAAATTCCCGACAGGGTAGCAGCCACCAGAGTGGGACCTCCTTGCCGGACCCATTATGGTTGTGAAACCGCCAGGAAAAGGCTGGTGGAGCACCAGGTTGTAAACAGCAGGGGGCTGCTGCATAATCAGGCCCTAAGAATGGATTGCTCCAGCTGATTACTCAGTCTAATGTAATCTACTGAAATTTCAACACTGAAATTACTTGTCCATATAAAAGCCAGCTGATCAAAGAAAGGAGGAATAAATCTATACCTAAGCATCTTAATACGAGGTTCAAGAATGGCATTATGTGCAAAGTCAAACTCTTTATTTAGGCGATGTTGTAAAAGGTCCTTCAGCTGCAGGTATCTAAATAACTCATGCTTAGAAATTGCATATCCCTTTTTTGGGTTCTAAAACAATAGTATGACCGTATCTTTGAAGAACTGTTTTAAGGTCTTCAAGTGCAGATCTTGCCAGTGTTGTAGGTAGCTTACAAATACAAACAGTGGCATATTAGGATTGTTAGCCAAGTGAAGCATAATGATTAAAACTATTGATGCTACAGAATGTCCAGAAATCTTGACATGTTTGTGATATACCTCAAGTGTTTTAAATCTGGTGTGTTTGAAGAAGGCTCTGTAGACCAGACCTTTCAATGCGACTATCACCAACTCCAAGAGGTCATTCAGCCCTCCCCATGACTACTAATAGTCTAAAGTTAAAGAAGAGATGTAATGTAGCCAGAGTGCTGGGAGCAACATTCCTCAAGTATTATGATAAAGTTGCAGAAACCAAATTGCACATTGAGTTTTTTTGCATTAACTTTGCCACTTCGCTTCCATTTTCTTGATATATAATTTGGAGACATAACCGGAAATGAACCCAAACAGAAAAAGTTAATGAGGCAAAATAATCATCTTAATTACATAGTATTTGTAATCTCTCCTATTTCCTGAATATAGCATGACATTTTACAGTTAAGGCAAATAGTATCCTCCTTACTTGTAGACACTTGAACAACCAAATATCAACTTTAGATATAAAGGGAGGTATTACCTTGTAACACAATTGCTCAAGATGCTATCTAATAGGCTTCCCAAGCAAACATTGCAAGCAGACAACACATTAAATAATGATCTAGTACATCTTAAATAATGATGGCCCTCATTATTATGACATTGGCGGTAAATCCCAATAACCGCCATGCTAACTGCCACCAACATACCGCTGTGGCGGCAGATATCCGCTAACCATGTTATGACACACAACAATCCGTCACTATACAGCCACACACACAAATCAACTAGCCCAAAGGTCAGTGATAAAGTGGTGGTATCAAAACCCACACCGTTACACCAACAGAACAATGCCCACAACATTATAACCCATGAAAAACCACAGAGGACATTCAAAGGCATTAAACTATTGGCGGTACATACTGCTGCTCTCAAAATACACACACACATACAAAACAACACCACATTGGACAATTCAAACCACACACACCTGACACTCATATACAAACCCCACCACTATAAAACACACACTCACATTACCCACAACCCTTTATGAATACAAACAATTGCCACCAGAGGGAGACAGCTAGAGCACTCACACAACCAGAGCCACATACCACCATCACCTATACACCACCCACGTAGCTGACATCACACACCCCAACACATCACCATACACATCCTTACCCACACCACTCACACTACACCCATGGCACCACAAAGACACCCCAGATTCTCTGAGGAGGAGCTAAGGGTCATGGTGGAGGAAATCATCCAGGTAGAGCCCCAGCTATTTCGAGCACAGGTGCAGCAGATATCAATAGCCAGGAAGATGGAGCTATGGTGGAGAATCGTGGACAGGGTCAATGCTGTGGGACAGCACCCCAGAACAAGGGATGACATCAGGAAGAGGTTGAACGACCTACGGGGGAAGATGCGTTCTATTGCAGCAAGACACCATCTCACAGTACAGAGGACTGGTGGTAGGCCCCTACCTCCTCCCCCACAACTAACAACATGGGAGGAGAAAGTGTTGTCAATCATGCATCCTGAGGGCCTGGCAAGAGTAGAAGGAGGACTGGACTCTGGTAAGTCAACCTTTCACTACTTTCACCCCCCTACCTGTATGCCATCACATACCCCCACCCTTACCCTCACTTCCATCACTCCACCACTTCCCACACACACTACCTTCACAACCCACTCATCCCAATGCCAAGCACTGCATGGTCTGCCAATGCATGGAGACCACTCACAGCCCTGCATGGACACCTATCACTACAGCATGCACACTAGAGAGAGTCAGCTAGCCCACCAAATAATAACTCACACAAGGCAAAGCTGCCAGGGCAATAACAACCATAGAGGGCAACCCACCCATGCACAATATGTCACACACAGAAACAATAACACTGCATTTACATCCCCACAGGTATCCCAGCCAATGTCACCGGAGAAGAGGTGCCAGCAACATTCAGTCCCCCCACAGAAGAGGCCCACAGTGATGACAGCAGCTCTGGTAGCCTGGATCTGGATGACCAACCTGGCCCATCAGGGACTTCCGGCTAGTCGGTTACCCAGGCACAGACTCACACCACCACAGAGCCTCCCCCCTCAGGAAACCCCACCACAGCACCCACCCAGCATGCCCATACCTCTGTCCCCAGGACATGTCAATCAGCAGTGTGTCCACCACTACAGGGACCCCAGGCCACCCCACAAACCCAGGACAATCATGGACCTGGGGTCAGTGGCAGTGGGCACACGGTTCAGGGGACAGAGGCACAGGACAACAGGGAAGCTGGGAGGACTGCTGAGAGCCTGGGGGAGGATAGGCCCAGTGAACCGACTCTCCAGGAGGTGGTCACCGCGATCCTGGGAGCATATCAACATTCCCAGGACACGCTGGGCCAGATCCTGGACAATATGCAGGAGAACATGCGGCTGCAGAAGGGATAGTACCTGGGAATCAGGGAGGCCTTGAAGTCCATTAACACCACCCTGGTCTCCATTGCAGGGGTGCTGGCAGATATGGCCAACAGTATGAGAGAGGAAGTGGCACACCAGTAGGCCCCTGACACTAGCCAGACTACTGAACAGCCCTCCACCTCCACTGCTGCTAGTGGACAAGAGGCCCACCACAAGACCAACAGGCCACCAGCACCCCTCCCCATGCAGAAGGAGAACCACCCGACAAACGTTCCCTGTGATCCAGGCAGAAGCCAGAGACTATTTTCAAGACCCCCACCAGGAAATAAGACTCTCCTGATTGTCACCCTTGTGTCCCACTCTGTCACCCTGTCAAGCTTGAACTGCCATTGCTCCCCTTCCTATGCCCCCTTGGACAACACACCTGTGCTACAAATAGACTGGACTCTAACCTGCACTTTCCTCTATCATCCCCCCAGCCCATTGTACTTCCCCCTTTTTGTCAGAGCATTGCAATAAACACACTTTGAAAAAAATACAAGTATGGAGTAGGTCAAATGATTTAAGTATGTATTAGTTTGCAATTAAACTGTACATTAATGTTTACATAGGAAAGTCCTGTAGTTGCTGCAGTGAACACACCAGGAGCAATAGTGGGGCACCAACATCTGCAAAAAGAGATCCCATTGGCTACAGTGAGTGGGCATAGAAGAAGGAATTCATAGCCTGCCAGTGACAATGTCAAACATAAAACTGTCAATATAATGTGAAATAACACTGTCTTACCTGTGTGTCATTGGAAGTATTGAAGAATGACTGCACTTCTGTGGTCCTCATCCTCATCCTCTGCCTCCTCATCTTCACTGTCCACAGTATCCACTGCTGCCAAACGGCCATCCCCAGCCTCCTCCTCCTGCAGAAAAGGCACATGGCATCTAAAGGCAAGGTTGTGCAACATACAGCATGCCACGAATATCTGGAAGACCTTCTTGGGTGACTAGCACAGGGATCCACCTGTTAGATGGAGGCACGAAACCTAGCCTTCAGGAGGCCAAAGGTACGTTCAATAATCCTTTTTGTTTGCCCATGAGCCTCATTGTAACATTCCTCAGCCGTTGTCCTGGGATACCTCACAGGGGTCAGTAGCCATGATAGGTTGGGGTAGCCTGAGTCACCTGCAAATATCGAGGGACAACGGCTAGCCACACACTAACCCTTATGTCCCACACCATACTCATACACCAACATCCACTGGGTGGGAATCAGGGCTTACCTATTAGCCACACCCTGTGCCTCTGGAGTTGGCCCATCACATTTGGGATGCTGCTATTCCTCAGGATAAAAGCATCATGCACCAAGCCTCGATACTAAGCAGTGACATGGGAGATGTACTGATCCGCCAAACACACCATCTGCACATTCATCGAGTGAAACTTTTTTGATTTCTGAAGACCTGTTCATTTTGCTGGGCAGGGGGGTGGGACAAATGCAATATGTGTCCCATCAATCACACCAATGATGTTGGGGATATGTCCCATTGCAAAGAAGTCAGCATTTATGTGGCCAAATCCTCCACCTGGGGGAAAACGAAGTAGCTGCACATGTGTTTAATCAGGGCAGACAACATTCTGGTCAGCACTATTGAGAACATAGTCTGTGGCATTCCTGCTGCCAAGCCCATTGTCACTTGGAAAGAACCTGTTGCCAAAAAATGGAGCACTGATAGCACTTTCACAAGAGGGGGGATCCCAGTGGGGTGACGAATAGCAGATATGAGGTCAGGGTCCAATTGGGCACACAGCTCTGTGATTGTGGCCCTGTCAAGTCTGAAGGTGAGAATAATGTGCCTGCCCTCCATTGTTGCCAAGACCACAAGGGGTCTGTACACGGGGGGATGTGTCCATCTCCTATTCATCCTCATCGGTTGCAATCTATGGGGCAAAAGAGTGAGCAGCAGGCCATAATCTGTACATTGTAACTACTACAGTTAAATGCATATTGTGATTGTTACCATTTATTGGTGGCATATGTCCATAATGTGAAATTCTGAACTGTGACGCAGTTAGGATCCATGGCCTGCCCCCCCCAATCTGAAATGGCATCCACCTGTCCAGTATGGAGGAACAGGTGGAGTGAGGTATTTCCACTGACATTGTGCGCCGTTGCGGGAGGCGTCCGGGAACCGCCGTGCAACTCCTCATCGGTTATCATTGGGCCCTGTGGGGTACAGTGGCCAATGGTGTTGTACGCCAGCGGTGAGAGTATGCACCGCCGTGAACATCACCACCATTTTGTATCTGTTCACTCACTTGCTACCTGACCTTCAACAGGAGAGGACTCACATTGCATGTGCTGCTGTGACCTGTGTCTGGAACCTATTGCTCGAGTGACTGGGGAAAGGTCCCCTGCCTTCACCTCAGTGGAGTTGAATAGAGTGGTGGATAGGGTGCTATGCCAGTACTGACTGCTGTATGCGCCTCCAGACCAACAGGTGAGTACACTGTGAGTACGATGCACGGGGCATGAATGCATGTGTGTGAAGTCCTCGTGTTGTGGTGGTTGGTGGATGGGCCCTGGGCAGCATGCAGCATGTATGCTGGGCCATGTCTACGCTAATGAAGATTGGAAGGGGCATGGTGGGCCATGAGTGTAACAGGCAGAACGGTCTGACTAATACCTTTCCCTGTGTCTGTTTTCTTTGCAGGTCAGCGCCCATAAAAAAAGAAGGGTATATGGCGTGCCATCGCCAAAGACGTGTGGACCCTGGGGGTCTACAGCAGGTGGAGCACCCACTGTCGGAAACAGTGGGAGGACCTGAGATGCTGCGCATGGAAGATGGCGGAGGCCCAGCTGAGGATGGCCTCCCAATGAGGAAGGGGTGCCCATCGAACCCTGACCCCCCTGATGGCCCGCATACTGGTGGTGGCCTATCTGGAGCTGGATGGGCGCTTGGGGGTATCACAGCAGCAACAAGGGGGTGAGTACAGTGCCCTTCATTCCTACATACGCCTGCTGAAGTGGTATCTGGGTGGGGGATATGTGCCTGTGGGTGCCCCTAGGCCAGGCCTGACATTGCAGAGTAGGTCCCATGTTGGGCAGGGTTCTGATGTGAAATTCCTCCAACCTAGCTAGTAGGCATCCACTACTGGGCAGGGGTGTGTGGGTCCCAGGTATGCTGCAGTTGGCGGTATGTGTCCTTCCCCATGGCCTGGTGACTAGCATTGTAACTGGTAGTGAATTGCCTAGTGTGTAGGGTTGTTCCCTGTGTGTGAGTGTGTTGTATACGCCAACGGTGGTGTTGGTGCCGCCATTGATCCTTTGTCTCTCCCCCCTTTTTTTTTGTCACTCTGTTCTTATGTGCATTAGCATCATCTGGAGGAGGAGCAGAGGCACAGGCGATGGAGAGAGCTGCATCCCACAGGACCCATGAGGCCGAGTCCACCGACGGTGAGGGCACCAGTGGGATGGAGGGTGAGGGGAGCACCACGGCGGAGACTGAAGGGGACAGTTCGGACACAGATACCTCTTCCGATGGAAGCACCCTGGTGGTGGAGGACACCACTGTCCCCACCCCAGCTACGGGTACAGTCTCCACCTACCGTACCAGCACCGCCCTCCCAGCAGCTCCTCATCAAGTTTCCCTTGCCCGCTCACCCAGGAGGGTGGTCATCTCCTTCACCCCAGGCACCTCAGGCCCTGCCACATTTAGCCCTTCTACTCTGAGTGAGGAGTCTATTGACCTCCTGCGATTCCATCTCTGTTGGGCAGTCAACCATTGTGAATGCCATCCAGGGGCTGGCAGCCCAAATGCAACAGTCTAATATATTTCTGAGGGGCATTTACACTGGCTTGGTGGCCCAACAGAGATCAATCCAGGCTCTGGCTTCCTCTCTGATGGCAGCCATTGTCCCTGTTTCCCCCCTCCCCCTCTAACTTCCTCATCCTAGTCCCACATCCCTCAACCCCAATCTATCCCAAGCACACAGGCAGACGAGCATGCACACAGGGCAACACACAAGAGTGGACATGGCAAACACAAGCACCACACTTCATCCCACAGGCACTCACACAAACACCATCGAGATGCAGACATATCTACTGCCTCCACAGAGGCCCACTTCTCCACGTCCTCCAGCTCCCTCCAAGTTGTGTCTACACTCGCACCTGCATGCACTACATCCTCGTCCACTACCACCATCACCAGCACACATATAAGAACATGCACTTCCCTGGCAGTCAACACCCCAACATCCATGTACACGTCCCCTGTGTCCTCTCCCACTATGTCTGTGCCCCCTCCTCCCAAAGTACACAAATGCAAGCACTCAGACACCCTACAGCCATCCACCTCACAACAGCATCCAGCCCATGCCCCTGCACCCAAACACAGAAGACTGACACCTCTACAACCACTCCCTCTTCCTCCACTCCCAAACCTTCTCCCTCTTCCCGCCTCAATGTCTCTAAGAAGATTTTCCTGTCCACCATTGACCTCTTCTCCACCCCTCTTGCCCACCTCCTTTACATGAGGGCAGGGTGGTCAAAACCCGGGCAAGCACCTCAGCCACCCAGTCCACTGGCACAGTAGTGTCCCCAGCAACTCCAGATAGGAAAGTATCCTGGGCACCAGCCAGCCAGACAGAGAGGGTGCCTGCCTTAAGTGCTTCAAAGAAGGGCAAGGAGCCACCTCCAGCTGCTGCAAGGAGGGGCAAGGAGCCACCCCCATCTGCTGCAAGGAAGGGCAAGGAGCTACCCCCAGCTGCTGCCAAGAAGGGCAAGGAGCCACCCTCAGCTGCTGCCAAAAGGATCAAGGAGCCAACCCCAGCTGCTAGCAGGAAGGGCACGGGGCCTGCACCACCATGCAGTACGGACAAGAGGCCTGGTGCTGGGACTCTGTTGGAGCCCACACCACCAACCATGGTGGTGCAGCCGTCCGAGGCTACAGGGGATGGGCAGGAGCTTCCCCCCACCACCACAACCAGCAGTAGCATCACCACCACCAGCACCACCACCGGCAGTGGGCAGCCGTCCGAGGCTGCAGGGGATGGGCAGGAGCTTCCCCCCACCACCACAATCAGCTCCGCCAGCACCACCACCACCACCACCACCAGCAGCAGCACCACCACCAGCAGCACCAGTGGGCAGCCATCCAAGGCTACAGGGGATGGGCAGGACCTTCCCCCCTCTACCAGCAGAAGCAGCACCACCACTGGCACCACTGAACAGCCATCACCGCCGACGGACATTCTGTAGACCTGCGTCCATGGGCTGTTGTGCGGCCTGCCCCCTGTAAATCCTGTTGATATGAGACCCACCTGAGAGACTGTGACCTTGCACTCCCCAAGATCTGCATCACAGGGCATGATGCCCCCTCCAGAAGCAGTGGAGATGCCATCCACTCACCCCATCCTCCCCAGGATGAAGATCACTTGGCATGATTCCCCCTCCAGAACCAGTGGATATGCCATCCACTCACCCCATCCTCCCCAGGAAGAAGATCACAGGGCACAATGCCCCCTCCAGAACCAGTGGAGATGCCATCCACTTGAGAGACTGTGGCCTTGCACTCCACAGGACAGAGTAATGGGCATGTTGCCCCCTCCAGAGCCAGTGGGCAAGTCACCCAGTTGAGAGACTGTGGCTTTGCACTCCCCAGGACAGGTTAATGGGCATGTTGCCCCCTCCAGAGCATGTGGGCAAGTCACCCACTTGAGAGACTGTGGCCTTGCACGCCCTAGGACCAAGCACAGGGCATGTTGCCCCCTGCAAGACCAGTGGCATTGTACCATCTAAGGTGCCCCCCGTTCCCTGTCCTCCTGCGGTACCTGCCTATTTTCTAACTGATGCCCCTGCAGTGTTCTCTCCGTGTTGTTGCAGGAGTAAAGTGGGGCCTTGGACTTTGTAATGTGGCCCTGTGGCCCACGAACATTGAGGACTGGGCAGTGTCCCTCCAATTGTAAATATGTATATACTTTTTTTATTTGGATGCACAAATTTCTACTATATCTCTCTTTTTGCACTCACTTTTATCTGTTGGAGTTGTCCTTGCATTATTCCTGAGGGGTACGGGGTAAATATGTTATGTTGCTGCATCTGCTTGTGTGTATGGTGTTGGGGGTGGGGTTGTTGCGTGTTGTGTGTGTGTCACTCTCTTTTTCCTTCCTCTCTCCCCTGTGTGCTAGGTGGCTGTACTCACCATGGTTGTCTTCGCCGACGTTGGTGTTCGTGGTGGAGCAGGATGTAAATCAACATAGGGAATATGTGCAGCTTGGGCTCCATAGTGGCGTGGTTCTTCCCTGAGTCTCCACAGGTGAGTCCTTTGACTTCTGAGATCTGTTTCCGCCAGGCTTTTGATGTCATTGGTACTGCCCCGGAAAAGGTGGCGGATTGGACTGTCATAATACGGTGGATGGAACATTGGCTTCGGCCTGGCTGTAGGCGGTTACTGCAGTGGTGCCTGATGATTCCTCCCTGGCGGTCGGTGTGTTAAATTGGCTATCTGTCTGAGCTCATTCTGCCATGTTCCTAATTTGGCAGTATTTACCACCAGCCTGTTGGCGGTATTACCGTCACTTTGTCACCAACCGCCAGGGTTGTAATGAGGGCTTATGTCCCAGAATCATAAAAGGTATTAAGGTCCACAAGAACAACCAGGACATCTTAACACTATCCAACAGCATTGGCACAGGGCTAGATTATTTATCGGCAATCTCAAGTGTCAATATAGCCAGATTAACATGAGAAGTAGTGACCCTTAAAAGAATAAATCCACATTTCATGAGGTCTACCAGCATTGTGATGACAGCATTGAGGCAGTAAGGAAGAACTGTTGAGAGGAAATTTATCATATAAAAATTAGAGTAGAACTGATGGAATACTACAGGAATGCTTGTTCGGGTGGCTATGACCTCCCCTGCAGAGTTTTTAATGCTCAGAATTGAGTACCGGCTATTTTAATTTGCTTGTAACACCAATAGATGACCTATTTCTTCACTGTTTTCAATGCAGAAACTATGATAAACCTGTGACTTTCGGCAAGCTGTATCCCATATTCTCTTTTTTTAAAGTAATTTATTAGTACTCAACTGATCAAAACTTGAATGTGCACTATAAGGAGAACATTGACCCCAGATACTTTCCAAGCTATCTGTTTCTGTTAACCTTCCCCTGATGAGTAAGAAAGCTCAAGCTCTGACCACGATGAGCCCACATTATTGTCAATAAATTCTCCAAGACAAACCTCCATAAAACTAATATAATGTCTAGTAGCAATGTCCAATCAGAAGTCCATTTAAAAATAATTGCCCGTAGTATAGAGGGATAATGTATGAAATGCAGGGTCAATCCTAGGTGAAACCATGGGGCATATTTGCAATGAATTGGCATTGGGCAGCACCACAAGTTTTTTTTTTTTTGCTGCACTGCCCTATGCCAATTCAAAAGTGCAGGGATGCATCATATTTATGAGATACAGTTCATCCCTGTCCTTTCAGCCAGTGCACAATTCGCTGCTTAGTGCCAAAGCAAGCACCCTTTCACAATGGTGCAAGGATGTCTGTGTTGTTGGCAGGGTTGCTTTTTGTAGGAAGGACCTGCACAAAAACAATCCATGGAGGCTTTTTTCTCTTTCTAGGTGAGCTTCAGAATGGAGTACACATAGAAAGAGGAAAAAGCTAGGAGAACTATAGACATTTCTCATTGGTATGTCTTGCCTGGGAATGGATAAAGTTCTGACACATTCCCAGGTTTATAGAGCCTTGTAAATCTGGGAATGCATCAAAACCCATGGGTGTTGCGTGGAAAGCCCCACTGCCATGCCCATGGAACACCGTGACACAGTGTAAAACAATGCAATTGTGCTGATTTGCCTTACACCATGTCTACAAGGCTATAAAAAAAACTACGCAAGGTGGCTTGGCGAGGCCTCATAGATATGTGTCTGTGATCTGTGCCACCAGTGCGTCATACAAAATGATGCACAGCTGATGCAAGGACTTACTCACCATACTTCCCTTTGGGCATGGGTCTATGTTTTTTCTGAAAGTCAATCATCTCCCGCAAATGACCAGCCTCTTTTAGAAATGTGGTATTAAGGCCTGGTTGAATGCTTACATTAAAATCATGAATGTGCAAAAGGATATGATTCTATAAAGCCTCAGTGGGAGAGGGATAAGACAAATACAACTACGTACAAAAAAGGATCCCTGCTGGTTATTGGTTACTCATTTTCAGACAAATACAAATCAGTATGTCAGTACTGTGTAACAATATATATTATTCATTATCCATGCTTTACATAATTGTAGCTTATTCACACAACCTTGTCTAATATGTACACAACATTTGAGAGAGAGAGGATTAGATAGTTCCCTACACCCAAGCAGATTATTTAAGTACAAAAAAACAAATTGTTACATAAATACAAAATACAACCAATCCAATCTTATTCAGAGTCACATCTCTTTTAGAACCTAAGGGGCTATCCCTAAGAAAGTCTCTGAATTAAGGTACAGGTATTAATCACACTCCCCCATGGTGCAAGGGTTTTACAGTTCATATATTGATTCCTAAAACTGCAATTTATTCAATGCTGCAGAAGAGGCCATTTGAACATTCCCCATGCCATTATGCCAATGCGTTTCGACATCTATAAGGACTAGGCATATAGATTATAGAGGAGCCATCATCAAGGCTTCGCATTTTTCATCTTGATGCAGACTCTATCAGTGAATTTACAAGGGGAGGGGGAAGAACATCAGAAAAGTTGATCAATGAACATAAAATTCACACTTGGAAGATTCAGTAGAGCATTGAGCATGCTTGTCAAAAAGTGCTCATCAATGGGAATGAACCATCAGGGAAGTGATCCGAGAGACAGGGAAATTGATATTATCTATAATTTTTCGCATCTGTACTCCCAGTGAAGAGTATTGAAAATCGTATGTTTTTTAGCAACCTGTCTGTGATACCTATATACCAGACAATCAAAGCTCAAAGTTATATGCTTGCCGAAAATGTGGTTTCCGTGGGTATAGCAAGGGCACTTTTAACAAGTTCTTGAAATTGTAACATGTTGTTTATTTAAACAACTCCTTAACTTGGTTTCAACTGCCCTCATCGATTGTTAAAATTGTACCTTTGTTGCTTATAACTGTACTCCCCTGGGCACAAGTCTTCCTAAGCTGGCAGATCCCTTCTTCTTGGAGGAGTTGCAGTGCCTCGCTTGCATGCGGGGTCTCCTTCCCGTTGAGTTGTTTTGGGGAAATACAGGCGCCTTCAGGTTTAAAATAATTAGGGTGCTCACTGGTGATGTCTTGCCTATCAAGATGGGTACTTCAGAAATGTAGTCTCACATATACATTCCTCCTGTATTTTCACTTGACAACTTCCATCCATAGTCCAGTGTTTATGACCACAGACTTATTGAAAATCCTTGCCAAATGTATAACACACATGAATTGCCATGCTATTAGGTCGCCATATTCTTTTTGTCTTAAACCATGGTACACTCAATCAATCAATCAAAGCATTTGTGAAGCGCACTACTCACGGGTGAGGATCTCAAGGTGCTAAGGGGTGGGGCTGCTACTGCCCAAACAGCCAGTCTTGAGGTGTATTCTGAAGGTAAGTAGGTCCTTTGTCTATTGCAGGTGGGTGGGCAGGGTGTTCCACATCTTCATGGCAAGGTGGGAGAACAATCTGCCACCAGCAGTTTTTCTGTGGATGCATGGGACAGTGATGAGTGCAAGGTCAGCAGAGCGAAGCCTTTGGGTTGGGGTGTAGAAGGAGAGCTGTCTGTTGAGTTATTCTGGTCCGGTGTTGTGCAGTGCCTTGTGAGCATGGGTGAGGAGTTTGAACCTGAATCTCTTGTTGACGGGGAGCCAGTGCAGGTCTCTCAGGTGGGCTGTGATGTGGCTGTGGTGGGGGATGTCCAGAATGAGGCGTGCGGAGATGTTCTGTATGCGTTGCAGTCTTTTCTAGAGCTTGGCCGTGGTTCCTGCATAGAGGGTGTTGCTGTAGTCCAATATGCTGCTTACAAGGGCTTGGATGACTGTCCTTCTGGTTTCAGTGGCGATCCATTTGTGGATTTCCGAAGCACGCGGAGGGTGTTGAAGCAGGAGGAAGAGATGGCGTTGACTAGCTGGGTCATCGATATTGATGAGTCCAGGATGAATCCGAAGTTGCGTGCGTGGTCCGGGGGTGTCGGTATGGTTCCCAGTGTGGCAGGCCACCAGGAATTGTCTCATGCGTAGGGGGTGGAGCTGAGGATGAGGACCTCAGTTTTGTCAGAATTTAGTTTCAGTTCTTCATCCATTCGGCGATGGTCTTCATTCCTTTGAGGAGGTTGGTTTTGGCGGTGGCAGGGTCCTTGGTGAGGGAGAGGATCAGCTGGGTGTCTTCGGCATATGAGACGATGTTGAGGTTGTGAGATTGGATGATGTTTGCGAGAAGAGCCATAGAGACATTAAAGCGGGTCGGGCTGAGGGAAGATCCCTGGGATACACTGCAGATGATTTTGGTGGCTTCAGAGCTTAATCGAGGGAGGCAGAGTCTCTGAGTTCTTGCGATGAGAAAGGAGGTGATCCAGTCCAGGGCTCTGTCGCAGATCCCTGTGTCATTGATGCCTGTGCATAGGGTGTGGTAGCAAACGGTTTCAAATGCGGCCAAGAGGTCAAGGAGGATGAGGGCCATGGTTTTGTCATTGTCAAGTATGGTCCTGATATTGTCAGTGGCAGCAATGAGGGGGTTTCGCTGCTGTGGTTGCTGCAGAATCCAGATTGGGACAGCTCCAGAGTGTTGTTCTCCTTGAGGAAACGGGTCAGTTGTTTGTTGACAATTTTCTCCATGACTTTTGCCGGCAAGGGGAGCAGGCAGATGGCCCAGAAGTTCTTGAGGTCCTTTGGGTCCGTCTTGGGTTTCTTGAGGAGGGCGTTGATCTCGGCGTTTTTACAGCTCTCTGGGAAGGTGGCGGTCTTGAAGGAACTGTTGATGATGTCTCGGAGTTGGGGTGCGATGACAGAGCTCACTTTGTTGAAGATGTGTTGAGGGTAGGGGTCGGATGGTGAGCTGGAGTGGATGGTGTTCATGGGTTTGATGGCATTGATGTGGGTCCAGGAGAGAAGGAGGCCAAGGCTACACTCCCTAAGTTAAGTTTATGCATTCATGTATACATTTCTCCTGTGTTTTCATATAACGTGTCATCCGTAGTCTGGTTTTTGTGAGCACCAGCTTGTTGATAATTCTTGGCAAAGGATATCTAGAGCACACCAATTTGCATGCCATTAGGATTCTTTATATTTATGGTAAACACCCTGGGGTTGTACTTATTCGAGGAGGTCCTCGATGTTAGCATCTCTGTTATTCTGTCAGCCTGATGAGTACCTAAAAATGTTAGCAATCTCTGACATTTTGTTGAGACCTTTTTCTGCAGTAGGCAGTTTCATTATCATAAAGGCTTCTTGTTTTAGTAATGCTCCTTCATTGGCAGTCATTATTTGACTCAATTGTCTCAAGATCGTCAATCTTACATGACTATTTTGAAAAAAGTGTTGAACCAGTGAATCTGATAGGAAATTAGATCTTATTCTGGACTTGTGTTGACCAATGCAATGTCTAATTTCTTGGCTGGTCTCTCCAATATATGCCTTATTGAATGGGAACAATAAGCAACATACCACATTCTTAGAGCAGCAGTTGGTGAAGTCATTATGTTTAATTTTAATACCATGATAGGTAAACAACCTTCCTTCAACTGGTGCTTCACCAGGGATGCAATTTCCGCACTTATGATGATGTGTTATCAGAGGTAATCCTAGCAGATTTCTAAGACTTTGCTATGATTGTTGTTTTTATGTATTTGAATGGGCCAGCATAACATTTATATTCCTGTTTCTTATTAAGGCAAGCAAGAACAGTTTGTTAAGGAGTACCATACTCCAATGTTTTTGTACACTCATTTTGATTTTTGACGTGTTGAACTAAAATTGTGTTACACCTACCAGCTTGTTTGAAGCATCATATACATGGTGTTCAAGTAGACTGTCCCTAGGGGTGTACCACATCATATGGTAGGTTGTCCTTCAAGTTCCTGTGATGGTGATTTGAATATTGGAGAAAAGAATCAGTTTCTTTAGAAATTGTCATTGCCTTCATGATTGATAATTAAATCCAGGAAATGTATCTAATCTCTGCCCCAGGTTGATGTAAACTTAGGGCCATTTTTATACTATTTATACTTTTTGACGCAGCGTTAGCCGCCGGCGCTGTCTGGTGTGCGTTAAAAAAAACGATGTACACCAGGCAGCGCCGGCGTAGGGGGAAAATGGCGTATGGGCATCCACAAATGGTGCAAGTCAGGCTGAGGCAAAAAAATCGTCACAACCCGATTTGCGCCATTTTTTTACGACGCCCATCCCCCATTGAAATGACTCCTGTCTTAGCAAAGACAGGAGTCATGCCCCCTTGCCCAATGGCCATGCCCAGGGGACATAGTGGCATGTAGGGGGGCACAAATCAGGCCCCCCTATGCCACAATTTTTTTTAAAAAAAAATACTTACCTGGACTTACCTTAATGTCCCTGGGGTGGGTCCCTCCATCCTTGGGTCTCCTCCTGGGGTGGGCAAGGGTGGCAGGGGGTGTCCCTGGGGGCAGGGGAGGGCACCTCTGGGCTCATTCTGAGCCCACAGGTCCCTTAACGCCTGCCCTGACCCAGGCGCTAAAATCCGGCGCAAATGCGGGTTTTTTAGACCCGCCCACTCCCGGGCGTCATTTTTGCCCGGGAGTATAAATACGATGCATATGCATCGGAGTCATTTTTTAAGACGGGAACGCCTACCTTGCATATCATTAACGCAAGGAAGGTGTTCACGCAAAAAAATGACGCTAACTCCATGAACTTTGGCGCTAGACGCGTCTAACGCCAAAGTATAAATATGGAGTTAGTTTTGCGTCGAATTTGCGTCGAAAAAACCGACGCAAATTCGGCGCAAACTGAGTATAAATATGCCCCTTAATATCAGGTGATCTGGTGATGTGATCTGTTATTCAGCCATTTGAGGAACTGTGTGAGGGACACTCATCTCCCCAAAACACATCACCCCACAACAGAACTGGAGTTGGCCATTGATTAATTGTCCCTATAGGACATTAAATATAGAAGTCACATCTCTATTTGGGGCATAAGCAGAACAGATAGTTAATTCTACTCCTCCATAATAATATGAACTAACAGCCAGGAGCAGCATTGTCAGTCTTGACATCAGTCGCAGCCTTCCCTGTGTCAGCAAAGCAATGCCCTTGTTGTGGACTGTTGCTACCGGAATCCGTGAGTATCTTATACCCAGGATTTCTTAGTTTGTGGGACTCTTGCTAAGTGAGATGTATCTCTTAGAGACATACATTTTGGGGATTCAGGCCCGTATTTATGAAAGGTTAGCGCCTCTTTTGCATCATTAAGTTTGACACTAAAGCGACGCTAACTTAACTTCACATTTATAATTTGACACTAGACCCATCTAGAGTCAAAATATTGAAGTTAGCACCATTTTTAGGAAGCACAAACCCACCTTGCGTCAATGAGAATCAAGGTAGGCATTCCTTTCCTAAAAAAGACGCTATCCCCCAGTGCCATATTTCGCTCCTGATGTTGAAATGACACGCAATTAGAAGATGGACCTAAATAATGGCACTGCCTGGTCAGACCAGCCGTTAATGTGCCGGTAAACCCATTTCCTTAGGGAAACACCACGGATTCCACCATGGTGTCCTTATTTTGGGCACATAGATGCCTACCCTAACCCCCAGCATCACCCCCACCCGCATCACAGGGACACTACAGGTGGAGGGAGCCCATGCCAGGTAAGTTTAGGTAAGTATGTATTTTTTACTATTATGCGCTACTGGAGGCTGCTTACATGTGGTCCCTTGGCTGGCACTTGGTATGTTGTGGTTGTACTGAGGACACTAGTCCCCAGAGGTGGGCATTTGGGTTGGGGGTAATGAGTCCTGTCTATACTTATACAGGAGTCATTTTTTGGCTGCTTGTGCATGAAAAAATGACATGAAGCTGACTAGCGGCAGATATTTTGCCTCTAATCTGCCTGGTGCCATTTTTTCTACTGCCATCCAGTCCCAGCTAATGTAATTTTTCATGACGCTAGCCATTCCTTAGCACCATTGTGCGTCATTTTATAAAAACGGTGAACAGATGGCTCTAAGGAATGGCGTTAGCTCCTGCTATATATTTTGACACACAACTGCTCTAGCGCAGTTGTGCATCATATTTCATAAATATGGGCCGAAGTGTATTCAGTTCTTCCTCAATGTAATTAATTTTAGTCAGCAATATCATACCATTTGTGTTTCAGCAAATATTTGCTTGCATACATAGTATGAAGTATAAAGTTGCATACTTTTGTGATATAGTGTCACAACGCTTCAGCACAAATCCTCTCTCATGTTGTGCACTTATCAGGAACTACAGGGTGCCTATTGTAGTCTCAATAATATGTTAGGAAGGCAGTTACTAACCCATCAATGGTACTGAGGGTACCCAATGAGTGATGTTCCTACTTTCACTCTGTTCGATCTTTCAGATATCTCTAGCTATGGTGATTGCTAACAGGCATATGGTAGTGTTCGGTAGAACTCTGCCAATTGGACTCTAAATAAAGCCTGTCATTCTCCAAAGAGATACAATATATAATATTCTATAAAAGAAAGGACAATCTAAAGGAAAAAAAATCTATAAAATCTTTGAAATAAATACACTTGCAATTCTAGAGCAGTCGAGGGGCGGGGTGACCATTAAACTAACTTTGCAGACACTTGATGCCCGTGGTGCGG
Source organism: Pleurodeles waltl (assembly GCF_031143425.1). Lineage (NCBI taxonomy): Eukaryota > Metazoa > Chordata > Amphibia > Caudata > Salamandridae > Pleurodeles > Pleurodeles waltl. The sequence goes on along the minus strand of NC_090437.1, from coordinate 239,158,972 downwards.
TTGATGTTATATGCTAACTCAATGTGTACAGTCTGAGAACCTGCTGTTGCGCCTACAGGCTTTTCTTTTGCCTTTTTAACTGAGTCATCTTAAAATGTGTCCTTCCACGTTCTATAACATTATCAAACATTTAATACGCGACTAATAAAATAAATGAACACTTAATAGTGAGCCAACTGTCAGCTAGGGTGTGTCCTAAATAGTAAGTTTACGCTTGCGGTGTGGACAGTCAAAAAGTTGATGAATCTGCAGATTGACTGCGGCTCGTGAGGGTCAAACATTGACACAACTGATGGCCGACAGGAACGAGTCCCATTCCTCTCGAAGACTGGTTTTAAGAGTTGTCGTCGTGCTTCCTTTAAGGCTGGGCAAATACAAATCAGATGGACCATGTCTTCCTTGGGACCTTTACATAACCTACAGGAAGATTCTCCTTCATTCTTCCAAGATGGTTGGTCCACTCTGGATGGTAGAACGCCTAGACGAAGAGCCAGAAAACGACGCTTGATATGTAGTGCGAAAGTTGAAATCAAATATTGTGATGGTGCCAAGATGGTGTAAGTGTGCATAAGAAGGCAGGCGTGCGAGCATTGTGCAAATTTAGATTTATCAGCTAGAAAAGACTGCAATCCCATTTCCTTTTTTAACGCTCGACACAACAGTGAATATGAGATGTTGGACTCCCACAAATGCATCATTTCTGTCTCTTGCAGAGAATTATACAGATACCTTTGGATTGTTGCTCACTGAATACCATAAAGCCATGACTAGGGGCCTGGTCGTATTTTTTCTTATTTTGTACCAGGACTTTATTGTATGCGCTTTCCTGCCCAACTGCTGTTGTATTAGGCCAAATTCTAGCCTAACCTGTGAGGGAGAAGTGGAGCCAGGAAGTTTAAAGACCTGCTTATAGATTTTTATTTGCTGTTAGTCCAGTAGGGGGGCGTCTTTCCCATATGAAGCCTCGCTTCCGTATGTAGTGGCTGGGAGAAATTTGGCCAGCATAACAGACAGTAACGGTTTATACGATGGGCCATTTAATCTTTTTGCTAGGGTACAGAAAGTGAACATTAAGGCTTTGCACTTCTGTGCAATGTAGCGCTTCTGCAGCGCGAAATTGGCCTTATTATCGATAATGATGCCAAGGTATTTATAGCAGTGAGTTGTTTCAAGGGTAATGCCATTCTCTATGCACATACGTATTTATTTCTTAAATAAATGACTGCTTTTGCAAGTTATATCAAAGAAACAGATAGATGCACAGCTATGCTTATATGCAGTTAAATGTATTTAAATTAATATGTCAAGTGTCGGAACTAAATGCAGTTTACTACACATTGAATTTTCAATATGCCTTGTACAAATCCAAACAGCAACAGAAATACCCCCCATTTAATGAGGTTCATACAATTCTGGTAAAAAATTGATTCTGCTACTTTCAATCTACACAGAGAGAAGAGCTAGAATTTCTATCACACACTTTTGAACAGAAAATCATCAATAGCTCAGTGTGATTCCATGCAAGCACCTTTCGAAGCTCAGTGTTTGAATACAGATTTATAATGTTTCACAATTTTTGCTCTTGTGCTTTGTGATTCCTTCGCCAAAGCATACCCGGCCGTGAGCGAATGTCATAGGGTTTGATAAACCATATCTGATAAACATTGATGAACAGCATTGGGAATTGTGTTGTGTTTCCAATTTCAGTATATTTGTCGTGTATCTTTTTAAACCGGATTTCTTTTTTATATTCTGCTGAAATTAAATGCAAGAATACTAAAAGGTAATTTCAGCATATCATCAATAATAGGACACCTGTTTAGTGTTTGTAACCTTCAGAAAAACAGTGTGCACGCACTTATTTTAATAACATTAGGTTGTTTATAAAAATGGAACTGAACAAACAAGTGGAACAATATATTATTCAGATGCTTGTCACATTGCATAACACATCTGAATGGCAGCATATTGTATGTTTTTGTCATTGAATATTGTAGTGTCTTTTTTCACCACTGATTCACATTTATGACAAAGATGATTTAGGTTGCTTCCAAATTTCTAATATGTAATTCGTGACACATAAGCGTCTACCTTGGCGGAGGTGGGACTGAACCTTAATAGCAAAACTTGATCATTGTGAACTTGTTATACACTTCAACTTGGTAGACTAATAGGTAAGCTGCCTTGTTAGTGCCTTACATCTATTACCTGTCAATCAGTGATTTGTGTAGGGATCGGAATTTTGAGTTTTGCTGTAAATACTACAGTTTTCTCCTGACAAATGTCCGCATACCATACTGTCACATTTCAGTAAGAAGTATGTGTTTACAGACACGACACATTAAAATAGTACAAACAATAAAGCTATCAGTGAAAACGATATAATTAAACACTATCAATTAAAAAAAACTATTTTAATTGCTAGTTGCCAACAAAAAATTGTATACTCTATGAAAGAAAGATTTCTGTCACTCGCTTTTTCCACTTCTCATGCTTTTTCATGCGATTGCCTATGACAATATGCTTTGTTTTTTTATCCTGAATATGTTTATGAGGATCTTTCATTTCAGTTTTGGCATGCAGGGGTACTTGATGTAAGTTTGTTGTTTGACTTGTTTTTTTGCCCTCGGCAATCATGTGAATGTATATAAAGTTTAAGAATATTTTATTTTCCTGAAGTTGAGGTAGTTCCCCATGGGGATAATTGTTACACAGTGATTCTTTATTACATGGGTGTTTTTGTGAGTTTGCTTTGGAGTCCCCAACAAACTAACTTGGAAACGACTCTGGGAATGTGAAATTCACAAACTTTTTGTGTTATTGTGCAGAGACATATTGACTTTTATATACACATAGGGCTAGATGTATGCATTTCTTAATGGTCTGAATCGCTATTTTGGGCCATTAAAAAAGCAAACAAGGTTTTTCTGATGTACAAAGCCCTTTAAGGAATCTCAAACTATGATTTCTACCCTGTAGAAATTGCAATTTGCGATTCCCAGAATAGGAAATCGCAAATAGGGATTTTCTATTTGGGATCCCCATTCGGATGTACCATACATGCCCAAGTATCATTTAGGAGATGCAATTACTATTGACTTGAAGTAAATGGTAATCGTGTGCAATTTAAAAAAAAAGCACTCCAAAGTGTTTTTTTTTAATTGCAGAACATTACAGGCATATGTGTGCTCTACAGGTGCACCCCTATTCTTGGGGTGCACCAGGGTGGGGCCTTTTTCCCATTTCCTTCCTTGGTTTTGCATTTCCTAAATAGCAATTTTCTAATAAGAAATTGCTATTTAGGAAATGCAAAATCAGCCCAATAACTCAAATGCAATGGGATATCTTAATAGTGAGTTCCTAATAGCAATGCCCTTGTAGGCATTGCTACTTGTAAATCTGTAGCTTAAGGCCAGATGTATCAAGAATGCATTTTGTGAATCGGAAATAGCGATTTTTAAGAAATCGCTATTTCTGATTCGCAAAATGCAATGTATCACATTTGCGATTCGGTAATAGCGATTTCTTAAAAATCACAAATGCTATTACCGAACCACAAATTGCGATAAAACCCCCATTCGCATCTATGGGCCTGTCGGCCCATATTTGCAAATATTTTGCATGTCCCAAATTGCAAATTCCTAACTGGAATTCGCAATTTTGGGAAATGCAAAGTCCAGGGTGCCGGGGGCCTAAGGCTTTGATACATCTGGCCCTTAGTTCATTGCATTTTGCATTTCTTAAATTTCCATGAAGTCACTATTAAGAAAGGCAAAATTGCATTTTTGTACATCTGGCCTATATATATATATATATATATATATATATTCTCTTTAAAAAAACAAAGGTTACACAAATGTTATAGTTAGGTTCTGAATTTTTGTGCCTAAAACCAGAGAAATTCAGCAGTTATAGTTAGAGTTTTTTCAAGTAACTATCACTTGCCCCCTCCATGCACAGTTATCTGATCAATAATTTTACTGCAGAAGTTACAGTGACATTATCAATGATGTTATCAAAGATGTCACGAGTGCTGTAATTTGTGGTGTAATTAGCAGTACATTGCTAGGGTGTGAGCTATAGTTACGTTAGGGCACGAGTTATAGTTACTTGAAATAACTCTAACTATAACTGCTGAACTTCTCTGGTTTTTTGCAAGTAAATTCAGATTCTAACTATAAATTTATTGTAACCTTTTTCTAAGTTTAATTCTGCTTCCTATCTGTCCCTGTAACCTTTGGTTTTTTAAATTAATTTCTATGGTTTATTTAACCAAAAGTAATTTTAATTGCTTTATGTAAATCCAACCTCTGCCATGCTTGTCCTTTGGCCATGTGAAGTGGAGATTGACAGCAGGGCCTGGCCTTTGGGGCCAACCCCTATTACCACCAAACTCATGCCTTGCATGGCCTCTAGCCATGCACAGCAGAGGTTGCCCATACGACCCGCCCTGCAGCCCCTGTAACCACCCAACCCTGTGCTACGCATGGCCATTGACCATACACAGCAGCGGCTGGCCACAGGCTATGGCCTGCAGCCAGGCCCCACATCCAGGCACTGTGGCCAACCCCTATAATCACCCAAACCTGCACCGCCCACGGCCTTCGGCTGTAACCATTCAGAGAGTTTTTCTAAACTTTAACAAATTATATAGTTAGGATGAGGTACTTTAGAACAAATCGAAAATAAAAGTGTAATTGTAAAGTAAAAATAGTGAAATGTTTGAAGTTGAAAAGAAATTAAATTTTGCAAATGATCAGAGACACACTAAGGGGGTCATTCTGACCCTGGCGGTAAATACCGCCAGGGCCGGGGTCGGCGGTAGCACCGCCAACAGGCTGGCGGTGCTCCGCCGGGCATTCTGACCGCGGCGGTACAGCCGCGTCCAGAAGCGGAAAGCCGGCGGTGTACCGCCGACTTTCTGCTGCCCATGGGAATCCGCCATGGCGGCGCAGCTTGCTGCGCCGCCATGGGGATTCTGGCACCCCATACCGCCATCCAGTTCAGGATGGCGGTATGGGGTGCCGTGGGGCCCCTGGGGGCCCCTGCAGTGCCCAATGGCATGGGCACTGCAGGGGCCCCCGTAAGAGGGCCCCACTAAGAATTTCAGTGTCTGCTTTGCAGACACTAAAATTCGCGACGGGTGCAACTGCACCCGTCGCACCTTCCCACTCCGCCGGCTCCATTCTGAGCCGGCTTCCTCGTGGGAAGGGTGTTTCCCGCTGGGCTGGCGGGCGGCCTTTTGGCGGTCGCCCGCCAGCCCAGTGGGAAACCCAGAATGACCACTGCGGTCTTTTGACCGCGGTACGGTGTTCTGGCGGTTCCCGCTTGGCGGGCGGCTCCCGCCACCCGCCAAGCTTAGAATCAGGGCCTAAGACTGGAACCCTCAACCTTTAGTGTGAGGGTCAGAGACCTTAACCACTAGTTCATAGATGACTCGTTAGTCTATAATGTCCAAACATAACCTTGACATTCAATCCAAAGATTGCAACCTTTAACATTCAAAATACTAGTAAATAAACAGACACACTGCCTGAGATACCAGGACATGAGCCTTGAACCTACTGAAAAAAAGTCCAATAGCTTTACCAGTAGGCCAGAAGTGATTTTTTTAAACCTAACTATAAGGTGTGAACCAAACATCATGCTGGTGAGACACTTTGAAGTTATTCTATGGAGAAACCATTACAATAGCAATCTTTCTCTTTCTCTCTCTCTCTCTCTCTCTCTCTCTCTCTCTCTCTCTCTCTCTCTCTCTCTCTCTCTCTCTCTCTCTCTCTCTCTCTCTCTCTCTCTCTCTTACATCCCGTTATGGGATGGAAGAGAGAGAGAGAGAGTGACAGGACCACAGGGGTAGCCTCAAGGCCCCAATGCCCTAGCTGGCTCCCCTTATCATGCAAGAGACAGCACTGATCACACACACTGGGAGCTGCTTGAAATAGCCGCTCTCTGCTTGTGGGAGCAATGTTTTCATCTGTTTCCCTGCACATATATTTCCATGCAGGGAAACAGAAGAAAGCTCAGCTTTCTGCAAGCAGGAGCTGTTTGACAGCTTCCTCTTGCAGATAGCAGAGTTTGTTTGCTTTTGTTTGGTGGGAGCTGTCACCTGCCACCAAGCAAAAACAAACAGCTATGTACCGGGGGTGGGCACCCCAGGACATAGCAGGTGCCATCCATCCCCAGGATCATCCTTGGCTCCTTGAGGGGGGCCATGCAGCCCCCCCTTCAATGCAGTACTTGCCCCGTTGAGGTGGTGGTCAGCGGGGCTGGAGATCAGCAATGGACCCCCTTCATTCTTTTATTTTGGAGTCGTGGAGGTGGCGATCCTCCCAGGGTTTCAGGGTGGCCAGGCACCCCCACATACAATTGAATCTTTGCCTGGGGAGGTAGTAGTCCTTGGGGCTGTTTAGAGGGCCGCACAGCCCCTGCATACAATTGAATCTTTGCCCCGGGAGGTGGTGGTCCCTGGGGTTGTGATGGGGCCATTCAGGCCCTTGCGTGCAATTCAATATTTTTCCTGATGACGTTACGGTCCCCAGGGCTCTGGGAAAGGCCACAGGGCCTCACCCATATTAAAACATTATTTTACCCCGGGGAGTTGGTGGTCCCCAGGGATGCAAGGGGGGCAAACAGCTCCCACAAGCATATTTCATTTAGCCCACAGGAGGTGCCAGTCCCTTGGCAACATGGCCTCCACCATGTCAAAGTATTGTTTTGCCCTAGGGATGTTGTGGTCACAGGGCACAGGGGTGTCACACAGCCCTCCTGCACATTTTTCCTTCTGAGTGTCCCAGGGAGTTGGTGATTCCTGGGGTTAATAGAAGCCCAAGGTGGGGGCACCATGCACCCCCTTCCTTTTTAAGCCCCCAATGCCCCTGGGAGCTGGCCCACCTGGGAGGTAATTAAAACAAAAGGGCGGGAAACAGCTCTTTTTTTAAAACAACTCAGAAAAATCCACAGATTTTTTCAACATTTTTAAAAAACTGCTTTTTAGCCCTGGCGGAGTCTCTCGGGGACCTCAGCGTTAGAGCTAAGGGGTCAGGGTGTCCCTATCCTGGCCCATTTTTAATTTTTTTCTTTTTTCCCTGGGACTCTGCTGAAGCTGAGTCCCAAGGCGGCTTTCAACACTTTCTTGTTGAAGTGTTGGCAGCCAATCAGCACAGGGACAGTTGGATTCATGGAGGATCTGTGTCCCTAGATATCATTATTTTTTTACCTTTGATATCTCCAAAACTACTGAGCGGGTTTACACCAAATTAAAAAAAGCACAATCAGCGCACCAAGATTTACCTTTGTGCCAAATTTGGTGTAATTACAAACAGAAGGTTAGGCTGTAGGCATGTCTAAAGAAACTTATGGAAAAATGAATGGGTGAAATGCGGTTTGCCCCCCCTTTTTTCTCGCTTGACGGACACAACACACACCCTATTGAAACTGCACCCACACATGACACAACCAAAATAACCAGCACAAATAGACACTCAGCTACACTGACACACTCAGACACAATCACAACTGCAAACATCACGATGATGTCTGCCACACAACACTAACACTCCCCTGAGTGTGTCACATTGAAACACAACAACCACAACAACATTGATCCCAGATGCAAGTGACACACATATAGACACAACCACTTCACACACTACAGCTTTCTCCACCTTAACTAGCCAATCCACACCCACTCACACACATAGATGAACTGACTGACATACACAACAGAAAGCACCATTATCCAGTGTGAGTGTGCCATCATTGTGGTGCCAACATTCATTTTGCAAAGAATGATGACACTACAATGACAGTTTTGTATGTGTGCAATATGTGTGTTGTGCCATTGTGTCCCCAGCCATGTGTGACACTATTGTCTCACCAACATATGCATATCACAGTGATTTAAAAAAATAACTGTGACATGTATATGCCTGCAGTGGTCCCAACCTCCCGTACACTGCTCACTCACATGTACCCTGGCAATGCACTGTTACTTCCTTGAGGTCCAGTGGTCGGGGTTCATGTTTCCTCTGTGGGTTGGTGACAGCAATGGCGGCAGGTGCTGTCCAGTTAGAGATGGAATGAAGAGAAAAAGGTGAGTTTTCACCCCCCAACCCAATCCACCAAATCAGAAGTGGAGGTCAGGCAGCCACCATTATCTTGGAGGTAAGACACATCCAAATCTGCAAGGCTGGAATGTTGGCTGAGGTCCTGCTGTCGTCCACTTTCCACTCTCCCACCATCAACACAGGAGGTGTTTATTGGCGGAGATGGCAGTTTGAATTGGGCTTTCGTCTATGGGACTGCCAACAGCTAAACACAGCAGGCGGACCGTCACAGTGGCGGAGGGATTTTCAGTCTAAAACTTGACAGCAGTAATTTTACAGCCAACATCTAAATCAGGCTTCATATCTCTAATCAAATATCTAATTCCATCCTCCTGTATGATATTTCTACACACAGTCAATGTAAAACCTCCTAGTCGGTATCCCTCTTTCCCTTTCCATGCCATGCCATTTATATTAATTTCAGATGCAGAGCAGAAAAGAATGGTAGGGCCATGCTGGGCAATCCTGTCTTCCATGCTTGTAGGTTGTTTCAGATTATACTGTCTTTGCTCTGGATAAATTTAGCTGTCACCAGTTTGGTGTTACTTGACTTGTATTAGTCTTGACTGACGGATAGGAGGTTAGCAGTGTTACAGACAACACAATGGAAACAATAGCCACATCACCCATTGGGGTAGTACTTAATCCCAGAGCCTACAAAACAGTGTCTACACTTCATCTCAATATGCTGAATTTTATAAGAAATTGTGTGTTAGGTGTGATCCATGCTGGGTTTCTGATGTTGGATCTTTTTACACAATGGCAGAATGACATCCTTCTATTCAAGGTTTCGGCAGGAGGATGAATGAGGATTAGATGTACTATCTTGTACAGGGCATCTGCATCTGTTGTATGTGTTCCACTAATCTCAAGAGATTAGGCACAGAGCAGAAGGAGGTTATCTTGTGTGACTGTGCCATACTGTGCCCGCTCTGCTTGGTTTCCCCTGCTCCTATCATGACAGAAATTCAGAATTCAAATAGTTTTTTCTCTGATATGCAACCTGAATCTTCTGGTTCTGTTCCTTTGATGGCTCTGCTAAATGGCATGGAGGTTTGCAAAACAGAGTAAAAGGTTAACTACAGTTCTGACTATTGCTGTGCTGATATCTTGTAGGTGAGCAAGCCTATATTTACTAAGTTTTTGCACTATCCTTGCATCCTGCAAGGCCATGAAGGCAATGCAAAGGCCTAAATAAGATTTAATGGAAGGCAACATAGCTGCTTGTCCTGTGTTACATTCCATTTCTTCGAGATAGGTATTGCATGGGGGAGCATGGATGTTCCCATGCATCAACCCATGCAAGTAGATGCAATCCCAGATTTACTGACATCAATAAACATAGATTTCTCCAAAACTGTTCAGCTGTCCGACAATGGTGTAACAATAAGAAATATGTTTATTTTGCTTTGGTATTTCCTCTTTCTATGCATGATACAGAATGCAACATGCATAGTAGGATGAAATTGCCTTTTAGGATTATTTTTGTGCAGTAAGGTATGCCTTTGTGCAAAAAAAACAACCATGCCCACAATGCAGTCATCCTTGCACATAGACATTTTTGGTCCTCAAGTAAGCTTTATTGGAGGTTCTGAATGCATTGAAGAGTCAACCATTTTTACCTTTTACTGATGAGGATTTTAAGTTCTTTATTCTAAAATTATGTCTCCTGGCAGTGACATCTGCACATAGATTACGGCAGTTAGATTCTCTATCACGTTAGCCATTCTTTTTCAAGGTACTTAGTGAACTTGATCTTGAAGTTGGTACCTTTATTTATGCGTTAGAGGTATATTTATCAATGTTTCATGCAGTGCAGCTAGACACCTTGCTGCACTCTAATTTGTGAAAGGGAAAGGGCAGAAATGCACCAAATGTAACATAATACAGTGCATTTCTACCCTTTCTTTGCACTGACGCCCTTTTTGCTTCCTAGCACCAACTCGGAAAACCTTGCACTATGTTGCAAGGGTGCCTGCATTGCTGACAGGATTGTTCTCTTGCATGAAGGGACACCTTCCTGGACAAGAAAAATCCATTGAGGCATTCTCATCCTCCTATGTGTGATGCAGAATGCACCACATATGGAAAGAGAAACAAGCTAAAGATGTTTCTCCTTGTTATGCCTCACCTGGGGAGGTGTAGCATTTTGATCCATTCCCTGGTCTACTAGTAATGGTAAATCTGGGAATACGTCAAAATCCATGGAGGAATGCATGGGAACACCCATGCTCCACTCTTGGAAAACTAACCTGGGTCTGAATAACGCAACACAGTGATTTGTGTAGTGTTGTGATACTCTAGATTTATCAAGCTAGGCAGGGCCATGCAAAGTGGCTTAGTAGTTGCATTGCATGGTGCAAGGGTGACACAACTACTTGCTAAATATGCCTCTAAGTTTCTATCCTAGTTTCACCTAAAGTGAGAGATAATGGTGCCAGAGTATTTTGCCAAACCTACTTATTCAGAAAAAGTGAAATTACTATCTGGATGTGGTAGAATGCAAAAGCTATTGGTGTTAAACACTCTTGGTAAAGCACAGATGTTTTTGCTCTTCCCTTGAGCCAATGGGAAAATGTATATGGCATCTGAGTCTAGGAAGGTTTTTTTTTCTTCTTTTTACTTTAAAGTGTTCAGGACAGTTCGATAACAGGAATCTTAACTTTCTAGGTGTGGAAGAAGGGCAGCTCCACAAGAGATCTGCTGAGCAACCATCTGGGCCTGTCATTAAAGGTTGCTTTGGAAGGAGCCTAAAAGTAGAGAATTTATAACTAGGTTTCTTTCAACTGTAGCAACTGTATAAGTTGTTTGATTTCTTTGATCTGTTCGATTATAATCATGGCATATGTTTGGAAGACAGCAGTCCTGAAATATTTTTTTTTTCCAAATGCTTTACTTTAAGTTTACTAATTGTATGACCTTTTTAAGGTCTATTTCTCCGGTTGGACTACATCCCTTCTATGGTTTTTCTTGTTGATAGCACAATATGTACCCAGAGTATAAAAGTATACACTGATTTCTAATGTTATGCAAATAGCCTACAAAAATTGTAAGTCAATCCCCCTAAAAATGTGTCTGCCCAAAGCCAACTGTTTTCATATTTGTACTTTTATTTAAATTAATTATTGATTTCATTAAGAACTAAGTTAACAGTCATGTACCTTTTTACTTTTTTTCTATATTTATAATATATGCAATTAATTTACATTAATATAGACTGTAAAAATATGTTCAATATTTTTTCAAAAGTTAATAAACTTTTAAAATGTTCCCTATGCTTTACCACACAAAAATCTCCACCACTGTGGAGGAGCCCTCCCTATGTCAATGAATAGAGGACCTTTGCCTATATTTGACCATAAGGAGGCTTTGCTGTTGGGAGTGATGACCGCAGAGACGAGAGACCACTTGCAATGGCTATCAGACATTGATTCTGGGACTGACTACAACAAGACTACAAACAAAGGATCACCCTTTTTAGAATCCTTCGACAAGCGTTTCAGAAAATGGCTCCAATTAGTACCACACTCTGCCTCTTTATCAAACAGGAGACAACCTCCACTATAAGTGTAACCCTTACAGGATTTACAGAAAGAAAGCCTTGACAATTCCCAGACTTACTGGCCATATTGGGTCAAACAATTGAATCTTTGCCCCGGGAGGTGGTGGTCCATGGGGCCGTGATGGGGCCATTCAGGCCCTTGGGTGCAATTCAATATTTTCCCTGATGAGGTTACGGTCCCCAGGGCTCTGGTAAAGGCCACAGGGCCTCACCTATATTAAAACATTATTTTGCCCCGGGGAGTTGGTGGTCCCCAGGGATGCAGGGGGGGCAAACAGCTCCCACAAGCATATTTAATTTAGCCCACAGGAGGTGCCAGTCCCTTGGCAACATGGCCTCCACCATGTCAAAGTATTGTTTTGCCCTAGGGATGTTGTGGTCCCAGGGCACAGGGGGGTCACACAGCCCTCCTGCACAGTTTTCCTTCTGAGTATCCCAGGGAGTTGGTGATTCCTGGGGTTAATAGAAACCCAAGGTGGGGGCACCATGCACCCCCTTCCTTTTTAAGCCCCCAATGCCCCTAGGAGCTGGCCCACCTGGGAGGTAATTAAATCAAAAGGGCGGGAAACAGCTCTTTTTTTAAAACAACTCAGAAAAATCCAGAGATTTTTTCAACATTTATAAAAAACTGCTTTTTAGCCCTGGCGGAGTCTCTCTGGGACCTCAGCGTTAGAGCTAAGGGGTCAGGGTGTCCCTATCCTGGCCCATTTTTAATTTTTTTCTTTTTTTTCTGGGACTCTGCTGAAGCTGAGTCCCAAGGCGGCTTTCAACACTTTCTTGTTGAAGTGTTGGCAGCCAATCAGCACAGGGACAGTTGGATTCATGGAGGATCTGTGTCCCTAGATATCATTATTTCTTTACCTTTGATATCTCCAAAACTACTGAGCGGGTTTACACCAAATCAAAAAAAGCACAATCAGCACACCAAGATTTACCTTTGTGCCAAATTTGGTGTAATTACAAACAGAAGGTTAGGCTATAGACATGTCTAAAGAAACTTATGGAAAACTGAATGGGTGAAATGCGCTTTGCCCCCCCTTTTTTCTCGCTTGACGGACACAACACACACCCTATTGAAACTGCACCCACACATGACACAACCAAAATAACCAGCACAAATAGACACTCAGCTACACTGACACACTCAGACACAATCACAACTGCAAACATCACGATGATGTCTGCCACACAACACTAACACTCCCCTGAGTGTGTCAGATTGAAACACAACAACCACAACAACATTGATCCCAGATGCAAGTGACACACATATAGACACAACCACTTCACACACTCCAGCTTTCTCCACCTCAACTAGCCAATCCACACCCACGCACACACATAGATGAACTGACTGACATACACAACAGAAAGCACCATTATCCAGTGTGAGTGTGCCATCATTGTGGTGCCAACATTCATTTTGCAAAGAATGATGACACTACAATGACAGTTTTGTATGTGTGCAATATGTGTGTTGTGCCATTGTGTCCTCAGCCATTTGTGACACTATTGTCTCACCAACATATGCATATCACAGTGATTTAAAAAAATTACTTTGACATGTATATGCCTGCAGTGGTCCCAACCTCCCGTACACTGCTCACTCACATGTACCCTGGCAATGCACTGTTACTTCCTTGAGGTCCAGTGGTCGGGGTTCATGTTTCCTCTGTGGGTTGGTGACAGCAATGACGGCAGGTGCTGTCCAGTCAGAGATGGAATGAAGAGAAAAAGGTGAGTTTTCACCCCCCAACCCAATCCACCAAATCAGAAGTGGAGGTCAGACAGACACCGTTTTCTTGGAGGTAAGACACATCCAAATCTGCAAGGCTGGAATGTTGGCTGAGGTCCTGCTGTCGTCCACTTTCCACTCTCCCACCATCAACACAGGAGGTGTTTATTGGCGTAGATGGCAGTTTGAATTGGGCTTTCGTCTATGGGACTGCCAACAGCTAAACACAGCTGGCGGACCGTCACAGTGGCGGAGGGATTTTCAGTCTAAAACTTGACAGCAGTAATGTTACAGCCAACATCTAAATCAGGCCTCATATCTCTAATCAAATATCTAATTCCATCCTCCTGTATGATATTTCTACACACAGTCAATGTAAAACCTCCTAGTCGGTATCCCTCTTTTCCTTTCCATGCCATGCCATTTATATTAATTTCTGATGCAGAGCAGAAAAGAATGGTAGGGCCATGCTGGGCAATCCTGTCTTCCATGCTTGTAGGTTGTTTCAGATTATACTGTCTTTGCTCTGGATAAATTTAGCTGTCACCAGTTTGGTGTTACTTGACTTGTATTAGTCTTGACTGACGGATAGGAGGTTAGCAGTGTTACAGACAACACAATGGAAACAATAGCCACATCACCCATTGGGGTAGTACTTAATCCCAGAGCCTACAAGACATAGTCTACACTTCATCTCAATCTGCTGAATTTTATAAGAAATTGTGTGTTAGGTGTGATCCATGCTAGGTTTCTGATGTTGGATCTTTTTACACAATGGCAGAATGACATCCTTCTATTCAAGGTTTCGGCAGGAGGATGAATGAGGATTAGATGTCCTATCTTGTACAGGGCATCTGCATCTGTTGTATGTGTTCCACTAATCTCAAGAGATTAGGCACAGAGCAGAAGGAGGTTATCTTGTGTGACTGTGCCATACTGCGCCCGCTCTGCTTGGTTTCCCCTGCTTCTATCATGACAGAAATTCAGAATTCAAATAGGTTATTCTCTGATATGCAACCTGAATCTTCTGGTTCTGTTCCTTTGATGGCTCTGCTAAATGGCATGGAGGTTTGCAAAACAGAGTAAAAGGTTAACTACAGTTCTGACTATTGCTGTGCTGATATCTTGTAGGTGAGCAAGCCTATATTTACTAAGTTTTTGCACTATCCTTGCATCCTGCAAGGCTATGAAGGCAATGCAAAGGCCTAAATAAGATTTAATGGAAGGCAACATAGCTGCTTGTCCTGTGTTACATTACATTTCTTTGAGATAGGTATTGCATGGGGGAGCATGGATGTTCCCATGCATCAACCCAAGCAAGTTGATGCAATCCCAGATTTACTGACATCAATAAACATAGATTTCTCCAAAACTGTACAGCTGTCCGACAATGGTGTAACAATAAGAAATATGTTTATTTTGCTTTGGTATTTCCTCTTTCTATGCATGATACAGAATGCAACATGCATAGTAGGATGAAATTGCCTTTTAGGATTATTTTTGTGCAGTAAGGTATGCCTTTGTGCACAAAAACAACCATGCCCAACAATGCAGTCATCCTTGCACATAGACATTTTTGGTCCTCAAGTAAGCTTTATTGGAGGTTCTGAATGCATTGAAGAGTCAACCATTTTTACCTTTTACTGATGAGGATTTTAAATTCTTTATTCTGAAATTATGTCTCCTGGCAGTGACATCTGCACATAGATTACGGCAGTTAGATTCTCTATCACGTTAGCCATCCTTTTTCAAGGTACTTAGTGAACTTGATCTTGAAGTTGGTACCTTTATTTATGCGTTAGAGGTATATTTATCAATGTTTCATGCAGTGCAGCTAGACACCTTGCTGCACTCTAATTTGTGAAAGGGAAAGGGCAGAAATGCACCAAATGTAACATAATACAGTGCATTTCTACCCTTTCTTTGCACTGACGCCCTTTTCGCTGCCTAGCACCAACTCGGAAAATCTTGCACTATGTTGCAAGGGTGCCTGCATTGCTGACAGGATTGTTTTCTTGCATGAAGGGACACCTTCCTGGACAAGACAAATCCATTGAGGCATTCTCATCCTCCTATATGTGATGCAGAATGCACCACATATGGAAAGAGAAACAAGCTAAAGATGTTCCTCCTTGTTATGCCTCACCTGGGGAGGTGTAGCATTTTGATCCATTCCCTGGTCTACTAGTAATGGTAAATCTGGGAATACGCCAAAATCCATGGGGGAATGCATGGGAACATCCATGCTCCACCCTTGGAAAACTAACCTGGGTCTGAATAACGCAACACAGTGATTTGTGTAGTGTTGTGATACTCTAGATTTATCAAGCTAGGCAGGGCCATGCAAAGTGGCTTAGTAGTTGCATTGCATGGTGCAAGGGTGACACAGCTACTTGCTAAATATGCCTCTAAGTTTCTATCCCAGTTTCACCTAAAGTGAGAGATAATGGTGCCAGAGTATTTTGCCAAACCTACTTATTCAGAAAAAATGAAATTACTATCTGGATGTGGTAGAATGCAAAAGCTATTGGTGTTCAACACTCTTGGTAAAGCACAGATGTTTTTGCTCTTCCCTTGAGCCAATGGGAAAATGTATATGGCATCTGAGTCTAGGAAGGTTTTTTTTTCTTCTTTTTACTTTAAAGTGTTCAGGACAGTTCGATAACAGGAATCTTAACTTTCTAGGTGTGGAAGAAGGGCAGCTCCACAAGAGATCTGCTGAGCAACCATCTGGGCCTGTCATTAAAGGTTGCTTTGGAAGGAGCCTAAAAGTAGAGAATTTATAACTAGGTTTCTTTCAACTGTAGCAACTGTATAAGTTGTTTGATTTCTTTGATCAGTTCGATTATAATCATGGCATATGTTTGGAAGACAGCAGTCCTGAAATATTTTTTTTTTCCAAATGCTTTACTTTAAGTTTACTAATTTTATGACCTTTTTAAGGTCTATTTCTCCGGTTGGACTACATCCCTTCTATGGTTTTTCTTGTTGATAGCACAATATGTACCCAGAGTATAAAAGTATACACTGATTTCTAATGTTATCCAAATAGCCTACAAAAATTGTAAGTCAATCCCCCTAAAAATGTGTCTGCCCAAAGCCAACTATTTTCATATTTGTACTTTCATTTAAATTAATTATTGATTTCATTAAGAACTAAGTTAACAGTCATGTACCTTTTTACTTTTTTCTATATTCATAATATATGCAATTAATTTACATTAATATAGACAATAAAAATATGTTCAATATTTTTTCAAAAGTTAATAAACTTTTCAAATGTTCCCTATGCTTTCCACACAAAAATCTCCACCACTGTGGAGGAGCCCTCCCTATGTCAATGAATAGAGGACCTTTGCCTATATTTTACCATAAGGAGACTTTGCTGTTGGGAGTGATGACCGCAGAGACGAGAGACCACTTGCAATGGCTATCAGACATTGATTCTGGGACTGACTTCAACAAGACTACAAACAAAGGATCACCCTTTTTAGAATCCTTCGACAAGCGTTTCAGAAAATGGCTCCAATTAGTACCACACACTGCCTCTTTATCAAACAGGAGACAACCTCCACTATAAGTGTAACCCTTACAGGATTTACAGAAAGAAAGCCTTGACAATTCCCAGACTTACTGGCCACATTGGGTCAAACAATTGTTGGCTAAGTATGAATAAATATTGCTGAGCATCATGACCAGGCCAAATCCAACAGGACAAGTTTTTTTAATGAATACAGAAGCTATACAGCCTCCTTACAAGACTGATAGTCCTAGGATCGCCAGCCCCATGGTAGCGGTTTGACCACCGCAGCTGTGGCGGTCCGACCAAAACATTACACAATGGGCGAGCGGACCTGCCTACAGACCTACACGCCCACCAGGATCAAGGATCCTGATGGGCTGATGGTGGTCTTGGTTGTAGTATGCCAGGCTGATGCTGAACTCGGCACCACTGTGATTACAACTTTCTTCTCTGCCAGGCTCTTCATGGCGGTTTCCCCACCATGAAAAGGTTTGCAGAGAAGAAGTGCAGGGGACACAGGGTGACCCATGACAAGTGCAGGGGTTTCCCTGTCTTGCTGGGCAGACACTGCACATTTCAAGGGTGCTGGTTCACCCTGAGTGTGGCAGCATTGCTGCCGGATCTATCATGAGCCGGGAACAATGCTGTTGCACCTTTCCCACTGGACTGATGGGCGGGAACCTTGGTTTCGCCCTGTCAGCCCATTGGGGAAGTCTGAATAGGCCCGATGAGAAGACCTCCGGGTATCCAGTGGTCTTCTGATCACGGGCTGGGGGGTCGACGGTCTCTCCATCAGCCTCGCAATAAGGTCTGCAGTCCAAATCCATTTAAAAAACCCTCTTCCCTTATTGACCTTTTACATTAATGACACGATCAGAGCCATTAATACCCAAAAGCCATGAAAGTCACCTGGCCTGGACATGGGCCTAGTGATCTATTAAAAACAACCTCATTGTGTGGGCCCTATATTATAACACAGTCATCAATGTCAAATTTTGCAAACAGGTGCTGGACAAATCGATTTCCTGGGTGGAAGACAACAATGTTCTAACCTATTTCCATTCTGATTTTCTAAGTAAGACCCTGGCACTCTTGTTTTCTGATGATACCATTTTGGAGTTGAAAACTTCAAAAGGGATTGAAACCCTCTTAGAGTGGTTTAATTGATTTAACTCATGGTCTACCGGTGATAGTCCAAGACTATCATGCTTTCCAAGCATTTTAGAGGAACTGCTCAGCTTGATGGATCAACACTAGATAGATATTTTAATTAGATTATCTAGGGGTTCATCAGTTGAGCTCTAGTTGCTGGACAAACCAAGTCAACTCTACTTTTGAAACAGATAGTGGCAGCCATACCTAGATTCAATGGCAAAACGTGTTTCTGCCCAGTCTCTCCTGTTCCTGAGATTTGGAGAATGCAGGCTGTGACTGGTGCTACTTATGGCTCTGAATTCTGAGGCAACAGTAATGTAATGTAGACTCAAAAGGCAAAGATTGAAAATGCATTTGTGAGGTCTATGCTAAGATTACCAAAAATCACCCTACTAGTCCCTCTTAGAATGGATCACTGCCTATAACCAATGTGCTGCTCAATTAAACTGAGGTCACCCTGTACTGGTTGCTGACCTTCTCAACAGAGGAATTGGAATCATATAGGATTTGTAGTCAAGGCATTATGGCCAGCCCAGTGGCCATAAGGTTACCCTGGCTAACCTATGTTAAATTATCCCTAATCAACTTGGGGCTAAGTGATCTGTTGAATGACACAGGAGCTGTTAGCACTTCTTCAGGCAGGACTGTCCAGCAACATTACTTGGGACGTGAGTGGGGGAAACTTTACAGCTCACCCATGTTAGGATCCCTGACAGCTCAGTACATGGAGATTAAATCTGCCTCCAGTTTTGAAGCTATTTTTAATTACATTAAACACTCTTGGACCAAGTTGCTTTACTTCTAGCTCACATTGGGGATATTGCCATTGGCCAAATTAAGTGAAGATCTTCTCTATTTCAAACAAAGAAGTGTCCTGCTTATAAAGAGACCATCAAAATTGTGGAACATCTCCTTTTCCTTTGTTCGGTTGACCTAAGACAGAGAAAACTTTGGATTGTTCCCCATTACAGACCATGGGTGCCCAGCATCATAGGACAGCCCTGAGCATATACAAATTAGATACTAGGCCATGCATTGTATTTTTGGTTTTCCTTGAATCTGTCTGATCAACGAGAAATAAGATAGTTGCGTAAGAGGGCACTCAAGACAAGTTGGACAAGCTAAGTGCCTAGATTACTTGGAATATTGATTCAATGAAGTGTATAGACAAGCTTTCTCTAGCAGGTTCTGTGTTGAATGTTCATAATGTTAATTATCTAATTAATATTTAAATTTCTGCACTGCACTATGGCCAACAACTGTTTTTAAAACCCTAATAGGCTGTCTTGGTAAAACCTGTTTCTGTTTTTTATTGCACAGATGCAGTTTGCAACATCAAAGTTGAACAATTTATTATGCTAAATATATGTTGGTATGGTGCTATGTGTATTTATGTTTTTAACACTCTGGTGAGATTGCTTTATGATAAAAATGTGTAACAATACCCCTCAAGAGTGTACATTATTCTATACTGGCAATAAGACCCAGTGTGGTCATTGTTAGGCCTGGGTGGAGTTGATGGAGTCTGACTCAGTGGAATTCCGCAGAGTTGAAAAAAAACTCTGTGAGTTCCACAGAAGTGGAATTCCAAGACCACAGGAGTGATAAATCTGCCCGATCTCGGAAGTGCTAAGCAGGGTCGGGCCTGGTCAGCCAGCCCAAACCCTGCTTAGCTTTTCCAAGATTGGGTTCATCCAGGAGGGCTGTAGGCAGTGGAAGCTGCAGTTTCAGGCCTCTTGTGCACCGGCACATGGGACAGGCCGGTGCACAAATGGCCTGAAAGGGCAGCTTTCTTTCACTGCCTATGGCCCTGACTGAATTCAGGTCAGGGCCATAGGCAGTGAAAGCTGCCAGGCCTGTTGTGCGCCGGCCTGCCCCATGTGCAGTACACACTGGACAGGGCCTGGCACAAGAGGCCTGAAATGACAGCTAATACTGCCTACCGCCCTGATGTGAATTCAAGCCAGGGCTGTAGGCAGCGAAAGCTTCTGTTTTAGTCCTTGTTTGTGCACCAGTGTGCACAAACAGCAACAAAAGAAAGCGACGAGGACTTACCTGAGTCTTCCCAAATCTTCTTTTGCGGATGCCTCCCTTTGGCTCTGCTCCAGTGCACACTGCAGCCCAGTTATGGGCTGCACAGCGCAAAACAAAGACTGTCTATGCTTGCACTGTGCAGCTCATATTGGGCTGCAGCGCGTACCAGGTGAGCTCAGCTCCACTGGCAGGGCTGGTGGAGTTTTTTAGATAACTCCGTTAGTTCGGCCATCGGAGCTGAGCTCCCCGCACATCCCTAGTCATTGTTTGTATTTAATCCAGCTAATGTCTTAATGTAATGAAATCAAATTATTTGTATTAGTTTGAGATGTTTTATGCTTTGTTTTTGCTTGTCTACGGGTATATCTGAGAAAACTAAAAACTTTTGACTTTGACTTTAATAAGCATCATGAAGACTGGTGAAATCATAATCAAGCTGGCTCCTCGGTGAGAAATATAAAAAAGAATGATGGCAGAAACTCCAATCAAGAATCCTTTATTTTAATGAAGGTCAATGAATATTGATTATCTACCATTATTATCAACTTTGAAATGCTCAATATGTATCCTTGAAGATTGATGGTTTATGATCAATTTAAAGCTATTCAAACTAATAATAGTTGTACAACACATACTCTACTAGAGGTAAACTAAAAATGCTATATCTCTCAATTTCATTTTGAAGTGATAATTCAATTTAGTATATTAAAATAAATAAAAGTTATTTTTCTGAAGTTTAGATTTAAAATAAACTCCCACATAAAGTATAAAAAATTATTAGTCAGTAATAATAATTGAAATGTATGTATAGAAGTGGGGATATCTACGCTTTTTATATTGATGCATTTATACAGCAAATAGTGCAGAGCCAGGTCATTAAGCTAGTTCGTCTGAGGGAATTTGACACTTACCTTACGTGGACGATGTTGCAGTAATTACCTCTGATCCTCAGACCACCTTATTGGACATTAACCGGCTGGCCGATGAATTTAGGAAGTTTTCTGGTTATTTGTTAAATCCTGATAAAAAATCATACAGATAACATTGACTTTGCAGATTCCCCTAGGGTAGACCTCGGAACATAACTGGATGAAAAGGTCTCACCAAAAGTTTATTTTATTTATCAGATTAACTTCAAGTAGCTACTTAACCAGGTTAGCTCTGAATTGTGCCAAATTCATCGGCTACCCCTATCTCTGACAGGTAGGTGCAATGTTCTCTAAATGATTTTACTGCCTATGGTTCTCTAGTTTTTTCACACTACACCTCTAGAAATCAATAAGATTTGTTATAGGAAATTAGACTCAATTTGTACCAATTTCCTTTGGCAATATCGAAAAAATTAGACGTGCTCTTAAATTTCTCTGGCTCCCACAGGATTGGGGAGGTAGACTTTCTGAACTTCAGTTGAATCATGGTTTACACCCACCTATTTTTTTTAAGAATTTTCAACTGAGATTTTTTTTAACTAGGGTTAATCAGGCACATTTTTCATTGGAAAGGATTCCCCTGTTGACTTATATTTTGTTGCCTGGTTGAACAATTGGTTCTATTTATAAGATATTAATGAGTACTCTACCAGATGACCTTGAACATCAGGCATGTATCTGGATACAAAAGTTGGGGGTAGATGTTGCGGACATTCAAACAGCTTTAGCAATTGGGAGTAAAGGTTTGTTCTCAGCAAATCTGCTTGCACAGTATTATAGCACCTGCTAGCAATTGTATTTCACTACTAATAGGCTTTTTAGGTGGGGGAAGAGAGAGGAGAATAAATATCCTAAAACAAGTGGAGGCCCAGCAGACATGCAGCACGTGTTTTTTAGTTGTAGCAAACTGCAGCTAATTCAAAAGAGAATTGAAGCACTTTTGCATCAGATCTTTGGGAGAGAGGTTTGAATCACCCCCAGCATGATGCTCCTTGATTACGACCCTCCGTGGAGGGGGGCCAAATGAGCTGTCGGTTATCTTTTTCTCACTTGAAATAGCCTGTCTTCTAATCACTACTGGAAAAGTGCAGAATCTCCTTCAATTCATCTGTTTATTTAGTTTACTAGCAGTTTATAATTTGGAACAGTCTCTATACGAATGGAAGGGAAAATGAGCCAGGAATTGTGGTAAAGTGATCTGGCTTGATTTGTCTAGTTGGCTCTCCCAAAGATTAGAATTGATTGTCTGGTTGTTTTTCTAGATAAAATTAGTCTAATGTATCTAGAATTAATTTTTGTTGTCTGTTTTATACACTATTAGCTGTTTTCTTTTCAAATATTATGAATGAATGTTAATTTTTTTATTTAAAAAAATCGTATGATCTTGCTGGTTAATGTGTTTGTCTGATTCTGTAAGGTAATTGTGAATATATAAATTACAAAAATAAGAAAAAAGAAAGATGAAAGTGATGTATAGAATTAATTAAAAGTGTTACAATTTTATATTATTTAATGGTAGTAGTATTTAATCTTAATTTGATCTTAATACAATAAATAATAAAAGATATCATTTGTTAATATGCCAAAAAATGAAACATATTTACAAATAAAATCCAGTTGAAAGCTATTGACCAAGACAGAAGAAGTCATAATAGTTCATCAAATATACATAAGTATAACTAAAACAGCATCAACTTACTCAAAGTCAGGGAACGTGTTATAAAACAATCAACAGCAAAACAGGTTTCATTATCCATTAACTGTTGTAGGAAAAACAATGTGATTCTGCATTTAGTGAACCTGTGCTTTCGCAATAGAGGTAACAAATAACATCTTGTAAAAGGCATATAGAATTTACAAAAAAATCTAAACTGCAGTAATGACTGAGAGGATAACTCATCACATGGGCAAATATAGATGTCCATAGTTGAAAACTGCCCTTGAGGGAAACTCAGCATCCAAAGAATAAACCCCAGTCTAAACCGGCTCAGTAATATTCAATCATGCATGTTTTGTAAATCCAGCAGATCTGGGGCAGTCCCCAATGACATTTGAACCAAGCAATACCCCTTACTTATGGCTTCATTAACTCATTGACCTCCTGAACAAAATGTCTATGAGTGCAAAAAGTTCCTAAACCCTGACTTTATCCATTTTTGTAATTACCAGGGCATTATCAAAAAATGGGGGCAACCCAAAGTATCCCTTTCATACTTCAGCAATTGGTTAGAAAGACCATAGTCACTAAAAAGATAGTCATTATTAATTGTTTGATTGAGTTCTACATCCTTATTAGCCCAAATTGAGCACCAGAACGCCAATGGGGCTCCATTCATAGTATTTTGCACATAAATTAAATCTAATTCCAGTTGGGAGAAAAAATGGGGTGTCGATGGAGGAACACCCAACAACAGAAACAATTCTCCTCCACCTGAATAGAGCCAACATCCATATACACCCACACCCCCATTCTTTAAGTCATATTTGCTAGACATTTCCTTTTAAAATTTCCATAATAGGTGCAATTGGTTATTTTTCCCCATGCTGGCAGCAAGGGAAAAGGTGGCAAAAATTAACATTGCAATACTTTTAAAAGGTGAAAATGTTTAGTAATTAAAGGATTAATATGGTTACGTTTTAAATATTTATTTATAGTTGTAACTATTTTAAATTAATAAATTTTAACATTATTGTTGATGTTTTATTTTAAGTCCCTTTCTTCATTATTTTCTATAGGAGGTTGTTGCAGTAGTACCAATGGTTTGCCTTCTCTAGTGCCAGACTTTGGCCCTCATTACAACCCTGGCGGAAAATCCCGCTTACGGCCGTGTTGAAGGCTGCCAACATACCGTGGCCACGGCGGAATAATGCTGCAGGTATTACGACTCACTTCTCAGAATCTGCCACTATACAGACACCGACACAAGTCAGCCACACCAAAGGTCAGTGATAAACTGGTGATACCAAAAACCACACCATAACGCCAACAAGAATACGCCCACACTATCATGACCCACGAATCAACACAGCTGTCTTTCAACCGCGGTAATCCATTGGAGGTACACACTGCCACGCTCAAAATACACACACATTTACAAAACACATTGGACAAATCAAAATACACACACCTGATACACATACACACACCACACACTCACACCACTATAAAACACACACCCACATTACCCACAAACCCTTACCACAACATATTTGTGAAGAAGCACAGAGAGAGAATAGCTAACTCTGCACCAGCATCCACTAGCACACCACAACATCACGCATACAACATCCACGCACCTCAAACAACACGCACCAACACAATATTTCACACAGCACAGCAAACATCCCCTCACACATCACCCACACCATATCATGGCACCTCAAAGACACCCCAGGATTTCTGAGGAGGAGCTCAGGGTCATGCTGGAGGAAATCATCCGGGTAGAGCCACAGCTTTTCGGATCACAGGTGCAGCACACCTCCATTGCTAGGAAGATGGAGCTATGATGGAGAATCGACGACAGGGTCAACACAGTGGGACAGCATCCAAGAACACGGAATGACATCAGGAAGAGGTGGAACGACCTATGGGGGAAGGTACGTTCAGTGGTATCTAGACACCAGATTGCTGTTCAGAGGACTGGCGGTGGACCCCCACCTTCTCCCCCACAACTAAGAACATGGGAGGAGCAAGTCCTAGCAATATTTCATACTGAGGGCCTCGCAGGAGTAGCAGGAGGACTGGACTCTGGTAAGTCATATCTTTATTACCATATCCCCCCACCCCACCTGCATGCCATCAGATACCCCCACCCTCACCCTCACCCCCATCACTCCAACACCTCACAAATGCCCCACTATCACAACCCACAAATCCCAATACCAAGCCCTGCATGCAACACCAAAGCATGGACACCCATTGCCAAAGCATTTCCAGTTCAGACACCCACACAGACCGCAAAACACTAATCACACAATTTTAAACTCAACAAGGCAAGCACAGGAGTAGAGGGTAACTCATGTAATGCACAAGATGGCACACACAGATACTAAAACTATGCATTTACACCCCAACAGGACCCATACCCAACGGCACCAGACAGGAGGTGCCAGACATATCCAGTCCCCCCACAAAAGAGGCCCACAGTGACAACAGCAGCTCTGCACGCCTGAATCAAGATGACCAGCCCGGCCCATCAGGGACCTCTGGATAGTCGGTTCCCCTGCCACAGTCACAAGCCACCACAGAGCCTCCCCCCTCAGGAAACACCACCACAGCACCCACCCAGTGGGCCCATCCCTCTGTCCCCAGGACACGTCAATCAGCAGTGTGTCTACCACTACAGGAACCCCAGGCAAACTCACCAACCCAAGACAATTAGGGACCGGGGGTCAGTGTCAGTGGGCACACGGTTCAGGGCACAGAGGCACAGGATAACAGGGAAACTGAGGGGACTGCTGTGCGACAGGGGGAGGACATGCCCTGGGAATCCACTCTCCACGAGGCACTCTCCAACATCATGGGAGCATACCATCATTCACAGGAGACCATGGGCACGGTACTGGCCAAGTTTCAGGAGACCCAACGGCTGCAGGAGGAACACTACCTGGGGATCAGGGAGCACTTGAAGTTCATCAACACCACCCTGGTCACCATTGCAGGGGTGCTGGCAGACCTGGCCAACACCATGAGGGACACAGTGGCACACAAACGGGCCCCTGACACTAGCCTGAACGATGAACAGCCCTCCACCTCCGCCGGCGCTAGTGGACAGGAGGCCCCACCACAGGACCAACAGGCCACCAGTACCCCACCCCCTGCAGAAGGAGAACCAGCCTGCAAACCGTCCCTGAGATCCAGGAAAAAGACAGAGAACATAGCCAAGACCCCCGCCAGGAAATAAGACCCTCTGATTGTCACCCTTCTGTCCCACTTTGTCACCCTGTCCCCCTTAAACTGCCATTGCTCTCCTTCCTATGCCCCCTTGGACAATGCACCTGTGAGACCAAGAGACTGGACTCTACCATGGACATTCCTCCACCATCACCCCATCCCATTGCACACACCCCTCCACTTATTAGCACTGAAATAAACACCCATGAATCACAAATCAATCTGGAGTCAGTCTGTACTTTTACAAATGTGTAATTGCAACCTATCTGAACTATAGCAATGTACACATTCAAATGTAACACAGTTGTTTGGCAGCAGTAAACATAGCAGAGGGCACCAAGTGGGACCCAGATCTGTGAAATGGAAAGCCAAAGTGACATGTCAGGGTCCATACACAGAGGTAAAAATGCAGAATTATGCCATGTCCTACAGTAGCATGAGATGTGAGAAGCAGTGCCATACTGTTACCTGTGTCTCACTGGAAGTATTGCATGATGATGTTGTTTCGGATGTCTTCATCTTCTTCTTCTGCCTCCTCTTCTTCACTCCCCACAGGCTCCACAGATGCCACAAGACCAGCATCAGGCCCATCCACCTGCAGAAAAGACACCTGGCATCACAAAGCCAGGTTGTGCAACATACAGCATGCCAAGATTATCTGGCACATCTTCGTTGGTGAGTAGTATAGGGAACAACCTGTCAGATGGAGGCACAGTAACCTGGCCTTCAGGAGGCCGAAGGTGTGCTCTGTTATCCTCCTAGTTCACCCATGTGCTTCATTGTAGCATTCCTCTGCCCTTGTCCTAGGATTCCTCACTGGGGTCACTAGCCATGACAGGTTGGGGTAACCTGAGTCACCTGCAAATATCAAATGACAACTGTAAGACATCCTCCAAACATTAGGGACTCTCCCATACCCAGACACCTATTTAAACTGTGTGGGGACCTTGGGCTCACCTATTAGCCACACACGGTACCTCTGGAGTTGCCCCATCACATAAGAGATGCTGCTATTCCTCAAACTGCAAGCGTCATGCACAGAGACAGGATACTTGGCATTCACATGGGAGATATACTGGTCTGACAAACACACCATCTGCACATTCATAGAATGGTAGCTTTTGCGTTTCTGTACACCTGTTTATTCCTGCAGGGGGGACAAATGCCACATGTGTACCATCAATGGCACCAATAATGTTGGGGATATGTCCCAGGGCATAGAAATCACCTTTCACTGTGGGCAAATCCTCCACCTGAGGGAACACGATGTAGCTGCGCATGTGTTTCAGCAGGGCAGACAACACTCTGGACAACACGTTAGAGAACACTGGCTGTGACATCCCTGATGCCATGGCCACTGTTGTTTGAAAAGACCCACTGGTCAGGAAATGGAGTACTGACAGGACCTGCATTAGAGGGGGGATTCCTGTGGGATGATGGATAGCTGATATCAGGTCTGGCTCCAACTGGGCACACAGTTCCTGGATTGTGGCACGATCAAGTCTGTATGTGCTAATGATGTGGCTGTCTTCCATTTTCGAAAGGTCCACCAGGTGTCTATACACCGGAGGATGCTGCCATCTCATCACCTGCCCCAGCCGACATGCCCTATGGAGGAGAAAGGTGAACAGAGGGTCTTACACCACATAGGTTTCACAAGGCTGTTTAGCGCAATCAGGAACTATTCTTTGTGTGCCTTTGTCTGTCCGTATTCATGAACAAAAGTGCTGTGACGCAGTTAGTTGGCCTGCCATGTGGCGACCTGAAATGCCGGCTGCCTGACCTGTAAGGAGGGACAAGGGGAAATGAGGTATCTGCGCTGGCGTTGTTCTGCGACGCGGTAGGCGGTTAAAGACCGCTGTGCAATTCAGTAATGGTTATCATTGGGCCCTATGGGTTCCAGGAGCCAATGACGATGTATGCCGGCGGTGACGGTACGCACTACCGCGGACGTAACCGCCATTTTCTATCTGTTCACTCACTTGATACCTGACCTTCAACAGGAGAGGACCTACACTGCAAGAGCTGCTGTGACCTGAGTCTGGAAGCGACAATGGTTACAGTGTCTGGGGAAAGGGCCCCTGCCTTCACTGCGGAGGAGTTGGATAAACTGCTGGATGGGGTCCTCCCCCAGTACACGCAACTCTACGGTCCACCAGACAAACAGGTGAGTAAACTGTGTGCATGGTGGATGGCACATAAATGTATGGAGTGTTGTGGATGGAAGAGACAGTGGGGCACAGGCCAGCATGTGAGGATGGTGAGTGTATGTTTTTCTGGCCCAGGGTGAGAGGTTTGTGGACAATGAGTGTGTAGAACTGGACGGGGGAGTAACATCCATTTTTACTTCACTATTCCTCTAGGTCAGAGCCCACCAGAAGAAGGGTATTTGGCGTGCCATCGCCAAGGAAGTGCGGACCCTGGGGGTCTACCATAGACGGAGCACCCACTGCCGGAAAAGAAAGGAGGACCTGCGCCGCTGGAGCAAGAAGACAGTGGAGGCCCAGCTGGGGATGGCCTCCCAACGTGGAAGGTGTGCACGTCGCACTATGACCCCCCTGATGTACCGGATCCTGGCGGTGGCATATCCTGAGTTGGATGGGTCGCTTGAGGGGATCACAGCAGCCACTAGGGGATGAGTACAGTCTTATTCAGCTGACTCAGCGTGCTTGATGAGGTGTCTGGGTGGGGGCGGTGGGCTGCGGGTTCCCCTAGGGCAGGGCAGACACGCCAACGCACATCCATTGTTAGGCAGGCTCAGTGTCACTCCAACCCCAAAGGTGGTAGTTGCCCTCTACACCTGGTCAGGCTCCTATGGGTCCAGCTGTGCATTAAATAGGTCTAGGCAGAGTCCCCCAAGGGCATGTGCTTTTCCCCTGCTCTGTTAGTGCATGCGCTAGTGCATAGGTATGCTCCCTTGTGTTGTGTCCGCCAACGGTAGTGGTGTTACAGGCATTTACCATGTGTCTCTTCTGTCTTTCCCCCCTTTTTGTTTTGTCACCCTGTCCCTCTGTGCATTAGCATCATCTGGCGGAGGAGCATTGGCATCGGAGCAGGAGGGAGCTGCAACCCACATGGCCCTGGAGGATGAATTTACGGAGTCTGAAGGCACCAGTGGGACAGATAGCGAAGGGAGCTCCACGACGGGGACAGGAGCAGACACCAGGACAGCGACTCCTCCTCTGATGGGAGCTCCCCTGCGGTGGCAGGCACCTCTGTGCCCAACGCAACAACAGGTACAGCCGCCGGCCCCCCTACCAGCACCGCCCTCCCAGGAGGGTGGGCATCTCCTTTGCCCCAGGCACCTCGGGCCCTGCCCCAGTCAGCCCTGCTGCCCTCAGTGAGGAGGCTATTGACCTCCTGAGTTCCCTCACTGTTGGGCAATCAACCATTTTGAAGGCCATCCAGGGTGTCGAGAGGCATTTGCAGCAAACAAATGCATACCTGGAGGGCATTCATTCTGGTGTGGCGGCCCAACAGAGGGCATTTCAGTCTCTGGCCTCAGAACTGATGGCAGCCATTGTCCCTGTGTCCAGCCTCACCCCTCCAACTTCCAATACCCAGACCCAATCCCCTCTACCTCAGCCTATCCCAAGCAGACCATCAGACCAGCATTCACCCAAATCAACACACAAAAGTAGCTCAGGCAAACATAAGCACCACACATCCCACAGGCACTCACACAAGCACCATACCCATGCAGACACACCAACATCCACTGCCTCCACTGCGTCCCCCTCCTCCACGTCCTCCTCCTCCCTCCCAGTCTCGTCTCCACTCACACCTGCATGCACTACATCCTCAGCCATTACCTCCATCATGAGCACGCCCATCACCACACACCGCTCATGTGCACTCACCATCCCCACTACCATGCACAAGTCCCCTGTGTCCTCTCCCAGTGTGTCTGTGAGTCTTCCTCCCAAACTACACAAATGCAGGCACACACCCACCCACCCAACAGCGATCCACCTCACAACAGCCTTCCGGCCCATGTACTTTCACCCAAATTCAGCAGATGTACACCTACTACAACCACTCCCTCTTCCTCCACTCCCAAACCCCCTCCATCTTCTCATTCCAGTGTGTCTAAAAAACTTTTCCTGGCTAACATTGACTTCCTCCCTACACCTCCCCCTCATGTCCTTCCCCTCAGGCCAGGATGTCCAGGTCCCAGCCCAGCACCTCAGCCACTAAATCCTCCAGCACTGTGGTCTCAGCAAGTCCGGTCACATCGCGGGCGGCACCCATCAGAGCTGCCAGTGTGCCACCTAGCGAGGCCAAGGATCAGCCCATTCCACCACCTGCCAAAGTGAAGAAGGTGCCCACATGTTGTAGGGAGAAGCTGCACCAACCACCCAGCAAGGCCTCCTCCAAGCCAAAAGGGGACAGTGCCATGGGACCAGCAGCAACATCTAAGGTGGGGAAGGGACACAAGGGCAAAGGGAAGTCAGGACAGGGCACGGAGCCTCCGTCTGAGGGACTAGAGTCACCCGCTCTGGCAACCAGAACAGCAACCTGTACGGCGGTGGACACAGCCAGCTGCACCGCCACCTGCACCGCCACCTGCACATCTGCTGCCTCAGCAACAGTCCCCAGCGTCATCCCCAGTGGGCAGCTGTCTGAAGCTGCAGGAGACGTCCTGCTGTCTCCCTCCACAGGTGCTGACACATTCACCACTGGCAGCATCTCCGCCACAGACACCGCCGCAATCACCGCCACCAGCCCCGTGACAGACAGTGCCACCACAGCCAACATGGCTAACATTCCCAGTGGACAGCCGTCCGAGGCTGGAGGAGAAATCCTGGACCATGCACAGACTACTTGAGGCACGCCGCCCAGCACTGTTTGTACCAGCAGGTGGCAGGCAAAGTCGCAGCATGGTGGAGTGTGTCCCTGCCTCCAAGGAGTATCATGCTACCTGTTCCCAGGCAATCTCGTGGCACACACACCCAGGTGAGGGGATGGGACCTGCCACACTGCTTTTGAAGCAGTGGAGAAATCATCCACTACCCCAGTCCTTGGCAGGATGAAGCATTCTGGGCACAAAGCCCCTTCCAGAACCAGTGGAGAAAAGCATCCACTACCCCAGTCCTTAGCAGGATGAAGCACTCTGGGCTCAAAGCCCCCCTCCAGAACCAGTGGAGGAAAACATCCACTACCCCAGTCCTTGGCAGGATGAAGAACTCTGGGCACAAAGTCCCCTACAGAACCAGTGGAACATGTCAACAACTTGAGAGACTGTGGCTTTGCACACCCCAGGATAAAGCAGTGGGCAACACACCCACTTGAGAGACTTGAGAGACTGTGGCTTTGCACTCCCCAGGATAAAGCAGTGGGCGGTGGGCATGGGGCCCCCTCGTGGCGCAGTGGCATCATCCGTTCATCTGGCTGAGGTGCCCCCTCCTCCCCCTGAGGTGCCTGTTTATTTTTGATCTGATGCCCCAGCAGTGTTCTCTCCATTTCGAGTCAGGTATCATGTGTGGGCTTCGCCCATGCATTTTGGGACTGGTGGTCCACAGACAGTGATTGGTACACTATCCGGACTTGTGTAGTTGCTGTACATTTGTATATATACTGATGATTTAAAGTTATCTTGGCCTATCTGATTTTTCAATGATTACACTCTTTACAATCATTTCATTTTGTCCTTGCGTTCTTCCAGGGGGTGACGGGGTTAAATGTAATGTTCCTGCATGTATGTGTGTGTATGTTGTTGTGGGTAAGGGTGGGGGTAGGGGTGTTGCGTGCTGCATGTGTGTGTGTCACTCTCTCTTTCCTCCCCCTCTCCTGTGTGCTAGGTGCAGTACTCATGGTAGTCGTCGCCGGTGTCTTTGCTGCTCCTGGTAGAAAAGAAGGTAGACCAACATGGGCAGGACCTGTAACTCGGGCTTCATGGTGCCCTGGTTCCTTGTTGGGTGTTGAGAGGTGAGTGGTTTCCATTCCAAGTCCTGTTTCCGCCGTGCTTTTGATGGCGTTGGTACCGCCCCGGAAAAAGTGGTGGATAGGCTTGTTGTAATACAGTGGGCGGTGCATTGGGTTCCGCCTGTCTGTTGGTGGTTATCGCTGCAGTGTTTGTTTCTACTGCCGTAGTGGTCGGAGTGTTAAAGTGGCTGTCTATGTTGGCGGTTTCCGCATTGGTCGTAATTAAAAAAAATGTTTCTGCCGGCGATATTACCGCCGCTTTAACACCGACCGCCAGGGTTGTAATGAGAGCCTTAGTAGTTTATTTTTGGCGGTAGAAAATTACACACATAAATGTGGCTCCATCCACTTTTTCAGGGGGAAGAAATGTGTAAGCCCACTGTTTTGAAAAACTTTAATATAAGATTTTTAGAATGCCCGAAAGTTGAAAAGTTACTCAGAATTGTTAGAGTAAATTGCACATTTAAATTTCTCACAAGTCTTAGTCATCTTTGGGAATAGCCTCCTATATACTTAGTGAAAATTGAGTGGCCAGTATCGGAACAGCTTTTCATCATGTTTTTTTTAGTTGTTTTATTCACTTTCTGTGATTTTTCCTAATCCAGTTATTAATTGTATTGTACAAATAACTACATAATTTGATGTGATTATAAAATGTGTTTTGTACATAAAATAAACATAGTGACTGGACATTCCATCTTTATTGTATCTGAAAAAATTGTACTAAACTGTACTTAGTCCCATCAATCACAGCAGATCATTTGAGCTTGGCTTTGACAGCTCAACCAAGCAGTTCAAAATCCCACCTACGTGGATAGTGGGGAAAACATGCATTCTGATCTTTGACATGATATAAAAAGAGACAAGATGAGACAAGAAAAGACAGGGCTTGAGCGGAGAGGACATGACAAGGCAAACCAAGACAGTAGAAAATAATGCAAAGAAGACCCTGAGGTGGTCATTCTGACCGCCCGCCAAGCGGTTCCCGCAGAATGACCGCTCCGTGGTCAAAAGACTGCAGCGGCCTTTCCGGCTTTCCTGCTGGGCCGGCGGGCGACCGCCAGAACGCCGCCCGCCGGCCCAGTGGGAAAGCCCCTTCACCAATGAAGCCGGCTCCGAATGGAGCCGGCGGAGTTGAAGGGGTGCGACGGGTGCAGTGGCACACGTCACGATTTTCAGTGTCTGCTTTGCAGACACTGAAAATCTTTATGGGGCCCTGTTAGGGGGCCCCATGACACCCGTTCCCGCCATCCTGTTCCAGGCGGTAATTACCGCCAGGAACAGGCTGGCGGAAAGGGGGTTGGAATCCCCATGGCGGCGCTGCAAGCAGCGCCGCCATGGCGGATTCCCTGGGCCAGGGGTAAACCGGCGGGAAACCGCTGGTTGCCCTTTTCTGACCGCGGCTTTACCGCCGCGGTCAGAATGGCCCAGGAAGCACCGCCAGCCTGTTGGCGGTGCTTCCGCAGTCCCCGACCCTGGCGGTCATGGACCGCCAGGGTCGGAATGACCCCCTGAGTCTCTACAGATTAGAATAAAAGCTAGTCAATTACTTTGTCATTTACAAACTAAAGACTGAAGACCTATCATGTTTGCATTGATAGATTTGTTTTCATAAGATTGTCTAATCTCCAAAAGACACACTGGTTACATACATGGAAGATATGACAGATATGACATAAATATGTTATCACAAGACTTCCAAGAGCACGGTCCTTCCAACAATGTATCTTTCTGAACTTGTCCAGATATTGTTTTAATTTACTCTACACTACAAGAATACTTTAGTCATATTTCTTGACATTGTCACGGGCAGAACATAGCATCACAACCTAAAAGTTGTGAAAGCATTGGTGTCTCAGGAACAAGCCAGCATTCTGGCATGATACTTCCTTGGGTGCACATTTCAAAACCATTCAGAACATGTTAGCTGAAACTTACTACACCCACATGTACATCACATTGTATCAAAGTACATACTTAACTTACAAAGCTACTCATAGAGCAGGGTCTTGAGGCAAGGCAATAAAGAATTATTAGGTTCACTTGAATATTGTAAAAGTCAAAGACGTTTAGCAGACTCACTCATACACATGGCCCAATTTAGGGACCCCTTTCAAGATCCGACAGCACATCCAACATGGACCATTACTAAACAATGCAAATTGGTATTCAACAACCAAATACAATGACAGAAAACCTCCTTCACTCCATTCAATGAAAGTTATCAGAACAATTCACAATGCAATGACTGGAATTAGCATAAAATGCTTAGAAAATAATGATACCATACCAAATGGGAAACACAGAAGCATATCTCAAAACAAAGGTGCTTCAAGTAGGGTTGTGGGAGTGCTGCAGCTCCCCCAAAATAACCACACTGGAGTAAAGAAGGTGAATAAACATTAAAGATGTATTTACATTTTGTTAAAACAGAGGCCACATGTTAGGCTTTGCCTTCTGTCATATTGCTACTTATTCTTTTAACTTGGAGACTGCTGTTTATTTTTCTTTCTCTGAATTCACACTGAGAGGATTTCATTAATAGAACTATGTGACAGTCTTGCTGGGATACAAGAAACGTGAAAGAATGCCAATTTTCTGAAAACATACTTGTAAGAACAATCAGTGTTATGATGGTCTTCATCCCAACTTTTTGTCTGCCTCCTCCATTTTTTTGAGCTTATTTTTCTGGTATAGGGCTTTGTCCACTTTACCACCGCTAACCAGTTGTAAAGTGCTTGTGCTCTCTCCCCTCTGCATAGTAATATTGGTTTATCCCCAATTGATATATCTAATTTGCTTATAAGTCCTAGTAAAGTGGTGATATAGGTACCCAGGGCCTTTTAATTAATAGGTAAAAATGGGACTTCAGCACTGATTGTGCCACCCACTTAAGTAGCCCTCTAACCACAGCTCAGGCCTGCCATTGCAGAGCCTGTGTCTGTAGTTTACATGGCCATGGGGACCTGGAAAAAATATCCCTTTTGCCAGGCCCTAAGCTTCCTTCTTTATACATGTCACCCCTAAAATAGGACCTGGAGAACCTGGTGAGAAAGTGCAATGTGCTTAAAAGGGAGGACAAGTACTTTTAAGTTTTACATGTCCTGTTAGTGAAAGACTCTTAAATTTGTTTTTCACTACTGCAAGGCCTATCGTGCCAACAGGTTAACATTGGGGTTGCCTTATTACATTTTGTATACATAATTTCCAAACCAGATACAAAAAAATCCTTCAAGTTTGGTGTCTCTGGAATCACAATTAAAAATCGTAACATATCATGAAGTCAGATTTTAAATTGGAATTCTGAAAATGGCACTCCTTCTAAAAAGCTCAATTACACTATCAGTATTGTCACCAAGTGGGGCCGAATTGTCCTAGGTAAACGAGATGGGGAAAAGCAAGTGCACTGAAAAGTATACTAGTGAGCCTTCTAATAAGAAAATCCTCAGCCCATCTGCAAACAATTGCACTTTCTAGGACATTGATAAACTCATAGAAGATGTAGAATTAGCACTTGGCCTTAAGGCCCCAAAAATGACAGAGGTAATTCAAAAAACCACCAACGTTGCTTCTCTATTAAATAAAAAGAAAAATGGTGTTAAAGAGAAACTATTGATACACAGTGAACTTCCACTGACCATAAACTTGGCCCTGTCCAGGAGAGCATTCCAGGGCCTGTCACTTTAAATCCAATTGATGTCTGGTCTATTTCTGCACATACCCCCACCCTCACTCCCATCACTCCACCACTACCCACACACTCCACCATCACAACCCACTCATTCCAGTGCCAAGCCCTGCATGATATACCAATGCATTGACACCACTCACAGACCTGCATGGACAACCATCACCACTGCATGCACACTAGTGACAATAACCTGGCTCACCAAATAACAACTCTCACTAAGGCCAATCTGCCATGGCAATATCAACCATAGAGGGCAACATACCCATGCACAAGATGACACACGCAGAAACGATAACACTGCATTTACATCCCCACCGGTACCCCACAAAACGTCACCGGAGAGGAAGTGCCAGCAACATCCAGTCCCCCCTCAGAAGAGGCCAACAGTGATGACAGTAGCTCTGCATGCCTGGATCAGGATGACCTACCTGGCCCATCAGGGAACTCCGGACAGTCGGCTACCCAGCCAGAGTGCCATACTACCACAGGGCCTCCCCCTCAGGGAAACCTCTGTCCCCAGGACACGTCAATCAGCACTGTGTCCACCACTACAGGGATCCCAGGACACCCCACAAACACAGGATGATCAGAGACCTGAGGTCGATGGCAGTGTGCACACGGTTCAGGGGACAGAGGCACAGGACAACAGGGAAACTGGGAGGACTGCTGTGCGACAGGGGGAGGCCAGTGCCAGGGAACCAACCCTCTACAAGGCACTCACCAACATCCTGGGAGCATACCACCATTCCCAGGAGACAAAGGGCCAGATACTGGCCAAGTTGCAGGAGTCCCAACTGCTGCAGGAGGGACAATACCTGGGGATCAGGGAGGACCTGAGGGACATCCACACCACCCTGGTCACCATTGCAGGGGTGCTGGCTGACATGGCCAACACCATGAGGGAGGCAGTGGCACACCAACAGGCCACTGACACTAGCCACACCAATGAACAACCTTCCACCTCCGGCAACACTAGTGGACAGGAGACACCGCACAGGAACAACAGGCTACCAGCACCCAGCCCCCTGCAGGAGGAGAAGGACCACACAAACGGTCTCTGCGATCCAGGCAGAAGCCACAGAACATTGCCAAGACCCCCACCAGGAAATAAGGCTGATTGTCACACTTGTGTCCCACTCTGTCACCCTGTCCACCTTCAACTGCCATTGCTCCACTTCCTATGCCCCCTTGGACAATGCACTTGTGATCCAAATATATTGAACTCTATCCTGGACTTTCCTCCATCATCACCCCAGCCCATTGCACATCCCCATTTACTTCTCAGCACTGAAATGAACACCCTTTTAAAAAAGTATGGAGTTTGTCAAATGATTTAAGGATGTATTAGTTTAACAATCTGTAGACATTACAATTGGACTGTACAGTTATGTATACATAGGTATGACCTGTAATGTGCTGCTGTCAATACATCAGGAGTAGGGCAAAAAGACCTGTGAATAGACATGTCTAAGGGTACAGTAAGTGGCCAGAGTAGTGAGAACAGCAGCCTGCCTAGAGAAAATGAACTGCACAAAACTGCAATGGAAGGTGAAGTTACAGTGTCTTACCTGTGTGTCACTGGAAGTACTTTTGTATAATAGTTGTTCTGTTGTCCACATCCTCATCTTCTGTCTCCTCTTTGTCACTGTCCACAGGCTCCACAGCTGCCACACGCCCATCTCCAGCCCCATCCTCCTGCCGAAAAGGCACCTGGCGTCTCAAGGCTAGGTTGTGCAATATGCAACATACCACGATGATCTGGCACACCTTCTTGGGTGAGTAGCACAGGGATCTACTTGTCAGATAGAGGCACCTGAAACTGGTCTTCAGAAGGCTACAGGTGCGCTTAATAATTCTTCTTGTACGCCCATGAGCCTCATTGTAATGTTCCTTGTCCTAGCATTCCTCACTGGGGTAAGCAGCCATGGGAGGTTGGGGTAACCAGAGTCACCTGCAAATATCAAGGGATACCTGTTAGCCACACACTCACCCTTAGGGCCAACCCCACACCCATATACCAACAGACACTGGGTGGGGACCATGGGCTCACCTATTAGCCACACCCGGTGCCTCTGGAGTTGAGCCATCACATATGGGGTGCTGCTATTCCTCAGGATAAAGGCATAATGCACAGACCCAGGATACTTTGCATTCACATGGGAGATCTACTGGTCCGCAAGGCACACTATCTGCACATTTATAGAATTAAAGCTCTTTCAATTTCTGAACACCTGTTCATTTCTCTAGTGGGGACAAAGGCAATATGTGTACCATCAATTGCCCCAATGATGTTGGGGATATGTCCCATTGCATAGAAGTCAGCCTCCACTGTGGCCAAATCCATGGGGGAAAACGATCTAGCTGCGCATGTGTTTCATCAGGGCAGACAACACTCTGGTCAGCACGTTTGAGAACATTGGCTGTGACATCCCTGCTGCCATGGCCACTGTCGCTTGGAAGGAGCCACTTGCCAAGAAATGTAGCACTGATAGTACTTGCACAAGAGGGGGGATCCCAGTGGGCTGATGGATAGCTGAGATCAGATCTGGCTCCAATTGGGCACAGAGCTCTGGGATTGTGACCTATCAAGGCTGTAGGTGAGGATAATGAGCCTGTCCTCCATTGTTGCCAAGTCCACCAGGGGCCTGTACACGGGGGGATGTCTCCATTTCCTATTCATCCTCAGCGGTTGTGCTCTAGGGGGAAAAACGAAGAGCATCTGGTCAGTTTTCAACATTTCCTCATTGTACAATGCGTTGCATGTTGTGACAGAAACAGTATGTTTATTCCCAAAATGTGCTTATGTCGGCTGTGATGCAGTTAGGTGCCATGGCCTGCCCCCCTCTGAAATGGCAGACACCTGTCCTGTGTGGAGGAACAGGTGGAAATGAGGTAATTCTGCTGACATTTGTGCCGTTGCAGGAGGTGGTTGAGAACCGGCGTGCGACTCCTCATTGATTATCATTGAGCCCATTGGTTCCAGTGGCCAATGGTGATGTACTCCGGCGGTGACGGTACACACCGCCGCAGATGTGACCGCCATTTTCTATCTGTTCATTCACTTGCTACCTGACCTTCAACAGGAGAGATCCTACACTGCAAGTGCTGCTGTGACCACTGTCTGGAAGCGATCATGGCTCGAGTCTCTGCGGAAAGGGCCCCAGCCTTCACTTCGGAGGAGTTGGAGAGACTGGTGGAAGGGGTCCTATCCCAGTACCGATTGCTTTATGGGCCTCCAGACCAACAGGTGAGTACACTGTGTGCACGATGCATGGGGCAAGAATGCATGGAGTGCTGTGTGTGAAGGCCTAGTGTAAGGGGGGGCTCGGTGAGAGGTCCTGGGCAGAGTGCTGCATGTATGGTGGGCAATGTATGTGTGTAAGAGGATGGTAGGGTTATTGTGGGCCATGAGTCTAACAGGCCGGACGGTATGACTGATAGCATTATTGTATGCTTATTTGTCTGCAGGTCAGTGCCCATCAGAAAAAGAGTACATGACGTGCATCGCCAAGGATATGCGGACCCTGGGGGTCTACGTAAGGTGGCGCACCCACTGTCGCAAACGGTGGGAGGACCTGAGACGCTGGGCAAGGAAGACAGCGGAGGCCCAGCTGGGGATGGCCTCCCAACGAGGAAGGGGTGCCTGTTGAACCCTAACCCGTCTGATGTTCCGCATACTAGTGGTGGTCTATCCGGAGTTGGATGGGCGCTTGAGGGCATCACACCAGCCACAAGGGGGTGAGTACAGTTTCCAATTCTGCAAATTGCGTGTGTTGGGATGTTATCTGGGTGGGGGATGTGGGCCGGTGGGTGCCCCTAGGCCAGGTCGAACATTGCAGGGTAGGTTCCATGTTGGGCAGGGTCTGTTGCACTCCACCCCCAAACATGCTAATAGGCATCTACTACAGGGCAGGGTTCTGTGGGTCTCACATATGCTGCTATTGGTGTTAGGCATTATTCTCCATGGCCTGGTGACTAGCATTGTGCATCGCCTAGTGCATAGGGCTGTTCCCTGTGTGTTGTGTACACCAACTGTGGTGTTGTTGCTGGCATTGACGAAGTGTATCCTCTGTCTCCTGCCCCCCCTTTTTGTTTTGTCACCCTGTCCTTCTGTGAATTAGCATCATCAGCAGAGGAGCAGAGGCACTGGCAATGGAGGGAGCTGCATCCCACATGGTCCTGGAGGCCAAATCCACCGACCGTGAGGGCACCAGTGGGACGGAGGGTGAGGGGAGCACCACGGCAGAGTCTTGAGGGGACAGTTCAGACAGTGATACCTCCTCCGATGGAAGCTCCCTGGTGGTGGTGGACAGCTCTGCGCCCACCCCATCTACAGGTACAGCCGACACCCCCTGTACCAGCACCACCCTCCCAGCAGCCCCTCAGCGTGTTTCCCGTGCCCCCTCACCCAGGAGGGTGGGCATCTCCTTCGCCCCAGGCACCTCAGGCCCTGCCCCAGTCAGCCCTGCTGCCCTGAGTGAGGAGTCTATTGACCTCCTGCGATCCATCTCTGTCGGGCAGTCAACCATTGTCAATGCCATCCAGGGGCTGGCAGGGCTTTTGCAACAAACAAATGTATTCCTGGATGGCATTCACTCTGGTGTGGCGACCCAACAGAGAATATTCCAGGCTCTGGCCTACTTCCTGATGGCGCCATTGTCCCTATCTCTAGCCCCTCCCCTCCAGCTTGCTCTACCGCTCTACCCAGTCCCATTCCCCTCAACCCCAACCTATCCAAAGCACACCATCAGACCAGCATGCACCCAAGACAACACACAGGAGTGGCTCAAGCAAATACAAGCACCACACATCATCCCACAGGCACTCACACAAACACGATCCAGAATCAGACATGCCACCATCCACTACCTCCACTGTGTCCCTCTCCTCCTCCTCGTCTACCTCCCTCCCACTTATGTCTCCACTCACACCTGCATGCACTACATCCTCATCCACTACCTCCATCACCATCACACGTATCAGTACACACCCCTCACTGGCAGTCACCACCCCCACATCCATGCACACGTTCCCCTGTGTCCTCTCCCCCTGTGTCTGTGCCCCCTCCTCCCAAAGTACACAAATGCAAGCACTCAGGCACCCAACAGCCATCCACCTCACAACAGCATCCAGCCCATGCACCTGCACCCAAACACAGCAGACACTCATCTCCAACCACCACTCCCTCTTCCTCCACTCTCAAACCTTCACCCTCTTCCCACCCCAGTGTCCCTAAAAAGCTTTTCCTCTCCACCCTTTGACCTCTTCCCTGCCCCTCCTCCGTCCTTCACTTCGGGCCAGGGTAGGCAGAACCCAGGCTAGCACTTCAGCCACCCAGTCCACGGCCACTGTAGTTTTGGCTACTGCAGGTGTGAGAGGCTCCAAGGAGACACCCGTCAGCACTGTCAGTGTGCCTGCACCAGCTGGCAAGGGCAAGAAGGAACCACCAGCTACCAAGGGCAAGGAGGCACCACCAGCTGGAAAGGGCAAGGAGGCACCACTAGCTGGCAAGTGCAAGAAGGGACCACCAGCTTGCTAGGGCAAGGAGGCACCACCAGCTGGATAGGGCAAGAAGGGATCATCAGCTGCCAAGGGCAAAGACAAAGGTCTGGCCACTGCAGGCAGGATGGATAGGGCGCCTGGTGCTGTAACTGGATCTGAGCACACAACACCAACTATGGCACTTCAGCAGTCCGAGTTTACAGGGGAAGGGCTGGAGCCTCCCCCCACCAATGCCAGCACCACCATCAGCACCGCCACCTGCAGTGCCACCTGCACCACTGTCAGCACCACTGCCAGCAGCAACAGCCCCACTGGGCAGCCGTCTGAGGCTGCAGGGGAAGGGCTGGAGCCTACCACCACCGCTGCCAGCACAGACACCAGCACCGGCACTACCACTACTGTGCAGCCGTCACCGCCAGCGGATTGACTGTAGTCCTCCATCCATGGGGTGTCATGCATCCTGCCCACTGCAAATCTCATGGGTCTGACACCCAGGTGAGGGACTGTGAACTGGCACTCCCCAAGTGATGCATCACAGGGCACAAAGGCCCCTCCAGAACCAGTGGAAGAAGGCATCCACTCACCCCCTCCCTGCCAGGATGAAGCACTATTTTTCTTAACCTCCACCCAAGAGGAAAACTGTCAAAAATACTAATCCTATTGGGTACACGTCCTGTAGGTTATCAGCTGGAGCCACATATAAAGCAGCCCAAAAGCAGGCTGAAGTAGAATTGGAAACCTCTATATGGGAGGAGGTACTAGACACAGCCCGATCAGGAAATCACATGCTTTCTGGCACACAACAAGCCACAGTGCAAAAACAACTATTACTGGACCAGAAAATACTATCCTCCCCCAGGCCTGAGTCAGACAATTTCAAACTCGTTATAGTGCAGGTCTGGTTGAATCATCCAATTTCATCATTTGTGATTCTCTAGTGAAAACCTTTTCCAATGGGCAGGATATTTATGAATCAACAGTTTACTTTTCTTTGAATAAAAATCAACCATGCAGTGCAGAAAGCAGGTAAGATACCAAGGTCGAATACGATCCCTGCTGATCTGTTTAAGTCCACACCCAGTGTCTGAGTTCCTCATTTAAACTGTATTGCCAACACCATCATGACAGGTAACCAAATTACTGCTACCTGGAAAGGAGCAGAGATAGTTCCTATCTTCAAAAAGGGTCTCAAATCTGATCCTGCAAAGTACCGCTCTGTAAGTCTTATTGATACAGGGCTAAAAAAAAAATCTGCAGGCAAATTATAGATAATCTTCTAGGTTGGATCAAAGACAACAAAATTCTTTCACAATTCAAAGCAGGGCTTCACTTAAAAAATAGCACAGTGAACCAGGTGTTTAGAATCCAGCTAATAAGATGGAAGTTCGTGGAACTTAACAAGGGTAGCCCTTATGTAGCATTTATTGACCTAAATGCTGTATTTAATACGGTCCCCAGAGATGGACTGTTGTGTACCATTAGAGGTAGGTCTTCCTACTCCACTCTTGGATGTCCTAGTGTGTCTAAACTCTTACAAGTATGTATAAATCAGATAGGGAGCTAATGGGGAAGTAACAGATCATGTAAAGGTGGATAGAGGGGCTCAGCAAGGATTTCTCTTTGCCCAAATTTTTTTCTCCTCTTTATAAATGGTTTCATGGATTTTTCATTGAATTGTAATAATGTTTCTCTAACTTCAGGAGGTACAAAAATACCAGCGCTATTGTTTGTGGACAATACCCTTCTAGTTTCACAAACCTTACAAGTCATTGAGATTCCCTTTAAATTATTTTGCCCTAACCATGGTTAGGACATCAATACCAAGAAAACTAAATGTATGGCAAGTCTTCCTCTTAGGTACTTTAGAGGGGTCGTAAGCTTACATTGTGTCAATCTCGAGATGGTCATGGACATTGACTGGGAATTCAACTATCTTGCAGTAGTTCTGGGGCCAGTCAGATCTTGAAGAGCAAGCTTCTTCTTAACCATAGGGAGGCAGCTACTTTGAGCTTTGCTAAAAGGACATCTCTCCATCCCGTATCACCCCTCCTGGACCTATGAAGAACACAAGCCGTTGATGCCACAGCTTAAGGGGCTGAATTATAGGTCTGTTGTTACATTGGTATCGTGGGGTGGCTAAAAATAGGTTCTTAAGGGTGTCCTTTAAGTTTCCTGAAAGCACATAACTAGTGTTCAAACTTGACCTGGATCTACAGGGTATTCTCCGTACAGTAAAGCTCTAACCGTTTCTATACTGGTTAGGGATCTGACTGACCCCTGAGCTGGAGACATATAGAGTGGGTTTGACAGACATCTTAGATAGGCAAAGTTTGTGAAGAAAATTTTGATTTCTCTGTTCTGATCAATTTTAAATCCAAACCAGTATCTATTACATCTTCAGTCACCTTGACAAAGAGAGGCTTCTGAGAGAAAGACAGAAGGACCCGAACCCAATCACAAACCTCTGGCTCATTCATAACTAGTTTTCTTGAGATGGAATCCACACCCCAATTTTAGCTTTATATGGTTGAGATAGATCCACCTTTCACCAAAGCTCTCTATATAAGATTTAAGTTGGGTAACGTTCCGCTATCCTAATTTATTCCAAAATGGGGGGGGGGGCATAGAGGGTGATAAATTATGTACCAAGCAGGGTTAATAGGCCGAACATCTCTTGGTTTTTTGCCCTAAGTACATTAGGCAGCACAAATGCTGGATTCTTCTACTTTGCTGAGCCTTGGTGATACATCAACCATGGACCATGGATACAGCTGAGAGTTTGTAGGTCAGATACTACACCTTGTATTGTTTTCTCAGTTGCAAACTATTTTGAAAGTGTATGTCACATTCAGTTTAAGACTCTACCCCAATGATCTGAATTAATTTAGTTTGTTCACTAATCATGATGATGGAACAGCATTGTATGCCAAACATCATAAACACTGTATAACATCACAGTGCACATATATTATAGCACTTTGTTAAATGGGGATAGAAGTACGTAAGTCATTCATCGTTCTTACTGGAAAACTGTCTGTACTACAATTTAACTTTTAATGTACTGGTTCACAAATTGTCAAGCAGATGTAATTTTAATATGCTTTTTTAATTTTTTAATTTTGGCATTT
Organism: Pleurodeles waltl; assembly: GCF_031143425.1. Lineage (NCBI taxonomy): Eukaryota > Metazoa > Chordata > Amphibia > Caudata > Salamandridae > Pleurodeles > Pleurodeles waltl. Next base: position 239,114,789 of record NC_090437.1, on the reverse strand, counting down.
CATAAGCATTTATTCTTCATATTAATTGTTTAACATCTGTGTATGTTGACTGAAATGGAATACAATCATGTAATGCATTAAATGGATTATATTACATGTTTGTTTCTTCTGCTTTTATAGTCCTTGACTGAAGTGCTTAAAGAAAGAAAGAGTGGACCTGCATCACTTGACCCTTGAGTGACTCCGAGAATCATTTGGCTGGCCTCAATATCTGAGGTCTCAGGGACATAAAAGACATCCAACCACCCCTCGACTCTTCGATCTGTGAGTCTACCATGCCACATGGTACCACACCAGTCTCATTCTGGACCCTTCGGATTTGTCCTAAGGTGCTTATTAGCATAACCAACATATCGCCTCTGCTGTGTAGCTCATTCTCGAGCAGAAATGATGCCTCTCCTTTACAGATCAGTGCATCCCTAAGCATAAGTTATGCATCGTGGCTATTGTGTGGATTGGACCCGTTACAAAAAGACTCACATTGCTGCTGCATCGTGTATTGTGGGTTCAACGCATCACCTCCTGAACCACTTCTGTACCACACTTTTCTCGGCAAAGGCTCCTCGCATTTCCCATTGACTGCATCCTCGCTGACAAAGCCAAAACTCCACAAAGCAGCATTACCGCTCACTGGAACTTGTACATCACCTCCATTATATAGCGCATTCTTGACACTGGCCTTCACATCACAACCCACATCAACAGAATCTTCGATGTTCCACATCTCCGAACCCATGTATCACCTCCCCTTCTTTCAGATCCATGCAACACTCTGCGACCTAGTATATAAGATACTTTCGTTCAGTGGGCCTAATTGGGTACTTGTAGCTGGCCTGCGCTTCATTACTTTTGTCTAAAGCTTTGACTTTGTCCAGGTCCTGATATCCCCAACAGTACTTTGTGCTTCTTGCCACTATTTGTACCTAAAACTTTCAATTAAATACAGTAGCTCCCTTTCTACTATTTGGAGGTTTTGCTTTATTTATTAAATGTGAATCTACTTTTCTAACCTGTGTGGAATCCTTTCTTGTGGTGTTTTTACCATTTGAAGAGCTGCAAAAATACTGCCTCTAAATTAAGCCTAACTCTCTGTGCCACCTGCCAGAAGGTAAGCAAACATTAATTTAGGACTTGTTTGTATCTTACCATGACTAGGATTATGGTTGCTGCTTGACCGGGGCTCATACTATAGGCAAACCAACTACCGTATTTCTAACAACAACAAAATATAAATACTTGTAAATTAACTATACAAATATTTCAAAGTACATAAGCAATTAGGAAAGCACAAATTAAGCACATTTTTAATTCAAAAGTGTGTTGGAAAAAAAGATTTTAAAAGAATCAGAACAAATCAAGACACTTTTCTTTGTGATGGGCAGTTTATAAATATTCTCTGAAACATATTTATGTGCTACATACGATAATCATTACAGTAAGACTGTATAGTTCTGCAAATTTAGTGACCATTTCATTGAAGATGTCCTCTCTGTAAATGATAGTTTGCTACCACACCATATGTTATTGGTGTATTTGCAAAAATATGCTCCATTACCAGCTATATACACCGTTATGACTCTCCTGCCGAAAGGGAGCTTGGCTCATTTGCTAACCTTGTGTGGCGCTTGTATTTTTCACAATTCACATGACTTCAAGGATGTAGCACTGATGGCAGCACCTTACTCTGAAAATTGTTCCGGCACCTCTTTCTACCACTTTCTCATAACCTCAGCTGTACGAGAATCAGAAGTGATCCCCAATTTCACATACTTTGATCGACCATGGCATCACAGGGATCACCATCCAAAGCTTCTAGTTATCTGCTCCTGCATTTTTAAAAGAGATGGAAGTAGAAAGTGCAATTTGTAAGCAAGGTTTTTAGAACCCTGTTGAGTTTTGTTATGGCAATTATCTTCACAGAAATGTAACGAGTAGTAGTAATGGCAGTGTCAGGAATATCAAATGGAGAGAAAACTGTAGCAGCTACTAAAAAGCTTAATCTTTAAAAAACAAGTACAGGAGACCAGGGAATTTCCATGGATCCACTATCAGTGTCGCTGAATGCTGGGGTTTCTGAATGCCAAGGTTCCCTACTCTTGAGTTCACCTGATGTCCCTTTTTTCAATCAACCTTCACTTTGTCTCCCTTTATTTGACTTTTGCAGATTAGTTTTCTTATCCACATTTCTCTGTTATGCATTGCTTCCTATCTTTCTCTTCCTTCTTTGAGAATAAAAATGACAGCCCAGTCTTCAAAAGACATTCCAGTGTCCACCATCTGCAATCACCAGCACAAAATCAGCACTGACTGTGAATCTTACCTTCCCCTTATGGGCATTCTACACAGCATTATTCAGAAGTCTCATTTACAACACCTGGAACCAAAAGCAGCCCCAGCAAACTTGTTCAAAGTAGTCCCGCTCAATTTCCTCCCTCTCAGTCTTCTCCCTTTCCTCTCTCTTTGTCTTGAAGCCCACAGTCCCCATATCTGCTCTAATTTCCATAGGACATTGGAGAAAGTTGCCACCCGTTTGGACCCAGCCATACGCAAATAAGTCTTGACCCTGTTCACCATGGGAACAATCTAGCCCAAACTTCAAGCCCAGGTCCTCCTTGGACCGGAAACAAGCATCTTGGGACTGGTTTCGGAGTATCACCCCTCATCAGTCAGACTAGCTTGAATCCAGTGTCACAGTGAGCAAGGAACCCACATCTGGGCATACCCTTGCCACTTAGGGCAAATATTGCAACACAACAAGATGATGGACGGAGTGCTGGAACCTTTTAAACACTCACCCACTGTCCCAGATATGGGTTAAATACATTGTTCTTTTGAACAAAACAGACCACAGCACACAATGTAAACAACAATAATATGTAGGTAATATCATCCAAGGTATGTGAATTCCATTGAAAAAGAGGCACGTAAGTATCCCACGTTCTTAGAAGAAAGTCTTTTTAATTGAAAACGCAGTTTGCTTCACTGAGAGAGAACATCCATCAAAACACAGCCAACACGTTTTTCTTCACGCAGGTGACTTTTTCAAGGCTGCAGAAAAACATATATACATACTAGTTTTTTATTTTGTTCTTAACTGAACAGCGTAAAAGCAAAACCGACAGACAAGATATCAAAAGAAATCTAGATCCACGATAAAGAGACTAATGTATATAAAGCACCGTGTAAAGAACAGATAAATAAGAGGAAACGTGGACATGGCAGACCAGAGAAGATTAGATAAGAATGGTGAACAAACACCATTTGTACGCACCTAAGCGAAAGAAAGACTCCACAACCATATATAATTATTAAAACCAATCCAATATGTGCTCATTCCTAAGAAGAAAGAATATATAGATACCCAAGGTGATTGTATACTGACGCCAAAGAAAAATGTGCGTAGATTGGTCAATATAGTGAAGTAAAAAGTTAATCAACTGAGCAAAGATAATGCATGCTTCAGAAGAGAACAGTGAATAATATCCTGTAACCATACCTAGGAAACAATGTAAATGTACAGAAATTTATATCAGTCCAAGTTATAGCGTTTGTTTCACATCTGGAACTGGAAGATAAATAAGAGCAAAACCAAGCATCACTAAAGGTTGAAAAAGGGGGGCAAAATCTACAAAAGCAGGACCAAGAAAGGTTATGTTGGGTATAACAGGTATTAATTGATGAACTACCTGCATTCAAGCTGGTAAATATAAGAGTGCCACAATAGGAAATGTCAAAACGATTGGACAGTAACTGCAAATGGGGGACCTTGATAAGTCTGAGGCCATAGTCCTAAAATTAGATACAAAAACATAAATTAGACGATGTATGGCAGAAGCCCATTTAAAAAAGTCTGCTGGTATAGTCCATAGCTGGACTTGGATCCGATATAATCCGGAACACGGGCTGAACATGTAAAACTGTTCAACGACCCAAAACGTAAATTCTCCCTAAGAAACGGATTCACTGTATACGGCCGAGTGCCGTGAAACGTATGGTATTCAAAAAAGTTCAAAGCAACAGCAACGCAGAAGGTGTGCTATTAAAACACCCAAAACGTAGTTTTAAAATTGTGAAAAAGACTGAAGCTAACACTAAATAAACTGAGTCTCCATATGCGGCCGAGTGCTGTGAAACGTGTAGTTTCCAGGGAAGTCAGAGCAATAGTAACGCAGAAGACGCGCTGTTGAAAAACCCATGTGGTTACATAAAAAGTGAAAAGGGACTAAAATAATGAAAAATCTGGAAACATAGAAAATGGACAACTCGACCGAGGTGCAGGTACCAATGCACCAAGTACAGTATTGAACTGACTAATATAACGGCGACCTTGTGATTAAGCGAGTTGTTACGCCCTCCCTTTTGTCTACCGCTGTGTTTCTCCCCCCCCCTTTTTTCTTTTCCCCATTTTATACACATGGTGTTACTTTGTAACTCATAGTTTTTCCTAATTTATTTTTACGTATTCAACCCATCTAGTTTCCCCCTTTTTGTGTGGTTCCCCCTTTTTCCATTATAATATGGCTTCTTTGGTGATAGCAACACATTGGAATTTGGCACCAGCAATGGCAGTCTTTAAATCAATGATCTTCAGGGGCAGCCCTGCTAGGTAATGGAAAAAAAGAATAGATAATGGCATGTGAGGGAGCAGGCATTGTCACCAATGTCCTGAAGGGAATGTGAGGGCTTCTTTACTGTCCAACTCTAATCTGGCCACATATGCAACTGAAAAATGATGGGACAGCATAAATCTGACACAAACATAATGTTCCACTAGCTATTTTTTTTTAAAAGAAATAAAGAAAAAAAAGTTCATTGAGAACAAATTAAAAAGTTCTATGGTGGCATTGGCATACTGAGTCAAGGAAATAGAGTTCATCCTCAAACCCAGGTTGTTCACCCAGAAGTTGGTCAGGTTACACACTTGATTCTAATCAATCATCCTCTTCTTTCTCTTGTGGTGTTTCGGGAATGGTGTAATCAGGTGGTATAAAATGTTGGTTCATTTTGATCGTGGTTAGTCTCTCCATGTCTTAAAACAAGAGACTGGTCTTTCTCACTGAAACAACTGTGCCAGCTACACTAAACGCATGTTCAGTAGACAAGCTGGTTACAGTACAAGCCATGTACTTTCTTCCCAGCCTGCTGAACTCTGTCTATTGGTGCATCTTTCCATACCAATACACCAATGGGTTTTGATCCACATACACCTTTTTGTGGGTTACCCTGATACCCCGAGAACATCCTTTGAATGGTCATTGGTGCTACACTTACTCAACCTCTTTTGCCTTTGCCTCTGCCCTGGACTTAAGACCTGTCACTTGAAATCAAGCCAATGCAGAGGTTGAGTAAAATTCTTCTGTTGCTATTGTTGCTGGTGTTCCTGTTACAGCTGTAAGGCAAGATTTCTCTCTCTGGAAGTTAAATTCAGTCCCCCAGAACTTCATAGTGAGATGCTAAGTACCAGCCGTTCTTCTTCCAGTTCTCTTACTTTGCAGTCTTGCATTACGTCAAGATATAGCTTAAACTCTCAACCAAGGCATGCGCTTCTGGATTTTCGGTCACACCTCTAATTGCAAACCTTTCCAGCACCTTCCTTAGCTGGTCCTGTAGCACAGGCAACAATGGGATATCTTGGCCATGGTACTGTCCTCCTTGCTAATTCCCAATGTGAAAAGCTCAAAAGGGAGCAACATCTATGTCAGGCATTTGATTAGGCCTCAATTGTTAGCATCCAAAGACATAGCTTTCCCAATTGCATCCCTCATCTTTGAATGGCAAAGTCATTGATCTGTCTGTGCTGCTCTAATAGAGTTTGCAACATATAATAGGTTGATTTCCTGCATGTTGAAACCTCCTGTATCAGGCCTTTAACTGATACTCTATTAGCACACTGAATAATCCACTACTGCTTCTAAGATTTAAAAGAATGGCTGAAAGGAGTGCAGCTTGCTCTGTAAGCGGTCAGTATGTTGCTGACTATGTTTTCTTTCTTGAGAAACTCTTGAACAGCAAGGTTGATTGTGTGAGCCAAACACAGGACCCTGAAATAGCCACTGCCTGACATGGCAGTGACTATTTTACTGACATTTTCTAGGGCAACAAATAATTTTCATTTCTGAGAACTCTAGGAAGCAGCCATTCAGACACCTTGCTATTAAATTTGCCTAAGATGCTTGTAGTTGTATGTGATTTCTCTATGGCGAACACGGCTGTTGCATGCTGCCTAACTCTCTTAAAAATGTCTTCAGGCCCAAGACCTGTAGATAGCTTTTGCTTTACTACCACAAAAGAGATCCCGTGTGTAGTGCTGCACATGTAATCAGTCACCATACAACAGGTACACATGTCTGTCAGGTGGATAGAATGAGCAACACTTTGCTGCAAAGTTTGCGCAACCAATTGCAGAACATCATACTGAAGCGCTGGAACAGTAACTCTGGGAAAATAAGTCTGACTTGGAACCTTCCATTTCAGGCAGATTGTTTCCACAAGGTCTAAGAATCAGACTTCTTCTACAAAACAAAAAGGGAGGTGGTCCAGCACTAAAATCTTTGCCAGCATCCCATTGTACAAAACAAGATGTTGGGTGGTTGCGGTCCCCTCTTGCCTAACCTGTCCGTAATAGTAGCCTGGATTTTATTCTTTTCTGGAGACACTGACACAGGTGACTTTCGAGAAGCAAGTGGTGGTACACTCAATGTGCATCATGGGGCACTTACTATATGCTGAGGTGTCTCCATCTGATTTTGGGTCTTCTTGTGCCATTGTGTGGCCGATAAGGCAAGTGATTCTAATGAATTGTTGGGTACAGGGCTGCTTTGTGTGAGGATGTCACCCTGTTTTTCCTCAGCACCCACTGTTATTGGACTAGTTGTGGCTGATGTTTCCCACCTCTCCTCAACTTCACAACCACATTCAGCAATTCTTTTAAGGTGCTACTCCAACCCAATTGTATGAGGTTTTTTCATATGGGTACTTTGGCCTCCAGTACCTGAATGTGTACCAGGATTAGCTCAATGATCACTTGTGTGGCAAAAGAAGCATTTTGAAATGTTCTCCTCCTGCTTGCTAGTGTAAAAAAGTCTCAAATTGGGAAGGAGAACCTTCTCAGTGGGCCAATGCCTGAAGAACAACTGGACGTAGGTGGGTGGTATGCTGTTGTTTGCCTCTCTACAGTACAAACTTCTTCTGAGGTAGGGGTTCGTACAGTCCTTAGCTGGGCTTTACAAATATGGGAGCTGGCAGTACTACCTGTGCCATATCCGTCAGAGCAGTTTGAATGGTAATGTCAGACTCCTCCGTCCCAGCTTCCACAATAACTGGCTCATCGTTGTCATCATCCTTATCATCCCCTTCCATGATTCTAAGGGCCTGATTTAGGAAAATCAGAGCTACACCTAGTGCAGCGCCACTTTTCTTGTACCCCTTAGTTCCCCTTCCTTAACGTCACAATGTGTGCATTGCATCTAAGATACAGCACACCATGGTGGCAGTTAGGGAACTAGCGTCAAACGTTTTGATGCTAGTTCAGACCTTTGCAGGATTAGCATCAAAAATTGTGACCCTAATCCTGCACAGCCCGTTGAGGCCCATTATAACTAATGGTGTGCTCCGTTTAACACCTGCTTTGAGCAGGTGTTAAAAGTCCTAAAAAAAATGTCTCTCTTAGATTTCTTTACACCGTTTTTTTGGCCCACCTAACGGGGTAATGCTCCCTTTGCATACATCATGCAGTACACAGGACTAATGTAGCGCAAAAATTTACAAAGTGGTACAATGCATGCATTGCAACACTTTGTAAATTTGGTGTGGCAATTTTGGCCTTTTTGGCCCACATTATCATAAAAATTGAATCTAATGTGGCACAAGGAGGTGCTAGGGACTCTTAAATCAGCCCCTAAGGCTTTCAGGAACTTTTATTTTACTTTGCCTCTCTTGGCGTCCCCTGGACTCTGCTGAGGTCCATTCCATGTCCCTATCATTGTCATAAGAAGTGATGCTTGGAGAAGATGGTGGAGTAGCACCCTTTATCTGGGAGCCATTGATTCTAAAAGAGGAGGTTCTTGCTCAGCAGGAACCTCACCCTCCTGTTGTGCTCCAACTTTGGGACTATCTACTACTGTTGGCTGTCGCTGCTGTCCACTTTGCTCTGTTTCCTGAAATGATTTGGTACTACTTTATGAAAGGGACATATCCACTTCAGCATCATTGCTCATTGGCATTGCCATAATTGCAGTGGCTGTCTCACTGACAGACATGGTCTTGGGCTTAGATTTGGGTGGTGCTGATGTTGATTCTGGAGTGCTGCTCCCAGGTTCCTCCATGGAGGCCTGTGTGGCAGGTACACATCTCATGAAAAAGATTGCTTTTTCTCACTAACCATTTTCTTGGGGCAAATTTCTTTGGGGCAATCTTAGATTTTTCAGGTGACAGTGGCATTAGCTGCAGAAGAGGATGAAGGACTAGAATCACTGTAAAGGCCTTCTCTTTGGCAGTACTTCACCTAAAAGCAACCAAACAAGACAAACAATTAGTTAGTGGAACGTTGAATTGTTGCAGTTTGGAACAGTACAGATGAATGCAATATTAGGCCCTCATTACAACCCTGGCGGTCTGTGATAAAGCAGCGGTAATAACGCCAATAGGCCGACAGTAAAAAAAAAAGGAAAATATGACCAGGCGGAAACCGCTCAGACAGACAGCCACTTTAACACACCGACCGGTGGTAGCAACAAGCACCACGGCAGTAGCCACCAACAGCCAGACGGAAGACAATGTACCACCCACTGTATTATGACAGGCCTATTCTCCACCTTTTCCAGGGTGGTACCAACGACATCAAAAGCACGATGGAAACAGAACACAGAAGTCAAAGGACTCACCTCTGGAGACTCAGGGAACAACCATGACGCAATGGAGCCAGAGTTGCACATTTTCCCAATGCTCGTCTACCTTTTCCTGCATTATGAGCAGCAACGCCCACGGTGAGTACTGCCACCTAGCACCCAAGGAAGGGGGGAGGAAAAAGAGAATGACACACACACACAACATACAACACCCCCACCCCAACACCATACACACAAACAGAAGCATAAACATTACATATTACCCCGTACCCCTCAGGAATTATGCAAGGAAAAAATTATTGGAAGACTGTGAGTGTAATACGATAAAATAACATGAATAATTGCATCAAAATACAAAGTTATGAACATATTTCCAAATGGAGTGACACTGCCCAGTCCTCTATGCCTGTGGGCCACAGGGCCACATCACATAGGCCAAGGCGAAACCTCACTCCTGCAACAACACGGAGAGAACACTGCAGGGGCATCATGTCAAAAATACATAGGCACCTCAGGGGGATGAGGAATGGGGGGGTACCTCAGCCGGAAGATGGTACAATGCCACTGGTCCTGGAGGGGGCTACATGCCCTGTGCGATGTCCTGGGGAGTGCTAGGCCACAGTCTCTCAAGTGGGTGGTTTGCCCACTGATTGGTCCTGGGGAGTGCAAGGCCATAGTCTTTCAAGTGCGTAGTTTGTCCACTGCTTGGTCCTGGGGAGTCCAAGACCACAGTCTCTCTAGTGGGTGGTTTTCCCACTCCTTGGTCCTAGGGAGTGCAAGGCGACAGTCTCTCAAGTGGGTAGTTTGCTCACTGCTTGGTCCTGGGGAGTGCAAGGCCACAGTCTCTCTAGTGGATGGCTTCTTCCACTGGTTCTGGACGGGGCATTGTGCCCATTGTGTGTCATCCTGGTAAGGATGCGATGAGTGGATGGCTTCTTCCACTGGTTCTGGAGGGAGCATTGTGTCTTGTGATGTAGATCTTGGGGAGTGCAAGGTCACAGTCTCTCACCTGGGTATCACACCTACAGGATTTGCAGGGTCCAGGATGCACTACAGCCTATGGAGGCAGGACTACACACTGCCCGCCAGCGGTAACGGCTGCTCAAAAGTGGCAGTGGCGAGGCTGGTGTTGGGGCTGGCAGTGGTGGGGGTAGGCTCCAGCCCTTTCCCCGCAGCCTCGGACGGCTGACCACTGGGAGTGGTGCTGGTGGAAGTGGTGCTGGTGGCAGTGCTGGCAGTGGTGGGGGTAGGCTCCAGCCCTTCCCCTGCAGCCTCGGATGGCTGCCCACTGGGGCTGCTGGCAAGGGTGCTGGTGGCAGTGATAGTGGAGATGCTGGCAGTGTTGGGGGTAGGCTCCAGCCCTTCCCTTGCCGCCTCAGACGGCTGAACCGCCATGGTTGGTGGTGGGGGCTCCGAATGATTTTTATAAGTGCGGTGATTGTGGGGTGTGCCGGTGGGCATGCCATAACATCAAAGATTTTGTACAAGGTGACAAACATTACACGATTAGGTCATTGATAAACTGTAATACTACCTTTGTGATATATATAATACGTTGCAAATGTTCTAAAATGTATGTGGGTAGTACAATACATGCACTCAAAGTGAGAATAGGTGAACATGTCCGGGCTCTTAAGAATTTTGATATTAGATACCCAATTGTTTCACATATTATGGAATGTGACTCACAGACAGTCCAGAAATGCTTTGAATTTTGGGGATTTGAACACGTTTTTAGCGACCCAAGGGGTGGTAACAGAGAACTAGCCCTTCGAAAAAAAGAAGCATTATGGATTATGAGACTTAGAACCATAGAGTGTGGTCTTAACTCTAATAGGGAACTTGATTTTTTCTTGGGGAATTGAAGTGATGATTGAAATGATTTTCTCATGTAACATGATGGTACACTGTACATTTTGATGACTACTATAACCAAAATTCTCCAACATTTCACAATTGGCTACTAAATGCTGGAACATAAAAAGTTTTTACCTGTTATATAGGTCTAATCAGTATTCACCACTCAAACTAATCAAATTACGGATTGGTGCATGCTTTTTTGGCACATCTGATAATCTGACATTTCGGGCCTATCTTACAATGCTGATACGATAGTTTGAATAATTGGTGAGAAAAAACGATAACAGATGATTTATGTCTTTATCATGCCTGATTTGATGGGAGTGAAATGAGAAATTAAAAGGTATAAGAGTGATGATTAGTATCCATTTATAAGGTACATCGTAATTCTCTACTGTTGTCCTAAGTAGCAAAAAAAACATTGCCGTTTTGAGATTGGCTCTTTGCTGTGGACTTGTTTATTTTACTAAGTATTGTTTGATGATGTGTAACGGATATGGTCACTAGTCCTTTGTTTGTTTCTGTGATGTAAGGCTCGAATTCACCTCGGAAGCATAATTAACTTTCGGGTGAATGTGACGCGTTGTGCGTACTCGCAACACGGCGTCTCTTCACTTTTGCATGCCGTTTTGGAATATCGTCCGCTGTACTCAGATAATCTTATTGAGATATGGTAGCGTTACTAAGAGGTTTATTTATTTTAGGAGGTTACTAATGGCAAAATATTTTTTCACATAGATCGGCTTTGGGGGTTATCTGATCCACGCACTGGGCGTACTCGTTACATGGCGTCTTTCATTTCCGATTGTTGACTAATAACCGCCCGTACTAGCCAGGTGAGCAATTAAGTTAGGGCAGTTTTATTATAAGGTTATATTTACTTTGGAAGATAACTAATGGTATATTATTTTATATATAGATTTGCATCGAAGTTTTCTGCATTATAATGCATGAACAAAGTTCATGGAAATCTCATCTCTAATACTATCATTGGAAGATATAATCGAGGTATTATATGCGAAACTATTTATATTTGATAAAAATATGATTTTGGTCATCACATGAAGTTATCTCATTTAGATTTGTTGTTGTCTTTGACACTAGAGACGGATAACTAGAGTCAAGTGGTGAGTATTCAAACAACTAAGAAAGGCTTGGCTAATTAGTAACGTAATTCTTGGACTCTAATCTAAGGCACTAGCAATAAATATGGGATTGCATCGGTCACTGGTTGGTAGTGCACTTTATGATTGGTCACTTCAGTGCATTATAATTTACAGAGGGCATGTAACACGTTGGTGTGTAGTTAATGACACGGAAGGGTTTTAGTTTTTATTCGGAGGTGTGTATTTTGTGGTGTTCATCACTTTGATATATTAACATATGTTGGAAGTTGGATATTACACAATCCCTTTTCAGGTTTACTATAGACGTTTGGGGTTGGGCATGCCCCAATGGTGTTTAATTTCACCCCTTGTCATTTTTGCACATGATCTAAATAGCTTTCCATTATAAGAGTACCTTGTCAGGGTTACTCAGTGCCTTTATATTTTTAAGTTCTTTGTTGGGATCTTTGGCAGGCTATCTGAACCTTCAACTTGGAGCATTTTGTTTTTTTTGATAAAGTATACATTTAATTTGCTTACAATTTTTTAGCCCTGAAGAAGTCGTTTGGGATGGGAGATAACATTGTCCCGTGACGAAACACGTGTTGGCTTGAATTGTAAAAACATGGACGGGCTACAAGCTTTAAGTATAACATGATGGACGGGCTACAATGAATGTTTGAATCGATTATTACTAACTGAAATCATATCTAAAATTGTTTTGAGGCTTGAATTGTTTAATCATGGATGCAAAAATTGTTTTGAATTAGAGTACTACTAATGAACAACAATAAATGTTTGGATTTGATTGGTTAAACTGAAACTATATCGAAATTGATTTTTCTGTTTGAAAGATACTTATTAATATTGGATTCTAACATTAATTTGAGAGGTCCCGCACATTGTTGTGAGTCCCAGCACCAGGCCTCCTGTCCTTCCTTCCTTCCTGTAGGTGCAGCTTCCTTGCCCTTCCCTTTCGCAGCTGGTGGTGCCTCCTTGCCCTTCCCTTTCGCAGCTGGCGGTGCCTCCTTGATGCACCTGGTAGAGGTACACTTTCAGTGCTGCTGGCTGGTTCCCGGGATCCTCTCCCACCTGCAGTAGTTGACAACACTACTGTGGCCGTGAACAGGGTGGCTGAGGTGCTCACCTGGGTTCTTACCACCCTGGACCGATGTGAAGGACGGAGGGTAGGGGGTCAAAGGTGGAGAGGAAAATCTTCTTAGGGACATTGAGGTGGGAAGAGAGTGAAGGTTTGGGAGTGGAGGAAGAGGAAGTGGTTGTAGGAGGTGTCTGCTGTGTTTGGGTGCAGTTGCTTGGGCTGGATGCTGTTGTGAGGTGGATGTCTATTGGGTGTCTGAGTGCTTACGTTTGTGTACTTTGGGAGGAGGGGGCACAGACACAGTGGGAGAGGACACAGGGGATTTGTGCAAGGATGGGGTGGTGACTGCCAGTGAGGGGTGTGTACTGATAGGCGTGCTGGTGAGGTAGTGGATGAGGAAGTAGTGCATGCAGGTGTGAGTGTAGATGCAACTGGGAGGGAGGTGGACGAGGAGGAGGAGGACTCTATGGAGGCAGAGGATGTTGGTTTGTCTGCACCTGGATGATGTTTGTGTGAATGCCTGTGGGATGATGTGTGGTGCTTGTGTTTGCCTGAACCACTCCTGTGTGTTCTCCTGTGTGCTTGCTGGTCTGCCTGTGTGCTTGTGATTGGTTGGGGTTGAGGGGAATGGGATTGGGTAAAGGAAGTTGGAGGGGGAGGGTAGAAACAGGGACAATGGCTGCCATCAGAGAGGAGGCCAGAGCCTGGATTGATCTCTGTTGGGATGCCATGCCAGAGTGAATTCCCTACAGGAATGCATTTGTTTGTTGCAAATGGCCTGCCAGTCCCTGGTTGGCATTCACAATGGTTGATTGCCCAACAGAGATGGATCGCAGGAGGTCAAAAGCCTCCTCACTCAGGGCAGCAGGGCTGACTGGGACAGGGCCTGAGGTGCCTGGGATGAAGGAGATGCCCACCCTCCTGGGTGAGCGGGGTGGCAGCTGAACCTGTAGATGGTGTGGGCACAGAGGTGTCCGCCACCATCAGGGAGCTTCCATCAGAGGAGGTATCACTCTCAGAACTGTCCCCTCCTGCCTTTGCCGTGGTGCTCCCCTTGCCCTCCGTCCCACTGGTGCCCTCACCGTCGGTGGATTCGGCCTCCTGGGCCATTGGAGATGCAGCTCCCTCCGTCAGCAGTGCCTCTGCTCCTCCACCAGATGATGCTAATGCACAGAAGAACAGGGTGACAAAACAAAAAGGGGGGAGAGACAAAGGATACATTTGGTCAATGGTTGCAACAACACCACCGTTGGCGTACACGACACACACACACAGGGGACAGCCCTACGCATCAGGCAATGTACTACCAGTCACAATGCTAGTCACCAGGCCATGGACAGGAACCACCTAATGCCAATAACAGCATACCTGAGACCCACAGACCCCTGCCCAGTAGTGGATGTCTACTAGCTTGGTTGGAGGTGGTTCACATCATACTCTGCCCAACATGGGACCTACCCTGCAATGTCCGGCCTGGCCTTGGGACACCCACAGGCCCACATCCCCCACCCGGACCCCACCCCACCATGCGCAAGTAGTATATTGGGAAACTGTACTCACCCCCTTGTGGCTGCTGTGATGCCCTCAAGCGCACGTCCAGCTCCGGATAGGCAACCACCAGTATGAGGGCCATCAGGGGTGTCAGGGTTCAATGGGCGCCCCTTCGTCATTGGGAGGCCATTCCCATCTGGGCCTCCGCCATCTTCCTTGCCCAGCATCTCAGGTCCTCCAACCGTTTGTGACAGTGGGTGCTCCGCCTGCCATGAACTCCCAGGGTCTGCACATCCTTGGCGAGGGCACGCCATATACCCTTTTTTTGATGGGCGCTGACCTGCAGAACTATACACGTAACAAAAGGTATCAGTCAGACCGTCCGACCTGTTACACTCATGTCCCACCAGAGCCCTCCCACCCCCTTACGCACAGACATTGCCCCCCATACATGCAGCACGCAGCCCAGGGCCCTTCCACCAACCCCCCCAGACAAGGACCTCACACACAGCACTCCATGCATTCATGCCCCATGCATTGTGCTCACAGTGTACACACCTGTTGGTCTGGAGGACCATACAGCAGTCGCTACTGGGGTAGGACGCCTTCCAACAGTCTCTCCAACTCCGCAGTGGTGAAGGCAGGGGCCATTTCCCCAGTCACATGAGCCATGGTCGGTTCCAGACACAGGTCACAGCAGCACTTACAGTGTAGGCCCTCTCCTGTTGAAGGTCTGGTAGCAAGGGGGTGAACAGATAGAAAATGGCGGTCACATCTGCGGCGGTGTGTACCGTCACCGCCGGCGTACATCACTATTGGCCACTGTAACCCAAGGGCACAATGTGATCCAATGAGGAGTTCCACAGCGGTTTTTGATCACCTCTCGCAACGGCGCACAACGTCAGCAGAATTACCTCATTTCCACCTGTCCCTCCATACAGGACAGGTGGATGCATTTCAATGGGGGGGGGGCATGCCATGGCACCTAACTGCGTCACAGTACACATAGGCACCATTTGAACCTATACAACAATGTTGTGTTACAGTCACAACATGCAATGCAGTGTAGTGTTTGGAAACATGGAAGACTGACCAGCTACTCACCGCTTGCCCATAGATTGCAACCGCTGTGGATGAATAGGAGATGGGGACATCCCCCGTGTACAGGCCCCTGATGGACTTGGCAACAATGGAGGACAGGCACATTATCCTCATCTGTGGATTGGACAGGGCCACAATCACAGAACTGTATGCCCAATTTGAACCTGACCTGATATCTGCTATCCGTCAGCCCACCGGGATCCCCCCTCTTGTGCAAGTCCTATCTGTGCTCCATTTCCTGGCAAGTGGCTCTTCCAAGTGACAGTGGGCTTGGCAGCAGGAATGTCTCAGCCAATGTTCTCAATAGTGCTGACCAGAGTATTGTCTGCCCTGATTAAACACATAGACAGCTACATCGTTTTATCCCATGTGGAGGATTTGGCCACAGTGAAACCTGATTTCTATGCTATAGGACATTTCTCCAACATAGTTGGGGCGATTTATGGTACACATATTGCATTTGTCCCCCCCCCCCCAGAGAAATGAACAGGTGTTCAGAAACCGAAAAAGCTTTCACTCCATGAATGTGCAGATAGTGTGATTGTTGGACCAGTACATCTCCCATGTCAATGCAAACTATCCTGGGTCTGTGCAGGATGCCTTCATCTTGAGGAATAGCAGCATCTCATATGTGATGGCTCAACTTCAGAGGCATCGGGTGTGGCTAATAGGTGAGCCCTGGATCCCAAACAGTAGGTGTTGGTGTATGGGTATGGTGTGGGTCCTAAGGGATAGTGTGTCTAACAGGTGTTGCTTGATATTTGCAGGTGCCTCTGGTTACCCCATTCTCTCATGGCTCCTGAACCCTGTGAAGAATCCCAGGACAAGGACAGATGAACGTTACATTGAGGCACATGGGCAAACACAAAGAATAATAGAAAGGACATTCAGCCTCCTGAAGCCCAGGTTTCATTGCCTCCATCTAACAGGTGGATCCCTGTACTACTCACCCAAGAAGGTGTGCCAGATCATCGTTGAATGCAGTATGTTGCACAACCTTGCCTTACGCCGCCAGGTGCCTTTTCTGCAGGAGGATGAGGCTGGAGATGGGCGTGTGGCAGCAGTGGACCCTGAGGACAGTTAAGATGAGGAGGCAGAGGATGAGGATGAGGACAACAGAAGTGCTATTATAAGACAGCACTTCCAATGACACACAGGTAAGACACTGTAATTACACTTTACATTGACAGGTTTGTATTTGACATTGTCAGTGGCAGGCTGATTTTCCAACTTTTATGGCCACTTACTGTACCCTTTGGCATCTCTATTTTCAGATATTTGTATCCCACTATCGCTCCTGGTGTGTTGACTGCAGCCAACTAAAGGTCATTCCTATACACTGTACAGTTATATTGCAGTGTTTATAGCTTGTTAAACAAATACATGGTTAAATGATTTGACAGACTCCATACTTGCATCTATTCAAATGGTGTTTATTTAAGTGCTAATGATTAGAGGGGGGGTGCAATAGGCTTGGATGATGATGGAGGAAAATCCAGGATAGAGTCCAGTCTATTAGTATCACAGGTGCGTTGTCCAAGGGGTCATAGGAAGTGGAGCAATGGCAGTTCAAAGTGGACAGGGTGACAGAGTGGCACACAAGGGTGACAATCAGGAGAGTCGTATTTCTTGGCAGGAGTCTTGGCAACATTCTCTGGCTTCTGCCTGGATCGCAGGGACCATTTGCGTGGTGGTTCTCCTTCTGCAGGAGGTGGGGTGCTGGTGGCCTGTTGCTCCTGTGGCGGGGCTTCCTATCCACTAGCGGAGGTGGAAGGCTGTTTATTGTTTTGGCAAGTGTCAGGGGCCCGGTGTTGTGCCACTGCCTCCCTCCTGGTGTTGGCCATGTCTGCCAGCACCACTGGACCAGTGACCAGGGTGGTGTTAATGTCCTTCAAGACCTCCCTGATCCCCAGGTACTGTCCCTCCTGCAGCCGCTGGGTCTCCTGCAACTTGTCCAGTATCTGGCCCTTCGTCTTCTGGGAATGGTGGTATGCTCCCAGGATGTTGGTGAGTGCCTCCTGGAGAGTCGGTTCCCTGGGTCTGTCCTCCCCCTGTCGCACAGCAGTCCTCCCAGCTTCCCTGTTGTCCTGTGCCTCTGTCCCCTGAACCATGTGCCCACTGCCACTGACACCAGGTCCCTGATCATCATGGGTTTCTGGGGTGGCCTGTGTCCCTGTAGTGGTGGACACACTGCTGATTGACGAGTCCTGGGGACAGAAGTATGCGCCCACTGGGTGGGTACTGTGGTGGTGTTTCCTGAGGGGGGAGGCTCTGTGGTGGTATGGGACTGTGCCTGGGTTACCGACTGTCCTGAGATCCCTGATGGGTCAGGTTGATCATTCAGATCCAGGCATCCAGAGCTGCTGTCATCACTGTGGGCCTCTTCTGGGGTGGACTGGAAGTTACTGGCACCTCCTCTCTGGGGACGTTGGGTGGGGGACCTGTGGGGATGTAAATGCAATGTTATTGTTTCTGTGTGTGTCATCTTGTGCATGGGTGTGTTGCCCTGTATGTTTGTTATTGCCCTGTCAGCTTTGCCTTGTGTGAGCAGTGATTTTGTGGGCCCGGTGATTCTCTCTAAAGTGCATACTGTAGTGATGGGTGTCCATGTAGGTCTGTGATGGGGGTCCCTGCATTGGTGTTACATGCAGGGCTTGGTATTGGGAGGGGTGGGTTGTGATGGTGGGGTGTGTGGGAGGTGGTGGAGTGATGGGAGTGAGGGTAAGGGTAGGGGTATGTGATGCCATGCAGGTAGGGGGGGTGATAGTAATAGAGATTTGACTTACCTGAGTCCAGTCCTCCTCCTACTCCTGCCAGGCCCTCAGGATGCATGATTGCCAAGACTTGCTCCCTTCATGTTGACAGTCGTGGGGGAGGCGGTGGGGGTCCACTGCCAGTCCTTTGTACAGCTATTTGATGTCTTGCTGCTGTGGAACGCACCTTCCCCTGTAGGTCGTTCCACCTCTTCCTGATGTCATCCTTCGTTCTGGCGTGCTGTCCCACGGCGTGGATGGTCTATAGGTGATGGTGGTGTGTGTCTGTGGTCTTGTCTATGGTTTTGCTATCTCTTTTGTTGCACTTGTTTGTAATGCTAAAGGGTTGTGGGTATTGTGTGTGTGTGTGTGTTTTATAGTGGTGTGTGGGTGTGAGTGTGGAGTGTGTATGTGTGTCAGGTGTGTGTTAGTCAAATTGTCCAATGTGGTGTTGTTTTGTTAGTGTGTGTGTATTTTGAGCACAGCGGTGTGTAGAGTGCCAACATTTTAGCGCCATTGAATGTCCGCCGCGGTCATGTGTGGGTCTGATTGCTGTGGGCATAGTTCTGTTGGCGTAACGGTGTGGGTTTTGGTACCACCAGTTTATCACTGACCTTTGGGCTAGTGGACTTGTATGTGTGGCTGTATAGTGACGGATTGCTATGTGTGGGTCATAATATGGGTGGCGGTAATCCACTGCGGCGGCGGTATGTTGGCAGCAGTCAGCATGGTGGTAAGTGGGATTTACCGCCATTGTCATAATGAGGGCCTTAGTGTGGTTGGTTACTTATGTGATAAATACATACAGTTTATCCAAACATTGTAAAGTCAAACCACATCACCACATAATAAAATGTCAATTAAAATAAGACAACAAAACATGCAAATATAGCTCTTTGCTTTATCTCCATCTATTTTAAAGGAGACACCTGTGGAAATCATAGAGGTTCATGGGTAAATGGAATAAGCCTTAAAAAACCTATGGCAGCAAGATGGTCCAGAGGGGATTGATAAATCATTATAAAATGAATGATGCTGCTGATGTATCTGCAGTGCACGGCAGCCGGGGTAAATGGAGTTATACACCGAAGAAAAACTGGATGCTGTAGCGAGGCTGTGCGCCTATTGTGGATTGATTAATGGATCAGGGCATAATGCAGAATGAATTAAAAAATTGAAAGAATACATTTAAAAAATTTTTTAAAGAAAATTAAAAATCTAAAATGTATAAATTTACTAAAAAAATAAAAGAAAAATTAACATTAGGAAAATACAATGAAAAGTACAATCCAAATTAAAAAATAAAAACTTACATTAAATAAACAATCAATAATTGCCGATGTTTGTATGGGAGGACAAGGACAAAGAAACCTACTCTGAGGAAAGGAGATGCAAAATAAAAAAAATCCAAAAAAAGGAAGAAAATAGTATCAGCAAGGTTGATCAAAATCATATACTTTTAGTTTACATATATTACAGTGATACCTAAGCATATTATAAAAATGGAATCACATCCATCCATACACGCCTATGGCAATGGCACACTGGCTGGATGCAAAAAATGGCTGCCAATCACTTGGTCGAGTAATAACAGCGAGCAAGGGGGTATTGAGAAGAAAGAACACATGCAAGCCTTTAGCAAAAACACACTGACTAGATGCTCAAAATGGCTGCCAGTCACATGCTCAAGCAACAACAGAGAGCAAGGAGGCATGGAGAAGAAAGAATGCATGCAAGCCTATGGACAGTCATTGTACAAAATGGCCTCTGGCCACACAGCATGGAGAACAAAGACAAATGGTGGACGATGACAAACAAACACACACACACACACGCAGGCCAGAAAAAGGAGGCATACTGGTAACACTGAAGAAAACTCTAACATTAATTCAGCAATGAAAAACACAAAAATTTAAATTTTACAAAACACACATCCTCCTATGAGATCAAGTATTACCCCACAACATATATACTTTTTTCAAAACAAAATGAAATGCCATTGCAAACAATAGCCAACATTTTTAATTTAATCCAATGCCATCCCTTAAAACCATGTACCACAGAAACATTTATTTCATGCACTGATGACTTCTAGCACTGAGTCTACTGGCTAGATGGCCCGTTGGAAGTCTAGGCCACATAGTAAAATAATATTACAAATGTTCAAACATGGAGAAAAGGTACCGGGCTGTGCAACAATTTTCCTTCACAAAACATGAAAAATTAATGACATGCAAAATAAATAAGTAGGCCACGATGTAAACTCCAGGACACCCACCGCAATAAAATTTCAAACTTAAATTAAAGTACTAAGAAATATTGATGCACCCCCAAGCAAACAAACAGCACACTCATACAATAGTTTTTTAACTTATTTTTGTTATATCACAAAAACAAAGTCCTTAATTCCAAATGTATATATCCAGGAGACAGTGATCCTTCCACCTTGAAATCCAAGTGAAAAGTGACCAGGAGATCGAAAAAGCACTAGGAGGGGCCTGTTAGCCAGGAACAGTAAGTAGGGGTCTCTGGGTCACTTCTTTCCTGTTTGCAAAACAAATAAGGCATTTCACACTAAAAACAACTTGAAGAGTCCGTTGGAGAAGAAAATTCTATGACATTTTACAAAATTTATGAATTTTAGATGCATCTTCAGTGAGAAATCTACTCAAGGTATGGTTTTGCTTGCCAACAGCACTGTTTTGCTTCCATCACAGCCAGAAGCTACACGGGTAGGTGTGAAGTCTTGTGTGTACTTGCTAACGTGAAAGCACTGTGGCACTTGCAAGTGAGCACCAAAACCGTGAAGTCCACTTCATTTTCCTGCCTACAAGAGGGAGCAGGTCCATCCCTTAGGGTTCTCCTCACTGGTGTCAGCATCAGGTGCAGTCCTTCTTCTAACTTTCACAATAGTGTTGTGAAGAGGGTGACCAAGGGTCCAGCATTTACGCCTGGCACTAGCTTGTTGGTAGGGGTGTCTCCTGGCCCTTCCCTCACCAAAAGAGAAAATGTTCCCAGGAGTAACCCTAACCAATTTTGTGGCTGCTCCTTTGTGCCTTATTGTAAACAATACCACACTGCATTTCATTATCCAAAACCAACATGGTAGAATCTTTCTTCCTCTATGCAGATCTCCCTGTGCCCACCACCCAAGGTTAATGCTATGGAAATGGATAAACCATTCCCAGGTCAGGGGAAGCTTCCCCTCCCACTATGTTTGGAGCTAGCCTGATGAGGAAGATAAAAGGGAGGCAAGCCCAGGTGTGAGCTATGCCTGGCAGTGACAGGTAGACATCCCTTAAAATTATGCAAGGGTCTGGGCACAGTCCCCATATCACCTTGTCAAGGGAAGTTCAACCTCTCTCCATTCCCAAAGCCTTTGCCTCAGCTCTGTTAGCAAGTCCTCATCTAACCAGGAAACCATTGAGCTCCTGGGTCACAGTTAGAAACTAATGCAAATTTCCTTGCAGAGGCTTTAGACAAGCATATGTTGACTTATTAAAAGTGCATTTTCTAAATTATTTAGTACAAATCTGACTACCAAAGAAGTGGATCTGAAATATATACTTTTAAAAAAGTCTAAGAATTGACTTTTTAGCTGTTCTCTAGGCAAAGAAAACTTTAATAATTTAAATGTGTCCCAATGCGTTCCTGTCAAACAGCAAACTCTGCTACAGTGAAATAGGTTTTGGTGCCTTGTCACTGCAAGGACATGTTTTACATTAAACTTTTATGATTCCCTACTTTTAAATACCATACACGTTGTCTTACTGAGTATTAAGGCTTACCTAGCATTTGCAGGGAGGGTTTAGGACTGTCAAAAGAGGCTATATTGACAGATCAGATTGGCAATTTGAACCTGATTAGTCACATTACTGGTGTGAGACCTGCCGTCACGTTTTGCATTGTCACTTTATTGTCACTTTATTGGTGGCACAGTATGTGCTGCAGTCCTCTAGTGACATTTAACTTATTTAACCTTGTACCATATGATAGGCACTATATAAGGTGTGTGACAATATTGACGTAACATAAAATGATAGGTCCTCCTGCAGAATGTAAGGAAGGACCCCTGAGTCTCCCATATACCAAAGATGTTCACTGGCCTTGGGGTGAAGAACTAGAGGGTTTCCTGTGCCATCAAAGCTGCAGAGACCTACATTATGGACCCTGATCCATTCTGTGCTCTCTCTTTCTATCTCAGATGAGTTGTACGCTATGCTTTCTCTCAGGTGGCCTCCACCCACTCTCGAAATAGGCTTTGCAGAGTCTAGCTACAAGAGAAATGGACTAATGGCCTCATTTACGAAGCCTGTGGGGCAGAGCGTTGCAACAAGTGCCTTGCTTCACCGACCTGCGCCACCGGGAAAGGGCAGAAATGCACTGTACACACAAGATACAGTGCATTCCTGTCCTGTACCCCTGTGCTGGTGTACAAATTGCTGCCTAGTGCCAATGCAGGCATCCTTGCACCATGGTGCAGGGATGCCTGCATTGTGGGAATGATTGTTTTTGTGCAGGAAGGGACACCTTCCTGCACAAAAGCAATCACAAGAGATGTTTTCTTCTTCAGAATGCAGCACACATAGAAAGAGGAAATCAGGGAGAAATATAGATATTCTTCCCCTTGGCATTACTTTTACGCCACCCTTGAGGAATCTGACTCATTCACAGACTCGTAAATCTGGGAATGTGTTAAATTCCTTCAGATTCCATGTGTGTTGCATGGGAAAACCCTAAGCAGCACCCAAGGAATGTCCCTTATATGCAGTGTTATGCTTCACAGGGGTCCATATTGACAATGTCATGAAAAGCAACGCAAGGTGGCTTTGTGTGGCCTTGTAAATATGGGCTGGCACACTGCGCCACTGGAGCATCATAAAGAATGACACTCTGGTGTTCAGGTTGTGCTAGAGCCTCGTAAATGTGGCCTTAACTGTTTTGTTTTTCCTCAGTCCTGGGTCTGCACTGTGTCAGCTCAGACAATTCCACTCATTGCAGCTGCTTCAGAGGCACAGACACACATATTTACAGCACAGACAATGATGAGGGGGATTCCATCATATACTGCGGTCTCAGGGTTGTCCATTAGGCCCCTGTGTGTCAGTTAGGAGAATAGCCAATTTCAGCATGTTTTAGGGGTCAGAGCACATGCTCTGGGGCCAAGTTAGCAGAGTGCTGGTGGACAGAGTAAAAAAAAACCAGCAGCATCAGTACTAACAATGGGAGTGATCATGCAAAAAGAGCCATTTTCCTAACAGAGGTGAATTGACATCACAATATATCTTATTCAGCATATATACCATACGATTTCGGTCAGGTAACATATAAACTAAAACACTGATATTGAATTCAATTAAAATGTTGTTCAGTTTTATTTCCTGCCAAAGATACACTGATGTCAAGCTAAAAGACTGATAATTCAACTCCAAGGAATCAGAAAGCTCAATTAATTGGGTCAGAAAGAAAAACATGTCAATGCGCAGAGTTTCAATCTCTTTCTGGAATCTTCGTGTTTCAGTCTAAAAAAGAAATCGACTTTCTATATGCCTTGTCATATAATTTACAGGTTTGTCGTTTGAAATACATTGGGTCAGCAAGTCAATAGTCTCTTTAGAAAATCCTGCTGAGAGTAAAGATTGCCTCCTATAAGACACGGGATCAGACTCAATCTGCTATTGAGTTGTTATTCCCCCACTGCATTCCCGAACGTCACTTTGAATAATTCCCCTAGAGCTTTTCGAATGTTTTCAAGCAGCAAAGGACATTTAAGTGACACTAGTTCGAAAGCAAATACAGTAAACAAAACATCTCTTTTCTTTTAGTCAACGTAGCTCCATCTAATTGGTACTTGCACACTTTGGTACACTGTTGTCATTCAACACTGCGTCATTGTAATTTCAGTATCAGTGCAGACATGTTTGCAGTGTGTCCGAATATGCACAGCATCTGAGGCACTGACAATGTGGAGAGAGAATTTTATCTTTAGCTTTCATGTCAGTATGCTTCTCTCCTATAGGTAAAGATGTCAGTTCTGGGCCCGACTCTGTAAATCTTACATTGCGAGTGTAAAGGTTTCCAAGAATTAAACTGGAAACTAGGTATGAGTAAAATGTCCCTTACAATCTTCTCGAAGTTCTGGTATTTCGCAACACGCCTTTTATGCGAAATTCCCAAAAGTGCGCTGTTATGCCACAAGACACAATTATGGTATGTTTGTGCAAAATTGTACGACCAGAAGATGAGTGGCTGTTGTTGTTGGCACTTGGGGTTTCTGCTTTTCTGTTGTTTAGCGCAAAATGCATCTCCATGTTCAAAATAGAGGCGAGGACGCATTTAATAATATATAACAGTATGCACCGATTTTGTATTTGGCATTATGCTGCCTAATTTGCTTATTGCTTCCTATAATTGTGTGCAATTAGGCAGAAGTAAATTACACAAAGTTCTACCTCAAAACCTGCAATAGGAAACATTTTGTGAATTCTTAAATGGGATCAGGCAATTGGCTTTACGCAAGACTAGTTGTTCAGGGCTACATAGAGAAATGTGCTTCTTTAGAGCAAATGCATATTTATTTTTTTAAATGTTTGGCCTGGGTTCAATATTTTTACCTCTCCACAACAGATTCAATTAAACTCCTACAAGTTTAAAGGTGTTTCCTTCCGATTCCCAATTTTGAAATGGCTGCCATGGTGTCTTTAACATGAGTAAATTATGATCAACTCCAGGGTGGAGATTTGTCTGAATAAAATTTTCAAATACCCACAAACTGTGACACTTTTCCTCCACACCGGAGTATTATGCTTTAACAGGTTCTATGTTGCATTACTGTTGATTAGTATTACTCCAGAGTAAATCAATTTACGAGTGCGAGTTTTTTTGTAACAATTTGAACCTACAAATCAAGACATGTGTTCAAGTAACTTGGGCTTGCACCAGCATATGGCTTTGTGAGTAATGCCCTCCGTGGCGTCATTACAAGTGGTAACGGTTGGTATGTTGCAACAAGCGACAGCTCGCAATCCAGTCTCGTCACAAAAAGGTTAACGAAAGGCCTCTGTACGGTGTAGCTTTCCACACATGGTATATTGGATGGTGCAGTTACATTATACGCATGCAGACCGCCATGTTCCCTTCTACGTTTCTAGTGACAGTGGTTCATGCTTGCCCCTTTGCTGTTTTGTCTATATGTGGGATGGACTGTAAACAGAAAGTTCCAAGTCCACTGATAGATTTTCAGTGTATTTTTAATTCGCTGCTGTAAAGACGATTTGAGGCAATGGTAAAACGGACAACGGCCCAGGGACCCCACCTTCCAAGGGGCCCCTGAGGAAGTGATTTTTTTCTCTTTCTCAATTCTGGATATTTGTATACCGCCTCCTTTAACATAAAAGTCAAATTCATTTTCATCAAAGGACTTGAACTCAACAAAAATGGGTAATAAAACTAACATTTTTTCTGAATAGAAACCCGAAAATATTTCTTTGCGACCCCGCCAAAATCCTTAAGATGACACTTTTCGCTGGTGGGTGCTGTGTAAGCAGAAAGCATACTGTCCCGCCCCATATCTAGCTCCTATCACAGTGCCTACAAACATTTTCCACTGTCAGCACGCTGAGCTGAGAATATAATATTAAACTTAACAACTGCTGTTTACGAACAGACTCCTCAATCCACCCCTGCTATGGTGCCTTTACAAAAGACAGACAACTTTGCAAGTATGGAAACCAAAACTAAAAGCAGACCACTCAGCACTTCAGCTTATTAAGGTTGACACTCCAGTGTATAATAATAAACTGGGTAAAAGTCATTTACAACTCTCAGGGGGAGATTCACACACATTTTTCACTGGGTTAGCGTCCAAAAGCCACTTGGAACCAGTACAAAATACTTTTTCCCAATTTACTTTCCAGTGCAAACCTTTTTTTGAGATGGAAAGTGTATTAAAAGACCTAACTGAAAAATGTGTTAGAAAATAAATATGTAGCTGATATGGTGGAAACCATAAACAATGAAGTATTATGTGAAATAATAATGTCTAATGAAAGCATATTTTGCCTAATCATAATTAAATGTATAGAGAAAATAATTATGACTATGTACTAAAAGGTTAATTGTTTTAAAATATTATGAAACGTTTTATTCTTCATGCTTAGGACAAGTTTGAAGGCCTCACTTTTTAGTAATTTTCGCAAACACAATGTTTAAATGATCTGCTAACTATGCAAGATAATATTTCTATAAACTGTGTAACTTGCACAGTGGAAATGTCTGTTCTGCTTTCATTGCTCCTGTTGCATATTTCCTTGAGATACAAACGGTTAATTTCAAAGAGCCTCAGTGATCAATTTTGTATTTTCATGTTGCATATTTTGTTCTTGCTGGAGTTTCAGTTTTTGGCAGGAAGCACATGTTATGTTTCCACATTGTTTTAAATGTAATTTTGTACAAGAGCTAAAGTCAGGAGAAGAGAGAGGAGTGACAGCGTAAACCAATTCTGGGTGATTAAAAACATAAAAGATACATCTGAATTGCAGATGATGTTTTATTAACAGCAAACTAAACCACCTCATGGTCTTGTCCAATAAGAGCTTTGCTAGTATCTTTTGAGACTTTAATGTAGCAAAGTTTTAGGTGGTGTAAGTCAGATTCCATTTAGCTTCAGTTCTGTCCAGCTGCTGCTGCTTAAGTCTTCCCTTTGATTCTATCAGTTCAGATATATTGGGCCCAACTTTATTGAACTGTTTCCCTTTCATGTCCTGATGCCGTTCTCTGAATACATGATGTTCCTGTGCTTTGCTGAGTAAGATAATACTGATTTCTTATCCATCTAGGAAAGGTACACGCAATATGCATTTGTCTTTCTTGCAGGGTTTTCTCCCTTAAAAAATCCAGCCGCTTATTTTGGTTAGCACAATAGATAGATGTCTTCCAACTTAATTTTTGTCTTATTTTTCTTTTTGCATGAAGCCCACACGTTTTCTAATTAGAGAAACAGTCAGTTATGTCTGACCTACTGTCTAAATTTGATTGTTTATCAATTGATTTTGATTTTTCAACTGCACAAACTAAGGGGCATATTTATACTCTGTTTGCGCTGATTGTGCTTCAAAATATTTGACGCACATTCAGCGCAAACCGTGCACCATATTTAAACTTTGACGCACGAGCCCGTGAACGCCAAAATCCCGCCGCGTGCATCATTTTCTGGATGCGGGAAACTGCCTTGCGTTAATGACATGCAAGGTAGGCGTTCCCGTCCCAAAAAATGACGTAAACACCCGTGCGCCTTATTTATGCTACAGCGCAAAAGTGACACACGGCCGGGACGCGGAGTCGGAAAATGACGTACAGCCTGATTTGCGTCAAAAATTAATGCCTGGGTCGGGGCAGGCATTAAAATGGGGCAAACACACCTGTATATAATGAAAACACACCGAAGCAACAGCAGAGCTCCAAAAGGAAGACATGGAGGTGCTTCTCATCCAGCGTGCACGCAGACGCAGAGCATAGGACCAGCAACAGCAGCTTCCACAACACCAGCAGGGACCCCAAAGGCAACAGAGAAGGCAGGAGAGGATATTCCGCACCAGGACAACCCTTCATGGCCTCAGGGAACATGACATCATCCAGAGGTACAGGCTGAAATAGCAAGCCATTCAGCTGCTGCTGTGCAACGTTGAGCCACAGTTGGCACCCAGCTTGCCGACACCCCGCACCATTCCACCAGAAACCAAGCTGCTAGATGTACTACACATGTTGGCAAGTGGCTCCTTTCAAACCACTGACGCCCTGGTTGCTGGGATCTCACAGCCATCATTCTCCGCCTTCCTACCCAAGGTACTGGATGCCATCATCTCACTTACACCCCACCACATCTGCTTCCCCAACACACAGCAGAAGCTTTAGGAGACAAAACAGGGGTTTTACCTAATTAATGGCTTCCCACACGTCCTTGGTGCTATTGACTGCACACATATCCGCATTGTGCCACCTGCTGCAACTGAACATCTATACCGCAACAGGAAGCACACGCACTCCATCAATGTGCAGGCCATTGTCGATCACCAGGGATTGATCTCCAACATCGTGGCAAAGTATCCTGGGAGTGTACATGATTCGTTCATCTTCCGCCACTGCACCTTTAATCAACATTTCCAGGATGGACAATATGGAAATGAACAACTTGTTGGTAAGTACAGAAACCTACTTATGTACACACTGCACAGCCACCCTCTAGGACACACAACACATACACCACAACATCGACATGTGGACAGGAACACACTGAGGTTGTGACCCAGCTAGGCATGTTTGATATCTTCACCCAATGGGAGACACACCTAGGGACAAATGACCATTCCAAATAACAACTGATGCCGCTCCACAGACACAAGGGGAAAATGTAAAACAACACAATGACAAACACATGGCCCCAACTGGCAGTACATCTGCGAAGATTAAACTTCAATATCACATCAATAACACTCAATCAAACACCCTTCAAATCAATACGTACGGTATAAGGGGTGTGGAATGTTTTTTTCTGCAGGTCAAACACCATGACACACATAGCATGATGATGACTACAATGAAGGTCATGTGCAATCATTGAGGCCGTTCAAATATCTCACATCACTCCTGCTCTCGCATTGCCCACTACCAAGAGGGAAGTGGACTGTGCGAAGAACACATCTTGATGTGACAATATGGAAAGTGCACATTCCTACACATAAGCATTGTGACAAATTAACACACACACAACAGATGTACTGCCATACGGACCTTCTGAAACTCAAAATGACAACCTCACAACCAAGTTAGCCAGCTAAACTAGAACATGTGCAGTAGTCTAGGTACACGTTACAACCTGAGTCAACTTGGCAAGGGCAGAGAAATAGGTCTGCAGTGAACTTGTCACACATGTGAAAATAGTGTATAGTCAAATGTTAACACGTCAGTGATCACAACGTACGGAGAAGTTTGGCAAATTGTCACCTTGCAAAATCTAAGGGCCTCACTGATGGTTAAATTAATCTATTGCATATGTCAAAATGTATGGGATGTCCAGGGTACATAGATGCAAACGTGTTACCACCACTGTAAAATTGATTCTGTGTATGGAACTAGCATCTCACCCCCAGTTAAGACACAGGGACACCTGTATCACAAGTCACAATGCATGCGAGTACACACTGTACTGCAACTCTCCAAAAATACTGCTGACATCCGGTCAGCAGCCAAACACGGTACATCCTAGAAGCCTAGGAATCAACACAATAACACAAACACCAATGAGTCACAGACAACACAAGAGAACTACTGCCATGCAACCTGATATTTATGGGGCAAGCTACATCAACATGTTCTCAATCATTCTCTCTTTCAGCTGATCAGGGGTACGGGATACAGCCGTGGATTAAGACCCCATTTGGCAACCCAAGCACTGCAGCAGAGCGTGCCTATAATGAGGCACATAGGAGGACACGCACCATAGACGAGAGGACCTTTGGCATCCTGAAGTCAAGATTCAGGTGCCTCGACATCACTGGAGGCAGCCTCTTATACTCACCAGAAATGGTCTGCAAGATCATTTTGACCTGTGCCATCCTGCACAACATATGTGTACGAAGGAACATTCCCCTATTTGAACCAGAGACACAAATGCCTGAAGAGGAGGAAGAGGAGGATGCTGGCCATCAACATGAGGGGGACCAACCAAACACAGCTGCAGGATTGCGTAGGCGCCTCCACAATTTCTTTTGACTCAACTCACCATCACCACTGTTTTAACATATGTAAACAAACACCTATAATAATCACCATATCATGGTCTGGGTAATCATTTTTGCATAACATTATCTCTAACTATCAGAATAAGAGTATAGCCTCATGGAGCATTGCTGATATACCGATCAGGACACAGGAAATTCCAAATCTATTGTGATGCGTATGAATCTACAGTCACATTCATACACACTGTAAATGACATATATCCTGTACATTTCACATTTGAAGGGCAATAGCAGAGGACAACACCTATTTCACACATACATGTTGACAACATGGTTCATTGAAGCATATGGCACACAACTAAGACACCATCAGTCAACAATGGAACAAAAAGCATCATACATGAGGCAGTGGATGTGCTATTGCATTAGTAACAGGAATGTATGACCAGACCCTTGACAGCAGTAACTGTTACATCACCTATCTTTGCAAGGACTATGTGTGACTAGAATTCCATATAAGCAGAAAATAGATAGCACAAGTGCCACAGGTATGACAAGCATTGCGCACATGACATCCCATGTACATGTCAGCCTATGTCCTAAGTCCTGACACACCCATGTTCCCGTTCTCACCCCACCCATGTTCATAGGTCCCTGGAATGGTAATGTGTGTACCCAGATAATTCCTCCTCGACACACTCCCAGACTCACAATCTAAATCCAGTGTGCTTCACCGTTTAGTATGGTATGCCATAGTACTTCTGTCTGCATGGACGTCACATTAAATAATGCACTGGCTTGTAGTTTCTAAGACCTGTTATCAGCTGTACAGTGATTCCCATGTGAACGGTACTGTTGGCCCTTTGAACTTGAATCTCACATACAGGACTTGGGAGAGACTGATGCTGCAGACACCTGTGAGCACCTCCATGGAGACCAGCCATTTGAACATGCACTGCCCTTGCAGATGGTTGGAACAGCATAGAAGCTGCCATTTTATCAATAACACTGTTATGCCTTGCCGTTTAACTCAGCTGTGTAACACAGCCCTTGGGTTAATGTGTTACCTTCCAAAACACAGGACAAACACAGTTTTCTATTTCAACTGTCTTGTTCCTCCTCTGACCAGTCTCAGTCTGACCACTGTGTATTTACCTAGTGAAATGTCTGGATCCTGATTGACCCTGCATCCTGTTAGCCTGACTGGCTCCTGTCTGTGCGTTACCCTAAAGGTTCCTTGTGGCTACAATTGAATCATAGTTGCTTTCCCAACCCTCACATTCCTCCTGGGGTATTGTGTCAGGTGGGTCTACAATGCATACTCAAATACATTGTATAGCATAATCTGTTTATTTATCGTACCACGTTGGGAACTTGTCTCAAATACCCAAATCATGGCCTATACCTTGTCTGGGTCTCATGTATGCATGAGTGACAAATTGTGAAATTGTACCATGGCCGTATGCAGGGATTGGGTATGGTGCCTCCAGCATAACCAGCAACGTCAGATAATCTGCATGAAATGTCTACACATGTTAGGACCCTGACAGTCCACACGCTGATTCACATTGCTCACAACATATTGATGGTGTGTGCGTGGTGAATAGCTGCAAGTATAATCAGCACAGAGGCAATGATGTTCCCAGATGCAGTGGGAATTTTAGAGGCCAACCTGTGTACAAATGTTGTGATGACACCTGCCGGTACAAGAATCCTGAGATAATAACTTACTCAGCACACCAAGGTTGCCCTGTTGACAGTCTCATAACACGTCTGCAGTGACAGGGTTGGACCATCCCCATGTGTGTTCTCAAATCCTCATTGGCTAAACTTCTACTGATCTGCGAAGGATACTTTGTAGATACAGGAATTGCTGCCACAGACTCATGACTAGACCTGCATGTAATTGTGACAACATAGACCCCCGAAAATATACAGGCTAAACATTGGCCCACACACATGAACCAGACACCTCTGTGCATTTGACCACTGGAAATATGTGGCCACGTGCTGCTTGGTCTGCTGGTCCTCCACTGCCACAGAAGAGTCGTGGCTCAGTTATGTGACCTCAACTGTGGTGTAACATTACAAATGTGGTTTATCTGTGGGTCTCCGTGTCACAAACACGGTACCCACTTAGTATGTACCCGTGCCTGACTCATGGTGGGTTAACCAACAAGTGCCTAGGAAGTAGTATCTAACATTCCAGGACATGTGATGGCCAAGTTTTGGACCATTGACAAGGACAACCGTCTACTATCTATCCGGTGCATGTTTTGTAATTTGTGGTGTTCATGTTACCCAAATACTAGAAAGTGCACACAGCAGTTGTTGCTACATGTATGACTAACACATGCCCTCTCTCATTTCCACACTGACTTGCATCTGAGGGTTGGACACATTGACTCCACATGCATACAAGCATATTTGCTATAATGCATCTTATGATGGTCACACAGTGGGTCAACAACAATGGTAGTAGCCAAATCACACACATTGACCCATTGGCGTTGAGTAATTGTGCTCACGTGCGTCACCTTGCTATCCTCTCATGAAAATATAAAGTACAAGAGGCACTCATTATAACATGAAAAATAATAGTACTCATAAGTCAGTATACATAGGCAATGTTTTATCATATATTTCTGAAAATTAATAGGATTATTTCCAACATAATCCCTAATTACAGTATCACTGTCCGAATCCAAATAGTAGAATTAATTGATCTGTTGTTCCAAGATTGCTATGATCCAATGTCTAAGTCCAGATTTCTCTAATCAAAGTTCAATCATATTCTTCAAAAGATGATATAGCTTATTATTTAAACTTTAGCAGCCGCATCCAAATTGATAGCAGTCCAGATTTTCTCAAATCAAGGTTCAATCATATTCTTCAAAGGATGATATAGCTTATTATTTAAATTTTAGCAGCCGCATCCAAATTGATAGCCAACACGTGTTTCGTCCGGGAGTTTCCCAATGACTTCATCAGGGCTAAACATATATGTAGATGCGTCCTATATCATAAGTATTCCTTACAAGCGAATCCCAGATTAATTCCATTAAGCAATTTATCTGCTGATATCAGTTATATCAATCCACCTTCCAATGAGTCAAAACGTGAAGCGCGAGTACGCGTGCTTATCGATGAAGTATCAAAGTTTTGAAAAACCTGGACTGGCTATCAATTTGGATGCGGCTGCTAAAGTTTAAATAATAAGCTATGTCATCTTTTGAAGAATATGATTGAACTTTGATTAGAGAAATCTGGACTTGGACTTTGGATCATAGCAATCTTGGAACAACAGGTCAATTAATTCTACTATTTGGATTTGGACAGTGATACTGTAATTGGGGATTATGTTGGAAATAATCCTATTAATTTAAAGAAATATATGACAAACATTGCCTATATATACTGACTCATGAGTACTATTATTTTTCATGTTATAATGAGTGCCTCTTGTACTTTATATTTGCAATAGTGCTTTTAGCATTTATCAAGACCTTTTGGGTGTGGTCTTTCAAGAGTGCACCATTTCGAGATTAAACATTCTTCGTTGATATTCACCTCGCTACCCAGAGCGCCTAGTTTTCTCCCAGTACAATACACCCACACGTAGTTAGAGTATCCTCTCATGACGCCAAACATGCCCAATTTGGGTAATACCTATATGTAGCCCACACGTTTGGCCATCTATTGCGTCAGTGAAGAGTGAAAATCCTGTACACCAAGTAGCGGATCATGGTCCGCAGTAGTGTGATCTGTCACATGTGCTCATACACTGTTATGCCTAAAGTGGGTGCAATAAGCCTATCTCAGTATTGTCACAACTGTCATGTACCATTAAAATGGTAAAATGACCCAAACCCAGTTAATGCCAGAAATGTTGCCGCATACACGTCAAAAAATTACACACATGCATCTAAAAATTACGCTTATGCTCGAAATATGACGCACAATGCCCTAAAACATCTATTGGCCCTGAGCGGTATTTCCCACACTGTACCCCCGGAAATTAGTTAAGTTTGAAACAATTTTGAACCATATGGATGCAGGGCTAATTCTACTCCTGTGGGTAAAAAAAAATAACGCGCAGACTGTAAGCTTCATAATATTTTGACGCATGACAATAAAAACCCACTGCATTTTAGGCAGGAAGTGATGTAATAGGATATCCTGTTTACAGAATTGGTACAGTGGGTGTACTTTCACTTTCACTTTGCAGTCTGTGATATTTCCTGACTGTGTGGCTGTGTCTAGAATTGTCTCTCTCTGTATTTAGTGATTTTGTCTCCAGTGTGGTCTTTAAATTGTCTTTTTGTGTTTCATAACTGTGTGTGGTATCCTGTCTGAGTGTTTTTGTGGTCATTTGTGTTGTCAACATTTGTCTTTTTTGTGTTGGGAGTCTGTTGTGGGTAGTCGTAGTTTGGGTATAGTTGGGCTGTGTTTGTAGTTTTTTTTGCATTTTTCCTGTCCTACTTTCCCTCTAATCTCCTTTGTTCCCCTTTATCCCCTCTTTCTTTTTTATGCCATAATGTTGGGTAGGCCTCGTCTTGGCAGGATGGCAGAGGAGGAGCTGGGTGGGTTCATTTGGCTGGTGTGCCATTTCCTACCCCTGATGATTGAGGCAGGTGGTCGTGTGATCCAAAGGTATCACACAGAGGCACGCAGGCTCCGGTGGGCAAATGTGTTGCATCATCTGCAGAGGATATACAACACACCACAAAATGACCACCAGCTGAAGCACCGCTGGGCTGACCTTGTATCCAAGGAGCAAGATCTGCTGGACCACCTGGGGATTGTGATTGGTGGCCCTGTTGTTTAGTACAAATCAGGTTAATGTGCACGTTTAAATGCTCTGTAGTGACAGTAGCTAATTTTTACAATGTCTGCCGACAATGTTTTTGAACGTGTGGAATGCTAGTGAAACATACAGGGCCATATTTCTACTTTGTTAACACAGCAAGTGCGACCTGTTTGGAAGCAAGAGCACCACAAACTTACAAAATACAATTGTATGTAGTAAGTTTGCACCGCCTTTGTGTCAAACAGCAACACAAATCTGGTGCAAAATATGTATAGATATGGGCTATATTTGCCTGTGAGGTATAGAAATTTCTGACACATTACCGTCAATTGTTGACGCAACAGCTAGACTAACTTTATAAACACAACAGGAGCCTGAAATTTAGTGCAGGCTTCAGGTCAATTGATGATGGCAATGTGGCGCAAACATATGTTTCATGTGTGTTCGGTGAGTGTGTCAGGAAACCGATGATGGATACATGTCTGATCTGGATTTGGATTCATACGTAACAAGTTCTAGCTGCTCTCAGCTAACATCTTAGACTGATATTTGGAGTTTGTAGTGCCACATTTAAATTAGGGATGGCAGGCAAAAGGTATGCATATGGGTTCTCATCTCTATGGTTGGTGCAACTCATCATAGCTGTGCCAAATCAAAAGAAGAAACTGATACACATTGAGGGCTAACAACTGTCCCTGGCCCTCTGTACATTGTACCTGTGTGTCTGAAATTGGTCATAGTCACAATGGCTGGTTGACTGGTAATGCAGTCCTCACGGAAAGTGGCTTTGGATGTCTCTCATCGATACACATTATGGGAGGAATACACTCCATGATTTTGTCTGCTCACTAATGAAGGAGCATGTTTGCCACCACATGATAGTTAGGGCCACTGCATGTGTGCAGGTATGTTTGTATCACTCACTGGAGTCTCTGGGTCTGTACATGTTTGCCGTGGTATGTAGGATGCAGTATCATCATGTTTAAGAGGATTTACTTTCTGAATTAATCTTACACATAGTGTTTGTCTTTGGAATTGTTGTACAGTGCACAGACATTGAGAATATTTCTCCCTTCCATGCCTTACAGGTGGACCGGCACCCTACACTATTGGTGAGGTAGCTCGATTTGAGGACCCAGACATCTCCAGTAAGTGTTGATATTTCTGTTATGTGTTGTGTTTGCTGGTGATGTGTGATGGACTCCTGTGTGTTGGACACATAGCAAGGTGTGATGCACTGGGCAATCATTTGTTTTGTTCCGTGAGTGGAATATCATTTTATCACCATCTTTGAGTGGCCAATCCTTATTGATTTTTCATATTATGGTATTCTAGGTCAGTCCTGTATGCACGGCAATGTGAATAGGGATGAGTCATGTGGATAAAACTTGATTCTGAAAAAGTAGCAGTGGACCATATTAGTGAATTAGTCAGCCAGTCAGACCCAGATTCTCCCAGAATAGGGATGCTAAAGTCTTACCAACAGACTTCTGCTTCCCTATTCACTAATGAACATGTTTGACTGTATGTTAAACTTCCTAGCAGCATATAGCTCCACATGTAGTGCTACAAGTCTGTAGCACTTAGTACAATGGCCTAGGTGTGCATGCAACTCATGGCCAGAGGTGTTCTTGCATCTATCTGTTTGTTGTAAGTCATGGCTGACTGGTAGTAATTGATGTGGACAAAGGTCTGCATTTCCAAAGATAAGTGTTGATGGGATTGTTCAAGGGTTGGCTGTCTCCTATTTGGAGTTCCTCCTTACCTGTGGTGTGCTGGCCAAACCCATGTCCAGCTTTCCAAAGCTTCCTGGGAGTCCTTGTTGTTAGAAATTATTAGTTGCTTGTCCACCCCACCTCAGGCACAGGCGTAGGGTTGTGAATAGTGTACCTAGGACTGATGATACAAGTTTGGTACACAGATATGTAAATCATTAAATCACTTGTCCAAACCTAGTATACCCATGCATGATTAGCACATGCTTTCTATGCTGGCAACTCCATTTACAACTTGCAGATCTTGTGGCCCTAAATTGCCATCCAGTACAAAGACATTTGTTGGCCTGGCAGCGGTGGAGGATATGCAGCATGATTTTTGGCTGACAACTGGCAGAACTATGATGCCAAAATCATTCCAGTTGTTACCCATCTTGTAGGGTTTGAATGTGCTATTTGTGATAGGACATTTGTAGGCTGGCTTGACAGGTACTTCCTCAGGGACAATCAGTGATCTGTATGATGATATGGGCTGTTACAAGTACATTAGATGTATTGTCTGATTTACCTCTTGTGCCATTTCACACAATGCAGTACTTAATGTTTGGTTTTTCATTTGTCTTAACAGCTGCAAATATGACTCCCATCCAGGTTCGGGAGTTTCAACGCCGTGCAATGCGATACTGCCACATACTTTATGTGGAGTCTGGGTACCGCAACATGGCCAGAAGATATCGCCATGAACAAGCCTCCGGAGCTTGGAGGGCATTTGTACAAGGGGGCCCTTCTGTGTCTACCACAGCCTCCACCAGTAGCACCACCACTGCCACTCAGGTGGCACCAACAGCAGCTGAGACCTTTGTGGGACCATCAACTGCAACAGCTACAGGACCAGTCAAAGCACCACCTGCACGGCAGCCTACAGCCATTGCAACAACACAGGCCTATACTTCCTCGGCTGGCACCCAGACCACCCCTGCTGCAGCCATCGACCCTGGAACTTGGACCGTGTCCTACGTAAGATGACAAGACTACAGCAGGAGGTGACACAGGTCAACCGGTGGGTGCGTTCCATAAAAAAGACCCTGAGGAGGGCCAACCTGTAGGCATCTACACGGA
Organism: Pleurodeles waltl; assembly: GCF_031143425.1. Classification (NCBI taxonomy): domain Eukaryota; kingdom Metazoa; phylum Chordata; class Amphibia; order Caudata; family Salamandridae; genus Pleurodeles; species Pleurodeles waltl. The sequence goes on along the minus strand of NC_090437.1, from coordinate 239,077,151 downwards.
CATGATTCCCTCCCCTCCCTCCTCTTTCCTGGTTCTTACACCTTGTGGGTTTAGGGGGCTTTGTGTTAGGTTAGTATAGGCTGTTAGTTTAGTTAGTAGTAGTGGGGGGCTGGTGGGGGTTTCAGAATATTTCTACAGTTTATAATTATGTGGGTGGGTGGTTTGATTGGCAATGTTGGGGGTTTTGTGTTTTAAAAAAATACAAAACAAAAATTAAAAAAAAATATTTGTTTAGTATAGGATAGTATGTGTTTAGGTTAGTATCTGTTGTCCTCCATGTGTCCCGTCTTCTACAGGGGGTTGGAGGTTGATGTTTAGATTGTTTTGTTAAATGTGATAAGTACGTTTAGCTTAGGTTAGTTAGGGACAGTTGTGGGTAATGTGTAGTTAGAGTAGATTAGGTTAGGTAAGGTGTTTCCCCTAGTTTTAACTTCTGTTTTTACTGTTTAATAAATATATAGGTAACCCTTTACAGTATGTGTCAAATGCTTGTATATCAGGGCCTTGGCAAGAGTGAACAGTGTCTCTTTTGTATTAGAATTTTTGTCCCATGCTGCAACCATATCCCAACTGAGCTGTTACATTGGCAGCTACCCCAAAGCTACTTAGCTAAGATTTGGCCATTCATTGCAACCACCAATCACGGTTACTATGGATCCCAAAGTGTGGTTATTTCATGATGTATGTTTGCAATGTCACATACTTTGCTTCCAGATTTAGGATTGGGTACACTGTGTTAAGTCTGCCTGCAGTCTGATGCCCAAGGAAATGCTTCTAAGGTGAGTGGTAGTATGCTCTCTTGTAGTATAGTGTACATAACTCACATAGATCATTTGTTACACTGTTCAGCATGGTTACTTATTTGGATGGAAACTCATACACATCCCTTCATGCAGTTCGGTGTGTGTTAGCTTAAATTTGTGGCAAATGTCACATAAGTTAGTTTTGGCTTGAAGCAAGTTGTTTTCTGGCTCAGACATCCTCTGAGTAAGCGTTATTCTGTCTACCACAGCATTATGGTGTATCGTTTCTATTTTCCTCTGAAATAACCCTCAGGAAGGGCAGATGATAGTACAATCCATGCCACTGTGCATAGTTATCAGCCCACATTATTCCAGGGCAGTTGTATTAACAATCTATAATAATTGACAGGAGGTAAACTTCACTGATCTACCGCACGGTTGATGTGCCACATTACACAGAGACAAAGTGGTTGTGTAAGTGCTATTTATTTTAATAAGTGTTGTAGTGCTATATGTACATTGTCCATGATTGTGAGTCCATTATTGTGACATCTTCAATTGTGATCCTACACAAGTGCAAAAGGACATGTCATTGGACATGCTGGGGTGAAATGTCAGACAGTGCAGAGGGACAGGATTTGCCAATGAGTTAGTGAGAGACAATCACAGGGCAGGCTGACAAGATAAACAGTGTGTTGCAGAACAGTGCTTGAGTCCAGTTGTTGCAAGACTGGCATGTTACAAAGCACAGGACCTTGATAATAGGTGGCCATGTGGCAGGGACTAGTGCTACCGGGTACTCTTACGTGTGAAGGTGATCTGTTCCACGTCTTCATCTTCTGATGTGTGTGTAGTCTCCTTTGCCCTTGATGGTGGTGGTTGTGAAGGGGCAACACACACCTCAGTGTTTGAAGACGTGAAGTCAGACATCACGGTAGCTGCTTACTATGGGGGTCTTAAGGGCAGTACTGCTGCAAGGAGGATCTGCTGGTTCTTAAGAATAGCAGCCACTTCACAGTGGTAGGCAGCCAGGTTGGCCCTGAGGGGTTCAATGTTGCATTCGTGCATGAGTTGACAGGATTGCTGTTGTAGGTGTTGGGTCAACTGTATTATGGCTCTGCTGATTTCCTTCAACCTTTTTTCTACTTCCTGCAAGATAGATGTTCTCCCTTGCAGAGCTGCTGCCTGTTCTTCAGTTGACATCATGCACAAACGCACCCCCTCTAGGCTGGCTGACATAGTTTGCATCCCCACCCGCACCTCCTTGGCCAGTTCCCGCTGTACTCCAACTACAGTTCTCTCAAAGCTGGTGCCAGTGTCGTCAGAGTCCACACCTGTGTTGGAGCTGGCAGATCGTACAATTGGTGTTGTGGGTGGGTCCTCTGTGATGGCTGCTGGTTCTGTACTCCTCCTTGTGACTGAAGGTAGGGTCTGGAGGGTTTCAAGGACCTCTTCGAGGGTCTGCTGGCTGATGTTTGTCAGCTCGTCATCCTCGTCATCAGGGTAGTCCTGGACAGGCAGATCCGCAGGAAATCCATCGTCCTATGCAATGAGATATGGTACAATTAGTGTGTATGTGTTGTGGCATTTACAATGTGACATGCCTGCCTTGCGATTATTTTCACATTATGATCTTGGTTCCTGTTCATAGTTCCTGTCTTTCATATTGGCATTCTCCCCGGCCTGTGCCCCACCTGCATGTCACCTGTATTGTGTCAGTGTATGGACTTGTCGGCATCATATCCTCTAGGTGTTGGTTTTGGCCAAATGGTGATTTGCCACCTTCTTGTCCTACTCAACCCTCCGTCTACTTCCATTCTCATTGTGAGGCCTTTCACTGACTGTGGGTGCTCTGATGGCACTAGCACCACACTTCAGAATCTGGACCTGCCCCTGTCTCTAATCTTTCACGTCCACCTATATGTAGTAGGAATGTCGCATGTACTATGTATAGCATTGTCAGTCAACAAAGCTTTATTCGATCAATGATCATCAAAGCAATACATAATCAATATTACCATAAATAAATATAAAAGTATAAAAAATATAAAATACTATTCCATCCCCAAAACATATTACCACATGGTAACACCACCTAAAAGAGTAAAATACAGATCTATCCTAAAATCATAATTCTATGTAAAAATGATCACATCTTCTGGTCTTACTAAACAGAAGGAGCTAATTTCTATAATCTTTTACTGATATAAAAGCTCCTTATGCGCCATGCTGATAGTAAATATTTACTGACAGAGATTATTAACATTTTGGTGGAATCACTTTTTAAAACTCTCAGTGCTAGTGCACATTCCCTTATTCCCATTTCTCGACATAGGTCACGGATCCATTTGGTCCTAGGAACCATGTAAGCAGGGCAAAGGAACATAAAGTGCACCACTGATTCAGAATTGGTGCCACACACAGGACAAATATCATTGGTCACATTAAGATCCCATCTACACACCACGGTCTTCAATGGTAAGGTCCCAAAGCGAAATCTAGCATATAAGCTTTTGCCTAGAATATCAGGTATAGCGTCTAGATAGGGTTCAAACCTTGGGTACCATTTGATGTCAATGAATGAATTAGTTAGACGACCGCATGATTTGTGAGTAATGACATTGTTCCTCAAATATGACCAGTAGACACGCTTCAGTGCTTTAAGGTGGGCTTTCTCGAGTTTGTGAGGGTTCTCCCAGTAGTCCCCCAACCCCAGTGTCTTGAACCAAGTGGATACGTGCTTGACCCACAGAATAGAAGCTGAATTAGTAGATGTTAACAGGTCTAGAAGTGAGGCTTTATATATGTTTAGTTCGGGGACGGTCCATAGCCTGACCCAGTACATCAAAGGTCTTAAATTTATCAGGTCAGCAATCCGTTTTAAACCCAGGTCCAGGAACAGAGGAATTAGTGGAGTACTGGGAGGACAAGCACAAAGGGCCCTAACAAAACTATTCTCCCCAAGGGTGAGCCTGTTGGTGTTAGAAAAGCCCCATACTTCTGCACCATACACGGCGGCTCCGTGTGCCTTAGCTGCGTATATCTTAATAGCCGGGGAGACCGTTTTTGTGGAGGTGCTCCTACAGAAGCGCAAGATGGATGCTGCATTATGCTGGAGAAGGCCAGTGCTTTTATTAATCTGTTCTTCCCAACGTAATTTATCAGTTATCCTTACACCTAGGTAATCAATGAAGCTGACCTTGTCCAGGGAATCACCATCAAGAAAAACGGTGCACTTCTTCTGTTTCCCAGAGCACAGCACCATTAACTTCGTTTTCTTGGGATTTAGCTCTAATCCATAATCCTGGCAGAATGCACTAAATCTGTCATTGAGGATTTGCAAGCCCATAGGAGTCTTTGAAATTAGAATCGAATCATCGGCAAAGAGAAGTATGGGGATTTTGTGGGTCCCTAAGGTGGGGGCGTCGCTCTGGCAGGTCATAATAGCTTGCACCACCTCATTGATGAAGAAAGAGAACAAGAGCGGTGCCAACACACATCCCTGGCGAACACCCCTGTTTATAGGAATTTCGTCCGTCAGTTCGCCTAGGTTACCCCAGCGAACTCGCGCGTAAGTCTCCTCATGCAGATGTTTTAGTAAGGAGACTAAATTGCTGGGGACCCCTGTTCTAGATAAAACCACCCACAGCTTCTCCCTTGGGACCAAGTCGAAGGCAGACGTCAAGTCAACGAATGCAACGTATAGTGGCTGGTTAGCAAGAACAGTATGTTTCCAATACAACACAGCCAGCCTAAAGACCTGGTCCACTGTGCTAATTCTAGGTCGAAAACCTGCCTAGAGGGGGGATAATACCTTGAATTCGTTAGCCCATTGCATTAGTCTATCAAGAAGTTGTTTGGCGAAAATCTTTCGTAGATTGTCTATAAGACTGATCGGCCTATAGTTTACTGGTAGATTGGCATTTCCCTTTTTGTAAATGGGTATGATCTCGGCACCCTTCCAGGTTGAAGGGATCTGCCCCCCATCAGAAATTTTATTGGAGAGTGCATTAATGTACCAGGCCCATATGGAGAGTTCCGATCTATATAGATCCCCTGGAATCCCATCGGGTCCTGGAGCCTTTCCAATTTTTAACGAACTAATTGCCTCAGATGTCTCTTCTATGGAGAAGCGGATAGGGACCTCGATATCTAGGCAGCCCCCTGTCATTTGAACAGATGGAGGTACAGTGTTTTGGAGGAGGCCGGGTTCTTCTCTCGTGCCATGGTTTGTAGGAACCTCTGGGGCGTCAGTTTTACCATAGAGGGAAGAAAAATAATCCACCCAGCTTTCTGGCTGGATATGATTTGTAATGGTAATTCTACCCCCTTGTTCTCTTTTGGCTAAAAGTTCCCAAAATAAGCCATTATTGTTAGATTCGGTTGCTTTTAACAGTTCCTGCCAAATAGAGTCCTCCCAGGTTTTTTTAGCTCGTAGAATGGAGTCCTTGTATATGCGTCTGGCCAACTGAATATCCCCTATGGACCCTTTCTTAATAGCATTCTTGACCCCTGACTTGGCCTTAGAGCATGTTTGATCGAACCAAGAGTTATTTGTAATATGTATAGCATTGTTATGGCACAATATGGATGTCAGCATTTGTAATGTGTACAGCTGATGTTGGGTAATGTGTGTTACATTGGATTGCCCTGATAGTCGTAGCAGTGTCCTATTTCCTCCTCTGACTGTGCAGTTGTATTTCAGTGACCAGTTACATGTGTCCTCCCCCTCAATGCTGTTGTCTGAGCACTATGACATTTGGGATGTTGCATTGTGACCCAGGCACAGGGTGGACCCTGACATATGCAGCATTGGTATGACATTAGTGCTGTGTAACTCCTAATGTTGATGACATTGGCTGATGTTTGTGGCACTATGGACATTCACATTTGACAGGACTGGAACATTTGCCTGGATTTCAGGGGATTGTTAATGTTGTAATCATGAACCCTCTAATTTGGGTTTTTTAAAACCATGGGGACGTTACTTCCATTATCTACTTGACCTGCACACACAGCTGAGGTGATAGTGGCAACTGTTGTCAATGTTACATTACACTTGCAGGCATGGCCAGTGGTTGTTAATTGGGCCCTAGTTAATGTAGGGAGTATACTGGCTGACGTGTGATGGGCTGCCAGTTTTACGTTGTGCCCTGCCCTCCTGGCCTGGCTTAACCTTTGCAACATCCTTGGCATGGCAGCATACCCCATGCAAAGGTTGCTGGTGTTGTGTAGTGGTGTGCCCCAGGTTTCCTCAGTACGGGCCATGCCCCCGTGCCATGCCCCTTTACCCATGCCATCTCCCTGAATATCATGACTTACATGCATTGTGTAGTGGGTATGTCCACCCTCCCGGTTGCAGATGACATTAGTGCATTTTAATTCCCCATGCGACTTACCCTGCATGTGTGTTGTCTCCTGGTAGTCTGCGCTGTCCTGTCCTTGAATCCCTGTGACAGTCTCCTCAGGGATAACGGCTGCCACCATCTCCTCCATGTGGTCCAGTGGCTCCTGTGGTGCAGGGCTCCCACCTCCAGTCTGCGGTGCTGCCTTCCTGATCCTGCCCATCTTTTCCTTGGTCCTGCGCTTGCAGTCATGCCAGCGTTTCTTGCACTCGATTACTGTTTTGCGTACTTCTGCCACACTGTTGATCTTGTCAACAATTTGTTGCCATATTGCCTCTCTCCTACTGAATGGCAACTTTGAGGTGACAAACAGTTGGTGCTGGTGTTCCGTCACCTCTCTCTCCAGAATTTCCTCCTCCTCTGCACTTTCTTTTCTTCTTCTCCCTGTCCAGGTTCTTGTGTGGGTCCTCCTGGCTGGTTCCTGGTCTGTTGTCATCTTCCTGGAGTCTATGCAAGCATCTGGTATCCATTTTGGCTCTCCTTAGCACATTTTCCTGTGTTTGCGGTGAATTTTGACACAATTGTGTCAAAAACCGCCGCATATCCGGGGTGCGGTGTCGTAAACCGGTTCACAGTCATTTCCGCTGCGTTAACGTCGTTTTCCTTTAAGACGTGACGCTGTGGTGTGCATAAAAAAAAATGACTCAGACCTGGGGTTTGCGCCGTCGTGCGTCAAAGAATAAATTTGACGCCCGCACGGAGCATTGAAATGGCGTTAGCCAGCGGTAATATTTTTGACACAAAACTGCGTTGGCGCAGTTTTGCTTCAAAAAGTATAAATGTATGCTGTTTCTGCCCTTCACTTGATTCTGTTGTTGTTTGGCATTGTTATTTTGGAATGTTTAATGATAAATGTTTTGATTAGATTGAGATTCTTCAGGCGTTTTGGACAGCCTGTGATGTTTCTGTATTCCTACAATTTGGACTTGCATATGATTTATGTGATCTTAGCATTGTTAATTTAAAGGGCAATACATGTTTAGACTCTACTAAACTGGTGAAGTGATTCATGGCCACATAGTTGATGGTGTGTTTGAATTACTGACTCCAATTGATTATGTTGATTATTTGATGTTATATTTGATGATTATTGGTTCATATTGGCTGCATGGATGATTTCACACTCCTGTCTGAGTAAAAAGGTCCGAGTTGACCTCTGAGAGTAATAGATGACTTACCCTTTACGTGCAAGACATCTATTTGTGTCATAATAATATAAAAGCAAATTAGGTCTGACAGGCCCACAAAAGTCCCCTAAAAGTAACTCAAAGCAGCACTAAGCACTTCTTTGCATTAATCAGTACCAAGGGGGCATTACTTGGGTGGTACATAGGCATTCCCATGCAACCACCCATGCTTTTTGATACAAAACCCTATATACTAACATTAGTAGACAGTATTTTGCACCAAAAATCAATGCCTTTTTAACTCAGGCATTAAAGAGAGAAATGTTTTCATTTCCCGCTAGTTTTCAGACTTTGCATGTGTGCTGAACTGTACAGCACACATACAAAGTAGGACCAACTTTTAAACTTGTCTAGGCATAGTATTTTGTACAGGAATGGTACTCTTCCTGTACAAAACCATTGCTAGACTCTTACACACATTCCCTAGCACTATGGGCAGCACAAATCTGCTCCGGCGGGTAGGGAGAGGGGAGGAGAGTGTAATATCTCTGTGGCTATGGAGCTCTTCTGCTCTCTCCCTGCCACACAATGCAGTGCAGCATCCTTGGGAGCTGGGCTGCATTGCCTGACAACTTTGAAAATCTCGGCCCCAGAATCAGACAAGACTGGGGTTTAAAGCAGTACACAAAAAATAATTATTATGTTAAAATGGAACTTAACACTTGGCCCAATGGCCTCTTGTACATGGCTTTCTCAGCGCTGTGGAAAATAAAATATATTTAGAAACAGTAAATGAACTACTGTAAATACCCAACAGCTGAAGAGGAGCCGTATGTACCCCACCTTAGTGTAAATATTTACTGGATTTCAAAATAAATTTTGACCAAACATGTGGCCATCTACAACATAGCTTGCCAGGGGCCTGTTACTTTCCATTCAGTCATATCCTTCCAAAAGTAAACTCACAACTAGTACCCAAGCAGGCACTCGTTACTAAAACTGAGTCTGAGGAGGCGACTAAAAAAATATCAGAAGCTGATGCAGGGAGGATTGTCCCTACCCCTCTTGGCTCCAGGGTCACTGCACTGGCTGCACCATTGACAGTTACACCTCCTGCCTACTACATCAAAACCCACAATTACGTTTCTTCCCAGGGTTACACTATTGGCACCAATGATTTCCTGAAACAATTGATAAGTTGTCAAGGAAGTTGGCCAACAGGTTACACTACATTCCAGCCAAGCAGAAATCGAAAAGATGGCTTCGGTTTTGGAGAAAACTGAACCATCAGAGTCCCCGCAATCCAGGCAAAAGTTTCATCCAATTCTGACATCCAGATTTTTTATGGAGGAGCAAACTCAAATATAAGCAGAATCATTATACAGCCTACAGCCCACAACAACAAGGTGCAGCAAGAGAGGCTTTAGAAGTTCTTTAACTGTTTCTTAAATTGAAATATTATTGGGTCTTCCATGGTGGATATGAAAATGTTGTTCAAGATCCTGAGTGCATAGATAGGAGATGCTTGCGACCTTGTTTTTTTATTGTTCTAAACTTCTTACTCTGCTGTGTGATGGTGTTGTGACTGCAGGTGTGCTGATAACCACCACAAAAGATGAACTCCTCTGCAAGAAAAGCAGGGGTGCTAGTTGTGATTGCTTTTTAAAGGATGCAGTTTGTTTTTAAGATAGTATGAGTGGGCAAGGCAAGGCAATGTAAATCCATCAGCATAGGGGCAATCTTAAAACCAATTAGCATCATAGGGAGTGAGATAGAGAACAAGCAGGAATCTTGATATTTGCAAAAGACCTGGCACTGGTGAAGAGGGCATGATAGAAGCTGCATCATAACCTGTCAGGGCTGAAGAAAAACAAGATAAAGTCTGGTTGCTTGCCCTCAAAAATAATCTCTATGCATTTTAGTTCAGATGCAGGATAGTGTATTTATTTATATAAATATTAAAATTCTTAATTTATTCAAGGACACCAAAAGTCTTTAATAGTGAAATCAAGTCTTTGATTTCCTTATTTCTAGAAATAATAATTCCTCTCCTTTTACTCTATTAGGTCTCTCCAGCTCTTCCTCCTGCGAGAACCCTCAGAGTAAACAAAACAACACCACAGATAAGTGATTGTAAGTCTTATTTTGTATGCTTTCCTTTCATTTTACTTGTGCTTCTTTTCTCTTATCTTTTACAAAATATGTTATCTGTTTATAAATTGTTCCTTTCATTAGGAGTATTCTTCTCAGTGTTTCTTAGTTAACCTTGTCTTAATTATCCCTTTGGACTCTCTCTCCCTTTTAAGGTCAAGCGCGCAAGCGCTCCGACCTGTGGTAATCTATCTGTGGGCTTTTAACCAATGGATGATTGCCCGACTGCTTATATGTTTGACTGTAAGCAAAATTGTTTTTTCCTTTGTGTCTCTCCTTCACCCTCATGATCATGGTGGCCATGGCACTTAGAATTGGCTCGCTTATGTTAACTCCAGATAGAGAGCAAACCTGAGACCCATTGCATTGCAAATGCCTATTTTCTAAAGATTTATTCTTTAATATTACTGTTTTTCGTAAGGCCCCTTTGGTCTGTCAAGACTATTACATTTGTCACTTCAGTTTATAGTTAAAAGAAATATTAACCAAAAGTAGATTAAAAGAATAGAATGAAGGGAAGGAAAAAAAAACTCGTAGCTTTAGAAATCACACTGTTTCTTACATTAGAAGTTAATAGGCAGTGTTAATTAAATGGGCATCCTTATCATATATTTGAGGAACAGTAATGATCATGGGACATGACTTGGGCACACTGGTAGCTCTGAGTATGCCCCTCGTCCTGCTCCTTAGCCCCCTCCCTGGCCAGTTAAGTACATGCTGACACACCTGAGTGAGCCACGTACCTCTAGGAACTTGAAGGGACAGTTTGCATAGCCGGCAGGTTTTGAAGTAACTCCTTGAGTCTGCCTGGATTCCTGGAAGCTTAGGTGGTGTTTCTCCCTCTCTGGCTTTTCCTGTATTGCTGCAGCATTGTCCAGTCCTCTCCTTGGGCTTGGCCCCACTCCGGTCACATCTGCTGCGGCAGAGATTTCCTCCTTCCACGAATCCCCCAGCGCATCTCTATGTCTTCCATGTTTTTTCTGGCATCCTCTTTTTCCTTCTCCTCGTGTTCCTTGTCCTTTCTCACTTTCACCTGCTGTCTGTTTTTTGTCTCTATTTCCATCTTGATTTCCTGTAAAAACAAAAGTCTGTTTTCCCCTTATCCTTCCCTGTTAATATTTTCTCCAGGTTTAATTTGAGGGATCTATAGTATCTCTCTACTAATCTATCAGTTTGGGGATAATAAACTGAGGTCTTGATAGGTTTGATATCTAGCTGCTTAGATATCCTATTCCTCATATTCCTCATCCTTTATCACTGTCACTTCCCTTTTTGTGTCTCCTGCTGCCTGTCTTCTGTCTCTATTTCCATTTCCTATGAAAACAAAAGTCTATTTTCTCTTTCTTTTCCAGGTGCAGGCTTCAGTAAAGACACACAATGGAACTCAAGCAAGTCCTCTACGCAACGGCCCTCACTCTCTTCTTCCTGACACGTGAATAGTAAATCATTAACGTGAATCTCAGACTTTTTTGTTTTGGTTTTGTAACAGTTTTTTGTTATGCTTTGGAAATAAGTGAGAAAAGTATTGTACTGGATCCTATTTAGTTTTAATGGGAATTAGGAGTTTAACTTAGCCTTCTGGCTTGTAGGCCTGTGCCCCCGGTACCTAGTGACTTTTAACCTACTTAGCTTGCTCTGACCTAACCTCTTTATTCAATTGTTTCTTTCGAAATGACTGCTATGTTTATAGTTAGAAAAATGTTTTGATTTACATAATCAGTGACACTGTGTAAAGCTCTCACTATCAGCATCAAAGTTAAGTGAGATACGTAGGTATTCACATCACTTCCCTTCCCACTTATGTGTGACAGGAACATAATGCACTTTTGGAGGGAATTGTTTATATAATTTCCGCCCCAAGCATACCTACTTATCTATTGTTTAGGAACATACCTGTGTCAGAGGTCCTACAAGATCTGTATAAATACATTTCCCGCAGACAAGGTTATCAGAGGGATTCCTAACAGATGCTATCAACGCCCTCTATGATGCACATCTCCTTGATGCAGATTCAGCCTTTGTGTCACCACAAAGTCTGACCTAGAGACCTCATTCCGAGGTAACGATGGTTGGGGGACTCTTCTCCTGGACCTGATACTGGCAGATTAGGTTTATCATACCTCACTCTCATTAGGTTAGAGATTAGGTTCTTCATGCTAGAGTTTTAGGGATATTTTACATCTAATGTTCATTGCAATATGGTGGGGATCTTTATATTCATGACTTTCATCATTACCATTCTGCATCTTGCAATGTTCATTATCCTTATCATTGCAGCTCATGCATTTTACAGCAGATTGCAGTCTTTTTAATAAACCTATTAAATTGTTTTACTGCATCTCCTTTCTTGCCTGTGTGTGAATGAGACTTATTACTAACGTGAGAAAAGGGTAATCTCTGTTCAACCTCGACTCCCCTGAGATGTTGCATTCTAGAGTCCATGCATAAAGGCTGCCAGAAATCACCATTTACTGTTCGAGTGTTTTGGTGAGGTACTGCTTGTAAGCCAAGAGGGTTGACCAATAGTTGAGACTTGTTGTAGGATTGGCCTGGTTGCCTACAGACAAGAGTGCTGTAATCCCTAAATCAGCGGTCTCACCTAGGAGGGAGAGTCAAGCCACGAAAGTATAAAAACAAAAATTCCTTCAGTGGGTGGGAGGCACTTACATGTTATTAAATATCATTTACAAAATACCCAGTAATACCGAGAACAAAGATGTCACTTTCATGAGGTCTCCCATTCTGAAAAAGAAGGTGTTGGCGGAAGGAATTTGAGGAACCTTATGAAAACAGTAAGGGAGGCTACAATGATTCCCCCCAATTCAGGTAGTGCAACATATTAAGTGTTAGTATCTTCAGGTAAATATAAGAGCTTGTCAGGTGTTCACAACATAAATAGGCAATGTAACAAATATTACAGCACAGTCACTTACCTAGACATCACTTCAGGTTGTAATCACCCTTTATCCATAGTGCTCCTCCAGTTTGGAACATGGTGGATCCTTTGGTGTGCAGGGCAGTGGAAACTGGGACAAAGGTAGCAGGAGAGGCATGACAGGGCCGTGAAATACTTCCTGGACATTTTTGCATCAAGCCAATGTACACATCTCTGGATGGCTGTAAATTAAGTATAGTTGGAAGAATATTTACCTTGAAATGTTGGTACCTTTGATGTTTCAGTTTTCTACAGTATGTCACTTGCTAGCATCCCGTCACTGTTTTTGTGAACCTTCTTCTGCAGGTTTCATTCTAAAAAAACAAAATCAGCAATTGAAGGTCATTGAAGGTTCCTCATCCTTCTGTGGGTTGGTTTCAGGGTTTGGGGAGTGTTTACCAGTCCTCTCCAGATTTGTTAGTAACTCTGTCTGAAATGGACCCACTAAGTGGATATTGGTACTTACCATACACACTGTTGTTATATCTAAAAATTGAATTATTATAAATACAAATGATTTTGTGCCTCTTTTTCAGGAGGGGGAGGCTATAGTACTTCTTTACCTGGGTTCCTCTACTTGACTGATCGAATCTGTGGTATACCTGAGGCTCTGAAGGTGATCATAACTACTAGAGGATTCTTGTCCTTCCTTAACCCAACGTCCCCCCTCTGCGTTCTGAGTAAAGTTTTTCCTCATTTCTGAACACCATTGCAAATCAGAGGACTTGTTTTTGGATTGATTGGTGTTCCCACTGAGGCCTAATATTGCGATGAAATTGGAAGATAATAGAAGTATCTGAACAAATGTTCATATGAAAAAACTCTTGAGGTACCTCCATTTTACATTTTGTGGGGAGAGGCGGCACGTGGGCCCCTTCATTAAATAGCATTTGACCACATCCCCATGGCTTGATACAATTAGATTTGTCCCTAGGCTCCCAATATCATCTGGGCTGAAACAGCACAGCAAGAAGGTTATCGGGGCATAACAGAGGTCCAGGAACTTAACAGGTGCTTCTGTGGCCCACCTGTCAATTTGCATGATGGGGGTGGGCACAACTGACCAGGTGTTCCAGCTCACCATTCAAGCAGGTAGGAGGATAAAGACCTGCTGGCTTTGGTATCCGTTACAGAAATGGCTCGTCACAAGGGAGCCAGTTGGGGCCAGATGGGCATTGAAGCTCCTCCTTTAGCCTGCAGCAAAAAAGCTTGTGAGTGCCTGGAGTGGGACTCAGGCATGTAGTACTTTAACATGGAAAGCTTGACATTGTAAAAAGGTAAGAAAAAGAAAACAATAGGAAAAAGTTACAGTGCAATGTTTCTCATTTAATATTCATGCCCAGGCTGAGAGGCACACACAGCCTCTGGACACTTGCTGGTGGGTTTTAGGTTTAACTTGTGCTTGTAGCAGGTTAAAAACAGCACTCTTGCACATATTGAACTGAATTACCTATACTATATCGGCAATTGAATGGTTTATGTTTTACTGAATACTATTGTAAGAGGGTATTGTCCCTATTGATTGCCTGAATTCTCCTTTTATCAATGTGGTGACATCCTGACAAAGCTAGTGTCCTGTCTTTTTGATAATGACACCCCCTTATATTGTGCCTAGTATAAGGAGAGTACTCTGGGTATATTGGTTATGGTTCACTAGATGTGTAACAAATTGTGAGTGTGTCAGTATAGATAATTCCATCTGCATATTTGTAGATACTTTTAAGTTATTGTGCAGTATTCATTAACATGTGCACAATAAAAAGCATGTTTTCTTTTCATGAGAAAAAGCACTAATGACAATGATTTATTGAGTGTTGGTTGTTGCATACCAGCCAGTTGTGGAACTAGCCCACATCACCTCCCTTGAGAAGGCCTTGGGCTGCTCTCCATTGTTAACCTGCAAAAGTCAAATTCTACAATGGGTACTTGGTTCCCAGTAAATAAAAGGTTGCAGAATTCTAAATTGTGAAGGATGCACATACTTTGCAATATTAACCCACTTTCTGAAAGTCCCCCATGTGAGACAGGCATCTGAGATCCCCAAGGTGCCAATTGTGTGCTCTATGATGCCTTGTTTCTGTATGGATGTTCTGCTGAGACTGGGAAGTTGGATATTGGTAAGGGTAAGGCAATAGAGAGAGGTCATATGCAGCATCAGTTCACATGTTACTATAATATCTGGCAATATATAACATTCAATTGATAAGTGGCAGAAGCTTTCATGTGGACAATCAGGATGCACATGCCAATGCACAAATCCCTGGCAATGCAGACTTCATGTAAACTGATGGACTGCCACTGTTGTCTAATGCAGTAACACAATACTCTGTGCATGGATGACTGAAGTGGCAGTGAATACAACTAATGGCACCTAGCACCTGAGAGAAATGGGCATTGGCATGCAAGTACCCTACTATGTTCTGCCGTGCCTGAAGTGACCGTGGAATGGTTATCAACTGCTGCCCTTGACCGATGATGCTTCTAAAAGGCAGGTGCATCATCAGGATTAGCTTGCCTGTGAGATGACAACTGTGTTGCCACCGGTCGTTCCAGAACAATCCAGTACCCTCAAAATAGGGAGCAGCTATTACTTAGACATGGGCAGGTATGGCACTGAAATGAGCTGTAGAAGATGCAAGATCCAGCTTCCATTCTGTAACCAAGTCCAGGACTATATCGGGGAAAAGTAGTATGTTCACATTACCTCTTCCTCAGATATACCAGTGATGGTGATCCTCCGCTTTTAGCTCTCAACTTTGCTCGGGTATTTGTTCCTCAGATAGATGGCCAGTGCCATAAACACATTTGCCAACATTGTAGAAAAGTTGGGTGCCTGGGTCTCACTTTCTTATGTGACCAGCTTGTGAGTGATTGGTGGATGGTGTGAAGCATCTCAGACGGTGGGCATGGTGCAGGGGTTGTCAGTGCCCCCCCCTTTACTGCAGTTTTTTTACAATGCATGTGTGTGTGTGTGGGTGCATATTTAAGGTTTTATTTATTTTAAATGTGCTCCTTTGGGCATCTGGGTGTGTTCAATAATGCTACTGTCACATGGGATATTAATGCTACTGTCACATGGGATATGTTTCCCATATTTATGTTTTAAATAATTACTAATTTTATAATTTAGAAAACTGTCCATTAGTTTCCTTGCATGTGACCATTTTGTTGTCTTTGGGCCTATTTCCCATTTTTTAATAGGTCCTGGTAGTGTTGCTCCCCGCCTCCATTAATTTCAGAGTAATTCTATTGCAGTGTGTTAGAAATGGGGTCTTTAGTTGGCAGTCAAGTTACGCCCTTTCCATGTAAGGACCCTCACTCTATTCAGGGTAAGGGAGAATCACCCTCAGCTAACCCCCGCTCACTCCCTTGGTAGCTTGGCACAAGCAGGCAAACTTAACTTCAGAGTCTAGGTGTGAAGTATTTGTACCAACACACACAGTGACTTAGTGAAAACACTACAAAATTACACAACACAGGTTTAGAAAAATAGAAAATATTTATATAAACAAAACAAGACCAAACCGACGAAAATCCAACATACACAAGTCAAGTTAGGAATTTTAAAAGCAAAAGAGTCTTAAGTCCTTTTGTAAGCTGTAAAAACACTGTTAGCATTGAAAAGTACCTGGGTAAAATCAAAATAACACACACAGATGAGTGTGCTTTGGAAAGGGCTAGCGATGCGCTGATTTCTCACCCACAAGCGAGACCGTGCGTCGTTTCTCCTCCTCTGGTTAGGTCGGTGTGTGCCGTTTTTCATCTCCGCAGGAGAGCGATGCGTCGATCCGGGCATGCACTCAGGTCCAGACAGGCATTGCATAGTTTTTCAGTCCCAGCAAGGTTTGCGTCAAAAATCCTGCCGCACGGTATCAGCAAAACCGCACTGTGTGGTTTGCGATGTTACCAGCCTCCGTTAGCGGTGTGGTGTGTCATTTATTCAGTCACGTGTGTGGATCTTCCAGCCACGCTGCAGGTGGAGCATCGATTTCAGCTGCGAAGCTGGCAGCATGTCGTTTCTTCAGCCGCGTCTCGGAGGTTGCGTTGGAAATTTCCCTGCACAGTGGTCTGTGCGTGGATTTTCAATCTTGGTCTGCCAGCCTCACCTGTTAAGGCCTTAGGAACTGGATAGGGCACCACTTGGCAGGGCAGGAGTCTCAGCAGAGAGTCCAGGTGCTGGCAGGAGAAGTCTTTGATGTCCCTGAGACTTCAACAACAGGAGGCAAACTCAAGACAAGCCCTTGGAGATTTCTTCACAAGCAGGAATGCACAACAAAGTCCATTCTTTGTCCCCTTTCACCAGGCAGAAGCAGCAATTGAAGGATAGCTCCACAAAGCACAATCACAGGCAGGACAGCACTTCTCCTCCTCAGCACTTCAGCTCTTCTCCAGGCTGAGGTTCCTCTTGATTTCCAGAATTAATCTAAAGTGTGGTTTTGGGTGCCCTTCTTATACCCATTTTGGCCTTTGAAGTAGGCTTACTTCACAGGAAAGTCTCTCTTGTTTGTGAAATCCTGCCTTGCCCAGGCCCTGCATTGTGTGAGGGCAGGCACAGCCATTTCAGGTGTGAGTGACCACTCCTTCCCCCCTCCTAGCACAGATGGCTCATCAGGAGATGCAGGCTACACCTCAGCTCCCTTTGTGTCACTGTCTAGAGAGAGGTGCAAACAGCCCTACTGTCAAACTGACCGAGACAGGTAATGGTTTATGCAAGAAAATGCCCACTTTCTGAAAGTGGCATTTTCAAACACACAATCTCAAAATCAACTTTACTAAAAGATGTATTTTTAAATTGTGAGCTTAGAGACCCCAAACTCTACATCTCTATCTGCTCCCAAAGGGAATCTACGCCTTAATCATATTGAAAGGCAGGCCCCATGTTAACCTATGTGAGGGACAGGCCTTTTAACAGGGAAAACAAAATTTAGCAGGATTTCAGGACGTATAAAACACATTAGTATATGGCCTACCTTGAACATACAGTGCACCCTGCCCATGGGTCTACGTAGGGCCTACCTTAGGGGTGTCTTACATGTAAGAAAAGTGAAGGTTTAGGTCTGGCAAGTGTGTACACTTGCCAAGTCGAATTGGCAGTTTAAAACTGCACACACAGACTCTTCAGTGGCAGGTCTGAGCCATATGTACAGGGCTACTAATGTGAGTGGCACAACCAGTGCAACAGGCCCACTATTAGCATTTGATTTACAGGCCCTGGGCACCTCTAGTGAACTGTACTAGGGACTTACCAGTAAATAAAATATGCCAATCATGGAAATCCAATTACATACACATTTTTTATAGGAGCACTTGCACTTTAGCACTGGATAGGAGTGGTAAAGTGCCCAGAGTAATAAAAACAGCAAAAACAGAGAACAGCACACACCAACAACTGGGGAAACAGAGGCAAAATGTTAGAGGAGACCACGTCAAGGATGCCAAGTCTAACACAGTGCAGTTAGTGACCAGAAGTGGTGGGTGAATTACTTGACGGCTGGGTGGGAGTAGATTTGAACCTAAATGCAGTTTAGAGGTTGATGGAATTTTGAATTGCATCTTTGATACTCTGTTGTAAGTCTGTTTGTATCGTCCGCCTTTGTTGATTTTGCCATTACTCCTCCCACATTGGAGTGAATATTCCTCAGTTTCCAGTCACTCCTCCTTATCACTTCCAAGTAGTAGATTTATGTGTGCGAAGTTATCCACATTGTTGTTGCAGAGGTGCATACAGAAAGCATGATATGTGTGAGAGAGGTCTCAGGCCCTAGGATTGTGAATAGGTATTTGACTTGATTACCAATGTGTGTGTAGGTTTACCTTTAGAAAGGAGAACAGATAACTTCTACCTATTCGCCAGAATGCTTTTTTTTTATGGATGGGATCAAAGAGACTGCCCGAATTTTCCCTTCGATTGTGTCAGTTAGAGAGGTTTCTGATTCTTGACAAAGTATATCAGTTACTGTCAAGAGAATAAAATCCCATATTTTTATGACCATCAAATAATTCATAACAGCTATTGAGTCAGGGCTTTACCTTCTGGTTGGGGAAGGGAGAGGAAGGAGGGGAGGGGATCGGTGAGAGTGTGATTTTTATCTCTCAAAATAATATATTATCAATGAACATCACCTGTCAATTTTCTATAGCAGTACAACAAAAGGATTGCTTTTAAATATGAGCTAGAAACGTTATACCTGGGAAAAGTAATATATATTTCAGTCGGTGATTCTTCCCTTCATAGCCACTGGGTAGATACTGAAAATATTATGAGAGGTTTATTGTGATTTATCCAATGCAACTTATCGCTGTGCTTTAGCTTCAGGGTATACATCCTCGTTGTGCAAAAGAGAAACAGATGCAATGGAATACTGTCAAACAAAAAGCAGGTAGACACATTGATTAGTAAAATACTATATGGAAACTTATTGCCGCAACTCTTCAACTAAGCTTACACGAAATTATTTTAGGCAAGGTTTGTAACGAAGTTTAAACAGAGTGGTGTCATATAAAGTGATTTTGCTATTGCTGCAGTTTTTATCACCTTTGTCAGTGACAATAACTTTTTATTCACTGGATCTTCTGTGGCATGTGCTGCTTTCACTGAAACATAACCGCATTTGGAAATGTCTGTAAAGTAACTACATTTAAAATATAAATATAATTAAACACATGAATAATATAACTAAGCAACACAAAAGAAATCACAAAACAGAACGTAGCACTAAGTGAAATAAAAAGAAGGCAACACTATCACTGTGCAGCATAGTACCACAGCACCTACGCGCCACACGGAAACAACACATTAATAAGCACAGAAACAGCATGTCACATAAACCAATCTAACCACCAACACAACACAATGCAACACAATTACAACACAGCACATAACAAAGAACGACATGACAATACAAACCAAAAGCATGACACAACAAAACAATTGAATGCGGAACATAATGAAATAACTCAAAACCGAGTCCAACAAAATAAACGCAAAGCCATCACAACACAAGACACCAACATTACAAAAAACCTCAGGCATGAATAAAATATCACAAAACAAAAAAAACATCACAAAACTACTTTTACTGCAACAACGATGCAGCAGGACAAATAAATACAACAATGCACCACAAAGTAATGCAACATTCTAACAAAACACAACAATTCAATATAATGCAATAAACTATAACAGAACAAAATAATGACACAAACCCAGCACCTCACGACAGCAACGAAACATAATGAAACAAAAACACACAATAGAACAACAGTGCTCTTTCATTGTTGTGCACTTGTGTTCCAGAGTTCTGCTATGTTCTATTTTCTGTTTTGTTGTACATTTATTTTGCATTGGGATATTTTATAAGTGTATTGTGTTTACTCTTTGGGGCATATTTATAAGCCTCTAGCGCCACTTTGCGCACATCTGCGGCATTTATTTTAACAAGAACGTGGTGTTAAGGTGGCCTTTCCCACACGCCATGTTCACAAAGTGGTGCAATGCTTGTATTTCGCAACTTTGTAAACCCATATGCCTGCACCAGGCACAATGTATGCAAGGGTGTGTTCCCCCAATAGGTGGGCTGAAAAAATGGTGCAAGGAAATCTAGGAGATTTCCTTGCACCATTTCTTTCTGCACTTTTAAAGGCTGCTTAGAGCAGGTGTTAAAAGAGGGCATATCATTATTTATAATAATGGGCCCCTATGTACTCTGCAGGAGTAGCACCAACATTTTGGCGCTACTCCTGCAGAGAACATCAATACCGTCAAAACATATGACACTATTGCGCCCTACCCGCCGCCATGATACACAGTATTTTAAATACGGGGCACACTGCGTGCAGCACCACTTTCCTTAAATTTCACTTTGTGTTTTATTTTTATTGGTGTTTTTATTTATTAAATTGGTAAGCTGTATTGTTTTGCAGAATTGAGTGTTGTTATGTTGTATATTGTGGTACATTTTTGTGCTATTAATGCCCCTCTGCAGTCCATATGCTTCAATTTGCATAAACATTCTTATCAGATATCACCACATACACATATCTACTTTCACAATACAGCAGAAAAGGGTGTTTGCACAAACAACTGATCAACTTATCATGAAATTGATTTAATGGTATTAAACATAGCATTCTTATTTGGCTGCGGGCTTGCTGATCTTCCATTTAAAATGCCCTGATTATTTACCAGTAGTTTTCATTGTATAGATTGTTACTTTACCTCCTCAATTACCTTACAAGAAGAACGATTACCGGCCCCATGTGGAAATATTTGCCCTTTTTATCATCTAATAAAGTTGTACAACTATATAAAACAAGGAATTACTCAGTAGCCCCTTTCTGCTATATTAGAAGCATTAAGATTAATCAAGGTGAGAACTTTTTGGTTCCACTGTAACAGTACTTTTAGATGTCTCACCAACTCCAGTCTCTACAGACATTTCTCTCATTGTTTGACAGAGAACATATAAACCGTGACGCCCATTATATTAGGTTGGGTGGATGCACACTGCACAAACACGTAGGCCCAGTGTCTCGTGCTAAACTCATGCTAATCTGGTTTGCCTTTAACAGGTGTGTTTCCAGGAAAAATGAGTTATCTGGATCATGCTTCAGTATGTATTGCTATAATCCTTGCATCTTGCCAAGAATAATCATGACCTTTACATTAAGTGTTATTCAGTTGAATAGTTATGATAGTTTAAAAGCAGCTAACTGGTTTCAAACTCCATGATTTTTGCTTTGTTCTCCCATGCTTCAGTGCCTTTCAAACAATAACTGAAATAATACCCGGGAACAGGAAAAGCGAAAATAAATTGGGCTTAAACCTTTTCTCAGCTTCTTGTGAGCAGTGGTGCCTCCTGCCCAAATCCATCTCCATCATGTCAGCTTACACTCAATGGGCCTGATTTAAAAGGCCCTATCACCACCCGTGGCGATATGCCCTGTGCTATATTTACAAGGTGCAGTTAAACCACTTTTTGTAAATATGGCCCCTTCACACGCAGCACTTTACGTGGAAGGGGCATGC
Organism: Pleurodeles waltl; assembly: GCF_031143425.1. Lineage (NCBI taxonomy): Eukaryota > Metazoa > Chordata > Amphibia > Caudata > Salamandridae > Pleurodeles > Pleurodeles waltl. The sequence goes on along the minus strand of NC_090437.1, from coordinate 239,055,762 downwards.
AATGAGTGTTGCGGTGGGTATGCCACAGCAACACCCATTGCATTTTGACACTGCCCTAGATTTATGAGTTTTCGTAAACCTGTGGCAGTGCCAAAATCTAACGCCAACCCAGGGGTGAAGTTAGCAATGCACAACAAGGAGAAATGCTTTAATTTCTCCTTGTTTATTGCCCTTTCTATATGTGCCACATTTGGCAGCACACATAAAAAGAGCAAATCACCATTGAAGATTGTTTTTGTGCAAGAAGGTGTCCCTTCCGTCTCAAAAACAATCTCCCCCACAGCGCAGCCATCCTTGCATCACAGCGCGAGGGTGGTTGTGTTGGCTCTCGGCAGCAAATTTAACATCGGTGTAGGGGACAACACAGGGGTGAGCCGTATTCTATTAATTACAGCACATCCCTGCATTGTGAAAATGACAGAACGCTGCGCAGACAGATGTGGTGCAGCGTCGTGCTCCGTGATTTTCACTGAAATCTGTGCCAATGTAGTTCCCCATTTCTGGTTCATTTTTAGGCCTAGATGTACTAAAACGTTGCATCACCTTTGTGACTTATTTGGAATTTGCAAAGCCACACAAGGCCTGATTTGCATGACCTTGTAAAGAAATCTAATAGAATGTAGCCAATTGTGCTGTGCTGCATTACATTTCTTAGTGGTTGGTAGCAGTGGCAGCTGGCTCGTATTTTACAATGGAGGGGCTTGAGGGAGGGTTACAATAATAGTATTTTCAAAAATGGCACTTACCTTGGGACACCCTCCTCTCCTCTTGTCATCTCTCCTCTCCTGGCTCCAATGCATTACGGGACCTAGCAAACTGCACAAACCAATCCTGGTGCTGCTTTTATGCTGGTAACCATTGGTGCTTTCTCTAACCCAGCTTTCTTAAGACAGCTGGGTCTTAAGACAGCTTGGTTAGAGAACTTTAAAGTTTGCATTTCAGACTGGCCAACGCAAGACGGCTGGCCAAAGAGACATGCACACTTTAAACGAGTGCACAGCTCCCTGCTGCCACTCGGCAGCAATTGCCCCACCCTGACCTGACACTCGGTTCAGGACGGGGTGCTGAAAAATAAAATGGCAATAAAGACAGTTTATTACCATGTTATTTTCCATTTCTCTGGGCATTTTATTAGTGGGGTGACACTCCTCACATGAAGGGGCCACCCCTGGTTGGTAGTCGTTTCGTAGGTGCATCCACCCATGAATTTCATGCAGTTCCAGATTTACTATGGTTTGTAAAGCTGGAATTGCGCGAAAGTATACACCTACGACAGAAAGGTTTAACAAGGAGAATATTTTTTCTTCTTGTAATTTCCTCTTTCTATGTATGATGCATTCAACATCACACATATCAAGAGGAAAATGCCTCTTTAGATTTGTTTTTGCACAGGAAAGCTGGTGATAAGAAGCCTCAAGTGTAACATTGTAGTAAGACAGCTGAATATCACCATAATTTAGCTGATATGGTACTTTACAACTGTCTCCCATTCATGCACACAGTGCAGCAACTTGTCTTGATGCACTGTGTTGCATGAATTCTTAATAAATTGGACCTTAATTCACACCTTCCGATCGTGCCAATTTGATAGCCTCCATCGTGCAGCTGGGACTTTTGATGCACAATTTCGTCATAGTGTTCTTTCCTTCAGTCATGGCAGAAAACTTTGAGCCTCACTGATGTGTCTCTTTGAACCTCATAGGTTTGTCAAAATACAGTGAGATATTTGCCACATATGGTAAATAGAATTACCACAGGGTTTGGTATTTAGTATGTGTGATAAATACCTCCTATTCTGAGTTTATAACTGCAAAATGCGGCAGAATATGGGTAAGCAGTTTTTAACACCCTGAATCCTGCCTGTTTGTCGTTTTGTAGATTTCTTTGAGGGTAGAACATAGAATGCATTGCAGTATTCTCAGTGAGGCAGGATTACTGTCAATCTGAACATGTGACCCAGGGAAAACCTTTCTATGTCTTATGGAGAAGACATTCTTATTCTTCACTACAGTGGATAGTGGGCATCTGATAGTAGAAGGAAAAGTCTTGGACACACATAGCTACAAGTTCTTAACTTTATTTACAGGTGATGGATGGAAAAAAAAGTTTTAAGCTGGAATTCCCAGTGCCCAAAATGTAGAAACAGTGATCCGCTTTGAAGCTGAGGAACAAGCTTTGTTCAGGTCCAATATAGAGTAGTGTGAAGATTTTATTATGAGACCTCCTTGCAGTCCATACATATTTCACTCCTTTTTGTCTATTTCCCCACCTTCATTTCTGGACATTACTCTTTCTTTTTGGCTTGTGTAGCTGTACTTCTCTCAGAATTAAAGATTTGATGTCTGTGTATTGTTATAACGATATTGCATTATTAAAAAAGGCGAATAATCCTATCCTGTGATTGATGTTTGTCTAGCTTATTCTGATGTATATATATATATATTGCAGAACAATAGTGCTTTGTTTGATTTGTGCTTGCAACATTGTTTATTTCCAGATTCTTACATTTGCTGATTGATCACTTCCTTTTTTTGTTGTGAACACATTGTCAAAAAACAAATGTTCAAATTACTTTCAGTTCTCACATAAACTGTGTGTACACTCTGTACATAAAACCACACACTTCATACAGCACTAGTTCCATGTTCTGTTATGGGACACAAAAGAAAAGGCAGACATTAGTTTCCAGTTACCACTGGAAGCTTCTTTGAAATGTGGTAGGGAAGATACCGGGCTTGGTTGAGAGGAACTTGGCTCAGGGACGGGGATGTGCTACAATTTCCATCTAAGCTACTATTTTGTATTCTTCCCAGATACTATGCAGAAGTAAGACAGCAAGGGTCTGATCCCTGGTAGTACCAGTTAGGATTGGGGAATAGTGTCACATTACTGATTCAAGTTGGTGGCTCCCCTGTTCTAAAAATGTCAATGTCCATTTTTTATCACCTATTGAGAAGAAGAGGAATGGGAGGAAGATGGATGACTGCTGCTGATCCATCACAGTCTGGATTGCAGAGGCCCCCCTCTGAAATTATATTACTGAACACTTGTAGACTCTATCTCCATAGTCAGTGGCGGTAGATGCCTGACTCCCTCCCCCTCCAGAAGATGGAGTTGCTAAACTTCTGCTGAATTTGTCCCGCTATAATGCCTTGAGGAGGGAGTACTTGAGTACTGTAGACTCTTGTTAGACACACAGACAGCCTGGAATCTGGGAAATGCGGGGAGTGTGGTTAACCTTGGAGGAACTTGGGGGTTAGGGCCCCTACATCCAAGGTGCTGCTTTATAGAAGAAAGTCTTAGTGTCAAAAGTTGTAGAAAGGCATCAGTAATTCCCATTTACATTTTTGGGGGGCAGGATTCCCCAAGAAGTACACCCTTAGTGACTGCAGCACCCCAACAGAAGCAGAAAGCAGTAAAGCCCCTTGAAGCTGGCTTAATAGGGCCAGAGAAACAACACAGATATCAGATTGCTTGTACACAGCTTTCTGACAAGCAACACAAGTCTGAGGAAAAAGAGAGAGATGGTGTCCAAGGGGGAAGGGGTAATGGAGTGGAAGATTGTCTGGCCAAAGCTAATTCATCAAAAAGTAAAAAGGGAAAATGAAATATTTGCTACCTAGAAGCAGCTACATAAGAGAGGAGTCTATCAGAGACACAGTACCTCATAAGCCTGGAGAGATAATTAAGGTTTACATTTGTTTGGTGGGCTATGAAGGGCTGGAGCACTTCAAACTATATTGCTTAGTTCTTCGGGTCCATGAGGAGCAGCAGCTGCCACACCTATGTTTTTACCCTAGGTCTCCCATCAGGTACAGTTAGTTATGCTAGGTTAAGGTAGAGCTTGGCTCAAGTCTCCCTTGATTTGGGAGTGTTAGACACTGTATGCTGCGTCTACTGAGTGACTGCTTGGAAACATTTTTTTGCATATATTAATATCACAGACTTGCCTCAAGGGCATCAGAGATCTTTAAATGAGAACAATATTGCATTACACATTTTTTTAGGCAAGGAGGGACTTAGGGCCTAATTATGAGTTTGACAGACGGGATAACCCGGCTGCCAAACTCCCAACAGAGTGGCTGCCTCTGTAGTGGTGACCACCCCATCAAACCTAATTGGAATTTCCTGCTAAGCTGATGGGCTGAAACTGAACTTTCCACCCATCAGCCTAGAGGAAACAGGTGGCAGATTTGTCTCTGGATCAAAATTGAATCAGCGGGAATGTTGTCACCTGCAGGGTGCACCAGCACCCTCATAATCACACTAAACATGCCAAGGGTGATGGGAAAGGGGACCCCTGCACTGGCCATGCCAAGTGCCTGGGTAGTGCAGGGGACCCCAGCAGCCTCCAGCACCTGTTCTCCATTAGCCCCTTCATGGCAGTGGAACCACCATGAAAAGGCTGGCGTAGAACAGGGACGTAATCCGTAGGGCAGCGCTACTTGCCGTGCTGCCCTGGCGGATTGCAACCTCCACCTGCCGTCAACCCACCAGGATCATGTATCCTGGCAGAGACGGAGGAAACCTGGTGGTCTGACTACCAGGGTTTTAATGTGGTGGTCGGATTGCCACAGCAGCAACAGTTCTGACCACCACCATGAAGCTGGCAGTGTTAAGATGGCCAGCCTCATAATAAGGCCCTTAGTGATTTGTCCCGAATCACAGACTGTTGAGTTGAGGTTCTGCCAGATGATCATCCCCCACATTTAGAGATCTGCATCTACCTTCCGATAATTGCTGTGCCCCTCAGAGGAACCACTGCTACACAATCAGTCTGGTTCACAAAGGTAAACTTACAACCTTGTGTAAGTTCACAATTGTTGGCTATTCACAAATATTTTCTACTAGTACTATCTTTATGACTGTTGAGTATTCACACATAACAAGATAGGATGGTTGTAGGACTTCCATATCTTTCTATAGATACTGATAGTAATATACCTTTGTGGAAAACAAACAATCGGGAACTTACACAAAATCATAATGTTACCTTTGTGATTAAGGGCCAGTGTTTTTTGTTGTTTCAAAAACAAATCAAAATGGCCCACACACACTGGGTTTTTTCTCCGTAGGTCCACAGCCCAAATTCCAAATAGCCATTGGTCAATGGTTTTCAATAACGGAGCCAGAGGAGGCTCTGCTAAGTAGAGCGGACAATCTAAAAATTTGGTGGACGGTGTACTCTGCCGCCTTTGTGATGGAATATGCTGTTAGCCAAACTTCAGATAAGGCCCTTAGGCGGTCATTCCAACCGCAGCGGGCGGCAGTAGCCGCCCGCCATGCGGTTACCGCCGAATGACCGCACCGCGGTCAAAAGACAGCGGCGGCCATTCTGGCTTTCCCGCTGGGCCGGCGGGCGACCGCCAAAAGGCCGCCCGCCGGCCCAGCGGGAAAGCCCCAGCAACGATGAAGCCGGCTCCGAATGGAGCCGGCGGAGTTGCTGGTGTGCGACGGGTGCAGTGGCACCCGTTGCGATTTTCAGTGTCTGCTTTGCAGACACTGAAAATCATTATGGGGCCCTGTGAGGGGGCCCCTGCAATGCCCATGCCACGACAAATCCCCACGACACCCGTTCCCGCCATCCTGTTCCTGGCGGTATTTACCGCCAGGACCAGGATGGCGGGAAGGGGGTCGGAATCCCCATGGCGGTGCTGCAAGCAGCGCAGCCATGGCGGATTCCTTGGGCCAGGGGTAAACCGGCGGGAAACCGCCGTTTGCCCTTTTCTGACCGCGGCTTTACCGCCGCGGTCAGAATGGCCCTGGAAGCACCGCCAGCCTGTTGGCGGTGCTTCCGCGGTCCCCGGCCCTGGCGGTCATGGACCGCCAGGGTCGGAATGACCCCTTAGTCTCTTTAGTGTCACGCTCCTCTCAGTTATCACATATCCTTCCACCCCCACAATCCCCTTCTGCAGAACAACACTCTCCTTTTTGCTTCAGTATGAAAGAAATTGGATTACTATGTGTGATGGGTAACTACCTACCACAAGACATAATCACAATCTTTGTCAGAGTAAACTACCAGTACTTAATTATTCTGAGCTCAACCCCCAATTAGCTATGGCACAAAGCAGTCAGGCTTAACTTAGAGTAATGTGAAAAGCATTTATGCAGTACCATAACAATAATACATTTAAAATGCAAAATAATAAACATCCCAAATCCAAACTATAGAAAAATAGAGTATAATGTAATAAACAAAACATCAGAATGATAAAACTGCAGTAAAGAAAACCAGAGATAAGATTTTTAAAGTAGCAATAGCAGCAAAAAGCACAAAACTGCAATGATAGTCTATGGTGGTGGTAGGCTGGGACTTAAGCATAATTTCGGGCTGACCACAGTGTGGCACGGTTAGATACACCAACCAGGTTGCTCCTGGTTAGAGATTTTACCTTCTGATTTTGGGACTGATGGTGATGTAGTATCTATACCAGCAAGATAAGGGTTAGCCCACCTGATTTAGTTGCGTACAGGCCAAAGATTTCATCACAACAGAAAGTACCAATTTTCCCTCCTAGACACTGTAAGGACCTGTTAACAATACATTTCTAAATGCCCTAATTAAAGCAAATCATATACTGGGGGTGATGTATTAGTATTTAAAAGGAAGGTTTTGATCTGACAAAGGATTTATTTTAATGGCTCAAATATCAGTTTTTATACTGCTACAGTCAGGGTACACAGGGTATGCCTGAGGCCATGGTTGAACTACCAATGCAATGAATGTCACAATAGGTGCTCCAGTCCACTAGTGACTTTTAACTTCTAAGACCTGGGTACATCTAGAAGCGTATACTTAAGACTTATATGTCAGTTAAATATACCAATAAGGAAAATACTAATTTGACCATGCTTATAAGGGGAGCACAGACACTTATGTAGTTAGTATGGGTAAGGTTCTGGAGCCAGCAAAAAATAGTGTTCAGCAAAAGGTGAAAAATCACGCAGAAAATGAGAATTTCGTCTATTGTCTAATGCTACTTTACTTCAATATGTTACATTTATCTTTTTATGCTTAGCTTGAAAGGCTTAATTATTTGCTTACTTGATGTTACCACTACTAATATCATGCAGGGTAACAGCACAGAGTGCACTTTTAACAAGGTGCACTGACCCTTCCCGTATAAAAATAGGTCTATGGCTTCACCTAAGCATATGATATTGATGCAAAGAGAAATATCAGTAGTTGATACAGGAAATGTACAATCGAGTGTACAGCCAAATATTGTGTGTAGTGTAAAATGTTAGTCTTGACATGGTTGTTTTATGCAGTACAGAAACACTATTTAATTATTTGTGGGTTGTACATCAAGTCACAAGTGTGGGGGATCATCTGTGGAAGCCAAGAACAAAATGATGAGAGAAAGTGCAAAAGAATTTCTGAATCATCTTTTATCTTTCGGACAAAGCACCCAGAAGTAAAACGTGCAACTTGGTCATTTCATCAGCAAAAACTCAAAAGGACTATTTTTGATATTTTCTTTACATAACCTATGCTACCCCTGAAATGAAGGTCATTTTTTCATTGTATGTGACTCCTGATTCTTTGGAAACAGAACATAACTTTGCAACATTACTAAATACATTTTAAAAATAATTATGAATATTCTTGAGCCAACTGATCTATCGACCCACCCTTATACAAGTCAATAACACCTTCACTCCTGACGACAGCCTGCAGCACCTCTTCCACTCCCCTAACAATATCAACATGCAAATTGAAAGCTAGCTAGCTACCTCTGGACAAAGACAAGCCTGTAAATTAAGTGTGAAGGATGCAATTGTGATAGTTGCGTCATTCATATTGTGAATTGACACGGATATCACCTAATTTTAGAAGCAGGCTCAATCATACTCAGAATGAAAAATTGCCAATTCTGCTTTGCTTCTATTCGATCTTCTGCTTTTCATGGTATCAGGATACATAATTAACTTTGCAGCAGCAGAGAGCAGTTTGAATATAATGAGTGTGGATAGCATCAAACAGCTGTGCAGTGCATTTGTATCTCATACATGCCAGCCATAACATTTTAAACAACAATTACCTGTTTTGGATGATGGAGTGGTTCACACAAAACACACGAGCCTGGATAGAACAGGTTATATGTTTAGAAGGTTCTTTACCACATACAGTGTTAGACTAAACTCAATTAGATTTATTTTAGCAAGTCCAGAAATTTTAAACTCTGATTATGACTGCCACACTTACAGTTTGCAATTTGCAAATACACACAGATAGCCACTGTGGATGCTGCAACAATGTGGTTCCCCAACTGGCAGTGAAAATGCTTTAAAGTTACTGTCTTTTACACTGTAGCTAAGATTGGCAAGCACATACGGGCCCAGATTTATGAAGATTTGCTATGGGGTTTTGTTAAACACAAATCCAACACAAAATCCATTTGCATCCCTACACCAACTTCCTCCTGAAACGTCCTCTTCCTTTACAGATCACCACTCAGCAATTCTACATTCCAAGACACATTTCTAGACACAGTTTCAAACCTTTTAGCAATATACTCCAACCTATGCATTCTTGGGGACCTAAGCATTTGGTTTGACAAACCCAATATGATCCATCCAAAGCTATCATCCTAGGTCTATTTACACTGAACCTACAACAGATTGTACACAGTCTCACACACATCCGTAGATTTCATTTTTGCAAAACAAGAACTAGTTAACGTTCAAAGCATTGCACCAGTCACATGGTCAGACCACCATTTGGTAACTTTTCAACATAAAACAACACAAATCTACACACCCAAGACCACCTTACACACCTCTACCCATTGACCATTGGCTAAACTCAATTTTGAAGTCTTACAAACACAACTAACAGCCAACATAGATCTAGACACAGTAAATTCAGTTCAAAAACTTTATGAGTGGCTACGGGAAGATTTCGATATCCTAATATCACTCATAAAAACAAAATAGGACAAAAGTAAGCACCTTGTAGAAATACAGTACTAACTAAGATAAAACGACAAATCAGAAGGCTGCAACAAACTTGGCTCAAAACAAACAACACTCAAGATACATTTCACCTATGCAAACTTAACAAAATATTCAAATCATTCATCAAAAAAGCAAAATAAAGGTGCTAATCAGTCAGAATTCAAAATGCTATATCTGCAAATAAAGAACTGTGTAAAATTCTCAACACATTTTGAAAACCTAAATGCATGGAAGAAACTCATCCCATTGCTCAAGAGTTCACAGACAAACCAGCAACTTATTGCACAACCATGGCAGACACATTGGACTCCTATTTACAACAAAGGAAAACCACCAGCACTAACCCATTTTCAAAATACCCCTCCCCCCAACAGTAAGCCAACCCGGCCTCTGGACCCCTTCAAACAAATATCACTAAGTGAATTTATAGATTTGGTCAAAGCAATCAGGCCTTCCGGCTGACCCTTTTCCACTACACATCTTGAAGAACAATCTTTTATCTACTTCTGCCGCCACACCAGTAAGAAGAATCATGACTAATTCTTTAACTGCAGGAACCTTTCCAGAAGACCTTAAAAAGGCTCACATACACCCATTATTGGAGAAAACAAACTTGCACCGACATGACCCAATAACTACAGAACAATTACAAATGGACCTTTCCGGGGCAAACTGATAGAAAAAGCAACATTCGCCCAGATGTCACAATTCATTGAATATAACTCCATACTTTCAGACTACTAAACTGGATTCCAGCCAGGAAGAGGCACTGAATCTGCCCTCACCATCTGGGATTGTGGTTGCTGCACCACTCCTCATGGAACTCTCAGACTCTATGAAGCTGGTTTAAAGGGGACTACTCTAGACTAGATCACATCCTACCTTCAAAACAGAACAAATGTCATCCATTTTCCCCCTTTCTCGTCCAAACCCTACTTCACAAAAACAGGGGTCCTTCGAGGCTCAATCATCTCACCTATGCATTTCAACATCTACATGACGTCACTACCAGAGTTGATCAATGAATTTCAACTCACATGCTCCAACTATGCAGATGACACTCAAATACTCCTTGAACTAGAATGCCACAAAGACATTGGAAAATCACATTTCTCAGTTTTCCTCAGAGCCATTGATCAGTGGATGACAGGGAGCCATCTCATTCTGAATACCCCCAAAATGGAAATACTCACATGTGGCGATTGGAAAAATTATGACCCACTCTGCGCCTGGCCTGACGATCTGGGACCACCGCCTCAAGTATCTAAGGAAGTTAACAACCTTGGAATTATCATTGACACCAAGTTAATAATGAATGCACAAGTGGACAAACTAGCAAGATCAAGCTTCCTCACCTTGAAAACTATGCAACACATTTTCCCCCACTGCGGATTTCCACAGAAGGTCCAGGCTACTATCTCTCTTGTAATATCTAAACTGAATTATGCCAAGTATCTCTACCAGGGATCATCTCTATCTACTTTGAAATAACCACAATGCATTCGGAATGCAGCTGTCAGACTAACCCACCATGTAAAGCTGCAAGCCCACATCTCTCATGCCTTGAGGACAGTACATTGGTTACCGGTAGACAGATGATTCACCTTCAAACTACTTTGTATCACCCACAAAGGAATACATGGAACAGGGCCACTTTTCATCAGGAATAAAATCATCAAATAAATTCAGCAAATAAATCTCCACTCAAGATTGGCACCCCATTAAACACCACCATCCAAGAAAAAGGCAACAGGTGGTACATCCTTCTCTGTTCAAGTCTCCAAATTATAGAATTCTTTGCTCCAAATATAAGATCCATGGATAACTATCTTATCTTCAGAAGGCAACTGAAGAGTTGGCTCTTTCCATCATAACCACCGTACCCAAACAGCAATGGACTGCATATCCCTGTGTATGTAAACATTCATAATTTGATTATATGTATATATCCAGATATGTGTTTCTTTGTACAAATATGTATAGTAACTATTTTATTATAAAAAATATATATGCATACCCTTAGACCTGTTTAACACATGTATATTTTACTTACGGTTAAATGTATATATGTATGTATGGATATGTGTGTCTATATGTGTGTATGCCTATGTATATGTATGTCTATGTATATTTTATATATATATATATATGTATATAAAAATATATATCCAATTAAACAACCCACTCCGTCTGGGCTCAGGTGGCCCGAGAGAGGTGGTGCGTAGACCGGCAGGGCAATACAGTATGAAATCCACGCAAAAAATGTCAAATAAACATGCACACTCAGGTCATCTAGAATAGTAAAAAAGGTGGAGAGTTTTAATACAAAGCACAATGCATGTCGGCTGTCCCTGCAGACCTGATCAAGTGCATTGCACAACAAATCCATAACGTTTAAATACAGCTTTGTTCAGTCTCATAGAAACAGGACAAAATAAAAGGAAGAGACAGAGTATTAGCCCTAATATAAATCAATAATGCTTAACCTTATTATTAATAATATAGATGTGGCTGATCATATCTAAATCTAAAAAATAAATAGGTGAAATCTTCACTATAAATGTAATTAATAATTTTAATATAGATGGAGAGCGAAAGAAGAACCATAAGTATACAAGTACAGTATGAGGCTTAAATAACAAAATCCAATTATATTATAATTCTCGAGCCCATACAGTATTATATATTATATGGAGTATGCTGAATCATTCAGTTCATAAAAACAGCACACATATATATTACATGTTATAAAATAGCATAGGAAATACCAGATAGCATTAAATATATATAGATGTCACTGAGTAATCCTAGCCTGCTTGATATCGTTGATATCGTAGATGTCAAAATAGACTTAATCAATAGCACAATTAGTTATTCCATAGACTGAACTATTAGGATTAGTAAACATGCAAAGGAAGGTAAGTGCAGAAAATCCTTATCTGTGTATCATTACACCCCATGCAAAACTTGTCATTATGTACAGGTAAGAAGGAGAGGTGGCAAGGCAAATCCAAATGTATCCATCCGGACCCCTTCTTCCTGTAAAGGCACAAAATACATATTAAATAATCTTTTTTTAAATACTCACTAATAAAACCTAAAAAATCAAAAAAGTAACAAAGCATACTACATATACATTAACCCCTTCGCTGCCAGAACTTTTCCCCCTCAGGTGACAGGCCTTTTTTGGGCTATTTGGGGCAGGGCACACTTAGGCCCTTATAACTTTTTGTCCACATAAGCTACCCGCGCCAAATTTGCGTCCTTTTTTCTGACATCCTAGGGATTCTAGAGGTACCCAGACTCTGTGAGTTCCCCTGAAGGAGGCCAAGAAAATGGCCAAAATACAGTGAAAATGTAGTTTTTAAAAAAAAAATAGGAAAAAAGGGCTGCAGAAGAAGGCTTGTGTTTCTTTTCCCTGTAATGGCATCAACAAAGGGTTTGCGGTGCTAAAATCACCAGCTTCCCAGCTGTCAGGAACAGGCAGACTTGAATCAGAAAACCACATTTTTCAAAACAATGTTAGCATTTTACTGGGACATACCCCATTTTTACGATTTTTTGTGCTTTCAGCCTCCTTCCAGTCAGTGACAAAAATGGGTATGAAACCAATGCTGGATCCCAGAAATCCAAACAATTCTGAAAAGTAGACATTCTGAATTCAGCAATGGGTAATTTGTGTAGATCATACAATAGTTTCCTACAGAAAACAACAACTAAAATAAAAAAATATTGAAATTGAGGTTAACAAACTGCAATTTTTTTTCTCTACGTTTTACTCTGTAACTTTTTACTGCAATGTCAAATTTTTAAAAGCAATATAACGTTACGTCTGCTGGACTCTTCTGGTTGCTGGGACATATAGGGCTTGTAGGTTCATCAAGGACCCTAGGTACCCAGAGCCAATAAATGAGCTGCACCTAGCAGTGGGCTTTCATTCTATACCGGGTATACAGCAATTCATTTGCTGGAATGTAAAGAGTGAAAAATAGGTATCAAGAAAACCTTTGCATTTCCAAAATAGGCAAAAGATAAGGTGTTGAGGAGCAGTGGTTATTTGCACATCTCTGAATTCCGGCGTGCCCATACAAGGATGTGAATTACAAGGCATTTCTCAAATAAACGTCTTTTTTACACACTTTCTTATTTTTGGAGGGGAAAAATGTAGAGAAAGACAAGGGGCAATAACACTTGTTTTGCTATTCTATGTTCCCCCAAGTCTCCCGATAAAAATGGTACCTCACTTGTGTGGGTAGGCCTAGCGCCCACGACAGGAAATGGCCCAAAACACAACGTGGACGCCTCACATTTTTCCACAGAAAACTGGTGTTTTTTACAAAGTGCCTACCTGTGGATTTTGGCCTCTAGCTCAGCTGGCACCTAGGGAAACCTACCAAACCTGTGGATTTTTTAAAACTAGAGACCTAGGGGAATCCAAGATGGGGTGACTTGTGGGGCTCTCACCAGGTTCTGTTACCTAGAATCCATTGTAAACCTCAAAATTTGGCTAAGAAAAACACTTTTTCCTCACATTTCGGTGACAGAGAGTTCTGTAATCTGAGAGGAGCCACAAATTTCCTTCCACCCAGCTTTCCCCCAAGTATCACGATAAAAATGGTACCTCACTTGTGTGGGTAGGCCTAGTGCCCGCAACAGGAAATGCCCTAAAACACAAAGTGGACACATCACATTTTCTCAAAGAAAACAGAGCTGTTTTTTGCAAAGTGCCTAGCTGTGAATTTTGGCCTCTAACTCAGCCGGCACCTGGGGAAACCTACTAAACCTGTGCATTTTTGAAAACTAGACACTTAGGGAATCCAAGATGGGGTGACTTGTGGGGCTCTCACCAGGTTCTGTCACCCAGAAGCCTTTGCAAACCTCTAAATTTGGCTAAAAAAACACTTTTTCCTCACATTTCGGTGACAGAGAGTTCTGGAATCTGAGAGGAGCCACAAATTTCCTTCCACCCAGCGTTCCCCTCTGTCTCCTGATAAAAATTATACCTCACTTGTGTGAGTAAGCCTAGTGCCCACGACAAGAAATGCCCCAAAACACAATGTGGACACATCACATTTTTCCACAGAAAACAGAGGTGTTTTTTGCAAAGTACCTACATGTGGATTTCGGCCTCGAGCTCAGCCGGGACCTAGGAAAACCTACCAAACCTGTGCATTTTTGAAAACTAGAGACCTAGGGGAATCCATGATGGGGTGACTTGTGGGGCTCCCACCAGTTTCTGTTACCCATTATCCTTTGCGAACCTCAAAATTTGGCTAAAAAAACACGTTTTCCTCACATTTCAGTGACAGAGAGTTCTGGCATCTGAGAGGAGCCACAAATTTCCTTCCATCCAGTGTTCCCCCAAGTGTCCCGATAAAAATGGTACTTCACTTGTGTGGGTAGGCCTAGGGCCCGCGACAGGAAATGCCCCAAAACACAACGTGTACACATCACATTTTTCCACAGAAAACAGAGGTGTTTTTTGCAAAGTGCCTACCTGTGGATTTTGGCCTCTAGCTCAGCCGGCATCTAGGGAAGCATGCCAAACCTGTGTACTTATGAAAACTAGAGACCTAGCGAAATCCAAGATGGGGTGACTTGTGGGGCTCTCACCAGGTTCTGTTACCCAGAATCCTTTGCAAACCTCTAAATTTGGATAAAAAACACTTTTTCCTCACATTTCGGTGACAGCGAGTTCTGGAATCTGAGAGGAGCTCAAATTTCCTTCCACCCAGTGTTCCCCCAAGTGTCCCGATAAAAATGGTACCTCATCTGTGGGGGTAGGACTAGTGCCTGCAACAGGAAATGCCCCAAAACACAAAGTGAACACATCACATTTTCTCAAAGAAAACAGAGTTGTTTTTTACAAAGTGCCTACCTGTGGATTTTGGCCTCGAGCTCAGCCGGCACCTAGGGAAACCTACCAAAGCTATGCATTTTTTAAAACTGGAGACCTAGGGGAATCCAAGATGGGGTGACTTGTGGGGCTCTCACCAGGTTCTGTTACCCAGAATCCATTGCAAACCTCAAACCTTGACTAAAAAAACACTTTTTCCTCACATTTCGGTGACAGAGAGTTCTGGAATCTGAGAGGAGCCACAAATTTCCTTCCACCCAGCGTTCCCCAAAGTCTCCCGATAACAATGATACCTCGCTTGTGTGGGTGGACCAGGTGCCTGCAACAGAAAAAGGCCCAAAACTTGTAGAGATTGAGGGGATAGCACAGAGAGTTGATAAGCACATATTCTTCTTTTATACATCTTTAGGCTGACTCTGCTTTGGGGACCCACACAAGTGAGGTGTAATTTTACTTGGGAGACTGAGGGGAATGCTAGGGAGTAGACATTTTGTGCTGGAACAGTGATCCTACTAGAAAGTCAGTAAAATATGTTTTTTTGATCAAGTTTGAGGTTTGCAAAGGAGACTGGGTAAGAAAATGTTTCGAGATCCACGCAAGCCATACCTCCCTGGACTCTTTGGGGTGTCTAGTTTAAAAAAACATTCTCGGTTTGGTATGTTTCCCTAGATGAAGGCCGCACCCAGGACCAAAAACATAGTTGCCCCCTCCCCCCAAAAACAGGTAGTTTTGCAATATATCATTTTGATGTGTCCACGTACGTCCGTGATGTGCCAAACACTAAAATTGTGAAAAGAAATGAACTTAGGTTATGTGAAAAAGACCCCTCACCCACCAACCAAGTTGGTGGCATGCTTCATCATCGGGGTTCCACCTGAGACACCTAGAGGCGCACAAGTGTGCTGCTATGCCTGATTGCAGCGGAGCAGGTTTTGTCATTTGTACCACACATACTGGATGGATTTGGCATAAGGGTGAGTGATGGTTCAGTAGATCAAATTTTATTAACAAGAGTTTTCACAAAAGTGAAATGCACTGTTAATGACTGAAAGGCCAAAAAACTGAACCAATGACTCACAGCTCATGAGCTGTAAAGCCGCGTCAAGGCACCAACCGTTTTACAGTCCATTCACACACCTTTCATAAATGACATGCACAAGACCTTTCACGCCGCCAGCCACGGCCCAGCACATAACAACACTCGCATCGACAGACAGCGTCACTCAAGGGCCCATCACTTACATATGCCCACATGCCTGAAACAGCAGTCACACTACCTGATGGGAGTGTGTGGACTGACCACACCACGCACACAGCCAGCCAAGCGCCACCCCAAGCACACCGCCAGCACATGGCACACCGCCAGCACATGGCACACCGCCAGCCAAGCGCCACCCCACACACACCGCCAGCCAAGTGCCACCCCACGCACACCGCCAGCCAAGTGCCACCCCAAGCACACCACCAGCCAAGCACCACCCCATGCACACAGCCAGCCAAGCACCACCCCACGCACACCGCCTTCACTTTTTTTTGTTTATAAACAACACATAAACCACTAACTAATTATAAAATAATTACAAAACTACAAACACAAAAGCTCTAACTAAATACATGACAGTAATGCCAGCCGTGAAACTGAACATATAAAAACATAAAATAGGCAGTTTACGCTCCAGGTATTTCCCCAAAAAATTTCTTAGTGTGGTCATTTCTGAAACAGCCGGCCGCACACAGCCCAGGCTTTGAAGGGCAACCGGGCAGTACATCCGGCTCTACCTCCGGATACCTCTTCGGGCACATACACTACATTTCTTAGTGGGCAAGTCTTTTTTGGGAGTGGGAGGAATGTGATCTGAAAAGTGGAGATCTTTCAATCTAGCCACATCCTCCACCACTGCTACTCTAGGAACTCTTGCCTGTTCCACCACAATAAGGCTCTCTATCACCAGCTCCTGAAATTTAACAAATTTCATCCTTGACTCAGGTGAACAATCCTTGAACACAATAAAAGCATTAAGGGCCAGATGTAGCAAGGCATTAGCGCCTCGCAAACGGCGAAAAACGCCGTTCGCGAGCCGCTAATGCCCGCACGCGATGCAGAAACACATTTTGCGAGTCGGAACCGACTCGCAAAATGTGTTTCTGACTCGCAAATAGGAAGGGGTGTTCCCTTCCTATTTGCGAGTCGCACCGCGATGTAAGTTGAGCGGTCGCAAATCAACTCGCAGTTAGCATCCACTTGAAGTGGATGGTAACTCATTCGCAAACGGGAAGGGGTCCCCATGGGACCCATTCCCCTTTGTGAATGATCACAAAATTATTTTTTCAGAGCAGGCAGTGGCGACCACTGCCTACTCTGAAAAAAAACTAAACAAAAGGTTTCGGTAATTCTTTCTATTTGCAGCTCATTTTCCTTTAAGGAAAACGGGCTGCAGATAGAAAAAAAAAATACTGCTTTATTTAAAAGCAGTCAAAGACATGGTGGTCTGCTGTCTCCAG
This sequence comes from Pleurodeles waltl, assembly GCF_031143425.1. Lineage (NCBI taxonomy): Eukaryota > Metazoa > Chordata > Amphibia > Caudata > Salamandridae > Pleurodeles > Pleurodeles waltl. The sequence continues at coordinate 239,038,439 of NC_090437.1, read as the reverse complement.
CAGGCCACCATCCCCGTGAGTGCCCAGACTCGCTATGGGGTCGCAAACTGCGACCCACCTCATAAATATTTATGAGGTGGGTCTTTGCGACCCCATAGCGAGTCGCAGAAGGTGTCTGAGACACCTTTCTGCATAGCAAATTGCGAATTACAAATTGCGAGTCGGAAGGACTCGCAATTTGCAACTCGCAATTTGCTTTCTACCTACATCTGGCCCTAAAAGTTGCCAAGTGAAATAAATGTAGGGCAAACATTTTATACCACACGTAAGACTTACGAAGAGCAGTGTAAGGTTCCAACCTCTGAGCTACTCTATCAACACCACCCATGTGCCTATTGCAGTCCAAAATGCACGCAGGTTTGCGCACTTCGGCAACCTGACCCCAAACAGTCACAGGGGAAGTACTCTCGTCATGGATGGTAGATAGCATGTACACATCCCTCCTGTCTGAAATTTTCAGAGGTAGCAGCTCATTATTCCGCAAGGCACTGCACTGTCCCCTCTCATGTTTTTTTTACAGACAATCTCCCTTGGATAGACTTTCCGGTTAGAACGGATTGTGCCACAAGCAACAGTGTCCACTCCAAAGAACTCCTTGAACAACTGCACTCCATTGTAGAAATTATCTACGTACAAATGGTAACCTTTGTTAAACAGTCGTCTACCAAGTTCCCACACAATTGTTTCGCTAACTCAAAAAATGGCCAGACAACCAGGAGGGTCAATACTGGAATCCCTACCAGTGTAGTCCCGGAAATTATACACGTATCCTGTACTGCTTTCTGACAGCATGTACAATTTAATCCCATACCGTGCCCTCTTACTAGGAATGTACTGCTTAAAAGCTAAACGCCCCTTGAAAAGGACCCAAGACTCATCCACATTTATCTCTTTTCCTGGAACATAGACATAGAGGGTCATTATGACCCTGGCGGAAGGCGGAGAACCGGCGGTAAGACCGCCAACAGGCTGGCGGTCTTACTTTGTGGAATTATGACCATGGCGCTTACCGCCATGGTCATCCGCCGGTTCTCCGTTCCGCCCGCCATGGCGGAGACGACCTCCGGGCTGAAGACCTGGGTCTCCAGCCCGGCGGCCATCACTATACCGCCGGCGGTATTTGGACCCGGCTTACCGCCGTGGATTTCCAGCGGTTTGAACCGCCATGAAATCCATGGCAGTAAGGACTATCAGTGCCAGGGAATTCCTTATCTGGCACTGATAGGGGTCTCCCCCACCCCCTACCCGAATCCCTCCCCTATCTGCCACCCCCCAAAGGTGGCAGGGCTCCCCTCCCCACCCCGACCCCCAACATCACTTCACCCATACCCACACGACATGCACGCAGGCACCACCTACATACTTACACGCTCACACGCCGACATACATGCCCACATCCACACACACAGTCATACATGCACAACCACATTCAAACATACACGCACACATCCATACAGACATACCCACAGACATACACGCACTCATTCCCATACACACAACACCCCCGCAGGCATACGCGCACTCACACACCCCCTCTACATACACACACGCACACCCCCATGCACCCACACAACACACAACACCCCCCCACGCCCCTCCCCTCACAGACGATCGACTTACCTGGTCCGACGATCCTCTGGGAGGGGACGGGAGCCATGGGGGCAGCTCCGCCGACACCACACCGCCAACAGAACACGGCCACGGCGAATCACAGGACATGATTCGCTTGGCGGTGTTCTGTTGGCGTGGCGGTGGAGGTGGAGCAACCTCCACTTCCCCGCCTCCCGCCAGTATGGCTGTTGGCGTCTCGAGCTGCCAACGGCCATAATAGGCCGAGCGGCAAACCGCCACCACTGGCGGTCTTCCTCGCGGCGGTCCCTCTTCGGTCTTTAAAAAACACTGCTGAGGTCAAAATGACCCCCATAATCTTAAAAAGACGGTCACAATCAGGGTGATCTCGTGGCAAGGCTAAAGCATTGTCTACAAAATGCAGCATACAAAGAAGAAGCCAATAGCGATTGCGTGTCGTAGTTGCAGGAAATATAGCCGTTGCCATCAAGGGACTAGTAGACCAATAAGAAGCCAGTAACAGCTTCCTTATCAACCCCATCAAAAAAGTCAAACCTAAAAACTTTTTCATCTTTTTCAGATATGTGGGAACCCACTGAGTAGCTCTAGACTGATGCCTAAATCTGGCAGCGTTGTCCCTCAAGTATTGCTCCGCATACACAGTAGTCTGCTCCACAATCTCTTCCAAAAATACACCGTCCATAAACAAGTGAAAAAAATTGACAGGCAAAAAGTTTTCCGTATTGACTCTACCCCCTGGGAGACCAGTAAATGCAGGTAGCTGTGGCTGCTCCATTTTGGGGCAATCCAGGAGTCAGGTCTTCTTATGGGAAACCCTTCAGCCCCAGGCTGCTGCACTCTTGGCACATCAATGTCCTCCTCTAAAAGAGGCCCTTCAACTGTACTGAGTGTGGCTTCCTCATCAGAAGAATCCTCTCGGACAGAAAACTCACTGCCAGAATCTCAGATGCAGAGTCAGTCTCGTAATCATGGTCTGAAGAGGACTCAAAAAGCATGCCAACAAACTGCTGAGCGGTCACTCTGCGGCTAGCCATGATCCTCATTAACAACAAATGGATTGCCAACAACCACCAGCACTAAGATAAGTAATGAACAAAGTGTAGCTTTATCACAAAGAGTTATGTACTAAAAAACTGTACCACTCACTTGCCTGAAAAAGCTACTCACCAGCATCTACTCTGCACAGAGACAGCAATCACAAATGATATCCCACTAATAAGAAAAAAGAAAAAAGAAAATTAGACATATGACAACACAAATATCATTGTGCTCAAATCTAAGGACAATTTCACACACAATACTGCATTTGGTACACCACCTACTAACATGTCATTCATGTATGTCAACAATACTCCTTTGGAGTAAATTTCTTTCACTTACCTAAAACATGCAACAATGCAAACCGCAGGACAACTACTGCCAAAACCGCAAGGATCCACAGCAAAGGAAGCAAAAGCTTTGAACTAGAACAAAAAGAAGAAATAGACTGTTATAATCACAAATACAAATACTTTGCCAGTTGACAAACACCCTGCCACCAAGAACTTAGAAATTGTCCCTGTTGCCTAAGTGGCTTCTGCCCCCCTTGGGGGCAGATGGGCGTAAATAAAATTGTCCGATCTGCCCCCAAGGCAGGCAGAAATGTCCAACAGCTCTGTACCCTGTTTGGGGGGGGGGGCGACATTTGCCAAAGGGGGCAAAAGGGGGCACCCCAGCACAAAAAAACTAAGGGGAGCAACAACAACAAAAATCCCTCATGTCGTGGTGACTTCTGCCCCTTTGGGGGCAGATAGGCCAAAGAAAATAGCCCGATCTGCCCCCAGGGGAAGCAGAAATGGTCATCAGTAATTTGTCCCCCTTTAGGGAGCGACGCTTGCCAAAGGGGCTGCCCTCCCACCCACACAAAACACACACACACACAAAAGATCCCTGGTGCCTAAGTGGATTCTGCCCCCCTTGGGGGCAGATGGGCCTAACAAAATAGGCCAATCTGCCCCAAGGGGTGCAGAAATCACCAACAGCTCTGTGCCCCCTTCCGAGGGTGAACCTTACCAAAGGGGGCAAAAGGGGGCACCCCAGAACAAAACAAAAAAAGGGAACAAAAAATAAATCCATGGCGTATTGGTGGTTTCTGCCCCCTTGGGGGCAGATGGGCCTAAAAAAAGCAGGCCCATCTGCCCCCAAAGGGGGGAGAAATGGGCAATACAAATTTTTCCCCCAAACAAACAAAACACACACACATACCACATAATCCCTGGCAACTAGTGGGTTTCGACCACACCCCCCTTGGGGGCAAGATCGGCCCAAAACATGGCCGATCTAGCCCCGGGGGGCCAAAACTTATCAAAAATTAGTGCCCCCAGGTCAGCCACCCTTGCCTAAGGGGTCGCTGCCCAAAAACTTATGCAAAACAAAATCCCTGGTCGTCTAGTGGTTTTCGACCCCCCCTGGGGGCAGATCGGCCGGATAAGTAATAGCCCCCATTGGAGCGACCATTTCCCAAGGGGTCGCTCCCAAAAATAAAAGTGAAACTACATCTCTGGTGCCTAGTGGGGATTCCTGGTCCACGATCGCGGGCCCCGCCCGCGATTGTGGACCAGGAATCCACTAAAAACTGGCACAGGGGGAAAGGAAAAACTCTTTCCTTTCCCCCATGTCTGTGTACCCCCCCCAAAACACCCTAAAAGAGAGAGACTTACCTCTTGAAGTCCTCTCTCCCCTCGCGCTGGAAGCAAATGGCTTCCAGCGCGTCCTCTGCAGCTTCTGATGACGTCAGCGTGCTGTGAGCGTGCTGATGTCATCAGATTGCCAAGGGGGGGTTTGGGGGTGGAAGGAGAAGGGATTCCCCTTCCATCCTCGACTTGGGGGTGTGGGTGGAAGGCCGTGGCTGGGTGCACGACGAGCTGGTCTCTTCTAGGGCACACGAGCACCGTGTGCTTGGACGAGACCAGCTCGTCTCGGGCACCGAAGGGTAACTACATAAACAAATATCAAAATTTAGAATTCAATTCCCTAATATCACATTGGCAGATTATTTGCAAAAATTAGAAATCCATCAACCCTTGTAGAGGTGAATATCACCCGTATTTAACCCCTTAGGTATTTTGGTTTCTAAAACCAGAATATATCTGGATTCCTTTTTCCTTAGAATTAGCTCTCCCATCCCTATGATAGGATGGCACATGTTCAATACTAAAGTATGAGAGTAAGAAATTGTCATAGTTGTGTTTCTCCTGAAAGTGTCTAGCTACCGGATAGTGGGAATTATTCAATGTGATGGCTCGCATATGTTCAAGAGTGCGTTTTTTAACACTATGGCCCTCATAATGAACATGGCGGCAATCACTGCCGTGATAATGGTGAACAGAAGCCCGCCAGTGACGGTGAACATCACACCGCCGTATAATGATGCCAAAAACTGAAACCTCCAAAAATGAAGCAACCTCCAGCCACCACCAGGGCCCTTGATGATGGAAAGGCTGAACACTCCACTCCACCACCACCCACCAAATAATGATGCACAAATCACCACGGCGGATAGTGGATGTTGAATGACCATTGGCGGTACGGACCGCCATGACCAGGAATGGGACCAAACAACAAGAAATGCACACATTGGCAAGTTTGAAACCCACACACCTGACACACATCCACAACACTATAAAACACAAACATACACACCCCAACAATCCTTTGCAATGGCAATTGTACAAGTGAGACTGACAACGTAATCACTGAACACAACATTATAAAATTCACACACACAAATACACAACACTCACCATTACACCCATAACACCACACCCATAACACACACCATGGCACCCCCTAAGCACCCACGCTTCACAGATAGGGAGCTACGGACCATGGTGGACAAAATACTGAAGGTTGAGCTGCAACTTTTCGGGGCACAGGTGTAGCAGACAACCATCGCCAGGAAGATGGAGTTATGGCAGACGATTGTCAACAAGGTCAATGCAGTGGGAAACCATCCATGCATAAGGGATGACATCCGCAAGAGATGGGATGACCTGCGCGGGAAGGTGAGGTCTATGGCATCCAGGCACAACATTGCAGTACAGAGGACTGGTGGAGGACCCCCACGTACACCCCCTGACTATACCGACTGGGAGGAGAAGGTACTGGGTATCCTGCACCCAGAGGGCCTCACTGGACTCACTGGAGGACTAGACTCGGGTAAGTCAACTACAATTACTTCATATTCACTACACCTGTAATGCTTTACCTCCCCAACCCTCCCAACACCACCAGGACCACATCCCCACCCAGGCCACAACATCCACATACAGTCACCCCACATGCCCACAAACCCACTAACAGGGCCACATCCCTCCCCCTGTGCACAGTCACCTACCCCTGCAATGATTCACAATGACACAACTGCACCCAAAATGCACCTCCACCCCCCACACAAAATGAAAGGATACTTCCACAAAAGAACCGTGCTTGGTCTGACAGGGGAATAGAAGCACAAAATAAGGCAGAGCTGTGCATCCATTTCCAAATTAGTACATGTAACATACATGTCCATTCCCCCCCACAGGCACCACCACCCATGCCACCTGGACGGAAAGGCCAAGGAGTGCTAGCTCCCCACATGGAGACAGAGGCCCCACTCAGGAGACTAGAGAGGGATGTATGGACATTGAGGAATACTCTGGCCCGTCATTCAATCCTGGACAGTCTCCCTCCAGCAGCCCCACCCAGGATACCACTGACAGCCCTACCACACAGCCAACACCATCGACTCAGGCAAACAATCCCACACCATTGTCTCTAGGCCACAGACTGGCGGACCACATTTACAGAGGTCACAGTCTCCACCCACCAACAGGCAGGACGTTGATGGCCCCAGTGCAAGTGGGACTGCTTGACCTGTGCAGGGGACACAGGCACAGGGGGCAAGGGCCAGTGGGAGGGGATCAGTTGGCCAGTGGGTATGCCAAAGAATAGATGCTGCAGCCCAGGAGGTGATCTCTGAGGTCCTGGGAGCATGCCACTATACTCAGGACAGGATGGAC